>NC_060145.1:331636178-332992011 GCF_021461385.2 Schistocerca piceifrons
ATGCCTTCAACCAGACAATCGTCGGAGACGTGTTTGGAGGCAACTCGGCCAGGCTGAACGTCTGTCCAGCGAGTGCAGCAAGGTGGAGGTTCCCTGCTGTTTTGGGGTGGCATTATGTGGGGCCGACGTACGCCGCTGGTGGTCATGGGAGGCGCCGTAATGGGTGTACGATGCATGAATGCCATCCTCCGACCGCTAGTGCAACCATATCGGCAGAATATTGGCGAGGCGTTAGTCTACATGGACGACAATTCGCGCCCCCATCGCGCATATGTTGTGAATGACTTCCTTCATGATAACGACATCGCTTGACTAGAGTGGACAGCATGTTCTACAGACATGAACCCTACTGAACATGCCTGGAATAGATTGAAAAGGGCTGTTTATGGATGACGTGACCCACCAACCACTCTGAGGGATCTACGGCGAATCGCCGTTGAGGTGTGGGACAATCTGAATCAACAGTGCCTTGATGAACTTGTGGATAGTATGCCACGACGAATACAGGCATGCATCAATGGGAGACGACGTGCTACTGGGTATTGGAGGTACCGGTGCGTACAGTATTCTGGACCACCACCTCTGAAGGTCTCGCTGTACGGTGGTACAACATGCAATGTCTGATTTTCATGAGCAATAAGAAGGGCGGAAATGATGTTTATGTTTATCTCTATTCCAGTTTTCTGTACAGGTTTCGGAACTCTCGGAACCGCAGTGATGAAAATTTTTCTTGGAAAACGGGGGTTAAATCGCTGGAGACCGCATTTTCCACCGTTCAGATACACCTCAGCACGTTTTATTCATAACACGTACACAGGAACTAGATTTTTCTCGAACCGTTCTTGAGCAAACTTTTTGGTTAAAAACAGTTGATAATTTCACAGCTTATAGACTCACATCGCTCCTTAAAAATGAACTATTTCTATTTTCGTTATTGGTCATAGTTATTATATTGTTTCGAATTTGTATAATGATTTCATAGAGTTTGCTGACTGCTTTACGTTTCGTGCACTTTGGATCACACATTACTGCATAAAAATGTGGCTTATACGGAAACTATTTTTAAACAATCTCATTTGTTTCATATATGAAACTACGTTAAATATAACGGAGTTACGCCACGTCATAGCTCTCGAAACTGGAGGCACAGAATATTTATTATACATTCAGTGGTAAGCTCAGCAGAAAAAAGTTGATCGCCCCAATGCACATGCACAGATGAATTGTTAAGCCTTTATAGATGGCGCAGCGATCGAGTTACGTTCTCAACGGCGTGCGCACTGACTCTGTGTTAGCATAACGCAATACCGATCAGTGATACATTTATGTTTCAGGCGGACATTGTACGTAAACATATGTAAATTTAAGGATGTGACAGACTGGCAAAAAGGGACAATCGCGTTTGGCCGTGCCCATAGCAATACGGTGTCTGTAGTTGCAGAATTTGTTGGTGTTCAGCGGCGTACTGTTGACAGTGTCTACAAACACACACTGGCCGCAAAACGAGACGTCAGAATTGTGGTCGGAAGAAAATCCTGACAGAAAGACCGGACACGAGTTTCACTGCTTGTGAATCAAAACTGTTTCCAAACCCGATATGAATTGCTGCAGGTAGTGAATGAAGGTCCATACCAACCTGTTAACTAGAGAACATTGCGATAGGAACTGCATGGAATGAACATTTGGAACCGGTGACCTTGCAAGAGGCCATTGCTGACACATGCACATAATGACAACAACGGCAGAATGTTTTTCTGATCACTTCCCCATCCTATTGTGAATCAAAACTGTTTCCAAACCCGATATGAATTGCTGCAGGTAGTGAATGAAGGTCCATACCAACCTGTTAACTAGAGAACATTGCGATAGGAACTGCATGGAATGAACATTTGGAACCGGTGACCTTGCAAGAGGCCATTGCTGACACATGCACATAATGACAACAACGGCAGAATGTTTTTCTGATCACTTCCCCATCCTATTGTGAATCAAAACTGTTTCCAAACCCGATATGAATTGCTGCAGGTAGTGAATGAAGGTCCATACCAACCTGTTAACTAGAGAACATTGCGATAGGAACTGCATGGAATGAACATTTGGAACCGGTGACCTTGCAAGAGGCCATTGCTGACACATGCACATAATGACAACAACGGCAGAATGTTTTTCTGATCACTTCCCCATCCTATTACATCTCGAATGACCTGCAAAATCATCTGATTTGAACCCTATAGAATATCTGTGGAACATGTTGGACCAACAAGTAAAATGCCGATATCAGCATGCCCACAATAGAATTGCGCGAATAGTTTACGAGTGGCTTAACCTGGATGCGACCTTGTGAACTCATTAGCTAACTGAATTCAGCTGGTTATCTAGTCGAGTGGTGGAATTAAATGATGCTTGTAATTATTTTTGCAGGATGTTCCATCTTCTTGTCTGAGCTGTGAAAGCTTTGTTCACAAAACAACATCGAGTAACCGTTAATGTTGGAATATATTAACAGTAGTTCGAAGAAAGAGCAAGTACGGACGAGTTTAATAGTTTCAATATATCCATTGTGGACGATGATATATCCATTGTGGATGATGAACTGCGACTGTAATTTAAATTGAAGATTTATCTGGTAATAAATATGCAACCATTCGCCTTTTTTAGTTTTTTGATACGATTTATTCAATTTTCGAGCCACTGGAGGCTTATCATCTGATAGAGTTGTTACAGGAACATTACGCTGTGGACCAACTGTTGCTAAATTCAGCGCTGATGCTGCTGGCGGAAATGCGGAAATTTAGTGCACTGCCGTCTGCTATCCGTATGAAATCTCTTTCCATAATGTACATTATTAAGCTATGTATTCAAATGTACACAGTATTCAGCTGCGCTTGGTTTTACACTGTTCACAGAAAGTAAACACTGGATGTTTTTACAAAGAATATGGATATAATAGATATTACATTTTACCACAGCATAGTCTTTGGCATGAGATACATTCTATTACGCAACAAATATTACTAGTACAGATACTATATTTTAGAAAATTTTGCTATCTGCAGGAGTGGTTTTATATTGGCAACGTACTTTTAATATGGGTGAACAGTTATACAAAGGTAAATAAATATAGTAGATATTTACTACGTAATTAAAATTTTTTATAAAGTACAGAATGTCATAGTTGTTAAATGACAAGGAGAACAGCATTTATGCAGGAAGGTGAATATGTGTTATTACTGTCGTTTTTGTTGCTTTGGTACCAGGATCTCCTGGAAATTCTGGAAGAAAAAGGCATATGTCGATTCAGTTTGTTCATTTAGGATATTCTGAGGTGATTTTAGATTGTGGATGTAACTCTCTAATTGCTCAAGGAGGGCCATCTGTATTCCTTTTTCGGCAATGTGTAACACTGAAAGATTGTCATTGATATCACCAACAGAGTGTTCGTGATGAGGAATATGTGATGCAAAACTGGAGTTATTTATGTTTTTGAGTCGAAGTGCGTCCGTATGTTCTTTGTCGCGGATTGCAAAATATGTCCCTGTTTGACCTATGTAGAGAGTTTAATAGTGTTCAATACACGACCTGTCTAACCTGAAAAGGAAACATGAGATTAGAGATAGGGATATTTAGGACTGTTCGGTTTTTTATTGACGTCATGTTGATCAGTTCAGCTTTCGGCCGAGTTGAAATTGATGTAAGATAATGATCAGTGATTCTTTGGAGACTATCGATTCACTATAATTCGTGTTCTGTTTTCAACCTGTTGGGTGATCCCGTGATAATGTTTTAAACTTTCAGAGATGATGGTGAAAGGTAAATATATCAATCTGTGGTAAGGAGCCCTAGTCGGAAAACTATCCAGTCCAAAGATATAGTCTAAGCAAAAATCTACTCAGGTTCCACCTTAACCTGGCGCAGCGCTCAGACTAAGGATCCCAGCTATCAAAACCTGATCGTGAGGCCTGCTGAATACTCCTCAATACCCTCAGATAATTTCCCTAGTTGATAGACTTGTAACGGTGCACGTAATTTGATGTCTGTCAGAAGTACAGCAATAATGAATTCCATTTACCTGCACATGTTTCACAAGCTGCTACCTTTACAGCAGTTGTTCAGAAAGCCGTCTCCCAGCGTCAGTGCAGGCATGGCATCGTCGCACAAAGTTCGACTCGATCGTTTCCGGACCAGTGTCCATTACCTCAAAGTAACACATTTACTCTTCTCCATCGTCCCTCAATGTTTGTAACGTCGTCACGGAGCCACCTTGTAGTTAACTAGTTTGCAAACTGGATTACGTTATCACAGGTCTGCTTTACTGAACTAGATAAATTGTGGCATGAACAAATATTGTTTAGTATTAGTATCTTTCTAAGTCTAAGTCATTCACTCCCCAACTTGTTTTTTCGAAAAAGTCTGCAGTATTACTTGATAACATTTTAAATTCGCCACTACCGTTTCTGATATTAGCTTGAAAGATATTCCACTTCGTTGTTACTCCCAAACATTAGTGTAACTTGAATGACAGTGCCTGGGTGACCCTGTAAGTCAAAGGACACCACACTTTTCCGTTTCGTAAGAAGCACACATTTCTATTTCTCTATATTAAGATCTAGTGCCCAGTTTGGCACTAGGCTGCTTTTTTCGCCCCCTTTCGAGTACTTACCGGTTACTACTGCAATTTTTACTAGACTCGGTTTCCTCTTAGATTTCTACCTCTGTATACGGAGAACCTAGACTGCGACTAATACAGTGTCATGCTTGTTGGGAAATTCTCAAGCTATTCGCAAACCTAGTTAGATATTGCAGAAGAACATAATTACTTGGGAAGACATCTGAGAGGTACTAAATCAAAACTCCGAATCAACCTAGTTTGCCTTACGTACGGCACTGACGATATCATGTGTGAGGAGAAGAGTACAATTGAGCATCACATGATCCATGTTCTCGGAGCCATTGTTGATTTCCATTCTTCTTTCAGGCTCATCATAATATTTGAAAGTAGAATTACAAATTGTCGAAGAGACATCAAATTGTAATTCTTGATACTTATTTTCTTCATAAACGCGTTTTATTCGTTTCTGAAATGTAGATTGTTCATAAGAATTGTATTTATATTCCTGCCGAGTTCGCATGACATGGTCTCATTGTTATAACACATTTCCGGCTGGTGATCTTTATCCTGAGATAGTTTGCTAAATAGGTCTTAATGTAATCCAAATAAAATTATTTTATATTAGACGATGACTACTTCTTAGGAGACAACGTATGGCATTAACATAAAATGACCCAACCTCATGTATCGATTTTTGACACCGAGTGAGGTGGTCCTGTGGTTAGGAAACTGAACTAGTGTTTGGGAAATACAGAGCTCAACTATTTATTTGGTCGTCTTGATTGAGGTCGGGTGTTCCGTGGTTCCTGTTCAAGTGAAGAAGAATACGGTTCCTCGAAAAACGCTGCATCCAGTGTCTTTACGGATGCTAGCACTTGGTGAACAAGTAGGTGGGAGAAACGCAAAAAATGCAACAAGCAGTCGGCGTGAGACGTGAGGCGTCCGGGTGCCGGGCCACGCCATCGCGGCGCCGCTCGCCGAATTTCGGCAGCCCCTGTCTCATGCGCCGCCCCCGCCGCACGGCTCCTTCCCCTGCTGGCGCACAGATGGCGCGGGAAGCGACCTCTCCGACAGGGGGCGAACAGCTCGCATTGTCCTTTTATCCATGACTCGTGTCCTGACCCGCGCATCACCCACTGGGAGGTCACCAACAAATGTGTCACTTTCTCCACACTTAACTTTTCTCGACTCTGGACTGCCACGAAGGTATAGGCATCGAAATGTCACGGGAGGGTGAGGCTTCTTCACTCTGCGAATGTTTCCGTTTTGCCCAGCAACATCAGTAATCGGTGCTATGTATTTCTTTCATTGATTTCTCTGAATTTTCGTACGCAGCGTTACTCGGCCAATCCTAAACACCTTTGAAACTATTCTGCTACTCCGACCCTCTTCTAACAAAATTTTTGTAGAGTATTTCGCAGCTATTATAATTTTTCCAAAAATCTTTTTTTCTTATTTTCTGTTTCGTATTTTCTCCGCGTCTGTCTTCTTCTCATTCATTTGTATAACAGCCTTTCATGTTATTCCAGTTTATATTCTTTTAACGTACTTTCTAATTGAACATAATGTTAGATATTTATTTTTCCATATAGTGCTGTATTCCGGAATAGTAAACTTCGAAATATCTTCGATTACCGCGTGACAGTGCCCGGCAAGACTATTTCCTGTTATTGATTAATATGATAATCTTGTTAAAGCCTGCCATCTACACTGGGAAGTGTCGTCGCTATTTTCAGTAGAGGACGTGGCCCAAATTTCGGGTAGGGTTTAAAATTTTGGCTAGCTACATGTATGGTATCGGGAGGTGCTGCAGCCTCGCGGAAACCGTGTAAAAAAGTGCTTCAGGGTACGTCAGTTGCCCTTTAAGATTGTCACGAAAGTTCATTGTCGCATGCGACTGTAGTCAACATGTACTCCATTTTGACCATCTTAAAACTTTTGCAGAATTGTGTTGGTTATTTTTTCATACAGTTTCTCTGTTTATGAATAGTCTTGTCTCAAGTATATCGTGTTAAGGGTAACCATAGCTTTCAGAATATCTTTAGTTTTAATACCCACTATTTTTCATTGTTTTGTAATTAAACTATAACTCACGTAGCAGTAATAGTCTGAATTTCGGCTATTACGTATGGTCTAAATTTGGGCTATAGCCAGATTCTCGACAATTCGGTCGATATGGCTGTTTTGAGCCATTTTTGTTCGAGAATGCCGAGTAAAATGTCCAAATTATCTCGCTGGGCAAGAGAAAGAAGTGGAACGAAACATATATGGCCAATGCGAATTGTGCAGTTGGGGATAAAACTATGGAGACAACATCTCAAGAGCTCCCATCCACTTAGGTTAGTACTATGATGGGTACTTCTGACGTGTCAGACCCTTGAATTCATTAACCCCAGCCAAACGGACAGACCTACCACATCGTCTGTTAGTCCTTACGAGGTACAACATTTCTCCCGTCCCCAAGGTAAACAAAGTAAAAAGCAAAAAAGACATAAAGCCATCGCAAGTGATCCGATAACTGACACCCGTTACAAAATAATGTTGAAAATGGGTGCTAAACAAGAAAACAACATTTCTACTAATCCTTGTCAAAGAAACTCTGGGAAAAAGAAACTGAAGTTTGAAAAATAGTGCGAAATTTCATCCAAAAAGTGACAATTAAGGAAAATAAATGAAAAAGGAAGAATATAAATGAAAAAGGACGAAAAAACCAAAACGATAGCCCAGATGAGTGACAGATAAATGAACCGAGCACACCACTACTAGAAAAAATCAAGGCAAACACTAGTGACCTAAAATGCATTTTTTATGAATGGAACTTTTCTGATGACGTGCGCGGAAATTTGTGTTTAATGTGCAACATGTGTCATGTGTGGGCACACAACGAATGTGCAGCGGATGATGAAAACTTTTATATTTGTGACTTTTGTCAAGTGAATAGAATGTTTTATATTATGTAACAACGGTGATTTAAAAATAAAATATGCCATATTTTTCAACCGCAGTATAAAATGTTTATAATATTGTATTCTATAAATAATTCGTTTTTCATTCCTTTTAATGAGTTTTTTCCAGAAATATCTCAATATTTTTACGATTAGCTCAAATTTAGACCACACATCTAGGTTGTGTTAACTTGCCAATATTTCTTTAATTCCAAAATAAGGAAAAATATTGAGAATATGTTACATTTCAGCATAATGGTTTAAAGCCGTGAACTTCGAAGTATTTCTTACTGCAACATTCTTAATTTCTTTTATGTCTTAAAATGGTAGCCCAGATTTAAACCGCTTTCCCTATATTGTCGCCCGTTCAGTTTTTATCGTGTCACTATGGCTTGCATAGTAAACGCGAAGACTTGTTTACTTTGCTTACTTTCACTCTACTGTGTTCTATGGATCTATGGTATTATGTTTTGGGACAGCTCTGTGTACTAACGAAGAATAATTTAGCTCGAAAAAAGACGATCAGATACATTTGTGGTATCAGTTCGCAACTCTCGAAATTCTAACATTCTCATCCCAGTTCATAATCATTGTCAGTCGAATATTATTTTTAATAACATTTCCACACATTTAATCATTTTTAAGTTGTCGTTACTTGCATAGTGACTATGTCGCAGCTAATTGTTGTTGAAATCTAGCTCCTGCTTTATTTATTTATTTGTTGGGTTTCGCAACATGCCCATAGTGCCACTTCAGCACTGGAAATACTGTATTACGGATTACAGTTTGTTTTGACGATTCAAAGAAGACGCATAATCAGCGATTATATGTAATCACCACAAGTACATGGTGTTATTGGTTATTTTATTATTGCAGACTGAATGGCAGTTTCGCTTAGTGAAGAAGTATTTCATAAAATACAGACAATACTATTAGAGTTTCTCCCTTCATGTTAGCCGACACGAATCCCATTTGCTCTGCACAAACTCGCCGGGTCCATTTCTTTACGAGTTATTGATCCCACTTCCTTGATTTGAAACCTTGTGTTATTCGTAGCTTTCCATATGTGCCAATGACAGCATTCTTAACAAAAAATGTTTATAATTTCATGATCATCAAAAGAATAAAATGTATCATCTCCTCATAATTTTTACAGTGTAACCACAAGTGATCGCTGAAATAAAAATGAATGAGTTTCTTAGTTTGACAGAAAAAAAATTACGGCAGCTACTGAAGAGTATGGTCAGAGTATGGTCATCGAAATAAATCCCCTGCCTCTTTTCTTATAGTGTCGCATTTACAGTTGGTATTCTGGATATTGTTCGTAACTATGCTTTAAGTCAAAATCATTGTTACAGAAGTGTGAACAAAATTCATTGGGCTATGTTTCAAGTATTTCGGCGACCAGTAACGCGCTAGCAGACAGCTTCCTCGCGTCTTGGAAGGGCGATATTCCCAAATGCCAGCCGGCTGAGTACATCAGCCGAGCAAACGTATTCTTCCTGTCGGTAGTCTAATGGAGAATCGGCAACCTTGTAGGATATGTTTGACAACTATGTGATCGTTGATGTACTTCCTGGTGTGGTTAGAATTGTCCTGCTAAATTCAATTGATATTTCGTTCTCATTTCCGATAAATAAACTGACTGATTCTCACTTAAGATGAAACACTGGAGTGCCAAATTTGTTATTTGATTTCGGAAAGTTCATTTCATACGGAATCTATATATGATCTCATGTTTAACGTTACTAATTGTCTCTATTAATGAAGAATACCGCAGTGAGAGCTACACCTAGGAGTACCGGCCCGCTATATAATGATAACGTGGTTGCTTTATGTATGGAACGCTGCAATAGCTCTTGGTTCTAATCGCGCTGAAGATCAAAACATTTCGTTTGCTTTTTGCTTCTTCTTTTACCGAGCTATAAGCTTCCGGATTACGGATTACGGAAATCTTGACTTCACGATATTCAGTCTCATTGCAATTTCGATTTAGCGGTCCTAGGACCTAAAGATCTCTTGCACCTTTGTTAAAACTTACGTCTTCCTGCTTATATCGACACACATTTTAATTTTTTTTAAATACATAATTCAACTGATTGTGTGTGGCTTTGAATAACTTGATGAATGTGTTCATTTTGAGTCTACTCTCACTGCAAGGTTTAAATATTTTGGTAGTATTCCTGAAATGCTTCTTGGGTTGGACGAAGGACTTCACGTAGACAAAGATCATCTGGGGCTCAAAAGTGCGTAATATCTTCCTAATGCGTGATGTTCAGGCAGGTTCGTGTTACAGATATTGTTCGTTGTATTAAATTAGACTTGAGTCCTAAGGCTATCCTGGTAAGTTGTAAATCATTTGTACTAGAACAGAAAAGAACAGAATATATTTTTATAGCGTTTCTCATTGGCTTATATAATATAAAAGTAAACATAAGAGAGAAATTGATCGTCACCAACATATTCCCCCCTCCCCCATTAACTAAATTAATCTGACGATAGTCAGCCAGTTTCTGGATTCTCCATCTGTAGTGAGCTGCTACTTTGGAGATAAGGATGTCGATAATTTAACTCTAAAGGGCATTTTCGTCCAAAAAAAAAAAAATCATCTTGATGGCTGTGCGATAAGGAGCGAGAACGTCAAACCCTTGGGAGCGTTAAACCTGAAGAAGAATTGCGGTAGGGACGGCTTTCAGCCAAACTCCTGGACAGTTCCTTTTGTGAAATCACCTGTGTGTAGACTCCCATTCTCGGGCAGTAGCAAAACTAGTTGCAGTTTCCTTGGTCGCTTTTCGTATGATCGACCACAAAGCGCTTCATTTATTGAGAGCAGATAACAGCTGCGATGGTCACATCCATGGGATGCAGTTCTTAACGCCATATGCATAACGTTACATTCTGAGGACTCACACTGAAATCTGTTAGGGCCAACCACAGTTTTCTATTTATGAAGTTAACGCATAGTCGTTCAAATCCCCGTTTACAATCCTGGGTTGCGTTTTCCATTATTTTCTTAAACCGTTTAAGGCAAATGTTCGGATCTTTCTGGTGAACACGACAAGTTGATTTCATTCCCCAACCTTTCCAACCATAGCTTCTAATTTGTTCCAATGAACTCATAGCTGACGGTATGTTTAACTTTTAGCTGCCTTTCTTTCATTTTCATTCAACATTGCTCACTGAGTGCATATTTTCCCACGGAGGTCAAATGGTCGCAGTTCATCATATTTTCCAGCTATTGGGTATACCATATTGATAAACCCTAAGGAGGTCGTTCATCAGAGGCCATTGGACTTCTTGAGTGTGTCGAATAATTTAGGTCTAAGCGGTTCTACTTGAAATGAGTAAACAATTGTCTATGTGTTTATCTCATATACGGCACAAATCTTTCCTGCTGCCTCCACTGCCTGCAACCGTCTATTAAATGCAAAGAGAACAAAATACTTTCTCCATCTAACGCTTCGTTTTCTAAAGCGTAAACTACAATCCTCGTAACCTTCAAATATGCAGCGTTCAGTAAGAGCTTAGTAAAAATTTCAACTGATGAATATATTAACAACATTCCATAAAAATCTGCATGAAGTTGTGCACCAACCTAGTTTTTTCAGATAAACTTGGCCTTCGTGGGTTATGAACATCAATAATTTTCGTATAAACGTTGGTTCCAAATTCACGTCAAAGACGACGTCCGTTCGGTACTGATCAGAGGAGAGTCGGTGCAGGTTGGACCATGACAGAGGCGGAAGTCACGCCTGGTTGAAAGTCTTTCACCAGGTAAGCTTCCTTACATGAGATTTTTCTTATTATTAATGAGCCATTCGTCATGTAAGGCCACAGAGCACATATTTCTTATCATATTTGAGTTCGAGGTGTGGAAAATATTGGTGCTGGATTAGGATTCAAACTCTTCCCTCTCGCAATGTTTGACCCCGTTGAGAGGATACATTTCCAGCTTTTCATGGTTTCTCCACGAGTCCGAAATTCCCAAAGTCTCCAAGGAAAGTACGTGTCTGGGTTCGAAACCTGATCTGGCACGAAAGTTTCCATCGTGTCGTTTCAAGCTGTAGCACGCGCACACCAAACCACAGTTTACAAGTAATTAAAAATTTTAACGCCCCTCGTGCGTTTCCAACAATATTGATTGGTGCCGGTTTCGACTCCCAGTCAGGCACAGAACTTTTCGTCACATCATATCAGGTTCAACCATGGCACTCCTAGTAACTGGTGAAAAATAATTCGACAGTCAACGTCTCTTCAAGTATAGTCAGCAACGATGATACGTGTAGTGTTCGACTCCCAGTCAGCACAGAATATGATGTCGTATGTATTAGTGATTAGAAATCAATAACGATAGGTGCTGGGTCCGAATACCGGTAAGGAAAAAATTTTTCGTCTCGTCATTTCAGTTTCAATCATGTCGTTACTGGAGGAGAACTAGGATTTCTAACATTTGATTGTGCTTAGCAAACAATCCGATTAGGTGCTGGGTTCGAATCGCCGTCCAAAGCTTTATGTCATTTCAAGTCCGCCTCCGTAGCATAGCGGTATCGTTACCGCTTACCACGCAGGGGGCCCGGGTTCGATTCCCGGCAGGGACTGGGTGTCGTGTGCCCTTCATCATTTTCATCATCATTGACTCGCAACTCGCCGTTGTGGCGTCACCTTAAAAGGACTTGCAATACGGCGGCCTAACTCCCCCTAATGGGGCCTCCCGGCCAACAATGCCATACGATCATTTCATTTTTTTTTCATTTCAGGTTTAAACATGTTTACACTTTGTTGCTCGTGATTATCATCATATTTAAGATCTTTCGTGGTTAGTTAACAGGAATTTAAGCTGCTGGATTGGAGTTCTGGATCCCATTCCATCACAAAAGTTTCGTTATACGATTTCAAGGTGAAAGGTGCTTCTTGAAATGTTATTTATTGTAGTAAATTTGAGTTGACAAGCGTAATGCCTGAGTCTTTTCTAACAACGTGAGTCCTGATATTTGAATCATCGTGGTACTAATTTGCATCTGGACTGTTAGTCGTACAGAGCAGTTATCTCTTCTAATAACCATTTTGTATAGGCAAACGACTGTACTAGACAGAGAGCAGAGGAGTTGCAAGACAGTTGCGTTATGGGGGTTACACAGAAATCAGGCGAAACGGAATTCACGTCGTTTGGATGCTACCGAGCATGATAGTAGATAGTGAAATATATTTAGATACTGAGCGTTCCATATTCTGCTGAGTAGCACGTAAGAGTACAGTCAGTTAGCTGAGCTTTGATCTTCCCCTAACATTCTGATTACCATGAGCATTAGATTAGCAGCCCAGCGAGCTGTTTCTTGATGTTGGCACTATGGACGAACTCTTACAGGAGTAATACTCATCTTGGGGTTGAAGCTCTTTTTTTCCGTGTTTGCTTTAACAATACATATGTTCTTGGATGGGGTCTGCCTTTAGTAAAACACAATTTTGTTTTTTATCTCAAACATGTTTCACTGCAGTTGCAGCATCAACATGTATTATGTTTTTACAGTCACCGCAAAAACATAATACATCAGGAAAACCACACCATGCGGTAAAAAGGTATGAATTCATAATTTATGTGTTTCTTCAAAAATCTGTAATTACGATTTTAAAAACTAATATTTACATGTGTGTAAACAGTAAAGAACATTCTGTATCTTTAACAGCCATAAAATAAAAGCCCACTGATGATACTGCAACTGCAGTGAAACATGTATGGGATAAAAAACAAAATTGTATTTTGCTACAGGCGGACCCCATCCAAGAATATATGTATCGTACAGTAGTGTATAGCTTACTATAGCGTTGGATGTTAACAAGGTTTCGTGGCGTCTTGGGAATTGACGACCAAGATTCAGAAGATTACTTGCAAGTGCGTTTATGTGGTACGTGTTCAGAGGACATTATAGAAGTATATGGTTTGGATCTTCTTCCTCTATGCAAGCACATAGAGGGGTGGCGCTTAGATTGATCCGGTAGATATGGTTGTTGAAATTCCAGTGAACAAATTTCAGATTTGCTATTCCTCTCGTGAAGCTCCTTGATGTTTGCGCCTTATTATACCATGACACTCATGGAATCGTGAGATAAATTAGTGCGTAATGACTGCCTTAGATTTTAAATGTCCGCGACCATACCTCTTGTCAGTCCTAGGACAACCGCTTCCTGAAGATGGCTATCATATCTGTCAGAGGGAATTTATCATATTTAATAGCTCCATGCATAGATCCCTGTTTTACTAAGGCATCTAACTGTTCATTTCCAGGTATCCTAGAGTAGCTTTTCATCTGTATCATCACGATGTTGTGACAGTTCCTTTGCAACCGAAACACAATGTCGACAATTACTTCAACTATAGGGTTGGTACAGCTATTACGATGATTTATAATCAATTGTAGGGCTGACATATTATCAGAAACGATGACTAATGTGTCTGCTGTGGTCATCTGTGCGAGTAGTAGGGCTTCTAAAATGGCAGTCATCTCGGCTGTCATAATAGTGAAGAGTGGACCGAGCTTGTATAGGCCTTGTTACTTGCTTCAGGAAACCCAATAGATACTACCAGCGCCATCACCGGACTTGGACCCATCTATAAACACAGCGCATGCATCGTGATAATGAGACGTGAATTCCATTGCCATTGCGTTAGTTAGGTCCCCGTTTTAAAACGTTAAACTGATCCTGGCATCAATCTACAGAGTCGACGTTTCGTATTGCCTATTGCAATGTGCTGGAAGAGGACTTTTCGACACCTGGGCCCTTTAATGCCTGCATCTGCATGTATTGAGCCTCGACGGGTTGAAGTTACTTACTTATCCAATATCTTCCGTATACACAGTAGGATGTTAATTCCCGGATTTTTCCTCAAGGGGCTCATATTCTTCGAAACAGAGTTGCATAGGAATGTTAGTTTGTGGTTCATTCTCTTCAGTCAATAATGCTCTTTAGCTGTGTTGATGGGATTGCAGGCTTCTTCAGATCTGGTAATGGTATGTCGGATATGGGGAATCCATCTTAGTTTATCGTCGATTATCATTCCACGATATTTAATAGTTTGCTCAGCTGAAAAAGTATGTCGTCGCAGGTGCATTGTTTGGAGAACTGTAATCCTACAATGAGTAAAGACCACAAGAGTAGACTTGGTATCGGAGATTTCGAAGCTACTTTCCGTATACCACTCATGCAGACGTATGAGACTACTGGCATCTTCAGATGACGAGACTGAAGATTACTGTTTTCGTAATATATGCATACATCGTCTGCGTATTGTAATATTTGGATGTCACTGGCAAAAAGATCAGTAGGGAGACTGAATAATAAGGAAGCCAATACAGATACCTGCGAATGTCCGCTGCTACTTTCTCTGGGTCCCTGTGCAGTTCCGTGTTTGCAAAATGACTATTTTCCTATGCTCAGGAAGCTTATAGTGTTATGCAGTGTGGTTTTGGAATCTGAAATTTCTCCTGTTTTTTCACTAAGATTGAAAAATCATACTTGCTTTAGTCATGTCTATGAACACAAGTGTCATACAATTATTCCGGGAGAAATTTAGGTGCATGCCAGTAACTAACTGTAGAAAGAGTTCAGTTTTTCCTTTTCGAAACCCAAGTTTTTTCCGGTACTATTTTCTTGTTTTCACACCACCATTCTAAACGTCGCTTAATAATTTCCATTACCTTCGCCGAACACGGTAGTTAGGTGACAGGTCGATACGACTTGGATTTATCTCATCTTTTTCCCGATTAGTGGATGGGAATGACACGACATCGTTTCAGATCTGGTAATGGTATGTCGGATATGGGGAATCCATCTTAGTTTTGAGTCTGTACGCTATGCTAAATTTTGAGCAGCATCAGTTTCTCTTTGTGTGGGATGTATATTAGCATTGGATAATCAGTATAATAGCGGCAAGGCGCAGTACCCTTAGCTTAAAAGAGCACCATCTGGAGTTCTTCCAATGAAAAGGATTGTGTAATTATCCCGTTGTTATCTTCATATTCCGCGTCGTCTTCCTTGTCCACTGTGTCATGTGGGGCTACCACATACAGAAGGATGCTAAACGTTTTTCTGATGGTGGAGGTGTTGCATATACATTATAGAACAGTTCTTTACGTTCCTTGTCACATTCCAAATGCTGATTATTTGTGTTTCTTTGCAGACTGTAGTGCAGAAATTTTGCCACGATATTTTTTTGCGCTTGAATATTTTCTTGGCTATAGCTTGCGTTATCTTAAGAGCAATAAAGTTCGTATCCTTAGAGAGATTTTTGTATTTCTTCAATGCTTCCCCTCGTTCGTTGAGGATTGCGTCATATTTTGAATCCCACCAACAGGGTGATGGCCAGTGAGTAGTCCACGTATGTCATTTTTGATGTATCGGGACTTCCATAGATGTATTGATAAGCGATACCACGACCCCATAGTCTCTTTATGGGTACTCAGTATCGACGAGCGATTCCAGTTCTTCTTCCAGTAGTGTTTCGTATACGGTCATTTCGCTTTGTTTTCTATTTCCGGCTGATTGCGTGTTTAACGGTCTCCCTGCGTTCTGCGTTTATTATGATTTGAATTGCCAGATGATCTGAACCTGCGGCATCCAGTATCACTACTCATCTCTTTCCGGTTGACAGTGCAGGGATGCTCTGCTCAAGTCCACAGCTGTCAGGACTCCATTTGGTCGGACTATTCGTGAGGGTGAGGCATCGTTTAGTAGTATTACGTTTTCCGATTCTAATACACTACTGGCCATTAAAATTGCTGCACCACGAAGATGACGTGCTACAGACGCGAAAATTAACCGAAAGGAAGAAGATGCTGTGATATGCAAATGGTTAGCTTTTCAGAGCATTCACACAAGGTTGGCGCCGGTGGCAACACCTACAACGTGCTGACATGAGGAAAGTTTCCAACCGATTTCTCATAAACTGCAGTTGACCAGCGTTGCCTGGTGAAACATTGTTGTGATGCCTCGTGTGAGGAGGAGAAATGCATACCGTCACGTTCCCAACATTGATAAAGGTCGGAATTGTAGCTTATCGCGATTGTGGTTTATCGTATCGAGACATTGCTGCTCGCGTTGGTCGAGATCGAATGATTGTTAGCAGAATATGGAATCGGTGGGTTCAGGAGGGTAATACGGAACACCGTGCTGGATCCCAAGGGCCTCGTATCACTAGCAGTCGAGATGACAGGCATCTTATTCGCATGGCTGTAACGGATCGTGCAGCCATGTCTCGATCCCTGAGTCAACGTTTGCAAGACAACAACCATCTGCACGAACAGTTCGACGACGTTTGCAGCAGCATGGACTATCAGCTCGGAGACCATAGCTGCGGTAACCCTTGACGGTGCATCACAGACAGGAGCGTCTGCGATGGTGTACTCAACGACGAACCTGGGTGCACGAATGGCAAAACGTAATTTTTTCGGATGAATCCAGGTTCTGTTTACAGCATTATGTTGCTCGCATCCGTGTTTGGTGACATCGCGGTGAACGCACATTGGAAGCGTGTAATCGTTATCGCCATACTGGCGTATCACCCGGCACGATGATATGGGGTGCCATTGGTTACACGTTTCGCTCACCTCTTGTTCGCATTGACGGCACTTTGAACAGTGCACGTTACATTTCAGATGTGCTACGACCCGCCGGCCGGCGTGGCCGAGGGGTTCTGGGCGCTACAGTCTGGAACCGCGCGACCGCTACGGTCGCAGGTTCGAATCCTGCCTCGGGCATGGATGTGTGTGATGTCCTTAGGTTAGTTAGGTTTAAGTAGTTCTAAGTTCTAGGGGACTGATGACCTTAGAAGTTAAGTCCCATAGTGCTCAGAGCCATTTTTTGCTACGACCCGTGGCTCTACCCTTCACTCGATGCCTTCGAAACCCTACATTTCAGCAGGATAATACACGACCGCAAGTTGCAGGTCCTTTACGGGCCTTTCTGGATACAGAAAATGTTCGACTGCTGCACTGGCCAGCATATTCTCCAGATCTCTCACCAATTGAAAACGTCTGGGCAATGGTGGCCGAGCAACTGGCTCGTCACAATACGCCAGTCACTACTCTTGATGAACTGTGGTATCGTGTTGAAGCTGCCTGGGCAGCTGTACCTGTAGACGCCATCCAAGCTCTGTTCGACTCAATGCCAAGGCGTATCAAGGCCGTTATTACGGCCAGAGGTGGTTGTGCTGGGTACTGATTTCTCAGGATCTATGCACCCAAATTGCGTGAAAATGTAATGACATGTCAGTTCTAATATAATATATTTGTCCAATGAATACCCGTTTATCATCCTAATTTCTTCTTGGTGTAGCAATTTTAGTGGCCAGTGGTGTATATCCATTAGTATTTTTCCCGTTTCGTTGCCATTTCTGCAGCCCCACAATGCATGGTGGCCGTTAAAGTCACCTTGTAGCAGAAGGGGTTTCGTGGCGGTGCCAATGATTGTTGTTAATTGTTGTTTGGAAAGCCTGTCGTTAGGTGCTGAGGCCAAATTCAGATGGAGCTCCTTGATCTGTAGGCGGATACCTACCTATTTGTAATGTATCACGTGGAGAGCCAGTATTGAGAACAGGAAAGTGGATATCTTATTTTACGAACAACGCTGCACCTCAGTAGCCATCATTCCCGTCGTCTCTAGTTACAGAATAGCTCGGGAATGTGAACGGTTCGTTCGGTTTTAATCATATAACGGTGATGGCACAAATGTCAATCTTAGTTCCGAGCAGGAAATGTTGAAGGCCATCTTTGCTTCCCTTGACCGATTTTCCGTTCCATTGGATGATTCTATAGACAATGATTGGCGCACGTTGTCGTTGTGAGCCATGCCGGAGGCCGCGGTTTGTTCCATCTGCCCCGGTGTGCAGAAGCAGTCCAGCAGCCGAGGCCGCTTTCTTCGGTCCACCACTGGCAGATGCTGCCGCTTTGTATGAGGCCTCTGCTGACGTGCTGACCGCAGCACCGCGTCAACGGCTGCCATCGCCCATTGGTACATGCCACTCACCGTCCTTCTGACGGCCTGTTGGTGATACCTGCACGTTTCACAGGCCACACCCACCTGTGTCACAGAGGCAGGTGAACACCACTTCAGGTCCGATAATCCGGGAGGACGGTGGTTCAGATCCTCATCTGGCCATCCAAAGAACGTTAAACGCTAATCGTCCTTCCTTTGTCCAGCTCCGATTTCACCCTGCAGTTTCTACGTTATGAAACACTTATTCAACTACAGATGTTTCCATGACGTGTCACTGTCCACTGCAGCCACACCCCGGGATGTGAACTGCACTGCATTCTATCATATCACAGCCAGTCTCATCCACTACCGTAGAGGTCGTACACCACGACCTCTACCAGTAATATGCTTACATGAACTTGGAGCCAACAGTTTTGCATCATAATTATTCCTATGCAGAGGTTAGACCTGTAAATCGATGGTAATAAAATATCACTCTGGAGGATCATGTAATAAAATACTTAGAGGCAGCAGTTCTCCATCATAATTCTTACCATGCAGAGATCATGCTTGTACATAATAGTAATAATAATAATAATAATAATAATAATAACACATCCCAGAGCAAACAAACAAAGAACAACACCCATCAATTAAACAATCAGAGGAAAACGAAATCTTAAGACAACCACCAGAACAAGCACAAATAGAACAAGAAGTGACCCACATGTTGGACATAGAAGAAAATTTCAACTGACATACATAGAATACAAAGACACAAATACAGACATTATACCATTCTTGCGTAGACCACCAAATATCCCACAAGTCGAAACAACAATAACAACTATCAACACAATAAAATAAATGAAAATACAACTATGGAAGAGTTACAACTACTGGTTTATATAGGAGCACTCACTACACTAAATATACAAACTAGACAGAGATCAGAACCAACCAACACACAGAAGAAACCCACAAAACCAGCATGGCGACACAGGCTACAGATCAGACTAGAAAAACTGAGAAAAGACATTGGACAGCTAACACAATTTATAAGAAATGAAATATCAGACAAAAAACGAGAAACGTTAGGTAAAATATCACAACAAGAAGCGATAGAGCAATTAGATGAAGAGAAGCACAAATTGCAAGCATTAGCCAAAAGACTTAGAAGATACAAAAAAAGTGAAAATAGAAGGAAACAAAACCAAACATTCAATACAAACCAAAAGAAATTTTACCAGACAATAGATAACACACACATTAAAATAGACAATCCACCAAACATAACAGACATGGAACATTTCTGGAGCAACATATGGTCAAACCTGGTACAGCATAACAGGCATGCACGGTTGATACAAGCAGAAACAGACACATACAAGATGATACCACAAATGCCTGAAGTGATAATTTTGCAATGTGAAGTCACCCAAGCAATTAATTCTACTCACAATTGGAAAGCCCCTGAAAAAGATAAAATAGCAAATTTCTGGCTAAAGAAGTCCACCTCAACACATTCACATCTAACTAAATTATTTACCAGTTACATTGCAGACCCATACACATTACCTGATACACTTACACATGGAAAAACTTATCTGAAACCTAAAGATCAAGCAGACACAGCAAACTCAGCTAAATACCGCCGAATAACATGCCTACCAACAATATACAAAATATTAACTTCAGTCATTACACAGAAATTAATGACACATACAACACAGAACAAAATTATAAATGAAGAACGAGAAGGCTGTTGCAAAGGAGCATGAGGATGTAAAGAGCAACTGATAATAGATGCAGAGGTGACATATCAAGCTAAAACTAAACATAGGTCGCTACACTACGCATAAATTGATTACTAAAAAGCATTTGATAGTGTACCCCACTCATGGTTACTACAAATATTGGAAATATACAAAGTAGATCCTAAATTGATACAGTTCCTTTCTGGTTCTGCCTTGCTCTGAACCCACTATCCAACAAATAATATTACATCACAGCCAACACTGATTAAGCATGGAATATGCCAAGGAGACTCATTAAGTCCTTTCTGGTTCTGCCTTGCTCTGAACCCACTATCCAACATGAAGTAATACAAATTATGGATACAATATAACTGGAACATACCAACACAAAATCACACATTTGCTATACATGGATGATCTAAAACTACTGGCAACAACAAATCAACAACTCAACCAATTACTAAAGATAACAGAAGTATTCAGCAATGATATAAACATGGCTTTTGGAACAGACAAATGTAAGAAAAGTAGCATAGTCAAGGGAAAACACACTAAACATGAAGATTACATATTGGATAACCACAGCGACTGCATAGAAGCAATGGAAAAAACAGATGTCTATACATATCTAGGAAACAGAGAAAAAACATGAATAGATAATACAACTATTAAAGAAGAACTAAACGAAAAATATAGACAAAGACTAACAAAAATACTGAAAACAGAATTGACAGCAAGAAACAAGACAAAAGCTATAAATACTCATTTGGAGTAGTGAAATGGAGTAACACAGACCTAGAAGCGCTCAATACACTTACACGAACTCAATGCCACAAATATAGAATACATCACATACATTCAGCTACAGAAAGATTCACATTAAGCAGAAAGGAAGGAGGAAGGGGATTTATAGACGTAAAAAACCTACATTATGGACAGGTAGACAATTTAAGAAAATTCTTTATAGAACGAGCAGAAACTAGCAAAATACACAAAGCAATCACTCATATAAATAAATCGGCTACACCATTGCAATTTCATAACCACTTCTACAACCCTTTAGATCACATAATATCAACAGATACGAAGAAAGTAAATTGGAAAAAGAAAACACTACATGGCAAGCACCCGTATCATCTAACACAGCCACACATCGATCAAGACGCATCCAACACATGGCTAAGAAAAGGCAATATATACAGTGAGATGGAAGGATTCATGATTGCAATACAGGATCAAACAATAAACACCAGATATTACAGCAAGCATATTAAAGACCCCAATACCACAACAGATAAATGCAGACTTTGCCAACAACAAATAGAAACAGTAGATCACATCACAAGCGGATGTACAATACTAGCAAATACAGAATACCCCAGAAGACATGACAATGTAGCAAAAATAATACATCAACAACTTACCATACAACATAAACTAATAAAACAACACGTTCCCACATACAAGTATGCACCACAAAATGTACTGGAGAATGATGAATACAAATTATACTGGAACAGAACCATTATAATAGATAAAACAACACCACTTAACAAACCTGACATCATACTCACCAATAAAAAGAAGAAATTAACACAACTAATCGAAATATCCATACCCAATACAACAAATATACAGAAGAAAACAGGAGAAAAAATTGAAAAATACATCCAACTGGCTGAGGAAGTCAAGGACATGTGGCATCAGGATAAAGTTGACATTATACGAATTATACTCCCAACTACAGGAGTCATACCAAACAATATCCACCAGTACATCAACGCAATACAGCTACATCCAAACTTATATATACAACTACAGAAATCTGTAATTATTGATACATGTTCAATTACCCGAAAGTTCCTAAATGCAATGCAATATATACCGTACAGTTAAAAGGAAGTCACGCTTGATCAAGGTCCGCATCACTTTCCATTTTCAACCAGACATAACGTCTGAGAAAAGAAAGAATAATAATAATAGCCGGCCGGGGTGGCCGAGCGGTTCTAGGCTCTTCAGTCAGGTTTGAATCGTGCCTCGGGCATGGATGTGTGTGATGTCCTTAGGTTAGTTAGGTTTAAGTAGTTCTAAGTTCTAGGGGACTGATGACCTCAGATGTTTAGTCCCATAGTGCTCAGAGCCATTTGAACCATTTTCAGTAATATATATTCTGGAGGATCATTTAATAAAATTTTCCTATGTCTAATTATTTTCTCTTTCTGTCTTCTGGCTAGAGAATTAACGATGAGCAACTGGAGTTAGATAAAATTTTACATTCAGTGAACTTGTTTAACGTTTCTAATTGTTCATGAGACATACGATAGCAACAGAAGAAACGGTCTTCACAATATCTCGGTTCCCTGCAAAGATGCTCAAAATTACCACAGTCTTTTTGTTTCCTATTGATACGATCTTTCTTGTCTTCCCTGACGCGGGTGCAAACAAAAGCAAGAGCGCTATTCGGCTATTGGGTAGCTACGCCGTGACCGCGCTCTGTCTGACCACCACACGGCCAACCGTGGCTGGCAACAGCGAGTTCTGCAAGGGTGGACAGGCCGCTTTCTGAGTGATCCTGAAGGTGACGTTATAGGACCATAAGGAATTAGAGGTCAGGAGACCGTTAGTTTCAGTCTTTCCTGGATTGTAAGAAGCAGTCAAACCTTTCTTTAGACTGTCATATATCTGGAAATGAGCTACATCGACTAAAGCACGGTAACTGTGTTCGTCGGGGTATTAGGTAGCACTTTTTCTTTTCGTGATTTACAGGGTGTTTCAGTGATGATAATAAAAACTTAATAAGCTTGATCAATTTGAGGTGTGGGCCACACACTGCTGCATGTTAATATTACTGCTGATCTGCTGACGATGATAAATATCGAAGTAATCTAATTTTCGTAACAATGGTGTTTGCGCACTTGCTTCAAGTGCACGGTAACAACAATTGCTCAGAGTGGCGATCCCATGGGTCTACATCGACGTGATTCCACAGCGCGGAATTGTGCCGTACTTACCAGGACAACATCGGCGCTCTTCGTCCAGTGTCTCAGACAACAAAAATTTTTACCAAATAATCTTCAGTAGTCTCACCATATATCTGGTAACAAGCTCTCAACACAAAAATAAATCAAGCTTGGACAGATTAGGGGAAGCAGATGGCCACGAAACAGTATTTCTTCTCCCTACGACGTTTCAGAGAACGTCTGACAGGTGTTTGCGAGCAATTTGTGCAAGGTGAGCTGCGAATCCATTAGTTAGAACTAAATACTTCCACGTAGATTAGCTATCTTCCAACGACATAAGAGATATCTCTCGCTGAAGCTCAGTGTACGCTGGCGGCGCAGTTAAAGAGGAAAGAATCAAATGCAGTTCTTTAAGCGGTCATTGAGTATGCTCGCCTACAGGTTCGCAGAAAGTTTCTGAAGGGTTTTCACGACTGTAGCACTGAGATTTTCAACTGTTTCTTAGATGAATATTGCGATATTAAATATTCTGTCCATGCTGACACAGGCGTAACTCGAGAGAACTACGTATGTAGCATATTGAGTAACGCCCATACAGCGCTGCAAATATCCGATGACTGAACACAATGTGATATCCAAAGTCAAAAGGAATTGAAGCTTGCACTTTTGTGAAAAGTAGGGTGTTGTTAACGTTCCCGTGTTTCTTTGCACACACCAGTGTGCGATACACGCATCTCACGTGCAACTAACTGAATTGTCCTGCTCTTCGCGAGCATACACTGCTTCTTCAAAGCCGGAAGATCGCACAGTTTGTTGCTCTCCTCAGTCATCGTATTGTGCTAGCACTTACTCTATCCCCAATAACTCGTGGAACAGTTCCGTAAGTATCGTGCGTTTCGGATACATCCGATATGGACACTTCGCAATCTATCAGATTCTTCGTAGTTTTCATTTGTCTGTGTGCGAAAGTGATACCCACTGATTCCACAATCGGAAACAAAGCCACTTCACTGAGTACCTTCGTCTTGTACGCAGAGAGTGCAGTTTTGCAGACCTATAAATTAGAACTATGCGAGTGTACACTCAGTCCGTCAGCAGTGGATTAGTGGAGTTCTTGTGTCCACTCGATTTGATTTGCTCCCACATGCTGGTCGTTTTGCCTTCCCTACAGTGTTAGCACCTATCAACATAATAAGTCGGTTAATTATATCGTAGAAACAACGATTCGTAAGTTTCATGTTGCACTACAGAGTTATCCTAAAATATGTTTGGCTCAGTAATTTTCGGTTTATTCGTTACTGGACCAGAGTTCCTATTTCAAACTGATTCATGGATCAAGGTAATGAAATGGATGCAGTATTTCTTGACTTCTGACAGGCATTTAAATCAGTACTACATTGACGTTTATCATCAAAAGTACAATCATATGGATATCAAACGAGACCAGTGACAGGGTCGAGGATTTCTTGGTAGGCAGGACGCAACATCTTGTTTTGAGTGTAGAAACATCTGTAGTTGTGAAAGTAATTTCAGATGTGCCCCAGGAGAGTTTTCTGGTTCGTTCGCTGTTCATGTTGTGTGTTAATGACTTTGCAGACAATATTAACAGTTACCTCAGACTACTCAGATATTGCAGTTATAGATAATGAAATATAATCTGAAAAAACCTGCACAAATATTCAATTAGGTCTTGATAAGGTTCCCAAGATGTTTCATATGTTGCCAATTTTCTTTAAATGTTCACACATGAACAATTTTGCAGAACTCAGAATCGCAGTATACTTTGACTGCGATATCAACAAGTCACAAGTTAAATCAATGGACTCACACAAATATATAGGCGTATAATTTGTGGAAATATAAACGGGAATGAGCACTGGCTCATTCGTAAGTAAAGCAGAAGGCTCACGTTTGTTCATTAGTAGGATAGTGAGAAAAATGGCAGCCTATAAATGAGATTACGTATTAAACACTCATGAAATACAATTTAGAATATCGCTCGAGTGCGTGGGACCTATACGAAATAGAACAAACGGGCGATACTGAATTATTCAAACAAAGGTAGCACGTGAGGTCACAGGTTTGTTGGACTCGTGAGAGAATGTCACTGAGAAGGCAAAAAACATAAACTAGCAATCACTTCAAGATAGACATCAACTTCGTGAATTCCCTGGAGGGAGACGACGTTCTCTTCGTGAGAATTTCCAGATTCGACATTTGAGGCTGACTGCAGAACGATTCAGCTGCCATCATCGTACTTTGCAAAGATAAGATACGGGAAATAAGGGCTCATGCGGAGGCATATAGAGCGTCGTTTTTCCGTCGCCCCGTTTGCGAGTGAAACAGAAAAGGAAATGACTGATAATGATACAAGGCTCTCTCCACCATGCAACACACGGTGGTTTCAGGAGCATATACTTAGGTGGAGGTATATCACGTAAAGAGCTTTATAAAGTTTCAAGACCCAATATTAAGTGAGGATTTAGAAGTATAGCCTACTTAATCCCTGATTTGAAGACAAGGCTTTTGAGCAATCATTCTACCTGAGCTTCATACGCGATAGGCACGGGAAGGAAAGCTAGTTCGCAGTACAATGGGCAGTATCCTTTTGCATCTACTTCATAGTCATTTACAGAGTATGGGTGTAGATGTAGATGATGGTTTTAATTATGGATTTTCAAATTTATTACATTTTTAAGTTTACTTTTTTCTTGTAAAAATTTCTGAGTACATTACGGCGTATTCTAGGACTCTGTGACACAGCCTCGACAAATGCGGGTTAAAGCTTTGAAATAGCACTTGCTGTCAGAGAGGTCTGCTGTAATGAAGCGTGGAGTGATGTACGTGAGGCCCGAGGCGAGCTGGCCGGTGCAGCTCGCAGCTGCGCGGCCCACGGCGCTGCCTGCCCGCTCAGCCGGTTGTGCAGGAGTCCCTCTACCTCAGGCAATAAACGTTGGCGCCTCACATGACTCACGCAGCCGCTTCTTTCAACCAGCTCACTATACACTTACACAGACCTTGCTTTACGAGCAAATATCGGTGACTCCGGCAGTTCCATGTCATCTCACCCGACCGGTCTCAGGCAGCCACGTTAAAAATCATCTGAGCGTACTGCCGGATTTCCGCGTCCAAAAGTCGCTGCGTGATACGCTCACTGACAAGACTAGACGTGTACACGTGAACTATTTTTGCTGTTGTGATGTTATAAAATTGTGGGGTGCCAATTTAGAAGGCAATGCAGAATATGGTACTCGACCTAGTAGGGCAACAGTGTATTTGTTAGTGCGGTTTGCCTACATCAGGGGCAGGTATTCACTCAGGGGCAAACCTGTTGTTCTCCTTTGATTGACAGATACTTAACCTATTGTTCTCCTTTGATTGACAGCTTCTTAACATATTGTTCTGCTAAAAGGATCCTTTCTTTTGATTGACAGGTCCTTAACCTATTGTTTTCCACCCCCTCCCCTCCCCCCCCCAACATATCAGGAAACTTCTGACCCATACCCTCCCCCTCGCTGCTACAGGTACACTTTCAGGTCTGAGTTATTCGAATAGACCCTCTCGCTCTTGTCAGTTTGATTGACTACTTAATTAAATTGATCAATTAATTAACCTCTTCCCCTCTAGTAAACCCCCATCGCCTCCCACCCTCCCTCCCGGAAACTGGCGGGAAAAAGACTCAGTTGATCAGTCATTTAGAGGGAATTCGATTGCAGCATATGGAATATTGTTTAAATAATTTGGACAATGTATAGAATGTCGTTTGATTATTAATGCCTGTGTATGGAATATTGTTTATTTATTTAGTTAAAGAATTTGTCCGGAATCGAATGCAGAGTGTGGAATATTGTTAAAACAATTTAGGCAATGTGTGGAATATTGTTTATTTAAACAATTTATAGGATTCAAGGCAGTCTATGGAATATAGCTAATTTATTTATTTAAATTTTTTTTAAGGAATCGATACCCCTCCTCGCCAACCCCTGCCTCACCACCTCCCCACACTTCTTCACCTCCTCTCCTTGCAAATGGCCGCTGTGCGGTGGAGAGGAAAGATCTCATGAAGGGAAATTTAAGCGTATATTGTTTATTTATAAAAAAATATCAGTTTGAAGGCGTTGGATTTCTCTTGCTCATCATTCTCTGCTGTCTGGAAGGATGCAGGTCTTGTAGAAAGTAATTAAATCGATCGCCTTTCTTTTCATTCCAACTGCGCAAGGAATACTGTCATGAAACACACATCACACGTAATTACACAGTTAAAAATCTTTCGATCGCGAAGCACGCACAGCCCACTGCCCTTGTTCACTGGACCACACAGAAAGCCACTGCACACGCTCACAGGAGTCGGTATGCGCTGGCGGCCCCCGCAGAGCAACGACGCGGCCATCAGCTGCCGAACCACGCTGCCGAAATACACTCACGTGTCAGTTCGCATGCATGTACAGAGACATACAGACAACTGAGCAAACGCACTGCAAATATGGAATATGTGGGGTGGAGGCGATTGGATGCAATCGAGTAGAGCGCTATACTATGCCTCCTGACAAGAAAAAAAAAATTAGTACATTTGCTCTAGGTGTTGTCGACTGTACTACATTTCTAAGCAATTTTAGAACACGGGATGAGATGTCATGTCATGACCGCACAGATAGAAGTGACATGAAATCAATAAAGTTACGAAAAATGATGGAAAATACGTATAAATTGAGAGAAAATACATCGAAATTCTGGAAAATTGAGGATGTACTTGCGTATCTTCTGGTTGGCGCAGAAGAATTCTTGTACTTGGGAACGAGTATGCAACAGCAAGAGGAATACGAGCATCGGGAACCTGGGAAAGTGTCAGTTTTTTCGTCAAGGCAGCATTTTACTGTATGTCTATTGAGGTAATAGTGATACACTTGAGTTGACTGCTGTCTTTGATGCTTTCCAGGAAAAACAGAGAACCATCTGCCTCTAAAATTACTTACATCTGCATGAAAGGATGGCAGAGAGTAGGTGGAATGGTTAGTTGAGATGGAGTTGTAACTAAGTAGGATTTAATGGTAGACCGATGATGGAGTCTAAAATCCTAAAGAGAGAGAGAGAGAGGGGGGGTAGATGTCTCTGCAGGTCATTTGAGCATTTTCTTCGATGTTCTGTCAGGATGCATCAGTAGTGTGACATATACTGTGTTCGACTCGTATTGCTGTGTACTTAGTTCCGTGTAATCAGCGCGTACACAACTTTCCCACTAGAGGGCGCCCTGCTAAGCACAACACCGCAGGCGCAGCGCTCGTCCGTCTCCGCACTACGAGATGGCGCTGCCTTAGAGATGGACCAAATTCTGCTTCTGCCGATAGGCGTATTAATATGTAACGCAGCCAACGAGATTGCTGCTAACGTGGAACCTTTTCTCTTCGCGGATCACACTCGCACAGTGATACCTGAATGTGTGAGGTATTATAACGAGTGTGCAGACCTCCGATTAGTCAGTCTGCATTTGTCTGCATTAGTCTGTACCAGTCTGCATTTGTCTGTACCAGTCTATAGTCAAGTTTCAGTCTGCGCCTAATAAGATTACCATGTTACTGTACATAGCATCCAGAATCAAGTTATGTAATGTCTACGCTTTTTATTATTTTAATAAATGTGTGTGAAAATTAATCAAGTTCTGTTTAAAGTTGGTCACCATCAATCTGCTACTCTAAGCGTGCAAGTGGCATTTCTATCGTCTGACCTAATGGCAGAAGATAAACACGCCACGATAAGACCACAAGACATATTGCTGACACTCGCCTACTTCGTTAGAGCGACAAGTCAAATAATCTGATGGTGTGTGTACCGAAGGTCTTACAGTATGCACACCACACGTATACAATGTGTGTTCTGTGTGGGTCTTAGAGCAGTGTCTACTTGTGATCGTTAACAATAAACCTTTTGGTCATCAAATGCCTTCCATCTCATGTATGATGAAACGTGACACATTCCTCTAAACGAATGAAGATTTATGCGATGTACTCCATTCCCCTGTCGAATCTTGGATATAAAACCAAGACTTCAGTTTCATATCTAAGATGATTCTAAGCTAGTGATAGGAGTTTGCGAGGCACTGCAATCCCTGTGAATACATCTGCTTGACAGATATCCTGTTTACAGAGTTAGTGGTGGCACAACGTGTAATTTCACATGGCAAAAACTGCTGCTATGCATTTATCTGTTTCCTTCTAAGAGGTGTTCTCTGTTGCTAATGATCATTTTATACAGGACTGATGCTGGCATAGTATAATTTCTGAACCATGACTGGATGTGAACAGTGGACGCTATACATCTCTGGAAAGCTACATTGTGCACATATCACACAGAATCGATATTTTAAGGAAGTAATGTTTTCATTTTATAGTTTGTTGCCGTAGTTTATTGTAGAGAAACCTGCAACAAGGATCTATTTCATACGCTGAAAATATATTTCTTGCAATGGAATATTAACAGCTTTACATTCCATATGATTAATAGGTCGGAAACTGGAGAAATATAACATTATAGCCTGTTTTATGTGCGGAACCTTGTAGGCTTAGGAGTGCGTGTGTTTATGGTCTCTCTTACCAATACCTACTAGGTACTGATCCCAGACACTAGAACAATACTTAAGAGTTGATAGCGTGCTTGATTTATGTAAAAATGTTCCAAACTCCATCCATCTGGAGCTCCAACATGCACGAAAACCAGTCGTTTCTTATTCTTCTTAACTGTCTGTTATCACATCACAACAGTTTCAAATCTGTTACTACACACGAGTAAGCAGTGCTACCCTCCTCGACATGGACGCATCTGGAGAAATCTTGTGTACTTAGATGGACGAGGACTCAGCTACCTCCATTCATTCGTGAGACACGGAATATAGTGGTCATCTTCTGGTCAGCTGCAGATTAAATTGGTAATGGTGCTGCAGGATGAGATGGTCAAAGACAGTGCAAGGGGGCCTTTCAGTCTCTAATTTTATCCTAAGACTGCGAGAATGTTCTGTGACTTCCACCCGCATAGAGATAGATCATAAATTATGCACTATGTTCGAGGTGCTAGAAATATGTAGAGGGCTGTCTGGTATTCTTTGATGATGTATGTGTTTGAGAATTAACAATGAATGGACGTACTGCACATCCATTTATGTACATTTGAAATGACACTCACAGAGAAGGGGAGGGGGGTTTAGCTATGATACTGAAATTGGGAAACATGCTGTTGCATCATTGGTTGGTGTTGAAATTACTGTAAAATTACTAAAATTATTCGTACTACAGGGTGTTTCAAAAACGACCGGTATATTTGAAACGGCAATAAAAACTAAACGAGCAGCGATAGAAATACACCGTTTGTTGCAATATGCTTGGGACATTTTCAGGCAGACAAACTTTCGAAATTACAGTAGTCACAATTTTCAACAACAGATGGCGCTGCGGTCTGGGAAACTATAGTATGATATTTTCCACATATCCACCATGCGTAGCAATAATATGGCGTAGTCTCTGAATGAAATTACCCGAAACCTTTGACAACGTGTCTGGCGTAATGGCTTCACATGCAGATGAGATGTACTGCTTCAGCTGTTCAATTGTTTCTGGATTCTGGCGGTACACCTGGACTTTCAAGTGTCCCCACAGAAAGAAGTCACAGGGGTTCATGTCTGGCGAATAGGGAGGCCAATGCATGCCGCCTCCTGTATGTTTCGGATAGCCCAAAGCAATCACACGATCATCGAAATATTCATTCAGGAAATTAAAGACGTCGGCCGTGCGATGTGGCCGGGCACCATCTTGCATAAACCACGAGGTGTTCGCAGTGTCGTCTAAGGCAGTTTGTACCGCCACAAATTGACGAAGAATGTCCAGATAGCGTGATGCAGTAATCGTTTCGGATCTGAAAAATGGGCCAACGATTCCTTTGGAAGAAATGGCGGCCCAGACCAGCACTTTTTGAGGATGCAGGGACGATGGGACTGCAACATGGGGCTTTTCGGTTCCCCATATGCGCCAGTTCTGTTTATTGACGAAACAGTCCAGGTAAAAATAAGCTTCGTCAGTAAACCAAATGCTGCTCACATGCATATTGCCGTCATCAATCCTGTGCACTATATCGTTAGCGAATGTCTCTCGTGCAGCAATGGTAGCGGCGCTGAGGGGTTGCCGCGTTTGAATTTTGTATGGATAGAGGTGTAAACTCTGGCGCATGAGACGATACGTGGACGTTGGCGTCATTTGGACCGCAGCTGCAATATGGCAAACGGAAACCCGAGGCCGCTGTTGGATCACCTGCTGCACTAGCTGCGCGTTGCCCTCTGTGGTTGCTGTATGCGGTCGCCCTACCTTTCCAGCATGTTCATCCGTCATGTTCCCAGTCCGTTGAAATTTTTCAAACAGATCCTTTATTGTATCGCTTTTCGGTCCTTTGGTTACATTAAACCTCTGTTGAAAACTTCGTCTTGTTGCAACAACACTGTGTTCTAGGCGGTGGAATTCCAACACCAGAAAAATCCTCTGTTCTAAGGAATAAACCATGTTGTCTACAGCACACTTGCACGTTGTGAACAGCACACGCTTACAGCAGAAAGACGACGTACAGAATGGCGCACCCACAGACTGCGTTGTCTTCTATATCTTTCACATCACTTGCAGCGCCATCTGTTGTTGAAAATTGTAACTACTGTAATTTCGAAAGTTTGTCCGCCTGAAAATGTACTGTTGTCCCAAGCATATTGCAACAAACGGTGTATTTCTATCGCTGCTCGTTTAGTTTTTATTGCCGTTTCAAATATACCGGTCATTTTTGAAACACCCTGTATCAACTGTGATGCTTATTATTACAGCACATCGACGGTGTCTTTTCCATTCCATCCATCCACTGATACGCTGTTGGTTACCACATAATGATTGACTGACATCGCTTGTTTGAGATGGAGAAAGAATTTTGGTGTAGGGGCAATACCTTCTGGTGATGGCTAGCACTGAAACTGTGATCGCGTACATGACTGCAATATGAGGAATCATTTGAAACAGAATGCAAAGCCTTCAGCTATTCTGTCACTGTGGCAGATGAGTTTAAATGTGGAGGTCGTCAATCTCCTTTGGACAGCACTTTGGAAACTCTCCACAATGCCACCAAACTCTTCCATCGGTCTTTTATTTAAAATCATGCAGTGTGTGTGGTGTGTTATGGTAGCAGCAGTAACAAACTGATTTACACTGTGCGACAATTAGTTTTCTGTGAGAAGCAATGGATCAGAACGTGATAATGTCAATTTAGATCCCGACACAGATTTCGAAGTCATGGCAGGAAAAACAAAATGTATGGCAGTGTACAAAGGGTGTTACAGCAGAAAAAAACAATGTTTCACACAGCAACACAGGGTCACAGGGAGGGTATCTTGTGACTTACAGTATAGTTTATGGGATACGATCATCCTCCTACAGTACAGGTGATGCCACTTTACACTGGTCTGTGCAATGGATCAATACCCGTATATTTAATAGAATCGACACATGTGCTCGATGCCAGCATGCAGACGGTATTTGTTTTCAATGTATGGGAGCAGAAAGATGCGGTAAAAATCTTATCAAGTTCTCTATCGGATGAAGTTAGTGGAGATTTATAGTTCGTAATTGAATAACGATGATAGCATGTTGAGATGATAGACATGAATGGGCCCTGAGGAGCGCAGATCTGTTTCAGACTGTAGTACTTGTTTGTTGTTTGGGCACGCACCACAACCCAGTAGCAAAATCCTCATCTTTCTCCCAGTTCCCGTACTGTCTTTTGTACTACCTCAAGTTGCGGGCTTCGTTTGGCACTGACCTTACACATCGTACGCTGTTGGCCGAGCTATGACAACATGTTCCTGTTTCCACTGAATGGTCAAAACACAGTCCTGTTGCAGTAACTCAGCTTAGCCTGTTTCTACAGGGGTTCCAGAAGGTGGTAGTTACAACTCTCTCCGACTTCTTCTCAGTTCCCACTTAAACTGGAACGATCTCATGCACAAAGCTGCAGAAACATCAGCAGTTGCAAGAGGCAGAGGGTCTATCTAAAATTATACTGTAACTGATGGGTACAAAAAAGATGACTCGTTTCGGGATATGGAAGTGGCAGAGATACGATTCACTAGTGTCTGTAATCATTAAAGGACTTCTCCATAGGATCTGATGCATGCATGTGGTTGAATGGAAGACTTGATTCCAAATACCAACCAACATTTCTACCAGAGAGCGTAACACTAGAGATCTGAACAGCTAGTGTACATGACTTAATACTTCAATCAGCATACCATCTACTGTTTGTGATCCTTCTCAATCAATCATTGTCTATAACTCAGTTGATATATCACCGAAAACCTGATGTGACATCAACACAGAATGCATTACAAATACTGGAGAAATATGTAGGGGCAGCATGAGGCAGTTGTAAATATTGGTTTTATACCATGTTCCTTAGCCGAATCATTTTCTAATTTAGATAATTTTATTACCAGGTTGCACCGTCAGCGACATGTAACCGCACTGTTGGTTTGATAATATACACTCCGGCGATCATCGTCTATATTCAGTGTCATGGTATTTGTCTGGAAGAACCACTTCTTTTGGAGGTAATGCCATACCTCAATTTATAAAGCTGGTATAGCTTTTAACATGGATACTTGTGTGCACCTGCAGTGCCAAGACCGCTTGTGGCAGTAACATACAGTAGTTGTTGCGATCGTGTTTTCTAACATCTGGCAGTTCATAAGACGATTATCCCTCTCTTTCTAAGACACAGTGGTACCACTCGCAAGAGAAACTCATGAGACATGTCCACCCATAGTTGATTTTCGCTCAGTATTATTTCATATTGCCAGCAATCAGTTATTGGCGAAATATTATACTTAGTAGTTGGGTATGCGTGATAGGTTCGCCTTGAGCATCAGGCTTATAAAGTATGTATTTGTGTTCCGACATGTGCAAAGGAAATGACTATGTCCAGTCGTAAGGAAGGTATGGATTTGACGTGGAATACTGTGATAACAAAGGGAAGAATGTGTCAAGTCATAAGAATGGTACAGATATTTCTGTTGCCACAGCCACAGCTGGGTGTATTTCCTATACTTCGCTGATTGTCGAATGTCCACAATTGCAACATTTAATTATAAGTATAGCAATAGAATATGTATGTAGCCAGTTTTGTAGGACAATTCTGTCTAGGGGACCGGGCCACACTTGCGATGGCCTGTGGTGGGAATGATTCACATTTCCCGTTAACGGCAGCAGCCATCTGAATGGAAAGGCCTGTTGGGATGCTGGAATGTAGCTGACTTAACCATGTCGTCTTCTAGATGGCCGAATAGCGATCTAATACTTAGCATGTATTGGATAGCTTTCTTGATCGCATGGAAATTTGAGATGATTCAATATGGACATGTTTTTGCGCTGGACCATTATTCCCTCCCATGTAAATTGTCCGGTTGACTGCTTCTTCACATTTTGCGCCTTTATTTAATTGAGGGAACATCGATTGAGGTGTGTACATCTAAAGGGTGAAATACGAGTGGAAGACATGTTTGCTGGTTCTCTAGACGTGAGAAACACCTTAGTTGAGTTTGTAAATTATGGGGATGATCTGGAATCACCGACATTAGTATTTACGAGTGGAAGTATGAGTTTTGTCTATTTTTTTCGTCTTTTCACGTAAAGGTCTTTGCAGACAGGATAAGTTTCTAGTTACTCAGTCGTTTACACCATGCTCCACCTCAGGTTTCTAGAGAAATAATTTCCAGTCTATATCTTCGGAATTATACTGTGTGAGCGATACTGCCATGCAAGCGATACTGCTACGTGCTTGATATCGAGAAATATCGTGTGAATGGCATAATATTCTAGCAAACCACATGAAAGTACATGTGTGCTTGTAATCCTGGAGTCTGGAGAGGGGTGTAGAATGCAAGCAATCAGGTTAGGATCAGAAACAGTAATGCCTTTGTGCCAAGGGGAAAGGAGCCGAACTTCGTACAACAATTCTGAGAGTGACTTCAGTGCACTGAGGTGGATGACTTCTGACCGTCGGTGGATGACCGCCCGACCTCATGGGGAATATCTAGTTCTGGGAGAAGTATACCTACAGTGCATGTGCTTATGCTGTCTGTCTTCACAGTATATGTACAAGTGTCTGGCGGTCGATAGCTGTATGCATGACGCAAAAGGTGCCATTTTATACAGTGCAGTATACGAATTGTATGTTTACTACATCGACACGATACGCGGTGATACATTGCCAGGTTGGAGATTGATTCCATGCTCTAATTTCAAGCTTCTGTCCTCATTGTCGGAGCAGTGTAATTGAGCAAAAGTCTTTCCATATTTGACGATCTGTAGGCCACTTTTTCTGGGTTTAACTGCCAGTGCAATATGGCGATCTGTACAAAATAATTTTGCCGCTGAATGTCTCGTCTGCAGAAAGAAAAACGCAGACAGTGCTTCCACATTGACAGCACCAGTAATTTGGTGCGTAAATTCAGTAAGAGCCTATCAGAATGCTCCATTCATTAGCAAGACATCCTTTGTACTGTGACATAGGAACCTATACATAGTGGTGACAACATTTGCATTTTGGAGATGTTTGTTGAAAGCAGGACTTAATGATTTCCAGGAAGGGTAACACATGTTGTATGGGGTGCACATTAGGACAATCAGGAGGAATTCATTTGGCGTTATTCTGGGCTATTCTGTTAGGAGAAGAATTTCCATCCAGACAAGTTGAGGCATCCCGAAAGCCCCTGCAAAAGCGATTGTTAACTATTTCTCCAGCACTTTACTATTTCCAAGAGGTACACTTGGCTCTTATTTACATAGACATGTGACGTCAGTATAACATTGAGAACCTTTTAGCTGCAAATGCTACACAAACATCTCGCACTTGTCAATTAGGCCTGCACTGGACCAGCAGGTACGCATGGTGGCTGAGTAAACACATCTGCAGCCAGAGGCGTCTCAAATGCCGCGTTAGGATCGCTAGGGAGAATGCATTCTGTGCTATTCTGTGAAGCATTCCAACACTTTTCTATAGCGCGTTCAGAGGGTAGACTTGGCTCTTATTTACATATGCCTGTGACGTAAGAATAACATTGAGAATCTTTCAGCTGTGTCTGCGAGGCTGAGCCGTTATGCAAACATCTTGCTGAGGGTGGTATGCTATGTGAACATCTCGCTGGACCACAGGGACGAAGGCTATGTGTCATGGCGCCAGCAACGGTGTCTAGGTAGACACTCGTTTTGACAGGTATTTCTTATGTGTCAAGTATGAAAGGGATGCCGCCACCTGGGAGCAGAACTGACACCCGAGCATGATTCGGCAGCGTGGCTCGGTACCTGACGGCTGCGTCGTCGCTTTGTGGGGGCTGCCAGTGCATACCAACTCCTGAGAGCGTGTGCAGTGGCCTTCTGTGTGGTCCAGTGGAGAGGGAACGTCAGGTGCTGCGTGCTTCACGATCGAAAGATTTTTAACTGTGTAATTATGTGTGATGTGTGTTTCATGACAGTATTCCTTGTGCAGTTGGAATAAAAAGAAAGGCGGTCGATTTAATTACTTCTTACAAGACCTGCATCTTTCCAAACAGCAGAGAATGATGAACAAGAGAAATCTAACCCCCCACAAACTGATTTTATTATAAATAAACGATATGTGCTATAAATAAACAATATATACTTCATGAGTGATTTTATTATAACTAAACAATATATACTATAAATAAAAAATATATAATTCATGAGATCCTTCCTCGCCACTGCACAGCGACCATTTTCAGGGAGAGGAGGGGAGAGTGTGTGAGAAGGTTGTGAGGGGGCGAGGGGGGATGGGGTGGTGAGGAGGGGTATCATTCCCTGAATTTTTTAAAAATAAATAACTATATTCCATACACTGCCTTGAATCCTATAAATTGTTTAAATAAACAATATGCCACACAGTGCCTAAATTGTTTAAGCAATATTCCATATACATCATGACGTTGTACACTGTATGTGTCCTAAGATCCGATGATGGCGGCTTTAGTTTCGCCAAAATCAGTAATCATGGAATAAAAAGAATTTCTGTGATTTTGGCTACCAGTTTTTTCTTTTACAAGCATCTAGATCGCTCCCACATAGCACAATGTGCTCCCTACAAAATATTACATTTACTGCTATAAATAATTAAACAATATTCTATACATTGTCTAAATTGTTTTAACAATATTTCATATGCTGCAATCGAATTCCCTCCAAATGACTGTTCAGCTGAGTCTTTCCCCACCAGTTTGTGGAAGGGAGGGTGGTAGGGGATGGTGGTTTACCAAAAGGGGAGAGGTTAATTAATTGATCAATTTAATTAAGAAGTCAATCAAATTGATAAGAGTGAGAGGGGCTATTCAAATATCTCAGACCTGAAACTGTACCTGTAGCAGCGAGAGGGAGGGGATAGGTTGAAGGTTTCCTGAGAGGTTGGGCTAGGGAGATGGGAGGGGTGGGGAACAATAGGTTAAGGACCTGTCAGTCAATGGAGAACAATAGGTTTGCCCCTGAGTGCATATCTGCCTCTGATGTAGGCAACCCGCAATAACAAGATGCACTGGTAACCCTGTTGCCCTACTGCTTACATTATTTCTGGGGTCCGTTTATATGACACCAACTGTGATGGAACTAGCAGTCACATTTAGATGATTTGAAAAAATTCTAATGATGAGTATAGCACTACTGCAATCAAGTTTTTTGAAGGACTTATAAGTCTAGGAATTTTAGAAACAAAACCATTAAGGTTCAGAACTTGTAGAAATCTGTTTTGATTGTAATCGGAGCAGTTGTGCTAAGTAATGTTTTATGAAGTAGATTTAGATTCTTGAGTGGTGAATAATGCGTTTCATTACTATGTATTAAAACCGAATACCAGGCAGAAATTTCTTTCTCCGTTTGAGGCAATGCTAGATGTTTGTGACATATACTCAGCCAAATCGACTGGTAAAGGAATTCCATTATATGGTTTCTCCAGTTCCAGCTTCAACTGCCGTTTAATCAAATTGATAACGACAATTGTGATTGCTCTACGTTCGAGATGAGGTGCAAACTGAGGATAATAACAATTAGAGAGATCTCTTAGAGTGCTTTATGTACAGACAGCCAGTATGTTACAGAAGCTTCGAAACAGTCAATCTGGTGTGCTTCGATAGTGCAGTTAGCAACAACTCCCTACGTTAAGTAGGAATCCGTATATGAGTGCCCGTCCGCTACACAATTTTAACTCTTCACGCATAATCAACAAAGGATGTACCCACACAAGAGACCAGGAGATTCCCACTACAGTGTGTTACTTAGGAAGTGTCTTTGAGAGTCTACGTATAGCAGAGATCTGTCACCAAGCCACTATTAGGATGCTAATCAGGTTTGCTTTAAATACATGATCATTAGTTACCTTTGAGACTGGATGTGGCGAGTTGTTGATAGTCACGAATGCCTGTTAGGCGGCAATGACGCCATTATCTACACCTCACTGAGTTTGAACGAGGACGTGTAATAGGGCTACGAGGAGCTGAACGTTCCTTCTGCGATAATGCAGAAAGACTTGGCAGAAAATTATATCTTTTCATACCTAGACGAACATGTTTCCTAATGTTGAGAAAAATATATTTATGCAGTACAAGCTATTGGCGTCCCATACATGATCTGTCACCAAGCAGAATAATCATCTGCAAGTGCTCAGATATCGAATAAATCAGTAAGACGGAGGAAATAACATGGTATGTATACCCTGCGAAAGCCATTATGAAGGACAATTTGAATGTTAAATATAATAATGACATTAAATAGTGTACAAAACTACATGTACTGCACCCGTAGCAGTGAAGTTCTATCTGACACTGGCATTCAGAATATTAATCATGTTTAACATTCATTTTTATTCTCTTAGTCAAGACAACTCTAATAATAAAGGAAATATAAATTCCTGTAGACATTTATCCGGAACAATAATAAGCGACTCACGAGCAACGGTAAGCAGTGTTAATAGGAGGCATGATTATGAGAATGAGTCTGTGAGGCAGGAATGTTGGACCATTATGTGGTAGGGCATCAGACGGGGATCGCAATCTTTTGATGTAAACCGTGCTGCACCACAGTTAGCATTTCACGAGGGTCAACCTCTCTCGAAGTAGGAGGAAATGCTTTGCCATTAGGCCTGTGTTCAGGAGCAGTCTTAGCAGTAGCGCAGATATAGTCACATTTGTTCAACATCTATTTTGAAGATGTTCTGTACTTATTTGCTTGTTGCGAAGCGTACTACTACATACAGAACGCAGAAACTAGTAGGAGGAGGGAACTCGATAGTCTCCCATCGGATCCCGGACTCAATAACATGGCACACCTCATCACATATACATGATTCTCTCAAAGAGAAAAGTTGAAATAGTAAATGAAGATTACGATAAAAAGAAGAATAGCAAAAATAACAAAACATAATTAATAATAATAATTCTCGACTAAACTCCGTCCGAACAGGCTTCGGAATGTGAAACGGTGTCGACCGACCGCCATGTCATTCTCAGTCGAAGTCGTCACTTCATGCGGATATGGAGAGGCATGTGGTCAACACACCACTCTCCCGGGTAGCTCCTCAATTGGGCTCACAAAGGCTGAGTGCATCCCTCTTGCCAGCAGAGCTCAACAGACCTGAACGGTCACTTATCCAGCTGCTAGCAAAGCCCGACAGCACTTAACTTCGGTGATCTGACGGGAACCGGTATTACCACTGCGGCAAGGCCGTTTGCAAATAATAATAATAATAATAATAAACACACAAAACAAATACTTCAACTTAAATTTACAAATGTTAATAATGGTAAAGGAAATGGGATGTTGCCGGTCATGGAATATTTGTACGAACTATCTCAGCATTCGTATGGGACGATTTGAGACTTCATACCAACACAAAGGTAAAGTTGGAATGACACGTGGGAGATAAAGTCCTTTTATTCAGATTTAGTTCTCGTGCAACCGTGACTTTGTAATAGGTACGGTTACGTGAGAACTGAAGTTTTTGAGACATGATAGAAGGTGTAACTGCCGAGTTCATTTCTGCATTGACTAATTTAGCCAAAATACTGCACTGGCAGACCTAACCTTCTTAGTCAGGTGACACTCTAATCTTCTGTTTCCATTTGGATTCCACTTTTCTCGTTTACTGCGCGATTGACAGCGAGGTCTTTTTTTCCTAAAGGCCATATCGCCAAGTTCAAAAATGGTTCAAATGGCTCTGAGCACTATGGGACTTAACATCTGAGGTAATCAGTCCCCTAGAACTTAGAACTACTTAAACCTGACTAACCTAAGGACATCACACACATCCATGCCCTAGGCAGCATTCGAACCTGCGACCGTAGCGGTCTCGCGGTTCCAAACTGAAACGCCTAGAACCGCTCGGCCACAACGGCCGGCATATCGCCAAGTGGATGAGTTAAACGATACTGTACATCGTTCTACCATTTGGCAGCTGAATGGGTGACTAGCACTATCGTGTTAATTGTGTTATCTGTTTCTGCGTAAAATTCATACGATGTAACTTAGAGATCTATTAAGCCTTCTTCAAGCGTACGTCGAAAACTACCTGAAAGCTGCTGTCCTGGTGGCTGATGAGTGCAAATTCTGTCACATATTTCCTCCCCAGTATAAATCGAAACACGTGGTGGTGACTGAAACTGGTATCGGAACAAGACAGTGGGCTAATCGGACGACAACTTTTGAAACGGCGTGGATAAAAATAATCGCTTGCATCCGATAAATATGACACCTAATTTACGTACAGTAGTTTGACACACGGATCGCTTTGTGGCATAAATTTTGCGTGAGTCTATAAGGATGTTTATATAGGCTGCAGTGGCCACAAACGCAGAATAATAAAAACACTCGTGTTTGGTAATCTTCATTGCCATACGGAATTCTGCAGAGACGTTTCATAATGTTCTCATAACGTTTATTCCACAGTTTGGTTTCGTGAGCCCTAGAGAACAGGTGACAAATGAATGCAGCGGGAAGAGGACGAGACTCACTAGCACGGCGACGGACTGCGCAAAAGAGACACTATGACAGTGCATGATCTCCCTCTCTCTCTCTCTCTCTCTCTCTCTCTCACGCACACACACACACACACACACACACACACACACACACACAATTCTCGTAAAGCAATATATAGGGTGTAACTAAATACTCTTAACAGACTTTGAGGACGGGTTCCTAAACACTGCTTCTAAAATACATATGACCATTAGTTCTTCCTCGCTGCTGTGAAATACATCTCTTCTATTGAACGAGTGCTCATAGCTCCAAAGGTATGCATTTTAGTGTCCATGTTAACAGCATTTTTTTGTTTTGGTCCATACTACCTACTCTCAAAATATGGAAAGAAAAGAGGTTGCTGTAGAAGCGAAGTGCTTCACAATATCGATTAGGCAATTGCTCATAGCTCTTAAGGTACGTATTTTACAGTCCATTTGTACTAGACACTTTTTTTTGCTTTGATCTAAGGAAGCTGTCCTCAAATTCTTTAAGGGAAGTTTAGACACACTCGTTATATAGACTAAGAGGACTGTGAAATTGTCTAGCGTTCAAGTAAGTTCGAAAGTCCTCCAACGAAACGGCGACATCATCGCGAAAATCTTAGTATACAAGGCCCTTTGCACAGCTCTCGCTCGTGGCGGGATATAACTCGTCGTCCCATGTATTGTTAGCTTTTATTATTAAGTTCGTTTGTAGAAACATGTAGAACAGCCCTAAATAGTTAAGTATAAGTGTAAATTTTTATGTCTTGGTTCTTATGGATCAAGAGTCTACGTTCCAGTCTAGGAAAAGGTCCCAGTGATGCCTGCAATGACAGGATGGCAGAGTATCATGTATGACATGGAAAAGAACCGCGATGTTTCATAAAACAGCCAGCATTTGCACTTTAATCAGGCACCTACAGCTGGTGCATAACTACAACTTAATATTTTCTTCCTTTAAAAAATAGATGTGCAGATTCAGCTACCTGATGTGTGGAATTAAATGGGTCGTGTGTACAAGGTGGTTTGAGATGTAAATGACTGCAGCGCACAAGAAGATGGCGCAGGCATCAAAACTGGTGAGGTGGTGAGCCGGAACAGTGGGGGTAGGGCCACGCGGGGTCCTGCGGGAAAGCCCGCCAGGGATCGATGCGCGGACCGCCGTACCTGGCACCGGCGGCGGGCACGCCGAACGGATTCTGGTCGGCCGCTTATCCTGCCGGCTCTGGCGAGGAGACACTTGCACACACTTCCCTCCATAGGTTACTCCCTAGGTACTTAACAACAGTTTTAATTTCTTTCTAAGGCAGATTTCTTGTTTAGTGCTATCCAAGTTTTCCTAGATTAATAGTCGGCACAGTTGTCAAACACAGCATTAGTTCTACGTTGGTGGGGGAGCTACTGGCTGTAGGTTCCTGCCAAATCACTTCATCCAAATAGCTAGATGTTAAATCTAAGACAGAGCGGAACTAACAACATTATCTTCCCGGAGGAGTAGTTCGTGTCTCTAGCATTAATCTGTATTGAAACATTCCAAGACTAATTTATGCTCTATGTTGTTTTGCCGGAGCTGTTGGTGTTGTTGTGGTATTCAGTAGAAACGACTGACTTCTTGCAGCTCCCCAAGCTAGTCTGTCCTGTGGAAGCCTCTTCATCGATGTGTAGCTACTGTAACTTACATTCATTTCAAACTGTTTAACTGCAATCATGGCGTGGCTCCTCTTATGTATTTTTTCCACTTCCCCTCTCCCCACACTTCCATCCACTTCAAAGTTGATAACTCGTCAATGCCTCAGGATGCGTTCTTTCAACCGATATTTTTAGTCACGCTGTGTCATAAATTTCTTTTCTCCCATAACCAATTTAGAAACTCATTATTAGTTATCGATCATCTAGTCTTCAACATTCTTCCGTAACATTACATTTCAAAAGCTTTAATTCTCTTCTTGTCTCAACTGTGCATCGTCCACGTTTCACATCTGTATAAGTCCAAAGATCAGATGCCTACCTATAGACAAGACTTTCTAGATCTTAAATTCATATTCGATGTTAACAAAATTGCCTTTTTCAGAAACGTTTTTCTTATTGTTGCCAGTATGCACGTGGTATCCTCTAGCGCAGCCTTAGTTATTTTCTTGTCCAAATAGCTTACATTTTCAAATTCTTTCATCCACTAAAGAGAGGGTATCGCTTACGTCGAAACCTATATGAAGCATACACTTTTAATAAATAATGTTCGGTGCAGTTCAGTTCCTGTCGAGAGATTAGGCGTCGAAGTCTTATGTTTGATGTTAACCTTCTTCGCAGTGTCTTAAGTAGTTATTTGTCTTGTTGGCAAATCGACCTGTTTGTTGCTTCTCGGAAATGGAGGCGCGTGAGCACTTGTCACTGTACTAAATTCCAGTGACCTCCGAAGTACATGAAAGTCTTCTTTCATTTAATGACGCGACTTGCTGGGTCCAGAAAATATCATTTAAATCTCACTTATTCGATGGTACTGGCGTGGTACTTCAATGGGTCACTCATTCGATTTTAATTGCTGCCACTATTGTATGCCGCTGAAGATTTCTTCAAGGTGCTTAAATCTCTGGTCAGACGGTTCAATCATCACACAAACGTCGAAATCGCAGATATTGAGAAATTAATCGCGAAATAGAAACTCAACCATAATCGTTCAATAGTGGAAAAGTGTCTGGACCAGATGAGATTCCTGTGAGATCCTAAAGCGATTACGCGAAGAAACTTGGTCCCCTTCTGACAGTTTATCATAGATTGGAAAAAAATTACGTAATTGTAGGTCTACATCTCTTACACTGATCTTTTGTATTGGAACATCTTTTATGCTCATGCGTTATGACAGTTCTTGGAATACCGTGAAATAGGAGTTTGTGAAACTCAGCTTGCTTTTTTTTCCATGAGCGCTATAGAAAAAGGCACCCAAGTTGACGCCGTGTTCTTTAGTTTCCGGAACACTGTCGATACTGGCTCTCACTGTTGTGTAGAGAACCATATACTAACTTCAGACACTTTTCAGTGCTTCTCATGTTCAAATTATTTTATTTTAAAATTTATGTTTGTCTTTCTCGTGTATGCTGACATAGTCATTGAAGGTTAACCGACATATATATGTTGTGCTGAATTTACATGTGTCTGAAGGAGAGCACAGTGTTTGTGATCTTGCTTTTCAATGTCACAACAAACCAGCTCGAGTATGTAAGAAGCGTTTTTCTCTTCATCTCAGATTTTCATAAAGCCCGTCCGGTTATTCTAGTAAGTGAAGAAAGAGTGTACAGTACTCGCCATGTTTTATTAGAGACGATATAACTCATTCACATGCATTCAGCGTCATTATAATAGCAAAACCCGGAATACAGCACTCGTTTCCAAGCACAGAGGCGTCATGGCACCCATACCGCCGAACGGGGTTAGAATAGTTTCTAACCTCCTTGATCTCGTCAAAAACTGACGAAGGAGATGGGACACCTGTGACCAAATTGTCGGGTGATGTTATTGGGTGACCTCTGGCAACGTCTGGTTCCGTTGTCGGTGCCACTGTGACCGCAGCGTTAAAGGGACGGAATCAGTAGACGTAAAAGTAATTTCGGGTGTACCCAAAGGGATCATCATAGGACATATATAAATCATGTCGTGGATGTCGTCAGGAACTCCATGAGACTGTTCACAGACGACTTTGTAGTCTGTATGAAGGTTGCAACAGCGGAAGACGGTAGCGAAAAGCAAGAAGACCTACGGAGTGTCGATAATTGGTAATAAATAAATGTAAGATATTGCCCATAAATAAGCAGAGAGATCCGTTACTGGAAAAGCAGATTAAAACCGAGATGTATTGTAAGATTCTTAAGGAAATGTAATCAGTCCACGAAAGAAATGGCTCACAAAATACTTGTAACCGGATTCTGGGACATCGCTCATCATTCTGGAACCTTTACTATGTTAGATTAATAGAAGAGACAGAGAGCGGAGCCAACGAAAAGGGGCACATTTAGTCGAGGAAGATACGACTCGCGAAATATCCACGACAAGAAAAACAGGGAAATTAGTGCTAATACGGTAGTTTATCGATAGTCGTTCTTCCCATGAGGCATTGTCGAATTGAACAGGGAAGGGGGGATCATTTAGTAATACCAAAAGCACACTCCGCCATACACCAGACCACATCTTGTGGGGTATAGGTGCAGTAGATGTAGTACGAAAAACAGGAGTTGGCATTGGTCCTAATCTGGCCGTTATGCAAGCAGTTATTCGGCTTGTCATTGATTGGTAGAATTGTTGGATATCCTCCTGAGAGTGATCGAGCCAAATTCCGTGCAATTAGCGCCTTAGATCGTCAGAATTCCAAGATGGTTATAGACAGCCGCCCAAAATAGTCCAAATGTTCTCAATTGGCGATAGATCTGGCGATCCTGCTGCGTTTGACAAGCACGAAGACAAGCAGCAGAAACTTTCTCCCCGTGCGAGCGGGCACTATTTTGCTGAAATTTAAGGCCAGGATGGTTTGCTATGAAGGACAATAAAATCCCGGATGTACGAGTGTTACTGAAAAAGAAATGAACGCTATTTTTTTTAAATCCATATTTTATTCTACATGTTTGAAAATTTACAGGGTGTAGATTCATCCTTTAGGAACAATATTTTCATATCTCCTCATAATTTCCATCCCTCTCAACTGCCTTACGCCATCTTGGAACCAGCGCCTGTATACCCGCACTGTAAAATTCTGGACCAACCTGTTGGAGCCACTGTTTGGCAGCGTGCACAAGGGAGTCATCATCTTCAAACCTTGTTCCACGAAGAGAGTCTTTCAGTTTCACAAAGAGATGATAGTCACATGGAGCCAGGTCAGGACTGTAAGGCGCGTGTTTCAGTGTTGTCCATCCGAGTTTTGTGATCGCTTCCATGGTTTTTTGACTGACATGTGGCCGTGCATTGTCGTGCAACAGCAAAACATCGTGCTTTTGCCGATGTGGTCGAACACGACTCAGTTGAGCTTGAAGTTTCTTCAGTGTCGTCACATATGCATCAGAATTTATGGTGGCTCGACTTGGCATGATGTCCACAAGCAAGAGTCCTTCGGAATCGAATAACACCCTAGCCATAACTTTTCCAGCAGAAGGTGTGGTTTTGAATTTTTTTTCATGGGTGAATTTGCATGATGCCACTCCATTGATTGCCTCTTCGTCTCTGGTGAAAAATGATGGAGCCATGTTTCATCGCCTGTCACAATTCTTCCAGGAAATTCATCTCCACCATTCTCATACTGTTCCAAAAGTTCGCTGCATACCGTTTTTCTTGTTTCTTTGTGAGCCACTGTCAACATCATGGGAACCTACCTGGCACAAACCTTTTTTTACGGCCAACGCTTTCAGTATTCTGCAAACACTTCCTTCCCCTATCCCAACGTAGCGTGACAGTTCGTTCACTTTGATGCGTGTGTCAGCAGTCACCAATTCGTTAACTCTCTGCACATTGTCTGGAGTGTGTGCAGTACGAGACGTGCCGCTGCGAGGACAATCCTCAATATTGCCGTGCCCGCTTTCATCACGTAACCTGATTGCCCACAGACTAACTGTACTGCGATCGACAGCAGCATCTCCATACACCTTTTTCAACCTCTTGTGGATGTTTCCCACTGTCTCGTTTTCATAGCACAGGAATTCTATGACAGCACGTTGCTTCTGACGAACGTCAAGTGTAGCAGCTATCTGGAAGACATGCTGTGACGGCGCCACTCACGGGAATAGGTTGAACTAAGTTTGAAAACAAGCGGGAAGGATGTATCTACACACTGTAAAACTTTCACACATGCAGAATGAAAACTGTGTTTTTACAAAAATAGTGTGCATTTCTTTTGGAGTGACCCTCGTACAGTATCGACGACGTACCACTATGCTGGAAGGGTGGCGCGGATGACAATCAAAGGGGTCATGCTGTGAAAAGAAATGGTATTCCTGTTTGTCGGGCGGTATGGCGGCGGACAGTCAAGTTGGTATCCCATGTCTCGCAGGCCATCAGGGCTCTCTTCGAAGCGGGATTCATCACTGAAGACAATTCTATTCCAGTCACAGAGATTCCAGGCCGAATTTGTTAATATACAAATGAACGCTAAGTCAGCTCAAAAAAAGTTTTGCGCCACGTGTATATCAACGAAGTTGTGTGGCCTACATTCAAAGGGAGATGCGAATGAAAGAATAAGCCATACGAAACAAAACAATTACACTGCCCTGAATTAAAACAAAGCGAGACTAAAATAAAGGCTGTCTGTTCGAAACTGCTAGTGTGCTCCCATGTGAGAAATAGAAATCTGATTTCGGATAATATTTAACAAAACATGCAACTTAACATGTTTGGTTCAACTTTGGCATACTGTCCGTAAAGTGGTCGAGACGTTGCTACTCAACTCTGTCCGAATCTGCCGAGACAGTTCTCTTGAGATTATACAGTAATAATAATAATAATAATAATAATAATAATAGCATGTGTCTCAACGCCATGGTGGAATCTTTCCAAATGGACACCACTTTGACTGCTTGCCTATCTAGCCCAGTAATACAAGCGGGGAAGGGAGACCTACTGTTTAGCGTCGAATACGAACACCGTGTTGTTGCTGTTGGATTTTCAAATCACCGAAAGGTGAAAACTAGCTGAAAGGCAGACTGAATATTTCCTTAGTCCGATCATGATTTGATCTCGCCACCATCTTTCCTCCAGGTGCGCGCATCGCGGGTAGACCACCAGACCCAATGTAGATCAGACACCGTGTAAGGAGTGTTTTTGCGCTGTATTGCGAGTTTCAACTGCTCTCAGGCACACCCGATCGGGTCATGTCAGCATACACCGCAGGCTATTCCTTTCTGTTGATTCCTGCCTTCTGGAGCAAAGTGTTGATGTCGTGTGTTTCGTCGTCTTGATAGACGGACCCTTCGTCGGTAGCTTGATTGTACGGCTTGGACAGTAGGTTGGAGGAGTCTACTTCGATAATGCATGACCCTCAAATTCCCCTGGAAAGCGTCGAGTGGCATCCGACAACGCTACTTGTTAGTGGTCCAAAACATGATTTACCCGCTTCCCTGCTGACCTGTAGGACTGCATGCCTGATATGTGCGTTTTTAACTGGACGAATTCACGCTCTTCTGCTGGCCACCAGCCATCAGAAAAATCCTGCACTCGCAGCTGCAGAGAAACGAACGTCTATGGTCCAGGTTTGCTCCCAAATCTTCTCTTGCTCACACTCTTTACGCACCACGGTTCTGGAAAGTTTTTGCTGTACTGGACGCCTCAAGTCTAAATTGATCGTGTAGAGCCGGTTGTGTACTGTCTGACAGCTCTCCCAGGTGGCTGCAAAATGGCAGCCCTCAGATCTGTTACATTGTCTTGGGTGACACTTACGGGATAGCGGCATTGTTGGCTGCAGTCGACAACTACATAGCAGATTTTCACTGGTTGTTGCCGTTGATAGTGGCTGGATGTTCAACTCAGTCCGCTGTAGTGTACGCCAGTTTGGTGCGCTGACAACCCTTCTTGCCGTTCAGGGCAATGAGCGCACCGTCTAACCTCCTAATGAATTTTCGAAGCTGAACAGCGTATATAAGCCACATTGTCTCGTTCGCTATTGGTGAGAAAAGAGCGTCGTTTTGTAATATACTGAGATTGTAGGTTTTCTTTTACATCCACCTGGCAGGTGTCTATACGTAGCTTTTTTCCTGTGGTCAGAAGGCTATTGCGAAAAAGGTTGCAGATCAAAACACACGTTTTATGTTATCAGGGTGTTGTACACTTTTATGAAGCATTGTATTCACCAATGAGTAAACTACAGGAGTAGTAGGTTGTAGATGCTGTCACTGCGTGACTTCCGTCTCTGAGGACCGAGGGAGGACAGTTGCCCCTGGAGCAGTCGGGACCAGACTGCGGGACCGCGGCGCAGCACGGCGCGTCGCCCACACCGCCCACGCGGCGTGTTGACCTCGCCTGGCGGCGGCGGCGGCAGCCGTCTAGACGCTATTGATCCCGCCGGCGTCTCGCCACGCCGCCCGGGCCTTCCGAGAGAGAGGCCCTCGTCTGTTGCTCTGTAGGCGCTGCCCACGCTGACGCTAAGCGCTGAGTAGCTTACAGAACATTGTACTCGCACCTCCCGCCAGTCGCGCCAAACCTGTTTTACTGCGCTCGTATAAACTTCACCTTAGTTCGAAAGTGAGGTTTGTCAAACTCCTTTCCTGCTGATCTCCGTCGTCTCGTGGTAGCGTTGCTGCCTCGTGATGCATGGTCGGGAATTCGAGTCGTTTACTGGAGAGTGACCTTAGTGTGTGTGTGTTCTGTGACTGCAAAATTTTAACGTACCTGTTGTTATAGCAAAATAAATAAGATACATTGAAACGCATGCTCACACAAAAAAGTAACTCGGCCTTGAGATAAAAATTGTTATAAGCTACTAAAAAAAATTCTTTCGTTTACCCAATGTTGCCGCTATGCTGCCACCGTCTCATTTGGATTTCTGCTAAGCCACACTGAAACACGATGAGACGACAGCTAACTACAGCCTTTGCCCTTACATCCTTCTGTCGCCGTCACCTGGCTAACCTTGCTATTGACCACGGGGCATGACCAACAGTTTTTCTTAAGTGTTCTTAAGTGTTCTCAGTCCTTATCACTAGTAGAACGTTAAAGAAAACTCCATTTTCTGTCCATAGTAACCCCATAATTTGCTGTATTAGCCACGAAATAAAGAAATATAGTACAAAATCATGTATTCCGTTGTGATTGGAATAGTAATACTACCGCCCCCTACTGTGCCCTAAAAGCTCGGGCAGTCGGTTGTAAATTCTTCGCCATAGCATTTCAGGCCGATAGTCTCGATAGTGGAAGGCGGCCAACATTGTTCCTTCTTATAGGGAATCCCGCTTAATTAGGAGAGTGAGGGAGATAGACAGGAGATTTAACACTAATAAAAACGATGAAAGGTAATTACTGAGATATATTCCACTGGAATTCATAAGTGTATACCTCGGAGTAGCCTTCACACAAGAGTTCATACACTTATGTACAGAGATAACAGCGCCCGCATCTCGTGGTCGTGCGGTAGCGTTCTCGCTTCCCACGCCCGGGTTCCCGGGTTCGATTCCCGGCGGAGTCAGGGATTTTCTCTGCCTCGTGATGGCTGGGTGTTGTGTGCTGTCCTTAGGTTCGTTAGGTTTAAGTAGTTCTAAGTTCTAGGGGACTGATGACCATAGATGTTAAGTCCCATAGTGCTCAGAGCCATTTGAACCATTTTTTTTTAGAGATAACAGCCTATGCAGAAGTCAGCAAACATTGACACCAAAAGGTCTTAAACGACACATGGATTATTAATGTACCTGAGAGAATTAAATTCATGTAAAATTGCAATATTTTACAGAGGGGAATGCTTTCGACACATTACCGCGTGTCGAAGTTTGTCATTTCACAGAAACAACACGACGTAGTTGCCATTGCTAATTGAAAATAGTGACATTGCTATCTTCTGCTCATTGTAATGAACGGGTGAACTGTAATCTGACGCAGGGCATCAGGTTTGAGGAGCGTAATGCGTTCGCGTAGGAGTCGTCTTGCTGGTGCCGTCGGTCTGAATAGAAGCTTGCAAGCTGGATCTGGGACGACCACGCTCTGATATTTCATGGCCATGGAGTGCCAAGACTCCAATCAGCTTGCGATTTCTAACAATAGGGCTAGTACCAACTGCTGGGAGAGACAGCTGCCAAAAACTATCTGCTGGGATTTGGGGAACCGATAATGTGTTTTGTCGTCTTTGTTTCATTGCTCCTCCTCAAGTAGGATGAAGAGCGATTTCAATTTTTACCTGAGTTTAGTGGTAGCCACCATCTTGAACAAATACTGAAATCCTCTCAGAACTACCGCATCCTAAAGCAGATTCATGAATACCGTTCCTCAAAGTGTCAGGAATCTGTCTGTAATAGACTCTTTTCTCCCTGAACTTCAAAGGTTTTATGTGCATTTAATGTTTGGGAAACCCCGAAATAAAATTGATAACTCGACAATAATATCGGTGAGTCAATAATTAAGTACGTGTCTGGAATTTGCAATGATGTGTACTGAATATTAATTATTAGGGGTTTGTTTCTTTGTTAGTGGCTTCTCGCAAGCGTACGTGTATGCGTCTCGACACACGACGAGCCTGGTTCAAATGGTTCAAATGGCTCTGAGCACTATGGGACTTAACAGCTGAGGTCATCGGTCCCCTAGAACTTAGAACTACTTAAGCCTAACTAACCTAAGGACATCACACACATCCATGCCCGAGGCAGGATTCGAACCTGCGACGGTAGCAGTCGCGCGGTTCCGGACTGAAGCGCCTAGAACCGCTCGGTCACCAGGGCCGGCGACGAGCCTGGCTAGGAACGTTGCGTTACAGAATGAGTGAGTCTTGGTGCTGAAAGAAGTAGCACAGTGGTTAAGACACAGGACTCTCTTTCGCGAGACTGGCGATCAGCTCCTCGTCTTGACCTTCAAATTAAATTTTTCTGCTGTTTCCCTGTTTCGCTTAAGAGATGGTTCCTTTGGAGTGGACACGGCCCATTTTGTCCCATTATTTCTCAGACTTTTTTATAGGATTGAAATGAGGTGAGTCGTGATACGGTACCTGAGCGTTCATCAAACCAGGAAGTTATGCGTGCATCTTGTGAACAACGCTATTAACCTGCAAGAGGAATATCCTCATCATTCTCATATGAAGATACAGAAGAAAGGGCAACATATGGTCACCGATGACGTTGAAAAAACGTCCTAGTTCATATTCATGCAAACCCGAAGGAGTGGTCCCAAATCATGTTTCGAAAAATACCGCGAGAACATCACTCATCCGCCTCTGTCCTGAACTTCATCCTGCACGTATTGCAGACTAGACGGTTCATTGCGTCGCCGGTGCACCCAGTGGCTTGTATATTTGAAAAGGGGCAAAATCTGTACTCGTCACGCATCCAGTCAGCTGCTGACCGGTTTCCCAGTGAAGACGTGCGGCTTTGTGTGCCACTGTGAGCACTGGCCTTTTGTGAGGTACTCGGCTCCAGATGGTCATGCCATGCAATTCCCATGTAAGGGCGCAAAATGTTTGGTTTACTTATTCTAGGATTGAAGACAACTGTGTAGGTTGAAATGACATGTTTAATATCGCAATATTGACACAGAACTCCACGGTTTTACACAGTTTCCAATGTGACACCAAAAAACAGTTGTCTGTATAACGCATCTCGTCACGATCAGAAAGTGAAATAATCCTAAACACAACAATATTAAATATTAGTTCTCAGAAGGTTAAATTATCCTAAACACGCCAATATTCAAGTTAAACTAGAAGTTTCTTTACAAAATTGTTTGTACACTTACGTTATGATGTTGGTCAGTACTACGAAAATCGTCCGATTCCGGTTCAAAATTCGGTACTATTTTTAGGATGACAATCAAGTTTACGGTGAATGGTTAGTTATGTGACAAATAGAGCAAAAGATTACGTAAGGTCGCTCGAGTTTACAGTGCACGCAAGCTAGTGAACCGACAAGTTTACGCCTCTGCACGCGGTATTTACCTTAAGCTGCGATGAGCTGTCGTCTGCTAGGCCGCTCTCTTCTGCTGAAATTCCTATAAAACTAATTACACCTTTGCTGAATTTTCCATCAGAAACTTTCTCTTTGTTTCTTGTTATGTGAGAGAACGTGTACTCATCCATAGTCTTAGAATGGGGCGATGTACACGCGCACGGTGGGAGCAGCGGGGCATATTATTATGCTCTCTCAGTTCTCAAAAGAACAATTAACTAATTGGCTGGTTCATTTCTCTACAGTTAGCGCTAAACAGTGCCACAGCTAATTTGTAGCTGGATATCAGCCGCTGTGAAGGCAGTGTCCACACAAATTACTACTCTGCATCGTACAGAGTGTTATGCGCTCTATTCTGTACTTGACGCCAGTTCGGAGAAGAGTCCACGAAAATTTCCGTCTTGTCTTACTCACAGCCGGACTGTCTGAGTACTTTCGTTCTTCACGTCACGGCTTTTTTCGACCAGTAGGAGCTTTCCTCTTATTTTGTGTAAACTTTCTCTAACAATTGCAAGGTCCCTAGTATTAAATTGCGTCGAAGCTTTGTCTCTTTTCTCCTTCCTAGCGTGTTTCCGCCAATCGGACGTTTTGTGCCCATTCCAGACGCCTAAATGTTTACATTGACACTGTCACATGTGTGCGGTAGCATTCTCGCTTCCCACGTCCGGGTTCCCGGGTTCGATTCCCGGCAGGGTCAGGGATTTTCTCTGCCTTGTGATGACTGGGTGTTGTGTGGTGTCCTTAGGTTGGTTAGGTTTAAGTAGTTCTAAGTTCTAAGGGACTGATGACCGTAGACGTTAAGTCCGATAGTGCTCACAAGGGAACCTCCCCATCGCACCCCCCTCAGATTTAGTTATAACTTGGCACAGTGGATAGGCCTTGAAAAACTAAACACAGATCAATCGAGAAAACAGGAAGAAGTTGTGTGGAACTATGAAAAAATAAGCAAAATATACAAACTTAGTAGTACATGTGCAACATAGGCAAAATCAAGGAAAATGGGCGTGAAGGAGCGCCGTGGTCCCGTGGTTAGCGTGAGCATCTGCGGATCGCTCGGGTCCTTGGTTCAAATCTTCCCTCAAGCGAAAAGTTTGATTTTTTATTTTCAGTTTATGTGACAAACTCTTATGTTTTCATCACTTTTTTGTGAGTGATTGTCACATCTACAAGAAAACCTAAATCGGGCAAGGTAGAAGAATCTTTTTGCCCTTTCGCCAAGTGTACAAGTTAGGTGGGTCGACAACATTTTCCTGTCATGTGACCCACATGCGCCGGCCGCGGTGGTCTAGCGGTTCAGGCGCTCAGTCCGGAACCGCGGGACTGCTACGGTCGCAGGTTCGAATTCTGCCTAGGGCGTGGATGTGTGAGATGTCCTTAGGTTAGGTTTAAGTAGTTCTAAGTTCTAGGGGACTGATGACCACAGATGTTAAGTCCCATAGTGCTCAGAGCCATTTGAACCATTTTTTTGTGACCCACATGCCGTCACCAATGTCGTATAGAATCTTTTCCTGTGAAGGAATCGGTTGACCTATGACCTTGCGATCAAATGTTTTTGGTTCCAATTGGAGAAGCACATCCTTTCGTCTACTAATCGCACGGTTTTGCGGTGCGGTCGCAAAACACAGACACTAAACTCATTACAGTGAACAGAGACATAATGAGCGAACGGACAGATCATAACTTTGCGAAAATAAAGGAAGGAAACTTTTCACTCGAGGGAAGACTTGAACCTAGGACCTCTTGTTCCGAAACTACTCACGCTAACCACGGGACCACGGCGCTGCTGCGCGCAGATTGTCCTTGATTTGTCCTCTTGCGCATGGACTACTCAGTTTCTAATTTTTGCTTATTTTTTCATAGTTCCACACAACTTCTTCCTGTTTTCTCGATTGACCTATGTTCAGTTTTTCAAGGCCAACTTATAACTAAATCTGAGGGGGGTGCGATGGGGAGGTTCCCTTGTCAGAGCCAACTGTCACATGTGTACCACTCGCTGGACACGTGATCGAATTTGGAATTCCGAAACGCAGTTTTCTAAACGCTTTGTTTCCTGTCCTCCCTCAGATTGGCCATTATACCCGCTCTCCCCATCTGAGTCACCTGGTCGGTCGTTGACTATCCGCCTGGAACACCCCTTTGAGTGGTTTCCGTGGTACCCCCTGTAGCGCGGCCTTGCCTCTGCCCTCGTCCCTTTGAACTCCAAACTAAAACGCCTCTTGCTACTTGTTTCAATTTCCGCTCAAACATGAATTATAGGAATGGTGTGTTAATTACCATCAATTGAGTGTCATCCCTTTTTGCATTACGTACTGCTAGGCAGATTTGCTCATTACTGCCAAATTGAGTTAGGTGTCATATTCACCTTGCTGTTGGGATGTATAAAGCTCTCATGTAAGGTGCTAATCTGACCGTTTATTCTGCCACCTTACACTCTCTGTGTTCGCTCTAGATCTGGGTGCTGAGGTCGTCCTGCAGTCACTGACAACCGCAATTACTTTCAGGTTTCAAATTTATTGTCACTGACAAGGCAGACATTCGTCTCAGTCCCTGTCGGTTAGCTTACTCTTACGCCTACTGTTCTTACGGCTGTTACATGGCTGCGTGTTGTGGACCATTCCTTATAGACATGGTGGACAGTCTGCATTGATACAGCAACAAATCGAACAACCTCATTCACGTTGTGATCAAACTCAAAAGCGATATCTCCCTTCTGTCATTCTGTCGCGTCCCCACGACGACCGATCTTACTGCACTTATGCATAAAACCAACAGGTACATTTGCTGCCATGACATTCAGCAGCAGTGGAGGTTTACATGACAGTGTGGTGCCAATTCTACACGATGTACAGTGGTCCATGTCGATCAGTGACAAATATTGTTTTGGTGAGCTTACATGAAAGTGGGAACAGAACACTTCCAATTTGGCACTGATAGTGGCATGAAGACAATCATTCAGAGAATCTTACTGTGCCAAACAAGGAATTACGTACTACATAATAAAATTTGGAGCCTGTAATGGCTGTGTTTGCCTGCTGAAAGAATGGTCAATTTTTTTCTTGAATTTTTACTATTTTTTTTTGCGAGAATTGTACTGTCATTGCAGACCTTTCGAAGGGCGCAAGTGGTATAATGTCGTATTGTGAGGAGGTGGATAATCGTTCTAAAGAGTTTTAGAACCACTTGGATTTACGTCTTTATTTTTGGCGTGCGCTAAGGAATGTGCACATGCAGGTCGTGCTGGTTTCGGATGGGAATTATTGCTAAATACACAGCGAAAACGAAATGAATTTAGACCTTTATTACACACTGAGTGCGTTGAGGGACCCTGCTGATCTATGCATGTTCCACAGACGCTTACAAAAGATTGTAGCGCAACAGATGTGCGCCATAGTAGCGAGAGCGAGTGGCCTGTAGGGCTACGCATGTTCTGCGTAAAAGGTGTTGATGTAGTGGAGCGACGCTTCATCTATAGCATGCAGACACCAGCAGGGTACTGCAAGCGAACAAACAGTTAAATATGATCTGTCAGCAGACAACTGTATTTTTCGCCATGAGGACGATTACAGATATAGCAGACGTCCTGTTTGAAATCACTGAAGTATAATCTTGTAACGGAATACTATTGTCGCCCTGAACGGTACTTCGCCGGCAAAACATCGTTGTTGCTTTGAGAACGCTGAGCTGATGATAATTTCCATTGGCTGTCTCGAGTTGTTAGTAAAGGTACCCGTGTAAATCACGAGTTCTATGCTCCATAACAGAGACATGATTATTAACAGTATGGCTGCTCTTATGCTGTTGCTCTCCAGTTGCACTGACAACTAATACGGTGCACTGAGACCCAGTTACCCTCCGTGTAGTGTAATCTAATTTACAGCGACTTCTGATATCCACGCGTAATTGAGCATGTAAGCCAGATGAAGATATTACAATTGATTCATGAAACAGTGCCCATTGAGAGCTAAGAATCAATGCATATAGCGTCGAGTCTCTAGTGATGATTAAGTGATCTAAGAACTGACACATTGCACATACTCTGTATGTGCGCCTTTTGTATGGCTAGCACGAGGTCTCTCGGCGCAATTGAGCGCGACACAGCCGCAGCGAACTGATTTATTGGGCCAGTTTAAGTCCTGTGCAAAATGAGGAAATTTGCTGTCAGCTATTTGTGGATGTTTTTCTGTGTTATATGCTAGATAATGTTCTTAGGAAACTGGGATATCTCTTCAATGTGCTACATGCATGTTATATCCGAAAGAAGTTGCCACTTCTTTCATAGTTTACTTCATAATGCATTTTCGCAGTTACCTACTAGCAGTCAACACAGACACTAATGGAAAGTTCGAACAGATCTTGTGGAACAGCTCCACTGCAATCCCATTTTCTGCCAGCGCTAAGGCCTATAGTACGTGTATTAGTTATTCTAACTCCGTACAGTTGCGTTACCTTTTACACTTATCAAAGTACATGTTACAAACTTGCACTGAAACGACGTGGCCACTGCTTCGTTTTTTTGGGAGGTGTAAACCAGTGTGACTTCTGAGGGTTCTCTACATCTATTAAACCTTCAAATGAAAGTTGCAACTTGTTGAGCAACGAATGGCAGTGGGTACTTCAAACTGTTGTTAGTTGTTTTATTTCAAACTTTACGGAACTAGAAGTTTTATTTATATACGCACTTGTAGGCATTATAATCTCTCTTATCTTTTCTGCTTGGTCTTTGTGTGAAACATCTAATGGAATCAGCAGAGTTATTTCACTGTCTGTCTGGATTATTAGTTCTCCAACAGTGCTTCGCAAGAAGAACGTTTCATTTCTTCCAGCTACCTAATGTAAAGTACCTAGTTCACCGTAAAAAAAATATATATATTACATTGATAAGTTCAGTCTGAAGCAATACCTACAGCCAGATAGGATAGCGTGTAGCATACCGGACTCACATTTGTGATAACCGGTGTTCTAGCCCTCGTCCGCCTACCTCGATTTAGATTTTCCTAGGGTTCACTAAATTGTTGAAGCACCGGTGCTTCATTTTAAGACGATACAGTCGATTTCCTTCTCCGTCTTTTCCCTTCCCGAGTTAGTGCTCTGTCTCTGATACTGCCAATAAATGACTTAAAACTGTTGTATGATCCCACGATCATTGTTAGTCGTTAATGTAATTATCAGTCTGGATCGCTTTTTCATTTAAAAAAAATGATAAAGATGGAAAATTAAAATAACCAATACTAATAACCTCGTCACCGACGGGAGGGTAAACCCTAATCTTCCTTCTTTTTTATGTAACACATTTTTGGATTCCGTTGTGCTCATTCTTCGAGCAGATTAGAGGATACCAAACACGAAAGCAGAATCCATTTGAGAATATTCTGGCTGTCATTTTTACAGATACACTATACGTTCCCTTGAATTCTCCTAGCACACCCAGTGATTCGATAATCTTCCGTGTTGCAGGTATCTGTACACTTCGTAACATCAGCTCTAGATATTTGATTGATGTAATAACAATTTGTCATCAATATTCTTATCTTATTAGCAAAATGGCTAAGCAGGGATGACTAGAGGACAAATGTAAGGATGTAGAGATGTATAGATACTGCTTACAGGAAAATTAAAGAGACTTTTGGAGAAAGAGAACCACTTGTATGAATATCAAGAGCTCAGATGGAAACCCAGTTTTAAGCAAAGAAGGGAAAGCAGAAAGGTGGAAGGAGTATATAGAAGGTCTATACAAGGGCGATGTACTTGAGGACAATATTATGGAAATGGAAGAACATCTTTTCATAACAGGGCCTCTCCCCGATGCTATTCAATCTGTATACTGAGCAAGCAGTAAAGGAAACGAAAGAAAAGTTCGGAGTAAGCATTCAAATCCATGGAGAAGAAATAAAAACTTTGAGGTTCGCCGATGACATTGTAATTCTGTCACAGACAGCAAAGGACTTGGAAGAGCAGTTGAACGGAATAGACAGGGTCTTGAAAAGAGGATATAAGATGAACATCAACAAAAGCAAAACCAGGATAATGGAATGGAGTCGATTTAAGTCGGGTGATGCTGAGGGAATTTGATTAGGAAATGAGACGCTTAAAGTAGTACAGGAGTTCTGCTATTTGGGGAACAAAATAACTGATTATGGTCGAAGTAGAGAGGATATAAAATGTAGTCTAACAATGGCAAGGAAAGCGGTTGTGAAGAAGAGAAATTTGTTAACATCGAGTATAGATTTAAGTATCAGGAAGTCGTTACTGAAAGTATTTGTATGGAGTGTAGCCACGTATGTAAGTGAAACATGGACGATAAATAGTTTAGACAACAAGAGAATAGAAGCTTTCGAAATGTGGTGCTACAGAAGAATGCTGAAGATTAGATGGGTAGATCACATAACTAATGAGGAGGTATTGAATAGAACTGGGGAGAAGAGGAGTTTGTGGCACAACTTGACTAGAAGAAGGGATTGGTTGGTAGGACATGTTCTGAGGCATCAAGGGATCACCAATTTAGTACTGGAGGGCAGCGTGGAGGGTAAAAATCGTAGAGGGAGACCAAGAGATGAATACACTAAGCAGATTCAGAAGGATGTAGGCTGCAGTAGCTACTGGGAGATGAAGAAGCTTGAACAGGATAGATTAGCATGGAGAGCTGCATCAAACCAGTCTCAGGACTGAAGACCACAACAACAACAACATAACCCCAAATAATTAAACGAAATGATAATTCTGCATAGAGAAAATAAAGGGAGAAAACTTGATGTCTTGGAAGAACTTGAAATTTTCAGGCACACGCCAAATAAAGACGACATGTTGAATGAACAAGTGCAGTTGAAAAATAGAAATTTCTTTAATGATTTTAAACCAGTGCTCTCAGTTTTATGATACTTGTAATCCAGGTTTTCTCCTCCTTTTCAGAAACATTATTTTACCTCTGTTAAGTTACGCTCATTACTAACACACTAGATGACCTCTGTGCCCTAGTTATGCAAGCTGTCTTTTCAAATTTTGTGTTATATAAAGAACTGATCTTCTTCATTACGTAAGTTTTTTTTTACTTTATTGAATTTCAATTCCCCCCGAAGGGGGCGGGCTGGCAGCAGCTTAGTACGCTGCTCTACAGCCTACAGACTTTTTGAAAAACGGAAGAAGAAAAGAAACAAGAAGAAACTGGCGATAAAACGGTGACTTAAAGTGTAAAATGGCAGAAAATTGCGGAAAGTTAAATGAGAAAGCAAAGGGGTTGGCAATGTTAATAAAATGCACAGGAATCAGACAAGTAACATAGTAGACACACAATTAAAAAAACATGGCGACCGTCTGGTTACTGTTCGCAAGAGATAAAAAATCACACCCAGTGACAGTATGATGGCCGTTCGCAACACCTCCCAAAAGACACACAACACGGAACACTCACTGTAAAACACTCACTGTAAAAACACTGCACGAAAATGTTGGCACAAAGATGACACTCCCTAGCCAAGGGCAGAGGGGGGGGGGGGACCTGGAGGAGGGGGAAAACAAGGAGAGAGGAGAGGAAAAAACGAAAAGGGGGGGGAACCATAGGAGGGAGAGGACTCATAAGGGGGGAGAGAGGCAGGGCAGATGCGAGAGGGAATGGGGAAAAGGCAGAGGAGGGAAATGCAAAAGGACTCGGGGGAGAGAAGGGGGCAGAGAGAGGGGAGGTGGGAAAAAAAAGAGGATGGAAGGGGGGGAGAGGGAGCCCTGGGGAAAGGACAGAGGAAAGGAGGGGGAGTGAGGATCAGAGTTGATAGGAGGGATAAGTGGTGGGAGAGAGGGCATGATCCGGGAGGGGGAGTTGATGGAAGCCACCTTGGGAAAGGAGATGAAGGGTGTAGAGATGGAGGGTAGGGGGGACACAACAGTGAAGACGTGGCAGGGGCGGGGATGGGAGAGGAGAGGAGCAGCCAGGAGGTGAGGGGGATCAAGGCGGCAGGAGGTGTAGAGGATGCGGATATGTTCGAGGAATAGGAGCAGATGGAGGAAAGGAATGAGGTCATAGAGAATCCGTGTGGGGGACGGAAGGCATATACAGAAGGCGAGGGGGGGGGGCAGATATCCAGACAGGACTGGCATAACAGAGGATGGGATGGATTAAGGATTTGTAGGTGTGGAGGATGGTAGAGGGGTGCAACCCCCATGTCCGGCCAGAGAGGAGTTTGAGGAGTCGGAGGCAGTTGTGGGCTTTGGATTGGATAGAGTGGAGATGAGGGATCCATGTGAGGTGACGATCAATGGTGAGGCCAAGGTAGGTGAGGGTGGGGGTGAGGCAGACAGGATGGGCGCAGATGGTAAGGGAGAAATCCAGAAGCTGGAAGGAGCGAGTGGTACGACCTATGATGATTGCCTGGGTCTTGGAAGGACTGATTTTCAGGAGCCACTGGTTACACCATGCAGCAAGAAGGTCAAGGCGATTCTGGAAAAGGCGTTGGGACCGTTGGAGGGTAGGAGCGAGGGCGAGGAATGCGGTGTCATCGGCATATTGCAAGAGGTGTACTGGAGGGGGGGGGGGTTAAGTAAACGCACTCATCAATACAACAAAAATCAGCTTAATTTTTCAAGGAACTCCTCGACAGAATAGAAGGAGTGACCCATGCGAAAGCTCTTCAGTTTCGATTTGTAAATATGTCGATTATTGCTAAGATTTTTGAATTCTAATGGTAGCTTATTGAAAATGGATGCAGCAGTATACTGCACAGCTTTCTGCACAAGAGTTAAGGAAGTCCGATCCAAATGCAGGTTTGATTTCTGTCGAGTATTAACTGAATGAAAGCTGCTTATTCTTGGGAATAATCTGATATTGTCAACAAGAAATGACAGTAAGGAATATATATATTGAGAGGCCAATGTCAAAAATACCCAGACTCGTGAACATGGGTCAACAAGAGGTTCGTGAACTTACATCACTTATTGCCCGAACCGCCCGTTTCTGAGCCAAATATATCCTTTTAGAATGGGCAGAGTTACTCCAAAATATAATACCATGCGACATAAGCGAATGAAAATAAGCAAAGCAGACTAATTTTCGTGTCGAAAGATCACTCACTTTAGATACTGTTAGAATAGTAAAAATGGCAGCATTAAGTTTTTGACCAAGGTCCTGAACGTGGGCTTTCCATCACAGATTACTGTCTATCTGGACACCTAGAAATTTGAACTTTTTTGAGTTTCACTAATCATATGCCCATTCTGTGAAATTAAAACATCTGGTTTTGTTGAATCGTGTGTTAGAAACGGTAAAAACTGAGTCTTACTGTGATTTAGCATTAGTTTATTTTCTACAAGCCGTGAACGTAGGTCATAAACTGCACTATTTGAAACCGAGCCAATGTTGCACACAACATCTTTCATTACGAAGCTAGAGCCATGTGCAAACAGAAATATTTTAGGATTGCCCATAATACTAGAGGGCATATCATTTATATAAATAAGGAACAGGAGTGGCTCCAACACTAATCCCTGCCCTCCCCCTCCCCCAATTGACCGTAATCCACTCAGACCCCACATCACAGCCATTCTCAACGCTGTGAATAATGGCTTTTTACTGTCTGTTGCTAAAGTAAGAGGTGAAAAAATTGTGAGCTACTCCCCGTATTCTATAATGTTCCAACTTCTGTAGCAATATTTTGTGATCAACATAAACAAACGCCTTAGTTAAAGCAAAAAATATGCCTAGCGCTCGAAACCTTTTCTTTAATCCATCCAGTACCCTACACAGGAAAAGAGAATATGGCATTTTCAGTTGTTAAGCGACTTCTAAAGCCGAACCGTACATTTGATAGCAAATCGTTGGATGTAAAATGATCAATTATCCTTACATAGATAGCCTTTTCAATAACTTTAGCGGAAACACTGGTGGCATAGAAATAGTTCTACAATTGTATACATTACCCCTCTCTGCCTTTTTTATAAAGCGGCTTTACTACTGAGTAATTTAATCCTTCAGGAAACTGACCATTCCCAAAGAAAAAATTACAAATGTGGCTAAATACAGGGCTAACACGTGCAGCATAGTACTGTAATATTCTACTAGGCACTCCATCATATCCATGAGAGTCCTGAGTCTTCAGTGATTTAATTTTTGACGCAATCTCCCACGTGTCTGTCTCACAGAGGAGTATTTCAGATATCAATCTCGGAAAGGCATTTGCCAAGAAAGTTATATGATTCCCTGTAGAAATTAAATTTTTATTTAATTCACCAGCAATTCTCAGAATATGATTGTTAAATGCTGTACATATATCTGATTTATCAATAACAGAAATATTTTTATTTCCAACTGACTTTATGTCGTCGACCTTGTGCTGCTAGCCAGTCAGTTCCTTCACAACTGAGTATATGGTTTTAATTTTAATTTTATCCTATGAATTAGCTATTCTGTTTGCATACCACAGATTCTTTGCCTTCTTATTAACATTTTTAAGCACCTTAAAGTATTGTTTGTAATGGGCTACTGTAGCTGGGTTATGACTTCCTCTACGTTTTGATATAATTCCCACTTTGTTCCACATAATATCCTTATCCCACTAGACAGCCACCCGGACTTCCTTTTACTGTTAGTACCCCGTTTAGAACGTTCTAATGGAAAGCAACTCTCAAAGAGCATGAGAAATGTGTTAAGAACAGCATTATATTTGCCATTATGCTGTCACCATATCCTGCCACCCTTGTTCCTTGACGAGGCTTAAAAAACTCTCTATCACTGTTGAATTAACTTTCCTGCATAGTTTGCAATTATATGTGACATTTGTTTAAGTACAAAAGCCTTTTAGTGTCAAAATTCGTGCCTCATGGTCTGAAAAACCATTCACCCTTTTACTAACAGAACGCCCATCTAGTAATGAAGGGTGAATAAAAATATTGTTTATGGCTGTGCTGCTGCTCCCCTGCACCTTAGTTGGAAAAAACACAGTCTGCACGAGATCATATGAATTTAGGAGATCTACCAACATCCTTTTTCTTGCACCAACACATACAATTTTATATTAAATTCACCACATATAACTAATTTCTAGTACTTCCTATAAAGTGAATCAAGAACCCTGTCAAGCTTGAGCAGAAATACTCTGAAGTTTGGTGACCTACAAACAACAACAATTAGAAGTTTAGTTTCACTAAATTCAACTGCCCCTGCACAACATTCAAATATCTGTTCAGTGCAGTGCCGTAATACGTCTAGGGACTAAATGGAATACTGTTCTATACGTACATGGACACTCTCCCACCCCTCAAGGAACTCCTTGAAAAACAGCCAGCTAATCTGTATCCTGGTAAAGGGACCCTCTGAATTGTCAAATTATTTAAGTGGTGCTCCGACATACCAATAATTTCAGAGTCAACATCTATAATCATTTCACTAACTTTATCTCTAATACCTCTTATATTTTGATGAAATATGCTAATTCGTTCTCTGCTTGGAAACATGACGTCCTCTGAAGATGGGCCCTTAGTCAGAGAGGCTTCCCTTAAGCAGGTATACTTATCAGCTGACTTCAATCTAAGAGAGGTGCATCTCTAACACCAACTACTACAGGAATTTTTCCATGAGTGATCCCACAATTACCCACTACACTGTCACCTATAAGCTTTTGCCAACTTCCCCTTCCCATACCTACTGAGGTGCAGGCCATGCCTAGTGAAACCCGATCTACTGATAGACTCAACTGCCACCACTGAAATGTGATCCATGCCCTCTTCCATCAGTGCCCTCTCCAGCTCCATGTTAACGCGCCTAACAGCCGCATTAAGATGAGGCCGATCATGACGTTGAATCAGTTGCCCGATATACACATTAGTGCCACCAGTTGAGTAGCTATCTTTACCAGGTCACCACCTACAGAATATTCCCCGTCCCTATCAAGACTATTTCCTGCTCCACCCACTATCACTGCTGATCCTCCTTCGTAAAATTCCTACATAACTTCCCTATGCTGTCAGTCATCTGAGACAACCCTGCACTAGGCTTCACAATGCTGGTGACTTGGTACTCACACCCCAACACTTCCTGCAACTGCTGGTCCACACTTCTACCGTGCGAACTACCTAGCAGCAGAAATTTCTTTCTGTTAGACTTTGCAACTGACCTAGGCCTCCTAACTGCTGAGGACTGCTGCATATTTCCCACATCTACAGCTATAAGAGGCTCCTTTCCACTCAACTCTGACAGTTGGTCAAATCTATTGCACATACGCAAAGTATAACTGTCTGAATACCTCCTCCTCCTAGCTGTCTTCTCGCCAACATTTGGAATTATTTAGGGAATGACAAAGTCTTCGTTTCCATAGCACTTTTTTCCACTGTTTTAAATAATGTTTCGCTCCAGATAAAATTTATAGCACATGCCGATTCTGATATAATTTCTTGGCAAAGTAGTTTGTGCCTTTGCTAAATAGAATCTGCGTCTCAGAAACATATGTTGGACAGATGCGTGAGAGTGTAAAGTTTCTTTCAGTATGGACTCGAAATAGTGTATTTTGTTATCATTCACAGTAATTCGCTTGTAGCTTAAAGATCTGTTTATCTCGATATTCTAACAAATAGCAACCGTTGTTTAGCGAAGTGCAAACCCCATCTGTTTCATTTTTTTTTCTGTTTAAGTGTGTGTGTGTGTGTGTGAAAGAAATAGGCAGGAAGGATGGTGTACTCGTCTTGCTGTTGTTGGGGTGCCTGAGAGCTCTTGAGAACATGGGCTGAGTGGCGGCTCAAAGGCCCAATTGTGCCGCGCGGGTCTCGAAGCAGCGATCTCCGGAGCCGCGCCTGCTCTACCCTTTGCTGTCCCAACAAAAGCGCGCTACTGCTTGCGACGGAACGTTTAGGTAATGACCAGATGATACAAGGCGAACGTTGCGCCGTTTCCTCTAGACTGATATCGGGTATTCATAAATGTGACTGTTCCACTGGTTGGCCTGGTCAGTCAGGTGTATACCATTTCTGTTACGAAGGTAACAAATTAATCAGCATCGATTTATATCATGATGACACTATATTTCTTCGAGACAATGCCTCTAACTACACGTGCAACATACAAGTAGCTACAGTCTCCCAAAACTGAGTGGGGTGATGTAGTGGTTAAATTAGCAACTCAAACTGGTTTCTCCGAAATTGTTTAGACGAACACCAAGATGGTTCCACAAGAAAGGTCAGAGACAAATCTGGACCTCACCCTACTGTAATTTAACTATTACACCGACTGTAATGACGTAAATGTCAACGGAAGTACTTATTGGCCGAACTGCTCAAGCAAATTAAATTCGTAAAATTTGTTGGAACAGTTCTCAACAGTCATGACTGGGAAAATTCTAAAACATTAGAATGAAGTTATCATTGCAAAACTCTAGCATCTTCTTACCAGTGATAATTCCAACTCTCAAAGCATTTGTACATAGCTGAAATCTTTTAATGAGTCATTGTAAATATGGATTGAGACAGTCTATGTTATACGAGAGATGTGGTATTTCCACTTTTGACCCATTGCTACCTGCCAGTTGTAGGATTCAGTTTCGCGTCATAATGTTTGCTAATTATATGTTTGAAGCCCCATGAATGCTGTACTCCAGTGTTCTTTGCTTAGAATTGTTAATGTGATAAATGAATTGCGTATATTGGAGGTCTGTCCTTTTGATGTTAATGTGAATGATGTTGCACTCAATTGAGAATACTGATAATTTATTTAGAGTTGATTTGTCATTTATACGTACTACTGGACAAAAACTTCCTCGGAGAGCAGGCGATTTCAAATATCTAACGGACTCCGCTGACACAACATGTGCACCAGGTACCACCAAGGTTGCCATCGCTGGCAGAGCACAGTATATTTCTAAGTATGATAGCTCCCATCCCGCCGCCCTCTACTATTAGATTCTCTGGAGTAGACATGCACTCAGCCGCTCGGAATGTTTCAAGGATGGGAATGTAAAGCGGCCGTCCCCATTCGAGGGAACCATCGCGGCATTTGCCACCACCGATTTAGGGAAATCACGAAAAACATAAACCAGGATGGCCGGACACGGATTTGAATCATCGTCCTCCAGAATGCGAGTCTAGTATGCTAACTACTGCGCCGCCTCGCACGGTGGGAAATTGGAGAGCTCTCACGCTGCAGAATGAGTGTTTGCTCTAAAATACCTCCGTAACTCAGTTACATAGCTGAGTACATAAAAATAGTTAGTGATTCCAACACGTTTTTTCTTAACAAAGGCGACGTATTGTGCTTCTGCTCTTATCGACAAATTCACAATACCTCTCCTTTCCCCCTCCTCCACTTCATAGAATGTGGCGAATCAGTAAAGAATAAACAATGAAATTTGGTATCTTGAACCTCTTAACATATCACTATATCAAAATTAGTGAAGGTTCTATTCGTTAAAAAGCTATGAAAAAGTTTTTTTCCGCCTCAAAATGTTTAACGATTTAAGTCCACATCGGTACTGTTTGAAATATAACTCTCGACTTATAACTACTGCCACCTGCTTCATTGTACAATCGTGTCATTTCTGTTCTTCGAACTGTCTTCTTTTATTGAAACTTTCACTTGTCTTGCTATATCAACAGCAGCTCCGACAATCGAACCTACAGCGCTTACGCCTTCTGCAAACGTCAGAGTTGCGAATAATGTCGCGTAAGCCTGCAAACGTTGTAGTTGTGAATAATATACACTCTTGAGAACATCATCAGATCATCATCTTCCTCCTCCTCCTCTTCCTCCTCCTCCTACTCTTCCTCCTCCTCCTCCTCCTTCTTCTTCTTATTATGTAGTGCATGTCGTTTTCCTGCTTTCATCTTGATTTTAGCTTGTACAACTTTATCAACAATTAATGCTATATACTTTTTGATTCTTGAATCGTTGTTTTTAGAGACAGATTTGACTTGATCAGCCGATTTGGGTTCTGCACTGTGATGGCTATTGATGTATTGTCACACAGTCTACAAGCTTTGTCTTCTGAATTTATCCTTTGGTTATCACGCGCAAGATATCTTCTCAGTTTAGTTTCAGGTCCACAGTAATTATAACCAGGAATATGTAGTTGTAGAAGGAAATTATTTATTAACTTGTTAACCAAATCTCTGTTGTACACTCTATAGAGATTCTGAGGTATATTCAGACATCTGCGGCTATTGTTACACCTTTCCAGCTGTTATTTGTTTGCTGATTCATAGGAAGCCACTGTTTATATCAGTAACAACACAGCAGTAGAAATTCTGATGTGAAAGTCAATTAAGAAAAATACATCACAGGCTATGTCAAAACGAAAGAGGCAATCGTTTTAGTTCCTTAGCCACCGTTACACTGTTTTACTGCGTTTCGTTGTACTGGTATTGAGATGAAGCCACCGCTGTTAGGTAACTATCGATAATTTAGAACTACAGATGACAGGCATCGCGTCAGCTCATACGAATGTTTGGGACTTACTGCTGTATCAGGTGGAAGTAATGTAAGAAATACATCCGTCAACGGTGAGGACATTAGAGATGTACCAGAAGCTGAAGTGATTATGGCAGGGAAAGAAAATCGGCCGGATATTTAATAAAAGAACCATTCCAACATTCGCTTATAGCGACTTTAGAAAATCAGAGAAAAACGAAATCTAGATGATCGAACCGTAATTTGAACCTAGATTCTCTCTATTGTGCGTCCTGCGTCGTGTGTACTGCAGCACTTTTCCCACTTCAGGGGTTTTACTTAAGTATTTTCTTTTATTTTTAAACGATTCCCTGATAACATCTTCAATCATCATCATATTAAATGGCCATTATCATCATGGACCACACAGGAAAGCAATCATTGCTGCTTCGTGGTTTCTGCGTTACATCTCAGCAGCATATTATGATTCGCAAATCCTCATACATTCGGACTCTATGAACAATCCATGCTACTGAATGCGTTACCGAAAAGAGAAACACGTCCATGCCTGCATATCATGCAGGACTTCCATCTCTGCCAGCGACGCAAGAGAAAAAAGCTATCAACAAAAGACGATACTGTTTTATAATGATAGGCATGCACTTTATAGAGGTTCAACAGAATATTGTGGTCCGCAGCTCGTGGTCGTGCGGTAGCGTTCTCGCTTCCCACGCCCGGGTTCCCGGGTTCGATTCCCGGCGGGGTCAGGGATTTTCTCTGCCTCGTGATGAGTGGGTGTTGTGTGCTGTCCTTAGGTTAGTTAGGTTTAAGTAGTTCTAAGTTCTAGGGGCTGATGACCATAGTGCTCAGAGCCATTTGAACCAGAATATTGTGAATACCCGCGAAATAAGGTGTAGGGTTGCACTGAAGTTAAGAAGAGCGTGAATCTCCAAAGCACTGCCAGTTAAGACAGGCAAAGGTAAAACGTCGACCTCATAGTCTCAGATGTTATTGAGTTTGAGACATATTAAACTTCTGGACTATGTAATGAACATACAGTTCTTCTGTTTGTTCCGCGAAAAAAATTCTGCTAAGAACGACACCGTCCTAAGGCAACCTTCCTCTGGTGTGTACAATATTAAAATGCGGTATCTCTGGAAACTGTTTGTTTCCACCTCCGACCACTGAATGAATTCCGAAGCAGTTTTAAAATACATGTTGTAATGGCACCTGATTGGCGTTGGGAGCAGCGCAACTAAACACGTGGACCCACGGAATTTTTGAAAGTGCAAATTTCATATAGCCTCCTGATAATCTCTCCATGCTGTGTGATTAGTGAAAATTCTCAGACTTTTTTCGACTGACTATGTGCTTAAAAAGCCAATGGACAGACATCTCTTAGCTACCTTCGCAAAACAAGTATAAATATGAAAAAATTACTACACTCTTAGAGGTTTCCAATTCACTCAAGATTTATTATTGCAACGGGGCGTGTGAAGTACACGAAACGATTACTCTTACATATCAGTAGCATAAATGATTGTGAGGTACGGGGTGTCGACACATGCTGAAACAACCAGAGATACAGTCGCCGTAGGCAGCAATGCAGGCACTGTCTCTGGCATCCAGTCGATCCTACAGATTGGGAATACTGTCCTTGGATAAGTTATGCCACGCCTGCTCGACCTGTTCTCGTCATTCTGGAAGAGTGGTTGCCTGACGAGTAACACTCACATCTCGTCCCATCATATCCCACATGTACTCAATTGGAGACAAGTCCGGGGATTGTGCTGGCCAGAGAAGTTTCTGCACGCCTTGCAGAGCACTTTGAGTTTTGCGGGTAGTCTGTGAGCGCGCTTTAGCCTGTTACTACGAAGTATTGCCTTTCTGCTGAAAAAACGGCAAAGAACGGACCTAACACCATTCTGCACGTACTGAGCGCTGGTTAGCGTCCCCTGCGGAAACACCAACGGTGAACGGGAATTGTAGCTTATCACACCCGAACAATATGGCCCAGGGTGGAGGCAGTATGTCTTAAACGAATGCACTCTACGACACAGCGCTCACCAGGTCTACATCGTACGCGCAAACGACCATCAGTTGCCTGCAGGCAGAATCTGCTTTCATCGCTATAGTCCATGGCGCCCCGTTCCAAGTAATCCTCTGACGACACCAGTCGGGCCGTGCACGTCGATGCTGTGGCGTGTGTGGTAGGCGGGATGTGTGTGCCCGCAGTCTCCCTCCTAATAACCGGTTCGCAACAGTTCGTGTTGACAAGTCTGGGCTCACAAGCACTCTTATCTGTGCTGTGGTAGCTGTACGATATGCCATTACTGCCCGTATAATACGAGGATCCTGGCGGGAGTCTGTGCTGGGGGGAAGTCCAGAACATTGTCTATTGGTGTGAGAATGTTTGTGTGACCACTGATACTGCTACCGAGCACAACTGACGGAGCACGTCCAACTTGTGAAGCACTTCTCCGAAAGGACCACTCCGTCACTCGGAAGGCAACAATTTGGCGCCTTTCAAACTCGCTCAGTTAGCTGTAGGAAGAACGAGTGCGCCTCTATGGCATGGTTGCCTGCTTGCTCACATGTTTGCTCCACACTGAGCCTTCTGGCTATGAGCAATCCCTATTGAAGCCTTTACGTTAGCTAATGGCTGACGGCATTGAAATCATTGTCAGTACATCTACTATCCCCCAGGTGGCATATGCCATCATCAAATTAAATTAGACGTGGCTTTCCAGGTGTACTCATTTTTTTCCAGCAGCTTATATCCTCCCTTCGGAAAAGTGTGTCCAAGTTCTTCTACTGTAACTTTTCAATTTTTGTATAGGAATTTAGAAAAGATTTTGCCCAAACTTCCATTCCAATTTTGATTTTCAAATATTGATCAATGTCATACAATAAAACATACCCTGGAGAGTAGAACTTCCACGAGTGACATAAATAAAATTCTGCCACACAGAGAACAAGTTTCTACTACCGCAATTTTCACGTATTTGGACTTTTCGAATCGCAATCTTATTTGACATAGCATTATCTTATAATTATTATTAAGGATATCTAATAGACACAGTTTTCAGACATAGTAAATGCTCCCAAAACATATATACTAATTACAGAACACTCATGTTCCAAACAATACTACTTTTGTGCACTACATATGGAAGTAAATTAGCAATCCAAAGAACTAAGCATATGTTCCACTGAGTCAGCATCTTCCTTCGGTGCTGTGTGATGCCATCCTGCTGGGGCAGTGGGAGCTGGGTTACATACTCTCCGAAAACACTGCGAATTGGAAGTGAGTACTAGTGTCAATGTTTATGTCCTACAGCTGAAAACCTTTATCGTGCAGACGGTGCACATGGGAGCATAACATTCACAACAATTCCATTTAACTCAAAACTGGTATCTACAGTCTCTGTAATCCACCAGTCACCGTCAATACACAGACGACGAACATCCCTTTTAGTAGACTGTGAATCTGAATATCCTTCTGATGTTCTTGAGATCTTCGTTGGACAAATGAAATTTCATGTTTCTCGCCCCTTAAAGTTTTCCGAATACCCGGCCGGAGTGGCCGTGCGGTTCTAGGCGCTACAGTCTGGAACCGAGCTACCGCTACGGTCGCAGGTTCGAATCCTGATTAGGGCACGGATGTGTGTAATGTCCTTGGGTTAGTTAGGTTTAGTTGGTTCTAAGTTCTAGGCGACTGGTGACCTCAGAAGTTAAGTCGCATAGTGCTCAGAGCCATTTTTTGCCGAATACATATGTCTTCTTAATTCATTTTACAGGGGTAGTCTGGTTAAGCTATTTTTCTGTTTTCCGCTGGCTGAATTCTTTGAGCAACACGATAAGCGCTGTTGGTGTGGATCACTTTAGCGACTCTGAAATGATCAAATTCATGAATTGCCAGTAATTCATTTACTGAGTCATGTTCCCTGTTATTAGTTTAACTGCGGTGCTTGTGGTATTGTTTCGAAAATATGTCATACCTGTGGTTGCCGTCACTGCGGGAACGGCTCAGCAGAGCGCCGTTCTTCAGTCGTACACCAGCCAACTAACTTATCCGTATTGTCGTGTATTACTGTTAATGTGCTACTAACAGTCGAAAAAACAAAAACAAGACACACAGCGCGTATCGTCGACATTTGCAAAGTTGTGCAATTCAGATACAAAGCGAATAGTGGCTCGAAACTAAATGAAATGCGATAAGTATGTAATGGTCCGTCAGAGACTGTGGGTCCCTTGTATCTTCACAAGGTATCGCTGAACAACCTCTTAAAGTGTGTCAGTGGATTTCTGGTCCGCACTGTATTTTATTGTTCAGTATCTGTAACGCGATTCTCTTCTTTCCCTGAAATAAACAGGTCTCATGGTCTACACCAGAAACTAGTAACAAGTTTACACGTCCAACCAAGGTGTCATATGTTACGTCTTCAAGTAAGTTCTAGACAGTTACCACGAAAATTTCAAAATTTGTGCAATACACACATAAACAGTTCTCTAGGTGTAATCTATAAAATTTTGATCTTTCAACGTGGAATACAGTATGCCCCATCTTAAAAATAGCGAAAGTTTCTTTAACGTTGTAGGTCATTTATCTTTTCATTTTTATCACATTCGGGGGAGGTTCATTACGAGGGTCGGGGCGGAAGCGACGACAGTCTGAAACGGTGAGGAGGACAGGGAGATGGTCACTACCAATGGGGTCCAGGACATCCACTGCTATGCAGCCAAGAAGGTTAGGGGAGGAGAGGATGACATCAGGAGTGGAGTTGGATTCAGGGCGGGTGTGCTGGGGAATGGGGACGAGGTCGCCTTGGAGGGAGGAGAGGAACCGATGCCACCGCCGTAACTGGGTGGCGGAACGACTATAAATGTTGAGGTCGGCGGCGATCACGTAGGAGGAGAAGGTACGGTCAATGTGGGAGAGGAAGTCAAAAGGAATAGGGGCGTTAGGGCGGACATAGATGGTGGCGCAGGTGATGGTAAGGCCAGGGAAGAAGAGACTAAGGAACAGGTGTTCGGTGGGGTCGGGAAGGAGAGGTTGGAGCCGAACTGGGATCTGGCGGTAGTGACCAATGGCAACTCCGACACGCGCTATTGGGATTATCGGAGTGGTGAAGGAGGTAGTGCGAGGTGTGTATGGTGTGGTGGGGCTGCTGGCTGGAACCGCTGGCTGGGACCGCTGCTGGCTGGCTGGCAGGCTGGCTGGCTGGCTGGCACCTGCAAAACCCTAACACTTCGATTAATGACAAAAGCCACAATCGAAGGGCGGTATTCATACCGAAGTACCGCCGGAGATGCTGACGCCAGGCTGCAAATCTACGTCTTGTATAGGCCTCTGTACCGTACAAGGCGCATGCGCCGACCATCACGGTTCCTGCCCTCCAAGACTGTGCAGGTGGCGCCGCCCTTAGTAGAACACCGGCGGCAACGATATATCGGACTCAGAGACGATTTTCGAACATTCGAGCTCGCCGTACCGAAGAACGTTCTGCTTTGATGCGGGATAGTACAGGATCCCATGCCCTGCTAAGAGGAAACCCATTGTCTCCATTAATTGAATTTTCTACCAATATAATTTCCATTGCCTCTTTATAGACACTGTTCCAAAAACCGGAAGTAGTGGCAACTATCACTGTTTTGTCAAATTTCATATCGTGTCCCTCATTTAAGCAATGTTCTGCTACATCTGATTTCCCCGGCTGTAATAGCCTCGTATGACGGCTATGTTCCACACACTTGTTATGAATTGTGCGAAACGAACGGCCGATGAAAACCTTCCCACACTGACACGGCATTTTGTATACACCGGGTTTCCTAAGCCCCAAATCATCTTTCACAGAGCCGAGGAGTGCCCTAATCTTGGTAGGTGGACGGAAAACACTCTTGATGTTAAAATTCCTTAAAATTCTTCCACTCTTAAACGAAATGCCTCCAGCATAAGAAATAAAGGCGAACGATCTATGTTCCTCTTCATGCACATCCGGTGACGGTCCAAACTCCATAGCCCGACGAATCTGCTTCTCACACTATTCATTTTCCTTAAAAACAGCCATCAAATGCGCAAGTTCTTGGGTGAAGCTGTCCGCATTGGAAATGGCGCATGGCATAGGATGAGGTTAGATATAGTGGGATTTAGGGAAGTGTGGTGTAGGAAGAACAGGACTACGGGCTAGATCAGTCTGGATTATCAAGACAAAATCAAAAGGAAGTATCGCAGATGTAGGTCTAATAATGAATAAGACAATAGAAATGTTTGTAGTCTACTGTGAACTGCATAGTGAACGTATTATCTACTCAAGACAGATGCAAAAGTCAACACCCTTCACAGTAGAACAAGTTTATATACCTGGTAGACTTTTGCATAGGGCATAATTTAATCATCGCCGACACTTAGTTTAATAATAATTAGGGAATGTTGTACCAAGCGAGGTGGCGCAATGGTTAGCACACTGGGCTCGCATTCGGGAGGACGAAGGTTCAAATCAGCTTCCGGCCATCCAGACATAGGTTTTCCATGATTTCCCTAAGTCGCTCCAGGCAAATGCCGAGATGGTTTCTCTGAAATGGCACAGACGACTTCTTTCCCCATCCTTGACTCAATCCGAGCTTTTGCTCCGTTTCTAATGACCCAAAAAAATTGAAATTTGTGGTAAGGTCCTATGGGACCAAACTGCTGAGGTCATGGGTCCCTAGGCTTGCACACTACTACTTAATCTAACTTAAACTAAAGACTCGAACCTCCGACGGGGGGAGGGGAGGGGGGGGGGGAGCCGCGCGAACCTTGATAGGACGCCCTAGACCGCGAGGCTACCCTACGCGTCTGACCTGAATGTCGACGGGACATTAACTCAATCTTCCTACCTTCCAGAGAATGTTATATAATTGGAAGTGCCCTGTGGAGACTGAAAGGTTCAAGACTGATTTATAATACTAACGCAGAGGTTAGATTTTATAGTCTAAGACGTTTCTAGGGCAGTTTTGGGCTTTGACCACAATTTATTGGTTATGAACTGTAGATTGAAGCTGAAGAAACTGCAAAAAAGTAGGGATTTAAGAGAATGGGATCTGGATAAAATGACCCAAAAGTTGTTGGGAGCTACAGAGGAACCGTTAGGAACGTTGCACTGAAACAGGATGAAGTAATACACTGGAAGATGAATACATACCTTTGAGAGATGAAATATTGAAGGTGTCATGGTACAGTTGAGCTTTTGACATACCTCTGTGAATGACAGAATAACCCACACCACTCGTACGACCCTAGAGTCTGATCATTCCCCGTGTGCTCACATGCATATAATCACAAAAGGTAACAAACAGTTCGGTCATCTAACTAGGAAATATAACAATAGTTCTCATTAATTCATCCTTAATACAAGGTTCCCTACTAACATATGCATGAATAAGGAAGGATCTATCCGAGCTCAAGAAATGCAGAGAAAACTGATAGTAAAAGGGGACTGTGCTAATCTAACCATTGAGTATCCTGGCAAATAATAAAAAATTTAAGAGAATAGGATAAAACTTTAATCTACAAATGGGTTTCGGATAAACAAATGTGGGCTGGGTACACGGTGATTCTCTGAATCCACCAGGACAATGAAAAAATATCACATTCATATAACCGATCTGATCAAATCATGAATGAGCCTTCAGACATTCGAGAAAAGCATAAGATTCACGGAACGTATCAACCCAAACAACACGCCTAAAAGCACCCAAGCTGCAATTTCTTACTATATTCTGCATTCAGTAGTGGAAAGCTGCGAGCCCTGTGATCTGCTGCAGACTGCAACACATGAGCTGCTAATTGCTACAACAGGTCTTCTTTACAGATGCGTGCACAGTCCTCTATTCGGTGTCCCCAGATCAAGTATGTCAATTCGTGTCTCTAGCTGAAGCGTTCTCAGCCAGCGCACAGTTCTCCTCTCTACCCCGGAAACTGGCGTCTCGAATTCCCATTCCCTGCTATGTATTTTAAATATTAACCAACGAAGAGCCCCCTTAACTTTTCAGACATGAGGCTGTTAACTCCACTTAAGGTGACGCCAGAAAGTCGACCAGTTGCTTTTCAAAAAGAGGAGAATTCCTGGCCACAATGTAGCTCTGTCGCTTCACACAGAACGCAAGACTTCCATCAGTTACTGACTTTCCTCTGTACAGTGTTCTCGGATGGCGACCCTTTGGCACGAAACAAAGTTCCTTTGAAATGTGTTTTGACCAGATGACACTGCTTGTAAAAAGATTCTGTGTGAGTGCAGGTATTTATCATGGTGTGTAATATGACTTCTGTGAATGTAGACCTTGTGGAGGCATTATGCAAAAAATTGACTGAAAGCAACACTCAGACGCCAGCCCCACACAGTGCTTGGGTTTACAAATGCATCTGCCACTAGCGGATGCTTTGTTCCATCCCATGAGTTTTGCTAACTGAGGAACAGTATAATTAATACTGGCTGAAATACAGACGATATATAATATACACTGTCGATAGTTGTAAAAGCAGTTCTTGAAAAGAGTAATTTGTTAATATCTAATATAAAATTAAGTGTTAGGAAGTCTTTCCTGAAGGTCTTTGTCGGGGGAGTGGTCTTACACGGAAGTGAAAAATGGACGATAAGGAGTTCAGAAAAGAGATGAACACACTCTCGGAAAATTTTACAACACCGTTGAGGACTACGTTCATTTATACCGAAGTATAACATGTCCATACTGAGGGGTTGTAGTGTTAGTGATTCATTTTGTTACGTGGCCAGTTTTCGCTGCATAGAATATTTCGTGCACATATCCCTGGATCAAATGGTCGATTACTGTCATTGTGTATAATATGGGCAATCGAGGTACAGTAGTTCCAGTGATTATTCCTTTTATTGCTTTTAGTGCACTTCTCTTTTGTAGTATGGTGGAGAGAATCCTCAATTGGAAACCTACAGACTGACTAGCAGAAGTTAAGAATCCTTTTAAAAAGGACTGGCTACCATAAACATGTACTGTATGTGCAGGAATTTTAGCTTTGTCCACAAAGGTTCTTCCAGTAGCTTCACTGTATTGTGTCATATCTTTTGTATCTTAAATAATCTAGAAATTCTGCTACTGAATAGAAGCAATGATCAAATAAGAATGCCCTTAGCATTTTACAAAAGAGTAAGAATGATGATATGTCTTTTACTTTATACGGAAGGCTATTGTAAATTTGTATAGCGCTGTTTACTGTGTAGGTTTTATAGGCTGATTTCCTTATTGACTGGATGTGAAACTTTTCCTTTTGTCTTGTATAATGTTCATGGATATTAAAATTTTCATTTACACATTTTAAATTGTTTTTAATATATTTACAGATTTTCAGTATATACATACAAGGAAGAAGGAGAGTTGATGACTTTTGAAAGAGGGGTTTGCAAGAATGTGTTTGCCGAGCATGTTGCATTGCTCTTACAGTTCTTTTTTGAGTTGAGAAGATGACTGAACTAGGTGGTGTACTTCCCCAGAATATAATTCCGAACAATAGGATGTTGGGGTATTGGGCAAAGTAGGTAGTTCAGACAGTGCTATAACTTGCTTTGACAGAGAGTAAACGCAGACTGTAACATATTTTATTTAGTGTTCCAGTAATTTTGTTTAAATGTATGTGCCAGTTGAAGCTATTTTGAAGCCTAAAATCTTTGTGTCTGGAGAAGATGATATTTTGTTGGAGATTATTGTCACACTGTTGCAGCATGCATCACCCTTTAAATAGAATTTTAGGAATCTTGTTTTTTCGGTGTTTATCGTAAGTCCATTCCCCTCAAACCATCTATTTAGCTATTCTGTAGTCTTATTGACAGCTGTTTGAAGCTGACTTAGGTTATTTCCTGTAATTAGGATGCTTGTGTCATCTGCAAATTGTGACTCAATGTTCAAGTCTAGATCATTTATATACAGGAGAAAGACGATTGGCCCAAGGATGAATCTGCGAGGGACTCCTTTATTTAGAACTTCTGCATCTGAGAAGCATGTCCTGGTGTTTTCCTTTAGTCCATGTTTCATTTGTATTTTTTATTTCCTGTTTGTCAAGTATGAAGTGAACCATTTTAGTGACTCTCATGCCATATGCTTGGAGCTTCTCCAACAGTATGTTGTGGGCCAGTATGTCAAAGACTTTACTTAAGTCTAAAAATGCAAGTGGCTCTTTGTTTTTTGTTTATTGCTTGCAGGGAATTTTATATAAAATCATAGATTGCACTGATTGTTGATTTATTTTTCCTGAAACCATACTGAGAATCAGTGAGAATTTAATTTTTCTCTAAGAATTTCATTAACGTATTATACATTACTTTTTCTATGATTTTACTAAAGCCTGATAATAATGAAACTGGTCTATATTTGTTTTGTCTCCTTTCTTGTGGATAGCCACCACGTTAGCAATTTTTAAACTGTCTGGGAATGTGCCTGTCAGAATAGATGAATTTGCTATATCTGCAAGAGGAAGTGAAATGTTTTTAATGCATTGCTTTATGATGTAATCAGGAATACCATCAATCCCTGATGGCATTTTCCTATGAGCTGATGCAACACTGATGATTTCATCTGGGGTTGTTTCATCAATGTAGATTGAAGAGGAACATGAGTGTGCTTTGTTTTTCTGTTTCTTTCTAGTACCTGTTTTGTCACTGACTATTAAATTACTTGTGATCTCTGCAAAGTAACATTTAAAAAGATTTGCGATGTGTTGTGGATCAGTTATACTCTTGTTCTCATGGTTAAGAGTGATATTTTCCATTTTATGGGACACTTTATTTGCTTTCTTCTTTATGACTTTCCTTTCAGCATGCCTTTTATTTGCTGATTCTGTTATGAACTTATTATTGGCCATTGTTTTTGCCTGTTGTATCACTCTTCTGTAGATCTGAATGTATTCCTGTGTGTAACTGTTTAGAAAAGGGGGTATGTTATTTTTTTTTCCTGTATTTGAGTAATTCTCTTTTCCTCACACTTGATATTTTGATCCCTGTTGTTATCCATAGCTTTGCTTTATTAGTTGTTCCTCGTATTTCTTGTGTTTTTAGAGGGAATGCAATTTCAAAGTAACCAATGAAGATGCTAGAGAATTTCTCAAACTTTTTGTTGGTGTCATCTATTTTCAAAACTTCCTCCCACCTTTCTTCTGGTAACAGCGAGTTGAATGTTTCTATATTGTGTGTATTAAACTGTCTTGCTGCTACAGTTCTTTTATAGTTCTGCTTGGGAAGTAAGTGGCTTTGGATGGTGACAACTTGGGAATCATGATCACTATGTCTTGTACTTACACATTTTGCAGTACAATTTGTATTCACAAATATTTGATCGAAGGCAGTAGCAGTAGTTTTTGTGAGTCTTGTTGGGATTGTTATAGTCTGTTTTAAGTTGAAAGTACCTGGGAGGTTGAGCAACTATTTTTGTCTTTTGCTGGTTCCAAGAAAATCAATGTTGAAATCCCGACAAAGCACTATTGATTTTTTTTTCTAGATGAAGCCAGTTTAGTACATATTCAAGATTATCTAGAAATGATTCAGAATTTCCATTTGGGGAGCGACAAATATATGCTACAACTCTACAACTGTGTTTGACTTCAATGAGTACCAGCTCAACGTCTCTTTCTGCACTGAGATGTTGAAACTTATTGATTGATTTATATTTTAACCCATGCGTGATGAAAATTGCGGTACCTCCATTTTTATAGCTGTTTCTACAGAAATAATTTGCTAGTGTGTATCCTGGTATAGAAAAAGAGTCAATTTGGTCATTATTTAGCCAGTGTTCTGTAATGCACAGAACATTTATAAAGTTAATTTCTGTGTTTAGTTAGATCTCTACCTCTACAACTTTGTTTCTTATTGACTGAATATTTTATTGGCAAACAGAAAGATGTTTGTTGCTGTAATTTATCTGATTACCAATACCGTGATTTATATTAACATTTGATATTCCTAAGGGCATTTTTATTATATCACTGACTTCATTCATGCTTGGTAAGGATGTGTCCATAAAAGCCATCTATGCGGGAGCCTGGAGTCTCCTCCTGCATTGATTAAGTCTGCTTATTTTCTTCCAATGTGCTGTACACCGCTTCTGGATAACAGGAAGATGATTGCTGTGTTGGCGAACAGAGAAGATGTGATGATGTATGTGTTTTGCTTGGTGCTGTATGTCTTACCTCCAATTTCTTGACAACACACAGGTTTTTTTTCCACAACAAGCTGCTTCCCTTGCCCATTTATGTGTAGTCCATGTCTAGTGTGCAATCTATGTCCTATACCACACACATCAATGGCTTCTACGTTTTCATATTGTGTGAATATTTTCGAGAGTAACATGTTTGCAGCATTTATCTCTCTGTTTACTCACGACCACGGTGGTAGATCGTATCGGTATGGAATAGTCATTAACAGGACAGATGAATGAGTCAAGTGTCCTAAACGCTTCTTTAATTCATCAATAGCTTTTGGAGTTTCATTTCTAAATACGTCACTTGTTCCTCCAAACAAATCAATAAATTCGTTATGAGTTAATTTGTCGACTCCAGTCAGGTGGACGAGATTTCACATTTCAGACATGGGAGCAGCAGGCTTATCAAATGCTGTTGCTTTTTCAGATATTCTGTCACTGACCTGCGTAGCAATTCCATGATCATGACTGTCAGCAAGGACAATAAACTTTTTGTTTCTTTTTCGTGTTTTGTCACACTGGCGCTGTGCATTGTAATGACTTTCGGAATTTGCGGCAGATAGCTATGAATCTTCATTAAACCTTGGAGAGACGCATTACAGTGAGTCCTTTTTTTGTGTACACTTTGAAGCCCAATATGATTCGTAGTATCAATAAGGACATCCTGATTTCTGTTTCCTCGTCACTGTATGCCTGAATTGTTTATATTGTCGGAGTTATTTTCGAGATTAGTAACGGATTAGTTCGTCTTGTCTTGCGAAATTACACTACAAACTGTTGGGCTTTCCTAGTGAATAGTGTGCACTTTAACCCTCTTGTATAATTCTATCTTATATTTTTCAGGCACTTTATTATTGGTATAACACGAAATGCATTCTTGATCGACATACAAAATCCTAGTTTTACTAGTCTGGCACATTTCAATGCTGTAATTAGCAACACTTCTATAATTAAGAATCACACTGTTCACATTCGACATAGAGCACATGGTTGTTGCGTTCCGTAAATTAGCCACATCCTTCTGAAGTCGATCAATTTCTTTACTGAGGTTGCGAGTTTCATCAATAAACTTGTCGCACAGTAGCGACAATTCACAATTTAGGTCACTGTCCTTTACTTTTACTGTTTTCGTCGTGTTTTCGCTGCCGCATGTGATGTACTTACAGAGTGCTAGCAGTTTCGGATTTTCTTTCACCGAAGGATCAATTTTTCCGCAGCGAAAATGGAGATACTTTTACATAGCACACTGATAATGGCATTCTTTACTGTTTGGTTGCACTTTCGACACTTTTTTCCAGTTAGATACTATTTTTAACGGGAGCCCAAACGACTTATTCTACTATAGTTGCCGCCATATTGAAATCACACCTCTATTAATGTGTATGTGCTTCGTATGATATCCATGTTGTCATGTTTTATGTGGCCATCCCTTCCTGCCGTGTAGGTCACCAGAGATCAGACTTTAGCATCATAGGGGTTTGCAAAACAGCAAGTCGACACTCCATAATTTGTCACTGTCATCGTCAGCCTAATGGCACTCTGGATGCCTCTGCGTGCGCCCTCTATTTTGACTCTGCAGGCAGTAATTGTTCTAAGTTTAGATGTGAACAATGTGTGCAACATCGATCCCAGGGTACAATCATTCCCTGCCGAAGGGTACATTCTCCTGGTGAACAACTTCAGCCATTTGAACAAGGTTGCAATACGGGTCCGCGTTAAGCTAGGCGGGTATATTTACACTATATTGGTGGCGTGTAGCTGCTTTCAGCAGCGGTCTGTGGAATATATCCACACCCATAGTTGATGTAGTACAGAGACACATCAAAAAATGGTTCAAATGGCTCTGAGCACTATGGGACTTAACAACTGAGGTCATCAGTCCTCTAGAACTTAGAACCACTTAAACCTAACTAACCTAAGGACATCACACACATCCACGCCCGAGGCAGGGTTCGAACCTGCGACCGTAGCAGTCGCGCGGTTCCGGCCTGAAGCGCCTAGAACCGCTCGGCCACCGCGGCCGGCTAGACAGACATCAAAATGGACGCATTGGGAGTGGATCAGTAACCACTTGTCCTAGAGTCGCGTCGTCGTTCTCCAGTGATAGATCCATGCAGAGAGGCATCGTACGTGTTTTTATGATTCCCCAATGTAATGCAAAGTGCAGTGTAGAAGTTCCGATTCTCAACGCTAGTATACTAAGGTGACGGCAATATAGCTGCAGCCCACATGATCTGAGTTACAATGACAGGGAACAAGGAAAATACAGGACGGATACTTGTACTTTAGCCCAAATAACACGGATTCAAAATTCACGTAACCTGATTCAAATGGTTCAGATGGCTCTGAGCACTATGGGACTTAACATCTATGGTCATCAGTCCCCTAGAACTTAGAACTACTTAAACCTAACTAACCTAAGGACATCACACAACACCCAGTCATCACGAGGCAGAGAAAATCCCTGAGCCCGCCGGGAATCGAACACGGGAACCCGGGCGTGGGAAGCGAGAGCGCTACCGCACGACCACGAGCTGCGGACACACGTAACCTGAAAATAACCTATAATTCACTCTTGTTTTCTGCATGGAAACTGAAAAATCAAGAGATGCACACTCGTCCATGTGTTGGTGAACTCTTGTGCACTGGCTCTTTTAAAAAAAACGTTTCAGGCACTATGCTTGCAAAATTCAGCACAGAAAATTGTGTGTGGGATGGACGGTGGCTACTTTGACGAAAGTAGCACAACTAACTATAGGAGGCAATTGTACTTGCTAATTTCTAGTAGGATACTAAGATCGCTGACATTTTACATTTAGACTAAGTCTCAGTTTTTGCGGACGTGCTGCCACTGAAGATAGATCTTCATTTATCTTCAGGTGTGGCACTAAGTAAAGGTGGAGGTCGTCTGCTTAAAAATATTTACTGGACGACACAACCAACGAAATATCACTGACATATAAGGGAAACAAAAGTGGACCTAGGACTGACCCCTATGACATTCCTAATAGAACATGTTACCAGGACGACTTTTCATTCCCACACACAACACATTGCTGTCTGTTCTTCAAGTAGCTTTCAAATCACTCCAGCACTTTATCTGATAAATTTAAATGTCTCAGTTTTTTGTGCAGTATGCCAGAGTTGACAGTATCGGAAGTTTCACTGAAGTGTAGTGTCAGTATTGTGGCCTCACGATTGTCTGTGGCATATTTCAAATCATCAGTTATCTTAATTAGTGCACTGTTTGATCTATGGTGTTTACGAAAGCTGCTCTCTCTCTCTCTCTCTCTCTCTCTCTCTCTCTCTCTCCCTCTGATGGTTTGATATATATATATATAGATCATGAATAAGCTGATATTGTTCCCTTTCACTTAAGGAGGACCACAGTCAGCGTCTTCATTTTTCGATTCACGACGTTGTGTCCTGTTTGCACCACTGAAGTTGCATCTATGCATTCATTTTGTTTATGAAAGAGTTAGGAATAGCACTTCGTCCACGAATCTTCTGTTCAGGCTGCTCCTGTATCTTTGCGTGCGCACCGGTGTCTACTCTAAATGATTTTAGACTCACTAAACATTCTTGATGCTGGCATTGTTTTTAATTCCCACAGTTTTTGTTCTTCTGAGCTTGCTAGAGCAGTGGCGGAAGCAGCTAGTAGGCAGACACCGACGATACGCCTTTATTGGCAGTCTTTTACGGGCTTGACTTTACAGAAGATAAGCCCAAGACTATGGCGATCACTCTGGTACTGTTAGCTCATTACACCTCCAACAATGTTGTGCGAGGAAAAAAAAGACGCGACATGTCAGGAAAGAAGCTCTGTAAACGAAAGGCTTTCGCTAAAGCGGTGATATTATTTAGTGTTGCGCAGCCTTGGCAGGCATGCAGGGCGCATCTCATTGCCGCGGTGGCACCTGACTGCAGCGCAGGTTACCGCCGGGCGCGGCCTTGAACTCCCGCTTGACTCAGCGGCGGCGGCCAGACGGCCCCAGAAACAATAAAAACAGCCGCCCGGCGCGGCCCGCCTCCCGCGCAGCCAGACGCCAAAAAACTCGCCTCCTGCCTGCGCCGCGCCGCGCCAGCCGCACACCGCCGAGGTGTCGTGTCTGCCAGACACGCTCCACCACATTTACAAGTCGACCCACTCACTCGCCGTTCCTCATATCCTAGCTGCGACTCTAGGCGACGTCAGTTGATTCTTATAGCCACCCTCTTCTCATGAAGAGACTTTTGTTTCACTCTCTGGGAGGTGTCAGTTTTCTCGCGACAGATTTTAAATACCCTACAGTTTAGCGAAGCTATTGTTCTGTGGGCAACTGCCCGATCGGAACATCAACATCTACAGGCATACTCCGCAGTCCAGAGGATAGTGTGTGATGGTGGTCAGCTAGTGCACCAGTATCATTTTCTACCTTCTTATTCCCTCTGCAGATGGGGCCCTGCAGAAATGACTCCCACTAGGCCTCCCTGCAACATTGAATCCTAATTTTAACGTCGTTTTCTAGAGGTGATCGTTTTATGGAAGGCAGTACCATGTTTCTCTATTCACCCTGGAAGCTCTACTTTCGCGAACGTGAGAATATAAACGACATATTTACTTACAAACATTTTTCATAGGACTTTGCTAAGCATTAGGTTTTGCCTTCGCTCTTCTTTTGTAGTCATGCTCTTCGCGAAGGCCGGCCGCGGTGGTCTAACGGTTCTAGGCGCTCAGTCCGGAACCGCGGGACTGCTACGGTCGCAGGTTCGAATCCTGTCTCGGGCATGGATGTGTGTGATGTCCTTAGGTTAGTTAGGTTTAAGTAGTTCTAAGTTCTAGGGGACTTATGACCTCAGATGTTAAGTCCCATAGTGCTCAGAGCCATTTGAACCATTTTTTTCTTCGCGAAGGTCTTTACTGAAACTTCTGTAACTTTTGCGTTAATCTGTTATAACTTAGTCTTTTCCTTTTTTCAGATCAGTTGTGGGTGGCGATATTTCAGTCTTGTTTCTCGTTCAACTGTAAAAAAAAATGGTTCAAATGGCTCTGAGCACTATGGGACTCAACTGCTGTGGTCATAAGTCCCCTAGAACTTAGAACTACTTAAACCTAACTAACCTAAGGACATCACACACATCCATGCCCGAGGCAGGATTCGAACCTGCGACCGTAGCAGTCGCACGGTTCCGGACTGCGCGCCTAGAACCGCGAGACCACCGCGGCCGGCGTTCAACTGTAACTTGCACCCAGTACTCCCTCATCCGTTTTCAGTGATCCGCCTTTCTTTCTTCTGTCCATGTACTAACACTTTCTGGCACTGGCTTTACTTACAAATTGTGGTGTGTTTCCAGTTTCTTGTTGAATAGGCCACTGTCCAGGATGTCTTCATTGGCGATCCCCACTTAAAATATTTCGCTCGACCTCACTGAACCAGACTTCTCTTCTTGGTATGTAAAGCTGACAGCCACCACACTTTTGTTCCCCAAAGTTGCCATTTTAATTTTGAAGTTAAGTTACTAATTTGAAGGGTAGTATTGTATGTTAACCGGGAGCCTAGAAACGACGGAGAGGCTCCGTCCACGCCGAAGCCGCAGTGGTCCACAACCCCACGACGACTATCGCAGTCCACTTCACCCCCCGCCGCCCCACACCGAACCCAGGTTTATAATTTGGGGGTTTGTCACATTTTCACAGTATTTAGCACACTGAGATAGTGACACAATGCAGAGAGAGGAGAGAGAGAGAGAGAGAGAGAGAGAGAGAGAGAGAGAGAGAGAGAGAGCAACGGTTGAATCTGAATAAACAGTTTTCATAATACTCATCTTGTATTCTTCTTCTTTGTGGTAAGTTGTAGGCTCGTAGTTCGTTCTAAAATATAAGTTTTTATACTTGTCTAGACGATGCTTGGGTCCATTTTATGAAACAATATGAATAGTCGTGGACTTTTTGGAATTGAGCACTTATATTTTCGGTCATTCCACTTCACAACATAACAAACATAAGTTCGCTCCATTTAATTAACCAACTTTTTACATGATATGATTTCTGCAAATTGAAGCAGCAGAACATGCCGCCATACAGTGTAAAATATGACCATAAGATCAACAAATGCTACTGCAGCCTTTAATGTGCAATGGTACCCTGCATCGATGAAAGATATTAGTGCCAATATGTGATCACAGTTTAGCAACATTCTTACTAGTAGTATAAAAACTACCCTAAATAGTGATACGGGCCTGCAATGTTATGCTCCCCTGCCATCTTTACGAGGTTTTTCGATAGCTACTACCTTTGCCACCCTAAATTTTGTGGGCAGTTTTCCAGTATCATATTACACACATCAAAAAAAATTTTGCATCACCCTGGTTCCCAGAAATCCTGGAGATAGACGTTGACTGTGGATGTTGTATCACAGACCCAGTCCCTTTGACTGTTCAGAGATGTCACTAAACCCGTCCAAAGGTGTAAACAACCATGCATGAGCAGCGCCTATTAGACGGAGGGGGTCTGACAGCCGATTAGTTCCAGTCATTCCACCAGGAAGGAGGTATACGGCTCGTGATGTCTGTAGTTCAACCATGCCTAGACCTTCTGTACCACGGTTCGATCGCGTCCGCATTGTTACTATGTGCCAGGAAGGGCCCTCAACAACGGAAGTGTCCAGACGTCCCAGAGTGAACCAAAGCGATGCTGTTCCGACATGGAGGAGATACAGAGAGACAGAGACTGTCGATCAACATGCCTCGCTCAGGTCACCTAAGGGCTACTACTGCAGTGGATGACCGCTACCTACGGATTATGGTTCGGAGGAACGCTGACAGCAACGCCACCATGTTCAATAATGCTACTCGTGCAGCCACAGGACGTCGTTTTACGACTCAAACTGTGCACAATAGGCTTCATGGTGCACAACTTAACTCCCGACGTCCATGGCGAGGCCCATCTTTGCAATCACTACAGCATGCAGCGCGGTACAGATAGGCCCAATAACATGCCGAATGGACCGCTCAGGATTGGCATCAAGTTCTCCTCAGCGATGAGTGTCGCATATGCCTTCAACCAGACAATCGTCGGAGACGTGTTTGGAGGCAACCCGGTCAGCCTGAACGCCTTAGACACACTGCCCAGCGAGTGCAGCAAGGTGGTGATTTTCTGATATTTCGGGGTGGCGTTATGTGGGGGCGACGTGCGCCGCTGGTGGTCATAGAAGGCGGCGTAACGGCTGTACGATATGTGAATGCCATCCTCTGACCGATAGTGCAACCATATCGGCAGCATACTGGCAAGGCATTCACTTGCATGGACGACAATTCGCGTCCCCCATTGTGCACCTCTTGTGAATGACTCCCTTCAGGATAACGACATCCTTCGACTAGAGTGGCCAGCATGTTCTCCAGACATGAACACTATCGAACATGCCAGGCATGGATTGAAAAGTAGCCGACCGGTCTAAGGGGCTGCAGTCAAGGACTGTGCGGTTGGTCCGGCGGAGGTTCGAGTCCTCCCTCGGGCATGGGTGTGTGTGTTTGTCCTTCGGATGATTTAGATTAAGTAGTGTGTAAGCTTAGGGACTGTTCTTGTTCATAGTTGCTTTAGACTTCTAAAATAATTGTGTCGCGACTTCGTTTGGTGTGATGTTGTTTTGGCATCCGATTTCTTCATTAGCTGCCACGCTTTACGACTCGACTGGGTGAAGTCGAGGTTCTCTGTAGCTTATTGCCATTTCCTTCTTCTGTGGTCATTCAGTGCTTAAAGAATTTCGTATGCTGTTTTGTTTGAATGTGTAGCTCATCACACTCATGGGACCATCCTGGGATGTGTTGTTTTCCGTTTCCTTTGAGTATCGTTCTTTTTTCTACCTTTGAATGGTTTAGTAAATCTGTCATAGTTCTTAATTTTCACAGGAATGAAATCAACAATCTCGTCGAGTTTGTCATCAAATTGTTGTCAGACCGCTTTTTTAAAATTCCGGCGAGTTTTAGCAGTTGAATTTACTAACGGTGTCTTGATGCCATAATCTGTTAGAATGGGACTATGTTGAACGTACGGGAAAAAGTGTATAATTTTCCTGTTTGCCAGCTCATTTCATTACCTTGAGCGGTAATAATAAAGCATAGATCTGGTAATGTGTCTTTGTGTTATCTTGCGATCGGATCATTCCTTTGTACTTCGTACTAAAATCAAATACAGCTTATTCAAAGACAGCCAATCATGTAAGGTGTTGCCATTTATATCATTATCCTTATATCCCTGAGCGTGGTGGTGGCTATTAAAGTCTCCAACTTAGATGGCAGGGTTAGTAAAAACTCCGAAAGTGGGTGTGGGCCAGAGCACTATTGGAGATTTGCAGATGCTGATAATAGCAGTCTACGTATTATCACTGCCAAGGTAAAAATGTTGTCTGTGGAGTCCTTGGAAACCACTCTGTAATCGGCTGTGTTCACCCTAACGTATGTTGCTGTTCCGTATACATGGTGTTCGTCGTGAAGAGTATCTGCCAGTCTATAACTTGGGATTTTTCCTCTGATTTGGAAATCACTCTAAAATTTTGTTTGAATTTCTTGCAACGTCATTATGTCCACATATTCTCACAGCACAGACGTGAGATATTCACATGTACTTTTAGAGATTCCTTCAATATTTAGGTCACGGATCTCCAAGGTTGTACCCATTATCAGAATTTTGGGGTCTTGAGGAAGGCCGTTTGGAATTAATGTTTTTATTTTTTCTGCCTGAATTTTTCATTGGTTTCCTTTTCTGCTTGTACAGTGTACAGATTGAATAACATTGGGGATAGGCTACAACTCTGTCTCTTTCCCTTCTCAACCACTGCTTCCCTTTCGCGCCCCTCGAATCTTATAATTGCCGTCTGGTTCCTGTACAAGTTATAAATAGCCTTTCGCATCCTGTATTTATCCCTACTACCTTCAGAATTTCAAATAGAGTGCTCCAGTCAGCATTGTCAAAAGCTTTCTCTAAGTCCACAAATGCTATAAATGTATGTTTGCCTTTCCTTAACCCATCTCTAACAAAAGTCGTATGCTCCGTATTACCTCGCGTGTTCCTAAATCTCTCCGGAATCCAAACTGATTTTTCCCTAGGTCTGCGTGTACCAATTTTCCCATTCTTCTGTAAAGAATTCGTGTTAGTATTTTGCAGCCGTGAATTATCGAAATGATTGTTCGCTAATTTTCACACGTGTCAGTAGCTGTTTTCTTTGGAATTTGAAATATTAAATTCTTCTTACAATCTGATTTTATTTCGCCTGTCTCATACATCTTGCACATCAGGTGGAAGCGTTTTGTCATAGCTGGCTCTCCGCTGGCTGTCAGTGTTCCTGACGGAACATCTTTTACTCCCGACGCCTCGTTTCTACATCTACATAGATACTCCGCAAGCCACCATACGTTGCTTTGTGGAACCCTGTACCACTACTAGTCATTTCCTTTCCAGTTCCACTCGCGAATAAAAAAGAGGAAATCCTTCTCTATGTGTCTCCGCTTGAGTCCCAATTTATCGCGTCCTATTTTCGTGGTCCTTACGCGCAGTGTATGTTGGCGGCAGTAGTATCGTTTGGCTGTCAGCTTAAAATGCCGGTACTCTAAATTTTCTCAATAGTATTTCTCGAAAAGAACGTAGCCTTCTCTCCAGGGATTTCCATTTGAGTTCCTGAAGCACTTGTTTGTTGTTAAAACTTACCGGTAACAAATATAGCGGATCGCCTCTGAATTCCATCCATACGTACCAATGTCACTTGCAACAGTTGACCATCTGACCAACTACCTGTCCCTGCCGACGTCTTCAGGCCCTCCAGGAACGACACCACATCCACAGCTGACCTGTCTGGAAAGGTGGTAATGAAACTAGTGGCGGCTGGATCTGTTATAGGCTCCAGTGGCAGGATCGCCACTAATTGATCCTCCCTAACTGCCATTTGGGTTGATAGCCTGTACTATCTGTGGTTAGCTATGCTAACTTATCCAGTAATATCAGTATTGCCTCCCACTCTGACACAATCTGTGCCCCTGATTTCACCACCATAGAAACTTTATCTCCAGCTTAATGTAAAACTATTCACAATGACTCACACAAAGTACAGCTCGCAATGAAATAGGTCACACTCTTTGCCTCATCATGAATTCTCGACTCAGTGCATTCCCTAGCCATATGACCTTGCCCACGGCAAGTAAAACACATGGCTGCCACTGGCTCTGTACACAGTGCACTGTGCACCCACAAGTTACGTGTACAATGGGAACACTCCACAGGCTGCAAATAATGCTCCCTTGTATTGTCCCTAAACTGCAACACATTAGCCAGTTCTCATAACTATACTAATATTAGTCTCAAACTAATGCAGTTGCCCTGCCTGAACCCAACATCATTTGCACACACGAGTGAGATTAACAGATTGTTTACTCACGCTAAGGTGTTGACACTGCGAGCTGTGATTGTGATGCCCTGTTGCGTAGAGGACGAACCTCCAAGCCCCTCGTGATGACTACTTCTTACACAAATGGAGTGGACTGCAACTGCAGTGCCCACATTAGTAAAATGGTTCAAATGGCTCTGAGCACTATGAGACTTAACTTCTGAGGTCATCAGTCCCCTAGAACTTAGAACTACTGAAACCTAACTAACCTAAGGACATCGCACACATCCATGCCCGAGGCAGGATTCGAACCTGCGACCGTAGCGGTCGCGCGGTTCCAGACTGAAGCGCCTAGAACCGCTCGGCCACACCGGCCGGTCCCACATTAGTACAGAAATAGTTAGTAGCAGTGGGTACGATGAGGTGGCGAGACATTGCCAGCTCAAATAAAAAAAATTAAAAGATCACATCATGGAACTACAATTCCATCATCGCTGCTCAATGATAGTGCCCCTCTGAGTGCTGCTAGCATGGCCGCGTGAGTGGTTGCATTTGTGAACCTTCTCTGAGCTCCATTGACATGCCTGGCATTGCTCACTGCAGTATCAACAGACACAGTACTTGTAGTGTACTTCCCACTTTACAGCCATTTGCATGACGAGCCAGTGGGACGGACAGAAGGATACGGGAATCCTCGTAGCAAATGCCAGCACGTGGTGCAGGAACTGCCCCTGCAAGAGACGGTATATGGCTCCTAGGTGCCCTCAGGGACATAGTAGCGTGAGTGGCCTGAGCTACACCCCTCCAGGGCAGACATCTGAAAGCCGGTGCTCAATGTTGGAGAAGGACCACCACTGGTGAAAACTAAGCTGAGGAAGGGAGACTTAGTAGTCGAATATGGCCTGGCAGTGGCTGATACTTGTAGTGGCTGCATGCTGTTCCATGTCTACATGGCAACTAGCATAGCCCTAACGTTTTGGTGCATACTACCGGACTGATCCTGCTTCTTGTAAAATTTGAGAGCATTTATACTCATATGTAAACCTCTTCCTGTGTTGAAGTGCCACATTCCATTGTGTACTCAAAATGTAGCAGCAACCCACAGGTGTGGCAAGAGGTAGCTGTTGCAGAGCCTGGCTGATAGGTTAGCTGGGTCACCAGTAATGCAGGTGTGCAACTCGTCTTGATGTAGCATATATTGTGCCAGCAGTTGTAACTCTGGAGTTACAATTTCCTTTGCACCTGTGGGTATCTTGCAAACACTGTGGCAGTGCTACTGTCTTCTGTGGCTGTGCATAAGAACAAAATCTCCATACTAGTAGTATATTCATGGGGTTTCTGGACCAAAAGCATTTCCATCTAAAAATTCAAGGTTGTAAAGTTGGAATTTTATTCTTTATAAATAACAACCAAAAAATCTCATTTGCCTATATCAAGAAGACTAAATTCTCATTTTCTCACTTAAAAATTTTCAGATCTATTAAATTTTTTTCTTTGTAAATAAGAACAAAAAAATCATAGGCACATTTTAACTGAAAACATTATAATAAAAATACAAAATCATTCTATATAAATATAAAGAAAACAAAATGAGCAATGAACTTGAACTATTTAAGACCTAAGAAAATACAGTAAAGGAAAGTATGGATTGAGTTGTAACAATTTAGAAAATTATTACAAAGGAACTGGTTATTCATATGTATCTAGAGAAGGCCTGTTGGAATATGTTGATTATTTTAATAGGAAAGAAATGAATAAAGGAAAAAATAAAGAGACAGCTAAATTATAAAACTTTAAAATAACCCCGATCAATTGCTAAAACAGAAAATTTAAAGAACTATTTCAAAATTATTAAACAAAAATTAATTGATCTTATTGTAAATCCTATAGACAATATTAATAACAATAATGGATTGAATAAATTACCTTTAAAATAACTTCATCAAATTTGTAAAATGAAAGAAATAAAAAATTCTGAACATAGGAAAAGTCAATTAATCGATGTCATCAAAAAATCTGAAGGTAAAATTAGTCACAATAACGATTTGAGTAAAAAATCTTCAAGTAAAAAAATGATAATGAGAACTAATTTCAAAAAATTCTAGTAGATAAATAACAACATATAAACAAAAATTACCAACAAATTTACCAGTTTTCAATTTTCAAGGACATGATGATTTTTCAAACCAAATAAATGAATTTATAGAAACAGTTCTGCTTTTAAATCAAGAACCAACCACCAAATTAAAGAATATTTTAATTCAAAGAAGAGCAAAGAAAGTTAACATGGAATTTGATAGTAATTTTGAAAGACAAGAAGTACAAGAATATAATTTTAAGAAAACTAATCAAGTAGTATTAAGAACAACTGATGTAGAAGATTATTATGAGAAATCAGCAAATAAACTATTAAATGAAATGAAAGAAATGCAAAAGAAAAAATCTGGCTGGTCTTTATTGTATATAGATAATTTAAATTAAACATTAATAAACACAATTCAATTTTTGGTTTTTCTTATATTGATTTACCAAAAATAATTAAAGATAAAAAGCTGTAATTAATGTAAGGAACGAAGATCAAAAAGTTTTCTTTATTCAATAAAATCAGCTTTATACCCAGTAAATGATATTGTAGACAGAGTAAATAATTATAAAAATATTGGATTAGAATTAGATGATTTTTAAAAAAATAATATTCAGTTCAGTTAAACGATGTTTCAAAATTTGAAACGATTTCTAATTTTTCAAGTAATGTTTCTGCATCCAAAAACAATCTAACATAAAATATTATTGTATATCCTTTATAACATACACAAAATAAACACAAAAAACATGCTATCTTCTTTTAATCCATGAAGAAAATAATTCATATTATAAAAGGTTTGTCGAGATTGATTAAATCGCAAGCAACTAAACACAAAACGAAAATTTATCTTTGTGATCGATGTTTAAGGTATTTTTATTCACAATAAAAATTAGACATTCATGAAAACGATTGTAAAGAACACAAACAAGTAAAAATAGAGTTGTTTATAAAAGATCAAAAAATGAATTTAATAATCATAATACTTCAGTACAGCTTTTGTTTGTGATTTTTTCAGATTTCTCGTGTTTATTAAAGGTATTCAAACTTATCAACCAAATCCTGAAAAATCGTATGTTAGCAAGTATTGGAAATCTTTTCCAGTTTCGTTTAGTTATTATGTTAAATATTATAATGGAAATTATAAAAATGCAGCTACTTGTACAGATAAAGGTGGTGCAGATAATTCGTTGAAATGTTAAAAGAAGAGTGAAGAGAAATTGCTAGAGCGTGTGAACGAAATATTGCAATGAAAATAACTAAGGAAGATTTAATTTTTTTAGTAAACATGTTGAAGATGGATTAAGATTAAGATTTTTCGATACGTTTAAATTTATGGCTTGATCTGTTAATAAACTTTCTTGTAATCTTACAAAAGAACAATTTGGAGAAACACTTTGAAGGTGAACAATTAGATGTAATAACTAAAAGAGAAATTTATTGTTATAAATACATGGATTCAGAAGAAAAATTACAAGAAACAGGATTACCTAAAAAAGAATGTTTTTATTCAAAACTTAGTGTAGATAATATTTCTGGAGATTATAAAAGAGCAAAAACAATTTGGGAGAAATTCATTGTTAAACATGCAGATGAATATACAATATGTAATAAATCTGATGTTTCAATTTTAGTAGATATTTCAAAAGTCTTAGAGATACATGTACTAAATCTTATAAACTTAATTCATCTCAGTATTTTACAGTTCCAGGATTACTTTGGGATTTTATGTTGAAAATGACAAAAACTGAATTTCATTTATTAAATGATTCTGATATGAGTTTGTTTCTTGAGAAATGGATTTGGAGTGGAATTTCATAAAGTATTAAAAGATATGCAAAATCAAATAACAAATATATGAAAAAATTTTGAGCCAAAAAAAACAATCAAATTGTATGGCACATTTAGATGCAAATAATTTATATAGTTGGGCAATGTCTCAATTTTTTTCCATTAAAAAAATTTTGAGCGGATGAATGTAAAATGTTTTAGTTGTGAAAAAAATACTTAAAATGTCACATGATTATAAATATGGTATTATGTTAATGTTGATTTAGAATATCCAAGAAAATTACATGATTTACATAAAGATTTATCTTTAGCACCTGAAGTAGGAAATAAATTATTAATAACTTTAAATAATTAAGAAAAATATGCATTATAGATATCTGAAACAATGTTTAAATCTTGGATTTTAATCAAAGTAAATTCATTTGAAATATCAGATTGGTTAAAGAATTTATTTGATTTTAATACAGAAATGAAGACAAATGCTGTTAATGAATTTTAAAAAGATTTGTACAAGTGAATGAATAGTCCGAAAACCAATGGAAAATGTTAGAAATAGACGGAATATTATAATTATAACAGATCCAAGAAAATGTACGAATTGGCCCCAGTCCCTGAACTTGTGACGTCACACTATTTGGCTTGTCTGCCACACTTCGTCTATTCTCTGCTGCGTTCAGGGCCCACAGTAAATCAATATATAATTGGAAGGATACCCTCTAAAGGTCTTAAATTTTTTGTGTGCTATCGAGATCTTGTATGCATTTTAAACACAGTGTCAAAAATTACTGAACTCTTATGAAATAGTTATGCACTCTCCGCCGGAGACGGCTGCTGGCACTCTAAGACCTGTAGTATCACTTGCTCGTGGCCTAGTTCTGCCTCTGGATCACTGGGTCCCGGGTTCGATTCCCCGCCGGGTGGGGGATTTTCTACGTCCCAGGGCTGGATGTTTGAGTTGTCTTCGTGAATGTGGTGAGACTGGATTGTGCGAAGGTTGGGAATTTGTACGGGCGCTGATAACCGCGCAGTTGAGCGCACCACAAACCAAACATCACCACTTGCTAGATGTACGCAGCGCAGCCTGTTTTCCTCGTGGGCTTCGCACGAGACCGAGTGACGTCAGTTGGTGCGAGGGGCTGGCGGCATGTTTGTAACGGTCGCTCCCGCCTCCCTATAAGCGACAATTCTCCGTCTTTGTCGACGCTCGATGTGCAAAGGCCGCTCCCATCCCCTACTAAATGTGTACCCCTGATCCCTGTTAAAATTGTTGCTGTTTATTCTAATTTCGGCCGTTTCTTTTATAACTGAATGCTAAAACGATAATGTCTGTGCCAAAACTCCGTCTTTTCAAATTGTATGTTATGCACATTTTCTAGGCAATGTTCAGCTACGGACGACATCGCAATTTCCATTTGTTTAATATGTCGTGAGTGCTCTGCACAACGCTCGCAGCAGTGCGAATAGTTTGATCTATGTTAGTGTCATCACATTCAAAGAGGACACTATGAGCGCCAGAAACTCTTAAGACCTATGTTATCCTTAACATATCTCTTTCTTGGATGCAGGTAGGAACACTGGTCTTAGACCATGTCTTTTCAGCACGCATCCTGTTTTGCTAGTATTGCTCCGCATTATGGGAGAAGCTCAGTCGGGCCGGCCTGAGTGGCCGAGCGGTTCTAGGCGCTACAGTCTGGAACCGCGCGAACGCTATGGTAGCAGGTTCGAATCCTGCCTCGGGCATGGATCGGTGTGATATCCTTAGGTTAGTTAGGTTTAAGTAGTTCTAAGTTCTAGGGGACTAATGACCTCAGCAGTTAAGTCCCATAGTGCTCAGAGCCATCTGAACCATTTGAAGCCCAGTCGGCTTAGCCTCTTCCGCCGATTCACGACGCGTCTTTTGTCTGTGGTACCTGAAAGCTTTTGCAGTTTCTCCCTTGCTGTAATCACCTCCTCTGCACACGTGCTTCAGATGCTGAAATTCAGACCCTAGATGGTCGGCGGATAAATAATCTATGCCCTATGTACTAACGTGTTCAGCACCGCTTTCTTGTGTACACGGTGGTGAAAACTCGTGGCATTCAAGTAATGGCCAGGGTGCGTAGATTTCCTATACACTGAATGAACAAGCTGGCCTGCTGCCTTCCTCTCAACTAAAATAATCAAGAACGGAAGACTGTTGCCCCTCTCCATCTCGACAGTAAATTTAATGCTGGCATGGACACCGTTTTTGTGGTCGACAAAATGCTGCAGTGTATTTTCACCATGATCCTATATCAAGAACGTGTCGTCATCGTATCGAAGTCATCGTATCGAAGGAATTAACGTGGACGCTACCTCGCGGAGTTCAGAGCTTGCTCCTCAGAGTGCTGTACGAAAACGTTCGTGACGGTCGAAGACAGTGTATCTTGTGTAATAATAAATAAGCAAATACCACGCATAAATATTTGACGGGAAATCTCTGTTAATTTATTTTGTTTGTCTTTACAAGAAACTGCCTATTCTTGTTCTGACAATGAATACTGTGTAAACGCTTTCTCTACTCGGCATAGCGTATCTGTGATTTATTTGAATACAGCATTTTCACTCATTCATTTTTCATTTGTCTATCTCTTCCTTAGTATTGTGGAGGTGCAGGTTTTCTCGTGCCAGTTATCTTTACTTGTGATTTTGATTTCCAAAACTGCTGGGCGGAGTGGCCGCGCGGTTCTAGGCGCTACAGTCTGGAGCCGAGCGACCGCTCCGGTCGCAGGTTCGAATCCTGCCTCGGGCATGGATGTGTGTGATGTCCTTAGGTTAGTTAGGTTTAATTAGTTCTAAGTTCTAGGCCACTGATGACCTCAGAAGTTAAGTCGCATAGTGCTCAGAGCCATTTCCAAAATTTGTTTACCAATATTTGTGTTGAAATAGCAACTAAACTCAATTTTTGTTATTTACATACGCACATACTATCGGCTAAATCGTCGTCTTTCGTCATTGTTAATTTAATTTTAAAAAAGCGGTATTCCGCATTATCTCTGAATTGCTTACTTTCTTATTTTCTCGCATCAGGCCTTGCACTCCAGTTTCTATCTGATCCATTCAGTGTGCACATTATTTTTAGTTATTACTTGTCTCTACATGTTACTACAAATATTTGTATCGGTATTAAAAATGTGAGATGAAATATTTTTACAGTTTAGCAGAATAAACGCTGGATTGACATCCATGACAAGCTAAAACTGTATGGCGCAACGGCTGAGTATCATTGAAAACTGAACACTTGCTCCCTTGGTAAAAACTACATTGTCCGCAGCTCGTGGTCGTGCGGTAGCGTTCTCACTTCCCACGCCCGGGTTCCCGGGTTCGATTCCCGGCGGGTTCAGGAATTTTCTCTGCCTCGTGATGACTGGGTGTTGTGTGGTGTCCTTAGGTTAGTTAGGTTTAAGTAGTTCTAAGTTCTAGGGGACTGATGACCATAAAAGTTAAGTCCCATAGTGCTCAGAGCCATTTGAACCACTTGAAAAACTACATTCCAGCATTTGGCTGAAAGGACTCAACGGGAAACATGATTAATTATTGATTGTGCTTCTGAGTACGAGGAGTTCATTGTCTCAGTGTCTTCTCCATCTCTCTCGGTGAAGATGTTCTTGTTCGGGTGTTGATGCAGCACATGTCTTTAGCTTTCCTCTATTCTTTACTTATAAAATACTGCAGTGAAAGAAATAATTCTTTTTGAAGTGCATAATAGAAGGCTGTATTAGTAATTCTGTATTACTACAGATTTCGTTATTGAACTGTCTTATAGGTATCCGAATCAACCAAAATAAATAAAAAGAACTGCATAAAAATATGAAAACACGCCGTTTGCTAATAGGCTGTATAAGTAGTAATACTTAACAAAATTATCAGTATTACTCACAGGCAATAAAAATTTCTAACTCATAAAACAACATATTACATATAACCTTCGCTGTTATACATATGTAGACAGACAATATGCGCTTATACACAGAAGAAGGGGTGACCCACTAGAACAGAAGATAAAACTGATCGTTATGCAGTGTACACACTCGTATGCTACAGAGTAGATGCCTAGGATGGTTGGTACAAGAAATATATATATATATATATATATATATATATATATATATATATATATATATATATACACATAAACTTCGTCCGAACAGGCCTTGGAAGGCCCAACGGTTCCAACCGGCAGCCGTGTCACCCTCAGGCCTACAGGCGTCACTGGATGCGGATATGGAGGGGTATGTGATCATCACACCGCTCTCCCGGCCGTATGTCAGTTTAGGAGACCGTAGCCGCTACTTCTCAGTCAAGTAGCTCCTCAATTTGCCTCATAAGGGATCAGCATCCCGCTTGCCAACAGCGCTCGGCAGACCCGATGGTCACCCATCCGAGAGCTAGACCATCCCGATAGCGCTTAACTTCGATGATCTGACCGGAACCGTTGTTATCACTGCGGCAAGGCCGTTGGCTATATATATATATATATATATATATATATATATATATATATATATATATATATATATATATAAAGAATTATTAACACAATTCTGTATCATGCGTTTCCAAATATACAGTGCTTCTGTTGGAAGTCGCCTGCAAAAAATATTCAGACAAATAAGGGCATTATATTTATATACTGACAGAAAAAAATCGCTACACTAAGAAGGAGTTATGCGACATAACGGAAGTTGGTTGCCCAGTTGCTAGATCTGAAAGATGATGTCTATTCAAATTTCGCTCCGGTCGCATGAGAGTCGTACTAGTAGAGCTGTTGTGGGGACGCAAATAAGGTTTGCTTTAAAAACACACTGTAACGATCGTGAGCGTTAGTTACCTTTGAGATTGCACGTGCTGAGCTGATGTCAATCAGGAATTTCTTTAAGGTGACAAAGACGCCGCTATCAACACTCAGTGAGCTTGAATGATGTCGTGTAAAAGGGCTCCGAGGAACTGTATGTTCCTTCTGCGATATTGCAGAAAGAGTTGACAGGAAGTTAGCCACTGTACATGATTGCTGGTACCGGTAGTCACGACAGTGTACGGTTGCAAGAAGATCAGGATTCGGACGGTCACATGGCACTACCCAGAGGGAAGACCATCATGTTCAGCTTACGGTTCTGGTGTATCGCACTGCTTCTGCAGCAATTGGAGCAGCAGTTGGCACCACAGTGACACAACGAACTGTTGTAAATCGGTTACTTCAAGGGCAGCTTCGAGTCAGACTCTGTAGCATTCATTCCACTGACTCCAAACCACCGCCACTTGCGAGTTCAGAGGTGTCAAGCGAGAGCTCTTTGGAAGTCAGTGTGGAGGTCTGTTGTTTTTCCTCATAAAAGCTAGTTTCGTCTCGATATCAGTGGTGACCATGTGGTGGTTAGAGGGAGTTCAGCGTGTGAAACTAAGCTGTCTGCGTGCTAGATACACGGGACTTACACTTGGGATTATGGTCTGGGGTGCAATTTCGTATGACAGCAGAAGCGCACTCGTGGTTATCCCACGCACCCTGACTGCAAATTTGTACGTCAATCTGTTGATTCGACCTGTTGTCCCGTCCTTAATGAGCAGCATTGCAGGAGGTGTTTTCCAACAGGATAACGCTCGCCTACACACCACTGTTGTAACCCATCACGCTGTACAGAGTGTCGCCATGTTGCCTTGGCCTGCTTGATCACCAGGTCTGTCTCCAGTGGCGAACATACGGTACAACATCGGACGATAACTCCAGTGTCATCCACAAACAGTATCAACCGACCAAGTGCAACAGGCATGGAACTCCATCCCTGCACCTGTACAACACAATGCATCCACGTTTGCACGCTTGTCTTCAACATTCTGATGGTTACATAGGTTATTAATGAACAAGCATTTCACATTTGCAATGGCTTACCTCGCGCTTACGTTAACCTGTGATCTCGCAGTATATTAATCACTTACCTAGGCAAATGTATTCCTGAAATTTCATTACTCGACATTAATTATTTTTTCGTGTTGCGATTTTTTTCCCGCCAGTGTATGTATATAAACATAATAAATGCGAAAGTAACTCTGTCTGTTCCGCTTTCACGACTAAACTGCTGAACCGATCTAGATGAAATTTGGTGTAGAGACAGCTTGAAAACTGAGGATGGACACAGGTTGCGTTAGGAAATACATAGTATAACATATAAATTGATTTGAAGAATATAACGTGAGATATGGGATAATAATTACTCTTTGAAAAAGATGTTTGTGATTTTTGAATTCTATAGTATTTGTGAAAATGGTTTTATTGTTTGTTATGTTCTACATAATACGATCCAACATAGTGAATGCAGTGCTCGTATGATGCTCTACGTGTTTAATCTATATTTCCATAGTAATATCTGTCATAAGCACGTTGCATTTTAGCCGCTCTGCACCACTCTTTCCGTATAACTTCCAAGAGGCGTAGTGACTTGTATAAACAGAAAGTGGTCACGAGGTTGGCGTTACTGGCTCCCAGTCATGGGTTCGATTTCCGGCCAGAACCTTTTTTTCCGCTCGTGACGTGACTGGATGTCTACGTTGTCCTCATCACCATTTTATCATCATCGACGCGCAAGTCGCCGAAGTGGCGTAAAATAAAAAGACTTGCACCAAGTACCCTAACATCGCGACCGGGTCTCCCACTCAGTAAAGCCATACGCGTATTTCATTTCATTTTACTGATAGCGAGCGGAGCCGCAGGTAACAGCTAGAATACAATGTTTATACAATCATCAACGTGTTTAATCCATACTGTTTCATAATTGCATACTAATATTATAAATGCGAAAGTAGCTCTCTCGGTTACGTTTTCACGACTAAACCGTTGAACTGATGTCAATGAAATTTGGTGTGAGTTAGCTTGGTCCATGAGGAAGAACGTAGACTGCTTTACAAGGTGAATAGTACAAGATATTTATAGATTTGATGAATATTACACGGTTTAGGGAAATATATCTATTCTTTGAACGATGTCATGTTTGTAAAAATATTGTTATTAGTTGGTGTGTTCTGCGTAATATGATTCAACGTAATCAGAACAACGTCTTTAATCCGTAGTTCCATACTAATACCAATATTATTAAATGCGAAAGTAGCTCTGTCTGTTATGCTTTTATAGCTCTATCGGCGAAGCGATTCCGATCAGGTTTGGTATGGAGACAGCTTGAATCCTGAGGAAGATCATAGACTAGTTTAGAAAGTTCTTTTATATTTTTGAGTGCTATTTTCTTTTTTAAATGTGGTACACGTGAGTGTGATGCAGACGACGCTGGCGCGAAGGTTAGTGACTCTTAATTTGTACAGATTACTCCCTGACAGTGCGTATCCAATGTTATTATTCACACGCTTTATGATATTGAGTTGCTACACGTCTTTGCATAGCTGGAGAGTTTTTGTGGACATACAACAATGAAATCCCACGGTAAGCCCGAGAGCCATATTTAAAACAATTCCGATGTGCCTTGAGTACTTAAGTCTTGTTTTGCGCATAGATCAAAGAGAGTTCGAGCTGCGATGGTTATTCGAAAGCAATTAACCTCGGAGAAATCTTAGACCCGTTGGACCATGAGAGCTACAGAGAGGAGAACAGTCGGAATCCTGTCCCATCTTTGACGCTGAACGTCACGCATCTCTTACAGCTTCTGAGAAGCTTGAAGACTCACAACGACGGCATCATTAAAGGTTCAGCGACTGACGGGGAGATGTCGTGCTTTTACATGCAGAACGTGGGAGGCTTCTAGAGAGTGTGCGTTTCATTGGGCTTCATTAATGAACTAGGTTAATAGACGATTAATCGTCTTTGGGAGAAGGGATCAGAATTTCGGTATTACAATGTGGTGAAATGGAAGGAAGAAATGGTTGCTATGTGTTGCTCTGGTACAAAATCTCACTCCTAGTACTATGTGAGCCCTAAGAATCCCTGTAAACTCTACATCTTTACGAATGCAATGAATTGAAGCATTTTTAAATGTATTTAGAAAATACAATGCATGCTTTCGGATGACTTCATTTGCTGTGTATTTTCGCCTACTTTTACGATTTATGGTGAAATTTACCATAGAATTGGTTCTTTGCTTCCACTAGATCACCATCACCAATGAAGCGGACTGTAGGTGTAATAACATCCAAAGTGTGTAGAAAAGAGGTAATTTTAAAAATTCATAGAATTAATTCATTATGTATCTATATATCAGCACCACAAACATTTATTCATACACCCATAGATATCTGTATCACTATGTATCCATATATATCTCCACTATTTAACATATAGGCTATCTAGTGTAGACTAAACATATACACACATAAAAAAAGTTTTCCATCACCTCGGTTCCGAGAGTTCCAGAACCCATACAGAAAATTGGAATAGAGATCAACATAAACATCAGTTCCGCCCTTTGTATTGCTCCTGAAAACCACACATTCCATGTTGTACCACCATACAGCGAGACCTTCAGTGGTGGTGGTCCAGATTTCTGTTCACACCGCTACCTCTAATACCCAGTAGCACGTCCTCTTCCATTGATGCGTGCCTGTATTCGTCGTGGCATACTATCCACAACTTCATCGTGGCACTGTCGGTCCAGATTGTCCCACTCCTCAACGGCGATTCGGCATAGATCCCTCAGAGTGGTTGGTGGGTCACGTCGTCCATAAACAGCCCTTCTCAATCTATCCCAAGCACTTTCGATAACTTTCATGTCTGGAGATCATGCTGGCCACTCTAGTCGAGCACGAAAAGCATTATTCAACATGGTGGCGTTGCTTTCAGGGTTCATCCGAGCCATAATCCATAGGTAGCGGTGATCCACTGCAGTAGTAGCCCTTGGGTGACCTGAGCGAGAAACATCACCGACGGTTCCTGTCCCTCTGTATCTCCTCCATATCCGAACAGCATCGCTTTGGTTCACTCCGAGATGCCCTGACACTTCCCTTGTTGAGAGCCCTTCCTGGCACAGAGTAACAATGCGGACGCGATCGAACCGCGCTATTGACGTCTAGTCATGGTTAAACTACAGACAACACGAGCCGTGTACCTCCTTCCTGGTGGAATGACTGGAACTAATCGGCTGTCGTACCCCCTCCGTCTAATAGGCGCTGCTCATGTATTGTTGATTACATCTTTGGGCGGGTTTAGTGACGTCTCTGAACAGTCAAAGGGACTTTGTCTGTGATACAATATCCACAGTCAACGTCTGTCTTCAGGAGTTGTGGGAACCAGGGTGATGCAAAACTTTTTTTGATGTATGTATTTATAAACTACTAGCGTACTTCCTCAGCCTCAGTAATCAAAACAAAACTACTGATAAGCGAGGGCAGCTGCAGGTATCTTGTAGTCATCTCTCCAAAGACTAGTCTGATGCAGCTCTCCATGCTACTCTATCCTTTGTAAGTCTCTTTATGTCCGAATAACTATGGCAACCCAAATCCTGCTGATCTGCTTGCTATATTCATCTCTTGGTCTCCCTTCACAATTTTTACCCCCAACGCTTCCATCTAATGCTAAATTAGTGAGCACTTGATGTCTCAGACTGTCCTAGCAACCGACCCCTTCTTATGGTCAAGGTTTGCCACAAAGTTCTTGACTCCCCGGCTCTATCAGTACTTCCTCATTAGTTACCTGATCTATCCATACAAGCTTCAGCATTCTTCATCACGCATATAATACTCCAGAGGATAATAGTATGAAACAAAACAAGACGTAAATGTTGTATGACAACGGATCCTAGAAAATATACTTTCTGGTACATGACATAAACAAATGTTCATAGGAAGAGCTTTTGTGACGTCATCCGTGGATATGCATTACTTGTCTTACTACAGACAACTACCCGACTATTAACGTTAATTACGACTCTGCATGGAATACTGCGATTTGGAAGGCATCACCAACATGTGGTTGGGGATATGAGCACTTTTGTTGCAATGACACTCCGTGTCACACCAGGGCCAACAGCGTGCTGGGAAACTGCCGTGCATATGGATGTAAACAATAGTTGGCTCAGTGGTCTGCAGTGAGTTGTTCCATTTACGTTGTGTGATTGTACTGTAGTCTTGTTACACCTGTTTATGTTCGCGTACATTTCTCCTAACTCGGGGTGCGTACCGTGACGTTTGGCCTATTTACAGGTCACTTTTAAAGTATATGTCATTGTGATGTTTGTGGTGCGTCACATGTTTTCTCTCTTGCAGATACTCTGACATAAGCTAACAACGGAGGTCTTTATTCCACAAGTGAAATTGCAGACATGATTTACTGCCTATGGTTTAGCAGATGGAGTTAATCTGAGAGCCTGTAACCTATGCCCTGAACAATTTCCATGACGCAGGGTACCATGTGTTAAGCTGTTCAGCTGATTGTTCCAGCGTCTTGGGGAAACTGGTTCCGTAGCACCCAGCAAAGTAGACAGTGTAAGGCCTTGTTCAGTTCGCACGCCTGAAATGGAGGAGCGTGTTGTAGGTGCAGCGGACGACAATTCTGGAACCAGTGGGCGACGAATAGCAGCAACTGAAGGTGTTAGTCATCCTCTAGTCTGGACTGTACTTCATGAGCAGTTGTTGTATCCTTACCATGTTGAGCGTGTCCAGGCCCTTGCGGCACAAGACCATCCTGCCAGAGTGCAGTTCTGCCAGTGGTTCTTCTAGCAGCATGGTGCACATCAATGATTTGCCTCCAAGAATTTGTTTATTGATGGGAGCACGAAATTGAATTATAAATTTCCATAATCAGCATGTGTGTGCTGATGAAAATCCTCATGCGGGTCAAGAAACAACTCAACATTATCGATTCTCAATCAATGTATGGGTAGGCGTTCTCGGCGATAGAATACTATGGTCATACCTGCTACCACAGAGATTAACGCGCCTTGTTATCACCGCTTTATGAAGAACGTACTGCCTATCTTGCTGGAGGATGTGCCATGTCAGGACAGATGAAAGATATAGTTCATGCATGAAGGCACACCAGCACATTTTTTCTGCATTGTGCGTCGCACCTGACAAGGAAATTTGAAAACCAGGTCCCATACCGTGATCTGCTCGTTCCCTGGATCTAATTCCACTAGACTTCTGGAAGGGGACACATGTAGCAGTTGATCTACGCCACTCCAAGAAACGGTGTGCAGACACTACGCAATTGTCTTTTCCGTGCATCTCAGCACATTCAGAACCAACCAGCGCGATTTCAAAGAGTGCGTGAGTCCTTGCACCGAAGGGCAGAGGCATATATTGAGATGAATGGATGTCATGTTGAGCACCTCCTATGAACAAGTGGTCATATGTCAGAATGTATACTGTGTAGGATCCACGGTTATTAGACTTTTTTCTTGTGTTGATGTGTACAATGTATAATAATAGTCCCAGTCGCAGGATGCCATCTACCGGCTTCCAGAAATAACGCAAATTTGATTTTCAATATTTGTAAGATTGTTGACCGAACTTAAACATTTATAATGCTGTCACAATCTACTCCTTGAGAGATATAATCTTATGTTAAAGATTTGACACACTGTGACAAGTATTACAGTTAGAAACTGTGTGTCTGTGTGCGTACGTGTAATTCATGGCGCGCAAATTACCTAGTCTATATTTATCAAGTATTTGAGAATGGAAGCACTTACCTAACGATTTCCCAAAAAATTTACCCAAAATTTTAGACATTATGCAAATATTTCCTTGCTGACAACCCTCACAAAATGATGAAAGGAAAGAAGTTATCACGTACTACATTTTCTCTGTTCATGCATTAAAACTTCAGCACAATGCTCAGTCTTTTATTTTATTATTTTTTCATTAATAACTCTATTCGCAGATAGCGTGCACGTACCCCACTGAATGGATCTGCAAAATTATATCATTGTATGACACGTAGGTCAGAAGGTACCACCTCATAAACATTGAACAGCTGGAGAAACTAGCTTTTGGTGGAAATGGAGCATAAATTACCCATTTTAAATTCATACTGTGTTTGATAATGACAGCACTTCCTATCTTCAAACAAACTTTATACATAATTTCAGATGTTTTCTGCTTACTTGCGTAACGTCAAATATTTAACATAGTAACTCATTTGTAAAGCAATCAAGTTTTAAAATTGTTTAATGTATGGGAGTTTGATTCTTTAAAGAATCGGAGGTTTATTGGGATAAGTATATTATGTATGTAAGCCTGCAATTAAAAATAATTTCCTCTGTTACAGGATGCGGTGACGCCGCCACCTTCTGTCGTAAGTAGACGCGCTACAGCTGACGCTTGGGTGCACAATGGGTTTTGTTGCAAGTGGTGCCGTATCAGTTGCCTTGGGCATGTATCCTTGACTTGTCAAAACATTATCGCGATGTCTCCGTTCCAGAAATACTGCAAATTGATGGAAGGATTCAACGATGCCAGATAACTGAATTGATTATAGAGGAAACGTGAACAGCACGATTTTCTCTATCGTGCATAGTATTCTTGGAAATAGTAATCTTCCATACATTCCAACTGTGTTTATCAAAGAGCAACAAGCAAGTATTCTGAAGCAATTAATAGTCCACAACCTTGCGGGATGTAGATAAAAATTTTTAAGCAAACATCGGCTACCCCCACTGCTTTAAATATACAGTTCACAACGTAAGATAACTCCTTGACAGTAAGTTTGACACGTAATTATTTTTTAATTTGTGCCAAAGACTTAAGACAAAATCAGATACTATCGAATACGAGATATTTTTCAACGATTAACGAACAGCACCCCTCACCCAGGCTAGCCTCACCTTTAGTTGCTCCGTACAGACAGTTTAAGAAAAATGACAAATATTAATGTTGAGGTTAAAGCTTATTTTTTCTACACATTTAAGTTGTCAAATAAGTGTGTTTCGAAAATGTACTTTGCCTTTAGAAACACAATTTTTATCTATATATGTTTCAGAGATCTTTATCATCATCAGCGGGCCTTTTTTTATCGAGCAATAAATAAGCAGCTAAAAATGTGCAGGATATTACATATAGTTTTCGGATTATTATAATTCCAGATGTTTCCTTGTCACTGCCATCCCTTCAATTAAAGTTTTTAGTAGCAGCTCATACCTGCACACTCAGTCCTCATATTCGTTTCATTAAATTCTTTGTTAGACATTTTTCTCATTGATTAGTAGGAAGATGTGTTTGTTCCTGACTCTGTCGATCCATCTGATCTTCAACTCCTTTAACAGCACATTTCAGACGCTTCTGGTCGTTTGATTTATGTCCTTCCGTGCTGTCCACGTTTCACACCCAAACAAATATACGCTACAAAAATAGCTCCTTATGAAAATGTTTGTGTTCTCAAAATTTATATTTTTGCATGATAGAATTTTTTAAAATAGAAACTCCTTTTTGCCTGTGCATACCAAGCTACTGAGTCCTTGAATCTTCTTTTTGTGTCTAGTCGACGTCTGAGATAATGAAATTCATCTCTCTCTTCGAGAATCTCTTCTCCTAGTTAGCATTCAGCCACATTTCCACCTGTTGCGCACACTACTTAGTTTTCGTTTTGTTCATGTGCATATAATAGCCATTAAGTATCTCAAGCTCTATTTCATTAAGCACACAGCCCAATTCCAGTTCACTATCAGCGGATATTATCATGCTATTATTCTATCTGGACTAAACAACTTTCCTGTTCAGATAGTCCTTTATTCCGTGCGAAGCTTTCTCCGCATTGTCACTACCATCACGAATTTATTCCCTCACTTACGAATACACGTTTCTACGCTCGACCAGCTCGCCTTCGTGTTATTCGCATAGCTTTTACGCTACGCTTACATCGCAAACAGAACTGTACCTTAGAAAAAGCGTATACAGTATAGAAGTTTCACCGTTGATAAAGCATCCCAGATTTAGATCGAATGGAAATCAACTAGTACCAATATTAATGCGAAAGGGAGTCCCATTCGTTACCCCATTTGTTACGTACCTAGTTGTAAGGTAACTCCCTCTACAAAAATTATGTACCTCCAGAATCACAACTTATTCAAAGAACGTCATATTTTATAGATTTCGCAGTAGTTAATTAAAACTGCAAGGTTTCCAACGGCATTTCCGTACAAAATCAGTACAGAATATCCTGTTTTACACCATATATTGACGATACCAGATTTGCAGACACAACGAACTGTTACCAGTTGAAAACATAAATTTTACGAGTGTATACTGATCTAGGGTTAATGTAATTGATCTTATAATCTACGTGGAACTTGATATAAACTCTATCAAAGAATTTTTATCAGTGTCTCTGACACGAATTAAAGAAAGTTACGACTCATGTTGCTGAAGGATTAGATGGGTTGTATGATTCAGAGCATTGCGTTACAATTTTTTTTTTTTTTTGGAGGTATTTCAAATTAAAGCATATACAATGAAGAAGGAGATGGATAGCAAGAAATGTATCAAGCTCATTGGGGGTAGTCTAAGAAATGTTGAAAAATTCTCATGTCTCGGATGGTCTAAATTCTACATCCTTTTTTTCCCGGAACTAAAAATTAGCAGAAATTAGTTTCAGAATACCGACGTGAAAAATATAACCACAAAATATCACTTTGCCATCGCAGTTATCACGTGTTTAGAGAACAAACCAGGACTAATCACATATCCTCAATACGAAAGCTCACTCGCCTTTGCTAGTTGCGAATTGCGAGCTGCTTTGACCACAACTACACGTTCAGAGAGCGCTGACCTTCGGCCCCGTAGGCCAGAGATTCCGCACCGCGCTATTTGTTAGCTCAGTGGCGTCAAATTGGGACACGTCGAGGGAAATATGTAGGTCAAGGGGAGCGAGCGGCTCACCTGGTGGCCGCTTCGCCATCTCTTCAGTCGAACCCTCCCGATCAATACCGAGCGTCGGCTGGGAGCCGCGAAGCACTTCGGCCGCTTCCGCCGGCGCTCGGCGGACTCCCCGATCGTTAAACGCCGATCTGGAGCGCCAATGCCGGTGCCGTGTAACCCGCAAAAATTGGCGTCAGTTTCACGTTTGTTTACCGTAGTGAGTATCACATCTAAGTAGTTCGCAGTGTAAAGACGAATGCGGTCGTAGTGAAGGAAAAATTTGAAGTGAAAGGAGTGGGTACGGAGAAGCGTGGAACGCACGGCCAAGCGGCGCTATTCTTGCCTCGGACAGCGTACAGCGTCCCGGTTAATCTGTCGTCCCCGGATGGCACCTCGAGACGCGGCGCGTGGGCGTGCAGGAGAAGTGTCGGAGGGTGCTAGGGACGGCCGGTTTCGGCGGCGGTCGTGGCGCGGCGCTGGCAGCGTCGCGCGCCTGAGGTCGATTTGCTTAGGCAGGCCCGCGCTGCAGAGGCGGCCGCAGCCCGCGGGGTGGACCGCCGCCGCCGCCCCCGCTGTTTACTTTTGCGTGTGCTCCGGTGCCGTCGCGGCGCGGCGCGCCTGGGCGTCTTGCGACGGCGACGGCGACGCCGGCGTCACGGTAAGGCTGGCCGGCGCGCCCCCACCCATCGCCCGCGCGCCGCATCCCCACCCCACGCTCCCCTTTGTGACAACCCCCGCTGCCGCAGACTGGCTCACTCCAGCTGAGAAGGGCCCCTCTTGCTTAGACCATAGGAGATACAGATCGAGCTGCCATCATTATAGAGAAACCAACGTCTTGGTAAGCTGACTAGTGGCGCAATCCATTTGCAGACGATATCTGGGATACCGTTCAGTTTATCTCGAGTGCAGTATTTTCGGTAAAAGCTTCTTTATTCCAATGATGCAGTCCTGTGCAGAGTTTGGTTCCACCGGAGGATATTTGACAACAAGCAAATTTATTTTAAAAACATACCAAAAAAATTTCGAGAGTAAGTCAGTGAATTTACAAACACCACGGAGTGATATCGTTACCTAGCCGACGTGTGCGGTGTTCTAGTTCAGAATATTTATTTGTGTCTAAATATTACAAATTGAATGATAAGGGTAATTAAATATCTGTCTCGTAAGAATACCTTGGTCCTTACATCTAAAATTCCATGAATGACGAAGACATTGAGACTGTAGATAGTTAATATCTAATTCACTACAAGAATTCTCTCTTTAACCAACGTTTTCTAATATACTGTCTTTTTTTCTAAACATTGTTTCGTTATCTGTACTGGATTAAGTGAAGGTCAGAAACACAAATGCTTGTTTAGAGAAAAAACCGGGCATTATGGATATAAATCGATGTCATTTCTTCTAAAGCCACAATAAAACGTGCTCACGTGTTGTTTAGTAATGGTCACAAAACTAAATGTTTCCTGCCAAACGCTTACATGTTGTTGAGGAATCATCACAAACCTAAATGCTTCCTGCCAAATCTTTACTCCCGTGGAAGCAGTGAACTAGATGTCTTACAGTGATACAACAAGAATTCGCTGAAGATCTATAATTATGGTGTTTGTTACAATAAATGAACCTCAATACAATGTTTCAATCATCTTCTTATGTTTTGACTTGGCAAGATGTGAAATCGATACCCATCGCATTAATGTTGGTAATTTTGAAAAAATTAGGTTACCTATACTACTGGGTATGTAATACTAACACAAGTCGTTTAGTTGTTAAAATAAATTCTTGACTTCAGCTGTAAATGAGGAAAACTTTATCTGATTGCTCCACTCCACAATATGGGTGATGACAGAAACTCAGCTGTTGCCTTCTGTCACGTGACTTAGATGTTAGTTTCAAACACGACAAAGAGCGTGCGCCGTCTATATTTATTTATGGCCGAAGCCCTCATGGAATGATCGCCGTGCGCATTCGTGTGCAAATAAGTTGACGTGTAAATATTATGTAGTTACTGTCAAAAGTTAGACTAGTCATCTTTATGTAAGGAATGGCGGTCAGTATTGTCCACAGATATGTGTTGGGCGCTATTTATAGTTTGTTTAGTTTCTATTCCAATTTATTTAAATCGGTCTTTGTTCTCTGTAGGTAACTGTCTCGCTAGCCAGTCTGACATTTAGTGTGATTTAAGTCTCGAGCTCTCGAGTAAGTAAAATTCGCGGTACTGTGATCTTGATAATTACCACTATTCTAAACTGTTTTCTAGGTATCTGTTCGATGTGGTACAGCACATAGAAAAGTTTTATTTCTCTTTGTCGTTAAAGAGTGATGCATGCTACATAGGTTGCTTAATGAATAGTCACAGTTGGAAGCTTCCTTTTGACAAAAACGACACTTCAGTGGCAACTGCAGAATAGTGCACTTGTCCGACATCCCTGTGTCAAAATATACATCTAGCATGAAAGGTTAACCAAATTCGCGACCTTGGACGCCACTCTGCTATTCTTTTCATAACAATACTTACAAAACCTACTCTCGTGCTTATTTGGGGTAGTAAATGTACGTCAAAGACGCTGTAATCACATGTGCGACTAGTTGCTTCAGTCTAGGCGCTGTAGCTTTGCTGTGAGGCAATGCAGTCGCTAGACTTACATATTATAATTCGCGAGTTCGACTCCGGATCTAGGTGCGTTTTTTTTTATTTTGTAGCTTTGAACTGCCCAATATAACGAACAACCAAAATAAGCTTAGTAACAACCTTCATTTTCTGGGCTAATGAGAGTAGTGTGTGTACTTTTTCTTTCAGTCTCCCTCTAACAACTCCAAACATCTTCCACCTATTACAGCCATTTTTGAGGGTAGTTGCTCAAGTCTGTACCTAGTATGTTACGGGTCTCTGTCTCCTGATATCCATGATTGTAAGCCAATCTCATGCATAACGTAACAATCTTCGCCTTGTGGTCTTTAGCAGCTGATGCTAAACTATAATTGCATAGTTTTTATAATCAGTTACGGTGTGCATTACGGATTTGTCGGAAACAGTGCTTTTCTAGTTGTCTGACACGGTTTTCTCATCAGTTCTTTCAATCATCTTCAATACTTTATTCCTTATCTTATAATCAGAGTTCAAAAGGGTGGTGGGTCTTAACTTAGATTTCTTCCATTGTTGTATCTTAGAAAATAGTACAGATATGTCTGTTCTTCGTTTATTACTTTAGCTCTTACTTTCACACCATCTAGCTGTTGCGATTTGATACATCAAATGTTAGCTTCAACGTTGTCTATCGCACACGTGTTTTCTACAACTACGGAAAAACGCACGGAGACATAATGATAGAAGTTTAAGTTGTCTTCTTGTTCTCTCCTTTTGCAGCTGGAAAAATTATTAAAATTTTCCTAATCCTAGAGTTTGCCAGTTTTACCCACCAATCCAGTGGACTCGAATATTTATGCATTGTTATGTACAGGTCAACCATATATCATTCGTGTTCTAATTCCTTGTCTACATGAGTGTACTGACATTCAGCTTCCTTGTCTCCCCTGCACGTTCGATTTTCAGTGATAGAATCTGATATGTATCGTATGAGAGCAATAGTAGAAATTTATATGTATCGTATGAGAGCAATGGTCTAAGAAGGCGAGAGGAATATTTCAGAATTAATTACATCTGTTTTTGACTATCTTGTTCGTAAATTTCATCCAGCCAGCTTGTTGGTGCATTTAGTATACAGATTTAAGCCAGTAATGAAGTATTTGTTGATTTCCACGTGCCGTAGAAATCAAGGCTTGTCATGAATGTCTCTAGTTCTGCTGAAGTGTTGCAGTTCGGATGCTGGTTCGGAACATTTAGATTGCAATTTGAATCGCCACTTCAGACAGTTTTCTGTGGGTTCTTACGCAACAAGTGTGTTACATCATTCTTACAAAATTTTGCTTCTTCTGTTTCATTATGTGACCCAGAACGGGCATACACATTTAGTGTTACTGTGTGTGTCAAGAAAAAGTCCTGATAATCCACTACCTGAATCGAACTGCTATTTTTCAGAAAATGGAACTCTTTGTGTCACAAGTATGTCTGTTCCTCTTCAGCCACTCCTGGTGATATCCAAATAAGATTCACAACCTGGAACATGGACTTCCTCTACTCGAGCTCCTAGTAAGAATGCAACAAGTAATGATATTTTCAATTTACTCATTGGTTTATAGACATTGATTGTTCCAATCTTATAGATCTGTTTCAGTAAATTCCAGCGTATTTTGGGATCGATTATAAAAGAATTCAAAAATTTCCCTGTGAGTCAGGAGGTTTATCAGCTCAGGATTCGTATTTCTGACTGCCACTTACTTGTCCCTCTTCTTCTTCTACTTCTTCTTCTTCCTTTACTGTGCGTTGATCTAGTCTGTGTAGGCTGCGTTGTACTCGGCATTAGGCAAATTTATTTTTATTTAACTTTGCAGCCGGATGCCCTTCCTGCCACCGCTGTCAGGAGGGGAAAACGTGTGCGCCGCCTAGCTATGAATCGTGTAGACTTTGTTCTGTGTGGTGTCGTATTTTAATTGTTCGTATATCGTATTTCCTGAGGTGTAAATTGGCAAACAGTCCAGAAATTTCCTAAACGAGTGTGGGAAACCAGCTAAAAACCATACCCAGGCTCTCCAGTGCACCAGCCAAAGTCGTTAATCCGTTGCGCAGAGTCGAGCCCGGTCTGGCTCTTCCACCTGTCTCGCAAGGTAGCACACTGCGCATTACGCAATACAATCTCGGTCAGTGCCACATGTCTGTCACATACCCTCATATTCTTTTGCGTGCAGAGCTTTAGTGACACGTCACTTTATCTCTGTTTTCAGTCTTACGTTTATTTTGTTACTGTCACCTGGGGTGTCAGCACCGTTTCTCATAGCGTAGCATAGTATGTGCCATTTCCACTCCATAAATTTCTTGCTGAATTTCTTCACTTTGTTCTATTCTACTCGCTTTGTTTTCCGTTTCTGTCTGCTCATTCGTATGACCCTGACGCTGTTAATCCGTGTTACAGTTATCAGTTTTTAGTATCCATGGATCTAATTTGCTCACTATTTCCATTTAATTGGTTTTCACTGTGTTGTTCGTCATTCTCATGACTGGACTGCGATGCACTGAAATCATTTCAGCTTGACGAAATGGATGCGTACGTATTTATACGATGGTAGCCCTTGTCACTAAGATGTTTTACAGGCCTCTTGCGGTCACAAGAATCCCTCAAATGCTCCGTTGAGTTGCAAATTGATCAAATAAGGGGATGCTTTTCGAACACACAGTCTGTGGCCACGAATACTTCATTGCTGTTCCATAACTCTTGTCAACGCTTTACTGTAACTTGTTGCAAAGTGTATGGTGTGTATCAGTAGGAAGCGGTGGGATGTGGTTGTGTTACGTGATGATGTGCTATGCCTGTGTTGTTGCGGAAACTAATAGAATAACAGGAATGAATATGGTGAAACTTGATTGCAACATATAACCAACTTCTCTCGAATAGCACTACGGCAGCTGTTGAAGAAGTCGTCTTCCGACGAATGTATCACAACCAATAGTGTCATGGGCGTCGACCGTGAAGAGGTTTCAAATGTAAAAAAGCGGATGATTATGGTTTAGTGTTACGTTTGCGACGGCATCGTTAGAGACTGAGATTGAACAGATCGAATTCTATAAGTTTAGAGTTTTGTCTCGACAATTACCCATTGACCTACCAACCTACTTTTCTATGCAGCAAAGTTGAACGATCTAACGACCTCCTACCTGACGATTGAAGAAAAAATATCGAATTTAAGCGTATCATCAAAACCATACGCTGTCACATCCTGGTCGCTCACCACTGACCATAGCAGTGTGACCATTTGCTGTAAATCGTCAAACATGACCACTTCTACCACTTCTTACGACCTAGGATTCTTTTTTACAAGTGATTTCCAACTATTGTGTGTTTTATTTGCATTTGGTTTCAGAAAACCATTGCGTCTGTGCAATTCGCTACTAAAAACCTACCTGTTCTTAAGAGCGCATTTGTGTATTAGGTCCAATGGTGGCTAAGGAGTTATTACGGATCTCGTCACTAGCTGCTTAGATATACAGCATATTATTGTGGCACTGTGGACGAGCGTACAACTTCCCTTGCTAGACTCGAGTAGCAACAAATTACTACGACAACACTGAGAAATAAGACGAAGGTTGCCCGTGGAAACTAAACTATATCAAATCATAAAAAGTCGTTTTGGGATTCTCTTTGAAAATTTTTCTATGATACTGTCATATGAGATTTGACTGTGGTTGTAAACCAAACCAAAATACAGTCTGTTATTTGTGAAGAAAATCGATTCCTTCGACTGCATGACAATTAAGCAGCGTACTGCATAAATCCAAAGTTGGTCAACCAAAGTACAAAAAGATACGTTTATGAAATAAAAAAGTGGTGTACGCTGTATTTCATCTCAGTATTGTGTCTAAGTGTTTTGTAAATGTTGCGGAGGAAGTGTTTTGACACAACGTTTTGTGTTAAAAAAGATATTCAGTAACATAGCTACAACATCACAGACCGCTGCTCAGAGTTCCCACCAAACCACAATAAGGCGTATCTCACATATTCTGTCAATTACGAATACGAGACTGTTATAGGCTACCCGTAATGACACTACGAGTAAGCTCACGAGTCTGAGTTACATCATGTCCCAAGAAACAACGCCTACTGTATCACACGTAGATGGGATAAACTTCGTGAGTCTTGTGATAAATTAGCTATTCTTTCTGCAAGGGACCGAAACTGCATTGCAGAATTCTATATTTCATGTTCAGAGGTTGAAGATAATATGAACGACCTCATGTCTGTGCTTCACTTCCGAGGTTTGTTTTTGAGACTTCTGCAACACATAGTAGTCTCTTGGTACCCGCTCGTATTAAATTGAACAGCCAAAGAAACTGGTACACCTGCCTCATATCGTGTAGGGCAACCGCGAGCACGCAGAAGTACCGCAACACAACGTGGCATGGACTCGACTAATGTGTGAAGTAGTGCTGAAGGGAACTGACACCATGAATCCTGCACGGCTGTCCATAAATCCGTAAGAGTACGATGGGGTGAAGATCTCTTCTGAACAGCACGTTGCAAAGCATCCCAGATATGCTCAATGATGTTCATGTCTGTGGAGTCTGGTGGCGAGCGGAAGTGTTTAAACTCGGAAGAGTGTTCCTGGAGCCACTCTGTAGTAATTCAGAGCCGGTCGTGGTGGCCGAGCGGTTCTAGGCGCTTCAGTCCGGAACCGCGCGACTGCTACTGTCGCAGGTTCGAATCCTGCATCGGGCATGGATGTGTATGATGTCCTTAGGTTAGTTAGGTTTACATAGTTCTAAGTTCTAGAGGGCTGATGACCTCAGATGTTAAGTCCCTTAGTGCTCAGAGTCATTTGAACCATTTCACGAATGTACCGTGAATATCAGGAATTCGGTAAAACATGAAATCTCCGATATCGCTGCGGCCGGAAAGAGATCCTGCTAGAATGGGACCAACGACGACTGAAGAGAATAGTTCAACGTGGCAGAAGTACATGGTGAATGCCTTGAGGTCTCTTCGTGTGTAAAGTTTCTATCTCGACCATATTCTTGTGCGGGATTTCGGAGCTTGTTCAGGGATATTTCACATTTGTTTGGTGGAGATGCCAGGAACTTCAAACCGTCTGCATTACCATGGCTCCGATTAAGCAATGTAAGTACATTCGTTTACACAGACACGAACTAGAATCCAAGCAGTACATCGTTTTCAAGGTCCGCATATTCAGGATACCCAGTGGATTCCAAAACAGCGACAAGTTAGCTGCACATCAGGCGCCCATCACCGTTTTCCAGAGACGATGGTCAGGATCCGGCGAAACGGTTGAAAGGATTCGATAGAATTGCCAAATTCAGTAGGCGGGATGACATGATTTATTTTGCAAATGCGTACTTCTACCTAGACGGCTAGCAAAGACGGCAAGCCCAGCAATGGTTCGAGAGCGACAAAGAGAAGCTTGATAACTGGGATAATTTCCAGGCTAAATTGAATAAAACATTTCGTAGCTGTTGTATATGACTTCATTTAGCAAGCAAGCGTCGGCCGCTGCGGCAGAGCGGTTCTAGGCGCTTCAGTCTGGAACCGCGCTGCTGCTACGGTCACAGTTTCAAATCCTGCCTCAGGCATGGATGTGTGTGAAGTCCTTAGTGTAGTTAGGTCTAAGTAGTTTTAAGTCTAGGGGCTGATGACCTCAGATGTTAAGTCCCATAGTGCTTAGAGCCATTTGAACCATTTTTGAGCAAGCAAGCTAATACAGTAAACAGAAGATTCATTTAGCTCGAATTTCTCTAACCGTGCAAAGACTCAAGGCAAATAAGCAGCATGAAATAAGTCCATGTCACAACAGTCGAGGAATTCATCAAGTGGTGTCAGCAACCGACCTATGTACGTACCGCTAACTGCTGTACTAAGTATAACGCCCCTCAGAAGGATAGGCATTTGTAAGACAGAGGAAAAAAACGCCTTTGTGTTTCCACCGTGGGCGTCTTGAACACGTAGTACGCCACTTCAGAGAAAGACGGCGAGTTTTCGATGACCAGTATTCTGGCAGACGTCAACTACCACAACATTTCTATTCGTACCGTCAACTGCAGACGATTATAGTCGACATAAGGGACGAAACGGTTCGTCGTACACTGGATGAGGTCATCCCCAACACGTTTTAGCCTTTCCCTATCGCCATGGCCGTTCGCGTAGCCGCCTAATTCAGGGAAACCAAGCGACACTACCACGTATGGCGGTGAGACAGCCACAGATGAAAATTCTATTTGGATTTCAGGAAATCTTATTGACATCACCATTGATAGCCAGCCCGTCCGGCGCTACTCGACGCTGAGGCATCCTGTTCTGTAATGTCGATGCAGTTGTTCGCAAGGTTCGCCAAACCGACAGGAACATGTATTACAAGAATAGGTATCAGTGACAGAGCATAGCCTTTGAATTTTTCGTTTGATCAGAATGCAGTCATAATGTTAATCTCAGATGGGACTTCTTGAAGACATCAGAAACAATTATAGACTGGGAAAGATCAGAGCTCCGAATTGACGAATCTATTTCAACAAGGAAACAAAAGTGATTGCTCTGGGCGGATGTTTGCCGCTGAAGATGTCGTTATCCCAACATGACCAAAGAAATGAGTTGTAATCAGCAGTCGATCTACTCAAACTGCGAAGCTTTCGTCGATTGCAAAACGGTATTCAGCTTCACGAAAGGAATATACATGCTAGAGACGATCGTAAGCATGTAGGTGGTCAAGGACACCTTTGGATCACTAACTGTCGCTAGGAGCTTCAACTCATCTACATCTTCATCTACAACCATACTCCGCAAGCCACCTGGCGGTGTGTGGTGGAGGGTACTTTGAGTACCTCTATCGGTTCTCCCTTCTATTCCACTCTCGTATTGTTCGTGGAAAGAAAGAGTGTCGGTATGCCTCTGTGTGGGCTCTAATCTCTCTGATTTTATCCTCATGGTCTCTTCGTGAGATATACGTAGGATGGAGCAATGTACTGCTTGACTCCTCGGTGAAGACACGTCCTCGAAACTTCAACAAAAGCCCATACCGAGCTACTGAGCATCTCTCTTGCAGAGTCTTCCACTGATCTATCATCTCCGTAACGCTTTCGCGATTACTAAATGATCCTGTAGCGAAGCGCGCTGCTCTCCGTTGAATCTTCTCTATCTTTTCTATCAACCCAATCTGGTACGGATCCCACACCAGTGAGCAGTATTCAAGCAGTGGGCAAACAAGTGTACTGTAACCTACTTCCTTTGTTTTCGAATTGCACTTCCTTAGGATTCTTCCAATGAATTTCAGTCTGGCATCTGCTTTACCGACGATTAATTTTATATGGTCATTCCACTTTAAATCACTCCTAATGCCTACTCCCAGATAATTTATGGAATTAACTGCTTCCAGTTGCTGACCTGCTATATTGTAGCTAAATGATAAAGGATCTTTCTTTCTATGTATTCGCAACACATTACACTTGTCTACATTGAGATTCAATTGCCATTCCCTGCACCATGTGTCAATTCGTTGCAGATCCTCGTGCATTTCAGTACAATTTTCCATTGTTACAACATCTCGATATACAACAGCATCATCTTCAAAAAGCCTCAGTGAACTTCTGATGTTATCCACAAGGTCATTTATGTAGTATATTGGGAGCAGCAACGGTCCCACGACACTGCCCTGCGGCACACCTGTCTGTAAGGGCTGCCGAACCCCACCAGGAAGGCGACCTTAGGGCCATCGATGAAGAATCGTGTTCCGATATCACCACAGAGAACGCATGGAGGAAGGTACTACTGAACTGCCAATAGGATTTGGCCTGGTCGAGAAAGAACGTGTGGGAGTGTCAGCCGTTTTGTGCCAATTTACGGGTGCTTTCAAAACCGAAGTGGCGAAAAGGCAGATAAACTAACCCATGGCAAAACGCCGAATTAACGCCGGCAATCATTCATTAGTTAGCCAGCGCTCGTATAGTGTGTGCATACTGAAGGACGAAAATCCGACAGGAAGTGGAAAACATGCTGCAAAATGATATAATTGAACGTTCAGAGTGTCCTCGATCCTCTTCTGGGCAACCTTGTGGTGCTTCTGCATTTATTGCCGCTGACTGAACAAAGTCACGAAAAAGATGTCAATCCATTACTGCACATCGGCTATTTGGAAGGAGCAAAGTGTTTCTCAGCTATGGACATAGAGACAGACTACTCGTAAATCGAGTTTCACGAGGCTGGTCGGCAAAAGGCTGCCTTCATAGTTCCTGACGGGAGTTATGAGTTCAGAGTTATGCCTTTTGGGCTATATGACGCTCCAGTCACCTTCGAGTATCTGATAGACAACCTGCATCTACGCTTTAAATGGACGCCATGCCTTTGTTATTTGGATTACACTGTCATTTTTCGAAGACATTTGAAGAATGTATAACAAACGTGTTGTAGTGTGTTCAGATTGCAGGCCTCCGTCTCAATCCGAAAAAGTGCCTCTACATCTTGGGGCATCCAAATCAGAGAAATTAAGAGCCAGTACTGATTTTCAGACTCATCGGCTCATACATGATGTGAGAAGTTTTCTCGGAATGTGCTCTTTACTACCGTCAATTCATAAAGGACTTCTGTACCAAGTAACTTCCATTGCAAGAATTGCTACAGGAAGACGACAAGTTTTCCTGAAAGAAGGTGCAAGAAAGATGTTTTCTTCTACTCAAGGAGGCGCTAACATCTTCTTCAACCCTAACATTGTATGACGTGAATTCCGAGACAGAACTTCACACCAACGTTGACAGATATGGGGTAGGTGCAGTTTTAGTGCAAACTTATGAAGATGCCCCAAAATACTCTCCAAGATAGAAATGAAGTACTCTACAATTGAGAAAGAGCGTCTTCCATCTGTTTGGGCCTTCAAAAGTTCTAACTGTGCTTATTTCGCAAACCATTCACCATTGTCACAGACCGTTCTTTATGCTGACCGAGTAACAAGAAGGATCCACCGTGCTGACTGGTGAGACGGATACTGAGGCTACAAGATTATGATGTCTCAGTGATATACAAAAGCAGAAGCAAAGACAAGAACGCGTACTGACTTTCAGGGAATTCTTTGGTGGAACACAACAACGGGGACGAAATCTCAGTCACTGTTGCTTAAATGACACTGCTGCTCAACAGAGAGAAGATGCAGCACTGCTAAAACCATAGAAGCTCTGAAGGAGGGGAAACCAGCCAAAGGAGAATTAAAATCAATAAATAGAGCATTGAATAAGATGAATTATGATCCATTGTGGCGGAAATGGTTGCTCATCATCCATGGTTGCTACGGCCAGCTTCCCTGAAGCATTCCCATGACGCTACGACATCTAACCACCTGCGATTCGTGGAGACTCTAGACAGAATTAGACACAGATACAACTGTTCAGGTCTCTACCAATTCGTTAGGCTCTATGTGAGCCACTGTAGGGAATGCCAGTGACGGAAATATATGCCACAGTTACATCTGGGACATCTGGTACAAACTCCGCCTACAGCAGCAACATTCCTCCGAATTGGAATCGACCTCTTAGGACTGTTCCCGAAGTTGACGAACAAGAATCGATGGATAATAGTCTCCACTGACTACATCGCCCGCTATGCTTTCACCACAGCCGTGCAGACTGCCAAAGCTCCAGAAATCGCGAAGTTCCTTGTAGAAGACGTTACTCTAAAACACATACCACTCCGTGTGATGATCTTTGATCGTGGTAAAGCCGAGACTGTTGTCAGAGGTAATTTCACAGTGCAACATCATCCGCAGGATGACAACTGCCTACCAGACACAGAAGAATGGCTTCACAGAACGCTTTAAGAAGACATTGGTTGACATGCTCTCGATGAGCTTTGATGTCGAACAGTGACTCGGATGTAATGCTGCCCGTCGTGACTTTCGCATACGACATAGTGAAGAAAGGCACTATAGGCTCCATACCTTTCCCGCTTCACGGTCGTGAGGTCCAAGCGACAATGAATACACTACTCCCGCTTCAAGTGGGCGATACTCAGGACGACTACTTGAAACACCACATCACCAGGAGGTAAGAAGCAAGGGAGCTGGCTCGCATACGCCCAGGAGAAAGACCGAGAGCGCTTTAACACCAAGCATCGGCTAGTGACGTACCTCTTGGAAGACTTGGTATGGATTTTTATGGCTCTCGGAAAGTGGAACAATCACAGTAGTTACTACACTACTGGCCATTAAAATTGCTACACCACGAAGATGACGTGATACAGACGCGAGATTTAACAGACCGGCTGTGATTTGCAAATGATTAGCTTTTCAGAGCATTCACACAAGGTTGGCGCCGGTGGCGACACGTACAACCAGCTGACATGGGGAAAGTTTCCAACCGATTTCTCATACACAAACAGCAGTTGACCGGCGTTGCCTGGTGAAGCGTTGTTGTGATGCCTCGTGTATGGAGGAGGAATGCGTACCATCACGTTTCCGACTTTGGTGAAGGTCGGATTGTAGCCTATCGCGATTGCGGTTTATCGTATCGCGACATTGCTGCTGGCGTTGGTCGAGATCCAATGACTGTTAGCAGAATATGGAATCGGTGGGTTCTGGAGGGTAATACGGAACGCCGTGCTGGATTCCAACGGTCTCGTATCACTAGCAGTCGAGACGACAGACATCTTAACCGCATGGCTGTAACGGCTCGTGCAGCCACGTCTCGATCCCTGAGTCAACAGATGGGGACGTTTGCAAGACAACAACCATCTGAACGAACAGTTAGTCAACGTTTGCAGCAGCATGGAGTATCAGCTCGGAGACCATAGCTGCGGTTACCGTTGACGCTGCATCATAGATAGGAGTGCCTGCGGTGGTGTAAACGACGAACCTGGGTGCACGAATGGCAAAACGTCATTTTCTCGGATAAATCCAGATTCTGTTTACAACATCATGATGGTCGCATCCGTGTTTGGCGACATTGCGGTGAACGCACATTGGAACTGGATATTCGTCATCGCCATACTGGCGTATCATCCGGCGTGATGGTATGGGGTGCTATTGGTTACACGTCTCGGTCACTTCTTGTTCGCCTTGACGGCACTTTAAACAGTGGACGTTACATTTCAGATGCGTTACGACCCGTGGCTCTACCCTTCATTCGATCCCTTCGAAACCCTACATTTCAGCAGGATAATGCACGACCGCATGTTGCAGGTCCTGTACGGGCCTTTCTGCCCTGGCCAGCACATTCTCCAGATCTCTCGCCAATTGAAAACGTCTGGTCAATGGTGGCCGAGCCACTGGCTCATCACAATATGCCAGTCTCTACTCTTGATGAACTGTGGTATCGTGTTGAAATTGCATGGGCAGCTGTAGCTTTACACGCCATCCAAGCTCTGTTTGACTCAATGCCCAGGCGTATCAAGGCCATTGTTACGGCCAGAGGTGGTTGTTCTGGGTACTGATTTCTCCGGATCTATGCACCCAAATTGCGTGAAAATGTAATGACGTGTCAGTTCTAGTATAATATATTTGTCCAATGAATACCTGTTTATCATCTGCATTTCTTCTTGGTGTAGCAATTTTAATGGCCAGTAGTGTAAAATGCTTCTTTAGGTTGTATCGTATCCCTCGTCTCTTGTCGGACAGCACATGCGCATTCGAAATACTTCATCAAGTAGAGAAAAGCGCAGAGATGACGTACACGTCCTCCATACGAAACACGAATACAGTCCTGAGGCACAAATCGATGATGGTGGCTTCTCTTTTAAGGAAAGTGAAGATCCTTTCGGCGATAGCGAGGACTCGACAGTAGGGCTACCTGCGATGATCATCACAGTGAAGTGGACGACACTCGGCCCCAGTGAGAAATTCTGAAACAGCGGGTCGCTGTTTCGTTAGAAGAGCGAGCAATCACGTGAGGTGAGTTGCATGCAGTGTGCAGTATTGATTAGCTTCGCTGGTTGGCGTGCTGTGGGTCATCAGTTCGAACCAGACCACAAGGAATTAATTGTTATTTAGAATTTATCGTTTCTGGAAGGTCCTCTAAAACTTCTATGTTTGTATATTAAGTAATATCCGATGTTTGTATAAATATAGTACATAGTAGCACTCTCCATTAAGGAGAACGGTTCTGTTCTGGCTTTATCTTTATGTTGATTCATAATAAATGCGCTTTCTGTGGTAAGTGTTATGCTTCGTTGACGACCCTGCTTTCGGATTTGGAGTTGAGTGCGGTTACGACGTGTCAATAATGTAGTTATAATTTATTAGGTTTTTATTCTAATTACCTTCATTTACGGGAACATATTTTCACAACTGTGAAGAATAAAGAAGCCTGTAATACACCATCCGTGCAAAAAGTTCGAGGACTTATTTTGTCCTACGTTAACAGCGATGTCAATGAAGCAACTATGGTGTCATCTTGAATTAACAACAGTAAACCAAAGGTCTGCATTCGACCAATCAATCGTGAGTAGGCAGTTCTAAGTAGTGAATTGTTTTGATTGAAATCCATAATACTGAAGCGAGTGTGATAGCCGAATTGAACAAGAAGGACTTTTCTGACGAGTTCTCGTGGTTTTATAAACGTTCTGTGCGTTGAACTAAAGTAGCATTAAAACCACCATCTTAACTTTAATTCAGTTACCATAAGACAGAAGGATCCAGTTTCTCGCATGTACAGCTCACTATAACATCTTCGTGCCCCTATTTCACTGTATTCAGTGAATACATACAGGAGGTGCATATCGACCAACTCTTCGTCTGTAAACCTATCCATACTGGTGTGAATCACTTCTGACGTACAATTAACACTATCGGGTAAACAGACCCGAGAGAGAATTGAAGGCGAAGAATTAAGACATTACAGTTGTCAACAGCAAGTACCGGGAGAACATTGTAAAAGTTAGTTTCTAAGCAAGACAAACGTCGCGTACCGATGATATTCGTACTGTTGTGCAGATATTTTCAGTGCAATACGAGTACGTAGATGAAAGTAGATAGGAAGTGAAACCAAATGCTGTTGCTCTGTAGCGAGACACGGAAGATTAACTGTCCTTTACACCGACGTAACAAGAAAAACATTTCTGAAAAAGATTAGTTTATTAACATCTAACACAAATTAAAGATTTAGGAAGTGTTTTCTGAACGTTTTTGTCTATAATATAATCTTGTACGGAGACGAAACGTTAGCAGCTGAGACAAGAAGAGGATAGAATCTTTTGAAATATGGTGTAGAGAAGAACGCTACAAATTGATTGAGTAGATCGTATAGCTAATGAGAAGGTGCTGAACCGAACTGAGGGAAAAAGACACTTATGCGAGAAACTTACTAGAAGAAGGGATCGGTTCATAGGACACGTCCTGATGCATGAAGGAATAGTCAACCTGGTACTGGCGGGAAATGCCGGTGTTAAAAAGTGTAGAGGGAAACCTGGGCTCGAATGTGTAAGCTGGTTCAAATGGATGCAGGTTGTACTAGTTCTTCAACGATTAAGAGACTTGCGTAGAATAGATTAGCACGGAGAACTGCATCAAAACAATCTTCAGACTATAGATCACACCAGCACACTGAAATATTCAAAAATTAACCCTGACAAATTCGGAAATTTTATCGGTGGAGTACACGATGTTCCAGTCAGCGAGGTGACTTAGGCGAAAGTAGAGTCACGGCTCTTAGCGGTGCCGTGTTGGACAGGGAATGTAGGAACGTGCTGCACCAGGCACCTCCGCCAAGTGCGGCAACAGCGAAGGCGGCGGGCAGCTGTTTGTGGCCGCCAAGGCCGCACGTGTCGCCGCGGAAGTGACCGGCGCTGGCCCCGGGCGCGCACGTGCCGCCCACCTGGCCGCACCGCCCCGCCCCCACCATCGACGGCCGCCGCCGCTGCAGCTTTGATGAGGCGCTCTCTGCAACAGCGACAGACCGCCCGCAGTCTCACGGCGCGCGCGCTTGTGCACATGACAGTTGTCTATGTGTCTGATATGGTATTTCCTTTGTCACCAGTACCAAGTCCTACGTCTGATATCTTTATATCTTATTATCCTGAGATAAGCACACCGTATAAAAAAACAGTCACCCCCTGGATACATCAGGCTAAAACCGTGTAACACCGCCTCGCTTTGGGAAGCAAGAAAGTACACAAGTTTCTTCTCGTGTGCCACAGTAGCGATTCATTACGATTATTCTCGTAGAGCTACCAAATTGAGGGATACTGATTGCTACATTTCGCCAGCTCTCCCACTCTCCCAAATAGTGTTATGGCGCTTAGCGCCAGCTTCAAAAGACAAGTGTCCGAGTGGTAAACACGCGTACACAATACAATTCTTATCAGGAAGGTGCATAAATCAAACATGGAATAAATAACAAACATCAATGTAAAATACACATATTGCGAATGCTCAGCTTATACACTGAAGATCTGCATGTGGTGGAGCACAAAGTCCTTTGCCAACTGATAGCGTTGACAAGTACGACTTTTTCACAAAAGTAACTGTTCTAACCGTCAGTTGACGTCTCTGCGGCGCAGGAAACCTGAATAGCGATGTACGTCACTATAATACTGGCGTCGTTGTTGATTATACTGAGTCCCGACGAGTAACTGGAGAGTAATTGCTCTGTCGCAGCAGACACGGCGCTTTTATGTGCGGTCGTGTATCGCGCCCTGGTTGCGCTGCCGCACGTGGGGCATGGGTCTGGCGCTGCTCGGGGTCTCACGAAACTCACCCTGAAGACATTGCAGAACCACCTCCAGCCTGAACTACACCCTCCACACACTGCGGATTAAACGCCACGATGGGTTGTCGGTGCGCTAGACGCCTAGTATCTTTTGAAAAGCGAAGTACACACCTTTAGTCAACTAGTTTCCAGCTTGTGTGTTGTTTGCCCGATTGAAGCGGTGCAGCTTTATCTGCCGCTGCGGGTATTGGCCTTTTACGAGGCACCCGACACCAAATGTCCATAGCACGCAGTTCCCTTCGCAATGTTTGCTCGAAAACTGCTTTAGCTGGATCTATATTCACGGACAGCATCAATTCTTGCTGGCTGCGGAACCGATTGTTGTTCGCAATCTGTTAGACTCATTTCCAGTCCCTGTCGGTTAGGGTCTCTATACTACTACTGTCCATCGGGCCTATGATGTGTTACTTAGCTGCTCCGCGTTGATACACCAACAAACTGGACAACTTCATTGACTGTATACATGATCACGCTAAAGCACATGCACGGCCGTCGGTTTCTGATATTGTTAAGAATCGACGTCGATCCATCTTACCACGCTAATTCGATACAACAGACTGGATACAAACATCCGCTTCACTATCATGACCTTGTCCCCTCTTAAACAGGTGTCTGTATTTTATCTGGTGAGCTTAGCTAAATAATAACTGAAAGATGTGCAACTTAAATAGTTATAAATTTAATGATGATGACAAAATAGTGTGCCATTCAACTACTAGGAAGATAATTACCGTCATGTACTGAAGGCCATGCGTATTCGTTCTAATCACGTTTTGTCTACACTTCACATTACTTTTTAGTTTCAGTATCTCATGTTTTGCTCCAGCTCGCCTATTGTGATTTTCAAACCACAGTCGGCTATTGTAAAGCACCTCGGTTCCGAGAGTTCGGGAACCTGTACAGAAAACTGTAATGGCGATAATCATAAACGTCATTTCCGCCCTTTTTATTGCTCATGAAAACCCCACATTGCATGTTGTACCATCATACAGCGAGACCTTCAGAGGTGGTGATCCAAATTTCTGTACACACCAGTACGTCAAATACCCAGTAGCACGTCCTATTGCATTGATGCATGCTTGTATTCGTCGTGGAATACTATCCACAAGTTCATCAGTGCACAGTTGGTCCACATTGTCCCACTCCTCAACGGCGATTCGACGTAGATCCCTCAGAGTGGTTGGTGGGTCACGTAGTCCATAAACAGCCCTTTTCAATCTATCCCATTATCCTGAAGGGAGTCATTCACAAGATGTGCACAATGGGGGCGCGTATTGTCGTCCATGAAAGCGAATACCTCGCCAATATGCGCCGATATGGTTGCACTATCGGTCGGAGGATGGCATTTACGTATCGTACAGCCGTTGCGGCACCTTGTGTGACGACCAGTGGCGTACGTCGGCCCCACATCATGCTTCTCCAAAACATCAGGGAACCTCCATCTTGCTGCACTCGCTGGACAGTGTGACTAAGGAGTTCAGCGTGAGCGGGTTGCCTCGAAACACCACTCCGACGATTTGTTGGACGCATGTGTGACACTCATCGGTGAAGAGAACGTAATGCCAGTCCTGAGAGGTCCATGCTGCATGTTTTCGAGCCCATCTGTGCCGCGCTGATTGGTGTCGTGGTTGCAAAGATGGACCTCGCCATGGACGTCGGGAGTGAAGTTGCGCATCACGAAGCCTATTGCGCACAGTTTGAGTCGTAACATGACGCCCTGTGGCTGCACAAAAAGCATCATTCCACATGATGGCGTTGCTGTCAGGCTTCTTCCGAGCCATAGTCCGTAGGTAGCGGTCATCCACTGCAGTAGCCGCCTTTGGGCGGCCTGAGCGAGGCATGGTACCTCCATGTCCGAACAACATCGCTTTGGTTCACTCCGAGACGTCTGGACACTTCCCTTGTTGACAGCACTTCCTGGCACAAAGTAACAATGCGGACGCGATCGAACCGCGCTATTGACCGTCTGGGCATGGTTGAAATATAAACAACGCGAGCCTTGTATCTCCTTCCTGGTGGAATGACTGGAACTAATCGGTTGTCATACCCGCTCCGTCTAATAGGCGCTGCTCATGCATGGTTGTTTACATACACTCCTGGAAATTGAAATAAGAACACCGTGAATTCATTGTCCCAGGAAGGGGAAACTTTATTGACACATTCCTGGGGTCAGATACATCACATGATCACACTGACAGAACCACAGGCACATAGACACAGGCAACAGAGCATGCACAATGTCGGCACTAGTACAGTGTATATCCACCTTTCGCAGCAATGCAGGCTGCTATTCTCCCATGGAGACAATCGTAGAGATGCTGGACGTAGTCCTGTGGAACGGCTTGCCATGCCATTTCCACCTGGCGCCTCAGTTGGACCAGCGTTCGTGCTGGACGTGCAGACCGCGTGAGACGACGCTTCATCCAGTCCCAAACATGCTCAATGGGGGACAGATCCGGAGATCTTGCTGGCCAGGGTAGTTGACTTACACCTTCTAGAGCACGTTGGGTGGCACGGGATACATGCGGACGCGCATTGTCCTGTTGGAACAGCAAGTTCCCTTGCCGGTCTAGGAATGGTAGAACGATGGGTTCGATGACGGTTTGGATGTACCGTGCACTATTCAGTGTCCCCTCGACGATCACCAGTGGTGTACGGCCAGTGTAGGAGATCGCTCCCCACACCATGATGCCGGGTGTTGGCCCTGTGTGCCTCGGTCGTATGCAGTCCTGATTGTGGCGCTCACCTGCACGGCGCCAAACACGCATACGACCATCATTGGCACAAAGGAAGAAGCGACTCTCATCGCTGAAGACGACACGTCTCCATTCGTCCCTCCATTCACGCCTGTCGCGACACCACTGGAGGCGGGCTGCACGATGTTGGGGCGTGAGCGGAAGACGGCCTAACGGTGTGCGGCACCGTAGCCCAGCTTCATGGAGACGGTTGCGAATGGTCCTCGCCGATACCCCAGGAGCAACAGTGTCCCTAATTTGCTGGGAAGTGGCGGTGCGGTCCCCTACGGCACTGCGTAGGATCCTACGGTCTTGGCGTGCATCCGTGCGTCGCTGCGGTCCGGTCCCAGGTCGACGGGCACGTGCACCTTCCGCCGACCACTGGCGACAACATCGATGTACTGTGGAGACCTCACGCCCCACGTGTTGAGCAATTCGGCGGTACGTCCACCCGGCCTCCCGCATGCCCACTATACGCCCTCGCTCAAAGTCCGTCAACTGCACATACGGTTCACGTCCACGCTGTCGCGGCATGCTACCAGTGTTAAAGACTGCGATGGAGCTCCGTATGCCACGGCAAACTGGCTGACACTGACGGCGGCGGTGCACAAATGCTGCGCAGCTAGCGCCATTCGACGGCCAACACCGCGGTTCCTGGTGTGTCCGCTGTGCCCTGCGTGTGATCATTGCTTGTACAGCCCTCTCGCAGTGTCCGGAGCAAGTATGGTGGGTCTGACACACCGGTGCCAATGTGTTCTTTTTTCCATTTCCAGGAGTGTATTTGGACGGGTTTAGTGACACCTCTGAACAGTCAAAAGAACTGTGTCAGTGATACAATATCCACAGTCAACGTCTATCTTCAGGAGTTCTCGGAACCGGAGTGATGCAAAATCGTTTTGGCGGTGTGTGTATGAAATTGTCTCCTGGATATGAAAAATGAATCGATTTTGAAGTTGAAGAAAGCAAACAGAACGGCAAATTGCGCAAAGAACGCCTACTCCCCTGATTATTATGCTTTATACGTTTAAAGACAAACATTAGCAAAAGTACAGTCACATGCGCATATTAAAATAAGTAGATGTATTCCATATAACAGTTTATTAAAAATAAAATTTACAAAATACGCTTTTTCGGGTCGTCCGTTTAGAATGTCAATGATACTGTGAACTGACTGATTTGCAGTCTAAACATCGATAGCTCTGTCATACAGAACGCGCTCACACACCCAGACGGATCTTATTTAAATGGACTGTGGAAGCAGAAGTCCACATTTATATAAAAATTGACCTTGTATTCAAGTTAAAATATGAAAAAATTTTGATATGTAGGTCTTGGAACACTTTTGAAGAACTTATATCACTGATAATAACTGGAGTAGCAGAATAGTGTACATCGTCAAGCAGACACTGATTAAACATAATCAGCCTCGAGTGTCTAAAATCATATCTTCCCAGTATCAGGCCATATACTTACGATAATATGCAAGAAATATCAAAAAGCAGTTTCGTGAACAAGTTGTTCTGTTTCAGCACGGTAAAACACATTGTTGAACTGGGTCACATTCAAAAAACGAGCCAATCAATTTAAAGATAAATTAGTTAACAGACCAATCGAATTCTGTTCCAATCATGCCTTTGCTAATTCAAATGATCTCATCGTATGAGTCCGCGTCCGCAGCCGAGTGGTCAACGCGACAGACCCTCACGCAAGGGACACGGGTTCTATTCCCAGTACTGCGGGGGATTTCTTCTTGGTGGGAGGACTCGTACGAGGTACACTGAGCCTCGCGATGCCAGTTGAGGAGCAACCTGATTGAGAGGTCCTGCTTCCAAGCTCAGAACGTCGACGATGGCCATAAATGCCGTGTGCTTATCTAGTGCGCCACCATAACGCATCCGATGATGACTGAAAGGATAATACGGCGGTAGGTCGACTATCGCGTGGTCCTCAGTATCACATTGCACGGTATCCTTTTCATAAAATGGTTCAAATGGCTCTGAGCACTATGGGACTTAACATCTGTGGTCATCAGTCCCCCAGAACTTAGAACTACTTAAACCTAACTAACCTAAGGACATCACACACATCCATGCCCGAGGCAGGATTCGAACCTGCGACCGTAGCGGTCGCGCGGTTCCGGACTGAGCGCCTAGAACCGCTAGACCACCGCGGCCGGCTCCTTTTCATAATGTAACACCATATCCTTTATTTCAAAATGATGTAATTCCGTATCCTTTTTGTCACTAAGTAAAGAATAAACTAACACGGCGAAATATAATGTCGTCTTTAGAAGCAAGTGTAACGGCATTTTCGAGTACGTTATTAGTTTTACGGATATTAACCCCCTGGGTGAACTATTAAGTGGAAGTAAGTTTCCGATTTGCATCGTGAGCAATAACAATTTCACTCGCGCCTAGGCCTGTTCCAGTTGTGTGACTAGACGACTGACTTTCGTGATTTTCTGTCACTTTCTGTACTCAAACTACAATGAAGATCGTCCGTTTTCTTACTCACTTGATATATTGTATGTGATTTTCTGCCGAGCTTTTCTGAAGAGGAATAAATTCTTTTCCTGTCTCTGGGTTTCTTTATTGCAACCGTCTACACTATAAGTAAATTGTATAATAATGGAAGGCTGTAAGGAACGTTAGTAAGACACGAAATTCTAAAATCGAACCATGGTATTTATTAATATTTTTGTAAGTGATAACGAGGAATTTGAACAATGATACTAGAAGAATTTGAACAATGATAGCAAAGAATTCTCGTTTCAAATGTTTGCAGCTTTCACGAATTATCACCGGTTATGAGAGTAAACACTTCGTGTAAGAAAAATTGTGTCGTTCACACACTGTAAGTTCAGCAGCTGCAGTGTGTATAATTTAAAATTCAAACACAGTTTCTGCTACTGTGTTTAATATCCCAAGTGAATGCCAGTAGATGTGGAAACTTCTTCAGTACTGATGCGCTTTGCTGGAAACAATATTTTATATTCCGAGGATTAATTTAAGGAACAACACATACGTCATGAATGTCCAGGAATTGACTGTTAGGTGTGGGAGATACAGTAGTGCATCGGCTTTATCCTGCTTTTGGCGGTCAATTTTGCATTAATCTAGTTTACAAGCGGATTAGCAATAGCAGCTATACCATAAACGCTTTGTGTGTGCAGTTACCGTTTCAGTATTTTCGTCAGAAGTAAGTTCTTCAGCCGGCTGGTGTGGCCGTGCGGTTCTAGCCGCTTCAGTCTGGAACCGCGTGACCACTACGGTCGCAGGTTCGAATCCTGCCTCGGGCATGGATGTGTGTGATGTCCTTAGGTTAGTTTGATTTAAGTAGTTATAAGTTCTAGGGGACTGATGACCACAGATGTTAAGTCCCATAGTGCTCAGAGCCCCTTGAACCACTAAGTTCTTCAGACATACTTTGAGCTCAGCAGTAACTCTCTCCGTAGTGATATTCTGGAGATAACTGTCGCTCTATAGGTACTGAAATACTATGATGAATAAGTTAATCAAGCATCTGAAGTACTAGTAGGGGAGGAACAACGAAGCTGCTTTTATAAAGATAAAAGGCCATTGTGACTTCCGCGATAAGGAATGGCTGACAGGAGAAGCGATTATTGTGGAGAATCAAAGGCGCGGCAAGATATCTGAACGCATTTTTCGTAATTCAAGAACGTGATTAGCAATAAATGGAACTGTGTATGAGAATACGCAGCGCTACCGTCGCTATGGTGCACCTATATAGCATGTAGTTACATTCCGCTGGTACACTAGAATAACCGTAACATGAAAAGTTTGCCTTAAAAAAATAAATAAAAAAAAGACACTCATGGACAATTTAAACAGCTGCGAACTGAAATGGTAGGCTAGCCGGATTATGAGAGTCGGGAGCGAGAAGAAGTTCCTAATTTATATAAACGATTTAGGAGACAATCTGAGCAGCCCTATGTGATTGTTTGCGATGATATTGCCGTTTACCGTCTAGTAAAGTCATCAGATGATCAAAACCAATTGCAAAATGACTTAGACATGTTTATCTGTATGGTGCGAAAAGTGGCAATTGTCTCAGAATAATGAGAAGTATGATGTCATCCACATGAGCACAAAAAGAAATGTGTTGAATTTTGGTGACACCATAAATCACACAATTTAAGGGCTGTTAATTCAGCTAAATACATAGGAATTACAATTACGAACAACTTAAATTGGAACGATCACATAGTTAATGTTGTGGGGAAGTCAAACAAAAGACTGCTTGTGGAAATATTTTATTGTGAAAACATAGGACAAATCATAACTCGTACACAAAGACTTAAGTAATCGTTCTTCGCTGTTAAAGAGTAGATCGGTAGAGAAAGAATCTGAAATTGAGTAGCCAGCCGTTGTGGCCGAGTGGTTCTAGGCGCTTCAGTTCGGAACTGCGCTGCTGCTAAGGTCGCAGGTTCGAATCCTGCCTCGGGCATGGATGTGTGTGATGTCCTTAGGTTAGTTAGGTTTAAGTAGTTCTAAGTCTAGGGGACTGACGACCTCAGATGTTAAGTCCCATAGTGCTCAGAGCCATTTGAACTATTTGAAATTGAGTAGATGAACCCTCTGCCAGGCACTTAAGTGTGAACTGCTGAGTAGCCTCGTACATGTACATGAACTGCATTATGCTCACCTCCCAGCAACAAAAATATACACTGGACATCCTACTTCGTCAATTTCCGTACTTAGGATGCAGAGAACCTTACAGAATGTCAAAACTTGAGTCTGCCGCCAACGTAAGGGCCTTGAAACTACTAGCGAACTTCCTTACCAAACAGTGTGTGAATATATAACAATCATACTTTAACAACAAAAAAAGAAAAAAAGTCTGCGTAGTTACCTGTTCGTAAGTGCATTGTTGTGATGTAAGTGGGGTAGTATGTATTGAAGAGTCTATTCGCCGGGTGAAAATTTTGTGAATATGTACTGCGAACAATAGTGGTAGCTGTGTGACGTGCGAGATTGCTGTTGCTTGTCAGATCAGTGCCCAACAGAAAAGAATATAATTCTCTGGAATATCGTCGTGCCTTAGTTAGCAATCGCACCCAGTAACCTTCAGTGTTGTTGAGATACGAAACGCGAGACAGCGGCGTGGTGCAGCGGTTAGTTGGCGCCTGTGCAACAAGGCCGCGAGCCACTGATCTAGGAGAAGGCGCGGCCGGTTGCGCGAGGAGACGAGAGGCCCGCCAGACGGGCTTGCGCAACGCCGTCTGCGCCGGCCAGGCGGCGGCGAAAGTGGCACGCGCCGAGCTGCAGCGCGGCGCGACGCCCCACCACGGGGCACGGCAGCAGCGGGCGGCGTGCTTCTCGCTGTCACATTCATTTCCAACCGTGAGCCCGTATCCTCGCCCGTCTCTCTTCACAGTCCTCATACACTGTCGAGTCACTTTAATGTGCCTACATCTCATAAGCCACGGACCGCTGCGAGATGTACAGGATGAGAGTGAGGTTCTGCATAATACCGACAGGGATGTGGACCCATGCCGACTGCGGTGTCGCGGCCAGCTGAACTAGGTTTCTCGGTTGAGGATCCATGGTGCGAGCAGCCCAGTCGAGATGGTCCCACAAATTCTAGATTGGGTTTATATCTTGGGAGTCTGGTGGGTAGGGCAGTACGGTAAACACATCCTGGTGCTCTTCGAACCATGCACATACACTGCGAACTGTGTGACTTGTTGCATTATCCTGCTGAAAGATGCCATTTGCCGAGGAAAAACAAACCGTGTGTACAGGTGGACATAGTCCCCAAGAAGATATGCAAACTTAAAGTTGACCTATTGTACCTTCCAGAATGAAGAGATCACCAAGAGAGAACATTCCTCAGCCCATATCTCTCCCTTCTGCTGCCTGAACCCTTCCGACGATAGCTGCATAAATGCAATGTCTTTGCTTTTAGACGTTTCACGCCATATACCTCAATCTTCTTCTTTACGACGGAGCATAAGACGTGGTTCGTCTGAAATGGTCACCTGTCGCCACACAATGGACGTCCAATTGATGTTTAGGCGTGGAGATTCCAGCCTTCGTCGGCAGTGAACACAAAGGTAGCGTTACTGACTTCTGGTCAATGTTAACGACAGGGAATGTTGTGGTCTAGCATCTCCCACTGGTGAATGTTTTTCGTGTTTAACTGTCATGGATAAGAGGGGAACAGACTATTACTCTCGTAAGACGGCGCTGTTACGTCATGTATGTTTACTATCGCTGACGGTCATTTTATAGGAGATGATGAGAACATAACAAAGGTTTAGAACTATAAGCGCATATGAATTTGATAAACAGCTACTGTTATACACATCCGGGAACCTATAAATGGTTTGCGTAAAACAGAACTGATATGTTGCTAGAGAAGGCCGAAATGCACGCGTTAAACTCACGCAGGCTGGCGTGAGGTCTGAAACAGGATACGGAATGAATGCTATAAAGAAAAGTACGTAGCTGCTGAAATACTTAACTTTAATCCATCATTTGTATACATCGTTCTTGACGGTATAAATAATAGCAACTGTTAATGGCGCCTTGCTAGGTCGTAGCCATTGACTTAGCTGAAGGCTATTCTAACTATCTTCTCTGCAAATAAGCGAGGCTTCGTCAGTGTTGCATCGCTAGCTAAGTCGTCCGTACAACTGGGGCGAGTGCCAGGACGTCTCTCTAGACCTGCCGTGTGGCGGCGCTCGGTCTGCAATCACTGATAGTGGCGACACGCGGGTCCGTCGTATACTAGCGGACCGCGGCCGATTTAAAAGGCTACCACCTACCAAGTGTGGTGTCTGGCGGTGACACCACAAGAACAATGTTGTATGTTGTTCGGGGTAGTAATTACACCCTCTTAAAGTTTGTGATCGTAATGTGTGGAACCTGCTTGCGGGATGTATGTACTGCCGGATGGGACGTTCGCATTGTGTGGTTTGCCACCTCATCCCGTGTGCATACATCTCATACTCAAGAAAGGCGAAAAAATGGTCTGCCATTTTAAAAATTCGCACAGTTCGTGAGATACATGTGTGGAGCGTTTAGCTTTCAAGTTGTGGCTGTTTCGTGTCTTTGGGAGAAATGCGATTATCTTAACGTGGTAATTCAAGGGATAGTACTATCATATGTCAGAACTGCAAGGGAAGACTTTTGAGGCTTACCATAAGCAGCGTGAATTCGACATGTTATTCGTTGATTTAACAATAACATTGACAAGGAAATTCAATGATTTCCTATGTGTATGTCACCTATCACCTTTACAAATCGTAAGGGGGCTCCTTATGTTAAGTAAGCACTGTAAAAGTTCTGTGACATTACGGAAAATTCGATTGGCCGTGGTCGACTAGGCAACAGCATTGCATACCGGGTGACGCTGTCGGGTGCTACCGACCGCTCACCGCATTCCGTCTGCGTTTCGAATCTTGTGATTCAAACTGTAGTCTGTTTGTGGAACCTTGAAGCTGTGCCCTCGTGCTGGGAGAGCATGCTGGAGACCGTTAACTATACAATACCAGCTAGATGGCATAGAACTCTGATGGTGATAGTAGTTCAATTTTTCGTCTTGAAATGTGGTACGACTTTATGCTGCTTACCAAAATTCTCGTAGAAAATATCATACTTTCCCATCATTTGTATTTGTTGCCTTTTTTGGCTATGATTCGACTTGTAAGTAGTATAGTATAAGTGTATCTCATTGTCAAATGCTTTTTTTACATGCCTGGTGCATCGCGCGTTTGACGGCTCTGTGATGGATGTTGTTTATGTTAGTGTCGGTAAACAGCAACATCTAATTTATTTTTGTGGTGAAATATACAAGCATAGCACCTTAATTTTTTTTTCCAGAGTCACCACACAAGGGTCCACCGTAGCGTTGGAAATCGGAGCTTCTAGACACCATTTCGCCTTATTCGCGTTAGATTATCGATTCAGTAGTATGCGTGTATTGTGTCTCTATATCTATATCTATATATCTATATCTATATCTACATGGATACTCTGCAAATCACATTCAAGTGCCTGGCAGAGGGTTCATCGAACCACCTTCACAATTCTCTATTATTCCAATCTCGTATAGCGCGCGGAAAGAGTGAACACCTATATCTTTCCGTTCGAGCTCTGATTTCCCTTATTTTATCGTGGTGATCGTTCCTCCCTATGTAGGTCGGTGTCAACAAAATATTTTCGCATTCGAAGGGGAAAGTTGGTGATTGGAATTTCGTGAGAAGATTCCGTCGCAACGGAAAAGACCTTTCTTTTAATGATTTCCAGCACAAATTCTGTATCATTTCTGTGACACTCTCTCCCATATTTCGCGATAATACAAAACGTGCTGCCTTTCTTTGAATTTTTTCGATGTACTCCGTCAGTCCTATCTGGTAAGGATCCCACACCGCGCAGCAGTATTCTAAAATAGGACGGACAAGCGTATTGTAGTCAGTCTCCTTAGTAGGTCTGTTACATTTTCTAAGTGTCCTGCCAATAAAACGCAGTCTTTGGTTAGTCTTCCCCACAACATTTTCTATGTCTTCCTTCCAATTTAATTTGTTCTTAATTGTAATACCTAGGTATTTAGTTGAATTTACGGCTTTTAGATTAGACTGATTTATCGTGTAACCGAAGTTTAATGAGTTCCTTTTAGCACTCATGTGGAGGACCTCACACTTTCCGCACCATTCAGATATCTTTGCTAGATCGTTTTGCAGTTTGTTTTGATCCTCTGATGACTTTGTTAGTCGATAAATGACAGCGTCATCTGCAAACAACCGATGGCGGCTGCTCAGATTGTCTCCAAAATCGGTTATATAGATAAGGAACAGCAAAGGGCCTATAACACTGCCGTTGGGAACGCCAGAAATCACTTCTTTTGTACTCGATGACTTTACTTCAATTACTACGAACTGTGACCTCTCTGACAGGAAATCACAAAACTCTGACAATATTCCATAAGCATGCAATTTCACTATGAGCTGCTTGTGTGGTACAGTGTCAAAAGCCTTCCAGAAATCTAGAAATACGGAATCGATCTGAAATCCCTTGTCATTAGCACTCAACACTTCATGTAAATAAAGAGCTGCCGGCCAGTGTGGCCGAGCGGTTCTAGGCACTTCAGTTAGGAACCGCGCGTCTGCTACGGTCGCAGGTTCGAATTCTGCCTCGGGCATGGATGTGTGTGATGTCCTTACGTTAATTAGGTTTAAGTAGTTCTAAGTTCTAGGGGGACTGATGACCTCAGATGTTAAGTCCCATAGTGCTCAGAGCCATTTGAACCATTTTTTTAAAATAAAGAGCTAGTTGTGTTTCACAGGAACGATGTTTTCTAAACCCATGTTGACTGTGTGTCAATAGACCGTTTTCTTCGAAGTAATTCATAATGTTCGAACAAAATATATGTTCTAAAATCCTGCTGCATATCGACGTTAACGATATGGGCACGGCGCTGTCACTGATGGGTGGTGGCACGACTGTGTGGCTGGTGGAGCTGTACTACCGTGTCCTACGTGAGCGACAGAAGCGAGCGACTTCTGGCTACGCGACACTCCAGCGACAAGCAGCAGCATCGGGCGAAAAGCTTGGTTGTCCTGCATGCGAGCGACCATGTCGCGCTACAAGATAGCTGCTTAGAGCCAACCAGCTGTTTCTATTAAACGGCGTCCTTAACCTGCAGAATACTGCAGCTGGAGAGTAAGGCTACAGAATTAGCTTTACTTAAGAAAATAAAACGAAAAGGAATGCTGTGTATGAAATTTACAAAGGGAGGAATCTACATGGAGAATTTCATAAATATCATCAACTAGGAAGATCACCAGACAAATTCTTCAAATACACATGAATGAGCAGAGGAGCATTCGACTATCTCACCAATAAATGAAATACAAATGTTTCTTTACATGATCAAGAACTTTGAACAGCCAATAAATTTGGAGGAATGACTACTACATGACTAACTCCGCTAAATGCATACATAAGTATACAGATTGATACCAGTGAACGAAAGATAGCTGTGGTGTAGGAGTAACGTGTACAGTTCGTGATTTCGTGATAGGAAGAAGGTCTGCGGTTTGATTCCAGGTCGTTATTACATTTTAGTGACTCAGTTACAATTCTGTATGCTATGGTAAGTTTTATGTATACTCTTTACACTGCATCGATAAGTATATTTTTAAGGTCTTGCCAAAGAACTTGATCTTCACGTCTATCCCAGTATATCACACACATTTAATTCCTAATAAATTACAATGAACCATGAAATTTTACAAATATTTGATGCAAACGTAATTCATCAGTCGTCGATGTTAAGGCCAAGCGTTTCAATTACTCTAAATAGTCTGTAAAAGTAAAACTTGCAAAAATTTTGAAAAGAAAGTCAAACGTTTTGTGTAAAGATTTGTCTAAAAGTATGAAATAAAAAATATTAGGAAAACGTTTGGTGCACGTCATTTTCTGTTCATGATTTCGAGCATCATTCAAAGGCACGTAGAATGTCTCTCTGATCTACTTATTTCTTTTACACAAATCATTTCATAAAATATTTTACTGATTTCTTTCATTTTTTAAATCCAAGTTTTATTTAGAAAGCATTATCTTACTGACTCCTCGTTTAGGCAAACATGCACTTGATTCCAAGGAAGCCTTTTTGATATTTAAGTACTGCACCAATGTATCTGTTTATGTGCAAGATAACTAGGTCTTGAACGGATACATTTTTTGACACTTCGTTTATACAGATTGGCGTCAGCTTTTCGTGAAATATTTCAATTTTTCCTCATCTTATTAATTCAGTTTTCGTTAATTACCCTGATTACTTTCAACCAGTTAAATATTTTCATGCCAAACTAGACCTCATGCTGGTCACTTTGATATCCCGTTTACCTGTTTCTCTCCCTTTCTTTGGCTACGAAAATTTGAACAAAACCTCATGGTGGGTCATTCCATCTCAAATCAACTAACAGTCTGAACCTTGATATCTCAGATTTGGATGAATTTGTTTTCAGGTAATGTACTCACTAACACTAGTTTAAATTTGAAATTTCAAATTTTTCTGACCTTTGGTTTTTGAGTTTCAAGGGTTCAAAAATAAAAAAAAACTCCGGTTTTGATCAATCGATGATTGCTTTAAAATGATGTAGCTCAAAAACTATACAACCTGGAGATCTCAAACTTGCACCATTGTTTTCCTCTATAAATTCCCTTCGATTTGATATGTAACATGACTATGCTACCTAAATTTGAAAATTTTAAACTATTCCAAAAAAACATTTTTTGAAATTTACAAAATACGTACCCTTGAATTTTTTTATAAAAATTGTATGTGTTGTCCAGTCTAACTGACTACATGCATGCAAAATTTCAAGATGGGATCTCAATGGGTTCTTGTATAAAATAATATATTACTACTGCAATACGCACTAGTGAGGTGGAAAGCAGACTATTTCTACGCTATGAATACTAAGGTAGGCCTATGTAATTCTAACAGACTTAAATTATTTTGTTAGCCTTTTCATGCAACATTACCCTCTTATTGTTTGTTAATTCATTAAATGATATTTTAATGCGAGAATAAAATATATAAAATAATAATAACTTAAGAGTCTTAACGATTTTGTACGACATTCACTTTTTATTATAAAAAAAGTGAGATTTTCATACAGGGTCAAGGCTCTAGTTTTGGCCACTACCCTACTTATGGCCACCTTGATGTAACAGGGAAGCTACACTGCATCCTTCCATCTTATATTATAAATGGGAGGGAAAACTAAAACATCTGCAGTATATCTTCATATCAGATTGCCTGAAACATAATGCAGTCGCTTTCTATGTATTCCAGAAAAAACTGCTAGAAATCATAAACCAAAACTTGCCTTTTGCACTTAAAAAGATTACTTACTTTTCTGATGGCAGCGCTGCACAATATAAAAATAAGAAAAACTTCCTTAATTTGTTTTTGCATAAACTGATTTTGATTTTGAAGTTGAGGCAGAGTGGGAGTTCTTTGCAACATCCCATGGCAAGAGTGCATGCGATGGTCTTGGTGGAACTGTTAAGCGGCTAGCTGCTAAAGCCAGCTTACAAAGACCATATTACCAACAAATAACACCCAAATCACTTCATGTATTTGCCATGGAAAACATAAAAAACATTGGCTTTGAATATTGCACAACAGAGGACTATGAACTGACCAAAGAATACTTACTTCCTCGGTTTAGTGACTCAAAAGCGATTGTGGGAACACAAAAGTTTCACTCATATAAACCCTGCACACAGAGTCAAATTACTGTCAAGCCTTATCATTTTAGTCTGGATGAGTCTCTTGAATATGTGACAACACTGAACCAAATAACACCGTCACATATGGAAAATATTATTTCTGGTTTTGTGACAGTAGCAAATGACGACTCTTGGTGGCTAGGATGCATTGAAGAAAAATACAGTATTTACAATATGTACTATCCACAACCAAGAGATATATTAGATGTCCCAAGAAATACTCTTTTAAAAACAGCGAATCCAACAACAGCTATGGGAAGAACCTACACTTTAAGTGCTAAAGAAATGAAGTTGTCTTCTGTTGCTTTGGAAAAATATCTTAAAAGATCATAAAAATTATGTTACACCTACCCTCACTAAACACTAAGTTGTATAGATAGCAGGTGTATTAACTTTGTAAATACCAGTTGGTATTAGAAATACAGTTCTATCCATGCAGATATCAACAAGTTAATCTTTTTCCCAAGTGAAATAACTTATATGCCAATTTCTAACTTAAGGAACTTGCTGTAAATGATTACAAATAACACTGGAAAACCAAGAAAAAGATAATCTCTGCCATTTACAACTAAGGATGAAGGTGAGTGGCATTATTCAAAATTTTAACTTGTAGCACGGCTATATTACCAATTAAAATGTGTTCACATCCTTCTGATGCATGGTTAAAAGAATCATGGACATTAAATTAAAACAATACTATATCATTTAATGAATTAACGAACAATAAGAGTGTAATGTTGCATAAAAAGGCTAACAAAATAATTTAAGTTCGTTAAAATTACATAGGCCTACCTTAGTATTTATAGCGTAGAAATAGTCTGCTCTTCACCTCACTAGTGCGTATTGCGGTAGTAAAATATTATTTTATACAAGAACCCATTGAGATCCCATCTTGAAATTTTGCATGCATGTAGTCAATTAGACTGGACAACACATACAATTTTTATAAAAAAATCCGAGGGTACGTATTTTGGAAATATCAAAAAATGTTTTTTGGATTAGTTTAAAATTTTCAAATTTAGGTAGCATAGTCATGTTACATATCAAATTGAAGGGAATTTATAGAGGAAAACAATGGCTCAAGTTTGAGCTCTCTAGGTTGTATAGTTTTTTAGCTACATCATTTTAAAGCAATCATCGATTGATCAAAACCGGAGTTTTTTTTATTTTTGAACCCTTGAAACTCAAAAATTCAAAGGTCAGAAAAATTTGAAATTTCAAATTTATGCTAGTGTTAGTGATAACATTATCTGAAAAAAAATCATCCAAATCTTAGACATCAAGGTTCAAATCATGTAGTACAATTGGTTGATTTGAAATGGAATGATCCTAGAGTAAGTTATAGGGATCACAAAATTACCAACCACTGCAGTCCAACTGCAAGGAATCCCTCCAACAGAGAATTCCGCCAAAAACAGCGCATCTTTTCCAGCCTCCAGTGACTACATGAAACTGTTCCCTACCATAAAAAAAGCATTCAATATAATGCAGCAATCTGATGTCACCCTTCCTTACGCCAACCGTATTTCTTCCCGTCAATGTCCATAGCGTTGCAACCGGCTTCGAGAAATTCAAAGATGGCCGCTACGAGTCTCGAGTTTGATTCCTGTGGTCTGCGTTTTCTACAAGCGGTAGATACTAGTATTCAAAAGAAGTCAGAAAAACACCGAAAAGTGGTCCCCCCACTCCCGCACGCGGCGCCGTACCGCCCGAGGCCGGAAATTAGCCGCCTGCAGTCCTTGTGGGAGGACAATGCTTGTCACCCCCTGTAGGTTCGGGCTCAACCCCACTTCCCAGGAACTTACGTCACCCAGGCTGCGGTCCCGTACACCGGTTACCGACCTTGTAAGTAGCCTGTTTGTATGTTGGCAGCGCTATAGACGGTGTTAATATCGCTGACAGCGCTCTGCGCCCTCGCCAAGAGACTCTGTTGTTGGACGGACTAGCAGCTAGCGAGTGGATAGTGACGTGTATGGACATGTTTTTCTTAGTGGAGGCTCTGTGTTGGTAGAACATTATGTTACATGTCCAGGACTTCGATATACATAATAATTAAACTGGAACGTGATAAATAAAAGAACAATACAGTAATACAAGATTCTGAAAGTAATAATATTATACTGCTCGACGCATATGGTTTTCTAATAAACTGACCGCAATCTCCAGAATTCGGCGGTTTTGATGGCCTTATCACTTGCTGCATAAAGATCTTCTGTGGTGCAAGGATCGGGCAGGTTTCTGCATACCAGGAGATGTTGTGTGTCCTCGAGACCGCCATACTCACATAGTTTCTCGTCAGTAGTGTAATCCCACTTGCTGAGGTTCGCCTTGCATCTTGACACTCCTGTCCTCAGTCGGTTTAGAGCGTTTCATGTCACATGTGGCAAATGAAAGCCGGCGGCAGATTCCTCTTTGATGTTCTTTCTATCCCCTTCAGTTAATGAACCTTGCCACACTTCTGTTCGACGAGTTGCAGGTGCTGACGGAATTGCTGATGTTGTGTGCATGAAGCTCAAGCTCCTTCCATGAAGCTCCTTCTTGGTCTCAGCCTGGGTCTTCGTGCTTCATGCCGGAACAGGGGATGCCTGGGGTCAGTTTCCTGCTTATTTTTCACAGTTTCTGCGGTTGTTCTTCTGCGGATATCAGGTGGCGCTATACACATAACTTGATAGATTTTGGCGGCAGGAGTTAGTCGTAAGTAGCCAGTCACAATGCGTCCAATCTCATTCAATGCTGTATTCATCTGTTTAGCATGTATGGAGTTGTACCAGACTGGTGCTGCATATTCTGCTGCAGAGAAACATAGTGCCAGAGCGGATGTACGGATCACGTTAGGCTGTGATACCCAGGTGGTGCTAATAAGTTCCAATATGATGTTGTTCCGACCAAGTAGTTTCAGCCTTGTTTCTTGGCAATGATCTTTGAATGTGAGACTACGTTCCAGCTTTATTCCCAGGTATTTTGGAGTATCGCAGTGGCATAGCTGTTGCCCTCTCCAGGTAATGCTTAACTTCCTCTTGGCTTCGTGTCCCCGGTTTCTTAGATGGAAGGCACAGACCAGCGTCTTCCTGGGATTTGGGTTCAGATGGTTTTCATCACAATACTTGCCAGGATCTTAGGCTGCTCTCAGCTTCGCCTCCACTTCCTCAAAGGCTTAGCCTTGAGCTGCAGTTGCTCTGTCATCTGCATAAATAAATGTTCTTGTTCCAGAATTGACTGGCTGGTCTTTAGCGCAGACGTACAGCAGGGGCGCCAGTACGCTATCTTCAGAGAGACCATTCTTCAAGGTCATCCGTCAGCTCTTCCTGTTATGCAGAATGACAAAAAACCTTCTATTTTGCAGCAAACACTGGATGACATGTGTTAAGCGGTAGTCTTTTGTAGCTGACTATACCTTTCTAATCAACTTCTTGTCGCCGACGGTCTATGAATGCCACTCCTGTGACTTGTCTTGTTTCGCGTCCATCTTCTATATAGTGAGTCAGATTGAGGATTTAACCACACCATGATCTTCCTGGGCGTAAACCCGACTGCTCACTTATAAGATTTTTATCAACAGGTTTTGAGATGCGATTGGGGATCATCTTTACAGGACTTTGTTCAATTGGCAAAGAAGAGAAACTGGTTGGAAGATTTTAGGATCAATGGTTTGAGGATTTAGTTGCTGCTTCATAGTTTGTTTGTGTACCTTACCCAGTTTAGCTTTTGAAACTTTTATTAGTCTCACAGGAGTTGAATTAGCATTTATGGGTGAATTTCTTCTTGCTATAAGATTCCAGGATCTGCGGCTGGAATGCGTAAAATTCAGTCTAGCTGTTGTATGTTCCATTTATTTCTTCTGTTTTAATTGATAGCCTTCAATAGAGCTTCCGGTATTATATCAAAATGTGATTTCTGTTATTATGTGTACAATCCAACACATTCAGAAGTCGAGATCCGCTTGGTATGAACTTCTACTATTTAGCATTAGAGCATTTACAAATCGGTCATAATTGATTAATCTGAAGAGATCCACTGGACAGTGTAATTAATTCCATTCTTAAACTGATCCCCTTCTGGGCGATGAAAGATTGATCGAAGTTTCGGGACTGAGGTAAAAAGTAGAATTTTAATAATATACTGGATGACGTCTGGTTTGTGTTAGCTGTATGGAAATGGCATGACAAGTTTCCATATATCATGCTTTCGTCGCTGGACGTTGCTGAGGACACTATACACAGATCAGGAGAATAATCGTTTTGCCACCTGCCAGATCTGATTGTACCTGGAGGGTTATGATTGTAGACGAGATTGAGATTGTTCCCTCCACACAATTTCTGAGAGCGCCTCTGTTTCCATCTTATTCCTTATATTCCCATTCATGGCTATGGCAGTTAAAATCCTCAATACATACTAGAGGTTAACTGAAAGTGTTATTGAGGGTGTGTATCATTAGTCTTTGAGGATGTACAGGTATTTGATACTGTGAAATTTGTAAGCTCATCTGCTAAGATAAATATATCTGCTAGCGTGTTGCGACGTAACATATGCAGCGTTTCGATGCTTCTCATCATAAACTGTCTCAGCAATAGTAAGGCCACTTATTATTCCTCTCATATTCTCATATACATCCCCTTAGCATGGATCTTCCATATTGCTGTTACATGGACACCATTTTCCTGCTTCGAACATGAGAGATACACCCTCTTTGGTGGTGAGATCGACTACATGCTTGAATGAGAGATTTGTAAGCTGCAACCAATGTTAGTTGAGTAGTATGCTGTGTCTGTGTCTGATAGGTCCTGAGAAGGACTGCTTGTAAGTGCGTTTCGTTGCGTATCTTCTGTTTGTGTGTAGCAAAAGAGTTAGCCAGTATTACATCGTTGCCAGGTTACATCGTTTCCCATACAACTGAGTTCAGTGATTGTAGACAATAATTTGACTGAAATAGCACATCCTACTTGACATCAATTCGTGTGCCCAACGATTGGCATGCACGTTTTGTAACATATTGTTTATCCGGATGCCTCTGTGAATCACTCACATCACGCTGTACGTGTATTCTGCCGTGACATTAGTTTTGTACTTAAAAACAGTGATATTAATACCGATTTGCTTATTCGTCGAAGTAATATCGCCTTGACTCAGAAATACATAATATGTTAGTGAATTTGTCGGATCAGTACTTGCTACTTCTTCACCTGTTATTCTTTTCTTCCAACGAATTTAAAATTGCATTGTTCACATCCTTCCAAAGGTTTTTCATTAATGATTTTGTACATTCAAATACTCAGCCTCCATAGCCAAGCGGTCAGCGCGACAGACCCTCATGCGGGGCACCCACCATGGATTTTCCCTTGGTGGGAGGACTGGACCGGAGTGCTACCAGCCTCGTGGTGCCAGTCAGAGAGCTACATGGTTGCGAGTACCGCCTCCAAGGTCGGAACGTCGGCAACGGCCAGAGGTGCCGTGTGCTTACCTCATGCACCTCCATACCCCATCTGATGATGAATGACTGAGAATGACAGGGGTTCGGTCCAGTATCACATGGTCTACAGAGTCTGATCGCGGGGATTATGATCATAGATTATCTTCGGTATACGGTTACTTCCAGTTCTGTTTATGTTTGCTTATGATACACCGAGGCGTTGCAGAGAAAGTGATCCTTAAGGTTTGGCCTCTCCCACATGTTACCAATTCCTTTTTTTGAAATTGAGGTTATTTTGCCTTGAGCATTTATTGATTGTATCAGAATCTGCTTTTTGTGTGACGTAAAGCGTACATGTAACGATATTTATGTGATTTACATCTAGCTTCTGTTTTACACATTTTTCATTCCTTGCTGTCGAGAGTTGGGAACAAATTTTGTTCTTTACAACCAGATATCCCAGCTGGGAGTGGGCCAGAGAGGCAGAGGGGCAGCCAGTGGGAGAGGAGACTTCCAGTTCCTCCATTCGCCTGATAATCGAGCGAAACCTTTCGAAATCTTTAAGACTATTTGAATACGTTTCGCTGAAATGTTACTATAGATATCTACTATTTTCATAAAGAACTGCAAGAACAAACATTCGTGCGGCTCTTCACTGAAACCTGTTGAGTTATGTGAGGTAGCAGGTAAAAGGTAATGGAACAGTGAGTTACCAGTAAACCCCCGATTGTCTAAAGAATCGATCTCCCGGGCATTAGACAACTTCCAAAGTATAATTACTTTACAAATGAGTTAATGTGTTAGGGACAAATGTAAGAATTTACAAGCACTTAATACTAGGGGAAAGATAGATACAACATATAGCAAAATTACAGAGGCCTTTGAAGAAAGGAGAACCACTTGTATGAATATCAAGAGCTCAGATAGAAAACCAGTCCTAAGCAAAGAATGGAAATCTGAAAGGTGGAAGGAGGTGTGAATTTGCACCATTCCTCAAACACACTGGTGGCGTAACACCGTATTAAGCTGTCGGTACACTTGATTCCTTGCATAATTTAAAAAGATGCAAAATCGCGACCCGTCGGACCACATTGCACATTTCCACTCAGCCATGCTCCAGTTTCTGTTGACTGGACCATTGAAGCCTTGCAGCTACAAGTTCCTAGGTAGATGGGGTTCTAAGTTAAGTGGCATGGTAGTGCCAACAATAAGAACTGGTTTGTAGTTTACAATGATACCAAGGCTGTGAATAACAGAAGAGTGAATGACAATAGCATTTATGATTAACGTCTAAGATTCATAGTGTTTTCTAAGTAAACGTTGTATTTTTGTTATATGTCACGTTTGCCTTTAGGCAGGTAACCGAGGAAAAATTTAGGAAAGATTTGAAATTATGCTTATTGTTCATTGAAGGTCGCTAAGTGTTCTCATTATGAAATACTAGATGTACTTTTATACAAACAGGTAAGAAAAAGATAGTGTTTCACGTATTTAAATGTTTATGACGTCATAGCTCCTGATCTGTGTGTCGTACAGTGATGTAATGTTGCAGGGGATACTGTCTGAAAACTGTGTTGCGAATAGAATTAGCAGTAAATAAGTAATAAATTAAAACGCCATTGTACATGAAGAACGAAAATATAATAAACGATAACTGTTTTTGTTTCACCATTTTCTGGGGGTGTCAGTGTCAGCTATAAAATGTTTCGTTAAAGTTTGAAATTATGTGTAAAGTTTGTTGGAAGTGGCTAAATGCTCTCAATATCAAATACTGAACGGATGTATCTGGGTTTCTGCGCACCGTCCGTTACGCTGCCTCAAGACAAACACACAGTCTCTATCTGCAATACTTGTCTTATTATGTTAATGATTTAACACAAGATGTTACCTCTTAATGACAGCATTTTAAATTTAGTCGAAAGTTACGCGAAATATTGAAAATCGAATTTTTGTTGCCGGTATGCTGAAACTGGCACCGAGTTCCGGAATAGAGTTTTAGTTATATTGACTGCATTGTGTGCTTGTTTTGTCAGTACTGTAAAATGCTTGCTATTACGACTGTATAAACATGTTAGAAGCTACTCACCACCCTCGACTTACGCCATTATTTTAGAAATAGTTAGAGAAAGTCAGAGACGATACGACCATCTACAAGCTGTGCTCTGTGATGCAACGTCTCGTGATTATTCATGTTCTACACACAGTGCTGTAACGAACGCTGATGTGTTAACAGGACCGTATTATTAGCTTTGTGGGCTTAGCCATGAAAATATCTTAGCGCATGGCGTCTTATGGTCCTCTGAATCGATTATCACTGACATTAATTAATGCAGAAATGACGTACAAACGGCGTCATTGTGAAAGAACTGTGCTGACAGGCATCAGTGAGACGATAAACGCATCTCCCCCTGACGACAATTTATCATCATCATGTGGAAAGTAATGTAGTCTCATCTAGCATTTGTTCCATAGATCTAGTCTACGCAGTTTATCTACTGTTTTCTTATGTTCTCTTTTTTCGTTTAGTATCAGTTTTGGGTCTCAGTATAAGATGCTTATAATTAAACTTTCACTGCTTCAGCCAGAGCAGGAGGAAAACTGTTTATCGTATAGGTACCCAATTTTATAGGAACGGTGTTCAGACTGTGTCCTGTAGAATTTCCGTTCTTAGCGGAGAGGTCCTCTTACCTCACGGAGAGTTGCGGAACATAATTCAGAAGTTTAAAGTAACTGGCCATATGGTAATTGCTTCCGGGAGAGGCCGACAGTCAGTTGTGCCACGCATTGTTGAAGAAGTTGCCACGGCTGAGAATGCAGGGCGCAATGTGTGGCCTTCAAGTAGTGCACGAGCTGTGTCACAACAACTAAACATTCCGTGGTCCACCCCGTTCGAAAACTGCAGAGAACAATTGTGAAATGTTATCCGTACAAACTTCTCATTACTTTTGCAGAGAGGCGTCTAAGTCAAATGTTTCCATAACTTAAACAAAAAACGTAGAAAATAAGAAAAGTTTTGCAAATATAACTCGTGAAAGAGAAAATAACTGTTTCGCGTAAAGACGGAAATTATAAAGCATGCTAAAGCTCATGAAAGAAAGCAGCCGACACTAAAGTTCGGTGGGTTGCTGCCATAGTAACGACGATCAAAAATATTACTTCCAAGCCGGTAGCCTTGCTGTCCGGTTGTGTTATGTTTATGCTGTAAACAACTACATGTTTCATAGAAGAGTATCGGATGGAGAGGCAAGGACTGCAACTTGAAAACTTTTGCTGTTACACCTCAAAAGTGTAGGACCGCAACACATTTCTAACGGCAATCTGCACTTCGTACTCCACCGGAAGGTTGATAATATCGAGCACCGTGCGTAGAACGCTTCATTAAGGTGGTTTGCATGCGTGGCGCACACGGCAGTGCGTGCTGCTGACCGCTTTTCCGGAGGGTTGTATTTGTGGTGCACATGTGAATATTTACACTGTGAATTTCCAGTCAAAGAAGGACTCTTCTCTTTGCGGATGAGCCATAATTTGGCTTGCAAAATAACGGTAGACCTGAATGAGATTTTCGCTCTGCAGCGGCGCTGATATGAAACTTCCTGGCAGATTAAAACTGTGTGCCGGACCGAGACTCGAACTCGGGACCTTTGCCTTTCGCGGGAAAGTGCTCTACCAATTGAGGTACCTAAGCACGACTTACGCCCCGTCCTCACAGCTTTACTTCTGCCAGTACCTCGTCTCCTACCCGAGTTCGAGTCTCGGTCCGGCTCACAGTTTTAATCTGCCAGGAAGTTTCATATCAGCGCACACTCCACTGCAGAGCGAAAATCTCATTCTGGAAACATCCCCCAGGCTGTGGCTATGCCATGTCTCCGCAATATCCTTTCTTTCAGGAGTGGTAGTTCTGCAAGGTTCGCAGGAGAGCTTCTGTTAAGTTTGGAAGGTAGGAGACGAGGTAGTGGCAGAAGTAAAGCTGTGAGGACGGGGCGTGAGTCGTGCTTGGGTAGCTCAGTTGGTAGAGCACTTTCCTGCGAAAGGCAAAGGTCCCGAGTTCGAGTCTCGGTCCGGCACACAGTTTTAATCTGCCAGGAAGTTTCAACGGCAGACTTCTTTTGATTTAGGTGGCAACTAGGAAAAGGAGAATTCAGTGTCTGTGTTGGGCATCATAATATCGTTAGGAGGGCACACCGAACGTCCGTGGCATTCCATGAGGTAGTGTGACTGCACAGGCTTGTGGAAAAAGGGGATTAAGGCTTAATATCATTAGAAACAGAACAGAAGCTCATATTCGGAACGAATGAAGAAAAAACCGGCTGTGTCCTTTTTTAAACGATCCTTCCTGTCATTTCCCCTAGGTGATTTAGGAAAACAGAGACCTGTGGAGATGACATAATTGATAGTTACATAGTTCTTGTGCCAGCACAATAGTTGACCATTTCATTCTTGATCACTACAGCACTTGACCACACACAGTTCGCCTCTCATGAGCGACGGAATTAGCGACACATATTTACTGCAAATTGTCTCTGAAGACCTCGCATAATTGTTGTATGTCTGTATTAATGCTCCAGTACATGCGAGCTTTGACAGTTTAATATGCCTTCCCGAGTAAACTTACTTCCTTGCGTAAACAGAACAACTTCAGGACACTAAGGGTCTTGACTAGCTTCTTGCAGAGTCCATTGTAAAAGCTCGAGCCAAGTTGGATAATCGTCTGGTCCGAGGGCCAGTACTCTGGTAGGACGAAAAGGATAAAGCATATTCCACACTTAATTATGGTGAACATCGAACTCAGCGGCCATTGCTTGTGGTCTGTCCGCTTTGGGCCTACATATCAGGAATGTGCCGATATTGTCCAGTCGATGGTGGATTGCAGTAAGTGTGCAACAATATGGACATCTTTGTGCAGGGAAACGTTCGTGGTACATTGGCTGAGCTTTTCGACCATTGCCTTCAGCCGCACAGTAAACAACGTGCATGTCTCTCAGTTCCCTGGATTTGCTGCGCTCATGTTATGTACTGCGACTTCAAGCGGGCACAACAGCGATACATACTACTGTTTACTGGCTCGTCGTGTGCGTCTGGACGTCACAACGCTATGTTCCTCAAATCAACTTTGGTGTAACGCTGTTTAAATAAAGTACTTTTGTTTATCTTCTTCGCCACGGACGTACTTGCGAAAACTTCGTGCTCTCTCCAATAAGCGTTTCCCTCTCTTGGTTGCGTAACGAATATTTGTTGTGCGCTCACTCGTAATATCAGTCACCTTTGGTACCGAATTTTTTATCATTCTGCATGCCAGTGGTGGCAGTTATCTACGTTTTGGAAGCCGAAAACTGATCCGAAAAGAGCCGTACATTAGCAACTAATAATTACCATTAATTAAGAGACATTTATTTATTTTGTTTTAAAATTAAAATGAACTTGAGTGTTGAATACAGTGATTCATACACACAAGCAGTCCCAAAAATCATTATAAGTGTCCGCTCTAAAAGTCCCACAAGTCCACTTTTGTGTTCTCGCATAGATGGTACACCATGGATAGCAGTGCTTACGATCTTCCCTTTGCCACTGCTTTTTTCACTACAACACCATCCATGGTTCCTTTAATGTCGCAACCTCGAGCAGTAAGTATCCTTCAATGTAACGAAGCCTAGGAGCGCTTCTATTCCCTACAAGTCATTTGTTAATTATAATATCCTACAAATATGACAAGAAGTTGTTGATATCTGTAGATTCATGCAAAATCAGATCATTTCTGAAGACTAACAATTTATTTACAGCATAGCAGTATAATTCTATAGCAGTATAGTGCTAATAACATGAACTTGCAAATCTATTGCTTGTTTTCTAGCAGACCTTGCTAAATTATTATTTGGAGTTTCTCATTTCAGGATGTAAAACAGAAAAAATTGTGAAATATTCATCTTTATAAACACTCCTTCCATGTGATATTTCTTTGGTTTTGCAATATTAAAAGCCAAGGCGAAGCCAGCTTCCGTTGATAAATCTGTTTCAATCTTAAACATGAGCATTACCTTACTCTGATGCTGAAGATTTTCCTTCAGTGACGTCAGTTCAGTTGTCCCTAACTTTATGAAACCACACTGCCGTCTTCTTGCAGTTTCAGATTACTGGTCTCGAAGTGTGACACTGTTTATCTCTACAGAAACGAACTACTCTCCCGACTCTTTATTAAATAGTGTATCCATTTCCTCATATTTACTTCTTAGACAAGATCATAATTGTTGGAGCACCAGCAATAATCTTACTGCATAGAGAACTACAATCATGTTACTCGCTGCAAATATGACTTACTGACTGCTAACTGATGCATATTTTTATCGAGACTACAAGAAGGTGACATGTGTTAAGCATTGCCAAGTCGATAAGGGCTACACTAAAGTGAGGGAAGAGCAGTATGTGCCTCGCGAGCAGCGTTGTGGACGTCTATGCAGTACATTGTTTAACATTGCTTTTAGTACCTGTCGAATATACACTACCTGACAAAAAAGTGAAGCACTCAGAATACATGGTTGTATGTCAGTGTAACTTCGTACACTTATACTCCACTGGTGAACATGTAAACGACTAATGCTCCAACTCTCTGCGACAAGTAGAATGACCACCAGAGAGCATCAGTGTTGTTCGTGTTTAGCGTTGCTACCAGGCCTGGCAGAGCATATAAGTGGCTTGAAAAGTGTCGATGCTGAGTGATTATTGTGGAGAGCACGGAGATGCAGCTTTATCGGCACCTGTCAAGAGTAGATTATTAAATGGCCCTTATTGTGGTCGAATCGTGCAAAATCCAGATTTGTGGGGCATTCCGATGTGGCAGTGACCCGATGCCGTACTCACTATCAAGATTCCGATGGAGCGCATCTGGCCACCACAAGGGAGAACTGCCGTATTGTGCCCGCCACTCGAGAACAAGTAATGGACACCCTGCAACATTCTGCGTCACTGTGCGCCATTGGTCGGAGACTAGCTGCAGCTGGATAGGGAGTTGCCGTCCAGTGCATAGGCTGCCGTTAATACCACACCAAAAATGGCAACGGGTGGAGCAATGCCGTGACAGGGAAGCGTGGACTATTGATGAATGGCGTCACAATGTGTTCAGGGATGAACCACGGTTCTGTGCTGCTGCGGATGATCTTTGCCGGCGATAAGGCCGCGACCTGGTGAGAGGTCCCATTCTTCCAATGTTTTGAAGAGGTACAGCGATGTTACTTCTGGTGTCATAGCGTGGGGTTACATCGGGTATGACTTCAGGTCACAGCTGGTATTGACTAAGGATACTCTAGATGTGCTGACTTTCCTTCGTCTCGAATTATGACGAAAAATGAGGTCAGAAAAAGGCCAATGGTCTACATCCTGTGTCCTCATGGTCACCTCTTATGCGACAGTATTGTGGTGCCACTTTTCAGCAAGACAATGCTCGTCCATGCACGACACGTCTCTCTATGAACTATAGGTCCAATGCTTGTCCGCCCCAGTAGCTGAGTGGTCAGCGTGACGGATTGCCGTCCTCTGGGCCCGGGTTCGATTCCCGGCTGGGTCGGAGATTTTCTCCGCTCAGGGACTGGGTGTTGTGTTGTGTTCATCATCATTTCATCCCCATCCGGCGTGCAGGTCGCCCAATGTGGCGCCGAATGTAATAAGACCTGCGGTATGGCGGCCGGACCTGCCCCCCGAGGGGCCTCCCGGCCAATGACGCCAAACGCTCATTTCATTTCCATCCCTTCTGGGAATTTCACTTTTTTTGTCAGGCTGTGGAAGTTTTGTCTTTGTTTCCGTTTTTTCAACGTCCAGCTTATGGCATATAAGTATTTTACGTACCAAGTATTATTCATCAATTTGGACCAAAATAATTTTGACGGATAATTATTTTTGTGGATTTTTCTTTTTTATATAAACCGGTATACTTAAAGTAGCACGCGTTAGCCTATAGTTTTTTCTTTAGTTTAGGACGCAGCTATGAATGCTTCCAGGTACCAAATGCCCGTCGTTGAACTGACATCGAAGGCACCCATCTCGTATCTGGGAGGGTGACGGTTAAAATCGCCGTCTGGGCATCCAGATTAAGGTTTTTTGTGGTTCACCTAAATCGCTTAAGGCAAAAGCCGGTACGATTCCTTTGAAGCGAATTTCCTTCCCCATCCTTCAGCCATCCAAGCTTGTGCTTTGTCTCTAGATACCTCATCATCGATAGAATGTTAAATCCTAATCTCACTTCTTTATTTCTTTACTGACTCTTTCTTAATGTTACTTACTGCTAAAATGCTATCAATGTGTACTGTTAATCAGTTTTTACTTTTATGTAAGCTGATAAAGAATGTAATTGGATTTAAGGAATATTACGAGGAAAACACGTGGAAAATAATGACTATTTCGATATTGTATTGACGTAGTTCCCCTGCGCCCTAAACTCGAATGCATCCATCCATTCATGCAGGCAATACGTCTTTCATTAGTAACGCACCATTTAGCAAAAATAACAGAAAAATCCGAACAGAATCTTTAAATTTAGGTATATGTGAAGCTTAATTACTTCACTTGCAGATATAAAGTTGTTGAGAGTAGTTAAGAGGAGAACTTAAAACTTCCTACATTAAACAAAAATGTTGTCCGGGCACTGATCTACAACCGAGAGAAAATTCTTACATATTCATGACTGCCGTTACATCAGAACTAGTCCGACAGGAAGTGCTCAGAAAAGAGTATTGTGTTGCAGTTTGTGGTAGCTGTATGCAAGTTAATTGTCTGATTAATGCACTTGCAGCAGGTGTCGCATTACATCAGCCAAGGTACGAAATGTCAGTTATGCGAAACAGAAGACGTCTCTTTAAATTCACGAGCTAGCTTTCCTTCGTCTGGAATTATGACGAAGAGTGAGGCCAGACAAAGACTAATGATCTACATCGCGTGGGTATTCTGTGGGTAGTAATAGGAGGAGTGACATGGGGATACAAGTCTCAAATGCTCCCAAAATGAGCAGTCGTCACACTCTGCATTATCTTCACTTCGTGGGTTTATTATAAGCAGGTCAAATGGGTGGCCTTACCACGCTGCCATGACGAAAGGCAGAACGTACTGAGATGAGAGTTGCTTGGATCAAAACAAGTAGGTTGTTGTTGGTGTGGTCTTCAGTCCGAAGACTGGTTGATGTAGCAGTCCATGCTGCTCTATCTTGTGCGACTCTCTTCATCTCCGAATAACTACTGCAACCTACATCCTTCTGAAACAGCTTATTTTATTTATCTCCTAGTCTCCCTCCACGATTTGATGCCTCATAATGTTTCCTAGCAACGAATCCCTTCTTTTCGTCAAGTCTGCCACAAATTCCTTGTCTCCTCAGTTCTCTTCAGTACCTCCTCATTTGCTACGTGATCGACACATCTAATATTCAACATTCTTCTGTAGCACTACAGTTCGAAAGCTTCTGTTCTCTTTTTATGTAAACTGTTTATCATCCATGTTTCAATTCCATCCATGGCTGCACTCTAGACAAATACCATCAGAAAATACTTCCTAGCACTTAAATCTATATTCAATGTTAACAAAATTCTTTTCTTCAGAAATACTTTTCTTAGCATTGCCAGTCTATATTTTATATCGTCTCTACTTCGGTTATCATGAGTTATTTTGCTGTACAAATAGCAAAACTCATCCACTATTTTAAGTGTCTCGTTCCCTTAGCATCACCTAATTTAATTCGATTATATTTCATTTTCCTTGTTTTGCTTTTGTTGATGTTCATCTTATATCCTCCTTTGAAGCCACTGTCCATTCCGTTAAAATGCTCTTCCGCGTCCATTGCTTCTCTGACAGAATTTGGGGGACTGATGACCTTCGCTGTTTAGTCCCCCTTAAACATCCCAACAACCACCACCACCTCTGACAGAATTACAATGTCTCAAAGTTTTTATTTCTTGGCTCTGAGCACTATGGGACTCAACATCTGAGGTCATCAGTCCCCTAGAACTTAGAACTACTTAAACCTAACTAACCAAAGGACATCACACAACACTCAGTCATCACGAGGCAGAGAAAATCCCTGACCCCGCCGGGAATCGAACCCGGGAACCCGGGCGCGGGAAGCGAGAACGCTACCGCACGACCACGAGCTGTTGACTTTTATTTCTTCTCCCTGAACTTTAATTCCTATTCCACATCTTTCTTTGGTTTCCTTTACTGCTTGTTCAATGTACATTTGAGTAACATCGAGGATAGACTACAACCCTGTCACACTCCCCGCTAAACCACTGCTTCTCTTTCATGTCCCTCGACTGTTATAACAGCCGTCTGGTTTCTGTAAAAGCTGTAAATAGCTTTTCGCTCCCTGTATTGTAGCACTACTACCTTCAGAATTTCAAAGATACTGTTCCAGGCAACATTATCAAAAGCTTTTCCACAAATGCTATAAATGTATATCTTTCCTTTACCTATCTTATAATTCGGAGGGGCAGTATTGCCTCAAGTGTTCCATTTCCCCGGAATCCACATTGATCTTCCCCGAGGTCTGCTTCTATCAGGTTCCCCATTCTTCTGTAAAGAATTCGTCTTAATATTTTGCAGCCGTGACTTATTAAACTGATTCTTCGATAATTTTCACACCCGTGAGCAACTGCTTTCTTTGGAATTGGAATTACTACTTTCTTGTTAAAGTCTGAGAGTATTTCACCTGTCTCATACATCTCTCGCACCTGATGGAAGAGTTTTGTCATGGCTGGCTCTCTCAAGGCTATCGGTCGTTCTGACGGAATGTAGTCTACTCTACGTCCAGATCCTTTTCTGTAATATTGCTTGCAACTTCATCTCCCTTGCGTAGACACTCTATATACTCCTTCCACCTTTCAGCATTAAATTTTAGAGTCTTTCAACTATCTTTATAATTTCTTTTCTCTCATCAAATGTTTCTTCAGTCTCCTCAGCATCTGTGGACCTAGTTGACATGTAGACTTGTACTACTGTCTAGGCCTGGGCTTGGTGTCTGTGTTGGCTACAATAATGCGTTCACTATGCCGTTCATGTTGACTTACCCGCATTCGTATTTTCTTATTCATTATTAAACCTACTCTTGCATTACCTCTATTTCATTTTTTTATTTATAACCCTTTATTCACCTGACCAGAAGTCCTTTACCTCCTACCACCGAACTTCTTTCCTCCTGCCACCTAACTTCCATAACTCCCACTATACCTAACTTCAATCTATCCTTTTCTCTTTTTAAATTTACTTACCTACCTGCCTGATTAAGGGATCTAACATTCTTCTTTCCAATCTGTAGAGTGCCAGTTTTATTTTTCCCGATGACGACATCCTCCTAACTATACCCGCCCGTAGATCGGGTGGCTATTTTACCTCAGGAAAATTTTACCCAAGAAGACGCCATCATCATTTAGCCGCACAGTAGAGGTGCATGTCCGCGGGAAAAATTATGGCTGTAGTTTCTCCTTGCCTCCAGCCGTTCGCAGTACCAGCACAACAAGGCCGTTTTGATTGATGTTACAAGGACAAATCAGTCAATCATTCAGACTGTTGCCACTGCAACTACTGAAAAGGCTGCTGCCCCTCTTCAGGAACCACACGTTTGTCTTGATTCCCGTTAATCGCTTCAGGCAAATTCCGGGATGATTCCTTTGAAAGGGCATGCCAAATTTCCTAGCCCTATCGTTCCCTAATCCGAGCTTGTGCTTCGTCTCTAAGGATCTCACTGTCGACTGGGCATTAAACACTAATCTCCTCCTCCTCCTCTAACAGAGAAGTTGAGGAACTATAAATGCGAGTCATTGGAAAAAGCACGACGCTGTTATCAAAGGAATTTAATGGGTTGGTTTACACGGAGTGATTTCCGAAACGTGAGAAAACGTCACCCGCAGAAAGCACAATTTGCCGATTAGAATTCCTCTTCCATTTTGGCCTACGGTTTAGTTAATAATTAAAGTCATAGGTCTTTTGTTTGTAGAAATGACCTTTGGAAATTCTCTATGGATGAACTGGCAGCTGCGCTCGAATGTCAGAAGAGGCACGGGTAAAGCTCACGCACATAATGCTAGCAAATTTGCACTTTCTATCATGTGCGAAACAACTAAGCGGGCACACCAACAGCTTGTCACAATACGAAAACTGTGAGTTGCGACAGGACGTCATATCAAAGCAACGTCCCAATGATTTTAGCCCTACTAGAGATTCATGATATTTCCGAAAATATGGTTGTACCTGAGGGAAACAGATGACATCCATGCGCCACTCAGAAATCAGTTTCTTCAGATGTTGTGTTTGTATAGGGAGTACATATCGTTATGTACTCCTATACATTTGACGTCTATTAGTAATACATTTTGCATCTGAGCAGCCCAATGCCCCAGCTCTATTCAAATTCAGAAGTGTCTGACACAGGAAAAAAGGAGTTTTGTGCCGCAATGACTGCTATTTTTTGGAAAAGCAGTGAAGTTAACGGTTAGTTGCACGGGTGGAGGCAGTACGAGGGTGATCAAAAACTAACGGGAACTTTTGTTTTCCTTAAAGACTCTTTATTTATTCATCAAGATCAACATTGACCTCTTCAAAGTAAACCGCTTATGATTTAATACATTTGTGGCAGCCCTTTTTCCAATTTTGGTAGCACTTCTAGAACTCACTTTTAGCTATGGTGTTTAACTCCTTCAGCGATTCTGTTTCTTCTGTCTAATCAGTTGTGGCAAAATGACGTCCTTTCAAGGTTCTCTTTAACCTTGGAAATAGAAAGAAGTTACAGGATACCATGTACAGTCTTGTTTTTTTTTCCAAAACAAAATCACAAACAAACATTACCGTGATGCAGTCTCCACGAGTGGTTTTACCACAATTTTGGTCGTTGTCATCGGATTGCTTCACGCAAACGGCGCATGACTTCTAGGTAGTATTCCTTAACGACGCACCACCACAGGCAGGAACTCATGATGCACTATCCCATCGTATTCGAAGAAAACAGTGAGAAAAACCTTCATATGTGATCGAACTTGTTGATTCTTTTTGGTCTTGGCTTTTCAGGCAGTCTCCATTGGGACGAATGAGCCTTGGAGTCGACGTCATACCCATATATCCATGTTTTGTCACCAATTATAAACTTTTTTCAGAAATTCTGGATCGTTGTCGGCATCATTTAGCAATTACTGAGCGATGCCTATGCGACGTCATTTGTGATGGAAATTCTACAACTTCGGAACGTAGCTGCTACCCGTTTAATGCCCAAAACACCCTGGAAAATTGCATGACATAAGCCAGAGGGTACACCGACATAATCAGCAACCACTCTGATGGTTATATGTCGATTTTCGAGAACCATTTATAGTACTTCTTCCACATTACTATCGGTAATTGATGTGCTAGGGCGTTCAGGACGGTCATCGTCTTCAACAACTCCTCGACCCTCTTTGAAACGCTTATACCATTCGTAAACTCTTACCTTACTCATAGTAGTATCACCAAAAGCCATAGTCGACATTTCGTATGCAGCACTGCACTTTATTCCATATTTCAAGAAAAATTTAATGCAGATTCTTAGATCCATTGTTTTCGAAAGTAAAAATTCACCGAACACTTAAAAACACGTATAACCTTTTCGACTGCCAACAATAAACTAAATATTCAAAAGAGTCGAAAATGCAAACACACATGAGGAGCAAGTCCACCAACAAGATAAGAAAAATATTTGAAAATTATATACGTAAAGTCCGCGAAATTATTAAATTCTTGTTATTTTTTGATCACACCTCGTATATGAAGTAGATACTGAGCGGCCGCGTGACTTGTTTAAACGACGGGTGGTCGCCTCCTGGCAACACGACCTAAGCGCCTGTACACTAGCGACTGCCCAAGGTGCTACCTCACGTGCAGGCAACCCAGTGAACCCTGCCCTGTACATGGACTGCTTTGTGTGCACAGACAACGGCGTCCTTTGTAAAGGCGCTCTCGCTCGCACAATCTATGGCGATGGGGGCCAGTGGTGAGGAATTGGACACAGCAGACTGGAAGGCAGCTGTTTAAAGTAATACTGGTCCAAACTTTCCTTACTGAAATACAAAAGGCAACACTTGTATCTATAAAAAAATGTGTAAAGATTACACGTGACAATGTGAGCGCTCTCGTACAAAGTCACATTTTCAATGCGCAAATTGCCACACTCAAACTTCAGTATAGTTTTACTGTCGATTTTGGATAAGATTGTTGTTATTCGGCGTGTTTAACCAACTGTAATATCAGATTGTAAGTATACTGTCTTCTCTATCATATCCCTCTGTTTCATTTCCTCCTTAGGCATCCGTGGCTTCAATTTTAAACGTGTTTATCTGCTAGCTACTTACGTTATGTAAACTGAAAATTGCTCACAGAACTGAAGCAAACGAGGAATGCCAAATCAAGAATATACGAGGGTTGGAACTTTAATAGTGGCAACTATTTATCTACTGCTTGTACAAAATAGATACGTGTTTCAAAAGTTTTACTGATCTTCAAGCCGGCCGGTGTGGCCGTGCGGTTAAAGGCGCTTCAGTCTGGAACCGCGTGACCGCTACGGTCGCAGGTTCGAATCCTGCCTCGGGCATGGATGTGTGTGATGTCCTTAGGTTAGTTAGGTTTAATTAGTTCTAAGTTCTAGCCGACTGATGACCTCAGAAGTTAAGTCGCATAGTGCTCAGAGCCATTTGAACCATTTGAACTGATCTTCAAAGTATTCACCAACATTGTGTATAAACCGTTGCCAGCGATGTGGAAGTCGTAGGATACTCTTAGCAGTGCCAGTTGTGTTGACAGTTCGAGCGGCGCGGTCTATTGCCCGACGAATTTGTAGCAGTTCTGATGCGAATGCCTTGAAATGTTTCTTTCAGTTTAGAAATCGGGTTGAACTCACGAGGGCTTAAGTCAGGGGAGTGCAGTAGGTGGTATAGCACTTAGCAGCCCCGTCAGTCAGACAAATCAGTTACAGCTTGCTCTGTACGTGCTTGAGCATTGTCCTGCAAAATGATGGTCAGGTCCTGCAGAAAGTGTCATCACTTCTGTCCCTAAGCTGGTCGTAAGTTGTGTTCCAAAAATGAACAGCATAGAGGCAGAAGTGATGACACTTTCTGCAGGACCTGACCATAATTTTGCAGGACAATGCTCAAGCACGTCTTGACTGATGAGGCTGCTACGTACTATGCCACCTACTGCACTCCCCTGACTTAAGCCCTCGTAAATTCAACTCGATTTCTAAACTGAAGGAAACACTTCACGGCATTCGCTTCAGAACTGCTACAAATTCGTCGGGCAATAGACCGCGCCGCTCGAACTGTCATCACAACTTGCACGGGTAAGAGTATCCCACGACTTCCACATCGCTGGCAACGGGTTATACACAATGCTGGTGACTACTTTGAAGGTCACAAAAACTTTGAAACACGTATCTATTTTGTACGAGCTGCAAATAAATAGTTGCCACTATTAAAGTTCCAACTCTCGTCTCTCATCTATTGCAGTGCCCTCAATATCTTGTGCAATTCTGCATAAAATAGGTAAATTCAATGAGCAGACAAATCTCTGGAAAACAATTGTACAGCATATTTGGACCCATCTGTGGATACTGCTATATGGAAGAAGCAGTCAAATGAAAACGAGACAGATAGAAAAAAGTAAGTAAACTGTTAATTATTTAAAAAGTAATCGCCATAACTGTTAACACATTTATCCCACAGTGAGGTAAAACGATTAGTGTCTTCATGGAAAACGGTCTATAATGCTCTGGGGAACACATAAGTGGGCATCCATGGGTCCAGTGGAGCACGTGCAAGACACGGTGACAGCCAACGAGTATCGTACACTGGTTGCGGACCACTTATACTCCTTTATGACCATCATGTTTCCTGACGGCAGTGGCACTTTTCTACAAGACAATGCCAGGAGTTTGATGGAGTGGTTCAAGCAACACAATGGCGAGTTCCAATTGATGCGCTGGCCCCCCAACTCGCCAGATCTGAACCCGGTCGAACACATCTGGGGTGTGATTGGAAGTGGCGTCAGAGCTCATCGCTCCCCTCCCTGGAATTTATGGGAATTAGATGACTCGTGTGCGCAGACGTGGTGCCAACTCCTTCCAGGGATCCACCAAAGACTCATTGCTTCCATGGCAGCGTTGCCGCTGTTGACCGTGCCAAAGATGGACATACCGGCTATTATTAGGTAGGTGGTCATAATGTTCTTGCTGATCAGTGTACATAACATGAATAATTTTTCAGTACTCAGCGGTACGTCTTGCAGAGTTCAAGTAATGCATGATAATACGCTGGTAAAGTATTTATACTAACCTGGATAAGCATAAGGCAGATCAGTGTTTGTGACAACGTAGACAAGTGGCACGTGAAGGCGAAGGTTCCTTAAAAATACTGCATTATAGTCAAGCAAGGTGAGCACATGGTGCTTCTAAGACTTGTTAAAAGTGGTATGTATCCAATTTTTGTGGTCGTCACTTACAAATGTCACAGTTAATTAAATGTTTCGAGCTATTATGCCGTGGTCGAATGGATTTCACCTTAAAATCTAATGTTTCGAACCCATCTGCGGAGGACAGTTTCTAGGGGGTTCGTAGCTACTTTGAATGTACGATTCACATCCTAGCTCGCTACTGAGTACAGTAAAATTCCGGAAGCGGAAGCCTGGTACATCTCTCATTCTCATTTATAAAAATGAAGTTCATGAATGGCTGCAAACGATCTCCAAGTAGCTGAACATAACCATTTCTACAACTACATCATACTCCTCAAGCCCCATCTAATGATATGTGATCGAGGATACTTTTGTACCACTACCTGAGCCCTCCAACCCTGTTTCACTCGCGAATAGAGCCAGGGAAGAATGACTGTAGGTAAGCCTCTGTATTAGCCTTGATTTCTCGAATCCTCTGCGTGGTCATTAAGCGAGACGTCTGTGGAAGAGAGGGGGGAGGGGGAAGTAAGAAGTACTCGTTACATGCTGTCTGACTCTTTCCGGAAACTGATGTCTCGAAATTTCAGTAGTAAATCCCTCCGTGTTGCACAACGCCTCTCTTGTAGCGTCTGCCAGTGGAGTCTGTTGAGCATCTCCGTAACGCTCTTGCACAGGCTAAACGATTCCGTGACGAAACGTACCGATATTCTCTACGTCTTCTATCAGTCCTACCTGGTAGGGATCCCAGATAGATGAACAAAACTGAAGAATCGGTCGAACAACCGAGGGAGGGACTGTGTTAAGAACTTCTGCTGTGAAACACTTTCGGAAGACCGAATCCAATATTTCGGCTTTCTCCCTGCCATATCACGTTTCGGTGCCATTATGGTTACTAAGTGAATGAATGGATGATTTTGACCCGCTTACTAATTTTACATACGACCAAAACCTCTTAGGATTTATACGCAGATCGGTTGAAGAAGTTTTACTGTCAGAGTGATTGAACGCTTATCTCATTGTTCTCCTTACGTTCATTATGAAGCCGCCACCAGCTTGCACACTGCCTTGTTCACTACTTGGGTCCATGGCTTCGTGGGGTCTGCACCACAAAAAATGGTGCAAATGGCTCTAAGCACTATGGGAACTAACATCTGAGGTCATCTGTCCCATAGACTCAGAACTACTTAAACCTAAGTAACCTAAGGACACCACACACATCCATGACCGAGGCAGGATTCGAACCTGCGACCGTAGCAGCTGCTCTGCTCCGGACGGAAGCGCCTAGAACCGCTCGAATCCTACCATCGCCTGCAAACAACTGAAACTGGGACTAATCTGATCAGGCCACGGCTTTCCAGTCAACTAAAGTCCAACCGATATGGGATCACGAGCCCAGGGAAGGCGTTGCAGGCGATGTCGTGCTGTTAAGAAAGGTACTCGCGTCGGTCGCCTGCTGGCAATCGACGCCAAATTTCGCTGCACTGTCCTAACGGATATGTTCATCGTACGTCCCACATTGATTTCTGCGGTTGTATGACGCTGTGTTTTGTTTGTTTGCGCTGAAAACTCGGTGCAAACCCCTCCGTTGTCGGTCGTTAAGTGAAGGCCGTCGGCCACTGCGTTGTCAGTGATGACAGGTAATGCCTGGAATTTCGTGTTTTTGGCACAGTCTTGACACTGTGGTTCTCGGAATATTGAATTCCGTAGCGATTTACGAAATGGAATGTCCCATGCGTCTAGCTCCAACTACGATATCGCGTTCAAAGTCCGTTAATTCCCGTCTTGCGGCGATACAGCGCATACCTTATCACACGACTCAACAGAGTTCAAGTGACAGCTCCGGTAAAGCTTTGACTTTTATTTGTGTATGCGACACTACCGCCGTCGGTACATGTATATCAAAACAGTCTCTACACTGTGAACCGCAGCAAGAAAAGCAGTTGTTTACCAAATTATACAGAGGGATCCAAAAAAAATGTATCCACTGTTTAATAGTCCATAACTGGAAAATTAATTGACGGAGTTGTCTCATCTTTGGTAGTGTAATAGTTTGTAGTTCCGGCAATCGCCACACAAGCGTTGTATTGCGTTGTTTTGTTTTGTCAGATGACAGTCGCTAGATAGTCAGTGTTTTGTTCTTAGTTGCACATAGTTACTCGAGTAAACATGGCTGGCGCCAGGCTTACATTCGATGAAAGAAAGTCAGTTTTGAAGTGGTATTTTAAGTACGAAAACATTAATGAGGTTCAACGGCAATGGCGAAATGAGTATCAAACAGAGCCACCGACACGTTTAACGATTCGTCGCATTCGAGACAAATTTGAAGCCGAAGGCTGTGTTAAAGATGTACACAAACAACGATCTGGACGACCTATAACAGTAGCAAGTCCAGCTAACTCCCGTCGTGTGTTACAACAATACACTCGCTCTCCACAGAAGTCTGTGAGACAGTGTACCCGTGAAACTGGAGTGAGTCGCTCAAGTGTTCGGCGAATTTTGATGACAGAAAAGTGGAAGTGCTACTCCCACGATTGCTACACGCAATGAACGAGGACGACCCAGATCGTAGAATGGAGTACTGCGAGTGGTTTACTAACATGTTGCGCAACGATAAAGTGTTTGCAGAGATGATTGTGTGGTGTGATGAGGCACAGTTCAAACTCAGTGGTACAGTAAATCGCCACAATTCCATCTACTGGGCAGCCGCAAATCCGAACGTCCATGTAGAAAAAGCCGCGAATTTTCCAGGAGTAAACGTGTGGTCTTACCGGGGCTTGATTGGGCCATTCTTCTTTGACAGCGCAGTTACCGGTGAGATGTACCTTCAGGAGCTTCAAACATCCATTTTACATGCCATCCGAGATTTGTATGGAGACGGAAGAGTTTACTTTCAGCAAGATGGTGCCCCAGCTCACTACCAAAATCGTGTTAGGGCGTATCTCGACGAAAATCTACCAGGAAGATGGATAAGCCGTAGAGGTGTGGAATATCCACCACGTCCCCCAGACCTAACTCCTCTGGACTTTTACCTGTGGGTAACACTAAAGGACGTCGTTTATCGACAAAAGCCCCGCACACTGGATGAACTTCGAGAATCCATCGTACATTCATGTGCAAATATCCAACTGAACACGTTGCAGTCAGTAGTTCGTGCTGCAGTTCGGCGGCATCGTTTGTGTGTGGATGTTAATGGTGACCATTTCGAACACCTACAGTGATATCTTTAAGTTGGACTTTAAGCTACACTTTCACCAATAATGAGACAACTCCGTTATTTAGTTTGCAAGTTATGGACTTTTAAACAGTGGATACATTTTTTTGGACCCCTCTGTAGAATCGAGATGAAAGAATTTACAGGAGCTTTGTTGGTAAGTGCATTTTTCGAAACAAGCACCGATCATCGCTGCCGACTGCGGCACGGCAAAGCATCTACCCGATCTGAGAATATGGGCAGTCGGCAGGGAGGGCGTACGCCCGGTAGCGGCGCGTGGTACCTGCGAGCGCGGTAAGCCACGCAGTTACGTAAGGCGCACCGGAGAGAGCCGGACGGCTGCGGCCGGGCGGGCTGCGCTGCTGGCGGCGCGGCGCGCGGAATGCGAATTTTGCCCCTGGCGTTCCTTTTTTCTCGCTTTGTGTCTGCGCGGCGCGGCTCGGCGCGGCGAGCGCGGGCAGGCGAGCGAGCACGCAGTTTTTCCCTTTTGGTTTTTTGGCGGCGCGGCGCGGACCGCTGGCAGGGCAGCCAACGACACCCAAGGCCGGCGGTGGCCCGGGCCAGCTCGGGCCGGCGCTGTTGCCGGCTGCAACTCGGCGCTGCCCGCCGCCGCCGCCGCCGCTGCCACCGCTACCCGCCTCGCTGTTGACAAACACCCACCTCCACTGCGGCCGTCAGCTGTCGCACACGTCGCACATCTGCCACGCTAATGTCAAACGTCATCGACTGACTGACTGGGAAAACCGTGATTCCATTGGCACTATAAACTTATTGACAAATAAAAAAAAAAAAAAATCAGTTCCATCCGCTACACGCCTGCCCGCCTATTAAGCTATTGCTAAGTGATACCTAAACGAGAGAAATATGCATGGAATATATATGTTACGTTGGGGCTGAAATTCATAGCGCCTTTGTTTTACATGTTGGTATTCCGAGTACTATGGGTTTCTTTATCGTCATTTTTTGTTTGTAGTTCACTGTTGCTATTTGAGTTTACATATTGTGACTTTCTTATTTAGACCTGTGGACGCTAGAAATCGGAACATTTCCGACATATTCTTCTGATTGATTTCAATAGAGAGGTCCAGAAAAACCTACTTCGTATGTGGGGATAATGCCATAAGATAGAGCACGGCAAGAAAATGGTTTTCTCGTTTTTAGGATGATCGTTTTGACACTAGCGATTTCCATGTTTAGGAAGACCTTCGAAGTTCGATGAAGATCGTATAAACGCATTAATCCACAATGATGCATGTCAGTGCACTCGGGAACTGCAACTGTGATGAAATATCTACCATCATACTGCATTTGCATATAATGGGGAAGGTATAAAAATCGGGTATGTGTACCGCATGCTCTATGCCAAAATCACAAAAATCAGCAAGTGACCATAATTGCATCTCTGCTTGCTCGTCGTCAGTTGGCTCGTCAGCAACATCGACCATTCCTGTCCTGTATCGTTACTGGTGACGATAAATCGTATCTTTAACATAAGGAAAATGAAAGAATGGTTGAGCCAAACAAAGCAGCAACTCCCCGTACAAAGGAAAGGTCTGCGGGCATCCATAAAGATAATGTTATGCATCTGGTGGAACACCGACCGTGTGGCGTGCTATGAATTCCTTCCCCGAGGGTGTAACCGTCACTACTGACATGTGTTGTCAACAAGTGAGACGTCTTGCAGACGGAGTCCAAGAACTACGACCAGAAAGACTGCGCGAAGCGATACTGCTCCACGAGAACGCCGTGAGCATTCCGCTAGACTGACAAAAAACTCTGTAGAGGAGCTGGGGAGGGATGCCATTCCTCACCCACTTTATTCGCATAATCTTGAGCCCTCAGATTTCCACCTTTTCCGTTATCTAGCGAACAACCTACAAGAAACTACCATTCCGGATGAAAATGCGCTCCGAATATAGGTCTTCAAGTTCTTCGCCTGAAAACCACATGATTTCTACAGCTGTGGAACCGAATAGTTATCCCAGCGTCGGCAGACAGTTGTAAATAGTGAAGAACACATTATCAATGACTAAAGTCTCTGTTACATGTATCTGTTAACTTATGAAAAAACTTTATGAACTTATGCACCAACCCAATAGGAATAAAGCAACATATAACGTCAAGTACCACAGCAGGTATATCACAGTAATAATAAATTTCGGGCAGTGTCATTAAGAAATAATATTTTCAAAAGCCAGTTACATTAATTGTCATGGAGGACTGAAATTCGAGAGTATGCAAAGGAAGAGAATAAAAAATAGTAAAACAGCTTGCACTTGAGAAATGAATGAAAGGAGAAGCCGCCTGATAGTAGGCCTATGTGCATGGAGCACTGACTACAGAGTCTTGGTTTAAGAATTATAAAAGACGGTTGTATAAGTGGAACAGATCTGGAGGCAGTGGAATGTTTCAGATAGATTATTGTAAAGGTCAGAGAGCAATTTCGAAACAAGATTTTAAGCTGCAAAACATTTCTAGGAGCAGAGTGGACTCTGATCGTAGTTTATTGATTATGAACTGCAGATTACAACTGGAGAACCTGCAGAAAGAGTTGGGATTTGCATGAAATGGAAGAACGAGATATTGCGATTTACAAAAGAAATGTTAGACAAATTACTTGAAACTGGAGGGTAGGTGGAAGCAGCACAATAAAACTTTGAGAGATAAAATAATGAAAGCAGCAAACGATCGAATAGGCACAAAGACAAGGCCCATTTGAAGCTCTTGAATAACACTCGAAATACGAATACTACATACGAAAGGAGAAAGTATAAAAATGCAGCAATGAAACAAACGAAAGAGAATACAGACGACTGAAAAATGACTTTCACAGGAACCGCAGAAAGGCAAGATAGGAACTCCTAGAGGAGAAATGCAAAGCTCTAGAAGCATGCATGACTATGACAAAGACAGATTCTGTCTATATGAAAATTAGAGATCTTTACAGACAAGACATGCTGTTCTATTAATATCAAGGAGCTTATATGGCAAGCCACTTCTAAGCAAAGAAGTAAAAGCTAAAAAATTGAAGGAATAGACAAAGGAAATGTACTTGAAGCCAAGAATGTAGAAAGGCAAGAGGTCGTAAATAAAGCAGGAGATACGATACCCCGAGAAAAATTTGAAAATGGGTTGAAAGACTGAAATCGAAACGAGGTACATGGGAATAGACGAGTGCCCCTCCGAATTATTCATACCTTTGGGAGAGCCAGCCCTGGGAAAACCGTTTCACATGTTGTGCAAGATGTAAGAGATTGGCAAAATACGCCTAGACCTCAAGGAGAATATAATAATTCCTGATCCATAGAAGGTGGGTGCTGATAGGTGTGAATACTATCAGACTATCACTTTAATGAATCAGATCTGCAAAATAATAAAATGAATTATTTACAGAACAATAGAAAGAGCGTACAATCCGAGCTTGGGGAACATCAATTGGCGTTCTAGAGAAATGTTAAAACATATGAAGCAATACCGATCCTACGACTTAACTTAGAAGAATATATTGGAGAAATGCTACATTTACAGCATTTGTAGATTTAAATGATCCTTTTTAGAATGTTGACTGGACTACACTCTAAATTCTGACAGTAGCAGGAATAAAATTCAGGGAATGAAAGGCTTTTTGTAACTTGCATAAAAACCAAATTGATGCCAGAAGAATCAAAGAACAAAATGAAATGAAGCTAGTCGATAAGAAGGGAGTGATAGTGGTTGTCACCTGCCACCAATGTTATTCAGTGAGTGCACTAAGTGTGAAGGAAACCAAAGATAAATTTTGAAAGGGAGTTAAGTTGACAGAGGAACTTCAAAGATGAGTTGAACGAAACCGGTAGTGATATGTTGTACACCGGTTAAGACACAATGAGAACAGTGCCTAGGTGGATTATGTAGAAAAAGATTATTAAATATTCGTAAACACAAGTCTCCTTCATGGAGTTTAAGTTACTTACTGATGAACGTTGGGTTGGTACTTTGAGTTCCAACAAGGAAAGCAAGTAATGATCAAGTGGGCAAAGGCCAAAGTGAAAAACAAAAGATTTAAGTCCAGGTTCATTTAGAATGTGCAGGAATTAATAAAATAATGTTGGTCACAGCAAAGGGAGGCAGTATGTGTTTAGTTTGCGTAAGGCCAAAGTCTGAAGATGTAAAGTCACTGTCCTAAGCTCGATGAGGATTGGAAGTTAAACAGCAAGGCGACAGTCCGATGATGATTCCTTAGTAGGAGCACTAAGTGGTGGACCATTACTGCGCTCGGCACCTGGCCCTGAGAACTCGAAAGAAGGACTGGTTCGACAGCTACGAGTGAAATGCTGTCCTGTGGTTGTGCACCAGTGTAAACACTGTTGCTGCACATGGGCAAGGCATGGCCTGCTAGTGGACTCGTGATATCGTGTAAGAAACCAGTGCCCGCGATCACAGAGCCACAGACATGGGAGCACGCTCTGCTAGCTGTAGACCTCCCTGCCAAAGACTCTGTATGCAACAAGCCAGCATGTTGTTGTCGTCTGGAATATTTAGCAACATTCGAGGCAAGCGTTGATCGGCGGTTCGCAACGGGCACTTCTGCCTCTGATAGGAGATAATGCGTGAAGCGTGTCCGTCCACGGGATCCGAGTGTGTGGTTGGCTGCTGGTTGCTGTCTTGTAGGAGACACAGCATCCCTTCCCCCAGGGGAAGAGATGGTGATTTCATCTTGTTGGAGAGTGACGATCTGGCGTTCTTCCTCCCCCAGAAAACGATGGCATGACTGTTAGGAGATACAGGGCGAGGAGTCAACGTGGCAGTGGTCCTGAGGAAGTGGCATCAGAGATATTCAGCAGCTGTCTCCATAGGCAAAGTTCCCAAACCTTCCACGGAGCGGCATGGGCGGACTTGGGGCGGTTGGTAAGACTGGCATCAGCTGAGTGGTGTGATCCGGAGCGAGTCTGCAAGGATACCAAAGACAGTAGTAGATATACTACATTCAGATGGCTGACAGGCGTCTAAAAGCACTGTCTAAAAGACTCAGGAAAAGTGCCCATGGAATGCGGATGTGAGTGAGAGAGCACCTGAAAGATAGAAAAGCTGTGCCTGGATGGTGTATGTGAGCGCAGAAGCACCTGAGAAGTACAATTATTGCTTCAAAAGGCATGGATGAGTATGGTAACACTAGGATGTAAAATAATGCTTCCCAGAGGGCATAGACGGTTGCACGAGCACTTGGGAATTAAAATTGTTGTGCCGGAGGTCACAGATATGTGCAGAAGCACTAGGGTTGTAAAATGATCGTTCCCGGAGCGTATGGATGAATGTGGGAGCACTTGACAAGTGGAACTGTTATGCCCAGAGGGCACTGATTGTGGAGGAGCAATAGAGACATCAAATGATTGCAGGTGGAGGATATATACGAGTGTGGGAACACTTGAGGTGTAAAATTATTGTGCCCAAAGGACAGAATTGGGTGCAGGAGTAGTAGAAAAATGGACAGTCGATTGCACAGAAGAAATATTTGTAAAACATGTGCGTAGATTGAGCATAGAAAAGAGGATCAGAGATTGTGTGTGAGGATTAGGCACCTACTAGACCGAAGAACTCAACAAGACAGTTGTCTTAGCCTCTCTCACCTCGATTCTCCACAATCCTACCTACACGTGGTGCCTCCATTAAGCTGAGCAACCCAGTGGAAGGTTGGGGAACCAACCCCAGCGGGAAACTGAGTCAGCAAGCCGACAGGATGTGGAGGACAGTGGAAGGCAACGGAAACCACAACTGGAATTACTTCCCTAGACGTTGATGGGATGGACCTCTTTGTGAAATATTCCGGAGGTAAAGCTTCCCCTCAATCGGATCTCTGGGAGGGGAATACAACGAGGACTCCAGAGATTAGGGCAAATGGAAAAGGAAGGAAGGAGAAGGAAAACTTATTGAGGATTTGGAGTTGGAACGTTTTAACCCTTCTCCAGGAAGAGAAATTACAAAACGCCAAACACGAAATGACAAGAAACAAGTGGGATGTGCTCGGAATGTGTGAGGTGAGATGGGGTGGTTGTGGAGAACTAGAAAGTGACGACTTCCGATTGTACTATTCAGGTGAAGATAAAAATGGAATGTATGGGGTTGGAATTTTGATGGTAAAAGACGGAAGGGCAAGATTATCAAGGCTGAATATGCTAGGAGAAGAATAATGATGATGAGATTGAAAGGGAAAAAGAAAGACTTAGTTATCATCCAGGTATATATGCCAACAAGTAATCATTCATATGAAGAGGTAAAAGAATGTTATGAGACGATAGAAAACTTAGCAGAGAGAGAGAGAGAGAGAGAGAGAGAGAGAGAGAGAGAGAGAGAAAAGAAATGCATGTATTGTTATAATGGGTGTTTGGAATGCGGTAGTTGGTGAAGGACCAGAAGGGAAATCTCTGGGAAAATTTGGACTGGGAGAAAGAAATGAGAGAGGGCAAAGACAGTTGGAATACTGCAATGAAAATTTCATGGTAGTTGGAAATACTTTATTTAGATACTTGGATATCTTGATTTGACAACAAAAGATACCAAATTGATTACATAATGATACAACAAAGATACCGACATTGTCTAAAGAGTGTCAAAAGCTATCCAAGGGCAGATATTTATTCAGATCATATATTAATAGTAGCTGAGGTTCTAGATAAATTGAAAAGAACCTGGAAAGGACAGAAGTGAGAGCACATTAATTTGAGAAACTGAAAGACAAAGACAATTGTGAAAAATTAGAGAATGCATATTGTGAAATCATGATGCAAGGACAGGAAGCGGAATGCACAGAACGAAGATGGGATTGTTTTAAAAATGGGATCAAAAAGGCAGCTAAGGAAACGCTCCGAGTCAAGGAGAGGAAAAAAGTAAAGAAAGAATGGGAAACACCAGATATGATAACCAAGATGGATGATCACAGGAGGTTAAATAATGAATTAAGAAGGGAGACAGTAAAAGCAAAGGAGAAATGACTGACAGAAATGTGTGACAAGATAGAGAAATTAGAGAAAGAAAGAAAATATGATTTGATCTTTAAAGAAGCAATGGATTTGACATCCAGGGAGAAGAGAAACAACAATGGACTGAAGGAAGTAGAGGCAGCAGATGGTAAAATGGTAAGTGAACCCCAAGAAAAAATGAGAAGATGGGAAGAATATATAGAATGGCTATACGCTGCAGACAGCCGATCAAGTGAAGAAGACCTTGGGATAGAAGAAGAAGATAAAGTTGCAGTTGATGACAAAGGAAATGCAATACTAATTAGTGAATTGAAGAGTCTATGAAGGATATAAAATATGGAAAGCAAATCGGAATTGATGAGATTCCTGCGGAACTGTCAAAGTCATTAGTGAAAGAAGGGAAAATGGAGTTGATTGAATTGTGTAATCAAATATACATGACAGGAAACGGGCCAAAGGACTTTATAGAAAGTATCTTAATACCTACAGAAAAGAAAAAGAACAGCAAAAAGTGTGAGGAACATAGAACAGTGAGCCTGATATCGCATGCAGCCAAAGTCTTGCTCAGGGCGCGTAACAGAAGGCTATATGGAAAGCTGAATTGCTTAATAGGAGATGAACAGTTTGGTCTCAGGCGAGGAGTGGGAACTAGAGATGTCATTGGGCTACTGAGAGTGATGGGGGAGAGGTACATGGAGAAGAAAAGGAAGGTGTATATTGTGTTCATTGATCTTGAAAAGGCTTTTGACTGTGTCAGATGGGACAAACTGATGGAAATCCTAAGGAAACATGGAGTTGACTGGAGGGATAGACGGCTAATTAGAAATTTATATTTGAATCAGAGAGCAAGATTAAGGACAGGAGGTGTGATGAGTGAAGAAGTAGAACTGGGAAGAGGTGTAAGACAAGGTTGTTGTTTATCACCAACACTGTTCAATATACATCTGGAGGAAATCATTAGTGAAAGTTTTGATGGAAGGAGAGGAGCTTATACAGGGGATCGGAGAGTGGAGTGTGTAAGATTTGCAGACGACATGGTTGTGAAGGCAGAGAGTGCAAGAGAGATGGAAAATTGTTAGATGATCTAAACACAAAATTAGAAGAATATGGAATGAAGATGAACAAAAAGAAAACGAAAACCATAGTAATTGGAGGAAAGGGAAGATAATGACGTATGAAAATAGGGGGAGTGGAAATAGAACAAGTGAATAACTTCAATTACTTGGGAAGTGTAATAATGGATGATATATATTGCTCAACAGAAATTAGGAAAAGAATTGCAATGGCAAAAGAAGGATTCAAGAGGAAACAGAAATTACTTTGTGGACCACTAAATAAAGATCTGAGAAAAAGACTTGCCAAATGATACACCTGGAGCGTTGCACTATATGGTGCGGAGTCCTGGACATTGAAGAAGGAAGATGAAAGAAGATTGGAGGCACTAGAGATGTGGATATGGAGAAGAATGGAAAATGTGAAATGGGAAGACCGAGTAAGGAATGAAGAAGTATTAAGAAGAGTTGGAGAAGAAAGAAACATGCTAAAAGTTATCAGAAGGAGAAAACGGAACTGGATTGGACATTGTTTGAGGAGGGACTGTTTATTGAAGGAAGGAATGGTGGAGGGAAAAAGGGAAAGAGGAAAAAGAAGATATCAAATGCTGGACAATATAAAAGATGACAAATATTCAGAAATGAACAGATTGGCTATGGACAGACAAAAGTGGAAGAGCTTCACCCATGACAAGACCTGTCGTAAGGCAGAATACCATACTACTACTACTACTACTACTACTAGACCGAAGGAAAGGAAGTAAGCTTGACTGCTGAGGTTCACTTCTGGGAGTCGCTGTAGGGTCTGTGTATGGGGAAGTTTTGAGTTGAGGGTTCTGGTGCTGTGCCAGAAGCAAGAAACTGCGACAGTAATGTCCGGAGGTGGCCGACCCTAGAGTGCTTGTGGGACCATGGTGTCGTAATGAAGCAGGCTAGCTACTCCAAACGGCTTCACTGCATCTGTTACATGTTGGGCAAGAAATATGCGACTTGAGGAATTGCTTCAACGTCAAAGACGAATATAGTCGTCGTCAACTGATATGACAGATTGTTGAGACGTAGCGTAGGAGCGAAGAGCCCTAACAGAGCAGATGAAAAATCGTTAGCTGATGAGACGAACGTTGGCAGGTGGTACAGGAGCCAGCGGCAGTGCTGGAGCGAATAACCACTTCGTCGTAGTTGATGGAAGGTGCGTAGGAGCGAATGGCGTCGCTATAGCTCATGAAAAATCTTTTATCCTTGTCAGCAGCTGATAGGACGATACTTTGAGCATAAGCGCTGGAGACAGTAGTGGCGCCGGAACCAATGAAAATATTTACCCGTCTCGCGAAATGTTGGGACATAACTTAGAAGTCCTGGAGGCAAAAGCAAACACTGTTGACTGGGATAGATGACAAACTGAATTCAAAAGAACATACTTCATTGCGAGATGTTCTGGTCGGAATTTGGAGATGTGAGGAAAGTGGGATGGTGCTGGGGCCAGAAAAAGCCCTCATCACCAACTGATATGTTACGTACTGGTTGAGGTGCAATGGGAATACAGCCCAAGAAGACAATGCAGAACAAATATTCATAAACACAAGTCTCTTCCGTGGAGTTTAAGTTACACATGAATGAAAGTTAAGTTGGTTCAAAAATGGTTCATATGGCTCTGAGCACTATGGGACTTAACTTCGGAGGTCATCAGTCCCCTAGAACTTAGATCTACTTAAACTTAACTAACCTAAGGACATACACACACTCATGCCCGATGCAGGATTCAACCTGCGACCGTAGCGGTCGCGCGGTTCCAGAAGGTAGCGTCTAGAACCTCTCTGCCACCCCGGCCGGCAGTTCAGTTGGTACTTTGAATCCCAGCAAGGAAAGCAAGTAATGATTAGACGGTCAAAGGCCAAGGTGAAGAACAAAAAGATTTAAGTCTTGGTTCACTTGCAGAGTTCTTGAGTTAATAAAACAGTTCGTCTTGGTCTCAGAAAAGGGAGATAATATGCACTTATTTGGCATAAAGCCAAATTATGAACAAGTCAGTAGGGATCAGAAATTAAACAGCAAGGCGGTTATTTACTGAAAACTCGGATTGACAGACCACAATTGTGCTCAGCACCTGGCGCAGAAAACCTAAAGAATTGATTGGTTCGATGGCTAAGACCGAACTGCTGTTCTGTGGTTGTACCCTGGTATAAATACTGTTTCCGTACATGGATGTGGCATGACCTGCTTGTGGGGAGATGACATCGTGTAGGAAAATAGTGCCCGCGATTACGGCGCTGTGGTCGTGAAAGTGCAGTCTGCTGGCAGAGGAACCGGTGCCACTGACTCTGTCGACCAAAAGCCAGCGTATTGTTGTTGTCTGGAATATTTACCAACATACGAGCCGGGTACGGATCAATGTTCGGCAACAGGCTCTTTTCTCTGTTGAGGTAGACAAGGCCTGAAGTGTGTTCAATTGCGGTACGTGAGTGTGTGGTTGGCTGCAAGGAAAATAGGAGGGACAAAGCAGCAGTTTTTATTTTTTATTTTTTTGGTCATCAATCTTCTGACTGGTTTGATGCGGCCCTCCACGAATTCCTCTCCTGTGCCAACCTCTTCATGTCAGAATAGATCTTACAAGCTATGTCCTCAATTATTTGTTGGGTGTATTCCAATCTCTGTCTTCCTCTAGAGCTTTTGCCCTCTACAGCTACCTCTAGTACCATGGAAGTCATTCCCTCATCTATTAGCAAATGTTCTATCATCCTGTCCCTTCCTTATCAGTATTTTCCACATGTCCCTTTCCTCTCCGATGTCGCGCAGAACCTCCTCATTCCTTACCTTACCAGTCCACATAATTTTCAACATTCGTGTGTAGCACCACATCTCAAATGCTTCGATTCTCTTCCGTTCCGGTTTTCCCACACTTCAGACGTACATTCTCAGAAATTTTTTCCTCAAATTAAGGCCGATATTTGGTATTAGTAGACTTCTCTTGGCTAGGAATGCCCTTTTGGCCATTTATAGTCTGCTTCTGATGTCCCCCTTGCTCCGTCCGTCATTGGTTATTTTACTGCATAGGTAGCAGAATTCCTTAACTTCATCTACTCCGTGACCATCATTCCTGATGTTAACTTTCTCGCTGTTCTCATTTCCGCTACTTCTCATTGCCTTTGTCTTTCTTCGATTTACTCTCAATCCATACTCTGCACTCATTAGACGGTTCATTCCGTTCAGCAGATCATATAATTCTTCTTCACTTTCACTCAAGTTAGCAATGTAATCAGCGAATCGTATCATTGATATCCTTTCACCTTGAATTTTAATTCCACTCCTGAACCTTTGCCTTATTTCCATTATTGCTTCATCGATGTACAGATTGAACAGTAGGGGCGAAAGGGTACATCCTTCACCCTTTTTTAATACGAGCACTTCGTTCTTGTTCGTCCACTCTTATTATTCCTTCTTGGCTGTTACACATATTGTATACGACCCGTCTCTCCTTATAGCTTACCCCTACTTTTTTCAGAATTTCGAAAATCTTGTAACATTTTACATTGTCGAACGCTTTTTCCAGGTCGACAAATACTATAAAAGTGTCTTGATGTTTCTTTAATCTTGCTTCCATTATTAACCGCAACGTCAGAATTGCCTCTGTGGTGCCTTTACCTTTCCTAAAGCCAAACTGATCGTCATCTAACGCATCCTCAATTTTCTTTTCCATTCTTCTGTACATTATTCTTCTAAGGAACTTGGGTGCATGAGATGTTAAGCTGATTGCGCGATAATTCTCGCACTTGCAAGCTCTTGCCATTTTCGGAATTGTGTAGATGATGCTTTTCCGAAAGTCAGATGGTATGTTGCCAGACTCATACATTCTACACACTAACGTGAATAGTCGTTTTGTTGCCACTTCCCCCGAATGATTTCAGAAATTCTGATGGAATGTATTATATATCCCTTCTGCCTTATTTGATCTTAAGTCCTCCAAAGCTCTTTTAAATTCTGATTCTAATACAGGATCCCCTCTCTGTTCTATATCGACTCCTGTTTCTTCCTCTATCACATCAGACAAATCTTCCCCTCATAGATGCTTTCAATGTATTCTTTCCACCTATCCGCTTTCTCCTCTGCATTTAACAGTGGAGTTCCCGTTGCACTCTTAATGTTATCACCCTTGGTTTTAATGTCACCGAAGGTTGTTTTGGCTTTCCTGTATGCTCTGTCTGTCCTCCCGACAATCATTTCTTTTTCGATGTCTTCACATTTTTCCTGGAGCTATTTCGTCTTAGTTTCCCTGCACTTTCTATTTATTTCAGTCCTCAGCGACTTCTGTTTCTATATTCCTGAGTTTCCCGGAACATTTTTGTACTTCCTCCTTCCTTCTGTTACCCACGGTTTCTTCGCAGTTACCGTACCTTTTTTGTACCTATGTTTTCCTTCCTAACTTCTGTGATGGCCCTTTTTAGGGATGTCCATCCCTCTTCAACTGTACTGCCTACTGAGCTATTCCTTATTGCTGTATCTACAGCCTTAGAGAACTTGAACCGTATCTCGTCATTCCTTAGTACTTGCGTATCCCACTTCTTTGCTTATTGATTCTTCCTGACTAATATCTTAAACTTCAGTCTACTCTTCATCACTACAATATTGTAATCTGAGTCTATATCTGCTCCTGGGTACACCTTACAATCCAGTGTCTGATTTCGGAATCTCTGTCTGTCTTCCCGTATCACCCGACCTTTTTCAAGTATACCTCATCCTCTTGTGATTCTTGAACAGAGTAATCGCTATTACTAGCTGAAACTTGTTACAGAACTCAATTAGTCTTTCTCCTCTCTCTTTTCTTCTGCTCCTTCCCCAACAACTGCATTCCAGTCCTCCGTGACTATTAGATTTTATCCCCCTTTATATGCTGTATTACCCCTTCAATATCCTCATACACTTTATCTATCTCTTCATCTTCAGCTTGCGTCGTCGGCATGTATACCTGAACTATCGTTGTTGGTGTTGCTTTGTTGTCGATTCTGTTAAGAACAACCCTGTCACTGAACTGTTCACAGTAACACTCTCTTTGCCCTTCCTTCCTATGCATAACGAATCCTACTCCTATTATACCACTTTCTGCTGCTGTTGATATTACCGTATTACCTGAAATCCTTGTCTTCTTTCCACTTCACTGATCCCTACTATATCTAGATTGAGTCTTTGAATTTCCCTTTTCAGCAGGTAGTTTTTGAAATCAGGCTGTAAGATGAAAATCAACAAAAATAAAAGGTAATAAAATATAGCCGAATTAAATCAGAAAATGCACAGGGAATTAGATTAGAAAATAAGGCACTAAAAGAAGGAAATGACATTTGCAGTTTGGATAGCAAAATAATTCATAACAGTCAAAGTAGGAAGAATATAAGATGTGGAGTTGCATGGCAAGAAATGCGTTTCCGAAACAGAGTTCAAGCTTTATACGTGACTGGAACGATTGAGAAATTGAAACAATTCTGTGAGCGCTGTAAGAAAATCGTAACTGTGAATTAGAGAATAATCGTGTATCGTTGTGGTGTAAATGAAGTGCCTCAACGGAACGTAATTTCCGTCGTACGGCACTTATTGCTTCAGACACTGCGTACACTTTAGCAGTGCTCAAAATACGAATGATATACTATGTGCACGCAATTATCTTGCAAGGTTGCCACGAAACTGTCTACTTTTAAAATCCTCGTACTTATCTTTGTAGAACACATACTGTCTTAAGGTGTGATTTAATGCAGACTTATAGCAAAATATCTCTAGCTGCGTTAGTTTATACTACAGACCTGCCTGGGGGCAGCTGAAACGTTTGACCCTTCAAGGGGTGAACGTGGCTTAATAGCCTGGGCCAGTACTAGTTGTGGCCAGCCAGGCTGGATGGCTGATGGGCTGGCCGGCCAGCTGCAGCCTGGTACCCAGGCGAGGCTGAAGCGAGCGAGCTGGCGGTGGCAGCCCAAAGGGTCCCCGCCCAGGGACCAGCATGGTTGCAGCACATAACTCTGCCGCTCCTTTTGACATAAATATGTTGACTTTCTCCCCTGGCATCAGTACAAGAGCGGCAAGCAGAAATACACATCAAGCCGGCTGTTGCAGTGACTCACTGGGAAAGATCAACTCAAAAGTCGCCAATCTTATTGGAGAAGGTAGATGTCAGAGAAGCTTTCAGATGGTATGGCATGTCACATATCAGTGTAACGAGATGGTAACGTACTACTTTGAAAGAGACACTACCATCAGAGCTCCTCCTCATGCAGGAAGTCAGCAGGAGTTCAGGGAGCTAGTGTCTAAAAGCAGAGAAAAACCCCTTTGTGAACGTGAAGCAGATGCGGCGGGAAACCAACTTCCCCAGCTCCAGTGACACGATTCGCCGAAATCTGAGGGACGCTGGACTGCACGCATATCGATCTGCCGTGAAATACGAGCTCAGCGAAGACAGTGCTTTATACTGGCTGGCATATGTGGAGCTCCATCTGAGTGTGTCGTGGGAAACCGTCATTTTCACTATCGAGAAGGAGTTTTGAACCAGTAACGACGGTCGAAGAGTCGTTTACAGGTCACAAGGGACTCGACAGTGACGCGAATGTGTAACCATGATGAGAAGAAGTGGGTGACTATCTTTTCCTGCTGGGATGAATTTCTGCGAGAGATTCTTTGAACTTTTTCGATGTGTTCCATCAGCCCTACCTCATAGGGATCCCATACCGCGCAGGAATACTCATGAAGAGGATGGACAAGTGTGTTGTTGGCGATCACTTTAATTGATTTGTTGAATCTTTACGTTTTCCACTAACAAACGCGGCCTTTGTGTTTCCTTCCCCTTAATATTTTCCATATGACAGTGCCAGTTTAAGCTGTTCGTGATCGAAGCTCCTAGATATTTAGTTGAATTGACAATTGTCACATTTTGCAGGGTGAAGATATATTTGGCACGGACTTCAATGCGAGATGCCTTTAGTAACAAAACATTGTCTCGAAATTTGGTAGAAAATCCGAAGAAATCCTAGTCGTTTGTAAAGTACACAAGCGGCAAGACGGAGTCAATACCTTCGCTGCGCAGTGCCGCTAAAGCGGAGTTATTGAACGCAGTTTTCCGAAATTCCTTCACCAGGGAAGACGAATGGAATATTCCAGAATTTGAAACACGAACAGCTGCTAGCATGAGTTTCTTAGAAGTAGATACCTTAGGGGTTGCGAAGCAACTCAAATCGCTTGATACGGGCGAGTCTTCAGGTCCAGATTGTATACCGATTAGGTTCCTTTCAGATAACGCCGATACAATAGCTCCCTACTTAGCAATCATATACAACCGCTCGCTCACCGATAGATCTGTACCTACAGATCGGAAAATTGCGCAGGTCGCACCAGTGTTTAAGAAAGGTAGTAGAAGTAATCCATCGAACTACAGACCTATATCATTGACGTCGGTTTGCAGTAGGATTTTAGAGCATATACTGTATTCAAACATCATGAATCACCTCGAAGGGAACAATCTATTGATATGTAATCAGCATGGTTTCAGAAAACATCGTTCTTGTGCAACGCAGCTAGCTCTTTATTCGCACGAAGTAATGGCCGCTATCGACAGGGGATCTCAAGTTGATTCCGTATTTCTAGATTTCCGGAAAGCTTTTGACACCGTTCCCCACAAGCGACTTCTAATCAAGCTGCGGGCCTATGGGGTATCGTCTCAGTTGTGCGACTGGATTCGTGATTTCCTGTCAGGAAGGTCGCAGTTCGTAGTAATAGACGGCAAATAATCGAGTAAAACTGAAGCGATATCAGGTGTTCCACAGGGAAGCGTCCTGGGACCTCTGCTGTTCCTGATCTATTTAAATGACCTGGGTGACAATCTGAGCAGCTCTCTTAGGTTGTTCGCAGATGATGCTGTAATTTACCGTCTAGTAAGGTCATCCGAAGACCAGTATCAGTTGCAAAGCGATTTAGAAAAGATTGCTGTATGGTGTGGCAGGTGGCAGTTGACGCTAAATAACGAAAAGTGTGAGGTGATCCACATGAGTTCCAAAAGAATTCCGTTGGAATTCGATTACTCGATAAATAGTACAATTCTCAAGGCTGTCAATTCAACTAAGTACCTGGGTGTTAAAATTACGAACAACTTCAGTTGGAAAGACCACATAGATAATATTGTGGGGAAGGCGAGCCAACGGTTGCGTATCATTGGCAGGACACTTAGAAGATGCAACAAGTCCACTAAAGAGACAGCTTACACTACACTCGTTCGTCCTCAGTTAGAATATTGCTGCGCGGTGTGGGATCCTTACCAGGTGGGATTGACGGAGGACATCGAAAGGGTGCAAAAAAGGGCAGCTCGTTTTGTATTATCACGTAATAGGGGAGAGAGTGTGGCAGATATGATACGCGAGTTGGGATGGAAGTCATTAAAGCAAAGACGTTTTTCGTCGCGGCGAGATCTATTTACGAAATTTCAGTCACCAACTTTCTCTTCCGAATGCGAAAATATTTTGTTGAGCCCAACCTTCATAGGTAGGAATGATCATCAAAATAAAATAAGAGAAATGAGAGCACGAACAGAAAGGTTTAGATGTTCGTTTTTCCCGCGCGCTGTTCGTGAGTGGAATGGTAGAGACATAGTATGATTGTGGTTCGATGAACCCTCTGCCAAGCATTTAAATGTGAATTGCAGAGTAATCATGTAGATGTAGATGTAGATTATACAATTCCCTTGGCTTTTCTGAGGAGTCTATAAGACGGCAGCATTAACTGCCACAAACCTGAAAGAAATGTATCGATTGTCTGCTAAATAGTTTGTATATACAAGAAATAGCAGAAGGTTTACATCACTTTACTTGTGGAATCATACTCATCACATCCGTTTCCCTAGGTGACTTCCCATCAGTGACTGCGAATTGTGCCATTTCAGACAGGAAATCACGAATCCAGTGATACAATTGAGATGATCGTCCATAGGAAAGCAATGTAGTCGGAGGCCGTTCATGAGGAATGATATCAAAAGCCTTTTTCGACCTCTGTAAATACAAAATCAATTTTAGAGCCCCTGCACGCAGTACATCGTGACAATAGTTCCAACTGTCTCTCATAATAGTGATGATTTTCAGTTCCATGCTGGTTGTATGTCAATAGGTAATATATTTCTGGGTATCACATAACGTTGGGACACAGTATTTATTCACTCGTCGTGCTCCATGTCGATGTCAATGAAATGAATGTGTAACTCAGTGGATTACGTTTATTTTCTTTCGTATGTGTTACGGTGTCTGTGCAACGTTCCATCCTCCTCCCTCACCATAAATACTGAAATACTCCTCATGACGTCGTAGGAAAAGTAATTAAGCCGCTGCATCGTTGATGCACAACATATAGTCCTAAATTATTAGCCCACTCAAGGAAGACATTGCCTGTGGAAACATAATCGCCCTGCTACGACTATAATAGTCCGGTGACGCTGTGATACTTCTGTTACTTCCTGTAATGACAGAGAATTATGTTGCAAGATTCGCTTGATAGGTATTTGTGGTATACCAATTAAAGATTCTGAATGAATTCAACTTTGGTGTGTCATCGACTTGTCAAATATATGTTTACAGACAGGGGAGATTACTTTCACACAGCAACTGTAACGAATCTCGTTGTCTGTACTGCGAATTATCTGTATCAGCCATTACAAGGGCAATGAGGAGGCGATGAACACTGCACTTAGTCGCTTGCTCTACGAAAATGTCAACGCCCGGTAAAGAGTGGGAGGCAGTAGCTCTCATATCCAAACTGATGCAAGAGTAACATTCTACCTCCTATGTGACAGAGCTACAAACAACTATATCGAACTCAGAAAGACATTCTTAGAATTTTTGTCATAAGACGTCTCAATATGTTCAGCAACCAGTAGATCTAGAGGTAAGAAACATAAAATACTGCAGAACTGCTACTGAAAATATGCTAATCTCTTAATGAAATGGTATCTTTGAATACCCTGTCTTTCATTCAGAAATTACTCTCACAGCTACATTGTCGTATTTATGCTGTAGTTCGGCAAAGTTACTGACAAAAGACTTCACGTTTAATTAAGATAGCCATTCGTTGTATGGTATTATAATGAGACACCACTTGTATTAGTCAGTGCATATTAATAACGTTCCCGTTAGGTTATTGAACAAAGTAAACACAAATATCACCGGCCGTTGTGGCCGAGCGATTCTAGGCGCTTCAGTCTGGAACCGCGCGACCGCTACGGTCGCAGGTTCTAATCCTGCCTCGGGCATGGATGCGTGTGATATCCTTAGGTTAGTTAGGTTTAAGTAGGTCCAAGTTCTAGGGGACTGATGACGTCAGATGTTAAGTCTCATAGTGCTCAGAGCCATTTGAACCATTTTTGAAACACAAATATAAGAGAAATGGTCAACAATATATTCCGTCTCGTTATCTAAAACTATCTGAAGATGCGCAGGTAGTTTTTCAATCCCACGCATGTAGCGGCTTCCTGATTCTGAGTTAAGCCACATTTAAAGTGCAATCGCCAAAACAAAACAAACAAAAGAAAACAAAAATAACTTTGTTGGTTGTTGATCAATAAGCGTCTAGAGAGGTAAACACATGCAGGTACCGCATAAGTAGATGTGTGGTAGGTGTGTTTGCCAAACAGGCTCTTTGGTACTGTCTTCCAGGTCGCATGTGATCCGTAGAACGCCAGTTTTGTTTCCACTGATGACGATCTCCTCTTGTGTAGCCCCCTCCCAGAGATCCGAATGGGAAACTGCTTTACGTCAGGAATACTTTACCCAAGAGGACACCACCATCATTTAACCGTACAGTAGAGCTGCATACCATCCGGAAAGGTTGCGGTTGTAGTTTACACTTGCTTTCAGCAGTCCCCAGTACCAGTACACCAAGGCCGGATTTGGTTGGTGTTACAAGGCCAGATCAGTAAATCAACCAGACTGCTGCTCCTGCAACTGATGAAAAGGCTGCTGCCCCTCTTTAGGAACCACACGTTTGTCTGTCGTCTCAACAGATACTCCTCCGATGAGGTTGCACCTACGGTATGGCTACCTGTGTCGCTGAAGAGTGCAAGACACCTCACCGACGGGAAAGTCAATGGTTGAGATCTACTAAATTCAAAGCGTATTTACATTCAAAGCTCTCACTAGAACAAATAACAGACTAAAACGATAACAAGTGACACATTTTGTAGCATCGAACAAAAACGCTACGAACTTGCCTATGAACGTAACACTTCCTTGAGAAATCTAGATGGTTTAACGTCACGTTTCCTTAAATGGGCGATGTAGACTGGATACGCATTTTTTTCGTAGCTACTTCATCCGCGAATATGTTTGCTGACAGAGAAAAAGAATCAAAAAATGTTGAATATGCTTCCTAAAGAAGAGTTTCATAGTACATGCATAGCTGTATTTCAGCTTCCACTATTACTTCACATTGTCGTGAGGCATTCAAACGTCCGTTTATTCCAGTCCATGTCCAGCACTGCGTGATGAGTCTGTCCATCATGATACATAATTTCTGAGCCTATTACTTTCTACCAATGGGCAAAAATAAAGCAAACAATCACCCCTCAAATATCAAGTATTCTTTCATGTATTAGAAATAATATTTTCGGTATATAACGCTGACTTTCAGAAAAACTTAATGATTTTACTTGAGCAGGGACAATTGAAGGTCGCATGACATATATTGTCAAATGAGTGGGCGGTGAATCCACTTACTTTACTTTTTCAAGTTACGGAGCTGTTGCAAGCACCGAAAAGTGTCAGTCATGTCCAGTGTAATTTTAGAAGAAATATTGACTCATAATGTTTTTCGAACATTAAAATTTCTAAAACGATATTAATGAGATTGTTTATAGCACGGTTTCAGACTTGGACAGATTGGCGCAAGACATGAAGAAACAGAAAGCCGTAACAGACAGGTGGAGGAGTGGTGGCGAGAAAAATAAAAAATGAAATGTGGAAAAAATATTGGAGCTGGCTTTTGTGTACGTAGCGGTGTGAGCAGGTCTTTATCTATTGAAAGTAAGGTGTATGCAAGGGATGAACGGACATTCACTTCAGTGCCGAGACAGAAGTGCAAAAGTCGGCAGATGGAGTGGAAAAGAGAACAGGAAGGAAGTGACGAAAGCAGTTTCAGTCAGATATGTTGCGCCATTTGGTTTGATAGACACCGGACCACAGTGGAGTTCCATGACTTACCAGCTGATGGCCGAGTTCTCCGAGGTGCAGGAGTGAGATTTGGCGTGAGGGAAGGGGGTGGGGTGCGATGGGGGGTGTTGGCAATTTTGTGTTTTAAATTCAATACTGTCACATGGTGACACACTTTTTGCGCACTCCCAACCAGATGCACGATACGTTCCGATGATATTTTATGGATATATGCAGCACTCGCCGTTGTCGTGTATATCAGCGGTACAGTTCATTCTACGTCTTAGGCTAAAGCCAAAATTTCTAATGAATGTGTGCCCATCAACCTACGTGAAATTTGCAATCAAAAGTCGTCGATTACAGTATAAACTGTGTAGCACACTCTTAATGCGGATTCTAAGGATGTATACATTCCACCAAATCCAACAGTTCGCGGTTTATGGTGGTAGCACAAACAGCCGTAATAACAATGAGCTTACTTAATACAAAACCTGTAGGCTATTCCGAATCCACTGGGTTGTAATCTACTGATTTGCTTCTAACTGAATGAGGTGTCGTATGTTGGTCTTCAGCCGTATCCATACACAGTAATTCAGTGAACTTATATCAAACAATCTGTATTACACTAGCTCAGGTGATGAGCGATTTATTAACTAAATGTATGGGCTCAATAGTATTTAGTCAAGTTCTTTAGTAAAGTTGACTCAGCGTGGTTGGCCATTCAAGTAACTTTCTCCAACCTACCTCATTTACCACTGTAGCACCACTTGACGTGTGAGAACACTATCTGTTTAATAAACTGCAGTAGTATACTTCTATCAAAATAACTTTGCTGTTGGTATTTCAGAGAGTAGAGTGGTAGGCGCCAGCCGCCAGCTAATCGCAGTTTTTTTACTAGTGCCGCACTGTCGCTGTAACACCATTTGTTTAGGTACATGCACATCCCTGTGAGCGTGGCTGCACACGGGCAACACTACTCCCAACCGCCGCAATCGCTAGATACTTTCATTCCAGCTATTGCCTGGCTTCGTTCAGCTCTTATTTTTCAGTCAAATGTTTCTTGTGGACCAACAACATGGATCGTTGGTTTGATGATACGATAGTTAACTTCTTTTTTAGAAGAGGAGTGCTTTGGAATATGAAATACCCGTTGTACAAAAGTAAAGCAGCCAATGCAGTCACAACCGATTAGTAAGAAGAGGCGATGGGAATGCCGGAGTTTTGAAGGAAGGAAACTAGACAGAAAATTTAAAGCATCAAGTGAGGAAAACAGAAACGTATGATTTCCGTAGTCGAATGTTTTGTGTCAGGATAGTTAAACAGCGGCCACTAACAAGAAGGTAGGACACTGACTGCAATTTTGTTGCTGCAGGTGTAACTCCTTTAGTTGAGTGTCTTTAGGCTGGTTTTACCTTAGTATGCGAACTAAATCACTTGGCTAAATTAGTGGCCTAGTATGTTTCAGCCCTTAATCCAAGTAGTCCAATCATCCTTTCCACTTTAAATACTGCTATACGTCCGATACAGAAATGCTTAAATACTATGCACGAACGAATGCAGCCCATCGTACATGAACCGTTTGCGTTGGCATGCATAAAAGACACAGCTAGGGGATCAATAAACTGCGTTCGTAGACACCCAGGTATATATAAACATAGGGCATCACTAGATAGAATCGTCACAGAGAGTTTGAACGTCGACGTAACGTTGCTTCATGAGCTGATACGACGGGTTTCCTTTCTCTCCGCCCTTAACATTATGTGGTCACTGTACGGTATTTGCTTCTATGGCCACTGGAATATGCTCCAGAACTTTAATTACGGAATCTTCTTTGTATTTCCACACAGATTAATAATTCTGGTGAAGTGTGTCGTTTCAACAATTCAGCGTTAAGCTGCAGTAATAAGTGTCAATTTTGCTACTCTCGTAGACTAGTTGAGGAGGCCTCGGACATACGGTATAACTTCGTCCATCGCCCACCTGGAAGATTGTTAAGTGTATCAAAGATGCAACTTTCACTAGGTGCTCACAGTTTAAAGAGAGTTTGGGGACAGAAAGGTAAATACATTTGTTTCGTCCACAGTTCCGTTGGGCCTGACATTGACCGTTAATGTTGATTAACGTGGACTCCAGACACAGCAGTGTATGAGCTAACAGCACTGCTGCAGAGCCATGCACGTACAAGATTACTATTGCAGTGTCTTCTCCTCCGAGCCATGTCGTACCCCGTGCCAAATTCACTCGCAAAGAGTGCATCACAAACCGTTAGCTAAATGCTCACCTAATATTCACAGGCTGTCAGAACTTCTACCTGTCTACGTAATCCACTACCCTGTCTCTGGGTGTGGGTAAATTATTCAATGCATCCACTGTAGCAACAGTGTTAGAATATTTCTGATAATGTTTAAATTCATCTCTTTGTGCCACTGAAATGTCTACGCAGAGGGCCCATGAAGTTATACAATTTTTTTTCCGTGGCAAAATTTTTGGAAGTGTGAAACTTTGATGAACGGCTCTCGTTGTGAGACTTATAACTGATTAAATCATATGTGATGGGTGTGCCAGCGCTGTTTCCATTAGCTCTACAGTCACTTTTACACAGAAGTTTCGCAGATGGACGATCATATTGCAATTTTAGCTAGGAGACATAGCAAACAAGTGAAATAGGTGAACACATTAGCGATAGGGAGTATCGCCATATCAGTTGGCAGGTGAATACTATACCATGTTGTCTGTTACTTGCAACGGCTGTCCCTCACATCGAGTACGAGCCAAACAGATGATTAAAGGAAAGGACAATTTGATGAACAGGTAGACAAATAAGAAGCAAACGCTATCTCTCTCACATACGACCATCAAAGAAATGTTGAACTGGTGTTGCTGTGCCGAAAGACTTGTCATAGACAGTTCGGCAATGTAGACGACTTTCGTTTGTTCTCATCGTCTTTGAGTGAACGTATATCAACAGAGAACGATATGATGGGATGCGGCAGAATCTTTATGTTTCTTCCACAATTTCCCACTAAACTGCTCAAAAACTGTTTCGCACCCTTTACATGTCTGCGACATTGTGTTGTATTCAAGGGAAATATAGAATGAAAAAGTAAACGTTAGAAATCAAGAAAATAACTTAACTATGCAATAAAAACAAAGTATCAACCAGAATAAAGGCAGTCTGTTCGAAAGTGAACGTCTGTGGCATTAAAATCTGCTGCTGGGTAACATCAGTACCGTGTTGCTCCACCCCATGTCTTGCTTGGATCCTCCTTCGCTGCTTAAACATGTCTTACTCTTCAACGGCGGCCCTTCAGATGTTACCCACTATGTGAGTTGGACTCATGCGACGACGCTTTGCAAATTTTAAAAAATCCCAACCTTGGTCAATCGGGCGTATGCCAGCGTATACTGCATTGCGTTGATTCCTGCCTCCTGAGTGGTGTGTGATGTGGGCGTCAAGTGCGCTTGCATTATCATCTTGAGAGACGAACCAGTTGATAAAATGTTGACTATAGGGTAGACTTTTGGCTATCCTGATACTTCACAGCCCTCAATGTACCCTCGGTAGCGATAAGAGGTATCCAGTACCTGTAGTTGGTACCACCTCCTCGCTGAACCCACGCCCGAGGAGCAGTAGCCTACGCACGGGACAGTAGTTCCCCAGTGTAGGATGACACAATATGTAGCCTGTTCACAATGTGTTTACTTGTTCTCGAACGGCAGTCGATTCAGTGTGTTTTGTGCACAATATGACGTTCCTCCCTTGTGGTGGCCAGACGTGGTCGACAGAAACCTTGACGACGAGCATGCTTGACCTCACGTTTCCAAATTGTGAAAAAGCATACATACCACTGTCACATCCGAATGCCTCACAAATCTGGATATTGGACAATACGACCAGCTAGCCAACTGGAGATCCACATGAGCCCCCTTTCAAGTTCTGAAAGGAGCTAATAATGCTATCTTACAGGATTACGCTGCATCTCCGTTTGCTCTACAGTGTTCACTCAACATCTGACGTTGATCACATCTCATTTGTACCCTAGCAGGCCTGGAACAGAAAACCAATCAACATTAATGCACTCTGATGGTCGTTCTCCTTGTCACAGAGAACTGCAACCCTGATCATTTACATATCTGATGATGGAGTGTACATGTTTGAAGTTGGACTGATATCCGGTCATGTCTTCTGGGCACTTTACTTCTTTGCCAGGCTGTGTATTTTAATATTAAATAATTATAAAAATGTATCACAGAATCTTTTAAATTTCATATTGACCTCTGCAAGCATATAACTACAGGACAATCGTTCAGCACAATGCTGCATTTATCGTAATCGAGTAACTAACAAGATCAAATATTTCAAACAATATGGAATAAATATTTAATTCAGTACCATCAGATGTATGACATCATCGTTGCAAAATTTTGCTATTGACCTTAATATGTAGGAGCTACATAACATTTCCGGTTCATTTCTCAGAACAGAGCCTCACTCAACTCATAACTAACAATGAAATCACTGCAATCTAGTCAGTCTTTTTTATCACTGACGAACTGCATCATAAACATCAAGGTACCCAAAAGTTCCTCAGTTATGAACTTGTGTGCACTTACTGTGGTAAATGACATTTTTTCTGTATAAACTCCTGAACACTTGCTTCTGATTATTCTGCAAATGTACTTGTTTCAATATTTTTGAATTAATGATATCCATTTCATCTGTCATGCTCTTCGTGTTCTTAGAGTATAAACTGTTATCACTTTTTAGTATACTTTATAAAAGTTTCCTGTCAAGATAATTTGTTTGAAAACGACCTATCTGAACCAAAGCAGGTGCTACTCTGACTCCAGCAGTCATGGGAGTCGTACTTATGTTGGTGATGACCGCCTGGGAAGTTCTTTCCAGAATCTCAGTTAACATGAAGGTGCCAATAGTAAGTAGTTGCTCGAAGTTCGTTTTGTTTTGTGTTCTTAGTGCAGGGTGGCTACATCAGGGGCAAGTATACATGCAGGGGCAAACCTATTGTTCTCTTTTGATTGACAGTTCCTTAACCTATTGTTCGCTTAAATGGCTTTTCCTGTGACCCAACCCCCTCTCCCTCCTCCTCCCACTCCCCTCCACTTCCCCCTCCTCCTCCTCCTCCCCATTCCCCTCCACTTCCCCCTCCCCCTCCTCCTCCCCTGTCCCTGTGCTTAAACAATTTAAACAGTGTGTGGAATATTGTTTATGTAAACAATTTGCGGGATACTAGACAATGTATGGAATATTTAAACAACTGTGATGCTTTATCATCCCGATCACATAAGGAAACACATATTTACACTGTCACAGACCGCTTAAACATATTTGAGAAACTCTCTCGCTTCTCGGTTGCCATCTCGAGTGGTCTGTATGCATGAACCAACCGGTCTGATACCATCGCACGCGAGAGATGCCATCCTTTCAAAGCAAATACCTGATTGGGAATCAATCCTGAACTACTGCTGAAGTTAATAAACGCTGGAATTCAGTATGGTGTTGGGCCACCCTCCGCCCTGATGACAGCATCCACTCTCGCAGGCATACGTTCAATCAGGTGCTGGGAGGTTGCTTCGGGGATGGCAGCCCATTCTTCACGGAGGATTGCACTGAGGAGAGGTATCGACGTTGGTCGGTGAGGCCTGGCACGTAGTTGGCGTTCTAAAACATCCCAAAGGTGTTCTATAGGATTCTGGTCAGGACTCTGTGCAGACCAGTCCATTGCAGGGATGTTATTGTCGTGTAACCACCCCGCCACAGGCCGTGCATTATGAACAGGTGCTCGATCGTGTTGAAAGATGTAATCGCCATCCCCGAATTGCTCTTCAACAGTGGGGTAGCAAGAAGGGCTTAAAACACCAATGTGCTGTGATAGTGCCGTGCAAAACAGCAAGGGGTGCAATCCCGCTCCATGAAAAAAATGCGACCACACCATACATAACACAACTGCCTCCGAATTTTACTGTTGGCGCTACACACGTTGGCAGATGACGTTCACCGGGCATTCGACATACCCTCACCCTACCATCGGATCGCCACATTGTGTACCGTAATTCGTCATTCCACACAACGTTTTCCCACTGTGCAATCGCCGATAGTTTACGCTCCTTACACTAAGCGAAGCATCGTTTGGCGTTTACCAGCGTGATGTGTGGCTTACAAGCAGCCGCTTGACCATGAAATCGAAGTTTTCTCACCTTCCGCCTAACTGTCATAGTACTTGCAGTGGATCCTGATGCAGTGTGGAATTCCTGTGTGATGGTCTGGGTAGAAGTCTACCAATTACACATTACGACCATCTTCAACTGTCAGCAGTCTCTGTCAGTCAACAAACGACGTCAGCCTGTACACTTTTGGGCTGTACGTGTCCGTTCACGTTTCCACTTCACTATCACATCGGAAACATTAACTAGTTTCTGGTCACGTGATCGCGATGTAGGGTGTATAAGGCGGACACAGTGGCTATTTCAGACACACAAATTGACGGTGTCACAAAACTATTAGTAGGCTGACCCGAAACAGACTTTCAAAAAAATCGTTGCGTACAAAGAGAGAGAGAAAGCTATAGTTTGCAGATGACCTAGCAGCTAGCATGGAATACTTCATTCCGCCATGGGCTCTATACTGCCCCAGCCTTCCTGGTGCGCTTTCTTTCGGTGCATTTCACAAACTGCTTTAGGAGTTATTGATTCTGGTGAGGAATATCACATCTTGAAGATGTCACAAATGTTCCCTTAGAAGATGTGCCACGGGAAAAATTAATTAAATCGTTAATAAAGCTGTTGTATCTAGGAATCCTGTTTATTCAAACAATCAAACAACCCGTATTAATGTTTTTTATTACAACAAGTACAAATACAATTTTGGTCTGAGAATTCTTGTAGTTCTTTATGCAAGATCATCCACAAGGGCAATTACACAGATGTGTCGCAAGCAAAGGGCAACATTGAAAATAACGTATTGTTCAGAATAAACAAACACAAGTACCACTTCTGCTCCTAGCGACCGCTTCTAACAACAGTCTGTCAACTGAACTGCTGTGATTGCTGATCTCTAACTGTGCTACGTAGAGATTGCTAATGAAGAGGCTACAATGCGTCGGCCAACAAAGTGGCTAACGTTGAAGCTGTCATCGAAGTTTGTGCCACCAGTCGGGCGCTGAGCTTATGTCGCTGCTGTCGCGTTGTCGTCCTGGAGGGACGTCGGTCAGCGTGCGATTGGCTGACCTCTTCTCACAGCCCTCTTTTCTCCGTCGTTCCCGACTGGCTTTCAACAATTTGTTTCACACAGTTGAAAACTACCCAAAATAAAAAAGGTCGACACTGCACAGTAGTTAGCGTGCATAAACAACATGTAATGCTTTTGACAAGATATGTCATTAAATAACCCAAACCCGTTATTATTTGACATCACGATTGGAAGTGGTTTTGTATGAAATGACAGTTGAATTTCAAATTTCGAAGTGAATTTATACCGTTACGGTTACAGAGTTCCCGACCACTTTGGGTCTGCTAAGAGTATTTTCTTTTTTAAAGCACTACAGAATTCCTAAGTTAACTGGTTCTCTCCGCTACACCATGACGAAGAAGGAAGGAGGAAAGGGGCTACCATGCAGTGGTACAGAAGCAACAACAACAACAAATACCTACGCAAGACAGAGTACTGAGAAGCTGTAAACACGACTCACATTTATACCGCGATACAATAGTAGTAAGTTGTCGTAGTAATAAGATGTCAGAGATTGCTATATATCGGGAATTTGACGTTGCTATTACGTTTTTAAAGCACTATAGAATTTCTAAAATTGTTTCTCTAGACTACATTCGGAAGGAGGAAGGCCTACTGCATGATAGGATAGAGACAACAGAGAATACCACTGCAAGACAAAGTCCAGTGCGATGTATTGAGAAGCACTAAACGTGTCACTCTTTAACCATGATCCAGTGCGTAGCAGTAGCTAGCATGGCTAGATGTCACAGGTCGCTGAAACATTCGTACATCCGGTACGCTTATATCCCGATGTTAACTCGAAGCGTAACACCGTCGCCAGGCCCCAGATGTCGGTGGAAACTACCTCTCCGGCTGGACCCGCAGTCTTGGACGCGCATGTATGCCAGATTGCACCACCCCCGGCAGTGGAGGGCATACACGGATGATTGAAGTGGTAGGAATTCGTATGTTATATTTCCAGCACAAACACACGCCCTAATGAATCTTCTCTCATGCAACACACACGTCCGCTTCTGTCGCGCTCACCCAGCACACTGGTCACTTCGCCAGCCCTTGCTGCCGTGGGTAAGATCAGAAAGGTCGACCAGTTACAGGCTGAGTTAATCCCCAACTTCCGGTCACTAAAGCCTCGTGACCGCCCTGGAGCCAGCCGCGGTGCGCTGTGAAGCAAGCACTTGCAGCTTAGATGCATAGAGTAGTTCTAAACAATTCCACTCCAACATAGACCCACCTGTTTAAAAAAATCTACTTTATCCTATCTGAGGCAGCGGCGCTAATGACCATAAATTACGAATTTCTCACGTGAAATGTAGATTTCTCCCATTTATACGAGTTATTTCCGAAGACAGAAGAATTCAGAACGTACACGCGTTCTCACACCGCCAAAGTATCGTTACTTGTTGCGAAAACCCTGTAACAGTATGGCATAGGATACATTTCCTCTATGCATTTTCTCAACAGGTAGGAAAAAATCTTTTCTTAACTCTTACGTCATGCATCACAGGACTAGAATGTGAACCTCAATTGTGGCTCATGACTGCTAAGATCTACCTCTATCACAGGACGCCTCCTCACTTTCGAACTCCCTTACAGTAAGCAAATGCCTCGCCACATAAGAAGTCTTGTTCTTGTTGAGAGCCGGCCAGGGTGGCCGAACGGTTCTAGGCGCTACAGTCTGGAAACGCGCAACCGCTACGGTCGCAGGTTCGAATCCTGGGTCGGGCATGGATGTGTGATGTCCTTAGCTTAGTTAGGTTTAAATAGTTCTCAGTTCTAGGGGACTGATGACCTCAGAAGTTAAGTCCCATAGTGCTCAGAGGCATTTGAACCATTTTTTCTTGTTGTGATCTTCAGTCCTGAGACTGGTTTGATGCAGCTCTCCATGCTACTCTATCCTATGCAAGCGTCTTCATCTCCGAGTAACTACTGCAACCTACATCCTTCTGAATCTGCTTAGTGTATTCATCTCTTGTTCTCCCTCTACGATTTTTACCCTCCACGCTCTCCTCCAATACTAAATTGGTGATCCCTTGATGCCTCAGAACGTGTCCTACCAACCGATCCCTTCTTATAGTCAAGTTGTGACACAAATTCCCCTTCTCCCCAATTCTATTCAGTACCTCCTCATTAGTTATATACCCATCCAATCTTCAGCAGTCTTCTGTAGCACCACATTTCGAAAGCTCCTATTCTCTTTTTGTCTAAGCTATTTATCGTCTATTTTTCACTTCCATGCTTGGCTACACTCCATACAAACACTTTCAGAAAAGACTTCCTGACACTTACACCTATACTCGATGTTAACAATTTTTTCTTCTTTAGAAATGATTTCCTTGCCATGAACAGTCTACATTTTGTATCCTCTCTACTTCGACCATCGTCAGTTATTTTGCTCCCCAAATAAAAAACTCATCTACTACTTTAAACGTCTCAATCCCTAAACTAATGCCCTGAGCATTCCCTGATTTCATTTGACTACTTTACAATATCCTCGTTTTGCTTTTGTTGGTGTTCATCTTATATCCTCCTTTCAAGACGACATCCATTCCGTTCAGTTGCTCTACCAGGTTCTTTGCTGTCTGTGACAGAATTACAATGTCATCGGCAAACGTGAAAGTTTTTATATCTTCTCTCTGGATTTTAATTCCTACTCCAAAATTTTTTTGTTTCCTTTACTGCTTGCTCGATATACAGATTAAATAACATCGTAGATAGACTACAACACTGTCTCACTCCCTTCTCAACCACTGCTTCCCTTTCATGCCCCTCTACTCTTTATAACTGCCATCTGGTCTCTGTACAAATTGTAAACAGCCTTTCGCGCCCTGTATTTGACCCTTGTCACCTTCAGAATTTGAAAGAGAGTATTCTAGTCAACATTGTCCAGGTCTACAAATGCTAGAAACGTAGGTTTTCCTTTCCTTAATCTAAGATAAGTCGTAAGGTATAGACGTCACGTGTTTCAACATTTCTGCGGAATCCAAACTGGTCTTCCCCAAGATCGGCTTCTACCATTTTCTCCAATCGTCTGTAAAGAATTCGTGTCAGTATTTTGCAGCCGTTACTTATTAAACTGAAAGTTCGGTAATTTTCACACCTGTAACACTTGCTTTCTTTGGCATTGGAATTATTATACTCTTCTTGAAGTCTGAGGGTATTTCTCCTGTCTCATACATCTTGCGCACCACACGGTAGAGTTTTGTCAGGGCTTGCTCTCCCACGGCTGTCAGTAGTTCTAATGGAATGTTGTCTACTCACCGGGCCTTGTTTCGACTTAGGTCTTTCAGTGCTCTGTCAAACTCTTCACGCAGTACCATATCTCCTATTTCATCTTCATATACGCCCTTTTCCATTTCCATAAAACTGCCCGCAAGTACATCGTCGTTGTATAGACCCTCCGTGTAATCCTTCCACCTCTCTGCTCTCCCTGTTCTGCTTGGAACTGGTTTTCCATCTGAGCATTTGATATTCATGCACGTGGCTCTCTTTTCTACAAAGGTCTCTTTAATTTTCCTATAGACAGTATCTATCTTACCCCCTAGTGATACATATATACCTCTACATCCTTACATTTGTCCTGTAGCCATTCCTCTTTAGCCATTTTGCACCTCCTGTCGATCTCATTTTTGAGATGTTTGTATTCCTTTTTGCCTGCTTCATTTACTGCATTTTTATATTTTCTCCTTTCATCAATTAAATCCAATATCTCTTCTGCTACCCAAGGATTTCTACTTGCCCTCGTCTTTCTACCTGCTTGATTCTCTGCTGCCTTCACTATTTCATCTCTCAAAGCTATCCATTTTTCTTCTACCGTATTTCTTTCACCCGTTCTTGTCAATCGTTCCCTAATTCTCTCTCTGAAGCTCTCTACAACCTCTGGTTCTTTCGGTTTATCCAGGTCCCATATCCTTAAATTCCCACCTCTTTACAGTTTTTTCAGTTTTAATCTACAGTTCATAACCAATAGATTGTGGCCAGAGTCCACATATGCCCCTGAAAATGCCTTACGATCTAAAACCTGGCTCCTAAATCTCTCTCGTACCATTATATAATCTATCTGAAATCTTCCAGTGTCTCCACGCCCCTTCGTCGTATATAACCTTCTTTCATGTGTTAGCTATGATTTCAAGTGTTAGCTATGATAAAGTTACGCTCTGTGCAAAATTCTACCAGGCGGCTTCCTCTTTCATTCTTTAGCCCCAGTCCATGTTCACCTAGTAATTTTGCTTTTCTTCCTTTTCCTGATATCGAATTCGAATCACCCATGACTATTAAATTTTCGTCTTCCTTCACTATCTGAATAATTTCTTTTATCTTATCATACATTTCATCAGTCTCTTCGTCATATTCGGAGATAGTTGGAATATGAACTTGTACTACTGTGGTAGGCGTGGGCTTCGTGTCTATCTTTGCTACAATATACGTTCACTGTGCTGTTCGTAGTAGCTTACCCGAGCTCCTATTTTTTATTCATTGTTAAATCTACTCCTGCTTTACCCCTATTTGACTTTGAATTTATAACCCTGTATTTACCTAACCATAAGTCCCGTTCCTCCTGCCACCGAACTTCACTAACTCCGACTATATCTAGCTTTAACTTATCCATTTCCTTTTTAAATTTTCTAATCTACCTGTCCCATTAAGGACTCTTGACATTCCATGCTCCCATCCTTAGAACGCCAGTTTTCTTTCTCCTGATAACAATGTCCTCCTGACTAGTTCCTGCCCGGAGATCCGAATGGGAGACTACTTTACCTCCAGAATATTTTACCCAACAGAACGTCATCATCATTTAACCATACAGTACAGCTGCCTGCCCTCATGAAAAATTACGACTTTAGTTTCCCCATGCTTTCAGCCGTTAAAAGTACCAGGACAGCAAGGTCGTGTCAGTCAATCATCCAGACTGTTCCCCATGCAACTACTGAAAAGGCTGCTGCCCCTCATCGGGAACCACACGTTTGTCTATCCTCTCAACAGATACCCCTCCATTGCGGTTGCACCTACGGTACGGCTATCCGTATCGCTGAAGCACGCAAGCCTCCCCATCAACGGTAAGGTATATGGTTCATGGTAGAGGATCAGGTGGGGAAAAATCTTTCCTTTTCTGTTACATCATGCGCCACAGGACTAGAATGTTAAGCTCATTTTTGGCTCATGACGGAGTGCTAAGATCTACCTCAATCACAGGACGCCTCCTTACTTTCGATCTCCCTTAAACTCACCAAAAGCTTCGCCACATACCAAGTTTATTAAGGTAACAGCAAAGAGAAGCTATAAAAATCAGGTTGATACTACGTGTCACTTTATAAATTCGGTAAGCCGGCCGGTGTGGCCGAGAGGTTCTAGGCGCTTCAGTCTGGAACTGCGCGACCGCTACGGTCGCGGGTTCGAATCCTGTCTCGGACATGTATGTGTGTGGTGTCCTTAGGTTAGTTAGGTTTAAGTAGTTCTAAGTTCTAGGGGACTGATGACCTCAGATGTTAAGTCCCATAGTGCTCAGAGCCATTTGCACCATTTATAAATTCGGTAATACATCTGATTTTATTACAACGGTCGTCTCCCTGTGTAGGTGAGAGACTGAAATATCGCTAAAAGATATCGCTACAGCGAAAAAAACGCCAAGTCAAGGACCATTTCCGTGGAGCCGTAGCCATCACTTCAGCCCGCTAGGCAGCACGTCATTGGTTTCAAATTGATAGGGTAATTAATTAAATTGATCGTGAGAATCACTTTGCATGGCGAGTAATTTTTTCCAGCAGTCGGATTACACTCAACACGTAGCTCAAGTGGGAATACCTGGAGGGAAAACGATGTTCTGTTTTAGGAACGCTATTGAGAACCGACATTTGAAGCTGACCCTAGAAGGATTCTGTGGCCGTCAACATACATTTCGCGTAAGGACCACGCGATTAAAAACACAATCACAACCATTATGTTACTGTTACCATGCAGCAAAAGTGGTCTTGGTTCTACAGGCACACACAAGAGTCACTGATAGTGTTACACTTTCTGGTGGAAATGCTGTCTGTGATTTGGTAACAAATCTGTCTATTCAACAACATACTTGCGTTGGATCCCAAGGAGATGTCTTTTAATGATTACAGCTACTGGTGAATCATATTCGTGACACGCTAATATCTCGAAACGAGTCACCTTTCTTTGAAACAATCTGCTACAGAAATCATTCCCGGATGCCTTCCATGGCCGGCTGCGGCCGCAGTCGCAGCAATGGTTTTCGCCGACTTCTGAGCGTTGGCGCTGGTGGAGAGCTTCGTGTGGACATCGGGACATGAACGCACGGGATGTGCGAGTGTTTCAGTGATTTCTGACATCTACCCATGACAGATACTGCTATGCACTGGATCGTGTTTTAAGTGTGTCGTGTTAAGTGTTTCTCAGTACATCGCGGTGGGCTTCGGCTTGCAGTGGTATTTGCTGTTGTCTCTATCCTTTCATGCAGTAGGTTTTCCTCCTTCCGAATGTAGTGGAGAGTACCAATTTTGGAATTCCATAGTGCTTTAAAAACTCAATGGCGACGTCAAATTCCTGATTTATAGCGATCTCTGACATCTAGCCATGACAATTTGTTACTATGGATTGGATCGCAGTTTAAGTGTGTGTCACGTTTAGTGCTTCTCAGTCCATCACAGTAGACTCTGTCCTGCACAGATATTTGTTGTTGTTGTTGCTACTATCCCATCATGTGGTAGGCACGTTCCTCCCCCTATCTTGGTCCTGATGTAGCAAAGAGAACCACTCAACGTAGGAATTCTGTAGCGTGTTAAACAAGAAAATATAGACCTATAGTGGTCGGTAACTCTGTAACCGTGACGGTAAAAATTCACTTCGAAATTTGAAACTTAAACTTTCATTTTATACATTTTACGACTATCAGTTGTGACGTCAAATAATAATAGGTTTGGATGGATCATTTAATGAAATGTCTCGTCAAAAACATAACACTGTTGTTTATACACGCAAATTACTGTACAGTGTAGATCTTTTTTATTTCGAGTAGTTTTAAACTGCTTGAAGCAAATTGTTTGAACGCTGTATTTACGATTTAATTAATATTTCCCATGACACATCTTCTAAAAGAACGTTTGTGACATCTTCATGATATCATATTCCACACTAGATTTAATAACTCCTAAAGCAGTTTTTGAAAAGCACCGCAAGAAAGCGTGCCAGGAAGGCTGCGGCAGTATAGAGCCCACGGTGGAGTGAAATATTCCATGCTACCTCCTATGTTATCTGCAAACTATAGCTTTCACTGTCTCATTGTATGCAACGATTCCTTTAAGTCAGTTTTGGGCCAGCCTGCTACTAGTTTTGTGCCTTCCTCAATTTGTGTGTGTGAAATAGTTATGTCTCCGCCTTATATATATATATATATATATATATATATATATATATATATATATATATATATATATATATATATCCTACATCACGATCACGTGACCAGAAACTATTTATTAACGTCAGCAGTAGTTCAGGATTGGTTCCCAGTCAGGTATTTGCTTTGATAGGATGGCATCTCTCGCGTGCAATGGTATCCGACAGAAGTTGGTTCACGCATACGTACCACTCGAGATGGCAGCCGACAACCGACAGCGGTGCGGCGAACCCCTCCGGTGCGTCCCGACTCCAGGCAGTCCGCGCACGTGGAGAGAAGCGAGTTTCTCAAATATTTTTAAGGGATCTGCGACAGTGTAAATTCGTGTTTCCTTATGCAATCGGAATGAAAAACATATCAGTTGTTTAAATATGCCACACATTGCCTAGTATTTGGTGAACTGTTTAAATAAACAATACTCCACACACCGTCTAAATTGTTTAAGTAGTATTTCATACACTGCTATCGGTTTCCCACCGAATTCTTTACATAAATAAATAAGCTATATTCCATACACAGCCTTGTATCTCATAAAATGTTTAAATAAACAATATTCCAAACATTATCTAAATTGTTTAACAAATTCCATACACTGCAATCGTTTTCCCACCAAATTCTTTAAATAAAAAATGGTTCAAATGGCTCTGAGCACTATGGGACTCAACTGCTGTGGTCATCAGTCCCCTAGAACTTAGAAATACTTAAACCTAACTAACCTAAGGACATCACACACATCCATGCCCGAGGCAGGATTCGAACCTGCGACCGTAGCAGTTGCACGGTTCCAGACTGCGCACCTAGAACCGCGAGACCACCGCGGCCGGCTTTAAATAAAAAAATAAACTATTTTCATCCAATGTTTTGTATCCAGTAAACTGTTTAAATAAACAATATTGTATACATTGTGTAAATTGTTTAAATAATATTCCATATGTTGCAACCAATTTCCCAGCAAATGCCCAATCAAATAAGTCCTTTTCCCACCAAAATCCAGCTGTTTGAGTGGAGGTGAAGGTCTGGGGTCTTCTTCCCCAGAAGAAAGGGGGCTGATTAATTGATTGATTTAATTAATTAGTCAATCAAATTGATACTAAAAATGTGCATGTGTGAGCGAGGGGAGTACCCATAGGTATGGGGAAGGAGGAGGGGATGGGTGAGGAGGAGGGGGAGGGGAAGGAAGAGGCTGTGGGGGATCGGTGACATGGGAGACCACTTAACTGAACAATAGGTTAAGCACTTGTGAATCAAAAGGACAGATTATCTCCAGGAGGTCATAATCCTCTTAGCAGAACAATAGGTTAAGGACCTATCAATGAAAAGAAATCAATTGGTTTGCCCTTGAATGTATAGTTGCCCTTGATGTAGGCAACCTGCGCTAACAAAACGCCCCAAAACGAACTTTGTCCTACCACTCACAATCTGATTCAAATTCTCACATCTCTCAACAGTAATATCAGACTCAATATCAAAGTTAAGTTTCATTTCAGTGAGAAGCAGCCTATTCAGGTCGCCATTGCAGCACAGTTAACCCTTGGTTGATCATGATAGTACAAAATCTTCAAAAAATGTTAATGGTGTGTATAGATGCAACTCTTATTCCGACCAGGTCATCATATTTTCAACCAGACAGTTATCTGTCCAATCTACTAGGAACACCTCAATTTATTTGCCGAAATACTGGCATATGAAACATGCGGGCTCTGTCACATGAGTACTCCAAGAATTTGCCTTTGCAATATTTCTGGCCAGGTAATCTGAAACACATCGTTTGCATTGTGTACAAGTAAGAATTTATACACTAACATACACTCTACATTTACAATGAACACAGAGCTGCTTGCTTTCGAAATGTAGATATAAGACCTACATAAGGAGTTAATGGTATACTTTAAGATAATGAAGCACATAAGAAAAAATAGGTAAATTATTTTGAAAGAATGAGTGATAATAACGAGTTATTAACAATAATGTATTATTACGAAGGCAGAGGGAAACGTAGTAGGGAAAGACCACAGAACATGTGAAAAAGGGTGCGAGACTATCTTAGGTAGGATTGAGCATGCCTTGGAACTCTTCGATGTCTCGAGGATGGAAGCTTGTCCATTATGAACTACAAACTAGCTGGTATAGAAGCAGTATAACAGTGCACAATGGCAGTCTATAATGCGTATTAGGCCTTACAGATCCTCGGATGCGCTTCTTTCAAGGTGTTTTTGCAGTGCTTCAGCACTTTTTTTACCCTTTTATATTTCATGTGCGTTGTCCTCGCGTCCTAGATTTACCCTTTCTTTGCCAGTCACTTTGCAAAATATTACTATTATGATAAATTCCTGTTCACTTTGCCTATTAGCATGCGTAAACTCCCATTTTAAATACTCTAAAAGCTCAAAGAGTATTTGGAATGCTTTAGTCCACACACACACACACACACACACACACACACACACACTCACACAGCTCATCAATAACACTAAAGTTAGTCTAATATGGAAATCGTCATGGCAGTGGCCTCCTATCCAAACTATTGCGTAAGTAGAATGGAATGCAGTTTAGCCTTGAATGAGAAACTGCGAAAGGCTGGTGTGAGCTTGCCTGGTCTGCATCAAATGGACCTGAGAGGTAGATCGATCCTTGAAATCTAAATATCTAATGAAGTTATGCAGAGGAGTTAAATTAACGCAGTTTTTATGACAAGGTATCCCTAGCACTTGATTCCAAGAACCGACATTCCTACAATTATTATACTTATTAATTTAATCAGAGGGGATCTATTGAGTGTTAAATTAACCCTATGACGCAAGGAAATCTCAGTTTCATTACTAGTTATTGTGTGTGCACAGATCAATAGAAAACATTACAACCCTTCATTGTACTTCAGGAACATACAACTGGTACATGAAATCAATTGCAATATTAAACACACTAAGAGTTTGAGAAGGCTTATAACGTTGTTACTTTATTTTGCTATGAAAGCGGTGCTGATTGACAATAAAAGCGGGTTAAAGCTGTGAGCCGTCTGGGGAAGTTAACCTTGCATTATTGAGCAACTATTTCACCAGGTATCCAATCTAGCTTACCAAATTCCCAACCAGACTAACATTAATTATAATCTTTTAATAGTCATACGACAACCGGTGATATATATATATATAAAAGAGAATTTAAATAAAAAGAAATAAATCAGTTTGTATTTGGAAATTTATTTTAACATTGATCATTGGAATTTCAGCATATTAAACTTGATTTCTAACTAAACTGGTGCCTTATTTAGGATTGTGAAAATGTGAGATTGTAATCTTACGGAACACATCAAATATAGAGCCAAGATTGGGAGACTGCATACAACACTGCATTCATAAAACAACACACAAAGAACGTTGAAACATATGCAACAGAAAATTAACCACTACCAACCGATTCAATTTTCACCCAAAGAAGTTACGTTCGTAGCACAATCCTATCCGTCGTGTAATTACACACTGGTATACTAAATTCATATTAACTCTTTGTGAAATCTTCCCGAAAAGAATAGCTGAGGGCTACTTTGATGATTACACCACACGCTTCACGTGGTCAACTTGGTTTACACAAAGAGTGTAACTCCACAATAATTTTGATAATTAAAATAAATTAGATCGAAAAGCAATTTACAAAAGAAAAACCTCGAACTGGTTACTATCGTCTTACTATTAACCTGATGGGTCAAACAATTGTATAAGCACGTGGTACTGTTTTCACAAAGTACACCCCACGTGGGTTGAACATAAAGAAAAGTTGCTATATTGAAAATTATTGTCAAGACGAGACGTTATAATCTCACGCACATTCGCATTTAAGATTGATGAACTTACTTAGAGTTACTGATCAACACGTGGTTCCACTTTACTAACAAAGTAGTGACAAAGCAACTACCGGAATATATTCTGAACTTCACACGAGAATTACACTGCGCTGCAATTTAAGATAACATTAGATATTTTAGAGCTAAACCTGAAATAAAGGTGATTAAATTTTCAGTTAGGCTGAACTTAAGAAATCCATTGTCCTACGGACTTAGCAGAGACGCGCTTAGCCGGAGATCTTACTACTTCAGACGCTCGCCACGGACAGACTGATCTGGTCCCTTTCTGAGGGTTGGCTCCCAAATACAAACGGAAGTGGCCAGAGGGGCATCTTTCTATACCAACATGACAAAGGACAGACAGGACCATACTAAGGATAGAAACCTCTTTGCTTTTAGAAAGCGTAGCTACCTGTTCCGACGTTGGTCCTACTGTTCTCTAGCAGACAGGCTTGTCTGCTACCCTGAAGCATGCAACTAAAAATACATTTGCTCATTCATCCTCTCACACAGAAGGGAAGGGGGATGACAGTATCTTATCATATACAGTATATAAAAGAGAGCGGATGTAGGTTCCGTATGAGACTGTGTGACATGAATTACATATAAACTGTGTTTTAAAGTGTAGTAGTGTGACAGACCGTTCTTGTTTATGTGTAAAAGTAACACGTTCCACTACTCAGTCTCCTCCCAGATAGTCAGAAACGCCACAGTAAATTTAGAAGAGGAATTTATGCCGTAAATGACAACAGATTTAAGAAATCAAACATGAAAGGAATCCAACAGAGACCTTTCAGGCTGTCGGATAAGGAAATGTATATCAATAATAGGCAGATTCATTAAACCGTATGGCCTCGCGTGAATTCAGTGACTGTATTATAAGCTGCACGTGCCTGTGAATTCAGCCACGGTGAGCCTGCGTGATTTTTCTTGAATCCGGCGCAGTCATAACTTTATTGGAACTTGATCAGCCGGACCTGATATTTCAAGCTTATCACATCTGTGTGTAGACGAAATGTCTGCAGACGTGTAGGTGGAGGTCTCCAGAGTACCGACTGTTACCAATCTAATTGCATGTAATTCCCTTGCCTCTCTCCAAGTCCAGGACCGTCCGTGCTTTCTGCATGTGAAGCAGCGCTAAGTGAAATCTTCAGACACAGCACTCCCAGCATCTCCTCGCGCGTGCTTTTGTGCTAAAATACATTGTCCGACAATCACAAGATTTTTCCTAGCTTCCGCCAATAGTACTTTTAGTTTTACTGCCACCATGCATTGTAAAAAACTTAGCATCCAGTCTGTTGTCCGTCGACCTGCTCTGTACTAAGAATCTGTGCTTAGGGACTTCACCATGAAGCGGTTGTTTCGAATGTAAAAACACTGAAACGGCACTTTGTTTCTTCAGGAGTTCTGAGGACGCTTCTTCTGCTTGTGGGTGACAGATTCCTCGCATCCCACTGTCGTCTCTTGCCCCAGTCACCTCCGCAACTGATGGCAAAAACGACACATAGAATGTCTTTCGGAATGTTTTGCTTGCTTTCAGGCTACAAAAAAACATAGGCATTTGTAGAAATGGGCCTTCCACTCCTGTCTTATGCGAATTTTGCTGCACGTCCAACTAAGCTTAAAAAATAGGTCGTGCTTTCACAGGAGAGCCGAAAGCTGCACAGTAAAAGAAGGTCGCGCCTCTACTGCGAAGATTCATTATGGTGTCGTCTAGGTGGAGAGTGAGTCTGTCAGTATCGTCCCTTAGCTGGCGAAAGCTGGCTTTCTGTCCACCGTGACGCCACACCTGAATGCATTTAATGTGCCTCCCTGTCGTGTCCTAAAACTGCGCGTCCGCCCCTCGGGGGCCAAGTGCGAGGAGGGGTCAGCCCGGCCACTACCCGCGCTCCGCTCTCGGCGCCCCACCACGTGTTTCACAAGTGTGAAATCCAACTTAATCATGAGCACATATTTTAAATTATGGAACAAGAAGATGGTTTGGTGTTAAAATCAGTGCTATTACTCTCTTTTCAAATCAGAGATAGATCCGATCGATTGAATATGATTTGTCGAATTACGAGGGTCACTCCATAACAATGCACACTATTTTTTTAATCCATCTTTTATTCTACATGTTTGAAAGTCTTACAGTGTGTAGATACATCCTTTATGAACAGTATTTTCATATCTCCACATAATTTCCATCCCTCTCAACTGCCTTACGCTGCCGCGCGGGATTAGCCGAGCGGTCTAGGGCGCTGCGGTCATGGACTGTGCCGCTGATCCCGGCGGAGGTTCGAGTCCTCCCTCGGGCATGGGTGTGTGTGTTTGTCCTTAGGATAATTTAGGTTAAGTAGTGTATAAGCTTAGGGACTGATGACCTTAGCAGTTAAGTCCCATAAGATTTCACACACATTTGAACATTTTTGCCTTATGCCATCTTGGAACCAGTGCCTGTATACCCGCACGGTAAAATTCTGGACCAACTTGTTGGAGCCACAAGGGAGTCATCATCTTCAAACTTTGTATCACGAAGAGAGCCTTTCAGTTTCCCAAAGAGATGATAGTCACATGGAGCCAGGTCAGGACTGTAAGGCGGGTGTTTCAGTGTTGTCCATCCGAGTTTCGTGATCGCTCCCATGGGTTTTTGACTGACGTTTGGCCTTGCATTGTCGCGCAACAGCAAAACATACTGTTTTTGCCGATGTGGTCGAACACGACTCAGTCGAGCTTGAAATTTCTTCAGTGTCGTCACATATGCATCAGAATTTATGGTGGTTCCACTTGGCATAATGTCCACAAGCAAGAGTCCTTCGGAATCGAAAAACACCGTAGCTATAACTGTTCCAGCAGAAGGTGTGGTTTTGAATTTTTTTTTCTTGGGAGTATTTGCATGATGCCACTCCATTGATTGTCTCTTCGTCTCTGGTGAAAAATGATGGAGCCATGTTTCATCACCTGCATAATTCTTCCAAGAAATTCATCTCCACCATTCTCGTACTGTTCCAAAAGTTTATACATTTTTCTTGTTTCTTTATGAGCCACTGTCAACATCCTGGGAACCCACCTGGCACAAATCTTTTTTAACGCCAACACTTTCAGTATTCTGCAAACACTTCTTCCACTATCTTAATATAGCGTGACAATTCGTTCACTGTGATGCGCCTGTCAGCAGTCACCAATTCGTCAATTCTCTGCACACTGTCTGGAGTGTGTGCAGTACGAGGCCTGCCGCTGCGAGGACAATCCTTGCCGTGCCTGCTTTCGTCACGTAACCTGCTTGCCCACCGACTAACTGTACTGCGATCGACAGCAGCATCTCCATACACCTTTTTCAACCTCTTTTGGATGCTACCCACTGTCTCGTTTTCACAGCAAAGGAAATCTATGACAGCACGTTGCTTCTGACGAACGTCAAGTGTAGCAGCCATCTTGAAGACATGCTGTGACCTCGCCACTCACGGGAACAGGTTGAACTAAATTTGAAAACAAGCGGGAAGGATGTATCTACACACTGTAAAACTTCCACACATGCAGAATGAAAACTGTATTTTTACAAAAATAGTGTGCATTTCATTTGGAGTGACCCTCGTATTAGATGTATTTGCATATCAGAAACGGAAGAAAGTGAGGAGGCTACGGAACTTCTTATGCTTCTCAAAATTGAACTACTTACTGAAATGAGATTCCTTGCTCCGTCTGGACGCTCTCGAGCCGTGTTACTTCCTTTCTTCCGCCCAAACTAACGATTTGTAACGCACGGTCAGTGATGGAAGTGATCAGTCCAACCGATGGCAGAAATTAGCTGATTCGTGTTCATACGACATCTGACGTCCATTAGTATTAAATAATATGTGAGATTGCGGCTAGAGATGCGATTGTTAACCCTGTCTGAAAAAAAAAACGTATCATCACGCATACAGATGCAATGAGTTCTTCTCCCCGAGCGAGGTCCCGCCACAGTTATCGCAATGGACCGTTCAAATTTGCACCCGACCATCATGATTTAGGTTTTCCGTAATTCTCCTAAGTCGCTCTAGGAAAATGCCAGAATGGTCCCTTTGAAAGATATCGGCTGACTTCCTTCCCTATCCTTGAAACAGTCCGAACGTGTGCTCCATCTTTAATGTCGTCATTGTCGACTGGACGTTAACCACTAATTTTCTTTCCTCCTTAAAATCTTATCGCGTCAGTTCGTAACGAAGATGGAAAGAGTATATGCAATTTAACGCTGAAATAAGTGCAATTACACAACGCGAAGACCTTTATTTACAAATACGGATTTCAAAAAACATGTGCGTAAATAATGCATACTACGCTGGAACTTATTTACGCTTAAGTGTGACTGCTGGCAACTCGTAGTTGTATCTAGGATAGACTGAGACATTCAAATCGCAGTGAAAATCATAGTTTCGGCAGCAATGATGGAGGAGAAAAATTTGCTCCTCATCTACTTTTCTGAAACCAACCTCATCATTCCATAATTTTCAAATTTCTAGACTAAGTGTGGAAACAAGGTGACGAATCTTATCGGCACGTTCATCGACCGTATAGTTTCGAAAGTAGTGTCCTTCTTGTCGTACTAATATTTTTCCACCAAATCATGTTAACAACGCCAGAGCGTACGCCACCAATGCGTATGACAGTGTTATGAGGATAATTCCTGTCACTAAAAACATCTTGCAACAGTGTCACAGATGCATTGGTGGTATCTGCTCTTTCTTTATCCTGCATGGAATAACCGTAAGTCTTTTCGTTAGTTGTTTGTTCTTTAAAAAAGATCACACTCGTGTTTTTATATCATGCATATATGATGCAACTAATGATGACTTTCAGGACTCCAACGTCGATTGTTCAACGATTTCACGTACTCCAATACATGTAGCCATGCTTCATAAGAAAAAAGGGCATTTGAGGATCAACTTCTCCTTCGTGCACAGACTGCATTATCCAGACGCAGTAGTGACATCGAGTAACAGTATCTGACTGTCCTGTTAGTCGATGCACTGTCATTACTTCAGAAAGTTTTAATTTGGAATTTTGCACAGCACAGCACTGTCAGCATATGCTGCAGACATACCAACCTGAAGCGCTAAATCACGCAACGATATTCTGTAACTTCCTCCCAAAGCATTTCCTAACTCGTCATTTCGGCTGAAACTTATTCGTCACCTGCCAGAGTCCGAGGAACGCGCCAAAGCGCCACTGTCAATAGGACTCGGTCTGCTCAGCATTGTACTTTGCGCAACAGTTACATGCGTAGCGCATAGTTGTGAAAGCTCAACATTTTTATAAATGGATTCCGTATGAACTGACATATTCACTTAGAAAGTGTCATATGATCTTTGACCTTTGACTCCCTGTGGGTCTGGGGGTTAGAATTGACTGGAGGTATTCCTGCGTGTCGTAAGAGGCAACTAAAAGGACTCTCACATGTTTCGGCCTTTGTGTGATGGTCCCCTGTAGGGTTTGGCCTCCATTTTTCAAAATTTTTTCGAAGAGCTAGGTAATTGGAGAAGGATGCCTTATATGGTGCATAGTGTCCATCATGCGCTGAGACCTCTCGAATCCTTCGTCAACGTGGATCTGTACTTCCGCTCATTCTCCAGCTGTTGGGCGATGTCACCCTCCTGGGTGCGTTTTCCCTCCTTCCTCTGCGCACTATCGCTTTCTGCGCTGTCGACGATAACGGACTTCTAAGCTCGTTTTCGCCTGATACCAGCACTGTAGCCAGTCCGTTCTGGTGGGGCTGCCATATACCCTGTTGGTTTCAGCCCACTGACCACACAGGGATCACTCTGCTGATACCTGCGCCGTTAACTCCCCATGTATGCCAAGGAGTAGATGCCTGCCACCCTGGGGAATCGGGATTCCTGGCAATGGCCATCCTGCCAGGTGGACTTTGCTTCGTCTGGGTGGCACCTGTGGGGAGGACCCCTGGTCGGAGTGGGTGGCATTAGGGTACATGAAACGCCATGAAGTGTAGTACATCATCTCTTGCTGGTGGTCAACACCAGCAATGGTCAAGGTCTAATTTCAATGCTAAGAAATACGACCCCAAATCATCCCCCCCCCCCCCCCCCCCACACACACACACACCCTAGCCTCACGGTTGGAGGAACACAAGTCTAAGGTTGGCAGCAAAGCTTGTTCACCGCAGAACCACGCATGTACAAGAGTTAATGGGAAATCTTTCTTGTCAATGAAACCTCAGTTTTTTGTTGAGCATTTAGAGGACAAATTTTGGGAGGTGGAGGGCTTGTCCAAAATGCGGTCAGGGTCGGTCTTGATCAAAACAGAATCCTCTGCCCAGTCACGGGCACTATTTGCCTGTGACAAAATGGGGGATGTTTCTGTTTCCATCATACCCCATAAGAGCTTCAATATCATCCAGGATATCATATTTCACAGGGACCTTCTTTTGCAGTCTGACGATGAGCTGCGCGTCAATTTAGAGCAGCGAAATGTCCATTTCGTTCAGCGCGTCCACAGGTTGCCACTGGTGCCTTCATTTTGGCCTTCAAGAGTGTCACATTACCCGAGAAAGTCAAGGTGATAGTCTACCGCTGTGACGCAAAGCCATATATCTCTCCCCCGATGCAGTGCTTTAAGTGCTGTAAGTTCGGCCATATGTCTACTAGCTGTACTTCCAGCGTCAGCTGTCGGAATTCTGCACGTCCTTCACATCCCAATACTCCCTGTGCCTCGCCTCCCACCTGTGTCAACTGTGGAGAGCACCATTCGCCTTGTTCACAAGACTGTAAATTCTCCAGAAAGGAAGAAAGCCGGTCGCGGTGGCCGAGCGGTTCTAGGCGCTTCAGTCCGGAACCGCGCGACTGCTACGGTCGCAGGTTCGAATCCTGCCTCAGGCATGGATGTGTGTGATGTCCTGAAGTTAGGTTTAAGTAGTTCTAAGTTCTAGGAGACTGATGACCTCAGATGTTAAGTCTAGTAGTGCTCAGAGCCATTTGAACCAAAGAAAGAAAAATAATGGAATACAAGACCCTGGACCTACACTGAGGCTAAGAGAAAATATGAGAGGCTACATCCTGCGCACATGACGCCAACCTACGCAGTCGCTACGACAATGGTTATAAAGTTTTCCATTCCACCGCTTGCAGTTGGCTCCGCACGCCCTCTTGATGGTGGGGGCACTTACCTCCCTGTTGCTCCTGCACAACCTACTTCAGGAGCAACAACCCCTCTCAGCTGGGGAGGTGTAAGTCTTCTTCGGCTCCTCTAGCCAGGAAGGGATCCCCTGGTTCACTCCCATCCCAGGGAGTGACAGCAGCAAGTGGCCGAAGCAACCACAGGTAACTGGCCGTAGGGCTTCAAAAATTGGTTCAAATGGCTCTGAGAACTATGGAACTTAACATCTGAGGTTATCAGTCCCCTAGAACAGAACTACTTAAACGTAACTAACCTAAGGACATCACACATATCCATGCCCGAGGCAGGATTCGAACTTGCGACCTTAGCAGTCGTGCGGTCCCAGACTGAAGAGCCTAGAACCGCTTAGCCACCGCGGCCGGCCGTAGGGCTTCACGGTCCTCCTCAGTTCCTGAGAATGAATCAGTGAAGCCCTCCCACCTGGACAAACCTAAGGAGCAGCGAGAGAAACCTAAAAATAAGGCGGCCGGGGGGCCGAGCTGTTCTAGGTGCTATGGTCGCAGGTTCGAATCCTGCCTCAGGCATGGATGTATGTGTAAGTTAGGTTAGTTAGGTTTAAGTAGTTCTAAATTCTAGGGGACTGATGACCTCAGGAGTTAAGTCCCATAGTGCTAAGAGGCATTTTAGCCTGAAAAGAAAAAGACCCCCAAGAACCAAGGCAGTGTGGTGGCATCCACACCACCAGCCAGTACCTACAAGCTCAGTGTCTAAGGGTGAGGTGGAGATTTGGGCATCCGCTGAGGACCTAGATCTTGCTGAGCCCTCAGACACAATGGATGTCGACCACACAGTTATTCATGTGCTGGCAGCAGGTGACCCTGAGTTGCAGACTGCCTCATTGAGTGTTTGATTCCTTCCCATTCTCATGATCACGTAATGCTCCAGTGGAATTGCGGCGTTTTTTTCTACCACCTGGCTGAGCTGTGGCAACTGTAAAGCTTTACATCTGCTTTCTGCATTGCCCTCCAGGAAACCTGGTGCCCGGCAGTGTGGACCCCTCCCTACCATGGCTATAAGTGATATTACAGGAACCATAGCGACTATAATAGAATGTCAGGTGGAGTTTGCGTCTATGACCTGAACTCAGTAAGTAGTAAACCTGTGCCCCTTCAAATTCCTCTTGAAGCAGCGGCTGTCAGTATAAGGACGATGCAAGAAATAACTGTCTGCAATGTATATCTCCCTCCAGATGGTGCAGTACCCCTGAACGTATTGGCTGCACTGACTGATCAACTCCCTAAACCTTTCCTACTTTTGGGAGATTTTAACGTGCATAGCGCCTTGTGGGGTAGCGCCATGATTACTGGCCGAATTAGGAAGGTTGAAAATTTGCTGTCACCTCTGCCTCTTAAATACAGATGCCCTCTCACATTTCAGTGTGTACATGGCACATATTCGGCCACTGATCTCTCTGCAGTCCTGGCCTTCTCCCATCTATCCACTGGAGTGCACATGTCGACCTGTGTGGTAGTGACCACTTCCCCATCTTCCTGTCACTCCCCCAGCGTCTTGCTCACTGACGCCTACCCAGATGGGCCTTAAACAAGGCAGACTGGGAAGCCTTCACCTCTGCTGTCACCGCTGAATCTCCGCCACATGATGCCACTGATGCTGTCGTTGAGCATGTCACTACAACGACCGTTTCTGCGGTGGAGAAGGCGATCCCTTGTTCTTTAGGGTGCCCGTGGCGAAAAACAGTCCCTTTGTGGTCGCCAGAAGTCGCCGAGGCAATTAAAGATCGTCGGCGAGCTCTGCAGCGACGTAAGCGGCACCCTTCCCTTGAGCACCTAATAATCTTTAATCGGCTACGTGCCTGCGATCGCCGGCCGGGGTGGCCGAGCTGTTCTAGGCGCTACAGTCTGGAACCGCGCCACTGCTACGGTCGCAGGTTCGTATCCTGCCTCGGCCATGGATGTGTGTGATGTCCTTAGGTTAGTTAGGTTTAAGTAGTTTAAGTTCTAGGGGACTGATGACCTCAGAAGTTAAAGTCCCATAGTGCTCAGAGCCATTTGAACCATTTTCTTGCCCGCGTTCACCAGCTTATAAAACGACAGAAACAGGAGTGTTGGGGGACGTACGTATCGACCATTGGGTGCCATATGTCAGCTTCCCAAGTCTGGACGAAGATCAGATGTCTTTTTGGATACCAAAACCCAACAGGCGTCCCTGTCATTAACATCAATGGTGCGTTATCTACCGACGCAAACGCGATTTCTGAGCACTATATTTGAGCCTCAGCCTTTCGCATCCTCAAACGGCGGATGAAAAGGAAAGTCCTCTCATTCACTACATGCCACAGTGAACCATATAACGCCCCATTTACAGAGTGGGAGCTCCTCAGCGCATGTGCACATTGCCCCGAAACAGCTCCTAGGCCGGATCGGATCTGCAGTCAGATGATTAAACATCTCATGTCTGACTACAAGTGACATCTCCTCATCATCTTCAACCGGATCTGGTGCAGTGGCGTCCTTCCATCGCAATGGTGGAAGAGCATAATCATTCTGGTACTCAAACCAGTCAAAACCCACTTGATGTGGATAGCTACCAGCCCATCAGCCTCACCAACTTGCTTTGTAAGCTGCTGGAACATATGGTGTGTCAGCAGTTGGGCTGGGTCCTGGAGTCATGTGGCCTGGAGTGAGGGCTGCTTCAGCCAGGGTCACTCTACCAATGATAATCTTGTGACCCTCGAGTCTGCCATCTGAACAGCCTTTTCTAGGCGCCATCATCTGGTTGCCGTCTTTTATGACATGTAAAGCATACTACACGACCTGGCGACATCATATCCTTGCCACATTGTATGAGTGGGGTCTGCGGGGCCCACTCCCGATTTTTACCCAAAACTTCCTGTTGCTCTGTACCTTCCATGTCCAAGTCAGTGCCTCCAATAGTTCCCCCCCCGTATTCAGGAGAATGGCGTTCCACAGGGCTCCGTATTGAGTGTTTCTCTATTTTTAGTGTCTATTAACGGTCTAGCAGCAACTGTAGGGCCGTTGATCTCAGTTCTCTGCATGCGGATGACTTCTGCATTTCATATTGCTCCTCCAGTACTGGTGTTGCTGAGCGGCGCCTACAGGGAGCTATTAACAAGGCGCAGTCATGGGCTCTAGCCCACAGCTTCCAGTTTCCAGCTGTGAAGTCGTGTGACATCCATTTCTGTCAGCATCACATCATTCATCCAGAACCAGAACTTTACTTTAATGACTATCCACTAACTGTAGTGGAGACATATCAATTCTTGGGACTGGTTTGCGACGCCCGATTGACTTGGCTACCTCACCTTCGTCAGCTTAAGCGGAAGTGCTAGCAGCACCTCAATGCCCTCCAGCGCCTGAGTAACAACACTGTGGTGCAGACCGCTCTACGCTGCTGCAGCTCTACAGAGCCCTTATTCATTCTCGCCTTAACTATGGGAATGTGGTTTATCGTTCGGCGGCTCCCTCAGCGTTGCATTTACTCGACACATTGTGTGGCGTTCGCTTAGCGACGATAGCTTTTAGAATGAGTCCGGTGACGAGTGTCCTGGTGGAGGCTGGAGTCCCTCCATTGAAGGTTAGGTGTGCACAACTGCTCGCCAGTTACATTGCACATGTTTGTAGTTCTCCCGCACATCTGAATTACCATCTCCTTTTCCCAACTACTGTGGTTCATCTCCCACATCGGCGGCCCAGGTCAGGGCTTACAATTGTGGTTCGCGTCCGGTCCTTGTGTCTCAACTGGAGTCTTTCCCATTACCAACTCTATTCGAAGTCCAGTCATGTGCACCTCCATGGTGTACACCTAGGCCACAGATTCTTCAGGACCTTTTGCATGGCCCTAAGGGCTCCGTTAAGGCTACGGCTCTCTGCTATCACTTCCTCTCGATTCTCGACATGTACCAGAGCCATGAAGTGGTTTACACTGACAGCTCAATGACTGAAGGTCACGTAGGCTTTCCGTATGTTCATGGAGGGCATATTGAACAGCACTGCTTGCCAGATGGCTGCAGTATTTACACTGCATAGCTGGCTGCCATATCTCGTGCTCTTGAGCACATCCACTCATCCCCTGGCGAGTCATTTCTCGTGTGTACTGACTCCTTGAGCAGCCTACAAGCTATCGACCAGCGCTACCCTCGCCATCCTTTGGTAGCGTCCATTCAGGAGTCCATCTCCGTCCTGGACAGTCGCATCGTTCAGTGGTGTTTCTGTGGACCCCAGGACACATCGGAATCCCAGGCAACGAACTTGCCGACAGGCTGGCCAAACAGGTTATGCAGAAACCGCTTCTGGAGATGGGCATCTCCGAAACTGACCTGCGTTTTATCTTACGCCGCAGGGTTTTTCGGCTTTGGGAGATGGGATGGCATAACAGTACGCACAAAAAAACTGCATGCCATTAAGAAGACTACGAATGTGTGAAAGTCTTCCATGCAGTCCTCTTGTAGGGAATCAATTGTACTCTGCCGGCTCCGCATTGGCCATACGTGGCTAACATATGGTTCCTCCCCTGTTACGAGGACCCATCTTGGCGTCGCTGTGGCTCACAATTGATGGTCGTTCACCTCTTGCTGGAGTGCAAACTTTTAGCCACTCTGCAGCGGAATTTTAACATTCCCAGCACACTACCTTTACTTCTGGGCGACAATGCCTCAACAGCAACTTTAGTTTTACGTTTTATTCGTGAGGGTGGGTTTTATCATTTGATCCAAGTTTTAGCACATTTCCTTTGTCCCTCTGTGTTCTTCAGCCTAATGCTTTTAGGGTGGAGATTTTAATGTGTTGCAGAGTGACTGGCTTCTCCATTTTATTCTCATGGTCAGCCAGCCATGGTAATCTGCTCTCTCGTTTTGATCTCTTCTACATGTTTCTTACGTTTCTCTGTGGTTTTCTTATCCACTTTTGTCCATTTTAGTGTTTGTTGCCCTTCTGCATTCTTGCGGTTTTCTCTTTTCTTCCAGCTGTGTTTTGTATGTCTCGCTTATTTTACTCCCACCCTTGTATAATTATTTTAATCGGAACAAGGGACCGATGACCTAGCAGTTTGTCCCTGCCCCCCTCTTTTAAACCAACCAATCAGCCTTTGATCATTGCCTTTTCATGCGGAGTAGAGAGGGATGGAGTCTAACGATACGACTAGACATCGGACTCGAATCTTTCATTCCACAATGGTTGGTCAGCTGTTTTAAAACAACCTTATAAATTAAAACTATGTGCCGGACTGGGGCTGTAATCTCTAAGCTTTCCTTTCGTGGGGAATATTCCTACCGACTGATCTATCCAAGCTCAGATCACAAAGAGGGGTGTGAGCAACCATAGCATCCAGCATCATTCTACAAGGACAACGTCAGATCCGTGGGAAAAGGTTGAACGTAATGTATGGTCTGAAATGGGATTACTTCAAAAAATAGTAATATTTTAACGAAAAAAACATAGTCCTTCGCTGTCAGATATCGAACATGCATCCGAGTTTCTCTATTTTTTTCGTCATAACGAATAAGGAATCCGAATATATGATGAAGTATCGTATGTGCACACTCATTGTGGGACACAGGCTATCTCGGCTATAAGGATACAAATCGCAGAGCTCTTGTGTGAATGTTTTTTATTTCTTGATTTAACCCTTCTTAGTTAGCAACCTGAGAGTTGTGAACAGTAATAAAGAATTGATCGGACAGTAGTTCTGTAGAAATCTTGCTTCGTGTGTGGGTTTACAGAACACTGTGTAATGGCATAATACTGCACTATAACCGCTGACACTTCCAACAGCCACAGACGAAGACCTGTCTACAAAGCAACCACTTGCTGTTGGATAACTTCCACGTCAACCTCCTTCCGAGCAATTGCATCGGCACCTAAACATTGCATCAGTTCAAGACGTTTTGGTGCAACACAGAAACATGGCTTCTTCTCCAATGGTCAGCTTTGGACAGTGGTATTTACACCTTCAGTACCAACCCATTACCGTCAAACAACTGGGCAGTAGTATCATGTCCAGACGGTGCCAGTCAGCACCTACTTATGATGTAGCCACCACAGCTATCTCCTGGACGTGCATCAGCGTCTGTTGACTCTGCCTAGGATACTGGCAGCAAACCATCCATCATCGCCACATGGTCCAAGACACATGTGACCCATTCAGCGCCACTGCTCCGCATGCTGTGGGGTCCATGCTTTACACCTTGGGTAGACCCAATGGGTGAACCTGCCTATTCCCTGGCCGCTGATAGTTGCATGCTGCCCTTCTGTAGTAGCCAGCATCACCTGCACCAATACAGAGGTGGCAAAAGCTGTACGCTGCCATCCTCGAAGAAAGCCTGCATTGGTGCATCCATACCAGGGTGCTCGTGTTTGAGGGTCATTATCCACTGCCTGTTGTCTGCCTGCTGCAGACACACTGCTCTAATTTTTTTCTTGTGATTGTTAATAAAGAGTAGTAGCAACAACATGGCTGCCGACATCATCTACAGTCCGCAGCTCGTGGTCGTGTGGTAGCGTTCTCGCTTCCCGCGCCCGGGTTCCCGGGTTCGATTCCCGGCGGGGTCAGAGATTTTCTCTGCCTCGTGATGACTGGGTGTTGTGTGCTGTCCTTAGGTTAGTTAGGTTTAAGTAGTTCTAAGTTCTAGGGGACTGATGACCATAGATGTTAAGTCCCATAGTGCTCAGAGCCATTTGAACCATACATCATCTACAATTTCACCCACTGCTGGCAGGTAGTCACTCCCCCACAACTTCCTATCGACATCTCCGTTACATTTGGTGCCAGAATAATTGGTGGAGGCAGTAATGATTGATCAACCAAGGGCAGCAATGAAAAGGATGCAGGAGCATTAGCCGTCAGTGCTAGAATCAAGTAGGTGCAACTAAGTTTTGTAACTTCTCTTGCTGTGTTTTTCCTTTCCTTTCTTTTTCATTTGGGTAATTGTTCGTGTGTGGTGGTTGCTGATAATGAAGATTTGCATGGGGAAATAGACTGTTTAAAGGGTGAAAGAAGGGAGACCCTTTTGTGGTAAACCTGGGGAAGATGTTGCTATCTTTTTCGATAAGTTCCAGACAGCCACAAAGTTATGGAACTGGAGTATCAAGCCGTTGTTAAGTTTGATTAAAATTAGTAGTGTATGCTAGAATATATATAACGAGAAATGAGAAAACGCAAGATTCGCAATCCTTCATGGAGTAATAGAAAAGAAAGGTCCCGAGTTCGGGTCTCGGTCCGGCACACAGTTTTAATCTGCCAGGAAGTTTCATATCGGCGCACACTCCGCTGCAGAGTGAAAATCTCATTCTGGAAATATCCCCCAGGCTGTGGCTAAGCCATGTCTCCGCAATATCCTTTCTTTTGGGAGTGCTAGTTCTGCAAGGTTCGCCGGAGAGCTTCTGTAAAGTTTGGAAGGTAGGAGACTAGGTACTGGCAGAAGTAAAGCTGTGAGGACGGGGCGTGAGTCGTGCTCGGGTAGTTCTGTTGGTAGAGCACTTGCCCGCGAAAGGCAAAGGTCCCAAGTTCGAGTCTCGGCCCGGTTTTAATCTGCCAGGAAGTTTCATATCGGCGCACACTCCGCTGCAGAGTGAAAATCTCATTCTGAAAATCAATATTGATTCATGAGGATGGTCTTTCCAAGAAGGCCATTTTGTAGGAATCAGCAAAACAGGCACTTGATGTGTTTCTATGGGTTGTACTGGTGAAATGTCGTGCACATGGAATTTCTGAAAACTTGGACAACATAGTAGCAACTGCAGCAGCGTTCGCTGAAATTGACTCGGTAACTAGGCTAAGAGAGAAAGTGTGGTTTCTAATACAGAGGCTATATGTTATAGATGAGGCTCTCTGGGTCACATTCAGCAATTCTGTAGGAAGCTATGGCGTCAAAGCCGCCAGCATGCGGGGCACTCTGATCGAAAATGTCTGCAGGTGCTTGGAAGATGGAATGATGGTAACACGCACACGCACGTTTAACAGGACAGCGGGCAGTGACCACTGTAAAATGCACTCAATAAGTGTTACGGAGGGTAACCCCTTGGGAAATCAGGGGCAGAAATTTGTTTAGTTGTGTAACTTTTTGTTAGATGCAGGTAACAGGTATCTTATGGCGAGCCAGAGCATATTTGGTGCCGTAAATTTTAATCAGCCACATTATAAATTAAGTGATATGGGTTGTATTACTGTATACTCACTCATTTTACCATTTGTGGATTTCCAAATGGGGTGGAAAGACTTCTGACTCTGTGTACAGAAAATCTGCTTAGCAAGGGCATAAGCTACGACATCATTATTGGGATAGATTTTCTGGTTAAATATCACACCAAAGTCTATCTGCCGCAGCGGCTAGTGGAACTAGTTGGAACATCAGTCCATCTTGCTTTTATTGCTGAGAGAACTGAACTGTCACAAAGAACAGACATAGGGTAATCCAGTTAAACTGTGAACATGGTCTCTTAGATTTGGCTCATGAGATACAGTACTGAAAGCACAGGATGACTACTTTGGATAAATGTAGGAGTTCATTTACCAAATAATACTTTATATGTAGCGGAGTCCTTGCCAGGAAACTAGGAACTGGATCAAGCACAATGTTTCACATCACGTAGTTTATCCTTTGTGTACAAAATTGATGGAATCCGACGGACCTATCGCTGTAGACAATTTTGATCTGGAAGAGGTAAAGCATTCAAGGAGTACAGTGACAGCGAAGTTACAAGTCTTAGAGGAGACTGAGCTGAACAGGGATTTCAGCATAGAATACGTGAAGCCGGGATAGTCTGTCGGTAGAGATATAGGGGAAATATGCAGAATTATTTAACCTGCCTGGACTATTGACAGCTACACCGCTTGTGTAGCACAGAATTCCCAATGGTAACGAGCTGCTTTTATACTGAGAACAGCTTCCCATATCATATACAACCAGTGATGAAGACGTTTATTGATCAAAAGCCCCAGGATGGAATTACAGAAGAATGCCCCAGTCCTTGGGCAGTACCTGTACGCATTCTTCCAAAGCAGTTCTCAGATGATAAGAAGGCTTATAGACTGTGCTACGACTATAGATTTTTAAACCAACGGATAGTTACGGATTTGGCTAACATTACAGAGACTTTACACACTCTGGGGCAATGGCATTATTTTACCACCCTGAATTGATGAAGCAAGTACCACCAATCAGAGGTAGCACCAAATGATCGACCGCTTTTTCATTACCAGTATCGTTCAATGCCATGGTGTTTGAAAAATTCACCGTTGACTTTCTAAGACTTGTTTGATGGGGTGCTACGGGGTCCGAAACTGCAGCAATGTGTGGTCTACTTAGACGATTTTGTTGTATTCTCAAAGGACATCCGGAAGCACATGGTGCACCTATGATTTTTGGCTGTGTGAATTTTAATAGTTAGTAATGATGATTACCTGAGTATTGAGGGCAAACCTACAACCAAGGTACACATGCCAATTCGAAAAAATTCCCAACCATTTGCCTGCTAACTCGTGTCCTATCTTAATAATTCTGATCGTAATTCCTACGAAAATGACTAAATGAAGTTCACATTTTAAATACAAATCAGATTATCCCTACGAGCCTAACCACACTTGTTCTGCATCCGTATCAGTGGCTTAACACCACTGCAGTCGAGTTTGTCATTGGTGGTAAATTTCTTATGTCACCTTTAATTTAAGTCATTCCCTGTCTTTCTTAATAACCTCACATCTATCAGGTAATAGCTTTTATACCAGATCATGCACAAGACATACATTTGCAATCATCTCTATATGTGGGCACAGGGCCTGCCGCGGTGACCGAGCGGTTCCAGGCGCTTCAGTCCAGAACCGCACGACTGCTACGGTCGCAGGTTCGAATCCTGCCTCGGCCATGGATGTGTGTGATGTCCTTAGGTTAGTTAGGTTTAAGTAGTTCTAAGTTCTAGGGGACCTCAGATGTTAAATCCCATAGTGCTCAGAGCCATTTTTCATCGGTCCCTAGGCTTATACACTACTTAATCTAACTTACACAAAATTACAACTGCAAATACCTATGCACATGTGTAAAATATTTTGGCGTTTAGATGTAGCTTTACAGATTTTTTATAACGACTGTTTTCTAGGTGAATGCAGACATTTAAGATAATGGTGATTTTCAGAAAGCACTGATACTGCTATCGATCGTGGAATTACTGCAGTGCTGAACCGCGCCGGTCACCGTCTGTCCCACAAAATGGCATAACAGTCCCTGGATCATGTGGGTACACCCTGTTTCGTTCCAAGAAGGCTGCCAAGCGCCCCAGAGATGTCATTACAAGCGAAAACAAATTATTTCAAGAGATAGGGTCACACCGGTTATTCTCAGTACCAAGATCGGTAGTCATCATTTTCAGCTGCTATGAACAAGGTCTTTTCCGCGACACATAGTGAACGGAACTGCAGGGCCAGAGGTTGTTAATAAACTGTACACGTTGCAACATTTCAGGACCTTCCTTCTGGTTAGTCGCAATCATCAGCAGAACCACAACTCTAAACACAAACAACTCGTTAATCTACCTGCCAGGTCTACCCTTCGGTGTCTTGCCCAAGGAGAATCTAACTTACTTAAATGACACACACGAAACCTGTTATGTTGCTGGATCAGGTGATAGCTACACAAAGTGGTCGTATGACGATGGAACATGTGCTGCACCAAGTGTAAAAATATCGGGCGAAACATTACAAACTCATCACTTTACGAACTTACACATCCGCTGCTTGCGTAAGTATTGTGTACTGCCACATCAGACAATGAGATGCCAGAGTCCCACCCTTAGGCCGGCCTGGGTGGCCGAGCGATTCTAGCCGCTACAGTTTGGAACTACGCGACCGCTACGGTCGCAGTTTCGAATCCTGCTTCGGGCATGGATGTGTGTGATATCCTTAGGTTAGTTAGGTTTAATTAGTTCTAAGTTCTAGGGGGACTGATGACCTCAGAAGTTAAGTCCCATAGTGCTCAGAGCCATTTGAACCAACCCAGCCTTACCTTCTTTTAACTTTTCGGTCCATAGTAACCATGTCAGCGCTATTGGAGAAGTGACTCAACATCAGTGAGTGAAGTGAAGTTTTGCAAAAAGTATAAACGGGGGAACTAGAAACTCTGTCTTTGAGAATCACAAGAGTGGGGTATTGTACATAATGCAATATCAGAGGGAAGAAGGACACGCCAAGGTGAAAAGTTATGCAAAAACTCTAAACTGAAAAACCATGCAGATGAATATATAACGTTAAAACGATCATAGATACGAATATATTAGTGCCTCTGTTGCAGCTACACTCTTAAACAGCAATCTGGTTGGACGGACTTATGCAAGGAGGGAGGAACTGCAACAGCATGAACCTCCACCAGAATCCACAGCCGTAACCAGGCCGCCGTCGCGCCAGAAGCTGATGCTAAAGACCTGTCGACAAAGAAATCCTTCACTGTTGGGCCACTTTCATGTCAGCCTTCTTGTGAGTGATGACACGCGCACCTGGAACACTAGCCCCATTTCAGACGTTGAAGCGACAAGAAGTAACAGCTGCTTCTGCAAGCGTCAGTGACATACAGCGGTATTAACAAGCCCCAAGGACCAAGCCATCACGATCGAACAACTAGGCAATAGTATCATGTTCAGTGTGTGCCTTTTATCTGTACCCTTTATTTTAATAACTGTGTAGCATACAGTACCGCCGTTGTTATCGACTCTTGTATCGATCCTCGTATCGTACAGGCTTTTGTTTGTTTTGGTTAGTGTAGCAGTGTCAGTTAGACCGTCAGTGACAGAGCACCTCGAGTTCCTGCTGGTAATAACCCAAGTATACCGTTCGTTTGTTACATATTTTTACGAGCTTCAAACAGGAGCGTTTTCAGTAATGGATACGAACTCTGACTGCAGTGTACAAATGTTATCCGAATAGGTGACCCTTCGCTCACAGCTCCAGCTGCTGCCAAGGGGCACCAATGTGGGGCGTCAGATGCGAGGAACGTGTTCCCCGATCCACTGCTGTGGCCGTCCCGGTTACTGCCTGCACTGAGGTTGACCCCTCACCCGTAGTCGAGTGGGACATCATTCAAAAGTCTGGCAGGCAGCGAAAGACTTTCCGAGTGGCCGATCGTAGAGCCTTCCCGGTTCGTTTGACGAACAGGTTTCGGACGCTATCTGGGACTGACGAAGTCTCTAAGCCGGATTCAGTCGTCTACCATGTCCCAGAGGAAGCTTCTCCGCCCGTAAGATCTGGGCATTCACAGAGGCTGGGTTTGCGGGTACTTGGGAGCTCCAACGTTAGGCGCGTAATTGGTCCCCTTAGAAACATTGCTGCCAATTAGGTGCACTCTATGTGCACACCGGGATGAGTCATTCCAGACGTGGAAAGGGTGCTTCCGGATCCAATAAAGAGTACAGGGTGCAGCCAACTGCAGGTGATGACTCATGTCCCTTTGGATCGGAGGAGATTCTCTCTGGTTTCGGACGGCTGGCGAAGATGGTAAAGACTGCCAGTCTTGCTTGCGAGATTAAGGCGGAGCTCACTATCAGCAGCATCGTCGATAAAAACGACTGTGATCCTTTGGTGCAGAACCGAGTGGAGAGTCTGAATCAGGGGCTCAGATGGTTCTGTGATCGTGTAGGCTGGAGATTCCTTGACTTGCGCCATCGGGTGGTGGATTTCCGAGATGCGCTTAATAGGTCAGGAGTTCACTGCACAGAGGAAGCCCCTGCACGGGTATCGGGGGCTGTGTGGAAGGGACTGGGCGGTTTCTTAGGTTAGAGGGTCTCAGGGAACCACAGAAAGGGCGTCGGTTTAAGAAGGGGCAGGTAAAACACAGTAAGGTAATTGTAGAAACGATCGGTATTGTAGTCGTAAATTGTCGCAGCTGTGTTGGGAAAACAACCAGAGCTCCAAGCCCTAATAGAAAGCACTGAAGATCAAATAGTTATAGGTACGTAAAGCTGGCTAAAGCCGGAAACAAGTTCAGCCGAATTTTTTTCAAACGACCTAACAGTGTTCAGAAAGGCTAGATTAAATACAGTTGTTGGTGGAGTATTTATTGCTGTCAGAAGTAGTTTACCCTACGGTGAAATTGATGTTCCTGCGGAATCGTATGGGTAGAGGTTATACGTGACAATCGGGCTACCCTATTAATTGGGTTTTACCGACACCCAGACTCAGGAGATATAGTTGCTGAACAGTTCAAATAAGTACCCCACTCATACAATTATAGTCGGTGGTGACTTCAATCTACCCTCTATATGCTGCAAAACTTATACGTTCAAAGCCGGCGGCAGGCATAAAACGTCATCCGAAATTGTACTAAATGCTTTCTCAGAAAATTATTTTGAACGATTAGCTAATGAGCCCACTGGGAGCAAAAATGGCTACGAAAGTATGCTTGACTTCTTAGCAACAAACAATTCTGGACAAATAGGGAGTATCATGACGGATACAGGGATTAACGACGACTAGGGAGTTGCTGCTAGGTTGAATGCTGTAACAACCACAACGATCAAAAAGAAACTCAAAGTACATCTATTTAAGGAAGCTGATGAAAATGCTCTTAACACCATTTTAAGAGACAGTCTCCACTCCTTCCGATCTGATAATGAAAGCGTAGAAAAGGTGTGGAATGATTTCAAAGAGATAGTATCGATGGCAATTGAGAGATATGTATCACATAAATGGTACTGATCCGCCGTGGTACACAGAACGGTGCAGATCGCTGGTGCAGAAGCAACGAAAAAAGAATGCGGAATTTAAAAGAACACAAAATCCCCAACATTGGAAAAGTTTTGCAGAAGTTCGAATTATAGCGCGTGCTTCAATGCGAGATGCTTTTAATAATTTCCACAACGAAACTCTGTCTCGGAATCTGGCAGAAAACACAAAGAGATTCTAGTCATACATAAAGCACTCCAGTGGCAAGACACAATCAATACCTTCACTGCGCGATAACAACGGTGAGGTCGGTGATTAGACAGTGCCACAAAAGCAGAGTTATTAAACACGGTTTTCCGAAACTCCTTCACCAAAGAAGACGAAGTAAATATTCCTGAATTCCAATCAAGAACAACTGCCAAGATGAGAAACATATTAGTAGATATCCTCGGTGTCGCGAACAGCTTAAATCATTTAATAAAGGTAGGACCCCTGGTCCAGATTGTATACCGGTCACGTTCGTTTCAGAGTATGCCGATACAATAGCTCCATATTTAGCGATTATATACAACCGCTTGCTTATAGAAAGATCCATACCTTAGGAAAATTGCTCAAGTCACACCAATACCCAAAAAGGGAAATAGGAGTAATCCGCCGAATTATAGGCCCATATCACTAACGTCGATTTGCGGTAGGGTTTTGGAACATAACTAGCACGAATTCAAAAAATATCGTTCTTGTGAAGCACAACTAGCTCTTTATACTCATGAAGTAATGAGTGCTATCGACAGGGGATGTCAAAGTGGTTCCATATTTTCAGATTTCTAGAAGGCTTTCGACACCGTTCCTTACAAGCATCTTCCAACCAAACTGCGTGCCTATGGAATATCGCCTCAGTTCAGTTCGTGATTTCCTGTCAGAAAGGTCACAGTTCGTGGTAATAGAGGGAAAGTCATCGAGTAAAACAGAAGTAATACACGGCGTTCCCCAAGGAGATGTTATAGGTCCTGATCTATGTTAACGACATAGGAGACAATCTGAGTAGCCATCTTGGATTGTTGCAGATGATGCTGTGATTTACCGTCTTTCAAAGTCATCAGATGACCATAACGAATTGCAAAATTATTTAGATAAAATATCTGTATGATGCGAAAAGTCCCAAATGACCCTGAATAAAGAAAAGTGTGAAGTTATTCCCATGAGTACTAAGAGAAATCCGCTAAGTTTCGATTAAGTGTTAAGTCACACAAATCTGAAGGCTGTAATTCAACTAAATACTTAGTGATTACCTTTAAATGTGAACATTTTTAGGTTAGGCTTTACCGTGACTATTATTGACATTAAATGAAACAACAAGATGTGCCACTAGGCAGTGCCACAAGTTCCTCCAAAAAATCGTAACACAACACACGCACAAATGTCATACTAACTAATGTAAATCCACCCGATGATGGAGGTTTAAACCTTCGAAACCGAAGACTGAGATTCACTGGCAGAATACTTACAAGGTGCAACTGGTCTACTAAAGAGACACCACGCTTGACCGTCCTGTCCTGGAGTATTGCGGCGCGGTGTGGGATCCGCATCATGTGGGGCTGAAGGATGACATCTAAAAAGTTCAAAGACGGACAGCTCATTTTGTATTATCGCGAAATAGGGGAGATAGTGCAACAGACATGATACGTGAATTGGACTGGCAATCATTAAAACAAAGACGTTTTTCGTTGCGACGAGGTCTTCTCATGAAATTTCAATCACCAGTTTTCTCCTCCAATTGCGAAAACATTCTGTTGGCACCCACCTACATAGGGAGAAATGATCATTACGATAAAATTGGAGAAATCAGGGCTCGCACGGAAAATTTTAAGAGCTCGTTTTTCCCGCACCGTTCGAGAGTGGAACGGTAGAGTGACAGTTTGAAGGTGGTTCATTGAACCCTCTGCCAGGCACTTTATTGTGAATAGCAGAGTAATCACGTAAATGTAGATGTAGATGCTACTAATCGCTGCACGGGAAGCAAACCGCCATCCGTTGACTGACTGAGCTCCTGGCAGTCAGCCCTCTGCTACCTCCACACGGCCCACCAACTGCAGTGAGATGTGGCCGGCTTGGCACAGCCGTCCCCTAGCCTATGGGGCCCCGTGCTCAACACCTAGGGCGGGGTTGCTGGGTGAGCCTGCCTATTCCATGGATGCCGGTCGTCGCTCCACCACCACGCCATCCTGTCGTAACCAGCATTGCCCACTGTAATGCAAAGGTAGCAGAAGCTTGTGAGTTATCGAGCATTTCGCTCTCATTTAAATATATGGCTGAAAGAGACAGCCTTCCAGTAATTGTGAAACGAATTCTGTCGTCCAGGACTGTGTGCCACAAAGAGCGCAGATTCGCCACGAGATGGGGAAATGCACAGGCGTCTATTGTGTTGAATGAGGCCACGCTGATCAGGCCTAAGCGTTGTAGTGTTCGAGTGAGACACGGCAACCTACGTCACAGGGAAAACCCATAGGGGCTGTTTGTGGCAGGGGAGGCGTACCAGTGTTAAATATGGCGGACCTAAGATCGGAAACAAAGGGAAACATTTATGAAAACTATTTAATTATGTTGTAACTCAAGGAATGAAACCACTGTAATTTTAATCAACCATCTTTCTTAGATTTTTACGGTGATCCCAATAAAACTTGAATATTGACCATATCTATAATAGTTTATTATTTACTGTTAAAGTGAAATTAACAAGTATTGTCACGAAGACCTGAACACTAAAATCTGAACGCTTTGGTCAATCTTAACGATCGACATTTCATATAAAAGTGCATCATTAAAATGACAAATGTTGTAAATATCAACTCGGTAACTTTATTTGTTTAAAAGATACAGTAAATTTAAATTATCAGTACTTACAGTTAAGAATCAGCTTATCATTTCCTCCACACAAAACACTTTGAACGATGACAGCATGATGCCTTATTGAATCATTAGGTAATAGAATATTTGTTGTAAAGTTTAGTACATAGTAGTTACTTTTTTTCTTTATATATTTATCAGAAAGCACATTGGTATAAGGCTACTGGCCGCGACATCCAAAGCTAAGAAGGAAATTGTATTGGTTTTGTGTAAAAGAATTTAAAGTTTATTGTGTAATGGATATTATTGTTACTTTATATAGAACGTGGAAGTGGTCAAGCTTTGATTATTTAAATATGTTAAAATGTAAAATAATGTAGAATAAGCCATAGCCAATCAGGTGGACGGCTTCAGGGAAGGGAACTGCACTAGTAAGTTGAGAGACGATGTTCGACACGCGGGAGAAGCGGCCGGAGACGGGCAGAGGGACAGTGCTGGTGCAGACGCGAAAGCGGACAGTTTGGCTAGAGACACCAAAGTGGACAGTTCTGGTCCAGACACCAAAGGGTACAGTTCGGATTGAGACGCGAAAGCGGACAATCGTTTAGGTGGCTAGGAAGTGATACGACTTAGAAAATTTTGCGTTGTGTGGTATCGCGAGACTTTTTCTCTGAGCGGTGAGCAGCCGCGCGCCTTGTGTGAATTCTAACTTTTCGTGTAGATAACGGGGTGGAGTATTGGACTTGTATTTCGCGATGAGATTCTGAATGATCGAAATGTATCCAATGAATATGTGCTCGAGTGTAACAGTAACACTAAATACAAGCACTTTCGCTATTAGTTTTCTTTCTGAATAAGCATTATTTGAACCAAATCGCAACTTTGTGGCCTACATAATTTATGGGTCGTTGATTTAGTTCTCGATATTATTATTACTGTTATTATATGTTATATTAACTTTGTATGTTTCATACAATTTCGCAAACTTGCCATCAGTCAGACAATTTAACCAAAAGGTCACAAGTGTCTAATTTAGGGCGTGTAATCGCGACACGTGCGGTTCAACCCCTAGACAAGTTTGAGCCAAGACATTTCGACGAAGAGCAACAGCATGTGAGCCCGAACATCTTTCGGTTGATCCCGGACGAGCTCCCAATTGCGAGCTAACGTCCCAAAGATGTTATGAACATAGGACCAGTCTTTAGTTTTAGTAGTACTGATCTTGTTTGTTACAGCTGTAGTTGCTTGGTTCTAGTTGAAACAATAATCCGATAGAAAAGCCTTTATTACGACCCAACAAAACTTAAATAGGATTTGATTTATTTGCCTAACTATGCATCTTTATTCATTGTTTATTGATTACGGAGAACTGCCAGAATAGGGGTGAGCAAGTCATCGGCACACACGTCACAGCACACAAACATAGAGCAGCGCCCACAGATTTTCCACGGCGGAGGGCCATACGAGAGCACGTTGGGGCGGCACGGAGGAGGATACGCCGGACGCGCCGTCTCGCCGCTCGGTTCGACGCCCCGGGGAGCGGCAGCCACAGCCGCAGCCGCGGCAGATCAATGCGTCTGGTGCCTGACCTCGGATGACCTCTGGTGTGGCGCGGCCGGCGCGCGTTGCCATAGCTACAGCCGCTCGCCGGACACCACCTTCGCAGCTAATACGCCAAACTCCCGACTTCACTTCAGTGCGCCTTATAACCTCTGCTCACCTACCCATTCTGAGTCACAATCGGCCATTTTACGGATAGCCCGTCTCCAGTCGGCCTTTTACCTGCTTTATTTGAAAATCGACCTGTCAGCGGGAATAATGTATGCCTAATGGAGCTGCTCTTACCGTCTCCACAAGTAGTGGATCGAAAAAATAAAACTAGCCGAAACTGCGTACTAAACGCCGATCTAAAGTTTATACAACAGTCGTTCAATGTACTGGTGAGATTTTCTTGGCGCTGACGTGATGCGAGTCCATATACCGGACAAGCTGTATCAGGCTTCATTAGAAGAAACGAAAACTATGGATACAAGTGTACCTACATCTCTTCATTCAAAAACCACCCGCAGAAATGAACATGCGCAAATTAGTGTGAAAGATTTAACTCTTCCACAATGGAAAAACGTGTAATGATTAGATAATCCACAAATCCCTAGGTGGAGCAGTAAAACTTTTGGATAAAAAAAAAGAGGAAGATTAGGGTTTAATGTCTCGGCGACAACGTGGTCATTAGAGATAGTGATAGGTCAAGTACAATGAGAAGACAAAAGTCATGGAATACCTCCTAATGTCCTTTTGCCCGACGTACTGTATCAACTCGACGTGGCATGGACTCAATAAGTTGTTGGAAGCCTCTCGCAGAAATATTGAGCCATGCTGACTCTACAGCCGTCGACAATTGCGAACTGGAGCCGGTGCAAGATTTTGTACATGAAATGACCTCTCGGTTATGTCGCATAAATGTTCAATGCCATTCATGTTGGGCTCCCGAACGGTCCTAAATGTTCTTCAAACCAATTGCGAGCAACTGTGTCCCTGTGACATGGCGCATTGTCATCCATAAAAATTCCATAATTGTTTGGGCGTATGAAGTCCATGAATGATTGCAAATGGTCTCCAAGTAGCCGAACATAACCATTTCCAGTCACTGATTGGTTCATTGCGACCAGATGACCTACTCCATTTCATGCAACCACAGACCACACTATTATGGAACCACCACCAGCTTGCACAGTGCCTTTCTGACAACTCGGGATCATGGCTTCGTGTGGTCGGCCGCGCACTCAGATCCTACCATCAGCTCTTACCAGTTGAAATCGGGACTCATCTGGCCAGGCCACCATTTTACAGTCGTCTAGGCTCCAACTGGTCCAGCTCATATGGTTGCGAACCGAGAAGAGGTGCTGCGGGCGATGTCGAGCTGTTAGCAAAACAGCTGTTTGTTGCCATGGCCCATTAACACTAAATTTCGCCACAATGTCCTAATGGATTCGTTAGCTGTACGTCCCACATCGATTTCTGGTGTTACTTCACGCGGTTCAAATGGCTCTGAGCACTATGGGACTCAACTGCTGTGGTCATCAGTCCCCTAGAACTTAGAACTACTTAAACCTAACTAACCTAAAGACATCACACACACCCATGCCCGAGGCAGGATTCGAACCTGCGACCGTAGGAGCAGCGCGGCTCGGGACTGGAGCGCCTAGAACCGCACGGCCACCGCGGCCGGCACTTCACGCGGTGTTGCTTGTCTGTTAGCACTGACACCTCTACACAGACGCCGCTGCTCTCAGTCGTTAAGTAAAGGCCACCAGACACTGCGTTCTCCGTGGTGGGAGGTAACGCTTGAAATCTGATATTCTCGACACACTCTTCACGCCGTGGTTCTTGGAACATCGAATTCCCTAAAAATTCCCCTTCTGTGTATCTAGCTTCAACTATCATTCCGCGTTCAGTGTCTGTTAATTCCAGTTGCGCGGCCATAATCACGTCGGAAATTTTTTCACGTGAATCGCCTGAGTACAAATGACAGCTCTGCCAATGCACTGCCATTTTATACAATGTTTACGTGATATTACCGCCATCTGTCTATGTGCATACCGCTATCCCATGGCTTTTGTTATTTCAGCATAATACACGAACCTGCCAAGGAGTAAGGCAGGGTTGCAACTTTCCCCACTGCTTTCAACTATAGGAATTGAAAGAAAACTACAGAAGTGGAGTAGAAGTTCGAAGTTAACCGACGCCGTACCTTTCTGACCGAATGTATGAAGGCCATAAAGACATGTTTAAAGGAATGGGTAACATGCGAGTACATGGCACGAAATATCGCTTAAGGATAACAAGGACAAAGACGTAGGATCGATGGTAGCAAAAAGGGCAATAACGACTTGTTTAATATCGAAACCGAAAGGACACAACAGTGGAAATAGTGGAAGAATTCTCATATACAGGGTGTTACAAAAAGGTACGGCCAAACTTTCAGAAAACATTCCTCACACACAAAGAAAGAAAATATGTTATGTGGACATGTGTCCGGAAACCCTTACTTTCCATGTAAGAGCTCTTTTTATTACTTCTTTTCAAATCACATTAATCATGGAATGGAAACACACAGCAACAGAACGTACCAGCTTGACTTCAAACACTTTGTTACAGGAAATGTTCAAAATGTCCTCCGTTAGCAAGGATACATGCATCCACCCTCCGTCGCATGGAATTCCTGATGCCCTGATCCATCCATGGAGAATGGCGTATTGTATCACAGCCGTCCACAATACGAGCACGAAGAGTCTCTACATTTGGTACCGGGGTTGCGTAGACAAGAGCTTTCAAATGCCCCCATAAATTAAAGTCAAGAGGGTTGAGGTCAGGAGAGCGTGGAGGCCATGGAATTGGTCCGCCTCTACCGATCCATCGGTCACCGAACCTGTTGTTGAGAAGCGTACGAACACTTCGACTGAAATGTGCAGGAGCTCCATCGTGTATGAACCACATGTTGTGTCGTACTTGTAAAGGCATATGTTCTAGCAGCACGGGTAGAGTATCACGTATAAAATCACGATAACGTGCTCCGTTGAGCGTAGGTGGAAGAACATGGGGCCCAATGAAGACATCACCAACAATGCCTGCCCAAACGTTCACAGAAAATCTGTGTTGATGACGTGATTGCACAATTGCGTGCGGATTCTCGTCAGCCCACACATGTTGATTGTGAAAATTTACAATTTGATCACGTTGGAATGAAGCCTCATCCGTAAAGAGAACATTTGTACTGAAATGAGGATTGACACATTGTTGGATGAACCATTCGCAGAAGTGTACCCGTGGAGGCCAATCAGCTGCTGATAGTGGCTGCACACGCTGTACATGGTACAGAAACAACTGGTTCTCCCGTAGCACTCTCCATACAGTGACGTGGTCAACGTTACCTTGTACATCAGCAACTTCTCTGACGCTGACATTAGGGTTATCGTCAACTGCACGAAGAATTGCCTCGTCCATTGCAGGTGTCCTCGTCGTTCTAGGTCTTCCCCAATCGCGAGTCATAGGCTGGAATGTTCCGTGCTCCCTAAGACGCCGATCAATTGCTTCGAACGTCTTCTTGTCGGGACACCTTCGTTCTGGAAATCTGTCTCGATACAAACGTACCGCGCCACGGCTATTGCCCGTGCTAATCCATACATCAAATGGGCATCTGCCAACTCCGCATTTGTAAACATTGCACTGACTGCAAAACCACGTTCGTGATGAGCACTAACCTGTTGATGCTACCTACTGACGTGCTTGATGCTAGTACTGTAGAGCAATGAGTCGCATGTCAAACACAAGCACCGAAGTCAACATTACCATCGTTCAATTGGGCCAGCTTGGCGGTAAAATGATCTCTAACATGGAAATTAAGCGTTTCCGGATACATGTCCACATAACATCTTTTCTTTATTTGTGTGTGAGGAATGTTTCCTGAAAGTTTGACCGTACCTTCTTGTAACACCCTGTATAGGAAGTAAGATTGCCCATGATGGCCGACGCAAGACAAATATTAGATGGACGGAAGTGCAGAAAACTTTCTTCATTTAAAGAGCTCTACAGGTATCTGGTATTTATATGGAAGTGGGAGGGACATTCTTGAATGTGTACATCTTCAGCAAAGTACTGTACGCAAGTGAAAATGGGAAACTGGAAATAAGGAGAAGAGGATACTGAAAATATTTGAAATGGGGTGCTGTCGAAGAATGGTAAAACGTAGGTTCAAATGGTTCAAATGGCTCTGATCACTATGGGACTTAACTTCTGAGGTCATCAGTCCCCTAGAACTTAGAACTACTTAAACCTAACTAACCTAAGGACATCACATACATCCATGCCTGAGGCAGGATTCGAACCTGCGACCGTAGCGGAAAACGTAGGTGAGCCGATGTATGAAATGAAAGAGTACTGAAAAAGACCCCTACCAGAAGACCAGATATGCTAATGGAATACTTGCTACGACATGTTGGAGAAGTTAACCTGACGTTGGAAGGAATATTAGATGGGAAAATTTGTAGGGGTAGAATATGTAAAAACATATTGTGGATGGTTCAAATGGGTCCGAGCACTATGGGACTTAACAGCTGTGGTCATCAGTCCCCTAGAAGTTAGAACTACTTAAACCTAACTAACCTAAGGACATCACACACATCCATGCCCGAGGCAGGATTCGAACCTGCGACCGTAGCAGTCGCGCGGTTCCGGACTGCGCGCCTAGAACCGCGAGACCACCGCGGCCGACCATATTGTGGAGTTATAGAGAATGTTGGAAGTAATAGTTACATAGAGATGACTAGATCAGCATAACCTAAGAAAATCTCGATAACAGCCTCAACTATCAGACTAAAAACAGAAAAAACAATGCTTTTCTTTTTGAAATATTGCGGCACAAAAGTTTTTATTTCCATTTTCAGAGATAATCGGCGTCGGACTTTTCTGTAATGTTACCTTTAGATGAGCAAATTGTTACGGTGTTATGAATAATTTCGTAGAGTAATTTAATGATCTATTTGCTATTTATTACTGTGGCGCAACATGTCAAAATCACAGGTCGGACCAATTTTACTAAGTGAACAGCGAAAATATAGCAAGCGATAAATATTTCCCCTCTCATCATTTTGTGTGCGTAGCGGAGGCGGGGGGTGAGAGAGGGGCGAATTATCAGCGAGAAAAAGTTTTGTAAATATTTAAAATTACGTGTAAAATTTGCTGAAAGTCAGTAAGGGTTCTCATTCTCAAATATTGGATGGATATGGTGTGGGTAATTTTGCAGATGTGATTTCCAGTTCCTCAAGACATACACACAGTTTCTAACCCTGATATTTCTCTTGCACAACTAAATATATTAAGGAGTAGAATCTGACAACATTTCAGATTTTTAAATTGGGTCAACAATTACACTGGTTTGCAAAACGTAAGGACGAAAGAAACTTTCGCCTGATGTGTCACTGCCATATAACACGTGGGTAGAACTGCTACAGTATAGTACAGTACTGTACAGAAGGTAATGCAAAGAAATAAGCGTTGATACCAACAAAAATGACACTTTTATTTAAAGAATAATTACACTTAAGTTGCCGCGATGTGTGATGGCCCCTTGGACTTTACAAAAGGGGGAACATGGTTCTTAAAACGGATGGCACTGTGTGCCCTGCATTGCGCTCCCATGCTGGCTGGCTACGTGATCGGTAAGGAATTCTTGTGGTACAACGTTCCAGTCCTCCAGCAGCTCGGTTCATAAATTCTGGATTCTGATTTTGATTGAGATATTTTGGTTCAATCAGTCGATTTTATTCTAATATCTATCTGTTTGACATAGTTTAATATGGGGTTTATCTCTAAGCCATTGTATACTTGCTGTAATTGAAGAGAGTTTTAATACTTTGGTCTTGTTGAACCTGTGTTCCTGATTAAAACCTCACATTACGTGACCAGTCCGTCATTTAGCAGCAATAGTAAATAAAGAAAGAAAGACAGAACATGCATATTTCATTGTGTATAGACAATGAATGGATCCATTCCCTCCATATTGTCTCACGCAGACCAATAAAAAGTGCGCCGGCGCAACAGTGTCCTGAAACCGTAACAATATTTATATGCCACACGAACGTAAATCGGTGATATGGCAATAATGACTAATGCTATTTTAAAAAAGGAAACTACATATTGCGAACAAAGCGGCAGCACCTACTACGATTTACATAGAATACTGAACTGTTGTCTCTTGAGCTTCGATTGTGAAACGAGTACTACTGTACAATTCGTAAAAATCTCAGATCAATGCTCTTAACAGGAGAGGAGCAGGTAAATAACAGTACGAGTCCACGAGACGAGTCTTAGCCCATTCCACAGTTTGAATACAAAAATGTACGAGAAGCAGATAGCAGAGAATAAACAGATAATTTTTAACACAAAAACTAAACTTTATGTTCTTATGTTTTCTTCATAAAAATCAGGAAGACTTCAAACTCAATTTGAAAAATTACCCAAATTTTTGAAATATTTTCTGAGAGTTGTTGGGGCGCCAGCATTCCAGTCCACAGCGGGTCGTTGGGTCGACCCTCTGAGGCTGACGTGGGGTCCGTAGCCAGCCAGTGCTAAATCACCTGGATAGCTCGAACGAGTCTTAATACGGTACCTTCTACCTCTTCCCACTACATTTGGTCATCCTGATACATTTGGTGGTAGAAACTCCCACTACAGCACCTTCAACTAGAAAAATATGTGTAAACATAATTCAGTGATACTAAATCTGTATGAATCTTCTACATGTGTTGACTGCTGGTCTAATAATGTTACAGTGCAATTTGAAACTTTTTTTTCAATTTCACATTTGATTTTTATGTGTTTTACTAAGAAACAATTTGAATTTGGTACAAGAAAATTACAATACTCTAGTGCTCCTTAGTTCACCAAGTGCGAATTATCTATGGGCTTAAGATTTAGCTCTCCATAACTGCTCCGTAGTTTGTGCTGTGAAAGAATTTGCATATAAATGTGTAAGGAGTGGTAGAGGTAAGTTAAAAAAATGGAATTATACGGCATTGATAATAACAACAAACCGAAAGGCTAGTCATTCAGGTTTAATTATTCTTCCTGATTCAGGAGCATCTACTGTCTGTGAACTGTGCAACATCTCGTCGACTACAGTTGGTTGATTGGTTAACTTGGGGGAGGGGACAAACAGCGAGATAAGATCCCGTCGGATGAGGGAAGGATGATGAAGGAAGTCGGCCATGCCCTTTCAAAGGAACCATCCCGGCATTTACCTGAAGGGATTTAGGGAAATCACGAAAAACCTAAATCAGGATGGCCGGACGCTGGTTTGAACAGTCGTCCTCCCGAATGCTCGACTACAGTAAAGAGTAAAATATCGTGAATAACAATTTAGTTTATTTCCGTTCTTTCGAAGATTTTGTGACACTCTCATAATGTAATGATCCCATCGCCAGTTACACTCGTTGTACTTCTATTTTGCGATCTTATTGCATTTACGTTTAAAGTGCAATGTTTTCATTGTTGATGATATAGATGAAAGGAGAGGATGAAACACGATATCGGTACATTGTTACCTGCCTATATATTTCTTCTTGCCATAATTATTAGCCCCTTTCAAATATGTTCCTAGGACAGGCTGTAAACTAAGTTATGTTCCGTATTCTATCGTTTGCGTAGTATGCCAAGAAAGTGCTGCTCTTTTTGAACGTCTCCCTTGATGTTTGGGTGGTTTCACCATACGGAAAATAAAGGATAGCAGTAAGGTAAATCATCTGCCAACAAACTACGTCCATAGAGTGCCCATGCCATAGACGACTACTAACACCATCACGTGTCGATACTTCATAAGGATCTGAACGCTCTGACGATCAAAAACTTGACAGCACGATCATTCCATCCACGCTGTATGTTGTAGTTAAATTTTGTGCCGCTATAGTGCAAACGCGAAGTTTTCTATAGAATTAAGTCCTACTGTCCACCCTTCTTTAACTAATTTATTCGTATGTACAGATAGCTGACATCAACGTCACACTGCGAAAATTATTGTGAATATTAATCATTAGTGTGCGAACTGACCGAAGAATCGAGTGTATACAGTCCGTAGTGAGCACGTAATGTGGGTAGACTTAGGGTGCCGGAAGTGAATATGTCAATAGTGATATGAGCTGATGCCATTTCCGCATGTTTTAACAGACACCCGTTGGTAGACCGCACACAGAGAACCGCATGGCATGTAGGACAGACGAATTGGTTAATCTTCCTTGCAAGAATGCTGACCACACTGCTCATGTGTTACAACCAGCACAATAGATATCCTGGGAATAAGTTCGGCTAAGAACGTTAAAAGGGTATACGATCTTGAACACTAACTATATAACTATAGCCCCATGCGTAATTGGCGTCGCAGAAGACCAACATTTGGCCGCTACACGCCTTGTAAACGAAGAGCATGCAGTAACAGGAACGAACTACAATATGCAAAAAAAGAAGAAGAGGAAGAGCTCAGCCAAAAGTGTTGTTAACAGTAATTATAGATGTCACCCAAACACCAGAAGAAGGGAGATAGGTGAAAAGGAACATTTCGTTTGCAGATGCAGAAGAAGAAATATTGTAGTTTGAGATTCGGAAGAGGAAAGAGGTCTTGGAATGGGCGCTGGAGGTAGGTGGTACATATCGTTTCCTGTCCACGGTTGTCAGCTCGTCCTCTTCGCTGTTTAGGATGCTGGATCAAATTTACAGTATTCAGAGGAAGGGGACATTTGCCCAAGCTTCTAAATGGAATGTCATTGGGCTGACATGGCTGATTTAAAGGGAGTGTAATATTTCCACGACGGTCGGTGTTTCCCTGGGGGAACAGACGTCTTTAGGTCCTGGCAGGAAACAGCACCAATGCAGTTATCTCTAATCAAGTACTGTCTATAAAAACTGCACAGATATTGTTATATCTTTATGTTATATCTTTAAAAAAATCAGAAGGATGTAAAGTTTGGCAGGTCGCTTTAAATGCTCAGAATTGTAAAATTGTGCGCTTCACAAAAAAAGAACATTGAATATTGTACTACAGTGTCAACGACTCGCTGAGTCGATTAATTGGTTCTATGCATTCTATAAAGGAGACTGCGTCCAACACACTGATGCGGCTGATCCTAGAATATTGGTTAAGTTTGTGGAACCAGAGGAAATATCAGGGGATATTGTTCATATACAAAAAAGGGCAGCACGAATGGTCACAGCTTTGCTTGACTCAAGGGAGGGCTTCACGGAGTTGTTGAAAAAATTGAACAGACAGACGCTTGGACAGCCCAATTATGCTGCGAAAATCTACTTACGGGTTTTTAGTAATTAGCTTAATCTGCGATTATACTAATGACACTGCGTGTCGTTCCCCTAGCTACCTCGAGACTAAGATTAGACTAATTACAGCATTCACAGTCGTTTTCAAACGATCATATTTCCACACTCCGTAACGAATAGAAGAGAAACAAATTCTTTTGCATACATTTCACGATGGTGTGTAGAGGGTAGATGCTTGAGGCTGACATCGATCTGGGGGAAATCTCCTAGATATGGCAAATTTTAAATATGCGCGCGTCTGCGCAACAGTACTCTGTAAGCAGGCGCCGTCGGCCTGGTGATGACTTCCGTGGCGGCTCCTTTGGATGTGGTGCACGGCCAGGGGGGAAGGTGGGGGTGGAGAGGAGGAAGGAGGCGTGTGCCGCGGCTTTGGCGGGGGCAGGGGTGGGGGTGGGGGCGGGTGCGGCGCTTCGAGAAGGCCAGACGGCGGCGGTGCTTATCTGGCGGTGCGGCCTTGGCGTCTGCGTCTGCGTCTGGCGGCCAGCAAGTGGCTCTCCGCTGGCTTCTCCCTCAAGTCACCTGGTGTCCAGATAGTAACGCCAACACATCACTTCTGGCACATCCTTTTCGTAGTTTTTTTGTTGTCCCCATAGACTGGGATTGTTCTCAGCTGCCAGAAAAGCCACGGTGATTGTGCTGTAAGAACATTCAAAAATCAACTAGGAGTATCTAGAGTTATTGGATCTCCTCTCTTGATAGTACAGTGCAGCATAACATGTTTTGGTCTCAACTCTGTGCACGCCCTGTTCGCTATTGTGTACGCTAGAGCCGTTTTCCCATATCAGGGAGCTGGGAGGGTGTGTTTGTCCTGGGGATTGTAGACTGGACTTCTGTAATCCTTGTAAAGAGCTTTTGGTTGGGGCCTAAGGGGCTTGTGACCCCCCAGGACATTAGGTGTTCTCTAGTAGCCATTAGGATGATACTGGGAGGAAGTAGTGCTTTACAGAATAGCGTGGTTAGTGTGAGCAGGAAATGGCTAATGGAAACGCCAGTACTGCGCCCTGATTAGCAGAAAGCCCTAGATGTCAAACAATACAATGGAGCGGTTGAGAGCTCGCGACGGCCCTCGGCTCTGTAGGAGGGAAGTTATGTCTCTCTGCGACAGAGGTTTTGTTTCCAAATGGTTATTATTCCGGAAGAAAAAGTTAGTGATCCTTTCTGATGAACGTGGGTATTTGTCGAGTATGGAAAACCTAAAAAAATTCTAAAATGCATTCCCGTCTGCAGGTGTGCAATTAGGGTAAGGCGTTTTCTGGTTTTCTAGCCGAGTGTGCTAGTTTTGGTAGGTAGAAAGCAACCTTAGGTTGTGCACCCAGTAGTTGGCTAAAGGCGATGTTCGTTAAACGAAGCGGACTTGATGATGTCTAGTAAAAATTCCGTCAGAACAGGCCCGGAAGGTTCAGTGGAACCGACCGACCGCCATGTCATCCTCAGACGATATCAGTCAAGTACCTCCTTAATCGGCCACACAAGGGCTGAGTGCACCCCGCTCGCCAACAGCGCCTGGCAGACCCGGCCAGCCACTCACCAAGTGCTATCCAATCCCGACAGCACTTAACTACGCTGATCTGACGAGAATACGTGTTACCATAGCGGCAATGCCATCGGCGATGGGGTCTCTTAAAAACACCTAAATTCGCTTGTTCCAGTATAAACTTGCAGTGTAGCGTTTTTGTGCAGGTCCTTGCCCCTTCGACTTTATTTACCTATTTATTTCACCTTATCTGACTAGGGCCATCAGGCGCTTTCTTATATCGCACCGGGGTTTCACACGTACGGTACCCTTTTTGAATTATAGTTACCTAAGAAATAACACTTTTAATACGCCAAAGAGTATTAAAATGATTGGAGTGTCTTTAGAAACAATGTTAGTAAATAATATTGGCTATAAACTAGTAAAGTTAATACTGGCAGTATTAATACTACAGGAGTTGCTGCCGCCAATAGTGATAAAGACGGTAATAATAACAATAGTAATAATAATGACAGTAATAACAGTAACGAAAGTGGCAGATATAAAAAGACGTTGTAGGTGTACAAAATAGATGTTTTCTGATACAGCGACTTCTAGGAAAAGAACATTAAACTCTTCTCTCATTATGTTTGCACAGGAAATTATTGGCCATAGCTGCTATAAACCAGTGTGTGATAATGTAATTATTGTTAGTTGAAAATGTAGTCCAGTCTAGTGATCACACTCAAGATCTTCCTGAGAGTATTTTATAGGTACAAAGCCCCAATTAATTATGGATTTTGAATTAGGGAGCGGTTTCTCCTTCCATCGTTATTCATAGCAACTCTTACTTTAGACTGATGTTATAAACATATCTGTGCACAGAATAAGTCAGAGCCCACGAATAAAAGAGTATGGACGAAATATATGTAGAAAAGTCTAATGACAAGTCAGCTATGCAGAGACAGGAAGCAAAATTTACACTTCTTGCACAGATATAAATTGTCAGAAATTAGCAATAGAAACAAAATTAATTCTGTTGGGTATGAGGACTTTCAGGCATAAGTGATAATAATGAGGCTACTACATATTTTCTATGATTTATGTCAAAGTAGTTGATTGCTTGACCATGTTACATGTATCTATGAGTAGGGGCATTGTTTAATCGGGAGTGAACCTCATCAGTCGTTCCTTTGCAATTACGAAACACGAATTTACCCTAAGAATACCCTCCAGTATGATACAACCTTCCGTTCTTCACTGTTGTTTTTGAGGTATGTAGGAAAAAACTGTTCGACTTTCAAATAAAATATTTCTGTTACCGTAGTTCAGACCTGGCCAAGATACGCGTTCCCAGAACGTGCTCGTGCTCCACGATTGCAGCCAAATCCGTTGACAACGGGAGAGTGCGAACTTCCTCTCACCGATTTCATTCATATTGACAGGTTGTTTAGGGCACGACTAATGTTTCAACATACGTAAATATCAAGACGCAACTCACAACCGTTTTCGAGTTTGAGCATTTTAGGCGTGCTTATATGTTTCTTGTAGTCGCTAGTAATCAAGGACCACGTAGCCAAGCGAGTAAGCGGTTACTTTCATAAGCGTGAGGTCTGTGGGTCGAATCTCTCTTTCGGTACCCTGTTTTAATTGATTCCCACGTAATTCTCACAATAGATATGCGTGCTACGCCGCGAAGTTGTGTGATGGCCGAGAACGTTTACGAATTTAGCCCAAGTTTGTCTTGCTATAGCTACCTTGAAAAGGCCGTGCACATGCAAAATACGCCGTTCATTAGAAGTGCTGCATGTTGCAGTAGCTGTTGTTTCCCATGTTCCTGTGATCAGTATTATCCTGACTCATAGAGTGTTCCATATGTTTCTCCAATAGCGACTAAATCCAGTGTTCGAACATTAATTAATGAATATTACGAAAAGTAGGTATTTACGGAATAAATCATTCCTTCGTTATCAAATCAGATCAGAAATCCAGCGATGTGGATATAACTGGCACTAATTTTTGGTTATTTGCTGACGCGATTTTTTTAACATGTTAACAAAATATCATTAATTCTGTTCTATTTTTCTTTACCTAAGTTGACTCACTAATTACTATATGGCTGCATGTTTTATAATGTTTTTCTTAATCTCAGAGTTAAATATGAACGTAGTCTTTCCTTTCAAGAGAAGAGAAGTGTTTTATTTTTTCAAGAGAAGAGAAGTGTTTTATTTTTATTTTTTCAAGAGAAGAGAAGTGTTTTATTTTTATTTTCTTATATTCTTATTGCGAAAGACTGGCAATGGCAAGGAAAGCGTTTCTGAAGAAGAGAAATGTGTTAACATCGAGTATAGATTTAAGTGTCAGGAAGTCATTTCTGAAAGTATTTGTATGGAGTGTAGCCATGTATGGAAGTGAAACATGGACGACAAATAGTTTGGACAAGAAGAGAATAGAAGCTTTCGAAATGTGGTGCTACAGAAGAATGTTGAAGATTAGGTGGGTAGACCACATAACTAATGAGGAACTATTGAATAGGATTGGGGAGAAGAGAAGTTTGTGGCACAACTTGACCAGAAGAAGGGATCGGTTGGTAGGACATGTTCTGAGGCATCAAGGGATCACCAATTTAGTATTGGAGGGCAGCGTGGAGGGTAAAAATCGTAGAGGGAGACCAAGAGATGAATACACTAAGCAGATTCAGAAGGATGTAGGTTTGAGTAGGTACTGGGAGATGAAGAGGCTTGCATAGGATAGAGTAGCATGGAGAGCTGCATCAAACCAGTCTCAGGACTGAAGACCACAACAACACAACATTGCGTAACATCAGGTCTGACTAGAAAAGTAGTGGTTAAAGTCATTTGTAATGTTGTAATTCACATACAAATTTATTTTTCATTTCGAGAATCCATTCGCTGCCCTCAAACTCCACTCTGTCACTGAGCGAGATGGTGCAACGGTTAGCACACTGGACTCGCATTCGGCAGGATGACGATATAAACCCGCGTTCGACTATCCTGATCCAGGTGTTCTGTCATTTCCCTAAATCGCGCCGGCCGAAGTGGCCGTGCGGTTAAAGGCGCTGCAGTCTGGAACCGCAAGACCGCTACGGTCGCAGGTTCGAATCCTGCCTCGGGCATGGATGTTTGTGATGTCCTTAGGTTAGTTAGGTTTAACTAGTTCTAAGTTCTAGGGGACTAATGACCTCAGCAGTTGAGTCCCATAGTGCTCAGAGCCAGCTCTAAATCGCTGCAGGCAAATGCGGGATGGTTTCTTTGAAAGGGCACGGAGAATTTCCTTTCGCATCTTTGAGACAATCCGATGTTTTGCTCCAGATCCAACAACTTTGTTCTCGACAGGACTTTAAACCCTAAACTTCCTTTCTTCCACCGTATTCGCTAATGAGAGTAACTTGGCCTGTTCTAAATAAAAGACATTGCCAATGCCACTATGGCTCCATCAGTTGTAAATTTCAATAACAAATCTCATCCACGTCTGGCATCTATCTAACAACAGTAATTCCAAATAATTTATTACAGTAATTCGTGGATATTCGAAGCAGACTTTCGTTCGACTGGAAATAACGTTGTTCCTGGTGATTATATTGTTGTTCAGTATCGCTAGGAAAAGGGTAACTTGGATGTTTCTAGGCTGAGTCGACAGTGAAAACATATAACGAATCGAATTATCTAGTAAACAATAATAGTAGCCCCCATTTCACCGTCAAACTCTGTAATAGAGTATTTCTCTGAACTCTGATCAAACTGCAATCCTTATCATACAAAGAAAAGAAAACAGTAACCTCTCTCAATAGATAAGGTCCTGTCACAACACAGTTACCTCAAACTGGATAATGATCGGAAATACTACCGACCAAACACTGTTTCCACCCAAACACCTACAACAAAGATTCGAAAAGTTACTGATTCAAATATCAACTAAGGATCACTCAAATTTTACTCGATCGATAATTCTTTTATCTATATTTTGCCATATTACGATAGTAACAGTTTCCCACAAAAAAACTTCGGAATTTAATCCGAAATGCCATTATAGATCGATATACGCAACAGATTGTACTTAACTGAACCCAAGAAGCTGATTTCCATGTAACGTTTTAGGTGACTTTACGCAGTGACCCATCCATGTAGTTGGATCTCGATCAAAACCTGAACTCTTCTAAAAACCATTCTTAACTGGTGCCTGAAGTACAACAGAAACAAACGAATAGCGTTAATGACCCTTTTAACAATAATTATATTTTATGCAATTGCTTACGTGCTTCGTTAACATCCATGCAGTGTGCGCCCATTTGCTTCCATTTCTTCAATGCATTTCCGAAACTCTCCTTAGCAATAGGGTAATGTATGTTCTGGCGCTCTTTTGATATGCAAATTAATTAAATTGTCACAGCTGATTGATTTATGACTTTAACCTACTATTCTGCTAAACGGTTTTTCATCTAACCATTTTCCCTCACCTCCAATTAACCTATTGTTTTACTAATTAGTGTATGATCCCCTGGGCATAATCCACACTTCTGAGAAACCCCCATCCCTCCTCCTCCCTTTAACGTATTCTTCTGTTAATTGATTTATGACGCCTTGTGGTTGATTGATGACCCCATGGGAATAATCGATCATCCTGAGAACCCCCACCTCTCCCCTTCTCTTCCACCTTCCCCACCACTCTAGAAAATCTCCATCCCTCCCCCTCACCGATACAAGCACACTTTTGACATCAAATTAATTGAGTAATTAATTAAATCGATAAATTAATTAACCCCTCTCCCCTGCAAAATCCTCCCCCTTTCCTATCCTTCTGCACTTCCCCTTCCTCCCAGAAAAAATTCACGAGAAAAAGATTGGCTTAAATATCACAACTAAACAATATGGCTGAAGGCCTAGTTAAAGAAAACTTGAGATGCTTTCTGAGCTGAAGGCCCAAAACCACACAGCGAACAGAAGAACGGCTGAAAGCCTGGCTTAGAAATCAAAAGCAATTAAAAATAGAAGGTACAATTTTTTTAAAAAAAAGAAACATGCAATGAAAACACTTAACAACAGAAGGCCTGCACTACACGTCTGAAGAACAACTATAATTAAGGCACATTAATAAACATTTTTTAGCAAGAAAATTTCCTTTGGCTAAAACGTGACTAACTTATTGCACGGCTGACGGCCGTAAACAAATTTGAAACAATGGCTGAAGGCCTGAACAACAAGTAAGATAAATAATTTAGAATAAACCCCTTGCTTCTTATAAAAAAATTTCGTTTAGAGAATACACGTGGCTAGAGGCCTTATTAAACGGTTCACGCAACTCCTTGGCTGAAGCCCACACATAACACATGGAACAACAAATGGCCTAGGGCCTGGATTAGAAACAATTTCAGATGGAACAATTTCTAAAAATTCTAAAAATCAATGCTCAAAATCCTAACACGGCTGAAGGCCTTTATGTAAAATAAAAGAAACTGAATTAATACACGGCCAAAGGCATCGCACAATACTTCAACTAAAATGAAAATCACAATTGAAAACAAACAGAACAAGGGGTGCTCAGAAGTGTTCCAAGGGTCGACCTGGGAAGGTAGCTCAAACGTAAGGTGAGGTGAGACAGGCAGCGAAGAGTTGAAGTTAGGTAATCGGATGGCAACCCAAACTAGGGACAGCCCAAGGACCGACCAACAATTTAACCAATTCCCTTCCGTCCGTCCAACGGCACGACGATGTAAAATATCGGCAGAGAATACGAGCAGCACTACGCCTCCAGAAATTGGTGCCTAAAAAGAGCCAGGGGAACAATAACCACTCTAAGCAAATATGAACCGAGCAACTTAAAAGGCTGTCGAACTAAATGCTGTGCTGGACAGCAACAACATGACGAGAAAAAGGCACTCTGCCTACAAACTACGCTAACGACCAGGGCAGGTAACTGGAGTATTAATGGCCACAGGGCAGAAAATACCGCTGGTGCACTTCAGTAATAAGTAACAGTCAATTTAATGATTAGTCACAACATAGGAAGACGGCTGCAAGACTTTGCCGACTTCAACACATCATACGATGCTGCTAGCCAGAATGGCCAAGGAGGCAACACCCACAAATGAGCAAAGAGATGTCACAGTAGTTGAGGTTGCATAACCGATTAACTGATCACTCAACTTCAGCATCCAGTTTCAGTGGGCAACGAACTTGTCGCTCTCGCATCTAGCGCCTCACGGTCTGACAGTGCGTGCACGCCGCCAGCGGCCTCGGCCTGGGCTCGCGCCGCAGAGAGTAGCTTGCTGCTCTGTCCCAACGGACTCACTAGCACGCAGACAGCATTAAAATAACTGCTCAGTCAAATCACACAAGCCACACATGGTTCTGCGAAAACACTCCGACAAACAACTCGAACAATACTAAAACCAAAAAATGGTTCAAATGGCTCTGAGCACTATGCGACTTAACTTCTGAGGTCATCAGTCGCCTAGAACTTAGAATTAATTAAACCTAACTAACCTAAGGACATCACACACATCCATGCCAGAGGCAGGATTCGAACCTGCGACCGTGGCGGTCGCGCAGTTCCAGACTGTAGCGCCTAGAACCTACTAAAACCAGTCACTGTGGAACAACAAGAACAAATCACAAGTCGACACACACGCACACACACACACACACACACACACACACACACACACACACACACACAGAAAACCCAGAAGCGGTTGGCGGCCATATACACGTAGTCCGAAGGAACGACTGACCGAACGACCAACCAAAGTCGTCCACACTCAAGTCATGTGTGTTGCCAATGATCGGGCGAGTCATGGCTGTCCAGACCTCACTGCTACTCCATCCCGACTGCCTTCGGGCGGACGACGTCCCAGAGACACTGGCTCGGACCCAACCTTGCAGGGGGAACACCGGCCCAATGGCCACCCGACATCTCTGCACAAGGTAGGAACCGACCAAAGTCCCGCAAGATGATTAATTGAAGGGCCCCAGAAGCGATTGGAAGACCAAATAAACGTCGCCTGATGAGACGACCGGCCGAACGACTAACCAGCGGTCGTCCCCGCTCAAGTCTACTTCCACTGGACAGTGGATGTGTGTACCCCAGCAGTCGGGCGAGTATTGGCTGTGCGGACCTCCCTGGAGCTCCATCCTGACTGACATCCCGACATATAACTACCCAGAAATACTAGTGGTCGCTCCAAAGATAATACGACAGTGCTCTTATCGATAAGCGCTGCTGCTGCCACTCGTGGGCAGGCAAGCCAGCAACTTAGTGACGCCAGTAAATCGAATAAGAAGCGAGGCAGCAGTACTGTAAAGACAAAATGACAAGCGATAAACACCACGAACACGAGTTGCACACGGCTCACTGCTGTAGAAGAAAGAAAATAGAAATTAAGTTCAGTGTTTGATTTAAGGAAAGAAAGAAAAGAAGAATACAGGCAATCACATGGTTATAAGCGGAGTGAGTAATTACCTTTCCCGCTCTAGAACTACGGTGTGAGCAACTCATCTGTGTTGTCTGGTATTTCTACCATCTCTTCAGGGAAGTCATTCTCCTCCTCTAAAAGGGCCAGGTCGCGCTGCCATTGTACCTGTTCTTCTAGGGCCATTTCCCCAAACCATTCAGATATTTCATTCTTGTCAGAATTGATATGCTGCTGATCCATCTCGCCCACAACAGCAATAAGATATATATATTTAAATATACATATTTGTTAGAGAAGAAAAGTATACTACTACAGACACAAAGCAAAAAAATTAGAATTCTTTTTACACTTACAGGAATGCTCTACCGTCTCATTAGGTACTGGAAACTGCTGCTGCAGATGGCGAATAGCCTAGGAGGAGTAAGCTGCAGCCACCCTCCTTGTGTTTATCCTTGCAATCAAGAATAAAATCTTGGAGCTGAACTGTAAAACAAGGAGAAGAAACTGAATTACTGACGAGAACTTATTAACATAATACATATTTTTATTGGACTCCAGACTCCAAACGTCATCGAGGACACACTGGATGGAGCTACTGCCTATGACATCTCAAATTGTTTAAATAAACAATGCATACAAAAGAAGACTTATGTCTGTCCTGTCTGGCAGCCCAGCGCAGACTGAGTCCTTTTCCCACCAATTTCCGGAAGGGGGAAAGAAGGAGAGGGGAGCAATGCATCCAAAATAAAGACTTAATCCATCCTTTCTGGCAACCCATCACAGACTGAATCCTTTTCCCACCAATTTCCAGATGGGGAAGTTGAGCGGAGGGTGGAGGGAAGGGGTTTAGATTAGTGGAGGTAGCCCAATTGACCTATTTTCCCGCCAAAATTTGAACTTCCTGCCATAACGTCACGGTGGCATTACCACATCTATGGCCACCTTCTTGGATCCGTCATCTTGAATAAATATGACAACAGTGCAACGTTGGGTGGCACATACTTTTCTCTACTACTGGCATGACGCTCATGGTTAGATCTGGACGTCGATCTTCACTTACAAACTTACTATCCCCTGAGTTGGATAGACCAAACTGTGAACTGCTGGGTGTTCAGACTGTGAATAAAGACGCTGTGAACTATATCCGGACGTGTAGTGTTCATGCAGATCATTTAGAATTTCAGATCAAAATGGTGTCTAAAGAAGAAGGTAAAGGAACACCCATCAGTTTTAGAAAAATACACAGTGAATTAAGTGTGTACAAGAAATCTTTATTTTTAAAATACTGTACTGTTGTGAAATGAACCAGTGACTTCTTACTGCTGTATACCATTGCTGTGTATAAATAAAAAATTATTATTGCAAATCTTGCTTTTTTTCTTATTTAACTACGTCATCACTATATAATGTAATGCCACTGTGGCGCAGTCGGTAATATGATTGTGCTATAGTGGCTAAAGATATTATTATTACAAATGTTCACTTCGACATAAAAACCCATTACACACCCAACCATGATGTAGTCGGTATCGTGGCAGTTTGGGTGAAACACTAGGACTTTGTTGTAAGTGACTGGTCCTGTGATGGTGCAGAAGAAGACTAGAAGAAGGAGAAGAATGGGATACTTCTACCCAATAATATACGAGTGATAATTGTAAGTCCATACAACTGTGGAAGGATAAATGTTCTCATGTCACTACTGACACACCAAGATGCATCCTTCTTTGAGCGTGTCTGTGTACGAGACAGTTAAAAAAAATGAAAAAAAAATAGCGGAGCTTGCGTAGCACGCATTTGTGCCGCTAGGCGAGTGTAGCGCAACTCTTTGCCAGTTCAGTGCAGCCTATGTTGTCGACCTGGCATATTCTGGTCATCTGCAGTGATTGTTCTAGCTAGCGCTGTTTTGTTCATGTTTCGTCTTTTATAATGGTAGGTTTAAGGGAGCCACGTGCAGCTGTGAATTTTTGTTTTCTACTTGGTAAAAATGCCGCTGAAACTGTTTTAATGTTGAAAATAGCTTACCAGTATGACGCTAGGGGAAAAACCAAAGTGTACGAGTGGTTTGCTCGATTTATAAATAGTGACGTGTCGATCGATGACAACCCCTCTTTCTGGACGTCCAACAACTGCCCGAATCTACTAAAATATTGAAAAGATTGCTTGTGCTCACAGGCCGTCAACAAACAGTTGATCAACTGTCAAAGATTAATGTGTTTTCTTGCAGCTCGGTTCAGCGAATTTTAACTGAAGATTTGGGAATGAAAACGATTGCTGCCCAGCTTGTTCCTCGAGTTCCGACTGACAATCAAAAGGAACATCCATTACTGGTGATGAGTCATGGCGCTATGTTTACGACCCAAAAACAAAGCAACAGTCAAGCCAATGGAAGAAGTCATCGTGATCCTGTCCAAAAATGTCGTCAGGTCAACTCAAATAGCAACACAATACTGATTTTTGATGCCAAAGGCGTGGTTCACTCAGAGTTTGTTCCCCCAGGTCAGACCGTCAATCAAATCTTTTATTCACAAGTTTTAAGAAGATTGCGCAACGCACCTGCACACACAGCCATCTCTGTTACACAGTTTTTGGCTAAATATGGCATAGTTCCGCTGCCCTACCAATCTTAGTCGCCTGGCCTAACTTCTTGTGACTTTATCTTATTTCCATATATGAAAAGGGGCATAAAAGAACACCAGTTTAACAATATTAAAAAATTCAAGACGAAAACGAGGGAGGAGCTGTCAGCCATTTGTACAGATGACTACAAAAACTATTTCGTAAAGTGGAAGCACCGGTGGGATCAATGTGTTAGTTGCAATGGTGAGTATTTTGAAGGGGTAAGGTGGTTTTGTAAACAATTTGAAAATATACAGCTTATAAAATAATTCCGTTTTTTTTGGTACCCCTCGTACTTTTAAAAACACTGTTTCGACCCAAGTACCAGCTACTGCAAAAGATAAACAAGGTGTAGATGTTTAACATATACGGCAGAGCAGTCAAATACCCCCACCAGAAAAAGCAAAGCCAAACATACATTCGTACTTGACGATGTTGAGACGCCCTCAGGACAGGTAGTTTAAGTTATGGGAAGGGACCAACATAAGCGGCTGTCAGTTACACTCGAACATACAACCTTTTATTTGATCAAACATTACAAGAGCCAAGAAAATATTAAAAAAAAAACACAGCTTTAGTTTTGGAACTTAATTAGCGGCTGAATGCGCCACATAATCTCATGCCTTAAGGACAAGACCACTTTAATTTAAAAACGGCTGAAAGCCAACAACTTAAAGCTCAGCTAAAATCAGAAATTTAAAAGGGAAAGCCTTATCTTAAAACAGTTTCTTAATTAGGCTGAAGGCCTAAAGAATCTCAAACCTTAAGAGCAAAAAACTTAAATTCAAAATCGGCTGAAGGCCCAACACTTAAGACTCAATAACATTAATTTTTAAAATGCCAAAGGCTTTGCGTAAAACAGTTCTTAAATTAGAGTGAAGGCCCAAACCATCTGATGCCTTATGGGCAAAACAACCTTAATCTAAAAATCGGCTAGAAGCCATACAAGTAATAAACAACGTGAACAAACAAGGAAAGTTAGTACACCCAAGGGTGCTCAGAAGTTCCGAGGGTCGGCCTGGAATTCAAACACTAACACTCACTTAGGTGAGACAGGCAGTCGGCCCAACCATTGTCGATCCAACGACAACCCAACAAACAGACAGTCAACGGACCTACCGACAAGATAACCTCCGCTTCACCCGACCAACACACAACAGGGAGTTCAATGGAACAACGTAGAAGGTATTGGCGCCAATAACCAATTATACATTGAGGTGTCAAACTACACACTGTGCTGGGCAGTGACAACATAATAAAGAAAATACACTGCCTGAATTTACGTCAGCAGCCCTGGCAGGTAACCGGATTCCACTGCTGCACTTCAATTCAAGTAACCAAGTACAGTCAAACTCCACCGCAGGGTGGCTAAAATTTGCCAACTTGAAAACACTCATTGATGTTCCGGGAATATCCCAACAGCCGACAACGAAATCCAAACGACACAATGTGAACAGTCGTGACTTGCTGGTAGATTAAGTCAAAACTCAACTTTCATGTCCAGGATCGGTGAGCCACGAACTTCGTAGCAATGGGAACAGCACCATACACTCCGACACTGCATAGAGGCCGCCAGCGGGCCCGGACAAACTATGCGCCGCGGAGATTACATGGATTATTTTCCTTCGCATGACTGTGGACATATTGGCAAAGTCACATATAAATCTATCACTCAAAGAAAAGATGTATGTGAGCATCGGTGAGTGGTTTGATGTTGCGTTTTGTTCTCTTGAACATAGCGTCTCAGGACAACCCAGGTGCCTTGTAATAAAAAGAAGAATATGTGGCCATGCACAGACTGTGGAATTTCTCGAAAACATCCGCAAGCAAGTGCACGTCTGTGCCCAGTAAAGCTATGTATATACTCCTAAAGTGGAGATGCTGCATTCCCACCAGACATTCACAGCATTTTCATACTCTGCATCCAATATAGCATCAACTGTAAGGTTGCTGGAGTATGCATTTATATCGAGAAGCCCGGTTTTGTTGAGTTTTGCCATACCATCTAGGTACTAGTGTGGAAAAATCCTAGCCGTGAGTTGAAAATTTTGCTCATCGGGAAATACAGCTTGAGTGATGTGTATATCCCCCAAGGTAGAGATTCAACGAGTTTATGGAGTAATGGCTGTATGAAATGTTGTGAGTCAAGAGAGTGGAGAGTAATTCTTGACATCATTCGTTTTGAGAATGAAATATATTTTTCAACGCTTTGAGGAAGGACACTGGCCTGATTTTTCTCGATGCTGAAATCAGCCAAATGCTCAACAGGAAAATGAGTATCATATCCGCTTAAATTATGGAATAAAACGGGTATGTGTCCTGGTAACTGGTACTTAAAATGGCATGTATTATGAGTCGCACCACAGAATTTCCCTGTAACATGAGTGATCCCTATGATGAGTTTCCGCCCTTCTGTCTAACGGCGGTCCACAAATGTGACAGTCAGATCATGGGAACGTGTCGCTGTAAAGCTTATCAACCTCTCACGAAAGTTTTTCAAACTCAATGAGCAGCCAAACTGCAGGATTATCCCCGACACAAGATTTGTAGTGGTTAAGACTTGAATCATAGGATGGTACAATTTGGAATGCAGCTGTATATGGTATGTGTTTTTCCGTAAAGATAGCATGTCGGCAGTGAGTCACCTTCCCCAGCAAGTAACAGGAGCAAAGAGATATTCAAAATCATCATACACCACAAATGGGCATCGCTCCTGATGGTGAATATTCTTAAACTTCACGAATTTGTTTTCCTCAGTGGGCATAATCACACATACCGCGTCCTTGAAAACGAGATTTTCTACATACTTTGCTGTGAATTCGCTTGCTGAAAAGGCACTGAGGCACCTTAAATGGCTCTGAGCACTATGGGACTTAACGTCTGTGGTCATCAGTCCCCTAGAACTTAGAACTACTTAAACCTAACTAACCTAAGGACATCACACACATCCATGCCCGAGGCAGGATTCGAACCTGCGACCGTAGCAGTCGCGCGGTTCCAGACTGAGCGCCGAGAACCGCTAGACCACCGCGGCGGCTGAGGCACCTTAAGCAAATATGCTATACACGTGTGTTTTTTGACAGTTGGAAGGAAAGGAGTTGTGACATTTCTTTGATCCAAACATGATGATAATTATCATTCTCTTTATTTTTCTCATTTAAAAATAACAGCATGTTTACATGCATCTTATACTCACCGACAAATTTTGAGAAATGGAGGAGGCGAAGATTATGTGCTCAGTTTTCCCACCTGACTTGTGTTTCTCCAGGTCATGAACATGAACCAATATTCCAGAATTCTGCACCTCCAACTTAGGTATGTCCTGAACCTTGATAAGGAACTCGATAACATCAAAGTTATACCTTCGGGGAATAGTATCTTTATGAATGTGGTAATTTCTCTCACAAGCAAGGATTCACCATGAAAAACAAGCCTGCTCGGTTTTTTTTTTACGACATTAATGGATGACTTCTTATCAGCTATATCCTTAGGAAGCTTGATATAGATGGATCTTCCATTTACCGGATCATAGACATGTATGTGGATATCAAGGTCTACTATTTGGCTGAGTGCTTTAGCTGACCTTCTAACTTTCACCTCAGAAAACCAGTCCAATATAGCACTTAAGGTGGACTCACAAAACCACCTAGCGATAGATGTGCTCCACATTATCACTCCATCCCCCCCCCCCCCCTCAACATACTGAAAGCTTGCCTCTTCAATACCAGAGGCTTTTTATTTGGGGGGGGGGGGGGGGCAGGACTTGCGACAGTTCAATGCACAGCACGGCACTGCATTAAATGACGGAATAATCAACAACCTTGAGGAGCTCGATTTCCAGAACAGAAAGGCATGCTTTCAGAAATCCTAAAGTTCATGGTACTCTCCTGCCGGATTTTCGATCCTAGTGAAGATAACCCTTCAGTATGTTTGGCGGCGGGGGGGGGGGGGGGGGGGGGCGGGGCAAATGGAGTGATAATGTGGAGTACATCAATCACCAGGTGGTTTTGTGAGTCCACCTTGAGTGCTATATTGGACTAGTTTTGTGAGATGGAAGTTAGAAGGTCAGCTAAAGCACTCAGCCAAATAGTACACCTTGATATCCATACACGTGTCTATGAGCCGGTAAATGGAGGCTCTATCTGTATCAAGCTTCCTAAGGATGTAGCTGATAAAAAGTCCTGCATTAATGTCGAAAATAAAACAGAGCTGCTGGAAGTGTGGCTCGGTGGGTGTGGACCCTCCAGGTTCCACATGACCGATATCGGCGTTGCACTGAAACTTGCATTTCCATTGTCACCTTAACACCTGTGGGGTGATATCGATATGTAATCCCACAGGTAGCTGGCTGTATTTCAAAATGTACAAGTGTTCACAACTGACTGGATCACGTCATCGGCCTGGCCGCTGAAGCATCCGTGCGAAATGGGGAAAATTACATAGAACAAACCCTGCCAGAATCCCACTTTCCATCACTGAGAGGGTCTGTTACCACTTAACCCCCACCAAAGATGAAATCTGAAACTATTGCCCCCCTATGTTAGAGCAGGATTCACAATTGACTGCAGCATGCAATACGGCATCTCGAAAAGAGGCACTTTCCACTGCCTTGATACTTGTACGAGATCAATGTGTCGTATATGGCCGTCATCCGAGTGTAGCGCCCAAATTAAGTCGGTGTTGCCGAGTGAGGTAGGCCCGGAAAGACGAACGTGTCGTGGGACAGGTGAGAAGCGAGGAGAGGAGGGGCGCGGCAGGGCGTGGCGTCTGTCACTCACGGCCGGCCGGTGTATCGATTTCGGCGGCGAGGTCGCTGGCCGCGGCCTTTCTCACTCTCGCCCGCGTCGTCCCGGAACGGCTGCTGCGACCGCCGGCAACACTTCTGCGGCACTAGTAAATACACTCGTCTCGAAGCTAATCTACACTACCAGTTAATCACACACACACACTGGGAGTAATATCGTAAAGATCCCATGACGGTCACGAGAATGCAATTTAAAAAACGTTTCTTTTTAACGTTGCAGTTAACAAACTGCTAATAATATATCGATATATCTTTTTCAATACTGCTTTGACCGCACCTTGTCGCCTAAGAAATGTGATTTACATGTCGAATTAGTCCAAAGACAGTCTCGCTGTGGAAAGGTCTTTGATGGTACTTAAGGTTCTGGCTGTATTCTACGATGTGAAGATTACACTTAGGTGACAAAAGTAATCGGAAATCGATATGCACATAAACAGATGGCGGTAGTATCAGCCACACAAGGTAAAGCACATTGTACTGGCAGAGATATCTTTCGTACTCAGGTTCAAATGGCTCTGAGCACTATGGGACTTAACATCTGAGGTCATTAGTCCCCTAGAATTTAGAACTACTTAAACCTAACTAACCTAAGGACATCACACACATCCCTGCCCGAGGCAGAATTCGAACCTGCGACCGTAGCGGTCGCGCGGTTCCAGACTGAAGCGCCTAGAACCGCTCGGCCACACCGGCCGTCAACTCACGTTATTCATGTGAAATGTTTCCGACGTGATTATAGCCCGCACAACGGGAATTAACAGACTTTGAACGGGGAATGGTAGGTGGAATAAGACACGTAAAACATTCCATTTCAGAAGTCATTAGGAAATTCAGTATTCCGAGATCCATAGTGTCAAGAGTGTGCCGAGACGACCATGACTTCTCGCCACGGATAACGCAGTGGCCGATGGCAGTCACTTAACGGCCGAGGACAGCGGGATTTGCATAGAGAGAGTTGTCAGTGCTAACAGACAAACAACATTGCCTGAAATAACTACATAAATCAATGTGGGACGTACGACGAACGTATCCGTTAGGACAGTACAGCGAAATTTTGCGTTAATGGACTATGGGAGCAGATGACCAATGCGGGTGCCTTTGCCAACAGCACATCGCCTACAGGGCATCTTCTGGGCTCATGACCATATCGGTTGGACCCAAGACGACTGTAAAAACGTGGCCTGGTCAGGTGAGTCCCGATTTCAGTTGAAACGAGCTGATAATAAGTTTCGAATATCGCGCAGATCCCACGAAGCCATGGACCCAAATTGTCGACGAGGCAGTGTGCAAGCTGTTGGTGGCTCCAAATTGGTGTGGGCTGTGTTTGCATGGAATGGATTGGGTCCTCTGATCCAACTGAAGCTATCACTGACTGTAAATGGTTATGTTCGGCTACTGTTGACGATTTGTAACGGTTCATGGACTTCATTTTGTCGCCCGCATCTCGTGGTCGTGCGGTAGCTTTCTCGCTTCCCACGCCCGGGTTCGATTCCCGGCGGGGTCAGGGATTTTCTCTGCCTCGTGATGGCTGGGTGTTGTGTGCTGTCCTTAGGTTAGTTAGGTAAGTAGTTCTAAGTTCTAGGGGACTGATGACCATAGATGTTAAGTCCTATAGTGCTCAGAGCCATTTGAACCAACTTCATTTTGTCACTGGGCCACAACTGTTGGCAGTTGGTCTGAATAACATTCTGGGCAGTTCGACTGAATCATTTAGCCACACAGATCGCCCGACACGAATCCCATCGGACATTTTCGGGAGATAATCGAGAGGTCAGTTCGTGCACAAAATCCTACATCGGCAACACTTTCGCAGTTATGGACGGCTGTAGAGGTAGCATGGCTCAATATTTCCGCAGGGGCTTCCGACGACTTGTTGAGTCCATGCCCCGTCGAGTTGTTACACTATGCAGGGCGAAACGAGGTCGAATACGATATTGGTAGGAATCGCGTGACTTTTGTTACCTCAGTGTGAATAAATGTAATATTTCGAAGATGTAGAATTCAGGCAACAGATCAGAGACTATGTAGTGAACTTCTTTCTGGGTCATTGAAAACTGTAATGATAAGTAACTGCAGTGGATGCATGCACTGATTCGGTAGGGGAACTGTTATCTCTTCTCCTGGTCAATTGCTCCTTGAGATACTGGATACTGGCACTGAGAGCAGCTGACGTCCGAATTGGTTCACACATGGTCAATCAGGGGCAGACCTGGGGTTCTTGCTGACCGCGGGACCAGGTCACGCAAGCATTTCTTAGAGACACGTGCCTTGTGCAGTCGAGCATAGTCCTGCTGAAAAATGACAACTCAACCCTTCTGGGTGACAGATTAACAACTGCGTATTTCGTTGTGTTCCAGACGTACCATTCTGGAGCCGCAGTAGTAGTGCAAAGGTGTGGATACAACCCAAGATAACGATTTTAGCTCAAAGTCACGCCCACGCTTCCAGGAAATCTCTCGCACACCTCACCACACGTCTTGAGCAAATAAATGAGGCACTTTCAAGGTCAGTGTGCAACCTGCTATGTGTCACGTGTCCTACCCACGCCTTGGGGCATTTGTGTGTGGCATATTCAAGGTCAAGATGTAACCTAATGCCGGTCGGAGTGGCCGAGCAGTTAAAGGCGCTACAGTCTGGAACCGCACGACCGCTACGGTCGCAGGTTCGAATCCTGCCTCGGGCATGGATGTGTGTGATGTCCTTAGGTTAGTTAGGTTTAAGTAGTTCTAAGTTCTAGGGGACTTAGGACCACAGCAGTTGAGTCCCATAGTGCTCAGAGCCATTTGAACCATTTTTGTAACCTAATACCCCATCCATGCAGCTTGGACAATTGTATAACAAAAAAAGTTTACTCATTTACTGTAGCGGTTCTACCACAGATAACGATCTAAGATGTAGTTATCCTCCCTCCACTGATATAGCCTAACAGGATGCCTTAAAAAAAAAGGAGGGGAAAATATTTTCCCCCACTCTTTTCTCTCCAGATAAATGGCAACAAAACTAAAGTAGCAGGAAACCCTCTCCCCATTTTCTCACAAGAGCAATTACTTGACTGCCGTTATCTGAGGTCTGTACGATGTAGTGAGAGGATCATCACCAACAGTTATCCTACTCAAAAAGTTACCATAATTTTGGAGGTAAGACACTTTGGCATTACAGTGTGTGACAGGGTTGTGGTTAAATTACTACAATTTAATCACGTTATGGCATCTTCTGCAAAATGACAGAAAATATTAACATAATGTATGACATAAGACAGTTCGATGTTACAGTCTTTTATAGAGAGTGACACCTGTTCTGTAGGACCTATCCAACAAAACAAACGCCTCTCATACCTATAATTCCATGGGCAGGACGACTGTTTGATGAAAAAGCTGTACAACCAACGTCCGAAACCCCTGTGCGGACCAGAAATGTGAGTAGGGGGTTAACGGGCGGGAGTCGTTGCGAAACGGCTAGCGAGAAGTTGGGAATTTGGGCCTGACAGAATGCCTGTCCGAATGACCGAGGCAGCTAAAGCAACCGTTCTAGAGGCAGCTAAAGCAACCGTTGTAGAGAAGCGAACTGTCCGTGTTATAGTCCCGGTCTGGCACAAATATTCAACTCTCGCCCTTGCATTGCCACAATGGCCCTGTGCAGCTTAAAGTCATTGTTTCCATCCTTCATCCCAAAATAATTATTACAGTGTGGAAGTGGAGCGCTGCTGGATTACTCTAGATTAATGACGTCACGAAATTTTCTGAGAGCCCTCCAACGTTCGAGTACCTCCCATTGTCATTTACAGTTTCGACCAATTTTCTTCAAATACCCACGTGTCCATTTTAAGATATATGTAATATGAGATTTTAAAAGTTTAACAGTCACAACACTTTGATACTTAAACAAATACATCGATATCCCATATTAAACAAATAGCACAGTCTGGTACTTTAACGAATACACCTTTAGCTCTCGTTAAACAAATAGCACTCAGCAACGAAGTCTCGGCTATCCTTGCATTATTAGTGTGTGACGTCACTATAAGACTGCCCCGAGTAAATGTTTGACTAACGGCAGAAAAGTCCCTGAATGTATGGGGTGTCCGGGAAGTAAGGACTAATTCAAATTTTGCGCCATTTTGTCACATGACGGTTGGCAGCCGTGATTTTTTCATGTTTGTTATCTGCAATCCTTCTCATTAGTAGTCTGATAGCTTTTGTGTGCTGAGCATTGTTGTTTGATGTTTATTTTCGTCATGGAGCAGTTACAACTGAGCAACGTATCAAGTCATCAAATTTTTTTTTTTACAAAAACAGCGTAAGTCTCACGGCAACGATTCGTGAATTGCGCGTGATACTTGGCCGTAATGCTGCTCCAACCGAATGATCAGTTCGGAGGTTGATCCGGAAGTTTGAGACCACGGGTTCTGTTTCAAACGATAAGAAAACAGGACGACCGTGTTCTGTTCGAACACAAGAAAACACTGCTGTCGTGCGTGACAATGTGATCGTAAGCCCCAGAAAATCGGTTCGCCGACGAGCTCAACAACTAAATTTACCACCAAGTCGAAATCCTTTCGCCGGCTGCAGTATGGAACCGCACGATTGCTATGGTCGCAGGTTCGAGTCCTGCCTCGGGCATGGATGTGTATGATGTCCTTAGGTTAGTTAGGTTTAATTAGTTCTAAGTAGTAGAGGACTGATGATCTTAGAAGTTAAGTCCCATAGTGCTCAGAGCCATTTGAACCATTTTTGACATCCTTTCAAAAGATCTGAAAGTGCATGCGTGCAAGATTCAGCTTACACAAGCGTTGAAGACTGCAGGTCATGGAAAGAGACGTCCACTTGCTCAATGTGTCTCAGCTCGACAAGCGGAGAACGTGAACTTCACTTCAGATGAGAGACACACTTCCACCTCTGTGGATACGCCAGTAAGACGAACTGCAGAATTTGAGGTAACGAAAATCCGCTAGTGACTGTGGAAGATGAGATGAATCCACAAGGCACGACTGTATGATCGGCCCGCACTTTTTTGGAAATGATGGGGGTTCAAATGGTTCAAATGGCTCTAAGCACTATGGGACGTAACATCTGAGGTCATCAGTCCCCTGGACTTAGAACTACTTAAACCTAACTAAGCTAAGGACATCACACACATCCATGCTCCAGGCAGGATTCGAACCTGCGGCCGTAGTAGCCGCGTGGTTCCGGACTGAAGCGCCTAGAACCGCTCGGCCACAGCGGCCGATTAACGATGAGGGCGCTGCCGTCACTGTGAACGGTGACCATGATGGAAACATACTTTCCGATTGGTTATCCTCTCTTATTGATGAAAATGACGATTTTTAGTTTCAACAAGATGTGCGATACTTCTCACATCTCGTGAAACGACTGCTCTGCTGAATGAAAAGTTTCCTCAAAAAATTACCTCTGCGTGGCTACGAGGAGTGGCGTGCCCTATCGTGCGATCTTACGCCTTGTGACTTTTCTTTGTGGCGATTTGTGAAATCAAAAGTGTACGTGAATAAACCACAACCTATACACCAATTGAAGGAAGAAGTGAAAAGGGTTATTAACGGCATCCCACCAGATGTTTTTGAACGCGTCATCGAGAACTTCAGTGAACGCATTCCTCGTTGCGCTGCGTAGGGTGTTATAAGGAGGATATAATTTTTCATACATAAATGGGAGAAATTACTTAATGTGTTTCGAAGAAAAACTCTACATTTTCAATAAATTTGGACCTTCTACAGTACTTCAATATTCGTGAAGAAAAAAATAATGACATAGTATGTTAAAGGAATAATGTCACCATAAGACTTTCCAAAGTATACTTTGAAATGAAACAAAAAAAAATCCACTCACGACGCATCGTTAAATGTACACTTTAAACAAGCTCGCTACTACTGGTACTGAATGGATAGAAATATGCAATTTATTTAGAAACAAACAAACTAATGAAATGTCTATGATTAATCCCCCACATGTTCACACACGACCTATCAGATAACGAGAATCGACTGACACCGCTGCTCGTGATACACGAGGCACCTTCTGCCCACTCTATAACCTTTGTGCACGATAGTAAGTGGCAGGTTGCAACATGCATCTCGCGCCGCCTATCAGCGGCCGTGGTCTTCCATGCACTGATAATGTTACTGGAGAGAGAGAGAGAGAGAGAGAGAGAGAGAATAGTCTCTCACTTTGTCGCACAGTCGCAATCAAAAAGCACCCCACGCGCCTGAGATAGTACTGGTGCAGCTCACGGAAGTCGCACTTGCGTCTTCCAGATATCAGTCGATTTCAAGGCTGCTTCGATTATTAAAGACGTCTGCCCGCCACCAGCACCTGTGCTCATTTGGAAACCAGTGACACTGGCTCTGCCGCTGCCACGTACGGTAAAGCCCACGCACAGGCCACACATGTACGCACGCGCTCCAGCGGAAGTAACGGAGTTCTGTGGCTATGTGTGACGATAATTGAATCAAAGTGCTACTTGCTTAAGCGTCAAATACAACACAGGAAAGTGACTGTAATAATGTTTTAATAACTATGCTATTAATCGTTCAGAATATTTTGAGAAATGAACTGTTACTAACGTTCCGTATATCAGCAAAGTTCACCTGTACAGTAATATTGTTTTAGATTTGACTGTATTAAAAAAATGCTCTAGGACACTGGAAATGATACTTATACAATGAGCTGTGTCATGTTGACAGTCTGACCATCATGAATGAATCATTAAATATGAGTTTTGTTTACATACACGGTGGTAAATTGTCATTGGTGTGTACAAGGCGCAATCTCACATTTGTTCCTTCAAGGTAAAGTTTGCACTTCTTAGCTATGATACTTCTCTTTGAAGAAATATGAAAGCCGAAATAAATAATAAAATTGATTTTAAAAAGGAATTTTACGTCATTGTTCCATACAGCAGTTTTATCTCCGTTTAATCGGTATATATTTCCAGGGACTTTTAAAAAAGCATGAAAAACAGCCTGGACCCCAACATAGCAAAGAGGTAATCTATTCATTTCAACTCACAATTCGATCCTGCTTAGGTAGCACTATTTTTGTATCCCTTGGTTATAACCTTAGTATTTCTTAATGAATGTCTTACAATGTTCTACGTTAGTATTTAGTCACATACTACTGGACGTCAATACTGTGTCTTCCAGCCGCGTTGAGTGGCCGGGGCGGTTCGAGGCGCGACGTCACGGATAGGGCAGCCCTTCCCGCTGGAGCTTCGAGTCCTCCCTCGAGCATGTGTGTGTGCATGTGTGTTGTTCTTAGCATAAGTTAGCTTAAGCAATGTGTAAGTCTAGGGACCGATTGCCTCAGTAGTTTGGTCCCTTAGGAAATCACATTTTTTCAATATGCAATCTACATTTAGTAAAAGAATAACCACGACTTACAAGTGTGGGAAATGTGTGCTGATTATGCGGGCATTTGTGTTCTTCATAGTTCATCCTTGTAATAACCATATGCTGCTGGCTCTAAAGGAGAAAAATCCTTTAATTTTATTTACACGCTGCTTAGTACAGTATCTGCACCGTGTCAGATTTCGACTAGAGTGGATTGTGTCTCACCCCTATATGGACACTATGTGAACTCGTCCCTTTTAGTTTTCTAATAACGCACTGTATGATGACATATGTTTTTAGGAACTTAAACAGCTTTCGAAATACAAAAACTTTCCCAGATGATGCTAGTGTCTGTATGGGGACAGTTCCGAGAAAATCAGGTTCGTAACATCTGCATGCTAACTTACAGTGTATGGTAGAGAGTACATTAACACCGCATCATGTGGAAAGAAAGGCTGCAATTCCTCGTTGTAGTCATTTTGTTAGATATGTGTACAAGGAAGTAATGTATTTCGAAAACATACTCCCTGGGATGTTTTCTCAACAGTAAATCTCAAAAAACAGTAAATGTCAAAAAATGGCTCTAAGCACCATGGGACCTAACAGCTGAGGTCATCTGTCCCTACTTAAACCTAACTAACCTAAGGACATCACACACATCCATGCCCGAGGCAGGATTCGAACCTGCGACAGTAGCAGCCGCGTGGTTCCGGACTGAAGTGGCTAGAACCGCTCGGCCACAGCGGCCGGCTATCATCCTTGTCATACTGAGACAAAACAACTCAGCTGCAATTTGTGTGCAGCAACCAGTTCAACATCAATGACAAATGCAATACATTATCAGAAATTTTAATTAGGCCAGAATTTCAAAACGGTCTGGACGTAAACAAATGGTTCAAATGGCTCTGAGCACTATGGGACTTAACATCTGTGGTCATCAGTCCCCTAGAACTTAGAACTACTTAAACCTAACTAACCTAAGGAGATCACACACATCCATGCCCGAGGCAGGATTCGAACCTGCGACCGTAGCAGTCGCGCGGTTCCGGACTGAGCGCCTAGAACCGCTAGACCACCGCGGCCGGCGGACGTAAACAGGCCTATTGATCGAACCTGACCTGGAATAAGTAAATGTTTGAATTTGTTTGCAAATTAAATACTACAAATCTTGTATTTCATATATTTGCAAATACAGGAGACAAAAAATACACATTAACATTATAGCAATTATTTTATCATCAGTTTCTGGATAATCTGTTATTTACAACTGATTTAACACGAAGCTCTTACCTTAAGTCTATCGAAAGATATTTTTCTACAATCAGAATCGCAAAACAGATATAATAATTTCTCCGACTGGCTCGAGTTGGAAAGTTCCTAGAGAGTCGTTCCATTCTAATTTAAACCTTGAGTGTACGCACGCGAGACTGTGGTGTTTTGTGTTACGGAAAGGAACTGTCGCCCAGTACTTAGACCACAGTGCTGTAAACAGATCCCTGTTTATTCCAGAAGCAGAACGGCTCGGTATAACGTGTGCCACTGGTCACGGCAAGGCAAGTCGGAAAAAGCAAATTAAAACCGAGTGTACGTCGGCTATTGTTTTGACGAGACGCGGGAGTGCCGTCGGGAGCCCCTCGGCCTCGGCGCGGCAGCAGTGAAAGCGTGGGCCAGCTGGCAGTTTTCCGCGAGCCGACCGCTTTGTTTTCCGCTCGGTCGAGCAGCCAGGCCAGGGCTGAGCTCGCGAGCGCGAATGGCACAACAACGGCTGGCTTGCGGCTCCCCAGCGCCCGGCACAGCTCTTCCACGCATGCGCCGCGCCGCGCTGTTGCTACGGGGCTGTGACGTCACAGTCAGAGCACTCTGGCCTCGCAGACACTCCGTCTGCCCCGGCGAGCGAGCGACCTCGTCTCTTGCGACCTCGTCTGCCATTTCCGGTACGCCGGCGACGAGCAACGAATTGAGTAACTGTCTGTACGTCTGCGGTGGCGACCAGCGTGGCACATTATCCTCATTATGACGTCCTCCACGCAAAACCTGTGCTTAAATCGTTTCGTAGAAAGAACCCAAGAAGACATTTGTTTCCTTTCCAGTCAAAATGAATCACGGAATGAATCCACTGTTGTTAAAAGAAAAAGGATGCAATCTGCTCTTAGCAGAGCCACACTTCCTGCTGTTGGAAGTAAACTAGAGCGGCTGCTTGCCTGCAGTATGTTTTAATCTCATCTCGTCAAGGATTTTCAAACATCTGTAAAATGCGTTCGACTACGATATTGATAACAGAGACTGGGTTTAGGATAGGAACGCTGTAGGTTAACTGAAGAACGCGAGATTATCTGATATTAGGTAAAAATATCTGTTGTATCGTTGTGAGATGAGCAGCTTCACCCTTCTAAAGAACTAGCCCCTCTCTATTTCAGAGATTTTGTTTCCTACTAATCTATATTACTAAACTGCTATTCCAGAATCTAATAGCAGTTGCAGGTTGCCTATCTAACGCTTCAAGGCGCAACAAAAATTTGATTTTAAGTACTTCATATAATTATTGACCGAATTCGAAAATCTGAAATGCTTTCATAATCCACTCATTAAGAGCTATAATCTTACGTTAAAAATTTAACACAATAAGAGAAGTATTACCGTTAGAAACTGTGTATATATCTTGAGGCAGCGTAACTAACGGCGCACAAATACGCAGACTACATTCATTCACTATTTGACAATGAGTGTACTTAGCGGCCGCCAACAAACTTCATACGTTATTTCAAACCTTCACGACCACAAAATGATGAAAAGAAAGAAGTTTATGGGTTACTGCATGTTCGCTATTCATGTAGTGAGAATTCCCCTCAGACATGACATTTTAATTTATTACTTTTTTACTACCGACGCGATTCGTAACACATTTTGCAGACACCATCCACAAATACCACTGAATATACCCACAAAATTATGTCATTCTACGACACATAGACCAGGAAATACGGCATCATACACATTTAGATGCGTCAAAAACTAGCTTTAGCTTGTAATGGCGCATAAATTACGTACATGACATTCACACAGTGGTTGATAATCAGAACACCCGCTGCTTCCAACAAACTTTAAGGATAATTTCGAACATTTCCTGAATTTTTATCGCTTACATGCTGAATATCAAATGTTTGGGACATTAACTCGCTTGTAAAGTAGCCAGACGTTTGAAGCTGTTTTATACATGTGAGTTCAGTTCCTTAAAGAGTCGGTGATTTACTACTTAAACACTAAACTGAGCAAATGAGCAGTACACACAAACTTAAAAAAAGAAAACCTGGCGTTTAAAGCTGCCTGTAGTCCGAAGTTTGATTGAAACACTGTTGTTCTTTACTTGGCATGCTCCTATTGGAGGATCTGCCTTCTTTCCACCTCGGAATTCACTAACCTAGACAGTTACAGGAGACCTCAATTTGAATCTGGACTCTGATACACGATACAATATCGCATTTTTCAGATTAACTTTCATTGCTAGAGGGGAGAGGAGAAAGGAGCGAAAAGATAACGGGGCAGTGAGACCCAAGCTTTTGGATTTCTAGTTTGACGCTTACCCTCTTTCCGCTTTCCACCCCTGTTTTACGCTCTCCAACTTTTTGCTTCATGTATTGGCATTCTCCCCCGTTTAATCTTATTGAAGCAAAAAAATTGTTTCTCAAAGACTGTCTTTTTAACTTAAGATATTGCCTCGTTCTGTCTTAATAAACGTTTCTCTCTAACTTAGTGATGATTATTAATTATGTTAAAATGTTACACACTAATAAAACTTAAATTCTTTTGTCTTGTATATACGTAAAAGAACAACACTAGTAAGAAAAACTCAAGATCGTTTAATCGGCTTGATAATAATTTTCTAGTTAATTTTGAACATAAAAATGTAAAGGATTTAAACGAATATTCTTTCCTCTCTTAGGTTAAATGTTTTTATTGCACTGAGAGTGTGTAACAAAGAAAGTTTTAAAATACTTTGTCGTACTTACGTTGTAGGTTAACCCATTAACTGCAAAATTGTATTTCTTCAATCCGAATTTATTTCTGGGTTGCCTGATCGGCAAAGATTCTGGAAAAAGGAACGTAAAATAATAAAAAAAATTACCTTGAAATAAACGGTACATTTTATTCGATCCCCAAATGAAGATACATTTCCTCTTATTTTCTGTGCCAGACAACAATGCATTCAGTATGGGTTACCCCACATTGCACACAGAGGACTCATTCTTGACATTTTTCTTGCAAATTCCACGTTTTATTTCTTTCCCTAATGTCGTGCGTTCAGTTATGTGTCCGGTTCGACTAGTCCTGAGTCCAACAGGACCACGTGAAGTGGAAGTCTTCGAGAATGATGGACGACCTGCCCTTTTTTGATCGGAAGCAGTGGACGACTGAGTACGATATACCCTTGCCACCAACCCTATGAACTGGAACAGTGGAATATTTTAATTCATGAGGCAGTAGATGACGCGAATAGCACATGATCCACTGCCTGAATCCGAATCTCACTTATTTCTCGTGAATGAATTGTTTTAGGTATGGAACCATTCCTTATCGATGCTCAGGCTGTCAGAAAAAAACTTGAAATTTCATTAAATTCTTATTCATCAAGGCCATCAAGGGAAGAATTTTGAAAAGTTTATACCTTTCGTCAATTGAGGGTCTCTTCAGATGTGCGTTTTCATTGAAGTGAAGGTGGCACATGATTTCCAAATATCTGTTGTGGCTCGTACACTGTCGTATGCACTTTATATCAAATTCATTCTTCATTCCAACATAATTGGTCCTGCGGAAGAACATGGTACGCATTGAAGAGCAGAACACCTTAGAATTTTTTGTGTTGCGTTGGATCAGAAATGATTATTGGTCTGTGTAGGATAGTGGACACTTTCACTGGCAGTCAAGTTCAGGGCTCTTTCATTGAAAAATACCCCAAAGAAATCAGCTGCAGACTTTCCTTTTACTACTACTACCAATGGCATTGGCTATATTCAGTTTTTGCTAGGTAGGCGTAAGCTTTACTTTAAGTGGCATTTTTAGTTCTTCAATTAGAAGCGATTATATTATATTTTTCTTGCTATGGCCTGCATTATCTTTGCCCTCTCTGTTTTCATTAGTATGAAGTTCCAGGGTACCTGGAACGTCAGCTGTAAGAGTATATTCCAGTATATTTTTGTGGATACCATTAGGTCAGATATCTCATCAACGCAATCTGGAAGAAGCTCCACTAAGTCAATGGTCTCACTCACTTCACTGTCCTCACCAGAAGAAGCCAAGAAATTGGGGTTATTTACGATGTTTTCAATTTACCTTACAGAAGTGCTTTACAGCGACTCAGTGTTCCTTGGGAGGAAAGAAAAACAAAATCTTGTTTTACGCAGAAATTACCATGAGCCCCAAATGCGGATCGAAATTCAGAGAGCCATCATGCGAAAATAAAATAAGCCTTCGAAACAAACAATCGATAAACATCGTCTAAAACCATGAAAGAATACACCAGAACATATTTACTGGAAGTTATTTACATTGTAATATAACTTTTGTTGTTTTGAAGGTGTTCAAGTCTTGTAACTCCGAGAAACGTTACTTCTTCACGCAAATAATTCTCTATAGTTCACTCGTTTAACAACAACTAACAATCAATTCACAAGCTTGACAAAGGTCTATACAAAATGCGAAATAGTGACAATTGCTGTCGACGTAATTACAAGTATAAAATTTTCGTTACAAGGTCAAAACCCCAAATGTGGATCGTGGCAGTTGGTGGGCTAATCCTTGTCTTCCAATGTTGCTGCGGAAAACAGTCCTAAAGATTTTGCCGTGCGGTGTTTGACGAGCTTAAGATGTAGTGAGTGAAGTGACCAGTTAGTTAGTTATAGCTATTTTCGCTGTATTTTAGAGATACTTTCCAATGCACTTGCAAATCTTCTCTTATGGACATCGTTTGAGTTGATGTCTTAATTGCCGTCGCCAATTTGTTCTGCGGCCAGTTTCACATCCGAAACGATTCTTTATTAAGAACAGATGAGCAGTGAAAATTTGACTTTGCAGTGTGAGCCCTGTGCTAGCTGTAATGTGTGTGGAAATTTTTCCAAGGTCACTACCGTTTCTGTCACCGCACCACACCAAGACGGTCTGACAGAAAATGAGTTTGTGGGTTTTTCCACAAATGGCTGACCCACTTTTCTGCGGGAATTTAAAGTGTTAGTTCAGAGTCACATAAACAGTCGAAGACACTGTTTCTTCGAATACATCTTTCGCTAATGAAGGATGTTTGACATTAGAATAAATTTTTTCTGATCGTGTGAGCGCGTCGTGTTACGATAAAACTACCGAATTTTCATATAATATTGGTGACAGACTTTGTCAGATTGTTGTTTGAAAATATTGTGGTCACACACCTGGAAGAATTTTATGCAGGTGAACTCGGACACGGCAGTCAATGCTCATAAACGTTTGAGTGTTTAATTAAAGTCATTATGCTACTTTGTGAAACACCCATCAGTGGTAAATGGTTCCTGTAGTGGATCAGCCATATTACATTAAGCAAACTACGAAAAAACACCATAGAAGTCGTTCATTTAAGCTGTTTAACATCGTACCCTGTGTTTATCAGCATTTTTAGTCTTTTCATGGGTGGCATTGGTCGCCTTTGATGCCCTTTTCGAAACACGATACATGTACCGAGACAATGCTGCAATATTAGGCGCCGATCAACTAAACTGAATTTAAAAAAAATCTTCAATGGTTTGTCACCATTTTATATGGTTTGTATGGGCGTTCTGTATTTTATTTAACAGGCTTCAATGAATAGTCCTTAGACACAAGACAGGAAACAGGGAATCGTGATAGCTCGAAATCCCATTTAAAAGTGCAACATCATGAACTATTATCTGAATGTCGGCTCTATGGGGATTCTAGTACATGTTATTACTGTGAGGAGTAATACTTGTGTCAGATCAGGGGGATGCTATAAATTGGTTATCAGCTAAATGAAACACATCATTAAACAATGACGGCTATAGTGCAGGCCTACTATGCAGAGTATCATTTGATTGCGAAAGTTGGCAGCGAGAAGAAACAACGTGGTAGCAGCTACAACTCCAACGATCTCTACCTATTCTTTACTAGGGACATGAGAAGCCAAGGAAATGTGGGCGCACTGTTTGGAATTGAGGATTCGAGCTGCTTTCATATAAAGAGAAAATGTGTTATACATAAGCAGAAAGAACAATTTCATTCCGTTTGTAAGATCTCTATAATTTAAAAGACAAATTAATTTTCTAACAAAAATACAGCCTAATTTTTCAAATTCGTCTGTAATCTTTACATAGTTCTACAAAAATTTACAATTTCTTGTGATACGCTCACGGAAAATTTTTATTTCAAGGCTTTACGTTGAAACGTTTCGAAAAATTTCGATGCGAGTGAATACAGAGATCATTCGGCACGGAAATGTATAATTTTTAGTATTTCGATTTTCCTGTAATGACAAGCTTATAAAATTCATGCTTTTTCGAAACAAAGTGCCTCAAACGAACCTTAATAAACATTCTGGGTGAATGGCCTGCGCCATCAAATTATCTTGAATGTAAAAGGACTGTCGAACATCTCTATGTTCATTAAATATACACGCTTGTAAGAATTTCATATGCGTCTGCAGAAAGGTGCAGTCGATTTGACACCTGTGTTTTGAGTACCAGCGACCGTAGCGGTCACGCGGTTCCAGACTGAAGCGCCTAGAACCGCTCGGCCACTCTGGCCGGCTAAGGGAATTATTCAGCTTGGCGTAACTCGACTGGGATGACCGGGGCACTGCTCCTGAAAAGAAAAATAGGGAAAAAATAGCGAAAAATCAAAGTAGTCGGGCAAAGTAGAAAAATTAGTAAAATCGATCAGTCAAGAGAGGTCTTTCGATATGTTAAAATACTCAGATATTGTTCTGGAAATTATTTTGACGTACGCATCATTTATCTCTTTTATACAGGTCAAGAATCAGTTTTCATTAGGATATGGACATCAGTGGACAGAAGATACGGAACGAAAGAGACTAGGTGCGAACAAGTGATTCAGGCAAGGCTATGACGAAATATCCGCCGTGAGCCGCGGACACAATAATACCCAGAAAAGAATCAAGTGACAATTTAAATTTAGTTCTTAAAGGGGCTGTAGAAGCTAAGAGTGTAATCAAGAAACAGCCCTGCATTTTGAAAGTTGAGAACATCTACAAATTTTTTGGTCACAATAAGCTTCAAAAATGGTTCAAATGGCTCTGAGCACTATGGGACTTAACATCTATGGTCATCAGTCCCCTAGAACTTAGAACTACTTAAACCTAACTAACCTAAGGACATCACACAACACCCAGTCATCACGAGGCAGAGAAAATCACTGACCCCGCCGGGAATCGAACCCGGGAACCCCGGCGCGGCAAGCGAGAACGCTATCGCACGACCACGAGCTGCGGACAATAAGCTTCAGTGGTAGGATTTTAAACTCGGTGCACGAGTACTGCAAAGGTAACGCTGAAGAAACCACATTCAACACGTTGAGCTGACAGACAAGAAACCATCTATACACTAAGACAGTCACTGACGTCCCTCAGACTCTGACAAAACATAATCTTAAGAGTAAGAAATGCACCGAGCGAAGTGAATCAGCAGCTCTTAAAAATATAATCTCACAACATTCAGTTTCAGAAGAAAGCTTTAAAAACGATTGATACACGACGTAACGCCTTGAAGTCTCAGAGTGTGGATGTTGCAGCTGCAACGGCGCTGTCAGAAATAAAATAAAGACGTCCCATCGACGACGAGATCATTAGAGATGAAGCGCAAACTCGGGTAGGGAAACGATGAGTTTGGAAACTGGTCTTTGCGAATGAACAACTCCGGCATATGCCTCAAGGGGTTAGGCGGGAAACGATGGAAAACCTCAGTTTTGACGTCTGGGTGGGGATTTGAACCGCCTACGTCCCATATGCAAGAGTTCAGTGTCTTACCACTGCGCCACAACGCTTGGCTGCTGTGAGAAATAGGCAGCCTCAAAGGATCATGCAACAACTACTTGACTAAAATTTCAGCATCTGTGAAAGATAAAATAGGCGTTACAAGTTGCCTATCAAACGATTTCAAGCAGCAAAGATGCACTTCGATGAGCTTTTCGGGGACAAGAGACTGATAGAGGCCGTAACTAAACTTAACTTGTTCCGCTAAAAGACTTAAAGTAACATTTCTTTATCCAGTGATAGCCTACATTTATTCGCAACTGAATACCAGGTTTTAAAGATTATTGTGTGTTGTAGACGTATTCGTAGCAGTGCAGCCTTTCTTCATATCCACTTACTTTCGTCCGAAGAACGAGGTCTCATGTCAAAGTTGGTACATCACGACGTAACCACAAGTATAGACAGTCGCTACCTGATGAAGGTCCATACTGCACCGCTGCCGGACTAGTGCTTAGGTTAGAGCGCAGCGCCGGTCAGCCCACTCCCTGATCGTTACCTACGAGCACAGAATCGTCTTACTTCAGATCCAGCGGCATGCGTTGTACTAGAAGTCAGGACTTTATAGCGAACTATGTAGTCAAATGTACACTCTGAAGAGATCTCATACTGTAGTATATCAAGTGATAAAAGATATAGTGTACAGCGACTGTAACCCACACAGTGACATTCCTGTGCACATGAATAGTTTCCAAGCTAAGTTTTTCAGATTGTTCGAGTTTTAAGAAAGTAATCTAATATTTTGTGTGTTGTTGCATCTGCTCGACCTCCTCCAGAAGTGAATCTAGCTTGCTAGGACTCATTATGGTTCCGATGCGAATGTCTCAAGCGTTTTTCGCCCGGCGCTACAATGGCAATATGGATAGTTGCTAGTGCACTCCAGTATGTTGTTTCGTCCTTCATAATACTTACAAGGGAAACGACGATGTGAGTACCTTATTCCAAAGCATATGCTACCGCCCTGATCTGCCTTGTGGTTATTTTCAGTTTTCTCCTAGTCACGGCGGTCAAAACAATATTACTATATTCTTGTGTCTATTATGAAGTATTTCGTCATGCTTGAGCCCCAACGAGAAATGTCTCCGATCGAAGTTGTTCAGTTTCAGGACACAGCAGATTGAACGAGTTCTTGGTTCAAATGGCTCTGAGCACTATGGGACTCAAAATCTTAGGTCATAAGTCCCCTAGAACTTAGAACTACTTAAACCTAACCAACCTAACGACATCACACACACCCATGCCCGAGGCAGGATTCGAACCTGCGACCGTAGCAGTCCCGCGGTTCCGGACTGCAGCGCCAGAACGAGTTCTGCTCAATGTATAACGTATGATAGTTTTACTGTCGGAGCAAGCAGTTCCATCACCGGTTGCTGTTCCCAAGTTTCGCTAGTTTAACGGTAAAGAAGAGAACTGGTCGAAATACTGTGCCCAGCTCGAAACATACGTGGTAAAGTATACAACACTAAGGGTGTGATGTACCTTGAATTTTTGTTATCGGCTGTTGGTGGCGACATGAACTGCCTATGTTTTCCCTGACTCTCGTCCGGAAGATATTGCTTATGAGAAACTCGTTCATAAACTAGACGAACGTCACGAATCACAAATCCATGTCACGGCGACAAGAATTAAGTTTTTTCGTCTTAAGAATCACCCTCCAGTCATTAAAACAGTGGATTGCTGAAGTTAAAGGGCTAGCAAAACACTGAGATTCAAATTTATTGTTGGCTAAGCTGTAGTTATGTTTTCTTACGTGATGAAATCACACAAAATGTGATTCTAAAATTGCCAGATCCGGATCTGAAAACAGTTTTGTCAGTCATAGAGTCTCAAAGTATAATGGACACAACTAAGTAGATATTGAGATTCCGTCTGTTTCTCTTGCTCATAGAGCATAAGGCACTCGTTCTAAAGTTAATGTTAAAAACCAACAAAAACAGGGCTCAGATTAACAATGGACATAAATATAAAACCTTTCAGTCACGTCACGCAGCAGGTGTAATTCAGAATAAGGTGAGGAAGTTTTGCCCTCAGTGATTTTCAAATTTTAACAGAAAAGCTTGTCCTCCTGATGATGCACAGTGTTTCCAGTGTGGTAAACAAGCTCCTATCCAGACAATCTGTTTACAAGGCAGCTAGCGCAAGCGCAAGCTAGCGTGCAGCTACAGTGTAGCTTTCAGGAAGCGAATGTTGTGTCATTACCACCAGCGTGAATGAAGGCTCGCATTTGTGCATTGCGGAAACCTTCTGCTGTAGTCCACAGACATAAGACAAAAGTTTAAGTCATTAAGAGTGGCTCCAAAAACAAATTTCAGTTAGACACAGATGCCAGTGTTTCCGCCATCAGTAAAGACACCTATGAAACAATCGGCATCCCAAGGTTAGAGGAGCGTACTTTTGTTTTGAGTGCTTATAACGGACGTGTTGACGCTGGATGTTTGCCATCAGTTTTTCGTGGCATTCTAAAGAGTGTTTCATTTCATGTTATATGTTCTAAAAAGAGTGCAAATCTTTTGCTTTAGACTTGTTTGATTTGTTCAACCCGAGCTTAAAAGACTGTGTCTTACAAATTAGTGTCCCAGTCCCTCATACTAATGTTTCTGACTTGTGCAATAAGTATAGTGAACTTTTTGAACCAGGACTGGGAAGGACTGAAGATTTCGAGGCGCACATTATAGATGAAGACAATGTGCAACTACGATTTTATCATGCTCGAACTGTCCCCCTTACTATACGCGAGCAGGTTGCTCAGGAAATGCAACGATGGAAACGCAAAGGAATAATACAACCCGTTTATGCAAGTCAGTGGGCATCATATGGAGGTTTATGTCTCTGTGCTGATGTAAAAGCAACAGTAAACACGCATATTCCATGTAGTCATTTCCTCTCCCACAACCAGAGAAATTGGTAAACAAATTAGGATAGGACAGATTCTTTTGCAACACTGCGTTGTGGGAGGCATACTTACAGTTGCCACTGGGTGAGTAGTTAAAGCAGTATTTTGTAATTAACACTCATCTGGCTTTGTTCCATTTTCAAAGACTACCGTTCGGAAATACTTCAGCGCCTGCTGGTTTACATTGTTTCCTGGACACAAGTAACTGCCCACGTCCCTTCATGTAAAACATATATTGGCGATATTGTCGTCATGGGTCCGACGCCTGCTCGTTCTTCAACAAAGAACTGGATTGTTTAATATATTCATGCTGTTTTTTCACAGTTGTCTGTGATTAAAGAACTGCCGGTACCCTGTAATGTCGAGGAGCCACAAGCCGTCTTGAACAAACTCACACATTACATTAACTTTATTGCAAACAGTGCACAAATTACTGCTCGGCTGTACCTGCTGTCACGGAAAGTTGTTTTTTCTTGTGGCTTAAAGAATGTCAGGACGTATTTCAGCTAGTAGAGCACAGCTTGTTAAGTTGTCGTCGTCTAATTCATTTCGACCGAGCTAGGCAGCTAGGCCTGTTGTGTCAGCCACTGTGGATACAGCTTGTTATGGGATTGGAGTTGCAGTCTTCCATAGAATTGTTTCATCTGGTCGACCTATTGCTTTCTCCCCGACAACTCTCAACAATGTATAGTGCACTTACAGTCAACTTGGAACAGAGGCGCTCGTTATTATCTACGGTGTTACCAAGTTCCAGAAATATTTGTATGCTCCAAGTTCTATTTGATTAAAGATCACCAGCCTTTAATAGCTTTGTTGAATTCTTCCAAGCCTGTCCCACAGTGAACAGCTCAAAAATTGCAACGTTGGGCTCTGGTGATGTCTAAACTCTGTATACAGAAGGCAATGTCCTGACTGACTGAATGAATCATCATCGCCCAACCCAAACCACTAGCGAAAGAAACTTGAAATTTGGAGAAGGTGTGAATATTATGCTGCAGTGGTCGTTTAAGAAGGGATTTTTCGAAATGCCACCCCTAAGGGGGTGAAATAGGGTATGGATTTTTTTTTAAGTGTCGCTATTACGGCAATTTCGAAGCTAGACCGACGGAAATTGGCATTTGGTTCTCAGTCAGAAATACAGAAATACGTGTTCCAACATATTTGGAAATTTAGCACTGTGGGGGTAAAATAGTGGGTGAAAGCATCTTTTCGAAAATATATCATTATTAAAGAACTACTAAAGTATTTTTAAATCTGCGCTATGAACATTGGCTTATCAGTTCCAAACACAAAAATACATGTTTCAGTGTTTTTAGAAACTGAACACCGGAGGGGATGAAACAGGGGGTGAGATTTTTATGGAAATATTTTATGATGAAAGCATTTTTAAAGCTAAATCTATGAAAATTTGTATTTGGCTTCTCTGTAAGAAATAAAACTTACACATGCCACTGTTTTTGGAAGCCGGCCGAGGTGGCCGAGCTGTTCTAGGCGCTACAGTCTGGAACCGCGCGACCGCTACTGTCCTGCCTCAGGCATGGGTGTGTGTGATATCCTTAGGTGAGTTAGGTTTAAGTAGTTCTAAGTCCTAGTGGACTGATGACCTCAGAAGTTAAGTCCCATAGTGCTCAGAGCGATTTGAACCATTTTTTGTTTTGTTTTTGGAACTTCATCCCCTAAGGTGGTGAAATAGGGGGTGAAACGTTTTATGAAAATATTTCATTGTGAAAGCAATTTTAAAGCTAAATTTTGGATATTGGTATTTGGCTTCTCTGTTAGACATGAAGAAATACCGCCGGCCGGAGTGGCCGTACGGTTCTAGGCGCTACAGTCTGGAAGCGCGTGACCGCTACGGTCGCAGGTTCGAATCCTGCCTCGGGCATGGATGTGTGTGATGTCCTTAGGTTAGTTAGGTTTAAGTAGTTCTAAGTTCTAGGGGACTGATGACCACAGCAGTTAAGTCCCATAGTGCTCAGAGCCATTTTTTTGAAGAAATACCTGTTCACTGTTTTTGGAAATTCAATTCCTAAGGGAGTGAAAGAGGGTCAGACTGATTCACTGACTCATCATCGCACAGCCCAAACTGCCAACGATAGAAACTTGAAGTTTGGAGAGAGTGTGGATCTTATACTGCAGCCATCGTTTAAGAAGTGATAGTCCGAAATTCCGCTCCTAAGGTGGTTAAATGGGGGCTGAAAGGCTTTTTGAATTAATGTCGCCAAAAAGGAAATTTTGAAGCTAGAACTACGAAAACTAGTATTTGATTTCTCAATCAGAAAATAAAAATACGTGTTTCAGTATTTTTGGAAATTCAAACACTACAGTGGTAAAATAATGAGTGAAAGCTTTCTCTGAAAATAAATAATTACTAAAGAACTACTAAAGAATTTATGAGGCTACATCTACGGCAACTGTTCTCGGTTAGAAATGTTTCGCCGGCCTCGGTGGCCGTGCGGTTCTAGGCGCTTCAGTCCGGAACCGCGTGACTACTACGGTCGCAGGTTCGAATCCTGCCTCAGGCATGGATGTGTGTGATGTCCTTAGGTTAGTTAGGTTTAAGTAGTTCTAAGTTCTAGGGGACTGATGACCTAAGATGTTAAGTCCCATAGTGCTCAAAGCCATTTGAACTATTTTTAGAAATGTTTCAGTGTTTCTGGAAATTCAACTCCTAACGGAGTCGCTGCCACGCATGCCCAGAGTCAGCAAATGAGCTCTCGTGATGTGTGTGTGGAGCATCAATCGATACCGCCGCGTTCCTTTCTCAGTGGGCACATTCGTCTGGACTGTGACAATGCATACACACTGATGTCGCGGATCCATTCTGGAGCATATGTCGGTTGTTGTTGGAAGACACGTACAGTAAACTTCTATTTGAAGTCTCCACGACATCTACCACTATAGACTTTGTCTTCTATTTTTTGTCTTGAAGGTCCGTCCTGAGGTCCTTGTCTCGGACAATGGATCACAATTCACGCCAATCAGTTTTGAACAATTTTGTGCCAACAACGGCATACACAGCATAACTACTGCTTATTTTCACTCTCAGTCTAATGGTGAAGCTGAACGGTTCGACCGACCATTAAAAAGTTCTATTCCTCCCACACAAGGGTGCAAGCGTAAAAAAATTTCTTGCTTCCTACTGTTTGCTCCTTGCCACATGACAGGAAGCTGCTGGTAGAATTATTTTGTTCAGTCGGGCCAGACAAAGTTTCAGCCACAGGATGAAATTTTCTTTAAAGTTTTTGGCAAGAAACGGCGTTAGGAGCTTGGTGTCAACTCACAGCTCTTCCATCGTTCCTCTGGACTGCATCGGCGACACCAGAACCAGCTGCGGTGCTCTCAAGTCAGTTGTTCTGTCCCAGAATATTTGCTCACAGACCTAACAAACCGCTGGGATCTGCAACAGTAGTCGTCTCTGCCTCTCCACCTGTTGCGGTTGGCGCTACCCAAAGCGGTGTCAGTCGAGACCGACGTCCCGCGGCCGCTGTCGCCGATGCCAGTGATCCTGCAGGCTGAGCCGATGTTCGTGAAGGTGCCGTCCCCAGACAGCCATCACGAAGCCCCTGGAACTCCGCTTGTAGTCAACCGGACCACTGCATCTGCGTTACTGTGGCCGGGTTTTTGGCAGGTGTTTCCGGTCGCTCACAACGTGAATACCGGGATGCGGACAGGAAGCTGCCATCGTCTGTCGCTAGACTCCCTATCTCCTCATCTACGTCTTCATTCAAGCCTCCCCCCTGTCGTCGCCACGTGACACAGCACTGCACGACATCGGTTGTAAAGTCTGAGATACAGGTATGAAGTGTCGTCCGAGGAACAAGATCCCATGTCAAAGTTGGCACATCACAACGGAACGACAAGTAAAGACATTTACTGCCTGATGCAGCAACGAATTAGAAACATCGTCGTAGATAGACCCCCAATAAGTTTGTCGTACGTCTGACCTTTGCATCTGCACAGTGAGTGCACTAATGTGTGCAAACTTAGCTTACCACTTACCGTGCAAATGGACAAAACATATGAACTGTCTTCTCAAGCTCAGGGTGTCAAACAGACATTCTAAATAAATATGACCCTGGCCCTGTAAGGCACCTAATGTCAGGTGCGGATCATAACAAAAATGATTAGAAATGGTGCTGCCACATACCTGGAATGCATGAACTAATAAAAATGAAAGTTTGGAGTCTATCCTAGAAAGACAAACCAGCTATTCCCTACATTTACTTTATCAACTGTTGCTTCAGGAGTCAAGTGATAAATAACAATCATGTTCAATTACTTTCGACACTCAATAACAAAACATTTAAGTCTTGTACATATTGAAATGGCGATTATTAAAATCGTTATCTTTATACATGAAATTTTTTTATCACAGGATAGAATGATTATTAAGAATCCACATCAGCTCATTTAAATCTATGTTGTCGTAGCTGGTCAATGCACTGAGTTGATGGAGAACAAATTTACTTTTTGAACCAATGACAAACCTCTCATGTACTCAATGTGAGGGTAGGTTAGTATCCTAGCTTTTGATATTCAATGCTCAAAATACACGCAAGTTGGAGTGAGCAAAACCTAGACTCAACATTTACTGTGGCCTAATGTGCGATAGTACTTTACCAAGCATCATCTGCAACGGCATTGTCTCTGTGCTGGGTCTGAAACGCTAATTCCCTACTCTGGCCTTGACTGAATTCATTCAGTCACAACTTTCCTGCGTTCCGTAGAACATTAATCTTTTCCTAGTCGAAATAATGGCTGTTGTACACTCACTATGGGTTGGAGTGACATGCACAATTTCTTTGCCCGCAAAAATTCCCGCAGGAATACTTAACTACCGCTTTGCTATCTGTCGCCACGATATGTGAAGCGTATCGTCCTCACTTCTCAGAAAGCAAAATTCTCAACGCCCTCGCTTATTTCCACACACTTGTGCGGTCTGCCACGAAACGAGAGAGAGAGATAGAGCCTTAAGGTCTCAAAATGCTATTATATAATGGGGATCTCCCCACCGTGTCGCGTCTGCATCGCCAAATATGACTTCAGCCAATTACCGTCTCGCTAGAGGTGAATAAACATTTTTATTTTTCTTGCTGGGCAGCAGTCTAGCCGTGTTAATGACGTGCAGCCACTTACCCTCTGTCCCGGCCATATTTACGTTAAAATGAATAATGTATTGTTCTGGTCTTATCCCTTTCTGCGCTGTACCTCGCCATTCTCTTGCTAAATGGGAGTTTTACGATATCATTAACCACCTGCTCGGTTCGTCTCCAAAATGGGTTTCGCTTTAACTTCTTTGTTCCATGCCATTATCCATGTTAGTAGAGATTGTTTTGGTAGTTTTCGGTACATGAGATTAATTGCAATTGCCTTTTGTTGATATAACATAATTATTATTTTCTGAGGACCTCATACTGTGTCATCCTGTCATTATGGATCAATCTCATGTAAAGTCCATAAAATCCGGATGCTTCACAAGTTCCAAACGCCTACACTGCCAGAAGAGCACTCACGTAAGGTTGCAGTGCCGTTCTGCCCACTCTCTAATCATCATCTACATCTACATTTACATCATACTCCAGAAGCCACCTAATGGTGTGTGGCGGACGGTACTTTCGATACCACTACCTGATCCCTCCAACCCTGTCCCACTCGCGAATAGTGCATGGGGAGAATGATTGTCGGTAAGTCTCTGTATTGGCTCTAATTTCTAGAATTTTCTCCTCGTGGTCAATACGCGAGATGTATGTGGAGGGAAGTAATATATTGTCTGACTCCTCTTGAAAAGTGCTGTCCCGAAATTTCTATAGTAACTCTCTCCATGATGCTACGAGGACAGCACCGTCTTACTTCAGATACAGCAGCGCGAGTTATATTAGAAGTCAGAACTATAGCGAACTTTATAGTCAGATATATATTGAGAAGAGGCTCTCATTCAGTAACATATCAAGTGATAAAAGTTATACTGTACAGCAACTCTAACCAATACAGTGAAATTCCTGTAGACAAGGACTGTCTGCAGGTTAAGTATTTCAGATTGTTCAAGTTTTAATAAAGAGAGTGAATATTTTCAATCTGTTGTATACTGTGCAACACAATTAATGGATCACTTATTCGAAATCCCATACTTATAGCCCACTGCAACTTATAAGTTTGAAATTTTGGATAAAAGTTGCCTACAACCTTCCTCTGTAATGATGCAAAAGCGTGGCATCCTGCGACTTTACCCTTGGGCTAAAACGACAAGATGTCGACACATGCGAAGAAATGGTAGAGCTCCGAATGTCAAGTGAGGTGTAAAATTAGTTAAAGATGTCAGAGTCGCTGCTGTGATCACGTCACAGAAGAGCGCAAAACGGGAGGGCTGGAAAAACACAAACGCCCTTTCTGCTTCGGTTCTGGTTCAAATTCCGTCTAATGGTTTTGCACGGTCCCTTGTCGTTTCATACCAGAACAAAATTTGGGGTCGCACTGCTCTCCAAAGACGTGCGATAATGTTCAGTGGGGTTACTGGGCCATGATGTCTTTAGAGAATCACAAACGTCGAGCCTCCTACGAAAGTGTCCCGTAGAGATCATGCAGAGGCGCAGGTGTCATTCTTCACACACTCCATCTACGAATGGAACAGAAACAGACTTTAATGTATGGAGCAATAAAAAAAATTCTCTGCCACACAGTTTACAGTGAGTCACAAAATAAGGATGAAGACTTCGATGTGTAAACTGATGTAGGAGATAAAGAAGTCGAAATAATAATTTTTATAAAATAAATGACCATTTTGCACATTTCAACGCCACCGTGGAGAAAAAACTCATTTAAGTACTCTGTGTTTTATGAGCAGTAGGCCGTAATCCAAAGCATGTTATGTGCTTAACATTTCGTCCCCTACTGCTGGTGACATAATCAGAAGCAATAAAGAATAACACAGCAGTTTGAAACTTAGACGAACTCAGCACGCCGAACCGCTTAGGCTCGTACAGTCTCGCTGACGTATTTACGGATCCTGTTGTGGGGAATAGTTGATGCTGTTTGCTATATTTAGCGCAAAGGCTCAAAATTTGCCTAATTTCAGTCCTTCAAACGCACAAAAATAGCTTGAACAGAAAGCAATCATTTAACAGGAGGCCGCGCGGGGTAGCCGTGCGGTCTCGGGCGCCTTGTCATGGTTCGTGCGGCTCCCCCCCGTCGGAGGTTCGAGTCCTCCCTCGGGCATGGGTCTGTTTGTTGTCCTTAGCGCAAGTTAGTTCAGATTAGATTAAGTAGTGTGTAAGCCTAGGGACCTCAGCAGTTAGGTCCCATAGTCCTTACCACGAATGTCCATTTAACAGGAAAGAACCCTTCAGAAGCACGAAAACAACCTTAACAAAAAAAAAAAAAAATGATTCAAATGGCTCTGAGCACTATGGGACTCAACTGCTATGGTGATCAGTCCCCTGGAACTTAGAACTACTTAAACCTAACTAACCTAAGGACATCACACACATCCATGCCCGAAGCAGGATTCTAACCTGCGACCGGAGCGGTCGCGCGGTTCCAGACTGAAGTGCCTAGAACCGTCGCTGTCTAAAATCGCGGATTTTCGCCGACGTCTGTTATGGAGCATGTGGCGAGGAATAGTTAACACTGCTTGCTTTATTGACCAATAATAACTACATTTGTCTCATTTCAATCCTCCTTTCCCGTTAAGGTTGGCCGGCCTCAGTGGCCGAGCGGTTCTAGGCGCTACAGTCAGGAACCGCGCGACCGCTACGGTCCTACCTCAGCATTGGAGGACTGACCAGGCATCGAGTGGTCATACAAGATGGGGCCAGACCACATCCCACCAAAGAGGTGTTTTGCTTTCTTCATGAATATTTCGGGTCGCAATGTGACTCCTTGTGACTACTTTTGGTGGGGCACATTGAAAGACACATTCTACCAAATCCATCCCACTATGTTATAAGAGATTGAATTGGTGAATTGTGTGGCATCTGAATCCGTTTCCATTGGGACATTACAGGATATGGTGGGAAATATCGTTGTTCATTTGCGCCATCTCCATACTGCGAGTGATAGAAATTTTGAAAATACTGGAATGTGATTGCAAAGAACGCTTGCGTCAGTTTAATTGTACTCACCAACACTGTACAAGTGCCATATGTTAGCAGCATTTCAGACGCTTTCAAAACTTTTGTATAAACTTCTTACAACTTTGACAATAAACATACCTTTCGTTGCACTCCTCTATCAATCTCAGTTTTTAAGATGTTTCATTTTGAAATTGGGGATTCCGTCGCTGGACAACATGTATATATGTACTGAAGTGAATAAGACAATTTCAAGACAATTTTAGTTAAGCATCATCAAAAGGAAACAGTTTTCAGTACTTCCTGAGACGAATTACGTTAGTGTTGCGAGGAGGTGGAGTATCGGGTATTACGTAGAACTCGTGTTTTAACAAAATATACACAAGAGCCAAAGAAACTGGTACACCTGCCTAATATAGTAAGAGCCCTCACGAGCATGCGGAAGTGCCGCAACACGACGTGGCGTGGACTCTACTAATGTCTGAAGTAGTTCTGGAGGGAACTGACACCATGAATCCTGCAGGACTGTCCATAAATCCATAAGAGTACAAGAGGGTGGAGATATTTTCTGAAGAGCACATTGCAAGGCGTCCCAGATATTCTCAATAATGATCATGTCTGTGGAGTTTGGTGGTCAGTGGAAGTGTTTAACCTCAAAAGAGTGTTCCTGGAGCCACTCTGTAGCAATTCTGGATGTGTCGGTGTCACATTGTCCTGCTGGAATTCCCAAGTCTGTTGGAATGCACTTAATGGATACCGGTGATCAGACAGGATGCTTACATACATGTCATCAGCCAGAGTCATATCTAGATGTATCAGGGGTCCCATGTCATTCCAATTGCACATGCCCCACACCATTACGTCTGTAATGAGGGGTGGCTTCCCACCTCTACGACGTCTGGACGTGGTTTCATCTTGGTTTCGTTAAGTGTTTAAGACACGCATGCCTTTCCCATTATACACATTGGCAGCACGCTCACTGATACTACTTGAGCCAGCAGTCTTCCCTTGCCAGGTGACGCTGCTATCGACTGGACGGGCTTACACTGATAGTAGGTCGGTGGTCATAATGTTTTGCTGATCAGCGTATAACTGATCCGCCTCGACGGGCAATGAGTCCACTATTCACAGTGCAGATGTGCAGTTACGTTCGATCTCCAGTAGGAATCTAAAAATTAGCGAGCATGGAAGACGTGTACGGGGACAGTGGATAGATGGCGCTAGGTATGAGTGCGTGTCGGCCGAGAGCATCCCGGAATAGTTCGCGCATTTGCGATAAAGAAATGTGTCCGGATGATGCAGTGGTTAACGCAACTGCCTAATAAGCATCACCGTTGATTGTGTAAAAGTCCCGATTGAGCTGATATTCTTTCCTTCTCTTTCCTTTCTTCCGTCGCCTGTCCATCTTCAATTTGCATAAAACTGCATTGCTGGTTAAAAACAGATTCTCACAAATACAGTCTGATTTTGGATTTAACTAGCAAATCCAGTAACGCTTCGCAATTGCTATACATGAGTTGGAAATGGATAAAATTCCTCATTTCCTTCTCCTTTCTCTCTCTGTCCATCTCCTCTTTCCCCTTTCTCTGATCTTGATCTTTGTTTGTTTTTATTGCCAAGCTGCGCGGAGTGGCCGCGTGGTTTGAGGCACCATGCCACCGATTGTGCGGCCGCTCGCGCCGGAGGTTCGAGTCCTCCCTCAGGCATGGGTGTGTGTGTTGTTCTTAGTATAAGTTAGTTTAAGTATTGTGTAAGTTTAGGGACCGATGACCTCAGCAGTTTGGTCCCTTAGGTATTCACACACATTTTTTTTTTATTGCCAACGAAATATTGATTGGGAATTGAAGTCACTTAAAAAAGAATACGTAAATGGGTTGGGATCATTGGTATACAGGGTATGAGAGACCTCTCATGCTGCTAGATCTATGAGGATAGCAGTTAAAGTATTTCGCTTAGTTTTAATGTGTGAACGGGTAGGATTACAAAGTATCGGACGATTCATATTCTGTAGTAATAATTATAAGCTGATAAGCTATAAATATAACATTGCGATTTGCTGTCCACCTATTTAGCTGAGTGGTAACGTGCTTGCTTAGATGCAACAAGCCAGGTTTCGATTCCCGGACGGGTTGGAGATTTTCTCCGCCCGTGGACTGGGTGTTGTGTTGTCCTCCTCCTCATCATCTCACCATCACCGACGCGCAAATCGCCCAATGTTGTGTCACCTGAAGATTTTCACTCGGTGGCCGACTTTCCCCAGACGGGATCTCCCGGCCAATAATGCTACACGATAATTTCATTTTTTCCCCTATTTCCTGTTAAAACCGAATGCGAGGAAAAACAGTATATATGGAGAAAAAAATTGTCTAATAGTTTAATCGACCTACTATTATTGTTAAAAGTGACTGCGAGAAAGAAATTGAAATCGCTCATTTATTACAACACAGCATTTTTCTTTTCACAGTCGGCTTTAACAGAAAAATATCTACACTCCTGGAAATGGAAAAAAGAACACATTGACACCGGTGTGTCAGACCCACCATACTTGCTCCGGACACTGCGAGAGGGCTGTACAAGCAATGATCACACGCATGGCACAGCGGACACACCAGGAACCGCGGTGTTGGCCGTCGAATGGCGCTAGCTGCGCAGCATTTGTGCACCGCCGCCGTCAGTGTCAGCCAGTTTGCCGTGGCATACGGAGCTCCATCGCAGTCTTTAACACTGGTAGCATGCCGCGACAGCGTGCACGTGAACCGTATGTGCAGTTGACGGACTTTGAGCGAGGGCGTATAGTGAGCATGCGGGAGGCCGGGTGGACGTACCGCCGAATTGCTCAACACGTGGGCCGTGAGGTCTCCACAGTACATCGATATTGTCGCCAGTGGTCGGCGGAAGGTGCACGTGCCCGTCGACCTGGGACCGGACGGCAGCGACGCACGGATGCACGCCAAGACCGTAGGATCCTACGCAGTGCCGTAGGGGACCGCACCGCCACTTCCCAGCAAATTAGGGACACTGTTGCTCCTGGGGTATCGGCGAGGACCATTCGCAACCGTCTCCATGAAGCTGGGCTACGGTCCCGCACACCGTTAGGCCGTCTTCCGCTCACGCCCCAACATCGTGCAGCCCGCCTCCAGTGGTGTCGCGACAGGCGTGAATGGAGGGACGAATGGAGACGTGTCGTCTTCAGCGATGAGAGTCGCTTCTGCCTTGGTGCCAATGATGGTCGTATGCGTGTTTGGCGCCGTGCAGGTGAGCGCCACAATCAGGACTGCATACGACCGAGGCACACAGGGCCAACACCCGGCATCATGGTGTGGGGAGCGATCTCCTACACTGGCCGTACACCACTGGTGATCGTCGAGGGGACACTGAATAGTGCACGGTACATCCAAATCGTCATCGAACCCATCGTTCTACCATTCCTAGACCGGCAAGGAAACTTGCTGTTCCAACAGGACAATGCACGTCCGCATGTATCCCGTGGCACCCAACGTGCTCTAGAAGGTGTAAGTCAACTACCCTGGCCAGCAAGATCTCCGGATCTGTCCCCCATTGAGCATGTTTGGGACTGGATGAAGCGTCGTCTCACGCGGTCTGCACGTCCAGCACGAACGCTGGTCCAACTGAGGCGCCAGGTGGAAATGGCATGGCAAGCCGTTCCACAGGACTACATCCAGCATCTCTACGATCGTCTCCATGGGAGAATAGCAGCCTGCATTGCTGCGAAAGGTGGATATACACTGTACTAGTGCCGACATTGTGCATGCTCTGTTGCCTGTGTCTATGTGCCTGTGGTTCTGTCAGTGTGATCATGTGATGTATCTGACCCCAGGAATGTGTCAATAAAGTGTCCCCTTCCTGGGACAATGAATTCACGGTGTTTTTATTTCAATTTCCAGGAGTGTTAATTGTTGTTTAAAAAAATTATGGTCTATGTCAGTCTGAATTTTTACTAGACTATCATGTAAAAATTTGAAGTAAGTCGGTCAAGAACTTTCTTAGTTATTTTGGTGACAACGTTGAGCAACGACTTGTCCTTCGTAGTGCAGATTAAAATGTAATTTGTGAAGCGCGCAATATTTGTTATGTGCAGTGATACAGACAATTTTTCACTTAAAATAAATTATTCTTTTTGAGTTATTACCATAATTATTACATTTTTTGACTCGTTTGGAAGGAGAACAGCCCGGGAACGATGTCTCGTTTCCAACTTGACTGTGCTTACGCCTCTTTTCATTAGTTATCTGAAATAGGCATATAATCATCAGCATTTCCACATTTGGAAAGCTTACATTCTCTTCTTGTGCGGGTTGTTTTTCGTCAACATTTCGGTTTCATATAAAGTTACACTCTAAACAAATGCTTTCAGAAATTAAATTCAAATGGCTCTAAGCACTATGGGACATAACATCTGAGGTCATCAGTCTCCTAGACTTAAAACTAGTTGAACCTAATTAACCTAAGGACATCACACACATCCATGCCCGAGGCAGGATTCGAACCTGCGACCGTAGCAGCAACGCGGTTCCGGATTGAAGCGCCTAGAAACGCTCGGCCAACGCGGCCCAACATTTAAATTTATAATGTATGTAACATATTTCTCCTATTCACGTCTTTTTATTGCTAGTCTGCGGTTTATATAGTCTTAGCGTCTGCCGTCGTCAATTATTTTGCTGTCCAAAGCGCAAAGTTCGTATACTACTTTTAGCGTCTCCTTTCCTAACCTATTATCCTCAGCATCACCCGACTTAATTCGACTACATTTCATTATCTTGTCTTGCTTTTATTTATTTTTATCTTATGCCTCTTTTCTAGACACTATCCATTTAGTTTGCCTCGTCTTCGATGCCTAAAAACTGTCAAAAATGTAATGTTATCAGCAGACCTCATAAAGTTTTTATTTATTCTTCGTGAACTTCAATTTGCATGTCATATTTCTCGTTTGTCTATTTTGCTGCTTGCTCAGTGTAGAAATTACACAGGCTACAACCGTGTCCCATTCGCTTCTGAAGTACGGCACTGCTTCACTTTCATAGCCTTCGACGCTTATAACCACCATATGGTTTCTATACAGGTTACGGATAACTTCTTGCTCCCTGCATTTTATCCCTTCTATCTTAATAATTGCAGTGCTCTATGGAATCACTATTCTCAAAAGCTTCCTCTAAATCAATGGTCGTCAACCTGGTCCCTACCGCTCACTCGTGGCTGTTGCAACTTTCATGGTGGGCGGTAGGCGGCACGAATTTTAAAAACATTTTCATTAGGTTTTCATAAAATTTTGACATCACGTGTGTAGTACGCAGTTATTATTATGTATATGCTTTAACTTGTTGTAATTCTGCTTTATAAAGTTACTTCCCTACTTTATAGGTAACTGGTACTGTGGAAACGGTGGACGGTTAGCAAATTTTCTATTAACAGATGTACAAAAATGGCCGTTAGGTAAGAAAGGTTGACTACCTCTGCGGTAAGTCTACGAGGGCATGCTGAAAAATAATGCCTCTGCATTTTTTATTCTGTTCTCAGTATCGGTTGGGGTATTATATGTCACAAATACTTTATTACTCGGTCGACTTTCCCGCTTTGTTGACGCAAGTAACAACCCTCTCCCATTAGAGGGTTCCCAAATCTAGCGTGTAATATGGATGGTGTGTAACGTAACTACGTTGATGAGCCAAAACATTTTGATCACCTGCTTAATAGCTTGTTTGCCCCTCTTTGACACGAAATACATCACTGATTCTGCGTATCAGGGATCCGACAATTTGTTGGTAGGTTTGTCGAGGTTTGCGACATTAAATGTCAACGCACAGGTCATGCAATTTGCGTAAATAACGGGCCGCTGATTTGCGTACGCGGTGATGGCACCCTATAGCGAGCCTAATGGGTTTCATAGGATTTACATCAGGTGAATTTGGTCGCGGAGACATCAACGTGAGTTCACTATAATGGTCCTCAAACCACTGTAGCACGATTATGACTCCCAGACACGGACAGCTAAACTGCTGAAATACGACACCGCCGTCGGCAAAGACGTCAAGCATGATGGGATGCAGGTGTTAGCATGATTACTACCACTGATCCCATGCAAGCGCAGGAGAATGTCTTCCATAGCATAAGACTGCTCCCACCAGCTTGCGCCCGTGACGCACTCCACGTTTTGAGCCGTCGTTCACCTCGATGACGGCGTTCGTGAAGGCGACCAGCGACCTAGAGTAGCAAAAATGTGATTCACCCGAAGACCCGACACGGTTCCATTGGTCGGCAGTCGAATGCCGATGATCCTGTGCCCACTGCAATCTTAACTGACGACGTCTTTGGATTAACATATGGTCTGCTCCGTGTTCTACAATGAACAGCGAACGGTGTGCTCAGAAACACGTGTGCGTGCACCAGCATAGTGCTCTTTCGGCAGAAATGCCATAGATCACCATCTATATTACTTTACAGAGCAGACAAGTCTCCGATCCCCACGTTCTGTGAAGAGTCGTGGACGTCGAACAATTTAGCGCCTGTTGGTAGTTTCACTGTCCTTCCACCGCTTTCTGTAGATACTGACGACGATAGCAAGTGAACATTCGACACATTCGAACGTGTTTTCGAGATAGTTGTTCACTGGCTCTGGGCAATAATAATCTGCCCTTTGTCAAAGCCGCTTATCTCAGTGGATTTCCCCATTTACAGCCCATATCTTCGCTAGGGTGATACCTTGTCCGTGTCTGCTCCGCTTACATAATTTTGCTATCGCATCATGTTCACGCTATGCCACCAGGCGGCATCCAACGTCACGATTGCAGTGTTCATAATGTTTTAGCTTATCAGTGTATACCGATGCGTAAGAAACAGAGTGCTGTAATCGAGTTTTGAAGTCGAAGATTTCGTCCATCCCATGCTTCACCACGACAGTGCCGGCCCTCACACGAGCACTGCGGCCTCTGTAACAATCCGGCGCCTCGAGTCTACTGCCATCAATCATCCTCCGTATAGTCCTCACTTGACACTATAAGATTTTCATGTTTCCAGAACTTAAGGGACACTTTCGAAGATTTCACTTTGAAAACGTCGATGCGGTGCAAACGGAGGAGGTGAGCTTGTGGCTTCGTCACGAAAGTCAAACAACTTACGCTATCAGCAAACTGCTCTCTCGTTGGTATAAATGTGTTCGTAGCCAGGGCGACTATGTTGATAAATAAATGTGTAGACATTTAGAATAAATACACACTATATACGAGGGTCACTCCAAAAGAAATGTACACTTTTTTTTTAAATTCATCTTTTATTCTACATGTTTGAAAGTTTTACAGTGTGTAGATACATCCTTTAGGAACAGTATTTTCATTTCTCCACATAATTTCCATCCTTCTCAACTGCCTTACGCCATCTTGGAACCAGCGCCTGTATACCCACACGGTAAAATTCTGGACCAACCTGTTGGAGCCACTGTTTGGTAGCGTGCAGAAGGGAGTCATCATCTTCAAACCTTGTTCCACAAAGAGAGTCTTTCAGTTTCCCAAAGAGATGATAGTCACATGGAGCCAGGTCAGGACTGTAAGGCGGATGTTTCAGTGTTGTCCATCCGAGTTTTGTGATCGCTTCTATGGTTTTTTGAATGACATGTGGCCGTGCGTTGTCGTGCGACAGCAAAACGTCCTACTTTTGCCGATGTGGTCGAACACGACTCAGTCGAGCTTGAAGCTTCTTCAGTGTCGTCACATGTGCATCAGAATTTATGGTAGTTCCACTTGCCATGATGTTCACAAGCAAGAGTCCTTCGGAATCGAAAAACGCCGTAGCCATAACTTTTCCAGCAGAAAGTGTGGTTTTGAATTTTTTTTTCCTTGGGTGAATTTGCATGATGCCACTCCACTGATTGCGTCTTCGTCTCTGGTGAAAAATGATGGAGCCATGTTTCATCACCAGTCACAATTCTTCCAAGAAATTCATCTCCACCATTCTCACACTGTTCAAAAAGTTCATACCTTTTTCTTGTTTCTTTGCGAGCCACTGTCAACATCCTGGGAACCCACCTGGCACAAATCTTTTGTAACGCCAATACTTTCAGTATTCTGCAAACACTTCTTCCCCTATCTCAACGTAGCATGACTATTCGTTCACTGTGATGCGTCTGTCAGCATTCACCAATTCGTTAACTCTCTTCACATTATCTGGAGTGTGTGCAGTACGAGGCCTGCCACTGCGAGGACAATTCTCAATATTACCGTGCCCGCTTTCATCACATAACCTGCTTGCCCACCGACAACTGTACTGCGATCGACAGCAGCATCTCCATACACCTTTTTCAACATCTTGTGGATGCTTCCCACTGTCTCGTTTTCACAGCACAGGAATTCTATGGCAGCACGTTGCTTCTGACGAACCTCAAGTGTAGCAGCCATCTTGAAGACAGGCTGTGACGGCGCCACTCACGGGAACAGATTGAACTAAGTTTGAAAACAAGCGGGAAGGATGTATCTACACTCTGTAAAACTTTGACACATGAAGAATGAAAACTGTATTTTTACAAAAATAGTGTGCATTTCTTTTGGAGTAACCATTGTAATAAAATTTGTTGTACTTTTAAAAGCTTTAAGAGTTTTCAAATAAAAAAATTCGGAGACAATACTTTTCAGTACGCTCTCGTACAGTTCTATAAATGTGTGTTTTGTTGTTCTTCAATCTATCGTCTAAAATAAATCGCAGAATCAGTACTGCCGCTGGTGCTGATATAGTTCTCTGGAATTGAAACTTATTTCCACCAGTCACTGTATGTCTTGAAAAATGATAGATTAGAATGAAAAAAAAAGTGTACGTCTGAGGCCACTGAAGGTGCTGGTAAATAAACTGAACGAAACACGAATATCGAAATGTATTTATTCAACATGTATACTCAGAACAGTTTGTGTCTTGAGTTCGTTTTGTGCAAGTGTGTCAGCTCTTTACATTGTTTTTCGAAATGCAGATTCTAATCGGAAATGAGTTTACGTCACGGGTTGTCGCTCGCGACCAGTGTTGTGGGACTACTGCCGGTGTGACGGAGAGCAGTGGTGACTGCGATATGTGTAAAGTGAAGCGGTCAAGCGGTCAATGGAGCGGCTGAATGAGGAGGGGGAGAGCTCGCGTCCCGCCCGGCAACAGCTGGTCGCACAGCTATCGATTCCTGCGCGCCGCAGCCGCGGCCGCCGCCGTCCAATCAAGGCCATCCCTCTGCCTCTTCCTCCACGTCTCTGACGCTGTGCGAAACTCTTTGTCAGTTCCGCCAAGAGGTTCAAGGCAGAAACCCAGCGGGCATTATGAAGAAAAACTTGACTTTGAACTGCTGGAGAACCGATTTATAAGCCGCTGCAGTCGTCCAAATTCTTGTTCCCACTCTCTCTGTTTCTTCCCCAGTTCTTACGAAATGTATTATCGATTTTCTTTTTTAATAGCTAAGCGTTCTATCCCCATCGAGAATCAGAATTAGCTCAGTCGGAAATAGACGGGAAGCAAGTGGCCACTGTCCGTAAACTACGTGTTAAACAAGAAAAGAGAAGGTAGCTTTAACCATACAGAAGATGTCTTTTAAATATTCCTGCTGAAGAAAAGAATACTCTACCAATGAGCTATTGAGGATGTGATGTTAATAGCTAAACGTTCTGTCCCCATCGAGAATCAGAATTAGCTCAGTCGGAAACTGACGGGAAGCAAGTGGCCACTGTCCGTTCAATGGAACTATTCCGACATTGGCCAGAAGGGATTTAAAGAAATCGCGGAAAATTTACGTCTAGATGCTTAGACGACAATTTAAATCCGAATCCTTGCGAATAAAAGGGTATAAATTAGTAAAATACAGTGGGAAGTGAGTTCATTCTGTGACGACATCCCAGTGACGTATCTAATGACCAGGACACAACTAAATTTAAAAACCTCATTCGACCAGCATCTTCTAACCAAACGCTCCTTCTGGAGTCTTCAGATTTCTCAGAAAAATCTTCTTCGCACCAAGCTGACATATGCAAGGTTTGGAGTAATCTGATACCTAAATTTTCTATCTGGAGAGCATGACGAGATTTTACATTGATAGTATTGTTTTACGGTTTCTTTCGAATTAGTCACTCAGTCAGAACGTCCAAAGTGTAATGTTTCATTCAGAAGAAGCAGTTCACAATGACAACAAAATATTCTTACTGAGTATGTAAATTCTGTATGGTGACATCTTAATCCGTGTGAATGTCTGTCTGGTGTGGCTTTATGCTTACTGGTGGCTTCGTGTAACCGTTAGGTGTAACTATGCAAAACTTTCGAAGTCTGGAGATCCTTTGTACATAGTGGTGTAAGCTACTTGCTTTCTTTGTCAAGCCCACATATCAGATCTTCTAAATGTGATTCTTGTATAAACTTTATGCGTATTCTTTAGCTTTGCACTTATGATGCAAAACATTTTTTAATATTTTGGGAATAATAAATCGCAATTCATATCACGCTGGAATTACAGCGATATCAACTGTTGTGAACATTTTTACTGAAGACACTGCAATATTTCGAAAACTACACATCGGATCAAAAAAGTTGTAAGTCCAGTTTGGTTGTCAAGGAGAGGGGCATCCAAGGATATCACATTCGACCAGCTACCCCATTTCTTGCATGGGTGCTGGGGGATGGGGGGGGGGGGGGGGGCAACTTAGAAATCTTCAATGGCAACACCTCTTTTTTATTGCAAATTACGATCCTAAGACAAAATCTACATACGTTTTGCCTGTAGCATTTTCTTCGTTTCGCCACAGATGACGCTGTAAGCGGAGCAATAGAAATGGGTACACAATCGTAATTTACTCACTAGCCCTTGAATATCCAGTGACACGTGGGACCCCACCTCCATGCTGCGATGGTAAAACAGCCTAGCATCTCATAACTTCCAATTGGAAACCCCATTCGCAACGTTGTATTCCTCCGACATATCGAACAGGGGACTACTCGAAGCGCGACAGTGGCCGTGTAGCGAACTACGATGTATCACAAAAGGCAATACACTACGACTGGAGTCCAAGTGTCGTACAGGCTTAGAACAGATAGCGGCTCTCAACATTACAATACTTCCACAGTTTTATTGCCTGTGCAACTACCTATCATTTGTAGAACAGACGTGCAAGTGGGCGATGAATGTTGCAACCACAGAAGAAAAAATTTAAATGATCGTGATTGATGGAGAATGTAGGAGAAATGTTGAGACTGCTGTTGACTTGTACGCCAAGCGTTTTCCAGAGAAAGCTTGCTCTCATTCGTTCCATTACAAGGTTGTGAACGTCTTTATGTCTGATGGCAACGTACAGACCTGCGAAAGGAAACGAAGCAAACGTGCTACAGGAGAAGTTAATGAAATAGCTGTACTAGCGGAAATGCACCACAACCCACGAATAGGCGGCCGGCAATTGCACCGCGGTTCCGGTATGTCTGTTGGTGGTATTGTCACAATACTGCAGCGTCATAAGTATCACCCGTACCACGTGTCACTGCAAGTACTTCATGGCGTCGATTTCCAAAACCGGGTAGTGTTTTGTGAATGAGTCCGTCAACAAATGTTATTATAGGCTTACGTATGAAATTTGATAGTAACCTATGCATTTCAGTGAAGTTAGTGAAATAAAGACATTCAGAGAACACCGTTATTTTGCAGATAAGAAGGCTGTTCTTGTACTTTTGAAATATGATGTTATATAATTATTTTACTATACTTGTGGCAGACATGATTTACTCATTATTTTATTTTGTGCTGTTTCCATTGAATTTAAATAAAGCCTGAAAATTTGACAAAACCTAGTGTTCTTGCGCTTAACTATTTCTTTATTTTTTTGTTGTTGCGGAAATTACGTTTTACTTCATGAACTTCAGAGTACTACAGGCGATTTAAGGAAATGAAATTGATGAATTAAGTTTCTGCCCATATTATTGTAGTTTTTTCTTAAAATTGTGGTTATCAGCCTTTTGGAATGTATTATCAATCCTAACATGTTACACTGCGTAAAATAAAATTATGATTAACAGTAAAGCTCTTAATTTCACACTTGACTCATATGAGATCTGGTTAGAGGGTATGGGAGAGTAATTATTATTGTTGGGCTTTCCTTAGATAATGCAGATTGTATATAGAGTTGAGCAACTTTAAGTATTCCATAAAGAGAGTATCTCTGAAGATTTGTAAATTGCTAGTTGAATATTAGCTGTTAATAGAATTGTAGCACTCTGTTTCTATGAATTATGTTTACCTTAATTCTGTGTCGTTATTTAAAGTCTTTAGACTGGTATCATGCTGACATGTTGTTGTTGTTGTGGTCTTCAGTCCTGGGACTGGTTTGATGCAGCTCTCCATGCTACTCTATCCTGTGCAAGCTTCTCATCTCCCAGTACGTACTGCAACCTACATCCTTCTGAATCTGCTTAGTGTATTCATCTCTTGGTCTCCCTCTACGATTTTTACCCTCCAAGCTGCCCTCCAATACTAAATTAGTGATCCCTTGATGCCTCAGAACATGTCCTACCAACCGGTCCATTCTTCTTGTCAGGTTGTGCCATAAACTCCTCTTCTCCCCAATTCTGTTCAATACCTCCTCATTAGTTATCTGATCTACCCATGTAATCTTCAGCAATCTTCTGTAGCACCACATTTCGAAAGCTTCTATTCTCTTCTTGTCCAAACTATTTATCGTCCATGATCACTTCCATACATGGCTACACTCCATAAAAATACTTTCAGAAACGACTTCCTGACACTTAAATTTATACTCAATGTTAACAAATTTCTCTTCTTCAGAAACACTTTCCTTGCCATTGCCAGTATACATTTTATATCCTCTCTACTTCGACCATCATCAGTTATTTTGCTCCCCAAATAGCAAACTCCTTTACTACTTTAAGTGTCTCATTTCCTAATCTAATTCCCTCAGCATCACACGACTTAATTCGACTACATTCCATTATACTCGTTTGGCTTTTGTTGATGTTCATCTTATATCCTCCTTTCAAGACACTGTCCATTCCGTTCAACTGGTCTTCCAAGTCCTTTGCTGTCTCTGACAGAATTACAATGTCATCGGTGAACCTCAACGTTTTTATTTCTTCTCCATGGACTTTAATACTTACTCCGAATTTTTCTTTTGTTTCCTTTACTGCTTGCTCAATATACAGATTGAATAACATCGGGGAGAGGCTACAACCCTGTCTCACTCCCTTCCCAACCGCCGCTCCCTTTCATGCCCCTCGACTCTTATAACTGCCATCTGATTTCTGTAGAAATTGTAAATAGCCTTTCTCTCCCTGTATTTTACCCCTGCCACCTTCAGAATTTGAAAGAGAGTATTCCTGTCAGCATTGTCAAAAGCTTTCTCTAAATCTACAAATGCTAGAAACATAGGTTTGCCTTTCCTTAATCTTTCTTGTAAGATAAGCCGTAAGGTCAGTATTGCCTCACGTGTTCCGATATTTCTACGGAATCCAAACTGATCTTCCCCAAGGTCGGCTTCTACTAGTTTTTCCATTCGTCTGTAAAGAATTTGCGTTAGTATTTTGCAGCTGTGGCTTATTAAACTGATTGTTCGGTAATTTTCACATCTGTCAACACCTGCTTTCTTTGGGATTGGAATTATTATATTCTTCTTGACGTCTGAGGGTATTTCGCCTGTCTCATACATCTTGCTCACCAGATGGTAGAGTTTTGTCAGGACTGGCTCTTCCAAGGCCGTCAGTAGTTCTAATGGAATGTTGTCTACTCCGGGGGCCTTGTTTCGACTCTGGTCTTTCAGTGCTCTGTCAGACTCTTCACGCAGCATCATATATCCCATTTCATCTTCATCTACATTCTCTTCCATTTCCAGAATATTGTCCTCAAGTACGTCGCCCTTGTATAGACCCTCTATATACTCCTTCCACCTTTCTGCTTTCCCTTCTTTGCTTAGATCTGGGTTTCCATCTGAGCTCTTGATATTCATACAAATAATTCTCTTTTCTCCAAAGGTCTCTTTAATTTTCCTGTAGGCAGTATCCATCTTACCCCTAGTGAGATGAGCCTCTACATCCTTACATTTGTCCTCTAGCCATCCCTGCTTAGCCATTTTGCACTTACTGTCGATCTCATTTTTGAGACGTTTGTATTCCTTTTTGCCTGCTTCATTTACTGCATTTTTATATTTTCTCCTTTCATCAATTAAATTCAATATTTCTTCTGTTATCCAAGGATTTCTACTAATCCTCGTCTTTTTACTTGCTTGATCCTCTGCTGCCTTCACTACTTCATCCCTCAGAGCTATCCATTCTTCTTCTACTGTATTTCTTTCCCCCATTTGTGACAATTGTTCCCTTATGCTCTCCCTGAAACTCTGTACAACTTCTGGTTTAATCAGTTTGTCCAGGTCCCGTCTCCTTAAATTCCCACCTTTCTGCAGTTTCTTCAGTTTTAATCTACAGTTCATAACCAATAGATTGTGGTCAGAGTCCACATCTGCCCCTGGAAATGTCTTACAATTTAATACCTGGTTCCTAAATCTCTGTCTTGCCATTATATAATATATCCGATACCTTCTAATATTTCCAGGATTCTTCTGTGTGTACAACCTTCTTTTATGATTCTTGAACCAAGTGTTAGCTATGATTAAGTTATGCTCTGTGCAAAATTCTACTAGACGACTTCCTCTTTCATTTCTTTCCCCCAATCCATATTCACCTACTCTGTTTCCTTCTCTCCCTTTTCCTACTCTCGAATTCCACTCACCCATGACTATTAAATTTTCGTCTCCCTTCACTACCTGAATAATTTCTTTTATCTCATCATACATTTCATCAATTTCTTCATCATCTGCAGAGCTAGTTGGCATATAAACTTGTACTACTGTAGTAGGTGTGGGCTTCGTGTCTATCTTGGCCACAATAATGCGTTCACTATGCTGTTTGTAGTAGCTCACCCGCACTCCTATTTTTTTTATTCATTATTAAACCTACTCCTGCATTACCCCTATTTGATTTTGTATTTATAACCCTGTATTCACCTGACCAAAGGTCTTGTTCCTCCTGCCACAGAACTTCACTAAATCCCACTATATCTAACTTTAACCTATCCATTTGCCTTTTTATATTTTCTAACGTACCTGCCCGATTAAGGGATATGACATTCCATGCTCCGATTCGTAGAATGCCAGTTTTCTTTCTACTGGTAACGACGTCCTCTTGAGTAGTCCCCGCCCGGAGATCCGAATGGGGGACTATTTTACCTCCGGAATATTTTACCCAAGAGGACGCCATCATCATTTAACCATACAGTAAAGCTGCATACCCTCGGGAAAAATTACGGCTAGTTTCCCCTCACTTTCAGCCGTCCGCAGTACCAGCACAGCAGGGGCGTGTTGGTTAGTTTTACAAGGCCAGATCAGTCAATCATCCAGACTGTTGTCCCTGCAACTACTGAAAATGCTGCTGCCCCTCTTCAGGAACCACACGTTTGTCTGCCCTCTCAACAGATACCCCTCCGTTATGGTTGCACCTACGGTACGGCCATCTGTATCGCTGAGGCACGCGCCTCCCGACCAACGGCAAGGTCCATGGTTAATGGGGGGGGGGGGGGAGGTATACTGTACTGTACCTATATTTCTAGCTTCTGCTAATATCTTTATCTATAAATAAATATTACGCCTGTAGCCAACATCTCACAAAGTTCGGTAACATCACCGACTCCTGCTAACTTGTTTGAGATCAAGTCGTTCATTGCTCTTTGGAACTGTGGTAACATTACTGTTCTGTAGAGGTCGGGTGAGGTGGATCTCTAGTGTCATTGGTGTAGCTGGGTTGTCAGAGATCACACTGGACGGGGCAATGGTGGATCAGCGAGTGAGTCCCTGTTTGTCGTCCAATGTTTCATCATGAAAATAACATTGTTAAAACATTCATTAATCGTTCGGCAAACTACAAGAGTTGTGACAATGCTCTGCGAACACAACCCCCTCCCAAGGGGTAGCCCGCACATGGTCTGTGAGAAGGTGCGCGGTCAGCGAGTGACTTGTCGCAAGCCGCATGCGGCATCACTCGGCCGGTGAAATGATGACGGCACGGACTCGGCAAGGACGCTGAATCCAGCAGCAGGCGGCAGCCCACTACATCAGACGCAGACTAGAGGCAGCTCCGCAACCTAGGGCGAGGCGCTCCGCAGCGCACAGAAACACGCCACGGGCCCATGGCTTTCAGCAGCAGTGCCTGCCCACGCATCTAGGGGCAGACAGCAAGCGGCTGAGTGACTGCACGGCCTTGGGCTCGATATGTAGACCACTAGGATGGGAGGCCGGCGGCGATTGAAGTATGCCCGAAGATGGCGCACGCGTTGGAAGGCGCTAGGTCAGCAGCACTAGACTCAGCGTGAAGAGAACAGAAAGCCGCACCTAACAGCGACAGAGTCCGATGGTGGCAACTTTTAGATTTACGTTGACTCGAAGACCGTCGTGGAACCTCCCTGCAAGCTGATGGCCGTCAGAGTGCATACTTCCGTTTAGAAACGAGTGGTATTTATACGGACTTGGCCTTTCCTTTTTTTGTTTTGCCAAGTAATCAATTCCCGTTGTGTAAGCCACAACAGAGTCACTATTTGAAGGTGAAGCAATAAGATCACGCACGACATAGTGGCTCCGCATTTGTGCTGTGTGAACAATGTTACGACCCTGGCCACACTGCTCCTCGGCATTCTGTGACAACTGCTTCATGCTGTACTTGTGTCAGCAGGTCGCTCCACATGTGAGCGCCCGACCAATCACAGTCTGATCCACTTCCATGACGCTCTTGCATTGATCTGGCGATTTCTTCATTTTATTCGCTTTGTCAGATAAAGCGCAACATGTCTCACTTTTTTCAGCAGGTCCAGTCCACCTGACTGAGTTCATTGCAATTCTGCAAAGTCTCGACACTTATCATACAAGTTGAGAGTTAGGTACAGTACATTCAGTTTTTTCTTTAGAGTAGTTCAGCTTAAACCTGAAGGTTCATTGATGGTTCCTTAATCAAAACGGTACTTTCTATAATTAGCCTGCTGAACTTTCCTTGCCTTTTCACAGGAACATGATTCCATTGGCTTATCAGTTACAATCTAGTACAATAACATTACCAAATTCTCTCTCCGGGACAAATTCTTCAACTATAACTTACGTAAAATAGTTCCACTCAATTATTTCTTAACCTTGATATTTCTCCTTGTTTATCAGGTGGTTTCTAACGCCCTGTTTCTTTTAGATTATGGGAATGTTGTCTATGGAACAAATGACTTGATTACGTTTTATCAGAAAACACCTTCTGAAAACTATGTTCATACAAAACCTACGTACATTGCTATCGCTCACAGCCCACTTGTCGGTAGCTATAATTCTTCTCTTTACTGTAATGGTAATTACAGATGGACTACTTCTTGTAATGCTATGGTTTCTGGTACCTTTGCTCTCCAGAACCAACTTCCTTCTGCCCTTTGGCACTTTATCGTATGAACCCAATCTCGGTGATTTCGTTCTTAGTTCGGTTGATCTCACCCTCACGTCAATAGAATTTTGTGTCGGTCTATCAGTTGAAACAGTCTTCTTCGGCTAAAACAGTATCTCCCCGAGTTCTCCGGTGCAGTGCCGTAGAACAGTTAACGATGTATGAGAATGCAGGCGTTCTCGGCGAATCTCGATGATAAAATCTTCTCGGGTTGACAGCCGAGTCAATGCGTTGTTATCCAGCAAAGTTTCAGCAAGTTTCGTGCTTGCCATCTTCAGGCGAAGTGGCAACTTGCTGAAACGTCGCTGGAAAACAACGCATTGACTCGGCTTTCAACCTGAGAAGATTTAATTACGGTTAACGATGTGTCTTCTTACCCTCAGTATTTATAGCATTGCCAGTATCATCAATTTTACGAATCTCCCGATCCTTATGTACACACACCTGGACGGATTCATTCTTGACGGCCTAATCACTAGCCATTCTAAGCAGTTTACCTCTCTCTTCTCTTCCCCCTTCCCTCCATCACAGATGTCGACGAATGTGTGACCTTCGTAAATAAATGCGTCTGAGCTACTAAATGAACCACAGCGTTATCAATGTAACTAACATCATCTGTAGCTTGCTCTGCATCCTACACGCTGTTTAAAATCAAATTACCGTCTGCAGTTACACGCTGCGCGACACAGACAGTGGCCCATTGCTTTTCTGTGCATCTCACCTAGACTTCATGACCTCCGAACATCACTTATTATCACACAGTGACGTAGTATTACTGCACCCAATCCAACATCGCTCCTGTTGCCACCCACACACTCATTTACGTCAGTGCAGCACACACTCACTAAGTGTGGTACTATAGCTTACTCAGACTCCATATTTTCACAAGATATTGGAGCTGCTAATTCTACCGTCCTCTCATAATTTCCGCAACGCTGGCACTTTGCGCATCAATTCAACTTACACTATTAACTTCTTTCTCTTTATTTCCTGCTTCCAATTAAATACTACTCTTCGCCTCCTGTAAAGACTAATACTCTTTATCACTGGAGAAACATACTGATTGTAGTGAATCCACTAATCTTACCATTGGTGCTACTTCTTCTCTGCCCCTTCTGGAGTAATTGGACTTCAACAATTTCGGTTTCTTTCCTTCTCACCTTGTACTTTCTCTGCTATGACTGCCTTGCTTCCACAACCATTATTTTTCACACTCATTTGCATTGCTTCCTTGAAGCTCAGCCAATTCAGCTGCTAAAATTCGCAACGTTTCGTCCATGGTAGTTCCTTGTGGTATCGAAATCAACATAGCTGGCCCTTTAGCAACTACACAAAAAAAGGACAAGAGAACAACACAGAACGGCGATGAGAACTCTGAAATATACTGTTAACGTAACACTTCTTATTATAATGTTCCATGTGAATCGTTACTCATGACTGCAACTTACATACTTAAACACATCATTTGATCAAATACTTTGGTCATTCAAAATGGGGCAATCTAACACACATATTGCCTGCGTTCTCTTTCCTCATAGTGTACACACAATTACCTGCCCAGTTACATTAACATGAACACCTGTCAAAAGCCTGAATAACGATCTGTTGCAGCACGGAATGCTACGAGACGAGGAGGAAAAGTGTCAGGGAGATCCTGGAAGGAACCACCGGGGATATGGAGCCACGCCGACCACAGTGGCCAGCTGCGCTAGGTTTCTCGGTTTGGGATCCATTGCGCAAACAGTCCGATCGAAGTGGTCCCATAGATTCTCAATTGAGTTTAAATCCAGGGAATCTGGCGGCCAGGGGAGTATGGTAAACTCATCCTGATGCTCTTCGAACCACGCATGTACACTGCGAACTGTGTGGACACGTTGCATTGTCCTGCTCATAAATGCCATCGTGCCGAGGAAAAAACAAACTACATGCAGAAGCGGAGATGGTCCCCAAGGAGATGTGCATAGTTGTGCTGATCCATCGTGCCTTTCAGAATGACATCACCTAAGGAATGCCACGAAAACCGTTTCAGATTACAAGGTGACTGGTTTCAGACATTTCATGCCGTACACGCCAACGGCACCTGTACCATGTAGCATAAAATGTTATTTATCTGGAAAGACCATCTGCCGCCCCTTAGTGGACATCTAGCTGCGGTATTGGCGAGCAAATTCCAGCCCTCGTCGCCAATGTGTGTATGAATCAGGTGTCTGCTGCGAAGGCCCCTACGCAGCAGAGTTCAATGAACGGTCATTGAGGAGATATTGTCAGTCGCCCATTGGTTTATCTGGGCAGTCTGTTGCTCAACAGTGGCACGTCTCTTCACCCGTACGCAGTTCTGCAGCCGTCATTCACCTCTGTCATAATACATATATGGCCCGTGATGGACAACTGTTGCCCTATCGCCGGTTTTGTCTAGCGCCATTTTGTACTACAGTGGCATGAAAATATTCTTCCAACCTTTGCTAATTTAGGAAATAGCCGGAAAACCAATGTTCACGCCCTTTTGGGCCTCAGATAAATCGCCCCGTTTCCTCATTATGGCAACGACTACATTTTTTTCCGCGTCCTCCCCCCCACCCCCCTCTCCCGAATGCGTTATATGTCCTCCACTGCTAGTGCAGCCACCTGCGTTTAAGAGTGGTTATTGCATGCTGACGTCGAACAAGGCTGTCGTACCATTAATGTGACTGGAGAGGTACAATAAACATCCGGCGAAAAGACCACTGCCTCGCCATGACCCTCGCAGTCAAACAAAACACAATAAAACACACAGCTGCCACTTCTGTCACGTAGAAGTGACAGTCCCTTCTGCCACCAAATGTAGAGACGAGAGGTGGTTGGCCTTTACAATGGGCGATGGAACTGTGTTGGTTGAGGTCAGGAAACCAGGAGTTCAGCACTTGCGGAGTATTGGTTTTGTGGCGAGTGGATGGCGGGTTGTCGTCCGAAGTTTCGACATGAAAACACCATCGTTAAAGCATTTATTTATTGATCAAACTACAACAGACGTGACGATCCTTGGAGAAGCCAAAGCTTAACAGGCTTTAAGTGTACACAATCTGTGAGAATGTGCTGAGGGCAGCGAGAGATTCGTTATAGCAGGCCGCATGCGGCGTCGGTCGGCGAGTGAAATGATGACGGCAGCTGCTCGGCGAGGACACCGACTCCAGCAGCGGGCGGAAGCCTACGGCAGCAGCCACACAGACCAGAGGCAGCCCCACTGCTCGAGGCAGGGCACACCAGGGCGCGCATGTTCGATCTGTGGGCCCAGCGTGGAGGCCGGCTCTTGGTAACTGTGCCTGCTCTGCAACCGAAGAGGACAGCACGGAGTCTGCTCTCACAGTGGTGGCTGAGTGACTGTTCGACCATGGGCTCGAACTGTAGACCGCCATGACAGGAGACTAGTTGCGGCTGAAGTAGGTTTTCAGATGACCCACCAGACGGAGGGCGCTAAGTCAGCAGTATTACACACACTGAAAACAGCAACGTGCAGACTCTTGTTGACTCGAAGTTCGGCGTGGACTACCATACAAAGCTGGTGGCTGTCAGACTACCTACTTCATCTAGAAATGAGTAGTTTTTGTAACGCTCGTCCTTGTTTTATCAAGGTACTGATTCCCATAACATAAGCCACAACAGAATCATGGCTCGGACGTGAAGTAATCAGGTCACCCACGCTACAGGGGATCCGTCTTTCTTGATGTGTCACTGGTATTACGGCTGTACCGCCTCTGCTGAGCCGAGTTGTGTGGTAGCTGCTTCATGCCGTGGTGACAGTACTTGCTGTATCAGCAGATGCCTTCTGATGTAAACGCCTGACCGACGCCAGTGTGATCCACTTCGCTTTAGCAGTAAATGTAGCCGTGTGAAGTAAAATAGTTGCAGCACAACAGTTCTGCTCGCCCTCCATAATTTCTATGTTTTGGGGCAGTTTTTCTTCTTCATACAGGCGTTTGATGTACTCATCTGCCTCTCCTTTTAGCTCTGTTTAACAAATATTTCTGCACCTTTGGGGATTGATACCCTTACTTTATACAGCTAAGCAGCTTCATTTTTTACAATTATTTCTCATTTCTTTATATGTCTCTGTGATCGACTGTAATTTATCTTGTTATCACTTAATTTCACTCCTAAGCTGGTTCTGCCTCAGATTTAGCCTACTTATATTTTATTCTTTCATCTGTAAGATGGGCTGTTGTGCTATCGTTGTCTGTACTTATTGATAGAGGTTAGTGTCGCTGGCTCTAAATCACCGGGTCCCGGCTTCGATTCCCGCTTATGTCGGAGATTTTCTAAGCTCGGAAGTTATTCTAATCATTTCATCTCATCTTCATCAACGTGCACGTCGCCGAAGTGGCGTCAGATAGGAAGACTTGCACCAGGCAGCCGAACAATGCTAGTTGGGTTCAAAAAATGGCTCTGAGCACTATGGGACCCAACATCCGAGGTCATCAGTCCCCTAGAACTTAGAACTACTTAAACCTTACTAACCTAAGGACGTCACATACATCCATGCTCGAGGCAGGCTTCGAACCTGCGGCCATAGCGGTCGCGCGGTTCCAGACTGAAGCGCCTATAACCGCTCGGCCACCCTAGTTGGGATCTACTAGCCAATAATGACATATGAACATTTTATTTCTGCTGTTTTTGAACGAGTGGTGTCCTGTCCGGTCTTAACAATGTCCCTTTCTATTATACTGTTTGTCATTAAAATTGGGACACATGAAGATGGCGTGCGATAAACGTCAAATAAAATGTACCACGCCCTTTGATACGTAAATTATTAGCTTTTCCGCGAAACCGCACAAAATAAGTAGGAGTAAGACCTAAGGCTATCTACAACCTGTAAAAAGAAAAGATTACACAGTGGAATTTTCACTTAAAATATAGAATTTCAGTGTTAATTTGTGAGAAGATCATATAACCCCTCGTGTAAGAAGTATAGACGACTGCCAGCACATGTCAGAATTGGAAGGCGGCAAGATCGTGGACTACTGACAGCATTTATGTTTTTATATCGCTGTTCACATTGGTTTGGGATCCCGTGACTGACAACCGAATATGGAAGTTATGTGCTCAGGAGGACCGTACTTAACGCCTCACAAGGTCCCAATGGTTCCACAAGATTAGAGCACGAGAGGACAGACATACATTTCTCTCGGCCGCAAAGGATCGTACGGCGGTGTAATTTACCTTGAGTCAAGAAATGGGATGATTTTCAGCAGAACAAGTGTCCATACGAGTAGTGCGACCCCGTCTGGTTGTCACGGATTATCAGTACGGCAACCATTATTGCAGTTTTCCCTGACGCTGCAGCAGAGGGAGGCGCCTATTTGCGCGCCACTGTCGGCACGCCTACAAAATGACGATATTATGCCACCCTTGTGTCCAGTGATGTCTGTGGCTGCAGCGCTGCCGGCTCGCTTCTTCTTGCTGCAGCATCGACTGAACCGTAACAATGCTTGTCTTGTTGACAGTCCGTAGTGTTTCACTGTACTGTCCGTGGTGATACTTGTCTTGCTGTAACAAACTTGTTTTCTCGCTCAAGGTGCCTGATGGAGTTGTATTAGGACTAGTCCTAAAGTTTTAATTATCACCACGAAAATATACACTGAAGGGACAAAAGTCATTCGATACCTCCTTATATCATGTTGGACCTCCTTTTGCCTATCCTAGTACAGCAGATCGACGGGCAGCTGACTCAAGAAGTCATCGGGAGTCCCCTGCAGAAATAATGAGCCATGCTGCTACTATAGCCGACCATAATTGTGAAAGTATTGCAGATGTGGGATTTAGTTCAAGACCTCTTGATTATGTCTCATAAATATTCGGTGGGATTCATGTGGACGACCTGGGTGGCCAAATCATCCGCTCAAATTTTGCAGAGTGTTCTGTAGTCCCGTGACATGACACACTGTCGTCCATAAAACTTCATCGTTGTTGGGGAACATGATGTCTATGAATGGCTGCAAGTGGTCTCCAAGTAGCCGATCGTAACCGTTTCCAGTCAATGATCGGTTCAGTTGGACCAGAGGATCCAATCCATTCCAACACAGTACACAGCATTATGGAGCCACTACCAGCTTGCACAGTGCCTTGTCGACATCTTGGGTCCACGGCTTCGTGGGGTCTGCACCACACTCGTGCCCTGCCATCAGCTCTTACCAACTGAAATCGGGACTCGTCTTACCGAGAGGGCCACGAGTCCAGCACAGGCGCTATAGGCGATGTCACGCTGTTTGCAAAGGTACTCTCGTCGGTCGTCTGTTGTCGTAGCCCCTTAAACGCCAAATTCCGCCTTGTCCTAACGGATATGTTCGTCATACTTCCCACATTCATTTCTGTGGTTACTTCGTGTAGTGTTGCTTGTGTGTTAGCACTGTCAACTCTACGCAAACGTCTCTGTTCTCGGTCGTTAAGTGAAGAACGCCGGCCACAACGTTGTCCGTGATGAGAGTTAATGCCTGAAATTTTGTATTCTCGGCACACTCTTGACACTGTGGATCTCGTAATATTGAATTCTCTAACTATTTCCGAAATGGAATGTCACGTGTATCTAGCTCAAGCTGTCATTCTGCGTTCAAAGTCTGTTAATTCCCGTCGGGTGGTCATGATCACGTCGGAGAGCTATTCACATAAACCACCAGAATACAAATGACTGTACCGTCGATGCACAGCTCTATTATTTTCTGCGCGATACTACCGCCATCAGTGTGTGTGCATCTCGCTATACCATGACTTTCATCACTTCAGTGTAAAGTTACGTCATTAATTTTCGTTTGTATGCAGGTGCATGTCTGCTGTCCTAGAACACACTAAGATCACCACGCCAGAGTCCGTAGCGCGTCACTAAAGGGAGCGAAAGCCAACGGCACAGCCCATTAATAAAATGGATTACGGTGCAGTAGTTCGTTTTCTGTATTTGTTAAGGAACGATGCTGCAACAATCCACGCTCAATTAGTGTAAGAGTACAACAATAGTGCGCCATCATATGAAATGATTACTGGTTGTTAGGTGGCGCAAGAAGGAAGTAGCGTGCGACCTCTATTTAAAGAATAGGGAACTGTAGGTGACCTGGAGGCCCCTTTGTTTGAAGAGCAATGTATGACAATAGAGGCATTAGGAGAAAAAGTGAAAGTCGGTTATGGGTAAGTCTCAACATCTCGCACGACATTTTGATCCTGACAAAAATCGCCGCCCGCTGGGTTCCACGACTGCTTACACCCGTTCAAGGAGCTCGCCGTACAGATGCAGCAGCAGAAATGGTTCAGCTGTGGCATCCGAATCAAGATGACTTCAGTAGCAGCTTGATCACCGTGGGCGAATACTGTGTTTACCACTGCGACCCCAAGGTAATGCAGCAAAGCAAGCAATGGACTGATCACCGCCGAAAATAGCGACGATCATCTGGAAATATGTTGCGACTGCTATGGTATGGTCCTATTATGCCCTCTAGGAACAAGTAATACCTCCTGAGAAGTCGTGAAAACTTGACTAAAAGGAGAGTTTTTGGTCAGTGAGAATGTCCCAGCACACTTTGTACAGGACACAGTGACATGTGCTGCTTCATTGGCCATCGATATTACCTCTTACCCCACTCCCCTACCCCCATATTTCCTGACATGACACCCACTGCCTTCCATAGCTGAAATTCTAGCACGGCAAAGCAATAAAATCAATATCCGTAGCGGAACGTTTCTTGAACGGCCGAAAGCAGACTTCCACAAGCAGGGTCTACACCAGTCGTTTGTCGTTTGGAACAATGTGTCGCACTGAATGGTGAATGTGTAGATGAAGAGTAACACCATCATCCATGTTTATGGTCCCAGGTTGTTTTTTTTTTTTTTTGGGGGGGGGGGGCTATATTTAAAACTGCATAACTGCCCCTTCTGCCCTGCTAGGCGAAAATATGTTTGTCCTATCAGATATAGTCGCACGTGACCATTGAGATCCTGGATGGCGTACTGTAGATGTTACGTGATATTCTAAAGATACACATTCATAACTTTTTGTTTTTTGGCTTCTTACTTAGACATTTCTTATTTAATATATTCGTAATTTGCGTTTGAATTAGCAATGGGTTCAATATCAGTTCCGATAATGGGTTTCTTGATTTGTTTCGTTTAAAATTTTTAAGTAATTTATGTACAGTCTTTTTTCTTGTAGGTGTTATTTTATTGCTTTTGTCTGTGTAAGACAAAATGAGTAAGGAATTATTGAAAATGTCGTACAAGAGAACATTTCCAAGTATCAATTGACAATCTTGAAGAAAAATGGCGGTTTTTTAGGGGGAGGGGGGGGGGAATAGTGGAATACGTATATTTTGTTTGTGGCCAATTCACTTTTAAGGGGTGAAACACACCGCAGAAGATAACTGGGCATTTTAGGTTTTAAGACAATATCCTCGAAACAATGATATATGAAAAATGGTTTTAATGTAACAGTTGATATGTTGTTAATGTTCTTGAAAATTGTATACTGAGATGGCAAAAGTCATGGGATACCTGCTAACATCGTGTCGTGTCGTGGCATGGACTCAGTAAGTCGTAAGTTTCCTGCAGAAATAGTGAGCCATGCTCCCTCTATAGTCGTCCATGATTACAAAAGTGTTGCCGATGCAGGACTGTGTGGGCGAACTGACCTTTCGATTATGTCCCACAAATGTTCGATGGGATTCATGTCAGGCAATCTGTGTGGCCAAATGGTTCAAAAATGGTTCAGTTCGCTCTGAGCACTATGGGACTTAACTTCTGAGGTCATCAGTCCCCTAGAACCTAACTAAGGAAATCACACACATCCATGCCCGAGGCAGGATTCGAACCTGCGACCGTAGCGGTCGCGCGGTTCCAGACTGTAGCGCCTAGAACCGCTCGGCCACAACGACAGGTGGCCAAATCATGCTCTCGAATTGTGCAGAGTATTCTTCAAACCAGCCGCGACAGATGTGGACCGGTGACATGGCGCACTGTCATCCATAAAAATGCCATCGTTGTTTGTTGCAAAATATTTTGTTCGGATACTTGGAGTCCATTTGCAGCAAACAACGATGGTCTCCAGGTATCCGAACATAGCTATGTGCAGTCAGTAATCCGTTCAGTTGGACGAGATGACCCTATCCATTCCCTGTAAACACAGCCCACACAATTCTGGAGCTACCACCAGCTTGCATAGTGCCTTGTTGATGTCGTGGATCCACGGCTTCCTGGAACAGGCACGACATTCGACCTCTACCATCAGCTCTTACCAACTGAAATCGCGACTCATCTGACCAGTCTACTGTTTTCCACTCGTCTACGCTCCAGCTGGTCCAACCGATACGGTCACGAGCCCACTAGAGTCGCTGCAGGCAATGTGCTGTTAGCACAGGCACTCGCGTCGGTCGCCTGCTGCTATAGCCCATTAACGCCAGATTTCGCTGCAGTGTCCTAGCGGATAAGTTCGTCGTAATTCTCACATTGATTTTTGCTGTTATTTCACACACTTTTGCTTGTCTGTTAGCACTGACAACTCTACGCAAAGGACGTTGCTGTCGGTCGTTAAGTGAAATCCGTCGGCTACTGCGTTGTCCATGGTGAAAGGTATTACTGAAATTTGGTTTTCTCGGCACACTTTTTCCATTGACGATTTCAGAATATTGAATTCCCTAACGATTTCCGAAATGGAACATCCAAGGCCTCTGTCTCCAACTACACATTAAAACCTGCACCCTAAAAGGACTACGGTGGAGAAAACAAAGGGACAAAGGACATGTGCTAAAACTTAGATCAAATGATAAAACACATCCTCACGAATAAAACGTAAAACTAAAGCTGCTGTTGAGGCATTGTCGCCCAACGCCGAAGATAGTGTGCTGGGAAAATTAAAATTCCGCCGCAGAGCAGCTAAAAGTTGATAGTCCAGCAAGAGGTGGACGACCGTCATTTGTGAGCCACAGCGAAACCAAGGTGGGTCCTCGTGACAAACATGGTTCAAATGGCTCTGAGCACTGTGGGTCATCAGTCGCCTAGAACTTAGAACTACTTAAACCTAACTAACCTAAGGACATCACACACATCCATGCCCTAGGCAGGATTCGAACCTGCGACCGTAGCGGTCACGCGGTTCCCGACTGTAGCGCCTAGAACCGCTCGGCCATACCGGCCGGCTTCCTCGTGACAGACGAGGTAACCATGCATTAGCCACGTATGGCCAATGCGGAGCCGGCAGAGGACAACTGATTCCATGAGAGAGAACCGCATGGAAGACTTCCACACATTTTTAGTCTCCTTAATGACACATAGTTTGTTGTCTGTCTCCCAAAGCTGAAAAACCCTGCGGCGTAAGACAGAACGCAGGTCAGTTTCGGAGATGCCCATCTCCAGAAGCGGTTTCTGCGTAGACTGTTTGGCCTGCCTGTCGGCAAGTTCATTCCTTGGGATTCCCACGTGTCCTGGAGTCCACAAAAACACCACTGAACGATGGGATCGTTCCAGTGCAGAGATGGACTCCTGAATGGGCGCTACCAAAGGATGGCGAGGGTAGCATTGGTCGATAGCTTGTAGGCTGCTCAAGGAGTCAGTACACAGGAGAAATGACTCGCCAGGGGATGAGCGGATGTGCTCAAGAGCACGAGATATGGCCGCCAGCTATGCAGTGAAAACACTGCAGCCATCTGGCAATGACTGCTGTTCAATATGTCTTCCATGAACATATGCAAAGCCTACATGACCATCAGCCATTCAACCATCGGTGTAAACCACTTCATGGCCTCGGTACATGTCGAGAATCGAGAGGAAGTGATAGCGGAGAGCCACAGGGTTAACGGAGTCTTTCGGACCATGTGAGAGGTCCAGAAGAATCTGCGGCCTAGGAGTACACCATGGAGGTGTATGTGAATGGACCTCGCGGAGAGGTGGTAATGGGAGGACTCCAGTTCAGAGAGTAGGGACCAGATGCGAACCGCAATCGTAAGCCCTGACCTGGGCCGCCGATGCGGGAGATGAACCACCTTGGTTGGGAAAAGGAGATATTAATTCGGATGCGCAGGAGAACTTCGAATATGTGCAACGTAACTGGTGAGCAGTTGTGCACTCCTAACCTTCAATGGATGGACTCCAGCCTCGACCAGGACACTGGTCACTGGACTCGTTCTAAACGCTCCCATCGCTAGTCAAACGCCACAGTGGTGCACTGTGTCGAGTAAATGCAAGGTTGAGTGCGCTGCCGAACCATAAACCAGACTCTCATAGTCAAGGTGGGATTGAACAAGAGCCCTGTAGAGCTGCAGCAGCGAAGAGCGGTCTGCACCCTAGTTGGTGTTGCTCATGCTGCATAAGCCATTGAGATGCTGCTAGCACTTCCACTTAAGCTGACGAAGGTGAGGTAGCCAAGTCAATCGGGCGTCGCAAACCAGTCCCAAGACTCGATATGTCTCCACTACAGTTAGTGGATAGTCATTAAGGTAAAGTTCTGGTTCTGTATGAATGGTACGACGCCGAAAGAACTGCATGACACACGGCTTCACGGCTGAAAACTTGAAGCTGTGGGCTAGAGCCCATGACTGCATCTTGTGAATGGCTCCCTGTAGGCGCCGCTCGACAACACCAGTACTGGAGGAGCAGTACGAAATTCAGAAGTCATCTGCATATAGACCGTTAATAGCCACTAAAAATACAGAGACAATCAATATGGAGCCCTGCAGAATGCCATTCTCCTGAATATGGGAGGAACCATGGGAGGCACAAACTTGGACACAGAGAGTATGGAGTGACAGGAAGTTTTGCATAAAAATCGGGAGCAGGCCCCACTCATTCAACGTGCCATGGATATGATGTCTCCAGGTCGTGTCATATGCTTTACGTAAATCAAAAAAGGTAGCAACCAGATGTTGGCGCCTGGAAAAGGCTGTTTGGATGGCAGGCTCGAAGGACACAAGATTATCAGTGGCAGAGCGACCCTGATGGAAGCCGCCCTGACATGGAGTCAGTAGGCCACGTGACTCCAGGACCCAACCCAACCACCAACACATAATATATTCCAGCAGCTTACAAAGAAAGTTGGTGAAGCTGATGGGCTAGTAGCTATCCACATCAAGGGGTTTTTGTCCGGGTTTGAGCACTGGAATGATAGTGCTCTCCCGCCATTTCGATGGAAAGACGCCATGGCACCGGATCCAGTTGAAGATGACGAGGAGATGTCGCTTGTAGTCAGACAAGAGATGTTTAATCGTTTGACTGTGGGTCCGATACGGCCCAGGAGCTGTTTCAGGGCAATGTGCAAGGGCGCTGAGGAGCTCCCATTCTGTAAATGGAGCATTGTAGGGTTCACTGTGGCGTGTAGTGAACGAGAGGACTCTCCTTTCCATCCGCACTTTGAGGGTGTGAAAGGCTGGGGCGTAGTTCTCTGACACAGAGTCTCGAGCATCGTGCTCAGCAAAGTGCTCGCCAATCCTGTTTGCGTCGGTAGATAACACGCCATTGATGTTAATGCCAGGGACACCTGTTGGGGTCTGGTACCAAAAAAAAGGACGTCTGATCGTCGTCCAGACTTGGGAAGGTGACGAATGACACCCAATGATCGACACGTACCTCTCCCAACACTCCTGTTTCCGTCGTTTTATAAGCTGGCGAACGCGGGCACGGAGCCTCTTCAAGGCGATTAGGTGCTCTAGGAAAGTGTGCCGCTTATGTCGCTGTAGAGCTCGCCGACGCTCTTTAATTACCTCAGCGACCTACGGCGACCACCAAGGGACTGTCTTTCCCTGGGGGCACCCTAAATCGCGTTTTCCGCCTCAGAAACGATCGTTGTAGTGACCTGCTCAACGACAACATCGATGGAACCGTGTGGTGAAGATTCAGCGGTGACAGCAAAGGTGAAGGCTTCCCCATCTGCCTTGTTTAAAGCCCAGCTGGGTAGGCGTCCATAGGCATGACGCCAGGAGAGTGACACGAAGATGGGGAAAGTGGTTACTACCACACAGGTCGTCATGTTCTCTCCAGTGGATAGATGGGAGAAGGCCAGGACTTCAAACACAGAGATCAATGGCCGAATATGTGCCATGTGCCACACTGAAATATGTAGGGGCGCCTGTATTTAAGAGGCAGAGGTCGAGTTGAGGTCGAATTGTGACAGTAAATTTTCGACCTTCCTACCTCGGCCAGTAACCATGGCGCCACCCCACAAAGGGTTATGCATGGTAAAATCTCCCAAAAGCAGGAAATGTTTTGGGAGTTGATCAATCAGTGCAGCCAATATGTTCAGGGGTACTGCACCATCTGGAGGAAGATATACATTGCAGACAGTTATTTCTTGCATCGTCCTTATCCTAACAGCCACAGCTTCAAGAGGGGTTTGAAGGGGCACAGGTTCACTACATACTGAGTTCAGGACATAGACACACTATTATATTCGCTATGGTTACTGCAATATCCCTTATAGCCAAGGAGGGCAGGGGTCTGCATTGCCGGGAATCAGGTCTCCTGGAGGGCAATGCAGAAACCAGATGTAAAGCTATACAGTTGCTGTAGCTCAGCCAGGTGGTGGAAAAAGCCGCCGCAATTCCGCTGGAGGATTACGTGATCGTGAGACTGGGAAGGCATGAAACACTGAATGAGGCAGTCTATGCCTCAGGGTCACCTGCTGCCACCAGATAAGTACCTGTGCAATTGATATCCACTGTGTCTGAGGGCCCAGAGAGGTCTAGGTCCTCAACGCACGCCAGAATCCCCTCCTCATCCTCAGACACAGAGCTTTTAGGTAGTGGTGGGGTGGATGCCACCACAGTGCCTTCGTTCTTGGGGGTCATTTTCTTTTTAGGTTTCTCTCACTTCTCCTTAGGCTTGTCCAGTTGGGAGGCCTTCACTGATTCAGTTTCAGGGACTTAGAGGGAACGTGAAGCACTACGATCAGCTACCAGTGGTTGCTTCAGCCACTGGCTGCTGTCAGCTTTGCCACTGGTAGGAACCTGGGAAGGAAGTGATCCAAGGGATCCCTTCCTGGCGAGAGGAGCCAAAGAAGATTTACGCCTCTCCAGCTGAGAAATGGGGACTGACGTCCCTAATGGTTGTGGGTTGTTGCTCCTGAAGTAGGTTGTGCGGGAGCAAGAGGGCGGGAAGTGCCCCCCATCATCAAGGGGGCGTGTGGAGCCAACTGTACATGGCGGAATGGAAAATGGTAGAACCATTGTCGTAGCGGCGGTGTAGGTTGGCGTCATATGCGCAGGATGTAGCCTCTCATATTTTGTCTTAGCTTCAGTGTAGATCAGTCGGTCCAGGCTCTTGTACTCCATTATTTTTCTTTCTTTCTGGAGAATCCTGCAGTCTCGCGTGCAACACGAATGGTGCTCTCCACAGTTGACAGAGGTGGGAGGCGGGTCACAGGGAGTATTGGGATGTGGAGGACGTGCAGAATCCCAACAGCTGACTCTGGAAGTACAGCTAGAAGACATATGGCCGAACTTCCAGCACTTAAAGCACTGCGTCTGGGGAGAGATGTATGGCAAAGCACTGCTTTGGGGGAGAGATATATGACTTTACGTCACAGTTGTAGACTATCACCTTCACTTTCTCGGGTAATGTGTCACTCTTGAAGGCCAAGATGAAGGCACCAGTGGCAACCTGTAGACGCGCCAGACGAAATGGACATCTCGCCGCTCTAAATGTGCGCGCATTTCATCGTCAGACTGCAAAAGAAGGTCCCTGTGAAATACGATACCCTGGACGATACTGAAGCTCTTATGGGGTGTGATGGAAACAGAAACATCCCCCGTTTTGTCACAGGCAAGTAGTGCCCGTGACTGGGCAGAGAATGCTGTTTTGATCAAGACTGACCCTGACCGCATTTTGGACAAGCCCTCCACCTCCCAAATCTTGTCATCTAAATGCTCCACAAAAAACTAAGGTTTCATTGACAAGAAAGATTTCCCATTGACTCTTGTACATGCGAGGTTGCGGGGTGAATAAGCTTCGCTGCCATCCGTAGGCTTGTGTTGCTCCCACGGTGTGGCTGGGGGGGAGTGGGGGGGGGGGGGGAGACGAACTGGGGTCGTATTTCTTAGCATTGAAATTAGACCTTGGCCTCTTAGAGAGTCCTGGTGTTTGACCACCAGCAAGAGATGATGTACTACGCTTCATGGCGTTTCATCTGCCCTGATACCACCCACTCCGACCAGGGTCCCTCCCCACAGGCGCCACCCAGCCTCAGCAAAGGCCACCTGGCAGGATGGCCATTGCCACGAATCTCGATGCCCCAGGGTGACGGGCATCTACTCCTTATATACATGGGGAGTTAACGGCGCAGGTATCAGCAGAGTGATCCCTGTGTGGTCATTGGGCTACAACGAACAGGGTATATGGCAGCCCCACCATAACGGACTGGCTACCGTGCTGGTATCAGGCGCAAACGAGCTTAGAAGGCCGTTTTCGTCGACAGCGCAGAAAGCGATAGCGCACAGAGGAAGGAGGAAAACGCACCCAGGAGGGTGACATCGCCCAACAGCTGGAGAGTGAGCGGAAGTGCAGATCCACATCGACGAAGGCTGCGAGAGGTCTCAGCGCATGATGGACACTATGCACCCTGTAAGGTGCCCTTCGCCAATTATCTCGCTCTTCGGGAAAATTTTTAAAAATGGAAATCAAACCCTACAGGGGACCATCACATAAAGGTCGAAACGTGTGAGACTCCTTGTAGTCGCCTCTTGTGACAGGCACGAATACCTCGGGCCTGTTCTAACCCCTGGACCAGCAGGGGGGAGTATGAAGAGTTTGTGTAAAGTGCAGTATCGTTTTTGTTTTGTTGATGACAAAAAGAGAGAAGAGTTGGAGTGAGATACAGTGCTGGTTCATTGCTTGCTCCTTTAGAATAGTAAGAATGGGATCGCCCAGCTTAACATTTCCATTTGACGAACGCCGCCTCACCATCAATAGTCACCTGCCCGCACTCCACGAGACACTCTGGATATTTTTGGAATGTAATTAGGCCAATGGCGCAAGGTATGATGTTCAGAAACTTACACTCCTCCCTCCCCCTCCCCTACCTCTCTTATCAACCATGTACTGGCAGTAAAAATTTCTTTCTCCCTCAAGAGTCGCTCCAGACAGCTCTGAGTCGAGCGCTACTGCGCAACCTCGCATTAGCGATCTCTATTTCTTAGAACGATAAACTGAATGGTCACGAACCCCACGTTTACTGTAAAGCGTTGCTCACTCTTTTGATCGGTAGTAAAGAATATGCCAGGACTATTATGATCGTTTCTGCACCTTATTTTACTGTATGACTTCTGCTATTCGTTTTAAATGGGTGCATGCAGTCAATTCTTTGCACTGCGATGCCTGTGAAGGAATTCGCAGCCGTTTAAATCGAGGCCCACTTGAACTTCACGAATTACCATTATGTATAGCTCGTACCAATCGCTTTTGGACTAAAAATTTTGATGCCCGAAAATGTTATTCTATATGCCGTCAAGGTATGAAAATATGCGGAGTCAACAATTTTCATTGTACCATTGGTGCTGACTGCAAATAAGACTCCAGTCGTTAAAGGAGGCTACATCCAGCTTCTGTAGCAGTTGCGAAGTACGTCTTCCGCAAGAGTTTATCAACTACAAGTATTTCCAGAAACGTTGTACAGTTTTTGTAAAAAAAGTACAGCTGTTATAATCCGAATGTTGGTTTGAACATATCAGTGTTTCATTGGGCAGGCTCCTTTTGGATGTGCTATGTCCTTTCCCTCAATCTTTAAACTTTCTTACCCACCCTGTAGTTTAACCTGAACTCTGAACGACGAGAAACTCGGAATTTCTCTCATTCATACACGTTGCCCGTTGTCAAAGAAGTAACAAGAGACAAATAAAAATCCCAAGAACTTTCGATTTGTCGTTTGGCGCTCAGCCACTTAGGCACATTATTTTCAAGGGCCTCTTTCCGGCCCTTTAGCCTCACCTTATGGTCGGCATAAAACCGTCTCAATTGGCTCAAACTTGTAGCTCGTAATGATATTTTCCTCACGGCATTTGCTCTAGAGAGCCTTCCAGATTGCTGAAATAACTCTTTTTAGAAAATAAGATAGAAAATAAGATTCCTCTTGAAAAAAATAAATAACTTTTTCATGTAAAAGAATAAAATAAATATTCGTGAAAAAGAAATCATGTCAGGAAAAGAAGTTGGGACAAATTACTCTAGAAGGCAACAAGAAAGAAAACTATTCCTCACAAAGGAAAAAAAGACAGTAGCAACTCTTCTTTTAAAAGCAGCGTCGGTACGTTAAGAGATAAGAGCCATATACCACTCTTAACATTTCTGCATTTCAACCGTATAGAAGTTTCAGTTAGATAGTAACATATTTTCTAAAGGAACTACTGAAGATGCCGTGTGAATGACATAGGCCAGATCCGCGATCACTTTCCTTTTGACTGGAGCACACGAAACAGTGTTCTAGGGCGTCTTGTAGAGAGTGCTTATGCAATATGGTCCGGTGCCGTTCCGATTCGAAACAGTTACACTCGCGTCACCACCTTGTTACTGACAACGTCCCAGCATTGCGACTTGACGTTGGTGCGCGGCAACATTTGACGTCTATAAGCCACACTTGCGCTCAGTTCGTTCTATGATAAACAGTTTGTTTTGGATGTAAAGAAGGTAATTCGAACAATCTCGTGTATAATATAGCCGTGGATAAGCATAATTTGTCCTCACTAGCCTCGATGTAGTATTGCCTGACATACGGAAAAGGGTAGTCTGCGTCAGGTATTTGAATTAGGCCGACATGTCTACAGGTCTTTGGTGGGGCATTAAAGTTTTTTTGACGGAATTTGCTTGCTCTTGAAGGGTGTGATTGTGACCTTTACGAACACAATGGGAGAATGAATCCATGGATTTAAAAGACAAGTTCCTGCGACTATGGTCAGTGTTGCTCATTTGGAAAAGTACTTTAAACATTTTTTCTGACCATAATCGCTCTCCGACGAGAACAGTGACACAACTCAAAAATGGAATAGCTGAGAAAACTCGACTTAAAAAATCAATTCTACCAGGGCAAAAATGCTCGTATCGGAGCATAAAAAGTGCGAATATGTTGCTGTTTATTTAAAAGACTCTTAAAACTGGGTACCATCTGGCTCATTCTACCTTCCTCAGCACCTTCAAAGATTTTCTTAAAAATTTTGGGCGTACAAACATGTCCGCGCTGATTTTAACATGCAGTTCACCTCAAACTCCCTCAAGCTCCCATAGCTGTAACTCACTCACATCCACTAGTCCAACGCTATGAGTCACTCATACCTGTAAACTTCCAGTTAGCCTTCCTCAGTCATTCACTCAGCCTAATTCACTGACATTATTTCTTTGTGTCTCTCTCTCATTGTCTCCTGTGTCACAGCCACAGTCCTCTCATTGTCACTGTCTCCCTCTTGCTCTCTCTTACTGCCAATATCTCATTCCTTCCTTCCTACTGCTATCTCTCTCGTCCTCGTTGTCATAGTCATATATTCTGTCTTTCATTATCACTGGCTCTCACTATATCTTTATTCCTCCTCCTCTGGCTCTGGCTCTTCCAATCTTCTCCTAGCACTGTGCTGTCACTGTCAGCTATGTTCCACTGCCACTGTGTCCCTCTCTTTCTCTCACACTGACATTGTGTGCTTCACTCTTTATATAACACACCCATTGTCTACTACCTTCCAGTATTTATTCTTTTGCGTCTCTTTGCCATTGGCACTGTCCTCTTCTCTTTCAGCATAAAAAAGCGCGAATATGTTCGCTTGTCAAAATTTTTCGGAAAGGTTTTAAAGGCGCTGGGGACGGTAGAATGAGGCAGCTGGTACAGCACGTCAGTCTTTTAAATAAATAGGAACACATTCGCATTTTTTGTGCTGTGATAGAGTTTTTTCGCTGGTTCTCTTCTTTTCCTTACTGCAGCAGGATATGTATCTCAAATGAAAATAAATGTATTAGTCAGTCAAATATAGATAGTTTGCTTACGTGAAACTGAATTAACGCAAAACTGCACTGACGAAAAAAATGGCAACACCAAGGAGGAATTGTGCGACATAAACGAAAACTGGAAAGCTGAAATATGTTGTCTATTGAAATTTCGTGCCAGCCGCATAAGAAGACGATACAAATCAGGTTTGGTTTATATACGCACTGTATCGGTCGTGAGCGCTAGGCACCTCTGACACTGGACGTGGTGAGTCGATGTTAATCAAGAATACGTTTAAGGTTACTTGCTAGTGAATCTGCTACAAAAATTCAAATTATTTCCCGTCTTAAATCAACATTTAGAGTTTTGTGAACAAAATGGTAGTTGAATGAATCAATTCGGACATCGGGAACATCTTTAAAAAGAAATTTAAATATATGTTGGTATGTGAAGTACCTTGGAGACGGAACTCCAATGGGTTTGCAGATGTGTTGGAAAATATGCCTTATGGAAGAACTGTAAAAATTGAAAAGTTAGAGTGTGTTGCTCATGTCCAAAAGAGGATGGGCACACGTTTACGTAAGATAATAAAATTTATGAAGGGGAAAAAGCTCAGTGATGGCGGGGTCGTCTTACTAAGGAAGAGGTGGAAAAACTGCAGATCTATTATGGTTTAGCCATAAGGAGGAATCGAGACAATATTGAGGCCATGAAGAAAGCAGTATGGGCTACCTTTTTCCATAAGGCTTCTACGGATGACCATCCACAGTATGCTCGCTGCGACAGTGGTGTAGACACATGGATGGTGTAGATACAAAAAAGCAATAGCAAGTGGTGAGACTTATGCACACCATCACTCCCTGCCATTTGAAGTATTGTAAGCAATTAAGCACATATACAGGGACTTAAGTGACACTAAACTATTGTCACGGTGCTTACGTGGAAAGACACAAAATGTTAATGAATGCTTCAACCATGTGATACGGGAACACCTGCCTAAAACTGTGTTTGTTGGTTTCAATATCATGAGATTGGGTGCATTAGATGCAGTTATTTGCTTTAATGGTGGGGCAGTTAGCAGATGTGATGTTTTAGAGTTGTTGGGACTAGCTCCTGGTTTCAATATGAGACAAGCACTGATGACAATTGAGTCCTTGAGAGTGGCCGAAGGCGAAAAATGGGTTCTTGAGGCAACCAAAGAGGCTAGAACAGCAAAGAGAGCAAGAAAAGGAAGAGAGAAGATGAGGAACACACAAACCAAGAATATTATGCAACCGGAGGGTTTTAAGAACAACAGAGGTGAGTAACAGATGAAATGTACCTTTAAACTGAATTTACCAAGAATCAAATGTTCTGAAATGTTTATTTTATGCAAAAAATCTATTGGAGCTAGAGGTCTGAAATTTTTTGTGGTATTTCAGGCTACTATTTGGAGAAAACTAGACTGGAGACACCAGCTTACTATCACCAGGAGGAAAAATATACTCATATTAATTATAAAAAAATTACCTTGATTTTTATTGTCTAATTATGTATTTATAGTATAAAAACCATTGATTGTAGTCTAACTTTTAGATAACAATGTCATAAATGTGTGCAAAAAGTTTTAAGCATCAAAGAAAAGTAGTTAATAAGTCTATAGACTTCAAACGTAGACTGGCAGGAAAAATTTTAAATTACTGACCGATATAAATGTTCATATAATAAACTTTATATCAAAGCTATTCTGATTATTCTTATACCAAAATCTTCATCCTTAAAACACTTTCATTGTCCTAAAATTTCTTCGTATTCGGAGTTCACGTTATGTAGTTAGACCTTCATAAAATTTATGAAAATTCCTACTGTTTTTCCAGTCGTTCACTGACAAGTTACCTTAAGACGACTTAGACGCCATTCCCAACATCTCAGTTAGTTCGAACGAGGTCCTGTAATATGGCTACGAGAAGCTGGATGTTCTTTCTGCGATACTGTAGAAAGACTTGCAGGAATGTACCACTGTGCATGACTGCTGGCAGCGGTGGTCCGAGAATCTACGGTCGCATGAAGACCGGACTCCGGACGGCCACGTGGCACTGGCGAGAGGAAAGATAATAGTGTACGGGGTATGGCTCTGGCGCATCGTACTGCATTTTCAGCGGCAATTAGAGCGGCATTTGGCTTCACAGTGACAAAACGAACTGTTAAAAATTGGTTACTTGTAGGACAGCACCGAGCCAGACGTATCGTAGCGTGCATTTCACTGTCCCCAAACCACCACCATCAAAGACTTCAGTCATGTCCAGCGAGAGCTCATTGGAGAGCAGGGTGACGGTCTGTTGTGTTGTAAGTAGGCTGTTTAGGTTTTCTTATTGGTAACGCCACGTAGCGCTCTGTATGAAAAATCACTGGCTGTGCTGTGTGCAGTCTGTGGCTAGTTTGCATTGTTGTCTGCCATTGTAGTGTTGGGCAGATGGATGTGAACAGCGCGTAGCGTTGAGCAGTTGGAGGTGAGCCGCCAGCAGTGGTGGATGTGGGGAGAGAGATGGCGGAGTTTTGAAATTTGTGAGACTGGATGTCATGAACTGCTATATATATATATATATATATATATATATATATATATAATGACAGGCTGTTTAGGTTTTCTTATTGGTAACGCCACGTAGCGCTCTGTATGAAAAATCACTGGCTGTGCTATGTGCAGTCTGTGGCTAGTTTGCATTGAGATGGATGTGAACAGAGCGTAGCGTTGAGCACTTGGAGGTGATCCACCAGCAGTGGTGGATGTGGGGAGAGAGATGGCGGAGCTTTGAAATTTGTAAGACTGGATGTCATGAACTGCTATATACACTATGACTTTTGAACACTATTGAGGTAAATACATTGCTTGTTCTCTATCAAAATCTTTCATTTGCTAACTAAGCCTATTAGTAGTTAGTGCCTTCAGTAGTTTGAATCTTTTATGTAGCTGGCAGTAGTGGCGCTCGCTGTATTGCAGTAGTTCGAGTAAAGAAGAGAGTCAGGGCCATTCTTTTGTAGGGATTTTTGAAAGTCAGATTGCGTTGCGCTAGTTTGTGTAATTAGTGTAAATTTTGTTTATTGCTAGGGCGTAATTGTAGAGAGAATCTCCTTTGTAGCTGCAGTCTTTCATTGTTGTACAGTAAAACAGGTGTGGCACGCATGTAAATTTGCACCAAGTATTTCGCAGCTGCGCTTGCAATTAACTAGATATTATTTTCAGTGCTATGTTATGTGTTCTCTTAATTTTGCTCTTCAAATTGTGTTTTTCTGTGTTGTCGTGTGAAATATTGTGACAATAATGGCGTGTGAAAAACGTAATACTAGGCTCCAAAGTAAACTGAGAAATGACAGTGAAGACGAAAGCAGTGTGTTAGCGTCACCATGTAACGAATTAACTAATGTTCAAAGTAGTAATTTGGTAATTGTGCATAGGGAAATGGAGCGGGCTGCAAATAATGGTGTAGGCAGTGAAACAATTAGTGAACAGGGAAGCGTTATCGATCGATCGGTCGGCAGCTGCTCGCCTCAGGAATCCGAAATGACAGGACACAATTTTGCAAATACTGTAGATTCAGGTTTTCGTCCTCACCGTTTTCTCAAATAAGTCAAGACACATTTTCTACTTTCAAATTGCCGCTTCAAATGCACTGCCGAATAGCACTGAGGAACATGTTTCAGACACCAGTGCACTGTTATTACAGTTAATGCAACAAATGGGACAAAGGCTAAAAAAGTTAGACACAACGTTTGAACAAAATCAGAAACAAATGGGACAAAATCTTCAAAATTAGACACAATGGAACAACACCAGAGACAAACACAGCAACAGTTAGACACAATGGAACAAAATCTTCAAAAGTTAGACACAATGGAACAATACCAGAGACAAACACAGCAACAGTTAGACACAATGGAACAAAATCTTCGGAAGTTAGACACCACACTTGAACAAACACGTGAAGATTTAACTACTGAGTTACATAACATTGAATCTAAATGCCAAAAAGTCTGTAATGACGTAAAAACACAAATTTGTGAGCATTTCCAACCTATTTTTTCGTGTCATGAAAATGCATTACAGAATCACGAAGCAGCCATAAAAGAACTGCAAACTATTGTTCATGAAAATCACGACACCTTGCAAGCTAAAATTGACTCAGTTGCATCTACCGATTCCGTTACGCAACTTGCAAAAACTCAGGAAAACTTAAAGGACACAGCAGATACGATTTCAACACAAATGGACCCTCTGAAACTTGGTTCAGAAAAACACACAGAGGAAATAATTTCACTATCGGATGAAGTAGCAGAACTTTCAGATCAGTTCACTAACTTATCTACAAAGGTAGATGATGATCTGAATGACACAAGACCTGTAGCCTTCACGGACACTGAAGAGTATGAATAAATTAGAAAATTCAAACAAAATCAAAATCAAATCAATACACAGTACAAAAGAGAAATCCGGGAAGTACAAGATCAGTTGGCACAAGTAATACAAGAATTACATTTTTCGGACGACACTCACGCTCCAGTACGGGAAGAGGGACATAGAAATACAGAACAACCACAAAATAATAACACAGGACACTTCGGAAATTATGAAAGAAATTGGCAAGGCGCATTGAATTTTGAGATGGAACCGCCGAAACGAAGTAACAATGAGCGATGTGCGACTCGCCGACACGATGATTTTGACTATAAGCTGTTCATTACTACACGTAAATTCAAAACATTTAAGAATTCTGACAACGACATTCATCCACAAGCATGGCTTCATCAATTCTCTCATTGTTTTCCTCCCAACTGGTCATTGGAGCATAGGTTAGAATTTATGTGTGGCTACTTCGAGAATGAACCAACTGTAAGAATGCGATCGGTCATTCATGATTGTCACAGTGAAGGAGAATTTTATCATGCCTTGCCCTCAGCGTATTGGTCTCAAGCTACACAAGACCTAGTAAAACATAGCATCATAATGATGAAACGTTTGGAACAATCTGAATTTTCCAGTCTTGTGAAATATTTTGAAGACATGTTGCACAAGAATCAGTACCTGTCAAACCCATACAGCCCCTCAGAACTCATCCGCATTTGCTTAATCAAACTACCTGAACATTTACGACGTATTATTTTGGCAGGACGTTGCAAAGATGACATTGAAGCTTTTCAGGGACTGTTACAAGAATTGGAAATTGTCACTGACAATCGCTGAACGCGAAAACAGGAACACAACAATTACAGGTCACATCCGTCACAATTCCGCGATGACAGAAATAATAACTGGACACGACAAGGCTATTCTCACAACACAAATCGTGACCAAAACAGACACCACCCGTATGACAACCGTTGGCAGAGAGGTAATAATTACAGGGAAAGATCACATCTCTGCGGTAGTGACTATCACCGAGACAATCAGAGAAACAGACAATATGGGAACCAAAATAATTATTATCAAGGGAGACAGAATAACTTTAGACGCAACAGTCCAGCGCACAGTTACGATTCAGGGAGAAATTCTCCACCACGTGACCGACAAGAACGAAATTATGGAATCTACCGACAGGACGACAGACGATATAATCGTAACGACAGACCTGAACTGCATCAGAACTGGCGGGATTCAAACAGGGCTGGGCCCTCTTGGCACGGTGAATTTGTAGAAGTTACGTCTCCTAATCCCAATAACGATGCACGCCAGCAAAGAGATAGCAGACAATGACTCGCACCGCAGGCAGCCACGTGCGCTGGCTGGCTCAGAGAAAAATAACATAGACGCTAACCTTGAGAAAAATTCCAGTATTCTTTACCGACGTATACCGCATGATAATTGCGTTCAGGTTGAAACTCTGAGTACTATGAAGAATAAAGGATTGCACCACACTTCACATGTAAAACCGCTTATTGAGAGATAATCTGCTTTTTAACTTTGTCTTTGCCATAAAATTTTTCACTTCACGCTACTAGTACAGTTTGTCACACTGAGAAACTGTTAACATGCAACAATGTTTTGAAGGTAACTATCCAGTCTAGAACCAATAGAACTTATTTAAACAGAAATTACGAATGCATTGTTATAGTGAACAGACGACACAATGTTGTTATTTGTACATTCTTGCTTGCTAGTTGCACGATTATGTAACGACTATCAGGCTTACATACTTAGAACATATACTGCTAATGAGATTTTAATGCAACGTTTTGGTTTACTTGAAAATACATTCTGGATTTAAAGTACTTTCTGAGAGATACCAGATGACACAGTGGTTAGTTTATTTGATAGCTACACGATTATATCACTACGCTACTAATGTGTGACACAGTTTAAATTGTTGCTTTTGCGGAGCATCTGTTTTATATCTGCACAGTTTTTATGTATTATTCTGGAAAGTAAAACATGTTTTAGTAGTAACTTTTGAGGTATAGCTACAATGAGACAGCCTTTTCTCTAGCACAACAATACGTTACATTATAGTACTTTCTTGATCACGGTAAGGTACGTAATAACTACGATATCTATACGCAAAGCATTTCACTTTTGTTTATTACAAGGTGAGTACATTGACTTCAGCAGAACTTAGCTTACAGAGGACGATAACTACGACACTTCCACAGAATTATCTTATGGCAAGACGCACATTTAGCGCTAAAGGACATGTATTTGAGTGATTAATTTTGTACCTAAAACATTTATTTTTTTAAAGATTTTTGAATTACAAAGAAAGTTTTCCGTGATACATTTTATTCCATTTCTGTAATTTGTAACACCTGAGGGTATAATTACATTAATCCTCAGGGGGTACATCCTTACTTTGTGTACCATGTGTTTGGCAAGCACAAGGAGCCCTAGCTAATATGGTATTTGCTTATACAACTTTACACATCGGTACCATATTTCTCTAACACAGAATTACACAGCTATCTGATTATTTAATAGAGAAACATTTTTTTTTACCACGTCAGTGACAGATGTTTACGCAATTACACAGTTGGATAACTTCAGACTTATGAAATTGTATTTCGTCTGTACTTTGTGAACTGTTCATATTTTTTCGGAACCATTGTGATACTATGAGAGCTCTGAATGATGTATTTGGTATGGGCTCATGATTTTTAAAGTACGTTTGAGGTAGATGACACTATTGAAATGAGCAAAGAATTTTTTTTTTAGGTTTTGAAATTATTGGAGGAAGATGAGTGTGACAAACTGATAAATCTCAGACAACAGGCGTGGCAAAATTGGTTGTGCAACAAAAATCAAAAGACCCTGGAAGATCTCAAAGATACCAGGAAAACAGTCACAAAAGCAATACGAACAGTCCGTAAACAACATGGAGACAAAAAATTGCAAGACATAGAAAATGATTTCAAGAAAAACAATTCCCGAAATTTCTACAGAGTATTCAAACAAAAATTAACAAAGTACTCTCCTCCATCACTCCAGTTCAAAAATGACCATGGGGAAATTGCTCATACCAACACCGAAAAGTGTGAAATTCTTGCAAAATACTTTTCTAAATTACTGAATTGTGAAAAGCCTGCAGAAAAATTTGAGTTCCATCGTACACAACGAAACCCAGACTCAAAACCACCAAGTTTACAAGAGATTAAAGAGGTAATTCAGTCACTGAAAAATAACAAAGCATTAGGAGAAGACCAAATCATCGCAGAATTATGGAAAAATGCAGGAGGAAATCTTATTGCAAAACTCAAAGAAATTATACATGAAATCTGGAAAACTGAAAAAATCCCCACAGATTGGAAGACTGCAATCATACATCCTCTGTACAAAAAAGGAAGTAAAACAGACCCCAACAACTATCGTGGAATCTCTTTATTGTCAACAACATACAAAATTCTGTCTAGAGCCCTACTAAACCGCGCAGAACCTCAGCTGGATTCAAAACTAGGCGAATACCAAGGCGGGTTCAGAAAAAGTCGATCTTGCGTAGAACAAATCCTTAACTTGATAAACTCAGTGAAATATTTACATAGTACTTCAAACAAAAGTTATGTCATCACGTTTGTCGACTTTAAAAAAGCATATGACAGTATAGACCGAGAATCTCTTTTTGAAGTATTAGCAGAATTTGGACTAAATCAAAAGACAACAAACATCATAAAAGAAACACTCATGGAGACCAAATCCAAAGTAAAATTTATGGGAGAATTGAGCACAGAATTTGAAATAGACACAGGAGTACGACAAGGGGATGTACTGTCCCCAGTGCTCTTCAATTGTGCTCTTGAAAAAGTTGTTAGAGAATGGAAAAAAGCAGGTGCACCAGCACACAGACTGGGACCAAGATATGAGGGCATAGAATTACACTGTTTAGCATTTGCTGATGACATGGCACTGATCGCACAAGACATTACTGATGCACAGAAACAGCTAGAATTATTACAAGAACAGGCAGCTAAAATAGGATTACAAATTTCATTTGAAAAAAACAAAATTTATGACTGACGTCAAAGATGCACCTTCTGATCTCAAAACTGGTAATAACTACATCTCTCGAGTAAAAGAATTTAAATATTTAGGTGAATGGATTGCAGAAAATTGTAATGAAAAGAAATCTGTCAGATCAAGAGTCCAGAAAATGGAGACGGCGTTTCAGTTAACAAAAAACATTTACAACAAAAATAGTCTCACGTGGAACTGCAAAATATGACACTACACAACAGTAATTAGACCTGAAGCTCTCTACGCATCTGAGACACTAAACCTTCAACATAGAACACTAAAAGAGGAATTAGAAGTGAAAGAACGTAAGATAATGAGGAAAATCCTAGGACCAAGAACTAAAGATGGGGTACATTATCCAAAACCCAATGCAGAAATATATAGAAATATCTCCAAAATAACAGACACAATGCGCATGAGAAGAATCCAATTCATGGGGCACTTAGAAAGAATGGACTGAAACAGGTTAACGCACAAAATCCATACATTTTTAAAGAACAAAACTACAAGACCAAACTGGTACAAACAGACAGAAAAAGACCTGAGAGAATTAGGGTCTCCAAATCTACATGATAGAAATGAAATCAGAAAAATCACAAACACACGGGGTTTTGAGGAAGAAGAGAGAAAAACTAACCGACATACATGGTCTACGCAACGAAAGCTAGCCCACTCGTTGTTTATGAAGGAATACTGGGCGAAAAGGAAGGCCAACAAATGTTGATTACGCGTGGTCCTAAGTGATCCATCCGCGAAGAAGATGAAAGGAGGAAGCTACGACGTTTTTGAGAATTGACTGAGATATTATGATATTATTACGATGACGATGTGTATTATGCTGTTGAGGTATGTTTATTATAAATAAGATGATGCTACCGTATATGAGGAATTTGATTATGCTATGTATTTCTTATGATGAAATATTGAAGAAGTGTTGATGAATATGTATATGTATCATAAGGTAAGGAATAATGAGTAGTGGTTAGGGACTCTGATTTGTGAAAAAAGGATGTTGAAAACCAAGAATCGTACTTTCAGAATTATGAAATGTATGTATATGCGTAAATGTATCACAACGCCAACAAAATTTTTTGGACACGGTTATATTTATAGGACTTTCTTTCTACACATTTGTAACGCAAATTCTCGACCTGTGAAATTTTTTATATGAGACTGTCACTGTAGTGCAAAATGGTGTTGTAAATACACTCCTGGAAATTGAAATAAGAACACCGTGAATCCATTGTCCCAGGAAGGGGAAATTTTATTGACACATTCCTGGGGTCAGATACATCACATGATCACACTGACAGAACCACAGGCACATAGACACAGGCAACAGAGCATGCACAATGTCGGCACTAGTACAGTGTATATCCACCTTTCGCAGCAATGCGGGCTGCTATTCTCCCATGGAGACGATCGTAGAGATGCTGGATGTAGTCCTGTGGAACAGCTTGCCATGCCATTTCCACCTGGCGCCTCAGTTGGACCAGCGTTCGTGCTGGACGTGCAGACCGCGTGAGACGACGCTTCATCCAGTCCCAAACATGCTCAATGGGGGACAGATCCGGAGATCTTGCTGGCCAGGGTAGTTGACTTACACCTTCTAGAGCGTGTTAGGTGGCACGGGATACATGCGGACGTGCATTGTCCTGTTGGAACAGCAAGTTCCCTTGCCGGTCTAGGAATGGTAGAACGATGGGTTCGATGACGGTTTGGATGTGCCGTGCACTATTCAGTGTCCCCTCGACGATCACCAGTGGTGTACGGCCAGTGTAGGAGATCGCTCCCCACACCATGATGCCGGGTGTTGGCCCTGTGTGTCTCGGTCGTATGCAGTCCTGATTGTGGCGCTCACCTGCACGGCGCCAAACACGCATACGACCATCATTGGCACCAAGGCAGAAGCGACTCTCATCGCTGAAGACGACACGTCTCCATTCGTCCCTCCATTCACGCCTGTCGCGACACCACTGGAGGCGGGCTGCACGATGTTGGGGCGTGAGCGGAAGACGGCCTAACGGTGTGCGGGACCGTAGCCCAGCTTCATGGAGACGGTTGCGAATAGTCCTCGCTGATACCCCAGGAGCAACAGTGTCCCTAATTTGCTGGGAAGTGGCGGTGCGGTCCCCTACGGCACTGCGTAGGATCCTACGGTCTTGGCGTGCATCCGTGCGTCGCTGCGGTCCGGTCCCAGGTCGACGGGCACGTGCACCTTCCGCCGACCACTGGCAACAACATCGATGTACTGTGGAGACCTCACGCCCCACGTGTTGAGCAATTCGGCGGTACGTCCACCCGGCCTCCCGCATGCCCACTATACGCCCTCGCTCAAAGTCCGTCAACTGCACATACGCTTCACGTCCACGCTGTCGCGGCATGCTACCAGTGTTAAAGACTGCGATGGAGCTCCGTATGCCACGGCAAACTGGCTGACACTGACAGCGGCGGTGCACAAATGCTGCGCAGCTAGCGCCATTCGACGGCCAACACCGCGGTTCCTGGTGTGTCCGCTGTGCCGTGCGTGTGATCATTGCTTGTACAGCCCTCTCGCAGTGTCCGGAGCAAGTATGGTGGGTCTGACACACCGGTGTCAATGTGTTCTTTTTTCCATTTCCAGGAGTGTATATCGGTAAGAAAGTTAAGTGACCACCTTCACGTAATGCGTCGTGGGCACCCAGCTGCATGACAGTCGGCTGAAAAAAAGCCATTAGTGTGTGCCTTTCAGAGGCACAGGTGGAAAAAAAAGAGGCCATTATCCTTGCTATTGACATTTCTTTGTAGAAAGCGTCGCAAATACGACACGCTCAAACTTGAAAACGTATGATTACACTGTGGAGCTCTTAATTCATGATATTTACTAAAATTCCTAATGAAATGATGAGAAACATTTTTACATCTATTGTCTTTCTAGTTGAGAGATTGCTCAATTTGTTTAATATCTAGTTTCTAGCCACACTGCAGCATTGGTTAAAATAAAATTTAATAGCTGTACTAATATAGATATTTTATGCCTACAGATCCAGTAAATAAATAATTTTATGATCTACTTCCAAAAAAAAAAAAAAACGAGGGTGCACAAAAAGACATTTCCCTTCACAGGAATTGCATAGATAATTTTTGTCAGTGACTTGGTAAATTTTTGGTACAGTAAGTAAAGGTGATGCATCACTCTAGTATTAAGGTGTGACATAGGTATTAGACATGGCCATCCTTACTGTAATATTTTTTATGCTTGAGCTTTGTCATGTTTAGATATTAGTTATTGCATTTCGTGCTGCTGTTTGCCAGGCATAGTGCTACTAAATTTCACTTTGTATTGCTCTGTGAAGCCAGTTTTACTACTGATTTATTTTTCTTTTTGCTGCACATTGGCTCATATTAGTGATAATGTTGCATTTGCTCTCCAAATTTAGATTTACTGCTGCTTGCTTTGCCAATTTGCATTTTTTTGTCATTGCTGTTTGTATTAATTGTTTTGTGCTGCTGCATTGGCTCGTCCCTTAGTTTATGCATCTGAGCTGAGTAGATTTAAGTTAACTTAAGAGGGGGTAGACTATATAAGGAACTAACTATGATGAATTGGAAGAAATGCATTGAGAAGCTATAAGAAAATGGTTTGGCCAAAAAAGTATTTTGAAAGTGGATATGAACAAAAAAGTAGGGTTTAGAGACAATAGTTTTAGGTAGGATTTTCTTGGAAATAAATAATGAGGTATGAAATGTGTGAACATATAAATACAGAAAGTATGCTTGGATAGGATTTTTTTGGTGGAAACAAATGTTGAAATAAGACAAAAGATCTATGGAATGAAGTTTTGGGTTGCACTGCAGTACCAAATGTTACACTGAAAACAAACCCTGCCCTTTCCTCTTGTGTTATTCTGCTATGTGTTTGTGTACTCTTGTGTATTTGCGTTTTTCCTGTCTTTATATGTTTAGCTGATGAGAGTTATGTTGTAGCATTTTTCTAATACTATGTTATTTACTTTGTAAAGATGTTTAGACATTATTTATTCTGCTTTGTTTTAATGTTCATGTGTGAAGTTGATGTTTCAAAAGTTAGTCTGATCTTTTATGTATTTACTTATGTCATAATTCCTGTAACACTGATGTATATGTTTATTTCTATTCTTTTGTAAAGCCCCTATTACTGCAAATGTTATCTGTATTGTTATGTTCTTTAATGATGTATTTTGTACCTTTGTTATTGTATTCTTGTTATAAAATTGTAATTGACACCAGTTCATCAAATAAAGTAACTTGTAAGTTACATTTCACTGCACACGTTTCTGTTGGTCATAGTATATGGACAATATGTGAGAAGTAGGGACTGATAGTGTTTGCACGAGTGTTAATAATTCAGCAAGGGACTGGTTAACAGCATTGCTGGTTCTAAGGACAATTAGAAAAATATTTGTGAGTGCACAAGTGGTGGTGTGTGGACTTGTTATATTCTCCACAAGACTCTTCGATGGTGATTGTGCACCTGCACAGTCGCAACAGATGGCTGCTGGCCGTCTCTACAAGGACTACAGTGGGTCTGCATCTTTGATGGCCCACCACTACCATTATTTTTACAAGGACTGCAGTGGGTCTGCACCTCTGGTGGCCCACCAATACCATACTATCTACCACGACTGCAGTGGGTCTGCTCTGTGATGACCTACCTACCAATATTATTCAAAACTTCGACTGACTCCGCTGTGGGTTTGCTCTGTTGTGGCCCTTTACCTATCTGCATGTCGAGAGTCAGCACTGTCTTTCCGTTGGAAGGGCAACACTACTTCTTCAAGACTGCATGGAAATCCACTACTTCCGTGTGCATTTTCTTTTAAAGCTCAGACTTTGAGAAAAACACTGCAATTTTACTGTGATGAACGATCAGGACTGTCTTTATGGACTGTGAGAAAATTTTAGGTTTTGACCAACGTTGTATTAATAAGTGTGTGCATTTGATATCTTTCTTACTGTAATTATGAAAAAAATTTTCAAATCTGTATTGGCCAGTGCCCAAAACAATTTGTAAAATTTTTTGTGGGGAGCATGGGGGCTATGTAAGTAGGCTGTTTGGGTTTTCTTATTGGTAACGCCACGTAGCGCTCTGTATGAAAAATCACTGGCTGTGCTGTGTGCTGTCTGTGGCTAGTTTGCATTGTTGTCTGCCATTGTAGTGTTGGGCAGATGGATGTGAACAGCACGTAGCATTGAGCAGTTGTAGGTGAGCCGCCAGCAGTGGTGGATGTGGGGAGAGAGATGGCGGAGCTCTGAAATTTGTAAGACTGGATGTCATGAACTGCTATATACATTATGACTTTTGAACACTATTGAGGTAAATACATTGTTTGTTCTCTATCAAAATCTTTCATTTGCTAACTAAGCCTATTAGTAGTTAGTGCCTTCAGTAGTTTGAATCTATTATGTAGCTGGCAGTAGTGGCGCTCACTGTATTGCAGTAGTTCGAGTAACGAAGATTTTTGGTGAGGTAAGTGATTTGTGAAAGGTATAGGTTAATGTTAGTCAGGGCCATTCTTTTGTACGGATTTTTGAAAGTCAGATTGCGTTGCGCTAAAAATATTGTGTGTCAGTTTAAGCACAGTCATGTATAATTGTTCTAAGGGGACGTTTCAGTGTTTTCTAATGAAAGCTGGTATTCCCTCGGTGCCTGTGATGGCCTTGTGTTATTAGAAGGAGGCCTGTTCAGGACCTACAAGCAACCTGTCTTTGTGCTGGACACACAGGATCTACATCTGTCGTTGTGGTCTGGGGTGCGATATCGTATGACAGTAGTGGCAATCTCGTGGTTATCCTACGCACCTTGACTGCAAAACTGTACCTCAGTCTGATTACTCGATCTCTTGTGCTGCCTTTCATGGACAGCTTTACAGGAAGTGTTTTCAACATGATAACGCTCGATCAACATGTCGCTGTTGTAATCCAACATGCTCTACACAGTGTCACCATGTTGCCTTGGCCAGCTCTGTTATCATATCTGTCTCCAACTGAGCACATGTTGAACATTATCGCACGAAAATTCCAGCATCATCCACAATCAGTGTTAACTGTCCTTGTAGTGACTGACCACGTGCAACAGGCATGGAACTCCATCCCGTAAACTGACATCCGGCAACTGTACACCACAATACCATGCACGTTTGCATGCTTGCAGTCAACATTCAGTTATAAAGAACGGAGAGTCATTGCCAGATGTAAAAGTATGTTCGGTAGTGCCTCAGGGAAGTGTCATTGGACCTTTGCTGTTCATGTTGTATATTGGTTCAAATGTAACCAGTAACCATTAACTGGCTTCACCAGTTATTAATATACCAGCATTTCACGTTTTGAATGGGTTACCTCGCGCCTACGTTAACCTACGATCATGCAATGTTAATCACTCGAATATTTTACCTAGACAAAAGCATTCCCGAAATTTCGTTATTCTGCATTAATTATTTTTCGGGTTGCGAATTTATTTCGGTCAGTATAATTTTACACCTCAGACCGAATTTAGGTGCAAAAACATGTTGCGCGTGCTTCAGTACTACAACATAGGAGTCCCAGATAATAACGGAGACACTTTACGACTTATTTCTCCATGATACGTCACTTTATAAACCACGTTTTCGCCTCACACCGGATTTTACATGTGTATTTTATGTGTACAATTAGGGTAACTTTGAATCTCTGTATCTCTGAAACGGATAAAGATACCTTGGTGCTGCTGCAAGTACATCGTTATAATCACCGGCTTTATACAAGTAGTGTGAGAGTGTTTAGGCGCCATGACATTGGGAACCACCTCCAGCATCTCCTCATGCCATCGCAGATCCATCTCCATCTCCTCCACCCATTGTGGCATGTCATCATTCTCACACGAACCACTGTGGATCCACTGGTCCAGTTCCCCTAAATCATATCAACATATTGATTTAATAAAATAAAAATGTATACGCACACAAAACTAAGATTTTTTTATTATACACTTACAAGAGAGCTGTGATAGGGAATGCATCACAACCTCCACCTCGCCCTGCTCCTCTTCCTCAAAATCCCCTACAACAACAAAGAATGTGTCGTGTCAGTGCAACGACAAAATTTTGGAAGGAAAGAATTTTTTTTAAGAATGTATCCCAGTGACATATATATATGTTCACAGCACTTCCAAGAAGAGAAATATATGTACTTACAGTGCTGCTGCTGCTGTCACTGCTGCCTCCCAGCTTTCTACTGATCCATCATTAGGTGGATATATATACTGAAACAATAAGAGGAGGATACATATTCAATACTACGAAATTCTTAGTGACTGAATTGTGAAAAAAAGTTATAGTTATCGAATTGAACATGTACTTACCCGGTAATACCCATTCCTCTGATTACCTAAGGCATTTGCCACTGGCACTGCTGCTGTTTGCTGCTGCTGACTGCTTCGTAGTAGATGCACTATCGAAAACTCTACGCACTAACGAGGACCGCTGAATGTATCAAGAGCAGAATGATGACGACTGGGGGTAACGATAGGCTTTGTATACCTTCACAGACTCAGCATTAAGCAATAGGAATACAGCTTTTTGAGGAGAGACGAAAACATTCATCTACGCGTTTGGACGCGTTGTTCATGCATGAGTTCACACAAACAGGAAGTAACCATTTGAGAGAGAAAGAGAGAGATAGGAGGCGAGATTTCCCTATCAAAAAAATGCTACCACCTGATGCTTTGTTCCGGCAAATCCTTGGGCAGGCAGGCACGTGCATCTGCTTGGACCAGTATGGGCCAGCTGACACAGGAATGGCCGGCCACGGTGGCCGAGCGGTTCTAGGCGCTTCAGTCTGGAGCCGCGAGACTGCTGCGGTCGCAGGTTCGAATCCTGCTTCGGGCATGGATGTGTGTAATGTCCTTAGTTAGGTTTAAGTAGTTCTAAGTTCTAGGGGACTGATGACCTCAGATGTTAAGTCCCATAGTGCTCAGAGCCATTTGAACCATTATACAACATGAACAGCAAAGGTCCAATGACACTTCCCTGAGGCACTACCGAACATACTTTTACATCTGGCGATGACTCTCCGTTCTTTATAACTTTTAGTCACAAGTTTCGTTCGGTATCCCATACGATTGTACTTTTGGTAATAAGTGTAGATGTGATACTGAGTCAGACGCTTTTCGGAAATTGAGTAATGCTGCATTTACCTGATGGCTTCGATCCATGACTTTCAGTATGTAATGTCAAAAATGTGCGAGTGGGGTTTCACATGATCTACATTTTCGGAATCCATGCCGGTTGGTCATTCTGTTCAAGATATTTCATATGTTGAAGCCCAGTCGAAACAAGGCCCCAGGAGTAGACAACATTCCATTAGAACTACTGACGGCCTTGGAAGAGCCAGTCCTGACAAAACTCTACCATCTGGTGAGCAAGATGTATGAGACAGGCGAAATACCCTCAGACGTCAAGAAGAATATAATAATTCCAATCCCAAAGAAAGCAGGTGTTGACAGATGTGAAAATTACCGTACTATCAGTTTAATAAGTCACAGCTGCAAAATACTAACGCGAATTCTTTACAGACGATTGGAAAAACTAGTAGAAGCCGACCTCGGGGAAGATCAGTTTGGATTCCGTAGAAATGTTGGAACACGTGAGGCAATACTGACCCTACGACTTATCTTAGAAAATAGATTAAGGAAAGGCAAACCTACGTTTCTAGCATTTGTAGACTTAGAGAAAGCTTTTGACACTGTTGACTGGAATACTCTCTTTTAAATTCTAAAGGTGACAGGGGTAAAATACAGGGAGGGAAAGGCTATTTACAATTTGTACAGAAACCAGATGGCAGTTATAAAGAGTCGAGGGGCATGAAAGGGAAGCAGTGGTTGGGAAGGGAGTGAGACAGGGTTGTAGCCTCTCCCCGATGTTATTCAGTCTGTATATAATGTCGCGTGACGAGGGCCTCCCAGCGGGTAGACCGTTCGCTTGGTGCAAGTCTTTCGATTTGACGCCACTTCGGCGACTTCCGCGTCGATGGGGATGAAATGATGATGATTAGGACAACACAACACCCAGTCCCTGAGCGGAGAAAATCTCCGACCCAGCCGGGAATCGAACCCGGGCCCTTTGGATTGACAGTCTGTCGCGCTGACCACTCAGCTACCGGGGGCGGACGGAGTAGGTATTAAAATCCATGGAGAAGAAATAAAAACTTTAAGGTTCGCCGATGACATTGTAATTCTGTCAAAGACAGCAAAGGACTTGGAGGAGCAGTTGAACGGAATGGACAGTGTCTTGAAAGGAGGATATTAGATGGACATCAACAAACGCAAAACGAGGATAATGGAAGTAGTCGAATTAAGTCGGGTGATGCTGAGAGAATTAGATTACGAAATGAGACACTTAAAAAAGTAAAGGAGTTTTGCTATTTGGGGAGCAAAATAACTGATGATGAAGTAGAGAGGATATAAAATGTAGACTGGCAATGGAAAGGACAGCGTTTCTGAAGAAGAGAAATATGTTAACGTCTCGTATAGATTTAAGTGTCAGGAAGTCGTTTCTGAAAGTATTTGTATGGAGTGTAGCCATGTATGGAAGTGAAATATGGACGATAAATAGCTTGGACAAGAAGAGAATAGAAGCTTTCGATAGGTGTGGTGCTACAGAAGAATGCTTGGATAGATCACATAACTAATGAGGAGGTACTGAATAGAATTGGGGAGAAGAGAGAAGAGGAGTTTGTGGCACAACTTGACGAGAAGAAGGGATCGGTTGGTAGGACATGTTCTGAGGCATCAAGGGATCACCAATTTAGTATTGGAGGGCAGCGTGGAAGGTAAAAATCGTTGGGGGAGACCAAGAGATGAATACACTAAGCAGATGCAGAAGGATGTAAGTTGCAGTAGGTACTGGGAGATGATGAAGCTTGCACAGGATAGAGTAGCATGGAGAGCTGCATCAAACCAGTCTCAGGACTGAAGACCACAACAACAACAAGAATTTGTTGTGGGTTGTATCGGGCTATGGAGCTTCGTTCAATTTTAGCGATTTCAAATGTTTGTCAATGCCACTGAAACTAATATGTACTAAAACTCATCCTTGCAATGATGCGAGAATTAAACTGAGGAAATATTCCCGGATTTTCCTTTGTAAAGGAACATTTGAAAACAGAGTTAAGCACTTTTGCTATTCCTTTCCTACCTTCAATTTCAGTTCCTCCCAAATAGCTGGAGTGGCGGGATATTAGAGTATACAGACAAGCTTGGACAGTAGGAGAGAAGTACTAGTAGAATTGACGCTGTGAGACTCGGTCGCGCCTAGAAAAGCATTGGCCGTGTATGGCAAGGTTCCTGGTTCGAGTCCCACTTCTGCGCATAGCGTCAATCTAGAAAGTCTCGGGATTTACTCTGTTTTATTCAAAGTAACAGCGCGTTAGATGTGACCCGAGAGTGTTTCTCTGTCCTGAAGATGATTTTCTGTATTTTTCAGTAACAGCCCTTAACTTGTATCCGTAATCCTTGTACCATTTTGAAACAAAAGAATTGTCGAGAGCATGTTGTGGCTTTGTTTTGGGGTCTCTCTTAGACAGTCGTTACTCAATAAGTAATTTGGTCATTAATAAGTCTTTTGCGACTGTATAATGCCTTATTTGGACCAGACGTATTTCATTTTATTTTAATCTCCGATGTGTATTAAACAAAGCGAAACGCGTCTGGTCCAAGTAAGGCGTTTTGCAGACGGAGTAACTGCCATACTACTTGTAACTTGCGAGAGGCTCGCTGCAGTGGAAGGTAAGTCACTAACGTTAATCAGGAAAAGAAGTGACGAACATACACGTCCCATGTTGCAGGTATCCCAAGTCGCATTCTCACTAGCGAATTTCGTGTAATGACCGTCAGCGTTGTACTGCTCAGGCACGACTTGAAACCAATTGAATGTTGCGTAATGTCGTAATAAATCGCGTGCACTCATTACCCGCTGCGTTGCGGGAAGCGCAACGCCGGCCGGCGGCTGACCGGTGACCGAGTTTATCTCGACTCGACAGCTGTATCCTCGATTTCTGTCTCGTCTGGCGCTCGTGGCCTCCAGACGGTGTGACGCAACACCGCCGCCGCCGCCGCCCGCTGCACGGCCCGCTGCAGCTCGGCTGGCTCCGCGTGCCTCCGCTAATGGGCACGTCCACTCAGCTGGCCTGTCCCACACACACCTCACCATCTTGTCGTACTCAACTCTTACTCAGAAAGCTCTCCCACAATATTCACCAAGATTACTAATATTTGCCGTGGTGTTACGAAACGACCCCGAATAGTAAGAATACAGTATGTAGTACGCGGTCTTACGTGGGCCTTATAACTTGTGAGTGACTTGTTTCAGACAGCAATTATCCATTATCAAACTCGTATCCTGCAGGGCAACACAGACCGACTTATCAATTCAGTATTAGTTCGAAGATAGAACTTCATATCCTTGTGACTCTGTCCCGCTTCTGCGCAGGGTCGGTACGGTTATTAACACCTTTGGCATATTTAAAGTAAGGAATGGCCAGATGTCCTTCCTGTCACTACCCCATTACCCAACGGCGTGAAAAATGTATACCACAACTGTCTGTATTTAATGTTGTTCGTGTCAAAGTAATTGCAATTCTGTCAGAGACAGCAAAGGACCTGGAAGACCAGTTGAACGGAATGGACAGTGTCTTGAAAGGAGGATATAAGACGAACATCAACAAAAGCAAAACTAGGATAATGGAATGTAGTCAAATTAAGTCAGGTGACGCTGCAGGAATTAGATTAGGAAATGAGACACTTAAAGTAGTAAAGGAGTTTTGCTATTTGGGGAGCAAAATAACTGATGATGGTCGAAGTAGAGAGGATATAAAATGTAGACTGGCATTGGCAAGGAAAGCGTTTCTAAAGAAGAGAAATTTGTTAACATCGAGTATAGATTTAAGTGTCAGGAAGTCATTTCTGAAAGTATTTGTATAGAGTGTAGCAATGTATGGAAGTGAAACATGGACGATAAATAGTTTGGACAACAAGAGAATAAAAGCTTTCGAAATGTGGTGCTACAGAAGAATGCTGAAGATTAGATGGGTAGATCACATAACTAATGAAGAGGTATTGAATAGAAATGGGGAGAAGAGGAGTTTGTGGTACAACTTGACAAGAAGAAGGGATCGGTTGGTAGGACATGTTCTGAGGTATCAAGGGATCACCAGTTTAGTATTGGAGGGCAGCATGGAGGGTAAAAATCGTAGAGGGAGACCAAGAGATGAATACACGAAGCAGATTCAGAAGGATGTAGGTTGCTGTAGGTTTTGGGAGATGAAGAAGCTTGCACAGGATAGAGTAGCATGGAGAGCTCCATCAAACCAGTCCCAGGACTGAAGACGACAACAACAACGTGTCAAAGTAAACGAATGTTTTTGAAATGTTTGCGAATCGTCTGCTGCGGGACTTGGGTACCAGCTCCGTATTCACCCAACGGGTTGTGGGAAGCCGCGTAAAAACCACATCCAGCTAGATGTAAGAGAAGTTGAATCATTATTGGCTGCTCTCGAAGTCCATATACTTAGTATTTACTGTAAATAGTTCGAACATCCCTCTCTGCAGTGCCACAATGTAGTTATGAAATTTCTTTTAACTCTTACACATTGACTGCAGATTGTCGATAAGAATTCTTAATTATCTGCACTCATTATTTACATCCCTAATAATTTTCATAACCTAATCTTAAAATTAGAAAAAAAAATAGTTCGTGCTTCAGGAGAGTTGTACCTGTTCACATTTTACTTATTTCGGTGTCACTTCATTTGTTATTTGCTTCTTTTCAACTTCCGTTTGTAGAAAAACACATTTTTATTTTGTATGTGCCATTAACAACATAGCAGCACGTAGGTTTGTCAGCTTTACGGAACACAGGAAACCGAGCCTTCTTGTATGCTGGAGGATAGCGGCTCAAATCCCAATAAGATTTAAGTTTTCGGTGATTTCCTTAAGCTGCTTAAGGGGAGCCGGAGGTGCACATGCTGCCCACGTTAAAATCACTAAGTTTGAGTAACATTTATGAATAAACTACCAAATAGAAAAATTTGAATTTTTTTTACATATAGAGTGGTTTAGTATTGCAGTAATGACAGAGGGATTTTGGAGTATCTTTTCTAGTTTCCTTCCAACTATTTTTTTATTAATGACCCAAATTTTTTTACAAATAATTGCTTTATAATTAAACTGAAATGAAACGACTGAACATATTGCCAAATGGCTGTCTAACAATGTAAGTTTGACCACTAGGAGTGCTGTATAAAAATTTCATCTCTCTAGCTTGAGTGGATTTTGAGAAAATGTTCCTTATATTCGAAAAATTCTAATTTATGGGAAATGGCTATCAAAGTTTCTCAATACATTCCTGCACTATAGGATGGATTATCAGGGTCTTCTTCTGCATCCTCCAAAAGCTTCCTCTTCTGTCTTCTTTTCTGGCCTGTTGTTCCATCATACTTCATATGCCTTTCTCTTCTTTCTGCTCCTCTTATCCTTTCTCTATCAATATTTCTTAGTGCCCATACAGTGTTCACCCCAGCTGTAAATCCTAATGCCTTCAGAACTTCACACTTCACACTGTTCCCTTGGTTGCAGGTTGCTATTGCATCATAAATGCCAAAGTGCAGTGTTTTTATGCTTACAAACACCCTTTTAGGAATCACTTTCCAAATCAAATTGTTTACGCTCTCATTAGGATTCTGCGTCTTCTTGTATAGACATTTGTGTAACAATTCTGGCTGTGCTAAGTCATGAAAAATTGGTTTTATTGCATTTGTCACAGCTGCTGCCAAATCATGTTTGTGATCATAGTCCTTTTTTGCATTATATTTGCACCAGGAATCTTTTGGGCACAGACTGTGTTGAGGGTATTCATTGGAAGAGGCAATATGAAGGAACGATGCCCATACTGCTTTTCGCATGTCACTAACATTACCAGTATTTTGCCTTATAGCATACCCATAGTATCTCTGTAGACGTTCAATCACCTCTTCAGTAAGCCTGCCTCTCCCTCCTATTGTCTTTCCATCACTGAGCGTACTTGAACCCAAAGTTTGTTTGAGCCTTCGAAGCCGTGCAACCATACGCTTTTGCACATGCCCAATGCATTCCAACTTTTCAACTACAAATTCATTTCCATATGGTTTCAGTTCCTCTATAGTCTTGAAACCTTTGGAGTCACCATCCCCAAGGTAGTATTTGCTAGAAGATGTCACAGGGCTATGGCCGGCCATGTGTTGCTTAGCAGAAGAACGCACTGTTTCAGTAATTGTAGTATCGCAACTTGGTATTAGTGTTAATTTTCTTTTCCCTACGTTCTTCCTCTTCTTATATACACGGTTACTAAAACGTGGCATCGTAACCAGAACAACGCTTTACACAAGAAGTATAATACTACCAACAACAGGCACAACACTGAACTAATTCGAAACGGTAAACAGCAAAGAGACGATGTTCCGCGCTCTTAGCGCTTCATTTGTCACAGAAAACAATGTAGCCAACCCTTGCACACTCGCCGTATGCGTAACATAAGGCGCTGTATTCGTAACAGGCCGAGAAAATCCCAAGCAGTTCGCCAGGAAGTCACGAGAGGGTGTTAGATGCATTCAGCGGCCGCCCATTTCTTCTGCAGGCGTGGGGGAAAATGGTAATAACTCCACTTCTAGGGCGACTAGAACAATAATTCAAAGTTTAAATTAAAGAGGAATGTTTCAATTAATTTTCGGTAGCAAAAAAAAAAAATCGTAATTTTTTGGATTTGACCACCTCCGGCTCCCCTTAAGGCAAATTCCCGGTTGATTCCTTTGAAAGGGATTACCCATCCTTCTCCAGTTCGAAGTTGAACTTCGTCTCTAATGATCTCGTCCTCAACAGCACTTTGAACCATGATTTCCGTTTCTGAATCTCGAAGTTCTGCTACTTAGAACTGACCCAAGTTCATGGCGAAAAACAGTGATGGTGTTAGGTTGGTACATAAGTTCGTAGCGTTTTCGTTTTGTATGTTGGTATGCCAGATGCTATGGTTTGTTTATCTATTGCCATTTTTTTCTTTATGGTTCATTGTTGCCGTTGCAGTTTACGTAGTGTCGTATTGTCATTTGGAGATAGTGAGCGCCGCTGTGGACGCTAGAAAATTGTGTGACAGCGGCGGAGGCAGCCAGAGAAATTTACCGCCGTGTTTGAGGATAATGCCATTGGACAGAGCACGGCAAGAAAATCGTTTTCTCGTTTTGAGGATGATCGATTTGACTATAGTGAAACTCCACGTTCAGGAAGATTTTCGGGGTTTCATGAATATTGTTTCAACGTATTATTCCACAATAATCCATGGAAATGTACTCTAGAACTGCAAATGTGATGAAATATGATCGTTCCGCCAACGTGCTACATTTGCATGCAGTGGCGGTGGTTCAAAAAACTGGTGTATGGGTACTGTATGCACTAAGCCACTCTAGAACTGCAAATGTGATGAAATATGATCGTTCCACCAATGTCCTACATTTGCATGCAGTGGCGGTGGTTCAAAAATCTGGTGTATGGGTACTGCATGCACTAAGCAAAAATCATAAAAATCGATGGGTGGCTATATGTGCATCTCTGCCGCTGTATCGTTACTTGTGACGAACAGTGGTGTGTGTATCCTAATACAAGAGAAAGAAAGGAATGGTTGAGCCCAAACAAAGCAACAACTCCTCCCGTACAAAGACCTGCCAGCACCCGCAAAGATAATGTTATGTGATTGGTGGTAGAGCGATGGTGTAATGCACTACGAATTGCTTTCCAGAGGTGTAATCATCACTGCTAACATTTACTGTCAATAACTGTGACGTCTTGTAGACGCAGTCCAAGAACAACTACCAGGAAGACCGCGTGAAGTTACGCTATCCCGCGATAACGGACGCCCGCATTCCGTTATACTGACGAGAAACACTATACAGGAGTTTGATTGGGAACTCATTCCGTACCCACCTTATCCACCTGATCTTGTGCCCTCAGATTTTCATCTTTTCCTCTCTCTGTCGAACAACCTTCAGCGAACTTCCTTGCCTGGTGAAAATGTGCTCCGAACATGGCTTGACGAGTTCTTCGCCCCAAATCTACGTGATTTCTACAGTCGCGGAATGGAAGCGTTACGCCAGCGTTGGCAGGCTGTTGTAAACAGTGAAGGGGAATATATTATTGATGACTCAAGTGTCTGTTACGTATACTTGTTGTGTTAATTAAACTTGTTGAAAACGCTACGAGCTTATGCACCAATTCTATACTGTTCAGATTTCATAAATGGGTAAGTGCCATACTAGAAATCCGAACATTCACTACCAATCGATCATAGAACTTTTTTGTATCACTCATGGCTAATTTTACTTGTGGCAGTGATCTGTTAATGTGGAACATGCGACGCTATTCGAGGCTCAGAGTTCAGGCCAGCTAGTCGATAGGCCACAAAAAGGCTAAGGTATATAACGTCGAATAGGACCATGGCTAGAGATGCATTGCAGCGTTTATGCCTAGCTTCTACTTCTACGTCTACATCCATACTCCGCAAGCCACCTGACGGTGTGTGGTGGAGGGTACCTTGAGTACCTCTATCGGTTCTCCCTTCTATTCCAGTCTCCTATTGTTCGTGGAAAGAAAGATTGTCGGTGTGCCTCTGTTTGGGCTCTAATCTCTCTGATTTTATCCTCATGGTCTCTTCGCGAGATATACGTAGGAGGGAGCAATATACTGCTTGACTCCTCGGTGAAGGTATGTTCTCGAAACTTTAACAAAAGCACGTACCGAGCTACTGAGCGTCTCTCCTGCAGAGTCTTCCACTGGAGTTTATCTATCATCTCCGTAACGCTTTCGCGATTGCTAAATGATCCTGTAACGAAGCGCGCTGCTCTCCGTTTCATTTTCTGTATCTCTTCTATCAACCCTATCTGGTACGGATCCCACGCTGGTGAGCAGCATTCAAGCAGTGGGCGAACACGTGTACTGTAACGTACTTCCTTTGTATTCGGACTGCATTTCCTTAGGATTCTTCCACTGAATCTCAGTCTGGCGTCTGCTTTACCGACGATTAATTTTATGTGGTCATTCCATTTTAAATCACTCCTAATGCGTACTCCCAGAAAATTTATGGAATTAACTGCTTCCAGTTGCTGACATGCTATACTGTAGCTAAAGGATAAAGGATCTTTCTTTCTATGTATTCGTAGCACATTACACTTGTCTACATTGAGATTCAATTGCCATTCCCTGCACCATGTGTCAATTCGTTGCAGATCCTCGTGCATTTCAGTACAATTTTCCATTGTTACAACCTCTCGATATACTACAGCATCATCCGCAAAAAGCCTCAGTGAACTTCCGATGATATCCACAAGATCATTTATATATATTGTGAATAGCAACGGTCCTACGACACTCCCCTGCGGCACACCTGAAATCACTCTTACTTCAGAAGACATCTCTCCATTGAGAATGACATGCTGCGTTCTATTATATAGGAACTCTTCAATCCAATCACACAATTGGTCTCATAGTCCATATGCTCTTACTTTGTTCATTAAACGACTGAGGGGAACTGTATCAAACGCCTTGCGGAAGTCAAGAAACACGGCATCTACCTGGAAACCCGTGTCTACGGCCCTCTGAGTCTCGTGGACGAATAGCGCGAGCTGGGTTTCACACGATCGTCTTTTTCGAAACCCATGCTGATTCCTACAGAGTAGATTTCTAGTCTCCAGAAAAGTCATTATACTCGAACATAATACGTGTTCCAAAATTCTACAACTGATCGACGTTAGAGATATAGGTCTATAGTTCTGCACATCTGTTCGACGTCCATTCTTGAAAACGGGGATGACCTGTGCCCTTTTCCAATCCTTTGGAACGCTACGCTCTTCTAGAGACCTACGGTACACCGCTGCAAGACGGAGGGCATGTTCCTTCGCGTACTCTGTGTAAAATCGAACTGGTATCCCATCAGGTCCAGCGGCCTTTCCTCTTTTGAGCGATTTTAATTGTTTCTCAATCCCTTTGTCGTCTATTTCGATATCTACCATTTTTTCATCTGTGCGACAATCTAGAGAAGCAACTACAGTGCAGTCTTCCTCTGTGAAACAGCTTTGGAAAAAGACATTTAGTATTTCGGCCTTAAGTCTGTCATCACCTGTTTCAGTACCATTTTGGTCACAGAGTGTCTGGACATTTTGTTTTGATCCACCTACCTGTTTGACATAAGACCAAAGTTTCTTAGGATTTTCTGCCAAGTCAGTACCTAGAACTGTACTTTCGAATTCGTTGAACGCCTCTCGCATAGCCCTCCTCACACTACATTTCGCTTCTTGTAATTTTTGTTTGTCTGCAAGGCTTTGGCTATGTTTATGTTTGCTGTGAAGTTCCCTTCGCTTCCGTAGCAGTTTTCTAACTCGGTCGTTGTACCACGGTGGCTCTTTTCCATCTCTTACGATCTTGCTTGTCACGTACTTATCTAATGCATATTGTACGATGGTTTTGAACTTTGTCCACTGATCCTCAACACTATCTGTACTTGAGATAAAACTTTTGTGTTGAGCCGTTAAGTACTCTGAAATCTGCTTTTTGTCACTTTTGTTAAACAGAAAAATCGTCCTACCTTTTTTAATATTTCTATTTACGGCTGAAATCACCGATGCTGTAACCGCTTTATGAGCGCTGATTCCCTGTTCTGCGTAAAACGTTTCAAATACGAGTAGTTCGGGTCTGTTTGTCACCAGAAGGTCTAATATGTTATCGCCACGAGTCGGTTCTCTGTTTAACTGCTCAAGGTAGTTTTCAGATAATGCAGTTAAAAATAATTCACTGGATTCTTTATCCCTGCCACCCGTTATAAACGTTTGAGTCTCCCAGTCAATAACTGATAAATTAGAATTTCCACCCAAAACTAAACACGGTCGGGAAATCTACTCGAAATATTTTCTAAATTTTCCTTCAGGTGTTCTGTCACAACAGCTGCTGAGGCAGTTGGCCTATAGAGACACCCAATTACGATGTTTGAGCCTGCTTCTGATGGAAGACGCTTTGATTTCAGGATTTAACTCTTACGTACAAGAGAGTACACAGTTAAGAGTAGTAGCCATCTCCGCTCGACCTCCAGATAAAAAAGAAGTTACTAACTACGCAAACATATCGAGAGCCATTTGTTGCGAAATCTCAACATTTGAGGAAAAAAATAAATTTGGCTTGCCGAGTAACATAGCTCCATGAAACTTGGACCATGCATAGAAAGAACTACTTCAGCATAGTACGAAGGTGACTGAAAGAAACATGCAATGAGACGATCAGAAATGGCACTTTTATTATGACAATAATCACTCTGAAGTCGTCGCGATTTATGATGATCCCATAGACATTAAAAAAAGACGGGACATGGAGTTTGTGATCCTCACGGACAGCAGTCGTGCTCTGGAACGTCCTCCTATGTTGGCCACAAGCTTGCTAAGAGTTCTTGTGGTAGGATGGTCCCTTCCCTTCCTGCATCAGCGCGATTGACGACTGCTCGTATGGTTGTTGATGCGTATGGATATGCTGTGATACTCTCCAGAATGCATCCCACACTTCCGCCGTGGGATTTAAGTCGGGGAACGGGGAAGCCAGTCCATTCGACGAATATCCTCTCATTCCAGAAGCTCGTCACCTGCTCTGTTCGATGCGGTCGCGCATTGTCGTCCACAAATGTGAAGTCAGGAGCGAATGCACAGCGAAAAATAAGCATATGGGGAAGGAATGCTGTGCCGCAACAACGTTGACCGGTGAGTGGACCATGCTCAAAGATCTGGAGATTAGTACGCCCATGCAACGCTATCCCTCCACACACGATAACACCTGGATCACCAAACTGATTATGTTCGACAATGCTTCTATTGCATTACATGTTTCTACCTCTTCTCGTACGACGATGCTACATGCATTATCACAAATCGTTATCATAATGGCAGACACTGATTCAACGTACACTACTGGCCATTAAAATTGCTACACCACGAAGATGACGTGCTACAGACACGAAATTTAACCGACAGGAAGAGGATGCTGTGATATGTAAATTGTTAGCTTTTCAGAGCATTCACACAAGGTTGGCGCCGGTGGAGACACCTACAACGTGCTGACATGAGGGAAGTTTCCAACCGATTTCTCATACACAAACAGCAGTTGACCGGCGTTGCCTCGTGAAACGTTGTTGTGATGCCTCGTGTAAGGAGGAGAAATGCGTACCATCACGCTTCCGACTTTGATAAAGGTCGGATTGTAGCCTATCGCGATTACGGTTTATCTTATCGTGACATTGCTGCTCGCGTTGGTCGAGATCCAATGACGGTTAGCAGAATATGGAATCGGTGGGTACAGGAGGGTAATACGGAACGCCGTGCTGGATCCCAACGGCCTCGTATCACTAGCAGTCGAGATGACAGGCATCTTATCCGCATGGTTGTAATGGATCGTGCAGCCACGTCTCGATCTCGGAGTCAACAGATAGGGACGTTTGCAAGACAACAACCATCTGCACGAACAGTTCGACGACGTTTGCAGCAGCATGGACTATCAGCGATGGGCATGTTCATCCTGTTGGACCCTGCTGGATCGTTAGTGGACTGGGTTTCCATGTTAGACAACCTCTCAGAGCTAGTGCAAGGATTCTTGAAGTATTATCAATCTGGACAGGATGATCACAAATTAAGTAAAAATTATTTATATGGTAACTATGCTTGGTTCATCATACGACCATTTTACGAAAGGATTTACCTTGAGGTAATACTGATTGCATCACTAGGTAAACTGGTTGAGATAGAGCTAGAGAGACATTTGGGATGTCTGAAGGGTAGAGCAGAGGGCTTGGAAGGCAGTATCATCAGCTCACTAGAGGTGGTGGACGGGAGAGGTGTAGAAGATCCATAACAGTGGTGAGCGGATAGGTACGGAAAACGGAGGTGTGTTTGATGACGAGGTAGGCGTTAGGATAGAAAGAATGTAACAGCGTGGATACTGTTGACTGGAAATTCATGCACCTGAAGTTTTAAGATGAGACGAGAATATTGAAAATAACCTATCTTTTTCGATATCGAGAGACCAAGACTGGCGGATTTTTGTCTAACTGAGTGATTAGGATATGTGATGGATGAGGTACAGGAGTTGGTCATCAGCAGGAAAACAGGGTCAAAAACTATACTAGGTGCTGGTTGAGTGCGTTGGGGGATACCGCTTCGAATACCCTGCTAAACACTGAAGTAAGTCCTATAGGGCGGTAGGTGGTGGTTCTACGCAGAGGCTTATTTGAACAAGTTAGGATTTAAGAGGTTGAAACTTCCTGACAGATTAAAACTGTGTGCCGGGCCGAGACTCGAACTCGAAACCTTCTGCGAAGTTTGGAAGGTAAGAGATGGGGTACTGGCGGAAGGAGAGCTGTGAGAATGGGTCGTCAGTCGTGTTGAAACGTCTTTATTTATGTGTTTACTTATTTGGACTAAAATAACTCAGAAGGCGAAACTTCTAAATTTAATTCTGAAACTGCTGAGTGAAACTGAAGTACTGTTTCTTTGCTTGTCTTTATCATTTCATATCTGTTCTACAGAATCATTCCTGACAAATACAACTCAAACGCAATCTGACTGCTCAAATAATTAATACAAAAGAATGGCTCTGAATTAGAAGAAATCCTAACAATAACCTATGCATTTCATAAGACACCTACCTCATAAAAAATCTTCATTACATGAACTACAGCGATACAGCAAGCACCAGTACAGCCAGCTAAATAAAGATTCTAACTACTGTAGGCTCTAACTACTAATGGACACGTGGTTAGCAAATTAAAGATTTTGTTACAGGGCAAACAATGTATTTAGCAAATTTTACCTTAATAATGTGACATCCAATTCAGAAAATTATATAATCGTCCGTGACATCCAGTTCCAAAAGATTAATAATCGTCAATAGTTTTTAAATCTCTATGACGGACACGTCCAGACCGTCCGCATGCGCTAGCACTTCAGACCTCTAACCTCCATCTCTGCTAACTATAAACTTCTAACCTCCATCACTAAGCCGGCCGGAGTGGCAGAGCGGTTCTAGGCGCTACTGTCTGACCTGCGCGACCGCTACGGTCGCAGGTTCGAATCCTGCCTCGGGCATGGATGTGTGTGATGTCATTAGGTTAGTTAGGTTTCAGTAGTTCTAAGTTCTAGGGGACTGATGACCTCAGAAGTTAAGTCCCATAGTGCTCAGAGCCATTTGAACCAATCCATCACTGCTGGCTGTTCACCTCCAACTGCCAGTCCGACTAGCCACAGAGTCTCTTACAGAGGACGCACGGTGCTGTCAGAGTTATTAATGCAGTCTATCGCGCTGCCAACTTATAAACATAAAAACAGGCTACTTACAGTGTTTGGGTAGCTCAGTCGGTAGAGCACTTGCCCGCGAAAGGCAGAGGTGCCGAATCCAAGTCTCGGCCAGGCACAAAGTTTTAATCTGCCTGGAAGTTTCATATCAGTGCATATTCCATTGCAGAGTGAAAATTTCGTTCTAGATTCAAGAGGTTTTCCGCTGCTCAGGATAGTAATATGTACAGAGAACAAAACTATAAATGGTTGAAAGGATTAGTACAAAGGTGGGGAGGGTGCACTGTTTAAGGTGTTTGTAGGTAATACAGTTGTGGCCGAGAGCAAAGTTGCTAATTTTTATGTACAAATAGGTGGGGTATGCTCAGTTTTGGCAGTATGCTGTTGCCCTCTTAGTGAGGAATAGGGATTAGGTGAAGTGGAGATAGTCAGGAATTCTCAAGTTATCGGAGAAAGAGCACGTAAAGCGATTAGATTTGTTCATATTATCAGACATGGAGAAGCTTACGCGGGGGACTGGTTTGGAAGGTGTGGAATCGCCGTCAGTGAGATGGTAGAAAGTTCCCTAGTACTTGAAAAATTATGGGGAGTGTATAATTATGTCTAATGTTATGTATGGTGCAACTCTCAGCGGGTTTTTACAGTTTAGTAAGCTTATGATGTGTCTTTGTCTGTGCCGCTAGCGTGTAAATGCTTCCTAGTCACGAGTCCGTATGCAGAAACTGTATAATCGACAATGTTTGAAGAGAAAGAGCAGAGCGTTGGAAGGAGAATGGGCTGTTTATGATAACTACGTTAGGTAGGATGGAGCTTGGGAGGATGATATGTCTGATAAGATTTTGAGGGAGGAGATGGCATCAGAGGTATGATGAAGTTGCAGAAAGGTAAGTGAGTGGCTTCATGAACGAGTATTGCTGGATTCTCAGCAGGGCATCCAGGTGAAGGAGTAGTCTTGGATAGCTTTCTGACGAACGTTGGGATTTGACATGTAAGGTTTGCGCTGTCATTATATTTTACGGGATTAGACTGTCAATACATACATTTTGGGCGAGATCGATAAAAGAGTCAATTTTTTATAGATTCAGTAATTACCACAAGCCTATAGTACTGTTATATACAAACAAGAAAATTAGAATGGGAATGTAAAAATGTTCTGTCTGCAAAAGATGGACAAAACAAAATATTACTCTTAATTGCATAAGTTAAGGAATATTGGAGATCCATGGAAAAACTACGTTATCATGGAAATACGATTTGCATCCAACTGTAATGAGACAATACGAACCGAGTGACGTGAATAGCAACCTAGTACGAGATCGTGCGACACTGCCTGCTGCTTCGAAAAATCGAAGACTAGAACGTAGAATGGCTGCTACTTTCTGCATGACCAGAATCTGGAGAGACCCAAGCCCATGAAAAACTCTACAAACTTAGTCAAGCTTGTGGTCGTAGCGCTAAATTACTGCGAAGATACAAGGTTTGAATGAAACACAGTGACAAATTAAGGACAGGTTAAGCTAACGAGATCGAGAGCTTCGGTGAGAAATGGAATTGAGGAAACTGGTTTGTAGGTATCCATAGTTGACTCGGGATTCTGATGGCTTTTTTGCTTCGAATGTTCGTGCCTCTCATAGTGCTAATTATTGGCCATTCCTTTTGGGACACCCTGTATAGTCTTAGCGACCCCCGTATACAGTTAATCTGCAGGAATAGAAATGCAATGAGGGTCCGAGATACAAACCGCCCTTTGACCTTAGGGTTGCCTACATGATGTAGCATGGGTAAATGCTTGACATCTCAAACGGCCTTTGGCCTTGAGCGCATGACATCATCAATGACCTTAAACACGTGACGCCATCACGCCTTTCTGCTCCCCTTCCTTCCAATCCAGGCCACTCTCTTCCTCTCCTCTCCCCTCTCCTCTCATCCATTCAGAACTCAGGATTTTATTCGTCATTAAAACGAAACAGCCAATTATAGTGCAGTGTTTTACCAGCAGCTAAAACGAACTGGGCCAACAGTATGCAGCAAGCATCTTGGCCATATTAAGAAGTATCACAACAAGCTGAGTTTCAAAACGGTTGGATTAACTATTAGAAATTTTTAAAGATATTAACAATACTTTTCACATCTCTCTCCATTTTATACTTGACAAAAATGGTCATGTCAAATATTGTCCCTATAATTCTGCCTCAATCGTAAACTTCAAGTTGCATGTGTGCACGAAGAATAAAAAAAAAGTAAAGGGTGCAACTTCCAGTATTTCCACATCAAAAATAGGGAAACACTTAAAATTCTGCATCATCAATAAATTTCATCATACACACACACACACACACACACACACACACACACACACACACACACAGTAGTAATACACATTCATGTACATCATGAATAAGGGTTGCTACACTTTCATTTAAGCAGTTTCGGCTAATGTTGAAAGTCACTCAGTCACTATAATGATGCTATGCTATGGTATTAACTTAACGTTGCAGCACAAAATACAAGATATGGCACCATATCAGTCCTTTCAAAATAACCTTGTTTAGCGAAACATTTAAACATCATACCTTGTTTTTATTGTTAATTGTTGCATATTTTCTAATTTTATTAAAATTGTAGACCTTGAATTTAGCATTTTATGGCTCTGTCATCTTCATGTTATTATACACAGTAGAGAGAGTACTATGTTATTATGGCTGTTGTGATGAACTAAATCTTGCAGTGTATCACTCCATTCGAGAGAACTTGTGCAGTGAAGTCATTAAACATCTTACCCTTAAGAGTTCTATTGATTTGGCCCGCAACTGAGGCTTTCAGAATAAAAGACAATAAATAGTGATTTTGTAATAGCTTCATGAAATTATCCTTCCCTAAGTCCCTTTGTAAATGATCCAGAATCCAACTAATACTTTTTCAGTATATTTTTGTAAGTGCATCTGCAACTCAGTACCAATTTTAGTCTTGAGAGCAGTGTCAAATTTATTTCTGAAGTATGCATCGATTACTGTTCAGTTACTCAGCTGCACCAACTTACATACTGAATACAACAGCAAGATCTCATCAGAATGAGGCATTTAAAATAAAATATTTCTTCACACAATATATTACAGAAAGGAAGGGAAGGAACAGATAAAAATATTCTAGATATAGATTTATTATTATTTATTATAAAACATTACATTTCTTTCCTTTTTTATCACATAATTAAATGTATGAATTTAACTCACATTCTTATTCACCTTTAACATTTCGAATCTCATACATGTGGTATTTATGAAAATTCCCTCAATATTCTAAAGGTTCTCCCAAAATATATTTTGTATGATCATTAAGATCATCATCATCATCATCATCATCCTGATCATAATCATTACCATCTTCCTAATTTGTGAGATCAATAAATGTTAAAGAAAAGAACAAAATCATGGAATGGTGTATTTACAAACATGATGTTAATTTTAATATAATTATAGCAAACTCTGAACTCTTAATAGTCAGTAAAGAAGAACATGTGATCAATACTCTTCCTTCTGTCGTCATTCAGCATGCAGAACCATAAACGACTGTCACTATTATATAGACTACCAATAAGAAGGAATATGGAAGATGAACTCTCATGCGTTTTCTTTATCTCGCAGTGTTTTCCACTACCTAGCCCACAACAACAAATCTATCTTGCAGAAATTGAAGTAGACATGTGTTAAAAAGCTATCTCATGTAGATGTAATCCCATCCTGGTCTGCCTAGTTGCCTGAAAACTTCTGCTCTGTTAAAGGTACTATGCACCCATCTCCTATATTTGCAGATGTGAATGCAGCTGGAGGCTGCGTGAATCATCTCAAACTATGGACCTAGCGAGATGGTGCAGTGGCTGCGTTGGACTCACATTTGGGAGAACGACATTTCAAATTCCCGTCTGGCCATCCAGATTTAGGTGCTCTGTGATTTTCCTAAATCCCTTATAACAAATGCCGAAATGATTCCTTTGAAAGAGTACAGCTAATTTCCTTACCCATCCTCCACAAATCGGAGCTTGTGCTCCACCTTTAATGACATCATTGTTCACAGGATGTTAAAAGCTAATCGTCCTTCCTTCTTATTTTGAACAAGAAAAAGTGTCTGTGAATGTCTTGCTACCTAAGAATTAGACAGAATATCTGTTTTGTTAACTGAACAACAACCTGAGTGTTTTTGTTTTATGCTATCTGCAAGTGATGCGTTGAGTGGGGGGGAGGGGGAAAGGGGAGAAAATAACGTTGCATCAGAAGACTGCAGCCTGCAGAGAAGACATCTGAATATTGAAATAGCATTCAATGATGACCTACCATTTTCATTATACAGATTTGTGCTCAGGATACATAAAAGCTTCCGAAAGTCGAACTTTTATGGTCTTGAAAACCCAATGTTTCAGGAGTTATTAGGTATGTTTAATTGAAACTGAGATGAGTAAATAAGACTACAAATATTAAAGCTAGAGTATGATTTTGTATGGTCGCTATGCTTTCAACTACCCACTTTCAGCAACTTTTCGATGTCAACCAAATATTTTAGCACCTCTGCACTAGGTTAAAAAAATTATACTACCATACAAAAGTCTGTCATCCTCTGCTGACGATGCTAACTTATGCTATCTCACAGTGGAGGCTACATAACACTTCACTAAAATAATATGCTGAACAGTAGATGGTGTCTGATATTAACCCTCTGTTTTGTTGATTACAGTTACCCAACACATTCAACACTTGACAAAATAAGTTCTGATGGTGGGTGCCAGCTAATCGAGCTTAAAAACGGTATTGTACACCAGAAGTGGACAGTCTCTATGCCATACCTGATTTTAAAAAAAAAATTGTCTGTGTTATTTATCAAAATCTAACTTCAAGGAAACTGTAAGAAATTGCTCCCTTATGCATCATCGCCTTGTCACAGAAAAACTGCAGTGAAGTTACTGTTCGAAAACTGAAACAAAATAATAAAAAATATCCTAAGTAGACAAAATGGTGACAATTGACACAAACAAATAGGCATTCAAATTTGAAGTAGTCCTCAGACATCAGAAGCTGAGAGTGTAGATGACCATAACATGATAGTGGATGTCAGCTACTGGAGATCTCCCTCACCCCACAATCAGTTACAGCCAGCACCAAACAAACTGTCCCATTTTATATTCAAATCATTTTTCTTCAACTGTCGCGCACACAGCCACATTCTCGAAAACAACTCCTCATCTCCAAAATGTTGCTGCTGTCTTATATATGCTAATCACATTCTATCATAATTTGTGTATAACTTTACATTGAATGCCTGTTAAATCTACAATTTTAAACTCTGATCAAGATGCCCAGCTGGTTACATTATATGATATAGCTCCATACAATAATGCAGAATAGTCCTTCAAAGTAGTGTATTCAATTAAAAATTTAACAGTTCAGAATTTTAGGAAAATCTTAGAACAGTTAGACTGGGATGAGATGTACAGGGAACATGATGCTAATTTAAACTTTAACTTGTTTCATGATACCTCTGTGAGTATATTTGAAAACAGTTTCCCTAAGAAAACAGTGAAATATAATTGCAAGAAACCATGTAAAAAGCCATGGCTTGCTAAAGATGTAGAAAGGGACAGAAATATCTTATAAACAGAAAAGGGAAATGTATCTTATAGCTGAGTGGATTAATGATTCCAAAACAGTGAAACATTATAAAAACTGGTGCACTGTATTAAGAGAAGTTATTAAAATGTCTAGAAGTATGTGGATTATGTCTGAGATTAACAGATCTGATAATAAAATTAAAACAATTTGGAATATTGTTAAAAGGGAAACCTAGTGCACAGGAAGGCTGTATTTCTATTAAACACAATGAAAAGTTTGTTAACAAGAAGTCAGAAGTAGAAAACATTTTTAATAATCATTTTTTAAGCGTTGGACAGAAAATAGGATCCAGTTATTCAATGAAAAATGCAAGGCACTATATGAAAAGGCACCACCTATACAATGTAATAAAAATGAAATACAGCCCACTTCTCCTATTGAAAACAGGAAAATAATACAATCACTCAAATGTAAAAGGTCACATGGAACTGGTGGCATTTCCAACAGAGTACTAAAAGCTTGTTCCCAACAAATAACTGGGATTCTCAGCCATATATGTAGTAGCTCACTGAAACGGGGCATTTTTCCAGATGGACTAAAATACACTATTGCTAAACCATAGCATAAAAAAGGGGATAGGTCTGGCGCTAACTTCTACTGCCCAACCTCGCTTCTGACAGCTTTATCCAAAATTCTTGGAAAAAGAATGTACTCAAAGTAGCCTCAGATATTTGTAAAAATGAAGTATTAACAAAATGTCAATTTGGTTTCCAGAAAGACTTTTCAACAGAAAATGGTATATATGCTTTTACTGATCAAATATTAAATGCACTGAATAACCAAACATCACTCATTGGGATATTTTGTGACCTCTCGAAAGCTTTTGATTGTGTGAATCATGAAATTCTGCACGTTAAGCTAAGCATTATGGTATGAGTGGGACAGTGCACAAATGGTTTAATTCACATTCAACTTGGAGAAAGCAGAAAGTGTAAATTAACAGTACAGGTAGTCTGCAAAAATCAGGAGAGTCCTCTAAATGGGGAGGTATCAATAATGGTGTTCCACAGGGTACACTCTTGGATCCCTTATTGTTATTAATATATATTAATCACTTGCCACTCTGTATTTATGAAGATGCAAAGCTAGTTATTTTTGCTGATGATACAAGTATGGTAATCACACCCAATAAACAAGAATCAGCTGAGGAAATTGTAAATCATGTCTTACAGAAAATCATTAAGTGGTTCTCTGCAAATTAGCTGTCACTAAATTTTGAGAAAACACAGTTTATACAATTGTGTGCAGTAAATGGCATAACACCATTGACAAATATAGACTATGATCAGAGATCTGTTGCTAAGGCTGCATGTTCAAAACTTCTTGGTGTGTGTATTGATGAGGAATTGAATTGGAAGAAACACATCAGCGATCTGCTAAAACAGTTAGGTTCAGCTACTTATACTAGTACTGTTATTGCAAAGTTTGGTGATAAACATACCCGTAAATTACCGTAATATGCCTATTTTCATTCACTGCTTTCATTTTGGGGCAATTCGTCATTAAGAGATAAAGAATTCATTGCACAAAAGCGTGTAATCAGAATAATAGCTGGTGCTCGCCCAAGATCACCTTGCACGCATTTATTTAAGGAATTCGAAATATTCACAGCACCCTCGCAATGCATATATTCACTTATGAAATTTGTTATTAATAACCTATCCCAATTCAAAAGTAACAGCGAAATGCATAGCAACAGCAGTAGAAGAAAGGATGATCCTCACTGTTGTGGATTAAGTCTGACTTTGACACAGAAAAGGGTGAATTATGCTGCCACAAAAATCTTTGGTCATTTGCCAAATAGCATTAAAAGTCTGACAGATAGCCAATTAACATTTAAAACCAAATTAAAAGAATTTCGGAATGAGAACTCCTTCTACTCAATAGATGAATTTTTAGATATGAAGTAGCTGGCCGGAGTGGGCAAGCAGTTCTAGGAGTTTCAGTCTGGAACCGCGTGACCGCTACTGTCGCAGGTTCGAATCCTGCCTTGGGAATGGACGTGTGTGATGTCCTTAGGTTAGTTAGGTTTAAGTAGTTCTAAGTTATAGGGGACTGATGACCTCAGATGTTAGGTCCCATAGTGCTCAGAGCCATTTTTGGATATGAAGTAGTAACTAATTATTTTGTGTAAAGAAAACTTATTTTAAAGTGATACATTCCTCATCATTACGAAGTGTCGTACTCATGATCTATGGTGTAAGTATTAATGTATGTATACTGTATTTGTATGTATGGATTAGATATGCATTATTGAGATCATGTGTTAACCTTGCAGGTTTCGCATACAATCGTGTTTTTCGTTCTTTGGGGCCTGCGTTGCGAAATATATTTAGTAATGACAAAATTATTATGAATAACAGCCAGCTACACTACTAGATAAATTGTTTGTATTTTATATCATTAATAATGAGCCCATTTCAGCATATTACCATCGTCAGATGCTCTGTAAATACGTAAGTAAACGCTGATCTTAATATAATGGTCTTGTAACTATGGCCTGAAAAGGTATAATACATCATCAGGTCTTTTTACCACATACATCGTTGCTGTCACGTCTTGTCTTTTTTGGAATTATTCCTTTCGCCTAGGCGTCCACTGGAGATGCATACTGGATTTTACTTGGTTTCCATTTATGCTACTTTTCTCACAGCTTGGATGACAATGGATCAGCGATATTTCATGTTTACGTAGCTACCATTACAAATAAGCGATGTGTGAAATTCAGCTGTTTTTTATTTTTATAGTTTTGGTTCTAGTTATGTTCTTGCCTAGAGTTTCTTTTAGTTTTGTTTGAGATTTTTATTTTACATTTTTAATTTTTTCGGAATAATTTTGTTATTGTTTTATGTTGGTGTTGTCTCTGTTTTATACTCCTCATGTTGTTATCGCTGTTACCATGGATATGTGTTATTTAATCTCTGATTTATTACTTTACCCGTTTTCTTGATTTATAATGTGAATAACGCTCTCTACATACTTTTTGTGCTTTAGATCGGTTTGTAGGTTCAGTAAATTTGTTGGGTTGCTGTATTCATGTGAATATATCTGTGTGTTCCTCGAGGATGTTCGTGAATGTTGCCTTGTGCGTAATATGGATGATTTCTAGTGCATTGTTTATAGGGTTTTACATCGTGTTTTTCTGTTTGTAAACGTTGAAAAAATGTGGATGAGTTGTTTTCACTTTCTCTGGTGTGCTGTTTATATCTAAGGTTCAAGTTTCTACCCGTTTGCCCTATATAGAATTTGTGGTATGTGCTACACGAAATTTTGTATATGCCGGAATTGTTGTGTATGGGAATTTTCGAGCTGCCTTTGTGAATTTTGTGTTTGAGGGAGTGTCTGTTTTGAAATGCAAATGCGATGTCGGTTTTGTTGAATAATTTGTTGATTTTGTTCCAGATGTTTGCTAGATAAGTTCTGGTTACGTATTTTGTTTTCTTCTTTTTCGTTATGCGTGTGTTTAGTGATATTTCTTTATGTATATTGTGCCTTTCAGGTGGTGTTTTACTGTAGTATAATTGGGTCACAATTTTGGGGTCGTAATAGTTTTGCTTGGCAATGTATTCCAAGATTTTTATTTCCTTCTGAATTGCTTCGTTTCCTAGTGGTAAATTTATTAAGCTGCTCAGAATTGCGTGGAAGTATGCGAGTTTGTGGGTTTTCGGATGACATGAGTGTGCACTGATAATACAGTCTGTCATGGTAGGCTTTCCGTAAATTTCGGACCAATGTTTGTTGTTAGTGCTCTTAATAGTTAGGTCGAGAAAGTTGTTATTTTCGTGTTCTATGGTAAATTTCATTTTCGGATGTAATTGATTCAGTGCTTTATGTATTTCGTCTATGTCAATAAAGTTATCTTCTATAAGCATTGAAGTGTCGTCTGCATACCTAGAATAGTATATGCTATTTTGATTAGTTTTGGTTTTTGTTTGAATAAATTTTTCTTCTAAGCTGTTAAGTAACACGTCAGCAGTGATTCAGCAATGCTACATCCCATCGCAACTCCATCTTTTGTGTATACATTTTATCATCAAACTTGGAGCAATTTTGCTGTAAGACAAGTTTTGTTATTTGGAATATTAATGTAATGCACTGTACTGAGATTTTTCTGTATTTGAGTAGATTTTGTTCTATGATCTTTATTGTTTCATGGATTGGGATGTTCGTGTATAAAATGGTTCAAATGGCTCTGAGCAGTATGGGACTTAACTTCTAAGGTCATCAGTCCCCTAGATCTTAGAACTACTTAAACCTAACTAACCTAAGGACATCACAGACATCCATGCCCGAGGCAGGATTCGAACCTGCGACCGTAGCTGTCGCGCGGTTCCAGACTGAAGCGCCTAGAACCTCTCGGCCACACGGGCCGGCGTTCGTGTATAGGTTAGTACGGTCGAATGATACAAACTTTGTACTTGGGGGTATTTTTATGGCTTTGATTTTTTCAGCTAATGTTCGAGAATTCCTTATTGTATATTTTCTGTTTTATGTGTAAAATTTGTTAAGGACGTAGTTTAATTACTTCCTTATATAATATGTGGGACTGTTAACATTGTCTACTGCAGGATGTATAAGAAGAGATTGTTTATGTATCTTAGGGTGTCCACGAAGATTTGGTGTTCTCAGGTTCATGGGTATACATGTCCTTTTTTCATATTATGTAAGTATTGTACGACATGCTTTAATGGTTTTCTTGGTTTGGGTTACAAATTTGTTTGTGGGGTTCGTATTGGTTTGTGTGATACCATTGTTACCAAAGAAATCGTTAACGTTTTGTATGTAGTAATTTTTGTTTATGGTAATTAAACTATTGCCTTTATCTGATTTAATTGCTAGGACATTGAAATTCGTTAATTTTTCATTAATTTGGCGTAGTGTTTTGTTATCTGAATAGGTGTTATAGCTTTTCCTGATTCTGAGCTCTCTTCCTGTTGCGTTTGCTATTTTGATAGTAATTTCATTCTGCTGTTTTATCGGTAAGTTTCCGATGTCTAGCGCTACTTTTGCAAATGCTTTCGCTGTATTTGTACAGTATTGTGGAATCCAGGTTCGATTGTATACTTGAATCCTTTATCTAGTAGTTTTTGCTCTTGGTCATTGAAAGTAATTTCAGTCATGTTGATGGTTTTTTTTTTTTTTTAATTGAAGGGAGAAATTATGTTTTTAGTTTTGGCAGTGGAATATTGTTTTTCTGTGAGGCGTTTGATTTTACTTTTGTCAATGGATCTGATCTGGGTGCTGATGTTATGCACACACATATTTATAAAATGTGACATGGTGTTAAGAATTAATGGAGCAGTATAGTTACTTAATTTTAGGTGAGCCGTACACACATCTCGATTTAGGTGTTCCTTATAAGATAGTTTACAGTTAATTTCTCGTTGGACCTATAATTTTGCTCCATATTGTCTGATTTGAGGTACCAAAGTCGCCTGAGTGGCTTGGAGGGCTTGCTCCGAGCCAAGCGGCTCTTTGCAACTGCTCCCACGGAACATTCTCTCTCGCATTCGCAGTTCCACGGCGGCTTTAGTTCTTAGGACACTGGTTCCTGTTTCTCACCATTGACTCGTCGTCATGGCGAGTGTAGGCTGGTGGCCACGGTCTAGTCGATCTTCCTTCGTATATCACATTATGATGCCCACAGCAGCGAGTTTAGTCTTAGCTGACATGTGGTCGATAACGGCACTTTCTCCAATTTTTCTCGCTTTCCTGAAAGTATGACGTCACTACCTGACACTTCGACGCTATATCTGCGTTATACCGAACGCTTGATGTTACGTAGTTGAATCACACTGAACTCGCATTCGGGAAGACGACGCTTCAAATCCCCTTCCAACCATCCGGATGTAGGTTTCCCTACATCGCTTACTTTTCTTAAAAGCTAGAAAAAATTCACGCTATCCTTGTGTCACATTGAAGGTACTTTACCTATTTCTTCCTCTGCTGCCCAAATATATTCACTCGTCTTCTACTGTAATCCCTTCCCCTACTTCAGTCAAACATTGTGTAATGCTTACTCTGAACCTATTAATGATCTCTGGTTTCTTTTTATCAAGATCGTATTATATTCTTCCTAACTTGTCGGAGTTTCTTCAGTTTTATTTTCAGTTCATAACCAGTAAATAATGTGCAGGTGCCACATTTGTCACTGGAAATGTCTTAAAGTTTACAATCTAGTCCCTAAATCTCCACCTTAACATTATATAATCTATGTGAAGCCTCCCATTGTCTTCAGATTTCTTTCACGTATGCAGCCTTCTCACATGATTCTTAAACCAAGTGTTAGCGACGATTAAATTACTCGTATGCTTTGTCCAAGGATCTTACTACTTTTTTCCTTCTTCTCCTTATTCTACTATAGACTTCCCGTCCTCCATCACAAGTTAATTTTTGTGTTAGTGACGTATGAAAAATGGTGCCGGACTGGGACTTGAACCCGAATTTTCCGCTTATCGCAAGCGATCGCATTTTCCACTTCGTCAATCTGTGGACGCTCTCCGGACCGACCCAAAATTCCATGTGTCACTTTGTCTACATCCTTGTGCTGTAGCCCACGATAGTCATCACTTAATGCTTGCCAACATTATTAACTGGATCCCCGCAACAGATACTATGAGACTACGAGAAATTGATCTATGTTGTTACTGTCATAGCCTTTTTAATACTTAATTGCATGTCTGAAAGAACAGACTTTGTTGACGATTTGCATTTCACGAGTGTATCTTGAATATCAGGAATCCGGGAGAACATCAGATCTCCAACATAGCTGCAGCCGGAAAAAGATGCTGCAAGAACGGGACCAACGACGACTGAAGGGAATCGTTCAGCGTGACGGAAATTCAACGCTTCCGCAAACTGCTGCAGATTTCAATGCTGGTTCATCAAAAGTGTCAGCGTGCGAACAATTCAACGAAACATTAGCTATATGGGCTTTCAGAGCTGAAGACTCCCTCGTGTACCCTTGATGATTGAGCCGGCCGAAGTGGCCGTGCGGTTAAAGGCGCTGCAGTCTGGAACCGCAAGACCGCTACGGTCGCAGGTTCGAATCCTGCCTCGGGCATGGATGTTTGTGATGTCCTTAGGTTAGTTAGGTTTAACTAGTTCTAAGTTCTAGGGGACTAATGACCTCAGCAGTTGAGTCCCATAGTGCTCAGAGTCATTTTGAACCTTGATGATTGCACGACACAAAGCCTTACGCCTCGCCTGGGCAGTCAACACCATTGGACTGTTGGTGACTAGGAACATGTTGCCTGGTCGGACGAGTCTCGTGTCAAGTTGTATCGATCGGATGGACGTGTACGGGTATGAGTCCATTGACCCTGCATTTCAGCTGGGTAGTGTTCAAGCTGTTGGAGGCTCCGTAATACAGTTGGGCGTGTGCAGCTGGATATGGGACCCCTGGCACGTCTAGGTACGACTCTGACGGGTGACACGTACGTAAGCATCCTGTCTGATCACTTGCTTCCATTCGTGTCCATTGTGCATTCCGACTGACGTGAGCAGTTCCAGCAGGACAACGCGACACTCCATACGTGCAGACGTACTACAGGGTGGCTCCAGGAACAGCCTTCTGAATTTAAGCATTTCCGGTGGTTACCAAGCTCCTCAGACCTGAACATTATTGAACATATCTGGTATAACTTGCAACGTGCTGTTCAGAAGAGATCTCCACTCCCCTCGTACTCTTGCAGATTTATGGACAGCCTTACAGAATTCATGGTGTCATTTCCCTCCAGCAATACTTCAGACATTAGTCGCGTCCACGTCGTGTTGCGGCACTTCTGCGTGCTCGCGGGAGCCCTACACGATACGAGGCAGGTGTACCAGTTTCTTTGGCTCTTCAGTGTACTACGCGTTCAGGATGTTGCACTGATCATCATCATAATATATCAAGGGTTCTATAAGGATAAGTCTGCTCTTGTCGAGGATTTAGTGGGGGCGAAAGGAGGAGGCAGAAAATGGTCCCGGGTTAGTCGTTCACATAACCTTCTTTTCGAATAGAGTCTTCTCATTCGTAGCTTCTACAAGTCAGTCTTATCAGTCTGTGCGAGTTATAGGGCGTCGTATATTCCAAAAAGCTGCTTTCGTGGATGCCCGTGTCTTTTTTTATCATTACATTATTATTGTTGAACCAAGCAATACAGCACATTATCATCATATTCTTCCTTGTATTATTTCACGTGATGGTTGAAATCGTGGATACATTGCACATGCTGTGTCACTGTGTGTGTACTTGGACAACTTTTTTAACATACGCTGGACTGTATCGGTTTTCAACTACCGCAATCGATCACCAACGGTCCGGAGGGAATTCATTCAGCAATTTTGAAACACACACACACACACACCCGCGCGCACACACACATACACAGCCCGCATCTCGTGGTCGTGCGGTAGCGTTCTCGCTTCCCACGCCCGGGTTCCCGGGTTCGATTCCCGGCGGGGTCAGGGATTTTCTCTGCCTCGTGATGGCTGGGTGTTGTGTGCTGTCCTTAGGTTCGTTAGGTTTAAGTACTTCTAAGTTCTAGGGGACTGATGACCATAGATGTTAAGTCCCATAGTGCTCAGAGCCATTTGAACCATTTGAACCACACATACACATACACATACAAAAGCGCTCACGCGTGCGCGTAAACCATGTAACACCTGAATCTGAATAACAGAACAAGGATTTGGTCCTCACCCAAAATACGCATGTCAGACTCTTTAAGTTTCTGATAAAAATGAACGGTTGCTGACAGTTTGAAGCTTTGAGAGGAGGCATGGGGCGCGCATGCATTGTTCACTCCGCAAGAGCATTTCCCGAAAAAGTCAAGGGACTAATTTCGAAACGCAGCTCGCTACACACCTTTTATCTGTCGATAAAAGAGACAGAACATCGACCGAGTCATATCGCATCATATCCTCCCTCTATAGGTGCCAGCTCGGCCGCGTAGGCAGGAGAGCTCTCAGTCTGGAAAGCTGGAGACAACTGTTGGTAAATTTAAACTAAAGTGTGCTTCGATAACTGGCTTAATGTTTCAGAAACGCCCGCGGAGGGCATTCTTCTGGATTGGAGTCCCAGCGTAAACTACATTACAGAGAAAAGAAAAAGGTTATTTCTAACAAGAAATACTTATAACCATTTTTTCTAAGCGAGTTCAGGCCAGATTCATATCGAACTAGAGAAAATATTAAAGTTCGACGACCTTCTTGTCTACCGTGTCCATGCACTACTTCAGTGCAATAGCTGATACCAGTGGTACCATTGTAGTAGACTGTCTATATATTGGTTGTATGCTGAAGTCATTGTTCAAAATGGTATGCATTGTCAGACCCTCCGTCTACAACGAGAGTCTGAAATTTTTAGCGGCGAACCGGGACAGCTGTTCATGTGAGAAAGCGTAACTGTGGGAATTTCCCGGGACTGCCAACTGGCGAACCGGAGAGAAGAAGAGCGCAAGCAGGTTGGTACCGCCGGGATGCTATTGACCCAGGGAGGCGCGACACGCGCATTCGGCAGAGCCGTGTTTATACAGCGAGCTCTGTGGCGAGACACGTTAAGTCCCCCAGATCTAGGCCGCGGCTTTCCATTGACCACGCAACGGATTCCATTTTTTCAGAACTACCCGCTAAGGGCATGCTTGTGGATTGGAGTCCCAGCGTAAACTGCATTACAGAGAAAAGAAAAAGGTTATTTCTAACAAGAAATACTTATAACCAATTTACAAGACTCACGGTCAGTCGTACGTCGTCTCATCGATTACACAAATTTTCTAAGGTGGACCACATACGAGTGACGGATCGCAGCCATTCGTCGACAGGTCGTGCGATCTGTCCGCAGATCGTAGCGTGAGGAAAATCGATGATGATAGCGATTGATCGCTGATTGCAGTGATCGATGGCTGATCGCTATAAATTCCTATACAATTTAACAGCCGCATTTTACGTGTGACAATATGGCTGCCTGGCTGCGACTTGGTTGTGTAGTTTTGTTTTGTTTCACTTTGTCCGCGTTGAGTAACAACTTTACGTTGGAATTTATAATTATCCAAGCAGCAACAATCGCTCTCCAAAGTTGAAGCCGTAGTCGTCATTTACGTTAAGAAGTACTGCAAATATAAAAATACAGATACCCTCAGAATTTGCAGTGGCTTGGATTTTGAAGCTTGTCCTGTAGAAGTAGAATTAATAGGAGATTCATAGTAATAACGACATACTGGCCTTCATCAGGTGATTCTGAGTTATTTGTTAAACAACTACATGTATTAAGCTATTAAAGTTTTTAACTTCCAAACTGACTGACTTACAGTATGCTAATATTCAACTGGACATCTTAATTTAAATGTTTAGGGCAATCTTATTCTAAAGCTATAAACAGGTACCTCGTCTTTTCATACAACCTAACTCTCCCTCATACAGTTTACAGCAAGTGTAGTGGTAATGAACAGTGCTGCTGTTGACAACGTGTTTGTAGATACGTCAAGAAAGCAAAATACTTACAGTTAAAGTGCCAGACTAATGCATGAAAAAGGAATTCAGAAGAAATAAACGAAAAACAAATTGTATTACTACAGTGAAAACCGTATGTAAGCAAATTTCCTTCCATGGAAAATGAAAGGGAGAGTAAAAACCTGTTAACAAGAAGAGCATTTCAAGATAAGTTTACTAAATGTCAACTCGTTTTTTCGCAAATATTCGTCTAGATTAGAAAATCAGTTGCCATTGTTGCTAAACATAGCAGTAAATTTTCCATAGCAACACATGCTGATATAGAGGCGTTCGTGTTACTGGTTGAAATTTCTTGGTAAATCCCTTGTGTGCTGAGAGTCGAAATGATTGGCCGATTGACTTGTCTCCGTGTGTGGGTCCTCTAAGACACCTAGATAGATACTCAATATTGGAAAATTTGAAGGAAGAGAGAGATACTGTACAACTTCCAATCAACTATAATGACATCAAACACAGAGCACAATCTCTTAGAACATATGTGGGCATTCCATATCATCACCAGTTCTTACATCCAGGAATTTGTATAAATTCATTGATTTCAATTGTGACTCATTGATATTACAGTCAAATGTTATTATGTTCCTTCATTTTGTTAGGTAGACAATCTGACATTTTTTAACATTTGAGAGAATTGGTTCGTGAACCGAAGGAGAAATCAAGAAAAAATTGTTAGTTTTCTAAATAGTGTAGCTTAGAGAATAAGAGTTTTAATCCCATGTAATGGTTACCATCTTTTAACAGATTATTTGGAAACAATTTGATATATGAACTACAGCTTTTGGTCTTATAATTTTTTCTGAATTGTATTTTAGTTGCAATCAAAATAAAGCACATTAATTATTTATGTAGACCACAGGTACACATATCTCAAAATAAAATCAAACCAGGAGCCTAATTTTTTTCTGGAAGTTTCTTGCGCTGTTATGTTTAAAGCAGACTGTTAAAAAGATGTTCCTGTCGTAAATTATGTTTCAAAAAAATTTTAAAGATCATTATCAAAAACTACAGTAATTAACTCATAGTTTTTCTTAAAAATCTTCAATTTTATGACTTAAGTCATAAGAATAGTCATCTACTTTTTACTTAAGTATGTATTAAGACAGTATACAAAACTGCAGCCCTCTGTCTCCAATAGTTTTAACCAGTGTGAACCAGAACATTAAAAAAATGAACTTCTGGGGAATTCAAGTTAAACCTTGTTCCTCTGCCTATCCTGCATAATACTAACGCATCCTAGATCCGTATTCATATTGTTTCTGGTGTTGTACTCCTTCCAGTTCCTTTTTCAGACGTCCTCTTTTTGTTTATGCTTCATTGGTGGCTTCCAACAATGATATCTCTGCTTCAAAGAGTCTCCTGCAGCAGTATTACAGTCACTGATATAAAAAGAGAATTCCTCATCGAAAAACCAAACGAAACACTCAGCTGCTCAAGAGCAATAAATTGCAATATGTGAGTAGCACATCTATAGACTGTATAACAAAATTTCTATTAACGAATATTGATTCTTTGTTGAAGTAATATAAACACACAAAGATACTTTCAAACAGAATTTCATCAGCATGCTATACCCTTAGAGTCCTGTCATCAGTGAGGCACAGTCAGTGGCTTTTAGTTTTATATTATTCATATACACATTCATTTCTTAACCATAGCAGTTTTTTCTGGGGAAAAAATGCACAAAATATAAATGCAGTTTTCAAACTACATAAAAAGGCCATCAAATAATAATCAAAAATAGTAGTCGGCTCATTGATAACATCTGTTCAAAACACTTGGCATTTGAAATGCTCTATGTGAGTTCGTTTACCTATCAGTTACATACATCAAAAATAACATTGATAATTACTGCACAAATAGCTCTGTCTGTGACCATGGGACAAGTTCTAGACCGAATTAACATATACGAGAATACACTAAACATAAAACGCAAAACAGTATTTTATATCGAGGAATAAAACAGTGCAATAAATTATGCAATTTGTCCAAAACTGAGCACAATAAACTGAAAAAGGACTCTGAAGAAATTGCCAAAGGAGGATTGTAAAAAATTTAGCACAAATCAGTAATAATAACTTTAATACAACATCTAACATCCACATAACGCTTTTACACTATATTTTTTTTCTTTTTTACTTTTCTGTAAAAAACTTTCTCCTAAAGCTGTGCAGTGTGTAACACTAACACCTTATCCTCTTTCTGGACTCAGCACCTCACTCATTATAGAGCGGTGCTGACTTAGTTTTTCAGATTGCAAATGGGAAGTTGTGGTACACAGAATGGTCGTGAGTGTTATGAATTAGCGTGTGTATAGCATGTGCAATGACTGGGAATGAGAAATGAATAAACAGTGTATTATCAGACTATCACATAAATAAATGTCTGTTTTGTCAACCAAAAGAGGTAGCGCCACTTCAAACAGAGTAGCCCTGTATTTAGGTGCATGGAGGCTCCAAACTCCATCCAGGCATCCTCATTTAAATTTTCTATGGTTTCCCTAAATTATTTCGGGCAAATGCCAGGATGGTTCCTACTGTAAGGTGACAGGTGTCTACATGTCCCATCCTTGACATATTAGAGCTGCAAGTATGTAAATGTCTGTAAATGTCAATTACTTTATTTTTGTTTTTCTGAAATTTTAATGCCAAGACATGTCCAATATCCTTGTAAAAGAAATCTATGGATCAATAAAACTGCTGCTACTACTACTAATGCTACCTTAAATACACTTTATAGAAAAACCTGGATATGAGTGTGGTACACATATTATAAGCATTTATTGTAAATAATGATGGAAACTGGTCATATGTTGGAGAGATCACATAAATCTTTGGATCAATGGAAGTTAACAATATTAAAGGATGCATTAATTTTCTTAAATATCCTCGTTTGTATGGTTACATTGTATCTAAATGTGGCGGATCGGACTTTATGCAGCAGAAGAATTTCTTGCAGAATTAAAAACTTATGGAGTAACTACATTTATTGGACATTTGTTTGCAAACTTAAATTTTTATATGGAAATTTTCGAGGAACGTGGGCTGGAAGAGCTGCCAACATACACCAGTGTAATGCAAGAAATAAGAGACAAAATTTAAATTTGCGATTGCTCTTGGCCAGGAGAACTGCGAGAAGGGACCGAGTTAATTTTTAACGTCATAAAAAGAAATTACTGGAGAAAAATTACATATTTATCGGAATTCGAGAATATACATGCTTTTATTTGTCAAATTATTGCTTGGAGAAAGAGTTAGACGATTTAGATATGAATTTAAATTACAAGTCAATAATTAAGCCTGACGTTGTTAAAACTACATCATGCCTGCATAAAAACAGAGTGATTTTCTATGTGTAAATGTACATGCAGACATGAAAGGGATAGTGTGTGTGAGAGAGACAGAAGAAACTATGTCATAACTGTAGATTCATCAGTGAGGCTTACCTGATCATTGCTCTGTAGAACAGTTAATCTGCTTCCTCCCATATTTTCGTAATCAGAAACTGTTGCTTTCGAAGTAAATGTGCTTCTGTTTTTGTAAATGTTACATCACAACTTCGCCATAGTCTAATGGTGCACTATCCTGTTAATGGCAGAGGATTCTTAATACCTCAAAACTGCACACAGCATGCCAGCAGCCAAAACATCCAAGTAACTACAAGAATGTAATCTATTTAAAAAAACGTGGAGCGTTGTAAGATGCTACACTGAGAAATGAAAAGGTTGTAAACGAGGAATACGTCTAAGTAGATGCTATTTAAGGAGGGCCGAACTGGTAATCTAACATGGAAAGATTAGCACTTTGCTATGTCGGAGTACTGGCTATTCTATGTGTTTTTTTAATGTCCCTGTAAATATATACCAATTAATGAATACGTAAAATACAACGAATAACCGCATATAAGTCTGCTTTAAAATCATTTTGTTCATAACAGTACATAAACTGATACCATCCTCCACATTAAAGACACACTGATCAGTATTTTTGACAGCTCTCATGAGGGACACGCCAGATCTATAGATGATGCTAGATGTTTGGATACTTCCAATCACATGTTGTATGTCGTCAGCTGACGTAAAAATGGTCATTGTAGAGGAGAACTTTGCTAATGATAATAGTAAGTCAGGGGGATAGAATGTTAATAACGATTCATTACCGGAAATAGCCCCAGGTATTAGATAGCTAATAAAAAAGATTAGATTGTGCAATACATGCAGTGTCTGCAATGTGCGGTCTAGGTCATGAGTTACAGCTCGCCAGCTGTTAACTACCACGTGTGGGCAATTTTTTGATGGTTAGTGCCTGGGTAGCGGAGGGCAGCCAAGAGGCCACTCTCCCTCTCAACCGCTCTCTCTGGTAGCCTCATCTATCGTGTATGGGTTGCGAAAAAAAACCCCAAGAGGCCATCTCACTCGCAGTCATTTATCCGGTGTGAGGGCTATTCTGCCTGTGTGACAAAAAGTGGCCTTTCACCACAACATTTGCATTCCAGTATCGTAACTTGCATTGTAGCGGAAGCAGGAGGACTGCGAACCGGTCGGTGCAGGAAGTGCGGAGGCCTCGCGCATTTTGAAGTGGGTTCCGGAAGATATGCTTCTGTTTGGATAGTTTTACCAATCCTGAGCAGTTCCAATGGCGGCAATAACAGCAGAGGTGGGAAAAATTCTTTATAGTTGACTGCAGCTTTTTTTATGTAAAATACTTGTCTGTAGAAACACCTCTTCTCAGATTTTCGAACCGATATTTACAAGTTTATTGTAATCCTATAGTGCCATACTGGTCTAAGACAGTGTTGTAGTGATATTATTGTTTATAACCATTAATAATGCGAGGATAAGTTCCCTGTAGTGTTTTATATAGTAAGAGCGTATTTGTTACAATGTACTAATTGTTTCACAAGACATTTCAATGCATTTGTTAAAATATGACACTGCGCAAATTGTTTAACATTTATGTCTAATATTTAATGTACATGTGTCTTAGGCTGGCGATCTTAAAAATTGGGGGACAATCGGTTTAAAAAAGTAAAAAATTTCTCCAAAATTATAAACAGCAATGGGAGGTGGTAATATATTGTAGTGCTTACAGAAAATGTCATGGCTTTTAACAAACTATGACGTCATACATAAATTATGCAGGCACAAGTTCCTCATGGACTAGGTAGAGAACAATAATTTATATATTTCAATAGAGCACTGTGGTAATTGCTAAACATTACATGTCTCATATTTGTGTGTGTGTGTGTGGTTGGCCATCTTGAAAGGTGGGGGGAATTAGGCAAATAATTACCTAAACATTGTAGATAACAATAGGAGGTGGTCGTAAGTTAGGATGCTGTTTTTAACACACTATCATGCTAATGAGAGAAAGAGGTTAATAACGCTTTTTCTTTCTATTATCCCTGAGAGCAGTTGCTGGTCTCTCTGATGATCCTGCCACTATAGTTCACTTAACTCAAAGGACAATGCTCACATAATTGGATTAGAGAGAAAATGGAGAGGGGCAATTTGTTTTCCCACCATTTTTAAGTCATCCTATTGGCCTAGATGAACAAGGGAAGGGGGTGGTCTCTATTTTCATGCCGTTTTTTAGTCAGACAATTGCCCAGGAGGTGAAAAGGGGAGTTTCCTTGAGATGTGATTGATATTAGGTTACTGCCTGACTTTGGATATGTCACATGAAAGTCTCCAAGAGGCGTGGGTGATAACCTTGAGATGAGATCGTTATTTAAGCTGCTTTTGGTACTGTTTCACTACTCAAGACCCCCCTCCCCCTTCTACCCACCCCCCTCCTCCCTTTGGGTTAGTGGGCGTAGCTGTAAGAAAGCAGTGGTCATTCCCATCTACAAGAAAGTTAACAAAGGCTATCCACAAAACAACTATGCAGTCTTCTTGACATTCATCTGTTGCAGAATGTTAGAAGATATTCTGTGTTTCAACTTAATGAGGTATCCCAATAGGATGGTCTCCTCCACACCATTCTGGAAATATTCGTCAGTATTGCTTGACTTCCGAAAACTATTTGACCCAGTACCAAACTTACGCTTATTATTTGATTGGGGGTTTCTCTGTAGGATGCACACAAAATGTTGTCTCGGATGGTGAGTCATCGACATATGAGATGTAACTTCCGGTTTGCCCCAGGGAAGTGTGCTGGGAATCTTACTGTTCATTTTGTATATTACTGTGATGAGCTTGCACACAATATTAATAGTTACGTCAGACTTTTTGCAGATGATGCAGGGTAACGGAATAGATAATGAAGTATAATGTAATACCGTCTGGAGAAAGCCTCACAGATATCCATTTAGATCTTAATAAAATTTCAAATTTTCACGAAGATTTCCAACTTGCTTTCATTGTTCAGAAAAGTAAAACTGAGCTTTTCTCAAAATGAGAAAGTAAACGTGTTATCCAGTGACTGCAATGTCAGTGAGTCACAATTGGAATTAGTTAACAAACACAAGCACTAAGTGTAGCGATTTATGTGGATGTGAATTGGAATGATCACATAGGCTCAGCTGTAGGCGAAGCGAGTGGCAGACTGCGGTTCATTTATAGAATACACGAAAATGGATTATTCGGCAGAAAATTGTTTACAAGATGGCACGATTGGTGACAGGCTGCTACGACTCATGGAAGAGCCTCACGTAAATAATGACAAAACTGAACAGACACATGCATGAAGACAGATGTCAACTATTCCAGTGTGAGTGAGAAATCTAAGAATTACTACAGCCTCCTACGTAGCAAAGACAAGATCAGACTTATTACTACTCGTACAGAGGCCTTTAACCATTCATCACGTGCTCCAAAGGCGAATGGAGGGGTAAGAAATGCTAGTAAATGGTATGAGGTGACATACTCTTTTGCCCCGCACTGCGCCTAAGCTTGCAGAGTATGGATGTAGGTGTGGTTCAAGCGCATCAGGTGGGCTGGGATGTGTAGTTAGGCGAATGGATAGGCAGGTGGATTAAAAATATGTTGCCTGCTACATTCCAAGAGATAAGACAAGACCGAGACGAAGGTGTGTACTTGACATAAGAAAACATGCAAGAGCAGCATCTGCATACGGCTGCACATCGTAAGATACTAGCTCTGGAGGGAATCGATATGCAACGGTTTAGTTTTATGACTGTGGTTTTGTTGTGCTCTTCAGTCCAGAGACTGGTTTGATGCACCTTTCCATGCTACTCTATCCTGTGCAAGCTTCTTCATCTCCCAGTACCTACTGCAACCTACATCCTTCTGAATCTGCTTAGTGTATTTCTCTCTTGGTCTCCCTCTACGATTTTTATCCTCGACGCTGCCCTCCAATACTAAATTAGTGATCCAGAACACATGTCCCACCAACCGATCCCATATTCTAGTCAAGTTGTGTCACAAATTTCTCTGCTCCCCAATTCTGTTGAATACTTACTCATTATTTATGTGATTTACCTATCTAATATTCAGCATTCTTCTGTAGCGCCACATTTCGAAAGCTTCTATTCCCTTCTTGTCCAAACTATTTATCGTCCACGATTCACTTCCAGACATGGCTACATTCCATACAAATACTTTCATCAATCTCTTCGTCATCTGCGGAGCTAGTTGGCATATAAACTTGTACTACTGTGGTACGTGGGGCCTTCATATCTATCTTGGCTACAATAATGCGTTCACTATGCTGTTTGTAGCAGCTGACCCGCACTCCTATTTTTTATTCATTATTAAACCTACTCCTTCATTACCCCTATTTTATTTTGTATTTATAACCCCCCTCCCCCCCCCCCCCCATGAACCATGGACCTTGCCGTTGGTGGGGAGGCTTGCGTGCCTCAGCGATACAGATAGCAGTACCGTAGGTACAACCACAACGGAGGGATATCTGTTGAGAGGCCAGACAAACGTGTGGTTCCTGAAGAGGGGCAACAGCCTTTTCAGTAGCTGCAAGGGCAACAGTCTGGATGATGGACTGATGTGGCCTTGTGACAATAACCAAAACGGCCTTGCTGTGCTGGTACTGCGAACGGCTGAAAGCAAGGGGAAACTACAGCCGTAATTTTTCCCGAGGGCATGCAGCTTTCCTGTATGATTAAATGATGATGGCGTCCTCTTGGGTAAAATATTCCGGAGGTAAAATAGTCCCCCATTCGGGTCTCCGGGCGGGGACTACTCACGGGGATGTCGTTATCAGGAGAAAGAAAACTGGCGTTCTACGGATCGGAGCGTGGAATGTCAGATCCCTTAATCGGGCAGGTAGGTTAGAAAATTTAAAAAGGGAAATGGATAGGTTAAAGTTAGATGTAGTGGGAATTAGTGAAGTTCGGTGGCAGGAGGAACAAGACTTCTGGTCAGGTGACTACAGGACTATAAACACAAAGTCAAATAGAGGTAATGCAGGAGTAGGTTTAATAATGAATAGGAAAATAGGAATGCGGGTAAGCTACTACAAACAGCATAGTGAACGTATTATTGTGGCCAAGATAGATACGAAGCCCACACCTACTACAGTAGTACAAAAATGGCTCTGAGCACTATGGGACTTAACTTCTAAGGTCATCAGTCCCCTATAACTTAGAAGTACTTAAACGTAACTAACCTAAGGACATCACACACATCCATGCCCGAGGCAGGATTCGAACCTGCGACCGGAGCGGTCGCGCGGTTCCAGACGGTAGCGCCTAGAACCGCTCGGCCACCCCGGCCGGCTACAGTAGTACAAGTTTATATGCCAACTAGCTCTGCAGATGACGAAGAAATTGAAGAAATGTATGATGAAATAAAATAAATTATTCAGATAGTGAAGGGAGACGAAAATTTAATAGTCATGGGTGACTGGAATTCGAGTGTAGGAAAAGGGAGAGAAGGAAACGTAGTAGGTGAATATGGACTGGGGCAAAGAAATGAAAGAGGAAGCCACCTGGTAGAATTTTGCACAGAGCACAACTTAATCATAGCTAACACTTGGTTTAAGAATCATGATAGAAAGTTGTATACATGGAAGAACCCTGGAGATACTAAAAGGTATCAGATAGATTATATAATGGTAAGACAGAGATTTAGGAACCAGGTTTTAAATTGTAAGACATTTCCAGGGGCAGATGTGGACTCTGACCACAATCTATTGGTTATGACCTGTAGATTAAAACTGAAGAAACTGCAGAAAGGTGGGAATTTAAGAAGATGGGACCTGGATAAACTGAAAGAACCAGAGGTTGTACAGAGTTTCAGGGAGAGCATAAGGGAACAATTGACAGGAATGGTGCAAAGAAATACAGTGGAAGAAGAATGGGTAGCTTTGAGGGATGAAGTAGTGAAGGCAGCAGAGGATCAAGTAGGTAAAAAGACGAGGGCTAGTAGAAATCCTTGGGTAACGGAAGAAATATTGAATTTAATTGATGAAAGGAGAAAATATAAAAATGCAGTAAATGAAACAGGCAAAAAGGAATACAAACGTCTCAAAAATGAGATCTACAGGAAGTGCAAAATGGCTAAGCACGGATGGCTAGAGGACAAATTTAAGGATGTAGAGGCTTATCTCACTAGGGGTAAGATAGATACTGCCTACAGGAAAATTAAAGAGACCTTTGGAGATAAGAGAACCACTTGTATGAACATCAAGAGCTCAGATGGAAACCCAGTTCTAAGCAAAGAAGGGAAAGCAGAAAGGTGGAAGGAGTATATAGAGGGTCTATACAAGGGCGATGTACTTGAGGACAATATTATGGAAATGGTAGCGGATGTAGATGAAGATGAAATGGGAGATACGATACTGCGTGAAGAGTTTGACAGAGCACTGAAAGACCTGAGTCGAAACAAGGCCCCAGGAGTAGACAACATTCCATTGGAACTACTGACGGCCTTGGGAGAGCCAGTCCTGACAAAACTCTACCATCTGGTGAGCAAGATGTATGAAACAGGCGAAATACCCTCAGAATTCAAGAAGAATATAATAATTCCAATCCCAAAGAAAGCAGGTGTTGACAGATGTGAAAATTACCGAACAATCAGTTTAATAAGCCACAGCTGCAAAATACTAACACGAATTCTTTACAGACGAATGGAAAAACTAGTAGAAGCCGACCTCGGGGAAGATCAGTTTGGATTCCGTAGAAATACTGGAACACGTGAGGCAATACTGACCTTACGACTTATCTTAGAAGAAAGATTAAGGAAAGGCAAACCTACGTTTCTAGCATTTGTAGACTTAGAGAAAGCTTTTGACAATGTTGACTGGAATACTCTCTTTTAAATTCTAAAGATGGCAGGGGTAAAATACAGGGAGCGAAAGGCTATTTACAATTTGTACAGAAGCAGATGGCAGTTATAAGAGTCGAGGGACATGAAAGGGAAGCGGTGGTTGGGAAGGGAGTAAGACAGGGTTGTAGCCTCTCCCCGATGTTATTCAATCTGTATATTGAGCAAGCAGTAAAGGAAACAAAAGAAAAATTCGGAGTAGGTATTAAAATCCATGGAGAAGAAATAAAAACTTTGAGGTTCGCCAATGACATTGTAATTCTGTCAGAGACAGCAAAGGACTTGGAAGAGCAGTTGAACGGAATGGATGGTGTCTTGAAGGGAGGATATAAGATGAACATCAACAAAAGCAAAACGAGGATAATGGAATGTAGTCGAATTAAGTCGGGTGATGTTGAGGGTATTAGATTAGGAAATGAGACACTTAAAGTAGTAAAGGAGTTTTGCTATTTGGGGAGCAAAATAACTGATGATGGTCGAAGTAGAGAGGATATAAAATGTAGACTGGCAATGGCAAGGAAAGCGTTTCTGAAGAAGAGAAATTTGTTAACATCGAGTATAGATTTAAGTCTCAGGAAGTCATTTCTCAAAGTATTTGTATGGAGTGTAGCCATGTATCGAAGTGAAACAAGGACGACAAATAGTTTGGACAAGAAGAGAATAAAAGCTTTCGAAATGTGGTGCTACAGAAGAATGCTGAAGATTAGATGGGTAGATCACATAACTAATGAGGAAGTATTGAATAGGATTGTGGAGAAGAGAAGTTCGTGGCACAACTTGACGAGTAGAAGGGATTGGTTGGTAGGACATGTTCTGAGGCAGCAAGGGATCATCAATTTAGTATTGGAGGGCAACGTGGAGGGTAAAAATCGTTGGGGGAGACCAAGAGATGAAGACACTAAGCAGATTCAGAAGGATGTAGGTTGCAGTAGGTACTGGGAGATGAAGAAGCTTGCACAGGATAGAGTAGCATGGAGACCTGCATCAAAGCAGTCTCAGGACTGAAGACCACAACAACAACATTTATAATCCTGTATTTACCTGATCATAAGCCCTGTTCCTCTGGCCACTGAACTTCACTAACTCCCACCATATCTAACTTTAACATATCCGTTTCCCTTTTTAAATTTTCTAACCTACCTGCCCGTTTAAGGGATCTGACATTCCACGCTCCGATCCGTAGAATGCCAGTTTTCTTTCTCCTGATTGTATAAACTGCATATTCATCAAACAAGGAGACGCCATACAACCAAAACTATTCTCGGCCTTCCTAAAGGAATAAGAAGTTCCTGCCAGTGACTAAAAAGCTCGTTAAACTTCATGCTTTCCACATGTTATGGGTTTCAGGTAACATATTCCAGATTTCCCCCCTGTCAGAGTGGCTGTATTGTCAGCGAAATAATTAGTATTTCCTTTTCAGGAATTAGTTGTAAATATCCAGAAGGTTCCATCCTATAAAATATGAAGGATGTGGTATAGTGCTTAATTAGATGGTGCCTTCACCTGAAAAAAGAGGACTTTATATCTGCTACCTGACATCGTGCTTTTGGGTTCCCGAAGTGACAGCGTGACGGCCGATTTACTTCCCAGTCAGTTTGTTCCATCGACGAGGCGTTAAATTATGTACACTCCGTTCCTCTTCGTCAGTCCACAAACTAATCGTAGAGCGGATGCTCGTGATGTATTACTCCTCCTGCCCTCCTAAAGCAGTATATTTGTGTTTTCACGGTACCATTTCGACTGCTTACTGAGTATCAGTGTATCTACTCGACAGTTTCGCTCTGGGTACGTTCGTCACGCCCCGTGTGCAGACACGCAGCTTACGGCTACGCTAGCGCAAATGCAGCCACGCAAACGGTACAATTATCCGTCAAGGACGAACGAGCGCAGACTGATTTCGCCATGGCCTGGATGTCGTAAGCAGGACAGTCACGCACGCGGCGTCTGGCCGTGATGGAGTGGCGCGGCCAGCCACAACAGGTACGCGCCTGTGCTAGTACCTGGTGACGAGTGGAGTGTCTGCGCGGCTGGCGCTCGCTGCCTTATCGCATGTCTGCGCCGCTCCGGAGTTCGTTGCCCTCCCCTCCCCTCGTCGCTCCCCCCACCAGGCCGTTTCGCGAAGCGGAGGCGGCGCCGCTACGTACCGGAGGCAGCAGCCGCTCGCAGAGTCCAGCCGCTGCCAGACATCCGTATCAGTTCTGCCAGACACCGTTTGCGTTTCCCAGTTTACAATTTACTCACGGCTCACCGTTTAGCTTAGTTAGACTGTGCTTGTTTCCTGTGCCGGTGCCGTTTTGTGAGCACGTGACGTCGCCCAAGTGTTTGCTTGTGTTCACGCGGCAACGTTTGCCCGTTTCTGCTCCGTCGTGTATCCTCGACAGCAACGGGGACGAGAAACGTATATATCTCGCTTTGAGGGAAAACTTACCGAAATTGCGCTTTGTGAACCATCAGTTCAACTGCATAAAGTGACGCAAACATTGTAAGTTCAGTTGCCTAAGTGACGGTTGAATTCTGTCGCCGCGGTTTTTGGTTCAGACTGTATCTCAGATGCTGCTTGTGGCCAATGCGCGAAAGTCGTCTACAACGAAAGAGCAGTGCCCTGTATCTCAGTCTCTTTTCTTCCCAACGATGGATATAATTTTATATTTCACTCAAAAAATAATAGAACTGTGTGTGCTTCTTTATCAGAAATAATTTTATTATGCAACAAAGAACGAAAATGCAATGAAATGTAGAGATATCCATAGATCATTTTCTGTGAAGCTGAGCGTGACAATGTTTATTGTGGCTTCTTATGAAATTCAGATTTCACACGTACCTTATGTCACTAAAGGCATTTGTGTAACAACCTATGCAGTTTGACACTGAGTAATCTTCTGGTAGCTCTCCTATAAGTTACGGGGATAGCCTTATTAGCCCATTGCACAATTTGTTGAAGCGGCAGTTATTCTTCTAATGGCACCAGCAAATCGCGTAATTGCATTAACCAGTGTTGGTCACATTATGCTATCTCGCCATGGGCGTATTAGGCTGTACCGTGAGAAAACATCCAAGTAATTCTGAAATAATCCTAGAAGCGTGTTGGATTACAGCGATCTGCCCTATTCATGATTAGACGCTATAATAGATGACGTGCCAGTAACTGAAACTTGTTCTCAAGTTGGCAAGCTTGTAAACATTTTTCTCTCGTTCACCGCACTCGCATGAACGTAACAGGCTGAGTGGAAAGATGCTAATGTGTTTGGTAGTGTGGTTTTATTTATTAACTGTAATAACGACATGGACTTAAAACTCACATCATATGCGGCAGCATACTGTTAATAGTTTTCATTCGTTACTATACATACCACGCTTTACTACTATTTTTAGAAAGTGCCACATTTCGTCGGCTTCCTTCAGCTTCAACGAGAAGTGACCAGAGATACTTGTTTTAATGATTATAATACACTTTCTCGGTGTCTCTGTTTACCTTGTGTGAGAGTTCTAGCAAGTTTGTCATGTATTCTTGTCCGTACGACATGAAAGCTCAGTATCGTTTTTTTTGTAATAATGCTGCTCAGTAAACATATCAGCATACTTGTTGTTCGAAGTGTTTTATGTTTCTCTGAACTTCATTGGTAATGCATCACTCTTTTAGCCGTGTAACTGATATTTTCCTGTCGTTTTTTACTTCCACTATAATAGGTAGATTCAACGTCTAAATTATAGTTTCTTTTAAAATAAAAAATAGGTAAGCATGCACTTTCTTCCCTATTTAATTAGCGGAAAGGCAACAAATTTTCTTTTTTTGTTTCGATAGATTAATATATTGCGGCATCATGAGAACTTATTACTTAATGTCGTCTAGCTGAAACGCAAACTCAGTGTAGCCACTTATGTACTGTATAGCGGTTTATCTATATCTTCATGTTCCAGTATTCATTATCTGAAGGACGTTGCACAATACTTCTTTTCCTTTGGACATTTTCTGCTTCACATTTTCACGATTAACGTCTTCATCCCCTTTAACGTCTTATGTATTATAGTGCGTCGCAAATGCGATTTTGTGTAGTATTGTCATGTTTTAACTTTTTAAAATGATATTCGTCATCCTATTCTGTCAGATAGCTCACTCAAGTAGTGGGCTTTCGTACAGTGTGGCGAAAAATGTCACCTGATAAATTTCATCGTAATAGCATTCGGTAGTTCGTATGATTTTGTTAGGAGCTGCAGCTATTATATTCCTCTTCAGTTGCTACTTAATTTATGTTCATCATTGACAGAAACAAATATTAAACGTCTTTTGGAATTGAATGTTACTTTGTTTGGTTAAAGGCAAAATAAACAGTCTCTTAAGCCTGTTATTTTGTTCAGACGGTGCCCTATAGCTTGTAAATGTTTGGAGAAAGGCACATTTAACATTTAGCAAGAGTCGCTGCCGAAATAAACCATTATTCATTACCAGTTATGATAACGAATCATCAGCGAGTAACATAACATGATTTGCATCAATCTGCCCCATAAGGCGTCGTTCTTAAGGTGACATCAAAAAATAAAATTTCAAGCACGCTATATCACTGAAACCGCCATAAATAATGAAATGCATTAATATAGTTAACAATAAAATGCACCGATGTAGTTAAATAATCCTACTACACCGCCTGTATTCAGGAACCTGAATAGAAACACTGTAGTGTAAAAAACGGTTTATTTCATTAGCAACACTTGGTAATTCTTAAATGACTTTCTTTAATCTACTGTTTCTCCACTTTTTAACTGACAGGGTCGAGTATATATGCTGACGTGTATCAGCTTTGGAATTAAACGTTGCGGCGCTGATTTCCAGCATTTCTTATTCATTCTGCAAATCTACTTTCCAAAAGTTGCCTAAAACAACGATCCGTTGTGATTAATGATTTAAGCTGCATACTGAAGACTACAGAAGTAAACAAATACCTTTATAGCGCTTGTGGTCTACGAAAATGATAACTTTGCTAACTCCCAAGAACAGTATCTTTATGGCACTGAAAACGTTTAGTCGTGAACACAGGCCGTTTCAAAACTTGTAATCCTGATGAGCATTTGAGCAACAGCAGATTTTTTTTTTCAATGTGTCGTACATACTATGCATCATCAAATACTTGTTACTTGCTAGCTTTGTTGAATGTTGCTGCTGACTGAAGAAATAATTGTATTCAGACTACATGAATGTCACAAGAAAATAATTTTGAGAGCTATTGAAATGTATGTTTTCAGAAGATATATCATGGAATTTAGTCATAGGATGAGAATCGGTATAGCGAACACGAAATACTGCTAGGCCTAAAACACTACCGTCTGTACGGCTGGTGCGATGACTACCCAGGATCCGTTTTAAAAGTATAAGGGAAAGCGACAATTCTTACTCTCTAACATCTAGGTCATAAAGATCAGGGCATGGGTTCACTCGGACAAACAGAGTATCAGCTGTGATCTTCTTGATTTAACATACAATCGCTCTCCTGTTTCACTTGCTTGTCTGTAGCCATGTTTCAGCAAGGAAAGAGAAAGGTAATAGCTATTCCCATCTGCGAATAAAGGGAAAAGAACAGGAAATCAACCACTATTCTTACATTCCGAAAATCTTAATCGAGATTAGAAGATGGGATCTCAGACGAAATTTGCAGTGAGTACGCGTAATAAGTGAAGCGTTTTTCGGACGTTTCCCTGACGTAACTCAGGGTCGTACTGAAGAAGGCGAGGCAGAAAAAAAAGTGTGAAATGAGTCACTGTCAAAATAGTGACTTCTTTCGCTCGAAAATGCCCGGCCACGGAATTATTGAAGTTCTGAAGTAGGCTGCAGTTTGAGAGTTCTGCAGATTTTTATTACATTACCATTTTGATAATGAAATAGTGCTGATATCTCACGGGCTAATCGCCAGTGACTCTCATTTACACACAGTTTGTCTGTTATCTTTGTTTGTTGAAACACAAACAAATATTTTATGTTCAAAAGTCTCCTTTTTAAAATTTATAACATTTCATCGGTAGTCTTGTTGTAACATTAAATTATTTTTATATTACAAATTACAGTGCTTTAGACTAAATGCAGTGATATAGCTTTGGATTGTCTACATGATGAAATAGGTACTGCTAGTAATTTTATAAGCGTTCGTAGTAACCTGTTATGTTGAAGTAGTACTGCCTTTCGACGAAACATGTGCCATACTTCCATTCTGCTGTGCACGTATTTGTAATACGGCAAATGGGAAGATTTGGCTCATGTAAGGACATTACATTTCGTCAACCTCCTTCCATCTACAGTTCTGATTTTGATAGTATCGTACAATTTTGTCTCCTTCAAGAGATGAATATTCAAGTGTGGAATCAACCAGGCAGAAATGAAAATGAAATCTTTCGACCACAATGCAACACTTGAAAATTACAACTTCTTAGTAGTTCTTTGAGCTAGTCTTGGAGAGTGCGTATTTGAATTCAGAATGCACAAGCGTACACATCTTACTTAGAAGACCTACACAGAGTATAGCATCATTTTCTGACCTTTAACTGTATCTTCTCTACTTGGCATGCGTGTAAACTGAGGTGGTAGGCGCGAACATAGCAAGTAACCCACTGTTACTATAGTAAGATCGTATAGAATATAGTGAATGCTTTAAATACGTTCGATCATTCCAAATCTGCGAGTATGTGCGTTTCTGTAGACATTATCAAGTTAAAATTAGTGCGTGAAATGAGAGAAGTAATACTATCTCCTCGACACATTTATCTTTTAACAATTTTGCTTTTTTGTGGAAACTAATCCTAGATAACAACTCAGTGAGTCATCGTATTTCCTTCACTTACAGGTTTAGATAACAATTACCTATTGTATTTTTGCATGACCTCCATTCACGTCATCCTTCTGAGACTTTCTTTTGAATGTATTGCAAATCACTTCAACGAAAGGTACGTGATATGCATTATACGAGGTGCATTTTGAATAGAGCAACTTCCTTGTGCTTCCCAGAATGTTGGGCTTCTGAAGTTCCCACATATTATGTTCCTACGAGGCATTCTGCTGACAATCGAAAAGTTGTGATTATCAGAAACGAGACACGCTCTTGTATTAGCAAATGAGTCGTCGTTCATTTAGTGTTAAATATCGTTCACTTGGAAGGCTAATCTTTATGTTCATACTTATCGGTTGCAGATTAAAAATCCTTATTGGTTATAGCTGTTGATTCACGCAATATCCATCGCAAAAATGGTCTCTGGGATTATTGAACTGTAGCGTGAGACTTTTTATGGCGCATTCAATCCTTCATTTACTGTTCAAGTAAAGTAGGGGATGGTTCGCACTAAATCCTAGAAAACTAAGGGGGGGGGGGAAATATTATAGTGTTACTAAAACAACGTAAACTTTACTACTCCATATTTTAGTCAAAAGAAGTCATAGTTATACAAAAGTTAATTGCGACTATACTGTTTCCAGAGGTATGTCACGTACAAAATAAGTAACAAAGCCTGTTTTACCCCCTATACTGGCAGTAACAGATGGGCGGGAACCGCGAATTGTTGCCAACTGCAATCGTAAATTATACGAAGGTTTAGTAATTTTGGGTTAAGCAAAAATTAATATTTTGACTCATTCGTAATAAGTAATCTAAAACCAACTTTACGTAAGATTTATGTGGTTCCTCTACGTTTTCTACACTAAATCAATTTAAATGTAAAAAAACCTGTAGAATGAAACTTAACTGCAAACTGCAAATAGCACAAAGATGTGATTATGCACGATTCCCCACCCCCATGAGAAAATTACACACAGTGGTTGGGGGATTGTTCGCTTGAGAAGCAACTGCCCAACTTACCTGCACAGTAAAATGTATCTCTGTTTTATTTTCTACATATTTTTTAAAAATTTCTATGGCTTCCAGTTACCAGTTATGATTTTTGTTCACACAATATACAATAAAGTACTTATTAGTAAATTATTCGCATCCTGAAATGAGTTCCATTTTAAATGTTGTGTGTCGCGCACTGAGATTTTAGTCACTCTTTTCCAACTATTTAGTGTAATTATAAAAAATCTTGTTTATTTTAACCCGGCTCTGTTATTCAGCTTTTGTGGGTGTTCTTATTGTGTTTGAACTATAACGATTTGAAATATTTTGGCAAGAATATGGAGTAGTTTCGAAAACAACATACAACTACAAAGTACTTTAAGCTATGAAGCAGCCAATAAAGTAACAACTTTTATCCCCCTCTACAGCAGACCAGATTTAACATCCAGTACAGAGAATAATTATACTCTTCCATACTCTTCCGTACCATAGTTTCAAATTTTCGGAGAAATGGTGGTGGCACAATTTTGACAAATGTTCTGTTAAAGTCTTTTCCTTGTGTTTCCTACTGGAACGCGGCTGAAATACGCTTGCTCTCATCCAATCAGATAATTGACGTATTTTACTGTGTAATCTGGCAATCACTTTGAATGAAAACTAGTATATTTTGTTCCTTTTTGTTAAGCCGCACAGTAGAACTACATCAGTTTTCTTCTTCACTGTCTTACCGAAGTTGTGAAGTATATCTGCACATAATCAGTGTTAAGCGTTCAAACCCCGTGTTTAGGAAAACTGTTTTTTGGTTGTTTTACATCTGATATTTATTGTCTATGCTGATGTCCCATTATAACAGCTATTAAAGACCACTGTTTGCGCAACGAAAAATGTTAGATAAAGGTATATTTGGCAAAGAAAACAAAGATTTTGTTTCACAAACAGCATTGACGCTGAAGATGAATTTCAAAATCTTGTAGGTACACTTTCCATAAGTACCACAGATGTGTGGTTAGTCTATTACTTGCAGGAAGAGATGAAGTAAGAAACATTTATCCCTCCCTGCATAGTTGAGTTATGATTCTTTTTTCCTTACACATTACGGACGATGAACTCACTTTTTGCTTGACTGTTGTCCTAGTTCATAGACAAATGTGAAATTTCCCCGGATCTATGACGTGCGTAATATTGCCATATGACGATTTATAATTGCGCATTATGTTTACATTTATTATTTAGTGTTACAGTACTTCATTTTGTAATGAGTTGGGAGAAGTACTGCGAGGCAGCTAAGAAACTGGGGTATATTGTTACTGCAGACTGACCTTATTTGGGGCTCTATTTCCCGCTTTTAAAGCCGTCTGATATTAACGGAATGCCTAGGTAGCTAATTAATGGATTTGATCTTTCTCTTCTCTTTCTTTCGTCTTAAAATTTATGCAGAATACTTTTATTTCTAATGACTCACTGGAAATAACTGGAATAAGAAGCTCAGAGAATTAAAGCATCAAATTGCACACGTAAAAATCAGCATGAGACAAACTGTATGTTTAACAATATCGTATAGAATGCTGAAAACTTCTGTCAAAAATGCTCTCATAGCAGTGCCCTAAGTTTATTACTCATAATGTATGAACTACTTTCGCCGCTGTGAAACACATCTCTTCTTCTGAAGAGCTGCTCACAGGTATGCATTTTAGAGCCCGCATTTACAAGACTTGCTTCGAATGATTATTCCTGTAATATCCTTGAATACTGACCATTGACAATCCATCTTACTAAACGGCTAATCCGAGGCGCGATCACCCACTACTTTGCAGTTTGCCTATGTAACGGCGTCCGGGAGCAACAGAAATTTTATTTTCGACATTTCATATAATTACTGACTGAACTTAAAATAATAAAATGCTGTCGTAATCTACTCATTAAGAGGTATATTCTTTGTTAAAGGTACAACTCAGTAAGACCAGTTACAAACTATTTGCCTTGTAGGAGCGTAACTCACGACCCATAAATTACCAATAGTGAGAGTGAAATTACTTAGCGAATGCTAACAAACTTTACACATAATTTCAAGCGTTTAAGAAAATTTACCTGCCTGGGACTTTCGAAAAAATGATGAAAGAAAAAAAGATTCCTACATTTTCGTGGTTTACGTAATAAAACCTCTGCATCAAGCACGACGTCTTTATTTATTACTTCGTTACTACTAAACTTATTCGTAACACATTTTTCAGACAGCATCTACATATACCACTGAATGTACCTCAAAAATTATGCCATTGTACAATACGTAGTTCAGAAGATATGATGTCATAAACATTGACATGCGTCAAAAACTAGGTTTTGCTTAAAACGGGGCGCAAGTTACCCGGACCATACTCATACATTATTTGATAATGCGAGTACTTAATGACTTCGAGAAAACTTTAAGCATAATTTTAGACCTTTACTAAACTTTTTCTCGGGAGTTTACTGGTCTTCTACTATTGTCACTGTCGATGCTTCATTGCCCGATTCCATAACAATGCTTATATCATCCGCAAACAGGATTAATTATGTTTCCTGGTTCGAATAAAATTTCAGATTATTAACATAAATCTTGAACACATGTGGGCGAGTGATCTAGCCTTTGTTAGGCTGTCACTGTAATTTCTCCTCATTCAGATAATGTGGCGTTCCTCTTTGTATTAATCGAGCAGCCTGGGATAATTTTCTGAATTCTCTTTCTTAAATTAAACCAGTAATGTGCTGAACTATGTGTTTCATTAACTCCAATAATAGAATATTGAGATCGATCGCTTTACTCGATGATTCCTTCGATAAGTCACAGAAGGTACCAAATGGTGATATTTTATCATTCAAAGATTTTATTAAAAGCTTAATAAATTTATAAATAGCTTTCTCGTTAGAGCAGTATTTTGAAACAAAATTGTGGTTCACTAAGTATCTCATTACTGCTCAGTTAGGTGACTAAACGAGAGTACTTTACCGTCTCAATAGGTTTGAGGTGATATAGGGAGTGATATTGGGCCTTAGTTATTAACGTTTGTGGAGTGCGCAAAAGCAGATATATATACTGCAAAATCACACAAAGGATAATCTTGGATGAAGTTCAGATGCCTCTTAATTTATTCTTTAACCTCTTTCGTACAAAATAATAGATTACGAGCAACGATATTACAAAAAGTGAAAACATTATCAAAGTAGACTTTTTGTCCTTGTTTATAGCTGTGAGTGACGTCACGTCATGGTATAAAAAGTTTTAACATGCCCTGAGTTGTTGTCTGCAGATGAATTGGTAGTCACTGATATTTAAAAAACGGGATCTAACAATTCTGATTGTAGATTTTCGGATCGGTGTGCCAGTTTTCATTTTAAAAGTAGGTTTGATACATAGGTATTTTTTCTTCGTACTAACAGCTAAACACATATCTTTACATGTATTTGTAATATAATAGTAAGCAAATAGTAACTATGCAGCTACAAAGACGATAAATGTGTTTTATTTAATATGATACATGTTACAGGCTGTAGCTGTGCATTGAAATTTACGTCAAACTTCAGAAATTACGATAAGTACTGAATTTGTTTCGTGGTTTTATTTTACAAGACAATAATTAGTTCCATCTGCAGTGACACCTATCTGTAGATGCGGATTTAAACTCATTATTACTGTAACACTGTAGTGATAAAGGTTTTATTGTTTCCATGTACGTAACTAAAATTAAGCTTCAAAACATAGAAGCGTCGGTGGAAGAAGGTGGTACTCCAAAAGGACATATTTTGAGTTATTGTATGCTACATGTTTGCTTAAATTCTACGACAAGAACATAAATACAAAAAAGTATATAGTAGATAGTACTTCATAGCGGTGCATTTGAAACTTGTTAGCAGCATGTGGCGCATTCATTTGGAAACGCAACGGATAACATGGTCATGCTAATCCTTACTAAATTGACAGAATTTTTTTCCACCGAACACTTAAAATGTTTCCATGTGCCCCCTCCAAGATGTGGAGCCACATGATGATCGTCATGTGTCTTCTTAAGTATGCGGAGAAAGATACCTAAATATGTTAAATGAAACAACAACTTCGCAGTTACCAGTCACTGCTTTTAATGCGAACATTTTTGGTTAGGCTTTACCGTGACTAATTAACATTAAATGAAACAACAAGTTCACTGTTACCAACCACTGTTAAATGAAACAATAGTGACTGGTAACAGTAAATTTGTTGTTTTACTTAATGTCAATAACAGACATGGTAAAGATTAACGTAAAATGTTCGTATTTAAAAGTACCTAAATACATGTTTACTCATTCATAGTTTTCAACGCATCGTTAAAGTGGGTGAATTATTTAGTTTGTAGTGTCATGTTGTGAACGTATCTTCAAATGTTGGATTAACTGCATTGGCCATTCTTTAGTATCTTACAGAGATAGAAAATACAGAATATTAAATCCTCTAATTTTCGTCGTAGCAAAAAATAAAACACAACCAACTGGCTTGTATGAATTTAATAAATAAATACTTCACAAAAATATGTTTCTGTAACAGGTATACAGATATGAATTTAGAAATAATAATTTGTACAACGTGGCCATTATGAAAGTTGTCACGACATTACTGTTCAATAACCTTGAAGAAAGTTGCTGATTAATTATTTGTGTTCATTGTCTACGGTCAGACTGATACCAGGCAACTTTGTTTATAGTAATCAATGTCCACCTCCCATCTAGGACCAATACATAACATTTTCTCCTTGTACGTCTTACAGAAACTACATTGAAAGTACCTACAGAGATTCACTGAACACAAATTGTTTATTCTGGACTAAGTATGGAAATATCTAATGAAAGAATCCACTCACATTTATCGAAGAATATCCATGTTAGATTGTCACTCTAACATTCAATAAAACTGTAATGTGTGATTGTTACAATGTCTGCTACTACAAAATGACAGAGCCACGTATCGGCAGACATATATCTTCAGTACTATTCAACAAAACTATGGCGTTTTTCTCACAAATTAAGTTCTAGCTAGGACTCCTTTAACTTTTCGGTTCTGTACACGTGAGGTATAAAACAGCTACCGACAATATGATGAATTACATGCAATCTACCATTTTTCTCGTAAAGAACTATGCGACGAACGAGATTTACCATTAACTGCGCCCAAAAAATTTTAGCCAGCATTAAAACGCCACAAAAGCAAATATCCTTAATATACCCATTATTCTGTAATTTATATTCTCTATATAAATTTCGAAAGCGCAGTTGATGTATGCGTTCTGAAAATATGATAATGATAATAGAAATAGAGTAATAATAATGGTTATGATATACTTTTGAATGACCATTTTGTTAACGTATGTGAGCAGTTGACTATCTTGCTGGTTATAGAGTTTTAGAGAATATGTACATTTGTAACAGCTTATCTGAAGTGTTGAGCGTACTAAGTCATTGACTTGACTGTCAAAACACGAATCAATTATCGCAACCAAAACAAGAATAGCATCCGGTAAAACCACAGATTCTGTTAGATATGTCTTGATTTGGTATCCTCCGTGAAGTCTGAAAAGCAACAGCCCTATATCTTTAGCAGAAAGTCTTCCTAGGGAATGATTCAGAGGGCGAGATCAGTGGAATTCTCACTGGTCCCCTTACTGCGAGGAACCTGTACGATATCATTATGACGTTAATATGGTCACCGATTACATAAAAAACATCAGTCTCATATTAAGTGGCAAATAGGAGTCAATGGTGTGGTTTTTCTTTATTCTGCTGGTTGTTGTTTCCATTTTGTTCATGAAATGGAAACGAAAACTTGGCGGTACACATGTAAGCATACCGTTAACCAGTCACACCGAGAAAATCTGCGGCGTTAAAACAAGATTTGCACGTACAGTCGCTAATGTTCGTTGTTGTAAATTGTTGAAAAACACTGACAAATATACTGCCGAAATACCATGGAATTTTATAACACGCCGTTGAGTATGCTTTGTTTCGTTTACATCGAATCATTAACGCGTCAAATTGTTAACTTGTGATTGCGTGGTACTTGTCATACAACACAGTCCACTGCCACGAACCGCATGTCAGTGAAATGGACAGTAGGAAAAGTTATACGGAACACTCAGAATCGGTACATCATCTGTTACGTGTTACCAGTGAATAGAAACATCCGATTGAATAATTTTTATATTACTATGACATCACCCTGCTCTTCGCTAATCTATTCACTCCCTAACAGTTGTTTATAATGCACAAGTGTCAGGCGCTAAAGTCATACTACTAAACTAACGCATAGTTTGGGGGCCAGAAATGCATAATCACGCGAATCTACGCAGCGTCGCAAACTAGTACTGTAAAAGGTCAGATAATTTTCAGGGCTGAGCTACTTCAAGTGCTGACTGCAAATTACGCCAAAACTTCTACGCCTAGTGGAAAGGACCGTGGTGGCAGATTAACACTGGTCCTGGGCGGGACTCAAAATCGATCGTTGGCATTTATGGTGAACGACGATTTGTCTTATCGGAACTTATTCCACTCCTAGTTAAAATCTCATAAAACATGACAATGTGTAGATATTGATATGCAGCGTAAGTTACTTTAAAAAAATGTCAGTGTGCCGTTACTTCTTGTTACAACATCCGTGTTGCACGTGATCGGGAAGTTCAGCAATATAACTACCCACTCTTTAAGCCACTATTCAAAATTAAAAAGAACATGTTGTTTGCTGATCTTTTTGTGTGAGTCTCCAATTGTGTTAGAAACATTTGTAATTGCAATTGAAGAAACATTCTGTACAACCAGTTCCACAGCGATGATGGTGGAAGCATCCTGCGAATGTTTCACTGCTTTTTACGGAGTTCTATAAAGCTTTCTACAGGAACACACTAGGTTGTCGAACACATGAACTGTCAAAGGAACATTAAAGTAATCCAGACACGAGCGTGCGAGCGACTGAAACAATCGATATTAAAGGCTTCGGATCTACCGTCAGGAACGAAACTGAATGCAGTTTTATTCTTCAAGAATCAGAAAGTGATAATAGAAATGTAGTTAACAAGCATGTCCTAATGAAAAGTGACAATGCTAAAATTAACTTGGTCAGTTAAAAATGGTTTCTCTATTTACTCACTGACGCTACGTCCCTTGGTAACGGCTTTTACCGCAGAATTCTCTCAAAGTAGAAGCATGAGGAAAGCCTTACAAGAATGCTTTCTAAAAAAAAGATTGTTCAAGAAAATGTTCGAAATCTGGTTATCCATTTGCACACTTTAGGTGAAGAATAAAGTTGAAAAACGACACAACAATCGATTGGATGCGGCGACGGCGTCAATTGCTCGATTCTGAGCCAGACAGAAGGCATTTAGTGTCGGCGGTGTTATAAACCTCGGCTAGGTTTTAGATATTGCCAGATATTACGGAAAAGGAATATCTGCGTTTCAAAATCGAATTCATCGCTTCAAGGACTCGCGCATGTTTAAAAAGATACAAAACCGTTATCGAGGAAAACCTCGGAAGCAATCTGAAAAAAAAATCGAAGTTCGTAACAAGTGCAAAGAATAAGATCCCTAGTTTTAGTGAGTCTGTGTAATAAAGATTATTCTAATTACTTGAAAGGTCCATTAAAAAAGCAGTCAAATCAGTGAGTCGTTTGCTTCATTTGTGACTGACCAGCACATTGCACATGACCGTGAACAATCTGCCTGATTTGTTGTTACCTGTATTATTGTCTTCAAGAAATAATCGGAAACGTTCGACCACGTATTTGAAAGTCTATAAAGAAAGTTGTGGGGTACACTTAACAAAGTTTAGGAAAATGGAGAAGTGAAAATATGTCATTTTTGGAAACCAAAAATCTCTTCTATTCTAGATTGTTGGAATGATCACAAATCTTCTGAACCATTGTCAGCCACGTTTAACACCAACTCCGACAAGGCGACAGAGATTTCATGTGATACGAGTAATGTAGAAGCCTTAAGGACGTTATAATACACTTAATTTGTAGTCATTAGTACAGTAACAGTGTTCCTTCCCCAGTTTAAAAATCTGTTGAAATACACTTTTTATTATCCAAAATATCTATACATATATCAGGCAGGAAAACTCGGTCAAGTTTTGTGAAAAATCGTTGAAGCCTGTCTTCAGCTAACAAGACTGTCAAATTTCGTCCTTAGTCGTGAACGATAATGAAATTAAGGGAATATTTGTATCATTCACATTCGTGAAATTACAGAAAATAAGTACTGACGTGTTAAAATAAAGTATCTGTCGTGCATACTCCTTACTGTTGTGGATAGAACGTTAAGGGGAAAATAATAATCATATTTTATTCTGAAAATTTTGTTTTTTCGGGTGTTTTCGTCTGGGGATGCAACAGGTTTCCTGGCAAAAACATGGAAGTAATGATGACAGATCACAGCGTTACACAGTAGGCCAATTGGGGGTTTAAAGAAGACAGTTTGAAGTGCAGAGAACATTATCTCATGCACCGTGATACATGCTTCCTGGAATCGCCTCCTAGGGCTTTTGAGCGAAGTATGCGGGGAGAAATTCCGTGGAGCTTGGTAAAATAGCACAAATGAACACACAGACAAAAATTGCATTAGCTCCTGTGCTGTGTGTGACTGCCTCCGTTGGCAAATGATACCTACGCCAAAACATTTGATTTCGATTATCAGTACGGTGCGATTTTTTGGGGATTCGTTTCACATAATCAACAACAGATTAGCTATCAAACTGATATTTGTGAAGGAACGGAAAACTGATTGTCTCAGGAAAACAGCTGCACACACTTCAAGTGCCATTAACGCAGCTGTCATAATTAGAAGAAATTAAGTGCTAACAAACACGCTATTGAGCGCACTAAACCCAAACAAACAATTAATACTGCAAATAAGTCTGCGTTAAGCGGCGTGTAGTATCAGGAGTATGCTGGAATGCCTTGAATTCGTCTCGCTAGTAGTTGAGTAGAAAAAGAAATAAAATTCATAACCATTTTTCCAGTTGGGGATCCAGACGAGGAAATTTACTTCATATCGTTCCATTAATTTCATTCATAGAGTTGAGAAAAATCTGTTAGGGAGATTGTAAATTCTCTTGTACGTCTTGCATAAAGGAGATCTATTTTATATAGTACATTAAGTTTTGCATGGTATAGCTAAATTTAGAATGAAAATTAAAAGCCCTCTCACTCTCTGAAATCATGAATTGTGACTCAAACGAGAGGTAGTCGTCTACATTATAAGTCGTAAGTCTATAGGTAATTTTCATTATTTTGTCTGTATATTTTTTATTGTGGTTGAACATGAATAGCGTGGACTACATTAAGAGCCGCTCCGCGCCGCGTATGAACCATACGGCCAATAGCCGTTTATTTTGTTGTTTCTACATCAACTATTCCGTTTCACATAGTCTGCATTTGTGTTTGCTACTTTATAATTATGTAATTCAGAGTGTAACTCAGCTACAATTATTGCTTTGTACTTTTGTTGCAGGGATGAGAAAACCGTCGCTGCCAACATAGCTCTCCATGTAAGTAGCTAACTTGAGTAGCTTCTTAACGTTCTAGGAGACAGTACGACCTTAGAAACCACGTGCTTCACATTTTATAAGAGTCCAGTCTTTTGAGAAGGAAACATAGGGACTTTCAGACTGCTGAGCTGACACTTGAGACGCTAAAAAAAAAAAAAAAAAAAAAAAAAAAAGGCCATGTACCGTTTTTGCAAACTAGATATTCAGAAACAGTAATACCACCACTTTTCACCTGCTACAGAGTAAAGGCGCGCAGGATGACTCTTGGACAAGCTGTGACAGTACGATGTGTGTTCTATCTCTGCTTTTACTGAAAATTTTTTCTCTGATTCTCCTTGTGTTTAATTCCTCAACAATATTAGTTATTCAAGACGACCACTCTTCATTTCTAGTTGTTTATTCTTTTTTCTTATTTGTTTCATTTTACTTCAGGAAATATATGCAAAGATTTTTCTTGAGATGCATACACATCATCGTTAGTTTTGTATTTATTAGGTGAAACAATCGAATATATCACATCTATTCTTTTGAAAAAAGTGGCATCTAAGTGCAAAATATCAAACAAAAGATATTTATCTCGGTCATCGACTCACCTGAATGTGCAATGCATGTTTTATAAGCTTTAAAGAAAACTGCTCTTTTGCGATTTCTTAGGAGAGTAAAACTATTTGACACGGAGTGAAACGATTCACTATTACATCAACATCGCTTTCTGGTCGCGTTTCTTCAAGGCATTACCAAACAAAGCCAAAAGATTCATGATTTTTTCAGTGTGGAAATGCATGTACTTTCTTCATATTTGCCGGTTAGAAATTATAAAAGTCCTATTAGTACCAAGGACGCTTATTAAACATTCTCTTTCAGCGAAATACAGTAACTGAACCCAGAAGCAACTATCCTAGCGCATTTTTAAATGAACACAATCCGATTTTTCAGGCCCACAATATGAGCTTTAGATACTTCATACAATTTCATAGAACAGTTTCAGTTATCTATGTAGTATTCAGACCTGTCATCTAATGTACAAAAGTCAACGTTTAGATTAAAAACGTTTGAAGTTATAGTTGTCGTGGCGAAGTACATTTTAGAAACATTAAGCGCCCTGCTATCGATGTACAGAATTCTGTGAGAAACAGAAAATACATAATCATCAATATTAAGAGGTATTTAAATCGCTGGACTAAAGGAAACGCAGTAAAAAATGTTTTGGAGATTTATACGGATAGTTAGAGACAAGTTTTAATACAATGTTACAGTATTTTGCGTTGCAAACTGCTACAGACATAAATAACCAGTAAATATAATGAACTCCGCTTATTCAATAAATGTCATACGGAATGAATTGAAATATCGAAGAACCTATTGGAAATATGGCTTAAAATATTTTGCATTCTTGTTTACATTAAATAACAAAGACAAAATTCTTATTTCAAAAAGAGACAGTTAGGCATGAAAGAAATTCTTTTAAAATGGAATCGTGATTTCTTCGAATGTTTGATTGCTGTTAGACACAAAACTGCCCTCTAGCACTGATAATAACCTTAGGCTCGTAATAAATTCTTGTGTGTCAAATTCCTTGCTGTCAACACAGATAATCTGATTCGTCACATTTGTAGTTTTCGTAATATCAACTTGCATAATAACGACAAGCTTCCTGATTAAATTAATAAGCACAGATTGATTATTCCAGAAATCGGTCTTTTATTTGGGTTTTTAATAATATATCCAAAATTAATATTTTTTTACTCGTAAATGAGCAATGAAAACATTATGTAGGATACGTTAAAAATATCTTGCAATGGATCTTTCAATAGATTTATAATGCTTATGAAACAATTTTTTTGTTCATTGTTCGCAGCTAACAGTGAAACTCAATCTCACACACAATCGAAAGTAGGAATGCGTGGGAGAACACACAAAAGTAATTTGTACAGGTTGCTTAACTTCCATTTCAGAGTTTCAAAAAGAAATCCAGTAGCCTTGCGCAAAAACTTTTTAGTAAAGTTCCGGCACACAGAACAGTGATGGAATCTCTCATTAATAGAAAAATGAAGTGTTGGAGAGTAGTTTATCTGCCGCACTTTGTAGATTATCTGGATTAAGGCAAATGAAGTAGGGGTGATGCTCTTTGCAAGAGCATGTACATCCTTTTGCTAAAATGAGTGTTTACGCTAAACTGAAGTGTGTTCCTGTCATTAGTATCTGCAGAACATCATGTATGCAGCTAACATTTACAATAACTTTTAGAGAAAGCGAATCAAATGACTGGATTTTTAGCTAATAAGCGTACTTGCGAAAGAAGATCGCATACAAGATTCTGGGTTTTTCTATTCCTGAATGCTGCCTGAGTGTTTTAAATCTACACCAAGGTGAACTCAGGGAAGGAATCGAATTAAATTTAGTGAGCTGCTGCTCGTGCTGTTAACAGGCCCTATAAAAGCGTTATAGAGATATTCAGATATCTTACATGGAAATCGTTGAAAGACGGCGCTATTCTTGCTGAATTCTATTGGGGAACTGTATAGCTAAGAACAGTACAGACAGAGTAAGGAAGACTAAGGGGGTAATCAGACGTATCAAAAGCTATATTTCAACGGTATGTACTTTAAAGAAACAAAAACGGGGCTAATTAATAACGGTAAGATGAATGCACTGCCAGGCACTGAACAGTACAGAGCACAATACATAGTACTTAAAGAAGTACCACCTACTACCAAGATATGTTACGTTTCAGTTGACATAATCCAGTTACATCTTCATCATTATTGGTATGTCATATATTTACGAGATAATTTATCTATTCATTATTACATCTAACAATGAAACTAAATTTTACGCAAATACGAAACAAACGAAGAATAATGGAAGAATACACGAAAATAGTCATTATTATACCACTTGGAAATAACTACAACGCAAACACTTCTTGCCATAAATAAGAATTTATAAAAAATATCTGGCTGCTGTATTTCTTCTAGTAACTTAATCCACAGACAGTGAGCTCAGTCACCAGTATCATGGGTAAACGAGTTATTATATTATTATAAGATTAAAATGATACAGTCGACACATCGAAAAGAAAATAGTGTTAATTGGAAATAAGTCACAAATTAACTGTTGAATATTGTACCCATTACAGATAAAGACAATGAGTGGAAAAAAAAAAAAAAAAAAGAAAAACCAGTATAAATGACCTTGAGTTATTCTGATAAACTAACAGTTCTGTAAAACCAAGTTTCTGCTGTGTCTGAAGCTGAGAATTAACAAACAGTATATTTTACCAGTTATGACTTACAGCAGTGAGATAGGGACTTTCAGTGCGAAAACCGTTTTAAAGTTGAAGATTGCTCAACGAGCAGTAGAGGGAAGAACGTTAGAATTTACTTAATCAAATAAATGGAAGAGAGAACAGACTGAAGCAGAAGAGGATAATGTAAATGAGCTGGAAGTGTTGTACAGGATGGACGAAGAACGTTCTCTGCTGAATTACGAGATATGAGAGAAAACGGCACGAAGATTAATTGATAATATTAGAAATCATGCAAGAGCAGCATATGAGGCATTTACACGCTGCCTGTCAAGACAAAAGATACATAAGTACGTGTAAACTCTTGACTAAGCTTTCGCAATAGTGACATGGTTTGAAGAAGACAATGACTTATTGAAATCGTTATTCTAGAGTTGTCTATGCCGACCAAGACTGGGCAAAAGGTATTACAGACACAAATTGACTGATATTACCTCAGGAACTGGGTTTGTCTCAGATGTGCAGTTTGTTCAATAGTGTATAGTTGGGAAATACTGGAAGATCTGCATATGAAAGACTGACAGCTTACTGTCAACGTAAACAAGTGGCATTCAATGATCGTAAATGAACCGAAAGAACTTATAGTATTTTATTTTATCATTTCCGGTCTAACACTGGAATCTGTCATGCCCTTCAGTTATGTTCGAGAATCGATCCAGAACGCTTAAGGTGGAAGGACCACAGGAATCTGCGAGGAAAGCATATGTTGTCTTAGAGTTCATTAGAAGAATTTGTGGAGGCCCTATTCTCCTGCCAAGGATGTGCCTTCGAAAATTATCGCCTGACCGATTCTTCAACATGCACCTGTGTTTACAAGCTACTCTACAGTGTCTGGCGGACGGTATTTCTATTTCTGCTAGCAGCACGTTTTTCCTCCTTCCCCATTCAATTCGCGAGTTGCGTGTAGAAAAAACAATAATCGGTAAACCTCCGTATTAGCTGTAATTTACTCATTCTGTTCATTTAGTAGGATGTATGAAGTAGGAGGTAATATGTTGCTCGAATCTTCCCGGGACGTACTCTCTCAGAATTTCATCAGTAAGCCATGCAGTGATGCATATCGCCTCTCTTGTAGCGTCTGCAACGGAAGTCCGCTGAGCATTCCGTTAAGGCTCTCGCGCCCATTAAGCGGTCACGTGACAAAACACTCCGCTATTCGTTAGATCTTCTCTACTCCATCTATGTGCTGCGGGTCCCAGACTGATGGTCAGACTCAGAACCTTGTCGAACAAGTGTTTTGTAAGCCACTTGCGTCCTGGATGAATTACATTTCCTTAAGAATCGTTGAATGTATGTCAACCTCATATCGGTCTCTCCTACAGGTTGTTTCATAAGGTCTTGACACTGTAGATCGCTGCGGATTCTACCATAGTTCTGTTTTCAGTGGTTTGTCGCTAATAGTGTAGTCGAGCTGTACTGAATCCTTCTACATATTTATGTGCAATTCCTTAAATTTATTTGCGTTCAGGGTCAACAGGCAGTGACTGCACCAATAATCGATACTCTGCAGGACTCGCTTCAAATCTGTACAGTGTTGTGAGCTGCTTCCGTATAAACAGTCGCAAGCATCCGCAAACAGCCACGTGGAGCTTCCGACGGTATCCGCTAAATCACTGTCTCTGTTTTATCACACTTCCTTGGGGTATTCCTGAAATTACTCTTATAACTGTCGATTCCGGTAAGAGCGACGTATTGAGTTTTACCTATAAGGAATTCCTGAGTCGAATCACAAGTTTTGTTATTTAGCCTGAGACATGACCATATCTCACAACAATGAGGTGAACTCTGCTACCATGTGAATTTACTATCTACAGCCGCATGTGTGTTTCAATTTCCATGAGAATCACCGCCAGTGTTTTGATTATGTTACTTATGTTATTAATCACAGTTGTTGCCACCACTGTAAATACTCTCTCCGCTTTTGTAATAACGGCCTCCGTGCTCATACCCAATTTGAATTTGTAACGGAAAAATTCGAAATATCTGAAGGCATGTTTCTACTACTGAAAGATGATTATTCAATGTCACACCACTCGCGTAAGAGTGACGCTAGTAGCACCACTGTGAGGATACAAATCAGATTTGCTTTAAAAACACCCTGTAACGGTCATGAGCGTTAGTTACCTTTGAGACTGGACGTCGTGAGTTGATGTTAGTCAAGAATGCCTTTAAGACGACAAAGACGTCATTATTCTCACATCACCGAGTTTGAATGGGGTCGCGTACTGGGGCTACGAGAAGCTGGATGTCCCTTCTGCGATGTTGCAGGAAGACTTGCAGGAATGTAGACACTGTACATGATTGCTGCCTGCGATTGTCATGAGAATGTACGGTCGCTAGAAGACCAAGTTCCGGATAGCCACCTGACGACGTGGGGCTTTGGCGCATCATACTGCATCTGCAGCAGCAATCAGAGATGCAGTTGGCATCAGTGGCACAACGAACTGTTACAAATCACTTACTTCGAGGACAGCTCCGACCCAGACGTCCTGTAGCGTGCATTCCACTGACCCCAAATCAATGCCATTTGCGACTTCAGTGGTGTCAAGCGAGAGCTCTTTGGATGCAGGGTCGAGATGTGTTGCGTTTTTTTGATGAAAGCCGTTTCGGCCCCGGTACCAGTGATGGTCGTGTGTTGGTTAGGAGGAGGCAAATTGGCTCCAACCAACATGCCTGCGTGCTAGACACACTGCACATAAACTTGTAAGTATGGTCTGGTGTGTGACTTCGTATGACGGCGGGAGCACTTTCGTGGTTATCCCAAGCACCCTGACAGCAAATTTGTGCGTCAATCTGGTGATTCGACCACTTATGCTGCCATTCATGAATAGCATTCCAGGGACTGTTTTCCAGCAGAATAACGCTCGTCCACATACCACTATTGTAACCCAACATGCTCTACAGAGTGTCGAAATGTTGCTTTGGCCTGCTCGAACACCAGATCTTTCTCCAATCGTGCACATATGAGATACCTTGGAACGACAACTCCAGCGTCATCCCACAACCTGTATTAACCGTCCCTGTATTGTCCCTTCAGGTGCAACAGACATCGAACTCCATCCCACAAATTGAGATTCGGCACCTGTAAAACACAAAGCATGCACGTTTGCATACTTGCATTCAACATTCTGTCGGTTACACCGGCATTTCACATTTGCAATGGCTCATCTGGCGCTTACATCAACCTGTAATCTTGCAGTTTTACTTAAATATGTTACCTAGACAAATATTTTCCATGAAAGTAATTTTTTCTCTATATTAACTATTTTTTGGTGTTGGAATTTTTTTCTCTTCAGTATATAAGGTGGTCCATTGACGAAATAAGCGTCAAACGAAAAGACTACAAAGAACGGAACTTGTCTAGCTTGAAGGGGAAAACCAGATGGCTATGGTTGGCCCGCTAGATGGCGCTGCCATAGGTCAAACGGATATCAACTGCATTTTTTTAAAAATAAGAACCCCCAGTTTTTATTATATATTCGTGTAGTACGTAAAGAAATATGAATGTTTTAGTTGGACCACTTTTTTCTCTTTGTGATAGATGGTGCTGTAGTAGTCACAAACGTATAAGTACGTGGTATCACGTAACATTCCGCCAGTGCGGACGGTATTTGCTTCGTGATACATTACCCGTGTTAAAATGGATCGTTTACCAATTGCGGAAAAGGTCGATGTCGTGTTGATATGTGGCTATTGAGATCAAAATGCCCAACGGGCATGTGCTATGTGTGCTGCTCGGTATCCCGGACGACATCATCCAAGTGTCCGGACCGTTCGCCGAATAGTTACGTTACTTAAGGAAACAGGTGGTGTTCAGCCACATGTGAAACGTCAGCCACGACCTGCAACAAATGATGATGCCCAAAAAGGTGTTTTAGCTGCTATCGCCGCTAATCCCCACATCAGTAGCAGACAAATTGCGCGAGAATCGGGAATCTCAAAAACGTCGGTGTTGAGAATGCTACATCAACATCGATTGCACTCGTACCATTTTTCTATATACCAGGAATTGCATGGCGACGACTTTGAACGTCGTGTTCAGTTGTGCCACTGGGCACAAGAGAAATTACGGGACGATGACAGATTTTTTGCACGTGTTCTATTTAGCGACGAAGCGTCATTCAGCAACAGCGGTAACGTAAACCGGCATAATATGCACTATTGGGCAACGGAAAATCCACGATGGCTGCGATAAGTGGAACATCAGCGACCTTGGCGGGTTAATGTATGGTGCGGCATAATGAGAGGAAGGATAATTGGCCCCCCATTTTATCGATGGCAATCTAAATAGTGCAGTGGATGCTGATTTCCTACGTAGTGTTCTACCGATGTTACTACAAGATGTTATCACTGCATGACAGAATGGCGATGTACTAACATGATACATATCCGGCACATAGCTCGCGTGAGGTTGAAGCGGTATTGAATAGCATGAAATATGGATTGGTCGTCGAAGCACCATGCCATGGCCCACACGTTCACTGGATTTGACGTCCCCATATTTCTTTCTGTGGGGAAAGTTGAAGGATATTTGCTATCGTGATACACCGACAACGCCTGACAACATGCGTCAGCGCATTGTCAGTGCATGTGCGAACATTACGGAAGGCGAACTACTCGCTATTGAGAGGAATGACGTTACACGTATTGCCAAATGCATTGAGGTTGAAGGACATCATTTTGAGCATTTATTGCATTAATGTGGTATTTACAGGTAATCACGCTGTAAAGCTTGCGTTCTCAGAAATGATAAGTTCACAAAGGTACATGTATCACATTGGAAGAACCGAAATAAAATGTTCAAACGTACCTACGTGCTGTATTTTAATTTAAAAAACCTACCTGTTACCAACTGTTGGTCTAAAATTGTGAGCTATATGTTTGTGACTATTACAGCGCCATCTATCACAAAGCGAAGAAGGTGGTGTAACTAAAGCATTCATATTTCTTTACGTACAACACGAATATGAAGTAAAAATGGGGGTTCATATTTTAAAAAACGCAGTTGATATCCGTTTGACCTATGGCAGTGCCATCTATCAGGTCAACCATAGTGCCTTCTGGTTTTCCCCTTCAAGCTAGACAAGTTTCGTTCTTTGTAGTTTGTTCGTTTGACGCTTATTTTCGTGAGATATTTGGCCCGGTCACGATCAATGGACCACCCTGTTTATCGAGTTTTGTACCTGTGTTTTCTTAACAGGTTTTAAAGTAGGACGTAATTCAACAGGACTTCATTAGTTAGAACGTCTATCTGTGCACAATTATTCTGGCGTGCAAGACTTAAGGACGGTAGTAACTTCCACATGATGTGTCACCGCCAAGTGAAATAGCTCGATGGAACTTGGACCATACATAGAAAGAACTTCTCAGTATAGTAAGATGATAACTGAAAAAAATATGCAGTGGGACAAGCAGTAATATTGCTTTTATTCAAAGATAATAATAAGTTCAACGCGATTCATAATTATCCCCTGGATATTACAAAAGACGGATATTATCAACACAACCAGCAGTGCATGCTCCGCAACATGTTCCCATGGTGGACACAAGGCTGACAAGTTCTTGTGGTTCCATTCCTCCACCAGACAACTGCTAGATTCTCGTTAGTGCATCTGGACACGTGCTGTTGTACGTCCCCCCCCCCCCCCCCCCCCAAACACGTCCCACACGCGCTCTATGGGATTATTTAAGACAGTGAAACGGCCAGACCAGTCCATTCGCCAAATTTCCTCTCATTCCAAGGGCTCCTCCACCTGCGCTGTTCGGTGTAGTCTCGCTAGTTATCCACGAAAATGAAGCAGGGCGAATACACCCTGAAAAGACGCACATGGGGAAGGACTGCCGTCTCACAATAACGCTGATCGATGAACTCACCGAGTTCAAAGATTTGGAGTTCGGGACGCCCACGCAACAGTATGCCTCTCCACCTCACAGCACCTGGACCTCGAAAACGATCGTTTTCGACAGTGTTCGTGAGCGCATTAAGTGTTCCCACCTCTCACTCATGTGATGGTACGTCCAGTTGTTATGGTATGGGGGGGTTTAATGTTACATGTGGCTACTGAGCTCTAAATCTTTGTAGACGGTACACTCACTGGTCAGAATTATTGTGACACTGCACTACTTACCCAAGTGCGTCTTTCCAGGGGTGCATTCGGTCCTGTCTTCATATGTGTGGATAACAATGCGCGACCGCGTCGAACAGCGCAGGTTAGTTAGTTACTTAGTGGGCTAGTTACGTGCTTCATTGATCAATAGCACGGAAAACCGTTATGATGTGGAACGTGTCAAAACACAAGAAATGCGCACAGGAAACAAGTTCTATTTTTTTCTTTATTTTTTGTTTACATTATAGTGTTATACCTAAATATTTCTATTATCTATCCCATTCCCTTAAATGACACAAAATGCATATATTATATCTCTTGATTTATTTATTCATATTCAAGAATTCATCTATGGTATAGAAGGAGTTGTCAAGGAGGTATGATTTCAATTTGTATTTGAAACTATTACTGCTGTCTGTCACACATTTTATTTCATCAGGTAATCTATCAAAAGTTTTATAGCAGCTTAATTTACCCGTTTCTGTGCCAAAGGTAGGTTAAGTAAAGGATGGTGTAAGTCTTTCTTTTTTCTGGTATTGTAATCATGAATTTGATTTTAAACTGGTCCGTGTTGTTGAGAAAAAATTTCATTACTGAGCAAATTTACTGTGAATCAGTTGTAAGAATTCCTAAACTTTCAAACAGATGCCTACAAGATGTGTGATATGAACCCCACACATTATTCTAACTACTTTCTTTTGAGCAGTGAATACCTTTTGCCTAAGTGTTGAGTTGCCCCAGAATATTATCCCGTATATGTAAAGTATGTTAGCTTACTAATTTCTACATCCTCAAATTGGCAATTATTCTGATTGCAAAAGTTGCTGAACCTAGTAGCTTTAGGAGATCCAAAATATGAATTTTCCAATTAAGATTCTCATCTGTATGTACACCCAAATACTTAGTGTGCTCTACCCTGGCTACTGACTTCTTTTGATGTGTTATGTTTATTGAAGGAATTATACTTTTTGCAGCAGAAAATTGGATGTACTGTGTTTTTACAAAGTTCGGAGTAAGCCCATTCGCAGAAAACCAATTAATAACTTTTCCAAAGACCTTATTTGTAATATTTTCTATCGGACTTTCTTTTATGCATTAGTAATTATGCTTGTATCATCAGCAAACAGTGTCAGTTCAGCATCTTGTTTCACATTAGAATGGAGGTCGTTCATATATATCAGGAACAGGAGGGGACCCATGATCGAACCTTGTGGAACACCTAATGTAATTTCACCCCAGTTAAATGAAGTGGCAAACTCCTTTGATTCACTTGAAGCATATAAAGAGACTTTTTGCTTCCTGTTCTGTAGATATGACTTAAACCACTCATATGCTGTTCCATTTATACCATAGAATTGTAATTTCTCTAACATAATGTCGTTCTGGGAACGAGAGGATACTCGGCGAAAGGTCTGGCTTGCCCGTTCCTCCTGCTTAATCCCGTCGAGCACGTGTGGGATGCCTCGACGAGACGCGTTGCAGCACATACGACCATCCTGTAGTAGTTAATAGCACGGAAACGGCCCGACACAGGGTCTCCTGACCAACTTTGCGGCCAGTATGGGAGCACGTTGCAGAGCATGCATTGTCGTTCCAGGTGATCACACACCCTGTTAGGTACCGTTCGTAATGTCTAGGGAATCATCATGAATCGCGGTAGCACCAATGTAATTAAAAACTTCGAATAAAAGTGTAATGCCTGTTCGTTTCATTGCTCATTTCTTTCAGCTACTCTCCATGCTAGTACTGAAGCAGTTTTTTTCACTTTACTCGTGTGGTCCAAGTTTCATCGGGCTATGTCTCTTCGACAGTGACATATCATGCGAAAGGTACTTTTGTCCACAACTTTTGCACGCCACTGCATTTGTAAGTTCGTCCGTGTTTACTATTCAGACTGTTTTTTCTCCCCATTATGTGTTCCTGATACTTCTGCATCGTATGTTTATAAATACTTGGTAGTAGCATAAGGTAAAAATTGTAATAGCAAAAGTACATTTTTACTGGCGTAAGCGAATAAAACCGGACAATTGCGAGTAGAGCTCGTGATCTGAGGGTACAAAATTAATACTATATGTTGTTGTTGTTGTGGTCTTCAGTCCAGGGACTGGTTTGATGCAGCTCTCCATGATACTCTATCCTCCGCAAGCTTCTTCATCTCCCAGTACCTACTGCAACCTACATCCTTCGCAATCTGCTTAGTGTATTCATCTCTTTGTCTCCCGCTACGATTTTTACCCTCCACGCTGCCCTCCAATACTAAATTGGTGATCCCTTGATGCCTCAGAATATGCCCTACCAACCGATCCCTTCTTCTAGTCAAGTTGTGCCACAAAGATCTTTTCTCTCCAATTCTATTCAATACCTCCTCATTAGTTATGTGATCTACACATCTAATCTTCAGCATTCTTCTGCAGCACCACATTTCGAAAGCTTCTATTCTTTTCTTGTCTAAACTATTTATTGTCCACGTTTCACTTCCATACGTGGCTACACTCCATATAAATACTTTCAGAAACGACTTCTTGACACTTAAATCTATACTCGATGTTAACAAATTTCTCTTCATCAGGAACGCTTTCCTTGCCATTGCCAGTCTACATTTTATATCCTCTCTACTTCGACCGTCATCAGTTATTTTGCTCCCAAATAGCAAAACTCATCTACTACTTTTAGTGTCTCATTTCCTGATCTAATTCCCTCAGCATCTCCGACTTAATTCGACTACATTCCATTATCTTCATTTTTCTTTTGTTGACGTTCATCTTTTATCCTCCTTTCAAGACACTGTCCATTCCGTTTAGCTGCTCTTCCAGGTCGTTTGCTCTCTCTAACAGAATTACAATGTCATCAGCGAACCTCAAAGTTTTTATTTCTTCTCCATAGATTTTAATTCCTACTCCGAATTTTTGTTTTGTTTCCTTTACTGCTTGCTCAATATACAGGTTGAATAACATCGGGGACAGGCTACAGCCCTGTCTCACTCCCTTCCCAACCACTGTTTCCCTTTCATGCCCCTCGACTGTTATAACTGCCATCTGGTTTCTGTACAAATTGTAAATACCCTTTAGCTCCCTGTATTTTACCCCTGTCACCTTCAGAATTTGAAAGAGAGTATTCTAGTCAACATTGTCAAAAGCTTTCTCTAAGTCTACAAATGCTAGGAACGTAGGTTTGCCTTTGCTTAATCTATTTTCTAAAATAAGTCGTACGGTCAGTTTTGCCTCACGTGTTCCAACATTTGTACGGAATCCAAACTGGTCATCCCCGAGGTAGGTTTCTGCCAGTTTTCCAATTCGTCTGTAAAGAATTCGTGTTAGTATTTTACAGCAGTGGCTTATTAAACTGATAGTTCGGTAATATTCACAGCTGTCAACACCTGCTTTCTTTGGGATTGGAATTCTATATATAGATAGTTTATCTGTAGGTTCTGATGAGTGAGTTTGCGGGTTTCAAAGTGTGTGACATAAATGGCCGTATCTTTTGATGACATTGACTTAGCTTATTTTTTTCTCCTCCGAGGGATCGAACACCTTTGTTTTTCTTATATATTTGGACTTCATACGTCTACCCGCTCCTGAGAAAAAGGGGCGGACACACAGGCGGACAACGGAGTGATCGTATATAAAGGTTCCGGTTTTACTAACTGATTTACGGAACTCTAAAAAGTGAGGAACTTTCCACAATTCAAATGGCTCTGAGCACTATGGGACTCAACTGCTGTGGTCATCAGTCCCCTAGAACGTAGAGCTACTTAAACGTAACTAACCTAAGGACATCACACACATCCATGCCCGAGGCAGGATTCGAACCTGCGACCGTAGCTTTCCACAATTCATAGAGGCTCTGGAAACAAGCTAAAAGTAAGAGATTGTAGCACACATTCAATATTACAACCACGAGATTCACGAGATCGGTTATAGACGACTCGTTTGAGGTCTCCGGTTAGAGACATCCTCGAAATAAGACTCTTGTCTTGCGGGGACTTTTGAGCTGCAAACAGCCTACTGCATGTTCCTAATACGATGTTATCAGTACCCTCCGTTGTATTGAACGCAGCAAATAACTGTTGCTCCTGAGTCGGTCGTATGCTTATGTGCTGCATCGTTATTCCATGCAGGATACTTAAAATAGAAAACATAGTACAACTGAAAGCCATAGTGGCTGTTTCTGTGGCAACACATCCTGCAGTAATCTACCTTGTCTGACTAACGGATATTTTTAAAGAATGTGACAAGATTTTTTCATCTCTGCCTTCTCTGCACCGTAGAGAACATCTTCACGATATACCCAAAGTGCCGACGATTAAGAGCTACATCTGATGTTGCGGTATTGGCTAGACTCCGAGCGATAGGTGATCGATGCAACGTCGTTGCTGTTGCTCACTCAATCATAGCTCAAATTTCGCTGATGGATCACTTAATGTTTTCACTGCCGTCATCTCTGCCACTGTCACTTTCTTTCGTGAACATCCGCTATGCCCTACAGCTTATCACACGGCACCGTAACTGGATGCGTAGAAGCAAAGGAAACCACATCATCTCATGGAGACATGAGCTAGACTCTCGTTCTACAGCACTCTCCATTGATTTTTAAAACGGCCATTCTGTGCAGATTTTATTCCTTAAATGAGCAAATAGATCTTTAGAGTAACTTGATTGTCGTGTGGAAATTAACGAAACAACGAAAAATGGTAAGACGTTCATGTTGTGACACTTAAGCGATCTAGGCATTGTTGGAGTGCCCGTTACCTGAAAATTTGTGATATTATGTTCGTCTAACAATGGAAGTCGTTGAAAAAGCGTTTCACTGGAAAAGTCGTTATCATAAATACAACGGTAGATCCATCGAAGCCAGCCGCTGTGGTGGAACGGTTCTAGGCGCTTCAGTTCTAAGTCTAGGGGAGTGATGACCTCAGATGTTAAGTCCCATAGTGCTTAGGGCCATTTGAACCATTTGATCCATAGAAAAAAAAATTCCACGAGCATCAGATAAGAAAACGAGTAGTTTAAAATCAAATTATGTTTTCCTAGTTGCAGAAGTCCGAATGTAATCCATACATATTATAAAATTGGATGTAGCCTATGTATGCATGTACGAGTATGTCCCATATTTCGTCCTAAACCACTGGACTGCTTGCACCTAAACTTAGTGTACATATCACTAACTGCCGGAAAAGAAACGCTGTGGAGGTAAGTAGGATATACCTAACAAAGTAGTAGGAGTGGGTGTGAAAAATAAATGTAGCCCAGGACGCGCGAATACCCAGATTGATTCATCCAGTATTTGAGAAAGAGAGCACTTGCAACAAATTTTGCGCATAATTTCATACCTTTACGAAATATTTTCTCGCTGACAATCGCTACAATATAATGAAAGGATAAAAGTTTACTGTTTACTACATATTCTCTATTCATGGAACAAAACTACTGCGTGAGGCACGATGTTTTAATTTTTTACTTCTGTAAAACCAATTCTACTCGTGACACGTTTTGTAGACAATATTCATATACTACTGAATATAACTGCAAAATTATATTATTGTACGACACATTGTTCAGGACGTATGACGTAATAAAACACCGAGATAAGTGAAAACTGGCGCATAATACTTTATGTCTAAATTGGTTACTGCTTTGCTTCTAAATCCATTCACAACATATTTCCCAGACAGTATCCACATAAGCCGCTGAATGTATCTTCAAAATTATACAATTTTGGACACGTAGTTCAGGAGTATGACGTCATATACAGTGAGCTGCGTGAAAACGATACTGTGGGGTGAAATTCGCCAGCGATACGGGTAAATTTGTGTGCAAATATTTTTCTAATATTTTAAATATACGTGAAATATACGTGACGTTTGAGTACGCGGGCAGGGCCCTGGTAAAAAATTCCCCCTGAACCCGAGGATCGACTTTAACCAAACATGGTACACGTAATACTTACTGTCTGGAAAGAAATACTATGGAAATAAGAAGCAGCAGCCTTCTTCAGGGTGACAATTATTGAACTATATGAAAAAAAAATTAATTAGTTACAAACCAACGCGTGCACACATTTTATTCAACACGTAAACGTCACTACAGATATTCGGATTTAAGCTGTGACATGTTCGATATGCCTGTCATCATTGGCGATGATGTGGTGCAGACGAATAGAGAAATTCTGCATTACCTGCTGAATTATCGGAACATCGATGACCTCCTGAATGGCTGTTTTCAGTTCAGCAATGGTTTTGGGATTATTGCTGTACACATTGTCTTTAATATAGCCCCACAGCAAGGTGTCGCATGTATTCAGATCCGGAGAATATGGCAGCCAATCGAGGGCCATGCCAATGGCCTCTGGGTACCCCAGAGCCAGAATGCGGCCCCTAAGGTGCTCTCCAGGACATCAAACACTCTCATGCCTCGATGGGGTCGCACTGCGTCTTGCGTAAACCACATCTTGCCAAAATCAGAGTCACTTTGGATAATGAGGATGAAATCATCCTCCAGAACCTTCACGTACCGTTCGTAGTTACCGTGCCATCAAGGAATATCGCACCGATTATTCCGTGATTGGACATTGCACACCACACAGTCACCCGTTTAAGGTGAAGAGACTTCTCGATCGCGAAATGCGGATTCTCAGTCTCCCAAATGCGCCAATTTTGCTTACTGACGAACCCATCCAAATGAAAGTGGGCCGGATGTCATCAGCTTGAACTCGGTAGCAAACTTTCTTCGAGTCCCATCTGGGCTATTATTGCTCGCGTAGTTGGCCTTCACGAACGCTATACGCTCAGGCACATTGTACCGTGACATTTTCAGTGTAAATGTCCGACAGCAAGGCGCGTGCGCATGCGCATACTAATTCCCATTATGCCCCGCGGCCAGCCGTTCTGTTTGAACGTCCTAACGTAAACCGTTCAGACGTTATTACGATTTTATTTCATGTAGTTCAATAGCTGTCACCCTGTATTTGGCTACAGGTGATAACATGGAGAGAGACGAGGGTAGGAGGAGATGATGATGATGATGATGATGATGATGATTTATGGCGGAGGGCGCTAGACAGCTAGGTCATCAGCGCCTTTGCATTAATGTTATACCGAAGAAGATTTTCACAATCTATGAAGGACATCAATAAACTGGAAAACTACGTTTGATCCCACCACCAGAAACGTAAAGCAAACCCAAAAAAGTGAGGTTCAGGAAAGCCCATAATAAAACCCGAGAGAGACATAACGGGATAACTAAATAAAATCATGGAGAAAATACCGGTAAGAATGATGTTAAAAAAGGGACAAATAACAGTGGTTGGGTGACGATTTAGAAATAATGCGTGACCCAGTCACTCTGTGACACATTAAGATCTCACACCAAGTATTCTGGGAAGAATTCCGGACACCACACAAAATTTTAAGACACTAAAAACAATCGCCTTGTTATCAGTTAAAATAGAGGGAAGATCCTGTGGGAGACTCAGTTCAACCCTCAGATCGTCATATAAAACACACTCAGTTAAAAGATGTCGTACTGACAACTGTGTCCCGCGTCTCTGACATACTGGGGGCTCCTCACGACTTAAGAGGAAGCAATATGTCAATGGACGCAGATCACAGATGGGGGGGGGGGGGGGGGGAGTGGAGAGGAGATGGACAGATAGGGGAAGGATAATGGACAGAGATGGAAGAGGAGAAGATGTGCGGAGAGAGGAGGAGATGGACAGAGAAAGATAGAGGAGGAGCTGTACAGAGACTGGTGCGAGGACGAGATGGACAATGAGAGGGGAAGAGAGGAGATAGGCTAACAGGAGATTGGAGTAAACACATATGCCGACTACGTCGCCGTTTTGATTTATATTCAAAAAGATGTTTGGAATTCTGTTATTGTTCATTCTGTCAATACGTTCTTCCCATTTTTTAATGTGCGGGATTCTACACAAAAGTGTAGAAAATGTTCAGTTCCTTTTACATATTATTTCCTTTTTTATCCAGGAGTATTTACTGCCAGAGATCTTAAAAGGCTTACCATGACAGCTTCTAAGTTCATCTTGCCTAATACATTAAATTTCGAGTCCTCGCTGCCATATTTTCTTTCATGGACTGTCGCCGCCTTATAGAACGTAATTTGTGATTTCTGGTTTTCCCCCTTGAGATAACGATCATTGTACCATATTTTTCTTTTAAATTTGTTTACGTTATTGTCCCCATTGTCTCGCGGTAAGATAGATTCTACTCTTAGCTGAAATTGGTTCCTTGTTATAGAAATGTTATTTTGTGTAGCTATTTTAGTCCTCAAATGTTGTCTGCTCTGAAGCCAAAGGTCTTTCTTTTTCCAATAGGTATCTTCAGGTCTAAATCTTAATCTATATTTACGAACTTATTCAGTACGGAGAACGAAGCCTTTCGCGACAGCACTGTTGTATAAAACATTCTCGGACTTCTTGCCGCGTCAGTTGAGGGTAAAACCTCGATCTTTCGATGATTACCTCCGCCGCCTTCGTTAGGGGCCACTGACTGTCAACGCTGCTGCTATGGTGGCCTTATATAGCCCATAGACGGCTTATGATCGGTCGATAACTATGGAAAGGTGTCGCAGGTGGTGTCAACGTCTCCACAGGTCGCTTATTCAGTACTAATTATATGTTATTTTGAACATCTAAAAATAATCACGACATCATCAAATAAATGGATATTTAAAATCATATTGACTATATTAAAATTATATGTCAGATTGCTTTGCCACTCCTCAACGATTTCGTCTATCTGTGGATTTGTCTGTTTCCAACTCTTACCTACATATTATTTTACTTACATGTTTGAGATATCTGTCGTAGCTTTACCTAAAATGTATATCTTCGTAAATCTGAAAATTCGCTACGCATATGTCTGCGAGTTTCAATCCGATTTTCTCAAGACTTTCATGATGCACTGAAACATTTTGACGTCCGCTTGAGAGACACTATGGATACAACATAATGTATTATTGTACGATTTATAAACTGAAACAGCAGCCATCAACAAGTACGGTTTAAAAAAGTTTTTTAAACTATTATCGGTTTGGGAATAGTTACAAATCCATAAATTCAGATGGCTCTTACAGGTTTTTTTGGCTTGGGCCTCGTTTTGTAGTCGTTATTGGTTCTGCGCTGCGGTGTATATGTCTTTGCGACGCATTCTCCGTGTATTACTCTTTACATTTTAAAATTTTCGTATTTCGATATGTGCACTCTGTGAGTGCCGTTAAATTTTCGAAATGCTGACTATACATCATCCTTGGTTTTAAGGCAGCACATGTGCCTGGTATCTTTAAAACGTGACCTAGCTTCACAGAAGTAACGATAGCATTAGTTTCCAAATGCTAAACTAATAAGGACGTTAGGTTACATATGTAACGTAAAGTATATGTTCACAGTGAAATATGACTTTGCTAAAGACATGGATTTAATTTAAAAATGCTTCTGGTACAGGTCTCATAATGTCTACTTTGGGCAGAATAGCGATAATGTATTATATTTAATCAAGTCACACGAGGATTAAAACGTTTTGGTAAAGTGAGCTAACCGAGTTGTGACATCTCAAAGAATTGTCTCTTCGGCAGAATAAATGGCTTTCATTTGTCATTAGTTGGAAAATACCAATGTCTGAAGGGATGTATCTCTGCGAAGAAGACCATTAAATGAAAACAATACACATTTTCCATTTTGATGCAATCATTCCGGCTACAGCATTATAGTGTGAGGAGGACAGTTCTCTGTCATTTTGTGACAGTACACGGGGTCAACATTTGCAAACACGGAAGTGGTGATCCTTAATCCCGTCGATGACGGCATCCATTGTACGACAGAGGACGACACGGTAACCTAAACGTAGTAGCAAATAAAAATGGTTCAAATAGCTCTGAACACTATGGGACTTAACTTCTGAGGTCATCAGTCCCGTAGAACTTAGAACTACTTAAACCTAACTAACCTAAGGACATCACACACATCCATGCCCGAGGCAGGATTCGAACCTGCGACCGTAGCGGTCGCGCGTTTCCAGACTGTACCGCCTAGAACCGCTCGGCCACCCCGGCCGGCAGTAGCAAATACCAGTGGCTCTTAGTCATTACGGTACATCAGCAGGTAGCAGGCGAAAGTCAGCTCCGTCGTGTCGGTAACTGTTTCTTTCTTTAAATCCTCCAGGATTTTAAGCCGTTGTATATTTACTATTCTTTCTTCCATTTGTGCACGTTTACCCTAAATTTCTTGAGTGCGCTATGCTGAATTGAGAATATTTGGATTTCTCACACATATTCTTCTCATGCTGACTAGTCCTGGAATTTTTCGCACATGAGCAACTAAACTGGCCGTCCTTCTGATGAAGATTTTCTGTGGAATTCCTTCCGCATCCACTCGTTTAATATATTTGAATGTAGTATTTTATCTGCGCGCTTAATCTATCATTCTATAACTTCTAATTCAGAAAACTTCAGTTATTTCTTTCCGTTTTTCCAACGTTGAAGTTTCACCTACACTTAGTTTGTTCATTATAAAGCAATCTTTGGGGCGGTACATTTCTTTTGGTGACGAAAATATTCTTTTCCCTCGGATGTCTGCTCCGTGTATCTAATTCGCATTGTCGATCGTGTGCAATCCAGTGTGCGTGTTGCGACAATTATTTCACTAGTTCTACACATTTTTTTTACAATCTTGGCCTTCAGCAGTGAGCTGTACATGTTGGCTGTTTCCCTTGCTTCAGCGAGACGAATGTTAAAGCGCTTTGATGGTTGTTAAAACCTCTTGATGTTATTTCATTATGCGGGTTTGTAATGTAAATTAATCATCTGTTTTAGTGCTTTTTCTCTGTTCTCTGCAGAATCACAAACATCTTAATGCGTACGTGAAATCATCGAAAGCTTTCCTAAAACAACATGCATCCCGAAGGTACCCTCATTTCTCTTATTTTGCATTTCATTACTAAACGTTTCATTTCGCATTTTTTGTTTACCTGTGATAATTATCATCTACATACATTCAATTTCTCTTTCTACTTCTTGTTGAGAATTCTGGTCAGGTCTTATAGAAATATAGTAGAAGCTCGGACAGTAAAAGATTCGAAAGCGAATCAGTATCGACTTTGTTGACAGAACTACCCCAGCTACGCCTGAATTAATTTAGGGGAACAATGGACTTCGGGTTGACGAACGACGATTTGCACTCTGCTCGCGGGTAAAAGTCCAGCGTTTCAAAAACCGTGTTAAAGCGCGTTTTTTTGTTTTTTTTTTTTTTTGTTTTTTTAACTGTGAGGAGTATACTTCTGTGCTCTTTTAGGTCCATAGATTCTGAACACTGTGGTGAGGAATCAGCTCCATTTCCTTACTAAGGCCCCAAAAAATGTTTTACTAACTACGAATGCGTGACATGATTACTGAGTGTGCTGCTATGCATGGTGTGAGGCAGTACAGTTTTCCATCACTGTCAGATAAGCATTTTGAGCCCTGGGTGCCGTGGGTAGCGAGCAATTAAAAGAAAGAAAGAAAAAATATGTCACTGTCTCTATCCTCCTGATTGCATTATGCTATATTTTTGTGCTCCCATCAATGAATAAGGATTCAGTGAAAGTGCAGAACTCGGAACGAGCTGGCGAACATTCCCGCGAGGCCTTAGGAGTGACGTGGGAACCGGCGGGGAGAGGAAAGCCGCCGCTGTAGCAGTGCGCCAGCTGGTTGCGATGTTGCAAGCTTCTGCTGGACATGTCGCTGGCGCGCCGCCTAACCTGTTGCCGCCCCACTCCGTCTTCTTAGGTTTCCCCTTTCCTATCCGCGAGTGCGTTCACATCACCGAGGTGTCATCTACGCTGGCGAGGTGCGAAGCGAAACAAGATTAGACGACGAGGCTATTACGTAGCCTGTGAGTTGTGTCCGGCTAGTTCGTAATGCCCATCTGGTTAGTTGTAGAAACAAACGACGGCTTACGACAGTAAGACTATGTTATACAAATTTATCTTTCTAATGTAAGTAAATTGCAGTTTTACTTACAACATGTAGTCTCGAATAATCGTCTTGACTTTCTCATAAAAAACGATGGGAAAATACGTCACTACGGCAGAACCGAATGCAAGAAACGTGGTTTAGTTCCTGTTAACTGCTCTAATAACATCCTCTCTCACAAACTCTGCATTAAGAACCTTCATCACCTGACTTGTATACTAGTCGATTACCATATTCTGGAACATTTTCACCTGCTCATTTATTAATTCAGTCTCTAAACCTCGAGTAACTCCACTGTTGTTAATACATCCCTGATATGGCTTTTCACATTATCGCACGCGTTGAAAATTATCTGGACTCCTGTCCTTCTGCAAAGATTTGCAGCTTGGTATGAGATTGTGCCTAAAAACGAATCCACACAAATATTTTCTTTCCCTCGGGTTACCTTCCATTAAGAACGTGGGTGCACTCAACGACTGTGATATGACTTTCAAATGATAGAGCACAGCAGTCAGTCGTCCTTTTCTTGCAGGTTTCATTCGGCAAATCTAGACTTCGGCTAGTGCCTAGCCATTGTCAGTGCACCATTTGATCGTATCAGTGCAAGTTCTAGTATGTCAGTTCCCTGTTGCTTGGGCTTTTGTCACAGTCATTTCAAGGTTAATAATCTTCATCAAAATTTTGAATCAAATAGCCAAAGCAACAACAAGAATTTATTGACACCATAATGCTTCCTCAATAGTAGCCAAATGCAAGAGACAATAGCGAGTAATTTAATTTGATTGTGACTGCACAATCCCAACGAATAAAAGCAGCAATACTCAAAAATTTTAAAACCAGATAGTGAATGTACACTAAAACAAGAAAGCTATACACAGTTGCAGTGTACAAAATGTGCAATGTCCAGTAATCATTAAAATATTGAAAGCACAAAATAAATGTAGACTATTACATTGAATGCAAATAAAGCAGAGAACCAAATAAAATTAGTCAATAGAATAGTTGGGAAGTTCCGTATCAGTTAACAGAGCCCACAACTCTAATGAATTATACACTGTGAATGAATCAGAATTACCACTGCGCCTGAGATATGTCTAATAGGCTGGTACTCAGATACGTATGCAGTAGAAAGATAAAGCCAATTTAATCAGTGAGCGTCGTCATGTAAATACACAATCATACTTATAGCTTCTGCTCAAAGTAAGTCCCAAAAACATGTAACAACAGAGTAAATTAATGCGGTCAAAGTCACACAGAGCCATTGCCTATATTCACTGTACAATTCTGCGCTCCACTTGCCATAAACACAGCACAGTCCGAGCCACAGACAGACTTACAGCATACCGCGGGGCCTGGAGATTGTTGCACGCTAAACGGGTACATACACACATCTCAAGCTTAACCTGAGTTCTCACATACTAGTAAGCGCACAGCACAGACTTGTTTGTTGAAACCACGCCGGATGTGTCGTACTTGCTTCCGTCACACAGCACGTTCATCTTTCCAGCTGTCTGCCCAAGTGTATCTATGAATGCTTCTTGTTCTACTATTCCGCTATGAGTTCTGGTGGTCAACGAAATTTCTCTGTGATACTCGACATTCTGTACGTAGTGCATAGCGGCCTCCCACCCCGCCCCTGGACGGTGCTGACGTAGCAGCGCCCTCGTGTAGCAGCAGGTCTGTTCGCGCAGCGCTTCAAACTGCCAAGGAGTGTGAAGTCTAGTGACAGCACAATTACTAAATTGATGATTCCTCGATGTCTCTGATTTTTCTTATCAGCCGTTCCCTTCTTTAATCAAGTTGTACTACAAATTTCCTTTTCTCCAGTTCTATTCAGTACCTCCTCGTTAATTACGCAACATATCTATCTAAGCTTCAGCATTCTTTCTACAGAACCACATTTCAAAAGCTTCTATTCTCTTTTCGTCTGAACTGCTTATCGTCCACCTTTCAATTTCGTACAAGGCTACACTCCGGACAAACACATTCAGAAAAGATTTGTTAACACTTAAATTTGTATTAGTATTTAACAGAATATTCTTTACCTGACATGCTTTCGTTGCTTCGTGTTATATCCTCTCTACTTCGGCCATCATCACGTATTATAGTGCCCAAATAGCAAAACCCATCTACCACTTTTAGTGTCTCATTAGCTCATCTGATTCCCTGAGCACTGCCTGACTTAATTCAACTTTATTACATTACCCTTGTTTTCCTCTTGTTGATTTCGTCTTATATCGTCCTTTCAATGCCTTCACTGTCTATGACAGAATTACTAAGTCATCGGCAAGCCTGAAATCTTGTTTTTCTTCCCCTGAACTTTGATTCCTTCTCCAAATTTTTCTTTGGTTACCCTTGCTGCTTGCTCATTGTACAGGTTGACTAACATCGGGGATACGCTATACCTCTGCCTCACTCCCTTTTTAACTGCTACTACCTTTTCATGCGCTCTGCTTCATGTGACTGCTATCTCTTTTCAGTACAGTTTGTAAATAACACTTCATTCCCCGCATTTTACCGCTGTTACCTTCAGAATTTCAGAGAATGTATTCTAACCAACCAACACTGTCAAGAGCTTTCTCTAAGTCTACAAATGCCATAAATATAGGTTTGCCTTTCCTTAGCCTATCTTCTAAGTAGTAGGACCAGTATAGCCTCACATGTTCCTACATTTCTCGGGAACGCAAACTCATCTTCTCCGATATCGACTTCTACTAGTTTTTCCATTCTCGGTAAATAATTCGTATCAATATTTTGCAACCATGACTTATTAAACTGATAGTTCGGTAACATTCACATATGTCAGCACCTTCTTTCTTTGGTATTGCAATTATTGCATTTGTCTTGAGGTCTGAGGGTATTTCTCGTATTAAACATAACTTTTGCACCAGGTGCAGTAATTTTGTCATGGCTGTCTCTCTCAAGGATCTCAATAATTCTGAACGAATGTCGTCTAGACCAGGGGTCTGTTTCGATTTAGGTCTTCCAGTGCTGTGTCAAAGCCTTTTCGCAGCATCATCTCGTATTCATCTATTTCCTCTTTCCTGTACATAACATTGTCTTCAAATTCATTTTCCTTCTGTACCCCTACTAAATATTCCTTCACCGTTTCAGTTTTCCCTTCTTTGCATAGTAGTGTTTTTCTGTCTGAGCTCTTGATATTCATTCAGCTGCTTCTCTTTTCTTGAATGTTCTATAAGTTACTTGTAGGCGATATCTATGTTTCCCCTAGCTACAAATGCTTCTGTACACTTGCATTTGTCCTCTAGTCATTCCTGCTTAGCCATTTTGCACTATATGTCAATCACATTTTTAGACGTCTGCATTCCATTTCGCCTTCTTGGTGAATTTTTGTATTTTCTTCTTTCGTCAGTTAAACTGAGTATCTCCTGTGCTATTCAAGGATTTCGAATTGGACTAGCATTTTTACCTATGTGATGCTCTGCTGTCCTCACTGTTTCCCCTCTGAAAACTACCCATTCGTCTTTTATTATATTTCTTTCCACTGCCTCTGTCAGCCGTTTCCTAATGTTTTATTTGAAACTCCTTTGGTTCTTTCAACTTATACACATACCATCTCCGTAATTTCATAGCTTTTTGCAATTCTTCATTTTTAATCTACAGTTCATAACCAATAAAGTATGGTTAAAGACCACATGTGCCTTTGGAATGTATTACTGTTTAAAATTTGGTTCTGAAATCTGTCTTATCATTATATAATCAGTGTAAAACCTGTCAGTGTCTTCAGGTCTCTTCCATGTATACAACGTTCTCTCACGCTTCTTAAACTATGAGCTAGTTGTACTCCTGTCCTGGGTGTGTCTATTTTCGCTACGATAATGAGTTCACTATGCTGTTCACAGTAACTTAGCCGCATTCCTATTTTCTTGTTCATTATTATTCTTACTGCTGCCTTACCCTGTAAGTTCAGCCGAACCATTTCCTTTCCCATATTCTCTAACCTGCTTACTCGATTATGGGATCTAACATTAAGTGCCATGCCCCGTAAAATGCAAGTTTCGTTTTTTTCTGATAACGATATCCTCATGAGTAGTCCCCACCGGGAGGTCTGAACGGGAGACTATTTTACTGAGGAAATATTTTATCCAGGAGGATGCCATAATGATTTAACCATGCTGCAGCGCTGTAGTTTTCCCATGCTTTCAGCCGTTCATAGTACCAGCACAGCCAGGCTTTCACAATACCAGAACAGCCTTTCCACACTCTTGATACAATTTGCTACAGTTAAATATCATTTAACGACACATCATAGGTAAAAAACCTTTTAGCAGATCCTAAGATAAACGATATTAATACTAAGCGTTGTCTGTGATCGCTGTGTTCTTGTGGTTAGATACGTGAGCTTGTGGAGTTGAAGGAAATAGGTTTGCGTCCTGCTACATGCTAATATTTTTTCCCGCCTTCACATTAGTAACAGATTCTGGTTCTTTCTTATCCATGTGATACAAGTATGTTCTGCAATATTCGCTGTTATTTGAATATAAGATAGTGCTCTCTCACGAATGAGTCTCTTCAATTTTGTGACTTTAGTCTGATTAAAAAACAAAAGTTGAAACTTCTACAGGTGAAACGACCAGCAATAATATTTATGTTCTCGATTGTAACAAATTTCTGGCCGTTTTTTCCGAAAATGTTGCAATTTCCGAGGGCGTTATTAGGCATGGAATCGAAGAGGATTGCTTAAAAAAATTTTCAAATGTGTGTTAAATCTTAATGGGACTTAACTGCTAAGTTCATCAGTCTCTAAGCTTACACACTACTTAAATTATCCTAAGGACAAACACACACCCCCATGCCCGAGGGACGACTCGAACCTCCTTGTCCATGACTACAGCGCCGTTGACCGCTCGGCTAACCCCGTGCGGCTGGATAGCTTAAATTCCTACTAGTAAACTAAGAACAGTGACATTTATATTCTTGCTTGTCTCTAATATTTAGCTGCAATCGAATCGTTAAGAACGCTTCTTTAAATCTGGTGCTCAACACAAAGTTCACAGCACACAGTCAGAGAGAGACATCACATTACTCGAATTCCAGCCAAACGCTGAACGCCTGCCGCAGCTTCTAAATTTTAGTCACTTGTGCGGAATATTGATACTTTCAAATACTTTATAGTTCAGTAGTAATTTGATGTTTCATCACAGCACAAATCCAACCATATCAACGTACCTATGGCACTGATGTGCATTTATTAAGACTTCAATATTATTATTATCACCAGAACTACAGAAGTTAGGTGATTACAGTAAATGGATGCTCTCCGAAAAATCACTGAAAATGATTAACCGTTGAACAGTTCATATGATCATGACAGATGGGTTGTTTGATGATAGCCTAGCACTACAGCTATCATTATAGAAAGCTATGTATTTGTACATTATGTGATCAGAAGTATCCGAACACCCCCAAAATCATACTTTTTTCGTATTAGGAGCATTGCGCTGCCACCTACTGCCAGGTACTCCATATTAGCGATTTCAGTAGTCATTAGACATCGTGAGACAGCAGAATAGGGCGCTCCGTGGAACTCACGGACTTCGAACGTGGTCAGGTGATTGGGTGTCACTTGTGTCATACGTCTGTACGCGAGATTTCTGCGCTCCTAAACATCCCACGGTCCACTGTTTCCAATATGACAGTAAAGTGGAAACGTTAAGACACATCTCGTCTGTTGACTGACAGAGACTGCCGACAGTTGAAGAGAGTCGTAATGTGTAACAGGCAGACATCTATCCAGACCATCACACAGGAATTCCAGACTGCATCAGGATCCACCGCACGTACTATAACGATTAGGCGGGGGGCGAGAAAACTTGGATTTCATGGTCGAGCGGCTGCTCATAAACCACACATCACATCGGTAAATACCAAACGACGCCTCGCTTGGTGTAAGGAGCGTAAGCATTTGGCGATTGAACAGTGGAAAAATGTTTCACGAATCACGGTACACAATGTGACGACCCGATGGCAGGGTGTAGGTATGGCGAATACACGGTGAACGTCATCTGCCAGCGTGTGTAGTGCCAACAGTAAAATTCTGAGGCGGTGGTGTTATGGTGTGGTCGTGTTTTTCATGGAGGGGGCTTTCACCCCTTGTTGTATTGCGTGATACTATCACATCACAGGCCTACACTGATGTCTTAAACACCTTCTTGCTTCCACTGTTGAAGAGCAACTCAATCGAGCACCTGTTGGTAATGCACGGTCTGTGGCGGAAGGGTTACACGACAATAACATACTTGTAATGGACTGGCTTGCACAGAGTCCTGACCTGAATCGTACAGATGGGATGTTTTGGAACGTCGACTTCGTGCCAGGCCTCACCGATCGACATCGATACAACACTCCGTGAAGAATATACTGCCATTCCCCAAAAAACTTTCCAGCACCTGATTGAACGTAAGCCTGCGAGAGTGGAAGCTGTCATCCAGGCTAAGAGTGAGCTAACACCATATTGAATTCCAGCATTACCGATTGAGAGTGGCACGTAAGTCATTTTCAGCCAGGTGTCCGGATACTTTTGATCATATAGTGATATACTTTCTTTATAACATTATTCAGTAGTTTGGATATTTTAATAATTTAACTGTGTCACTTATATTCTCCACAGTCACACAACAAACTATTGCAATATGGCATTTCTCGTATATCTCCATATGCTACCACATTACATTTGTCTAGATTATTAATTTATTCTCAATAATTTAACTTCTAGCCTTTTCACCACAGCTTCACTTGCATGTAAAATTGCATCTTCACCTCCGTTGTCTCTTTATGTGTTACTTCCTCACCCTCACTGTGTGTCCTCTTCTTCCTCTCCCTTTCTCACTGTCCACCTTATCCTCCCAGTTCTGTGTGTCCATATCCTCCTCCCCCTTCTCACTGTCTATACATTTCCTTCTACTTCTTATGTTCATCCATCCATCTACTCCACTCCTATCTTTGACCATATCCTCCTCCCCAGTTCTTTATCCACATCTTCCTCCCCTTTCTCTGTCTTTTTCATCAACCCACCTCTCTTTCCTCCCCTCTCTGACCATCTGTTTATCCTCTCTCATCTCTCTCTGTCCATCTCATCCTACCCCTTCTTTTTTATCTATCTTATTCTTCCCCTCTCCTTGTGCAGTCTCTCCTATCCTCCCTCTCTCTCTCTCTCTCTCTCTCTCTCTCTCTCTCTCTCTCTCTCTCTCTCTCTCTCTCTCTCTCCTCCTGCCCATCTGTATCTTCTGCCCCTTATACCTGTCTCTCTCTGCCTTTCCCCTCCCCCCATCGATCTCCTCCTCCTCCTCCCTCTTCTTACCAGTGTCCTCCACCTCATTTGTCTTCCTTCCTTCACCCCTATTTCTGTCCATCAGCTCCTGTCCACTCTCTCTGTCCATCTTTTCCTGTCCCCCTTTTCCCTGTCTATCATAACATGCCCTCTATTTCTGTTTATCCCCCAGCTCTATCTATCTCAAATTCCTCAAACCATACCAACATGCACATACATCCCCAGCAAAACAGGTTGATAAAGCAGTCTGATACTACTGCCAAAATGCACTTGTTGTGATGGATGAGCTACTCATCTGATGCTTTAAAAACCATTTTTTCCCTGATGCAGAGGCTGCCTTGCAAAGCAAATTATTAATATGTGCCCTTACTATTACAACATACCTGTCAACCAGGGCAGTCCACATGTAGGGGCTGGAAAACTCTTTGTTGCCCCTGACACATAGGCTGACATGCAAAGTAGATCTACAAGTCAGACCAATACTGTTTGTGTACAACACACTTGTCATGCAGGGCAGCCTATATGACAGGGCCTTAAAACTAACACATTTGCCCTTTTCTCCACTCCTATTGGAGCTAGAAGGTTATAAACCCCACAGTGCTTTTACTTGTGAAGTTTTCTGTTTAGGTGCCAAATTTTGCTGAAATCGGTGCAGGCGTTTGGGAGGAGATGCTGGACTTGTATTAGCAATAATTACTGTCTGCTTTCTATGCACAAGCTCCTTATTTTATTTATGTATGTCTAAACTTTTGATATAGAATACTTCATTTGGCCTTATTGAAACAATAAGAGAAAGAGCTTTAATTAACTCAGAGTCAAATTTGTAATTTTTATATTATTCAGAGGGTGGCCTTTTTCTGTAATTTTAAGTAAGGTATGCACCAGTGAGAGGAAAAATGAGATCTCATTGGGAGGAGAACACAGTCACCTGCGCATTCTGGCTCATGTAGCCACTGTTGGGAAGATCAGTTCATACAACAGTCGATTTGTGATGGTGAATTCAAGCAGAGCAGTCTTCAGGCAACATCTCAGGTAGCTGCAGTGCATTGAAGTGTTGGTTTTTGAGCGGTAAGCAGCGACACTAATACCCCAAAAATTCGCTTTTACCTATATCAGTTTTGAGTGAAGTGGGACTGTGATTCTGGGAGATAGCAGCAACTTTAATAGTTCACGATCTTCACAGAATTTTAACTTTATTTACCTACTGTTTTGGATTGCCATAGTGGACATATACTTTTATGAGTTGATTATTTTGTGCCAAGTTCAAATGTATGATACTCTTTTAATTTTGCAGACCAGTGATGATTCAGTTCTCTCTGGGAAATCTGCTACAATTCTTATTACTTATTCATGCAAGCTTTATTACCATTGAATATTTTTTTATTTTATTTCTTGTTTAAACTGAATTATTGTAGGACCACTATTTCTGTGTTTTTCTTTGAGATAATTCAAAAAATAAACTGTTAGTTCAGCATATGACTTGTGAAGTCGACAAAGCTATTTATAAGTAGATAAAATCCTTTTTGACCCGACAGGTTATCCGAGAGCACTAATGCTTCCTGGACTCAGGTAGGCGCGCCAGCCCCAGATCGAATCCACCCGGCGGATTCACGACGTGTGTCAATGTGCTGCCCAGCCTGGATGTGGTTTTTAGGTGGTTTTCTACAGCCCACTAGGTGAATACTAGACTGGTTCCCACATTAAGCTTCAGTTACACGACTCGCAGCATTTGACACACGTTCACACTATTTCATGTTTTACACTAGACCCAACAACTGGGGTACACTGATTTGGTCCCAGGGGGTATGGCGTGGCGGCAGGAAGGGCATCTGGCCACCCCTTTACATAAATCATACCAAATCCGTTGTAACCATGCTGACCCTGCGAAAACTGCGGGACAAAGGCATAAGCAAAAGAAGAAGAAGAAGAATCCTTTTTTATTACTTCATTTCAGTACAATTCATTATTATTAAAAATTCTGTAACTTGCCAGTCCTTAGACTATTTGACTATACATTCACATATTATAACTATTTCTTCAGTGAAATTAGCTAATGGGCATGAAAGCAGATGTGTATGACTGGATCCTTTGATTGCATCGAGCCATAGCTTAAAACAGAGTCATACAATGCCCTGTCGTGTCTATTGTTAAAGCTTGTCTCACGGATTTATTTACTAACGAGCATTAGTACCGGTAAATCACATGGTCTTCAGCCCAAATACTGGTTTCATCTGTCTCTGCACGCAAGACTGTTCTGTATATGCCTTTTCATCTTTAAGCGCAACCTGTATCTGTTTCAATCTGCTTGCTGTATTCGAACCTCGATGTCCCTCTACAATTTTTACTTTCCACACTTCCCTCCCTTACGAAATAGACAAACACACACACCCATGCCCGAGGGAGGACTCGAACCTCCGCCGGCAGCAGCCGCACAGTCCATGACTGCAGCGCTCTAGACCGCTCGGCTAATCCCGCGCGGCCTTCTTTTAGTTAAATTGTGCCATAAATTTATTTTCTCTGTATCAGATATTCGATGTACGAGTGCCCTTCTAATCATCATTCTTTTCGAGCATCACATTTCTCTTCTCGTTTGAACAATTTATCGTGCACGCCTGTACTCCAAACAAGTGCTTTCAGAAAAGACTTTCTGACGCTGAAATTTATGTAGATGTAAACAGATTTCTCTGTTTCTGAAAAAAAGAGCCGTGTTACTTCACAAATCACAGTGGTGTGTAGGAGTAGTAGGTATTATATTCCCGCTAATCTATGAAGAGCGAGCAGAGGTTCAAAAATAGTTACTCGATGAGTTTTGTTTTTGGCATGTACATGAGGTGATAGCTGTGTACCAGATTATTTGACACTGTTAGTCGACTTGTCACAGTTCACGGTCATTACGGATTAAAGTTATCGGTACATTTTCTTCGGAGCTGGCCTTTTTTCTGAGCGTGGTGAGTTATTATACTCGTCAGAACTTTTTTCTGGCTTTGCTTCGTTAGTGTAACTAAGTTTAAATCGAATAACATGCGGAAAATTACTTTCTTCTCTTCTCACATTTCACAGATAACTATAAATGTGCTCCACGTTAGATAAAATTAGTGCGTACTTGGATGAACAACACTTAAAATAACGAACAATAGATAAGAGCATAGTTCTAGCAATGTATTGTAGAAGTGCTCTGAAGACAGCAAACGCAATTAACTTATACGTTGCCCTAATATTGTATGAGTGTGCGTTGAATTAACAGATGCAAGAATTGGTATAATAGAACATACATGCATGTTATTGACGCTGCAGCACCACAAGATGGTTCCTCAGTGTCCGTAATGTCGATGTGTAAAACAGGAGCGTACTCAGGTAGCTGCTATTCTACTTCCACCGCACAGTCAGACTTCTGTCAGCGCTAGATAAAATTTTTCCTAGTCTGCTTTCCGTACCGGTTGAAAGACGCAGGCAGTAACTGGCATAGCTTGAGTACGTTACGACCGCGCGCGCGCGCGCACACACACACACACACACACACACACACACACACACACACGCGCACAAACACACACATAGCTTTTCTTTTTCACGACATTCATAAGAGACATAGTGAGGGAGAGACGAGTCTGATATTTCGCGTACGTTCTCTTAATCAAAACGACATTGGAAGTAAAAGTTGCAAATAATACATAATAGTTAATTAATTTAAAGATTTTTTTATAGTTTAAGGAAATCCTCGGGCTCTTCGTTACTATCGATCGCTTCTATCTCATACTATTGACTCAAAGAAAGTACACACGCACAGAAATGGCCAGAATCGATTAACAGCAAACAAAACTGTTTATCCATACCTACATTGAGCTCTCATTGAAGGTGAATATTGTCTGTGGAGGGGAGTACCTTGCGATATTACAGGCATGTGTAATATAGACCTATATTTGCAGAAGAAGGCGGGTCTATGGACACTACGTAATATCAGTTTTCTGAAATGAAACTTGTTATGTTCTGTTATCGTTGTCTAATACGGAACCAAACACTGCCTACCCCATATCTGTGAAAGATGTTCTCCGCGCTTACAACTTCACTGGATTGGCTTCTTCTCAAATATAACGTTACACGTGGACATTCGCTACTGCTGATCCTAACCCGCTAGATACTCCATTACTACTAGTACTACACTGTCTCGGGAGATCGTGGTCTGCTCATTTTAATGCAAGAACAACACAGCACCCATCCTCGAGCGAAAAAATCGCCGACCCGGCCAGGAATTGAACCTGGATCCCTTCGCTTAGTAATGCGCCGCGCTGACCGCACAGCCGCCGAAGCGGACTTATTCTGCTACTGTCTGGGACACTGAAAGCAGAGTTGGCTTCAATTCTTCCGGGAACCCTGTAAATAAATGACGCAACGCCTTGCCGGAGAGATGTTTACTGGGGCTGCGGTCGGAGTTGGAACAAGCAATTGAAATTCTTCCGAACACGGTGCAATGGCTCTTGCATTCTGGGCAAGGCGTTGTCATACTCGTACTAGATTCTCACATGCCTGTCACGTCATGTGCCGTAAAATACTGTCGCATAAAACATCTTCCACTGCACAGACCAAGCAGAGCCTTGTATTCACATCGTTCGGCATCAGAGGCGAGTCTGTAGTCTGTAGACGAACTGTTTTGTGACCGATCTCTTTAAATGAATGGAAGTTGACACCATATCGAACGACTGATGCGTCGTGTACCGCGTGGTGGGGATTGCGGTGCTTATCAGTTAATTCCTGATACGTTCAGAGAGTTGATAATGTTAGAATTCTACTTTTACTTTTCAATAACAGACTTAATCGTTGTCCAGCGCATCTGTAATGACCGTAAATTACTTGTGTTCTGCTCGGAATCGCTCGTCATCAGGATTATAACTTGTATGTAGCATCCAGTCATAGGTACCGTTCAAACAATTTATTCACAATTAATCATAACTAATTTCGGAGTACTTAATATCTCTTACAAGCTTTCATGCTGAACCTTTGATTTGTGATTATTAATTATATGGTGCCCCAGGGCAAAGAAAATTAAGGAAAATGAACGGAAAAAATTTTCATTTCAGGAATCACGCGGAAAACGGTATCAAGTTGATTCATACATAATTTGGCGAAAGCGTACATGATTTTTGTTCCTGTGCAACGCTTTCGTCGAGTTTTTTTGTTGTATCCAAAAATCTCAGTTCCATAATTATCGGATTAATAAGCACTATTCTAAACTATACGGTACCAACCCACGCACTATGATCGATATTCATTAAACGTGGCCGAACTTCTCAGGGCTCCTGAGTGTTGTTGTCTTCAGTCCGACCACTGGTCTGATGCAGCTCTTCACTCTAGTCTACCCTGAGGAAGACGCTTCACCTGAACTGCTGCATTCTACATCTATTTGAACCGGCTCACTGTGTTCGTGCCTAGGTCTCCCTCTACAGTTCCTAATCACCCCTCTTCCCCACCCCCCCTCACACACACACACACACACACACACACACACACACACACACACACACACACACATACACACACACTTGCTTCTATCACCAAATTTATTTCTTGATGCCTCAAAATACGTGCTATCAATGGATCCCTTCTTTTAGTCAAGTTGTACCGTCCATTTTTCTACAACTTCATTTAGTACCTCTTCATTAGTTGTACGATCGGTACATCAAATCTTTATATTCTCCTGTATCACCACATTTCAAAAACTTCTCTTCTTGTCCTAACTGCTTATTGTCCACGCTTCAACCCCACACGTGGCTACACCCCAAACAGATACCTTCAGAAACGACTTCATGAATCTTATATTTGTATTAGATGTAATTTAATTCTTCTTTTTCAGAAATGCTGTTCTTGGTGTAGTCGGTCTACAATTTATATCCTCTCTAATTCGGCCACAAACAGTTATTTTACTGAAAAAATAGCAAAACTCATCGGCTACTTTAAATGTCTCACATCCAAATCTAATGAATTCAGCATCACCTGTTATAATTCGACTAAATTGCATTACCCTTGTTTTACTTTCGTTGTTTTTTTTTTCTTCTAACCTCATTTCAAGACCCAACCTATTCCGTTTAACTGCTGTTCCAAGTTCTTTGCTGTCTTTGACTGAGTTACAGTGTCATCTGAAAAACTCAGAGTTTTAATATCTTCACCCTGATCTTTAATTTTCTTTGCAAATTTCTATTTGGTTTTCTTTCTGTCTGCTCAATTTATAGACTGAATAAAATCGAGCATAGGCTGCAATCATGTCTAATACCTTTCTGAACCATAGCTTCCCTTTCATGCTCTTAGACTATACAATTGCAGTCTAATTTCGGTACATGTTGTGAATAACTATTCGCTCCCTGCATTTTGTCCTGCTACGTTCAGAATTTCAAAGAATGCATTCAAGCAAATATCGTCAAAAGCCTTCTCTAAAGATTTTCTCCAAGCTGTCTTCTAAGATAAGTCGTAGGGTCAGTATTGTCTTATATGTTCGTACATTTCTTCGGAACCCGCATTGATGTTCCTCGAGATCCGCTTCTATCCATTTTTTCATCTTCTATAAATAAGTCGTGCCAGTATTTTACGAGTTCCTTGTTCTCGTAAAGATAAGGTGTTTAGATTGAAATAACAGTTTAGCGCAGGTTACTCACTGAATGCGTGTAATGGTGTGTTTCTTGTGCTGAAAGTCTTTTTCTTTTCTTTACGTTTTACTCCAAACAACGCGAAAATAATGTAAAATCGGGCTGTACTCGTATGCTCATTTACGTTTGGTGCAGTTAGCTCAGCTTTTTCTTTCTATTAGTTAAAGTAGAGCGTATCCCTTTCTTATTTAGTTCATATTTCCGGATCTTAGCGTATATTCTAAGTTATTTGAACCAAAAACTTTGCATAACTAGTTTGTTTACGTATATTTGCGTATGGGACACATTTTGTAAACGTGTTTCCTTATTTATCTGTGAATTAATCGACTTGTCCTTACTGAAGTATTAATTCTATCGCGAGTGATATGTGTCCTACTTGCTGTAGAATTGTTAGTTTCGGTGTGCAGTGTAATGACCGCTGTAATTGTTTTCATTGGGATGACAGTAGTGGCGTGAGAATTGGGGAAGTACATGAGACTCTATAGCTGTTTTGTGAGATTTGTAGGAGATATAAAAAGATAGTGGAACAAGAGGAGAAATTTGCTGCCCTTGAGGCTGAATTAGACAAGGCTAAGAAAGACCTGGATGAGTTAAGGAGGGAGTAGGGTAAAAATGGATGGGAAATGGCAACAGGTAATAAAAGGAACAGGCTTAGAGCTTCATCTAACAGCTCTGTGGTCAACGTGAAAATAAGTTTGACCTGTTGCTTCTATTAGAAACTCACGAAGATCAGGCAGATTTAGGTGTAGACAGTGCACAACAGACACTCAGCGATAATTTGAAAATAAAGAATATAGGGAACTCAATAAAGATAAATAAAGTTACATTGTTAGGTAGTTCTCATGCTGGAGCATTATGGGACTTAACTTCTGAGGTCATCAGTCCCTTAGAACTTAGAACTACTTAAACCTAACTAACCTAAGGATATCACACACATCCATGCCCGAGGCACGATTCGAACCTTCGACCGTAGCGGTCGCGCTGTTCCAAACTGTAGCGCCTAGAACCGCTCGGCCACCGCAGCCGGCACATAGGCCAACTTTGGCAGGATGAACTAAGCCACCGCAGCCGGCACATAGGCCAACTTTGGCAGGATGAACTAAGTTAAGAATACCAGGTCACCAGTTTTTTTTAAACCTAATGTTTGTGTGGATCAGGTGACACAGGATTTAGGATTACTTTGTGAAAACGACACCAAGGAAGACACCGTGGCAATAGCGATTGAGCGAGATAACAGTACTGACAGACATCATGGGTACAATATAGAGCATGACGTGATGAAGATTGCATCAGCATCGAGATACACTAGCGTTTAATTTGTATCTGTTCTGAGACCCCATGACCTAACTCATTTGAACGCCTGTGACAGGAAACTTAATTTGGAGTTGGAATGGCTGCTTATGTCAGATTCTGGGTCACATATGGGTTCCTATTTATTCTGTCTGTAGATGGGGTTATATTAGACATGACCTTCAGCTCCGCAGAAAGAGGAAAGTTGGGCAAATAGCGGAGAACTTGAGGGAGGAGGCAATGTCAAGATTGATTAAATGCTAATGGTCACAGGTGCCAAAGCAACACCTTTTTTAGAATGCGAAGGACAAAAAGAAATAAAGTTTTAAGAGAGGTTGGTATTGAAACAAATCTTCAGTCTGAGAAAGAAACTGAACAACGAAATTCTAGCATACTGTATCAGCATAAACAGTAGTCGGTTAAACACCTTCAGCAATCATCAGAAATTTTATTTCCACCGAATTTTACCTCAGTCAGTGTTAAATGGCAGCTATCTCTAACGGATTAAAATATTCGAGGACTGAGAAGTAAAATTAATGAACTACTTATCTGCATTGATGGATTGAAGTCATCAGTCTCAGTTGACACAATCTGCCTCTCTGAATATCATCTAGGTACTGGTACGGATGTGTGAAGTGTTACAAGATTTAGGATACATCTCACTGTTGTAGAGCAAAGATGGACAAAGGATTAACTGCCATATTGAGCAGGAATTGTCATGAGTTTAAGAAAATAGAAATTCGTAAATTTTACCTATAGTATCATATGCAGCCTATGTAACAGAAGTAGAAAATCATAATAAATCTTTCATAATAGTAAGTTTATGCTGAGCACCTCCAGGTAACTGTAATTTGTTGTTAAATCATCATGAAGCTCTATAACAGAAAAAAGAAGCGTTGTTGCTGGAGATTTTAAAATAGATTTTCCTAAAAAACCCTCGTAGTAATAATTTATTACTGTCAGTAACACTGTCATTTAACTTAATTCCTGCTGTAAACTTCCCAACTAGGGTAACCAATTGCTCAAAGACAGTAATTGGTAATATCTTTACAGAAATATATAATGAACAAAATTATATTACAAAACAGTAGTCAATGGCTTTTCAGACCATTACATGCAGTTCCTTTGATAAATATTGATACTGAACAGGATATAAAAGCTACTAAATCTCAGTTCAAGAGGCCAGACAGTAATCCAAAAACTGATTATCTTAGGAAACTATTCATAGCATGAACTGAAGTGATGTATACAGTGTTCATGGCAGGAATAAAGAAATGCAACATGTTTATTAATAACTTCCATACCTTATTTTCTTATTTGATAACTGTTTTCGCCCAAAACTAGCTCAGATTAGATCAAAGTCTACACAGAAGCCATAGATTAGTCAAAGAATATAGGTATCTTGTAAGACAAAATGTAGGCTGTATCTCTTAAAAGTTGCTCTGACGTTGATTTTATAGCTCATTACAAGACACAGTGCAAAATATTTTAACTAATAATGTTAGAAAAAGATAGCCGCATCAGGTAACAAGAGATGGAGCGGAGCGGATAGCACTGGTTACAGATGTGTGCTGTGTTTTTTAGCAAAGGTTTCACAACTGTCACTGGAAGATGGGGTTGTTAGGTTCGATAGATGCTACCATGGAATATCTCAGACCAGTCAGTACAAATAAAATAATATGAGTATGATCCTCACTAAACAGTAGAAATAATGTCAATTAGAAAATGTTTAAAATAAAAAAGTCTAGTAGTTACGATAAAATGTCAGCAGAGTTAGTTGAAGAATATGCTTCTGAGTCCAGTAACGTGTCAAGTTATCTGTATAACCGGTCATTTGTAAGTGGAACATTTCCTGACTTGTTGAAGTATGTTGAAGGTAAGCCTTTGTTTAAGAAAGGAGATTAAGAAATACCATCAAATTTCCGTTCAGTTTGGCTTTGCAAGCATTCTCGAAATTTTTGGAAAAGGTAATACACCATCGGCTTCTTAACAGCAGACAACAAATAACACATTGGCAAAATCACAGTTAGGATTTCTAAGTGACAGTTCGATTTTATATATATATATATATATATATATATATATATATATGTATATTACCGAACGTTATACATGTATAAATGGCAGATCAGAAATACACAAGATAAAAGCGTCGATATTCGCATAACTTAAAAATTGTCAATGAAAGGTTATTTTAAATTCTCGAATCAGAAATTCATAACAAATATTTCTGATTTGACAACTTTGAAAAATATTATTCCATCAATCACTGAGAAATGAAGCATCTTCAGACAGACATATGTATGGAACTTTCTTTCCTGTTTTGGTGTGAGGAATGCGTCCCAAAAATTTGTAAACATATTTCTGATACACTCCATAAAGATAATCAAGACCATCTAGAAACGAGAATGCGTTAAATTTTCTCTTCCGTTATAATCAATATGCATCCAGCGACGCTGTATAAAGTGCAAGAAAGTATTTGTACCAGTTGAAATAATTTTAGTCTGTTGTATTTGGCATTTACATTGATAGAGTTACGATAAATGGATGAAAGCCGCGAAGGTATATTGTTGAAAATTGCACATGTATTAGAGTTGCAGGTGCCACAAAGTTTCTAAGTACAAGTTTGTTAGTAGCATTTTCTCACTGTACAACCGACAGAGCAGATATATGTTCGTCACAAAAAAATGGAAAAAAAGAAAACAGTTTGTACACATTTTCTCTGTTCTCTTATTACATGACGGAAACTTGTAGCCTACCGATTAATTTCATAGTACATATACATAGGTACTCCACAAGCCACCGTAAAGTGACTGGCGAACGTACCCTGTACCACTACGTGTCATTTTCCCTCCTGTTCAACTCGCAAATAGGGCGAGGGAGAAACGACTGCCTGTACGCCTCCGTGTGAACCCTAAATTCTCGTATTTTAAGTTCGTGCTCAGTACGCGCGATATACGCTGGCGGGAGCAGAACCTTCGGCAGTCAGCTTCAAATGCCGGTTCTCTAAATTTTCTCAGTAGTGTTTCCCGAAAAGAGCGCCGCCTTCCCTCTGGAATTCCCATTTCAGTTTCGGAAGCATTTCCGCAACACTTAAGTGTTGTTCGAACCTACCGGTAACAAATGTAGCAGCCCTCCTCCGAATTCCGTCGATGTCTTCCTTCAATCCCACATGGTAAGGTTCCAAAACACTCGAGCAGTACTCTAGAATAGGTCGCACCAGCGTCCTATACGGGATCTCCTTTACAGGTAAACCACTCTTTCTAAAATTCTCCCAGTGAACCGAAGTCGACCATTTGCCTTCCCTACCACAATTTTCAAATGCTCGTTCCACGTCATATCGCTTTGCAGCGTTACGCCCAGATATTTAAACGATTTGTCTGTGTCAAGCTGTAAACTGTATCAGAACATCACATGTTTTTCTTTCCTACTCATCCGCATTGACTTACTTTTTCCCACATTTAGGGCTAGCTGTCATTCATCACACCAACTGAAAATTATGTTTAACTCGTCTTGCATCTTCCTACAGTCACTCAACTTCGACACCTTACCCTACACCACGGCATCATCAGCAAACAACCGCAAATTGCTACCCACTCTGTCCGCCAAATCATTTATGTGTATAAAATAAAGAATAACAGCGGTTCTATCACACTTCCCTGGGGCACTCCTGACGATACCCTTGTCTCTGATGAAAACTCGCCGTCGAGGACAACATACTGGGTTCTATTTTAAGAAGTCTTGGAGCCACTCACGTATCTGTGAACTTTTTCCATATGCTCGTCCTTTCGTAAACAGCCTGCAATGGGGCACAGTGTCAAAAGCTTTTCGCAAATCTAGAAATATGGAATCTTCCTGTTGCACTTCATCCATGGGTATGAGTATATGACGTGAGAAAAGGGCAAGCTGAGTTTCACTCGCGCGATGCTTCCTACACCCATGCTGATTCATGGACATAAGCTGCTTGGCCTCAAGAAAGTTTATTATATTCGAACGGAGAATGTGTTCAAGGATTCTGCAGCAAACAAGTTAGGGATATTGGTCTGTAATTTTGCGGGTGAGTTCTTTTACCTTTGTTTTATACTGGAGTCACCTGCGCTTTTATCCAATCACTTGGGACTTTCTGCTAGGCGGGAGATTCACGATAAATACAAGCTAGGTAAGAGGTCTGTGTCGTAAAGAACTCTTTGTAAAATCGAACTGGATGTCCATCCGGACCTGGTGATTTATTTGTTTTCAAATCTTTAAGTTGCTTCTCTACGTCGGGTATGCTTATTTCTATGTTGTCCATACGGGAGTCTGTCCGATGGTCAAAAGACGGTAAGTTTGTATGGTTCTCCTATATGAACTATTTCCTTAATCTGAAATTTAAAACTTCAGCTTTCGTTTTGCTGTCTTCAACTGCTACACCAGACTGGTCAACACGGGACTAAATGGAAGCCTTAGACCCGCTTAACTATTTTACATACGCCCATAATTTTCTCGGGTTCTCTGCCAGATATTTTGCTAAGGTGTGACGGTGGTAGTTGTATGCTTCGCGCATAGATCTTTTCACAGACGCACGAATCTCTACTAATCTTCGGTTTTCGTCGTTTGTACGTCCACTTTTGCTTCCTATAGCGCAAGAGCCTCTGCTTCCTCGGCATCTCAGGAATTTCGTTATTAAACCATTGTGGGTCTTCTCCATCCTTTATCGTCCTCCTAGGCACGTAAGTGTCCAGATCACGATTTACAGTCTGCTTAAACGTTGCCCATACCTCCTTTACATCCATTTTACTGCTACTAAGTGATGTCAGTTCACTGTCTAAATAAGATATTAATAACTGCTTCTCTGCGCTGTCTAGCAGAAACACTCTGTTAGCCTCCTTGGCTGATTTATTAACTTTCATTAATGGCTATGATCGCTAATCCCAGTTTCTATACTGACATTGTCGGTAAGGTCCGACCTGTTTGGTCTATTTCCATTGCGTGTGGGCTGCCGAGCTAGCTGCTCAAGACAGTTTTCAGTAAATATGTTCAAAGGTATTTCGCGTGGCTGTCTGTCTGTACACCCCCTACCCCCCCACCCTCCCCACCACCACCCCCCGGAACGAATCCATAGACATCCCAGTCTATACTCTTTATTCTATACTTCAACGAGTTTTGCATGATCTGAGTATTTACGCGCTATTGAATATAGACTTTCTTTGGATGACTAGAACTGCCACATAGGAATCGGGTGGCCGGTAAAGACATCCAACAATTAACTTAGTTTCACCTACATATGTTATACGCGACAAGACGACTTCACTGTTACAATCAACTTCGACCTCAATGGAGATAATGCAATGAAAACTCCCCCTCCTACGGCCTCTGTCTCTCCGATATACGTTGCACGACTCGATAAATACCTCAGAGCTTTCCACTTCTGGTTTCAGCCTGCTCTCAGACCCAAGAATAATTTGAGCGTGAGAACTTCCCTGGAGGGGAGTGAATTCGGAAATTTTATTATAAATACTTCGACAGTTTACTGGTAAAATTATGACAATCGAAGCGTCTTTATTATGAACGGCGTTTGACTTCCCTTGCTGTGAATCGACTGGCGAGTGTTCATCAGAGCACCTCAAACTGCCGTCTAGTCTAAAAAATCATCATGTGGACTCCACAAGTACTATGCTATCCGAGTAGCTGCTTCCTTTGTGTAGTGTACCCCTGGCTTATCTAGTGGTGTCCCACAAATCTCCACACGATAACGACGGTCCAGAAATCTGCATTTAAGACCGTCACAGAGTCGACGAAGCCTTTGCTTGAGACCCTTCACTCGACTCCAAACCAAAGGACCCCGATTAATGCTGGGAACGACGCTGCAAATTGAGAGTTCTGCTCGCACCCCGCGGGTGAGAACAGCAGTCTTCACCACCTCCGCAAGCCGCCTGTGCGAACTGAGGATCGTCTCAGTTGGTGCCGACGTGAGCCACCACTTGCTGATGACTGCACCCTGCACGCTCAGTAGCCACCGACAAGGCCGCTTCCACATCTCAAATGAAGCCCCCCCGGCAGACAGCGAGTGCACGTTGGCTTCCTTTCCAGTCCACAACGCCTTCTGCCTATGGGGCTCCAAAACGAGCCTAACATTGGACATCCCAATAACCAGTAAAACCCTCCACCCGTGTGCCTACTCGGCCCCTGCTGAAGGAGCGGCCACCTGTCCACTCACAGGGTGAATTGGGCGAGGCCAGGCGGCCAGTCGCCACATTGGGCTTACGCCTCGAGCGACGCAGAGACGTTGCCACCCGCCATTCACTCTGCTGTGAGGGCGAATCCACCGCGTCGTGTGCACTAAGAGGTGCTTCGGAAACAGAGCCCGTGGGCAGAACATGTGACACGTGAGGTGTCCCATGCGACGCGCCAGATTCTCTGCCACCGCTACGCCCTGAGGCAGCAGACTGGAGGTTACTGACCGTAGCCAACAACACGTTCAGCCATTCGCGAACTGCGGCCAACTCCTCACAAAAATAGTTCAAATGGCTCTGAGCACTATGGGACTTAACTTCTGAGGTCATCAGGCCCCTAGACCTTAGAACTACTTAAACCTAACTAACCTAACGACATCACATACATCCATGCCCGAGGCAGGATTCGAACCAGCGACCGTAGCGGTCTCACGGTTCCAGACTGCAGCGCCTAGAACCGCTCGGCCACTTCGGCCGGCCGTCCGCACACAGCATGCACATCCTACCCATCCTAGCAAGAGTAACTGAAAAAGTGAACTATAAAACCAGGAAATCCTAGATATGCGACTTGCTACCCTCCTAATGTGTCACCAATGGACGCTGATGAGTTAAAGAGCTACGTAGATGGCTGTTCAGTGAACAACTATTGCGCTAAGGGCTGAATGAATTTACACTGACAAAACGCGAGATTAACTCTCTTAAAGAGAGAATCTCGCATGAAATTTAATAAATATACTACGTGGAAAACAAAGAAAGAGATAAACACTTAACTTGTCGCTTTGTAGACGCACTCATATGACAGCCGAAAGCTGGAGCCTTACACAGTAGGTGTGTTTTTGATGAATTTCGTTAGTTTCAATCTATCTACATCTACATGGATACTCTGCAAATCACCTTTAAATGCCTGGCAGAGGGTTCATCGAACCACCTTCACAACTCTCTATTATTCCAATCTTGTATAGCGCGCGGAAAGAATGAACACCTATATCTTTCCGTACGAGCTCTGATTTCCGTTATTTTATCGTGGTGATCGTTTCGCCCTATGCAGGTCAGTGTCAACAAAATATTTTCGCATTCGGAGGAGAAAGTTTGTGACTAGAATTTCGTGAGAAGATTCGGTCGCAACGAAAAACGCCTTTCTTTTAATGATTTCCAGCCCAAATCCTGTATCATTTCTGTGAGACTCTCTTCCATATTTCGCGATAATACACAACGTGCTGCCTTTCTTGGAACTTTTTCAATGTACTCCGGTAGTCCTATGTGGTAAGTATCCCACACCGTGCAGCAGTATTCTATAAGACAACAGACCTTAGTAGGTCTGTTACATCTTCTAAGTGTCCTGCCAATAAAACGCAGCCTTTGGTTAGCCTTCCCAACAACAGTTTCTATGTGTTCTTTCCAATTTAAGTTGTTCGTAATTGTGATACCTAGGTATTTAGTTCAATTTACGGCTATTAGATTAGACTGATTTATCGTGTAACCGAAGATTAACGAGTTCCTTTTAGCACTCATGTGGGTGATCTCACACTTTTCGTTATTTAGTGTCAACTGCCAGTTTTCGCACCATTCAGATATTTTTTCTAAATCGTTTTGCAGTTTGTTTTGATCTTTTGATGACTTTATTAGTCGATAAACGACAGCGTCATCTGCAAACAACCGAAGACGGCGGCTCAGATTGTCTCCCAAATCGTTTATATAGATAAGGAACTGCAAAGGTTCAAATGGCTCTGAGCACTATGGGACTTAAATTCTGAGGTCATCAGTCCCCTAGAACTTAGAACTACTTAAACCTAACTAACCTAAGGACATCACACACATCCATGCCCGAGGCAGGATTCGAACCTGCGACCGTAGCGGTCACGCGGTTCCAGACTGTAGCGCCTAGAACCGCTCGGCCACACCGGCCGGCGAACTGCAAAGGGCCTATAGCACTACCTTGGGGAACTCCTGAAATCACTTCTGTTTTACTCGATGACTTTCCATCAGTTACTGCGAACTGTGACCTCTCTGAAAGGAAATCGTAAATCTAGTCACATAACTAAGACGATATTCCATAAGCACGCAATTTCACTACGAGCCGCCTATGTGGTACAGTGTCAAAAGCCTTCCGGAAATCCAGGAATACGGAATCGATCTGAAATCCCTTGTCAATAGCACTCAGCACTTCATGTGAATAAAGAGCTATTTATGGTTCACAGGAACGATGTTTTCTAAACCCATGTTGTCTGTGAGTCAATAGACCGTTTCCTTCGAGGTAATTCATATTGCTCGAACACAATATATGTTCTAAAATCCTGCTGTATATCAACGTTAACGATATGGGCCTGTAATTTAGTGGATTACTCCTACTACCTTTCTTGAATATTGGTGTGACCTGTGTAACTTTCCAGTCTTTGGGTACGGATCTTTCATCGAGCGAACGGTTATATATGATTTTTAAGTATGGAGCTAATGCATCAGCATACTTCGGAAGGAACCTAATTGGTATACAGTCTGGACCAGAAGACTTGCTTTTATTAAGTGATTTGAGTTGCTTCACTACTCCGAGGATATTTACTTCTACGTTACTCATGTTGGCAGCTGTTTTCGATTCGAATTCTCAGAATATTTACGTCGTCTTCTTTTGTGAAGCAATGCTGGTGACTCTTATAGATCCGTCTACATTAACTTATTGATAAATCTGAATGTGATGTACAGATGACAACATAACTGTCCATGCCCAGTACTGGAAGGAATAGTGCATGAATAATAATACTATAGATGCCAGTAAAATTCACTGGACCTTCGAATGAGTTGTCGCAGCATGCTAGTGTTTGCAGCGCCTAAGCGTTAGTCCACACGTCTATCACTGTCGTGCTCTACTTCACCATCACGCTATTACTTAGCATTAATGATCTAACGGAGACTAAACATTGTTTTTTCTGTTTCCTGACTCTGTATCTACTATGAATATCCAGTTCATGGTTTCGACGAGACATTAACATCGGTTTTATCATCTGAATCGCAACATTGTTGACATTTCCCATTTTCAGGCCTATGACAGTGTAGTGGAGTCTAAGCGCTTTCTTATTCTTCTTGAATTCCATTTAGCGATATACGAATAGAAACTGTATGCACATAAAATACATTCGTTCAACTGGGTTAATACTCTGTAGACAAGAACGCACTGCCTTGTGTTATTGAACGTTCAAGCATATGAGCGAACAATCGTAGCACCATCTCCATCTTTTTTTTCTCTGTACGTCCACTTAAATTTTTCTCTGCACTGAGAGCATGTATATACATTATGTTTGGAATCAGTAGCGAATTCATGACGTCTTAATCAGCTTCGAACCTCAAATAAATCTTCTCATCTTGGATAGGAACACGATTACTTACTGTTTATCCATCTTAACTCACCGGCCAACAATGCCATACGATCATTTCATTTCATTTCAGTGCCCATAGACTGAAACAGTGCACACATATCAGATGCCTCCCTCTATCCAGCTCCTCCAGTAAACTGGCTACACCGTTTTCTTAAAGATATTCCTTACAGTATTGAAATTTTAACGATTTCTCCAACTAAATCACAACCCGTTTACTTCCTGCTGCAACCCTTGACTACCGAAGACAGCAAACCAAGGAGTAATTGTAGGATAAAGACCCTTCTTTTCCAGCTACATGATTTCTACATAAAAATTTACAATCGCTGTATCTGAAAATCGGATGATCGTGTGGTAGCACCGGCCGCCTGGTGCAAGTCTCTATTTGACGCCACTTCGGCACTTTGCGCATTCTCGTGATGGAGATGAGATGAAATGATTAGGACCTCACGAACGCCCAATCCCCGAGCGAAGGCAGTGATGTTATCCGCTAGACAACGAGGTACGGGCATCACGGTGTCTGACTAATCAAGTGTTAACGATTTTTTTAAACAATTACTCAGTGGTTCTCTGAAAATGAGCTCGCGCGAAATTTGGAGGGAACACATCACATTCAGTTCTGTGCAACAAAGAGTCATATCAGCAACTGATGTAGCACGTGAAAAAGAGAGAGTCAGTAAATAGGATGAAACCCTCCACGGTTTTGGGTGAACATACTGGTGAAATTTTCAACTGAAAAAAGAGTATTACGAAACCTGTCCAACAGTTAAATTCAGCAACTTGTGCTCGTCGTAAAATTACCAGTCTAGGAAAGAAATGAATCAGGCTCCTGATATATTTTGCATATTTCCAATCAATAATGTTTTATGGAATAATTTTATTGGGTAATTCATCGCTTAGAAAGAAAGTATTGACTTCGCAAAAGCGAGAATTAAGAGAATTATTTGGCGCCCACGCGCAGTCGTCATGCAGGTACCTTCAAGGAGCTAGACAATTTACTTGCAGAGTCACAATACTTATATTCTTTTATGAAACTCGTCATAAATAATCTGTCACAATTTGAGAAGAACAGTGACAACCATCATAAATCATCATGGACCTTCTTCCCCCCCTCCGCAGCACCATCCAACACAAAATCACAACTCACTGAAATTAGAAACAGTTAAGTCCTCGAAATTGCGTTTCTCTTCTACTGCCTCTGCTCTTGCTTTCCCTTCCCAACATGAATCCTTTGCCGGTCCATTAACATCTCACCCGTCATTGTCCACATTTTACACATGCGTAGAACTATCTATGACCGCAACCCGGATTCCAGTATCCATGATTTTACTATGATTTCCATTCCTGGTGCACTGCTGTCCCTATACCAATATAATCCCCCCCTCCCACACCGGCCCTACCCTCTGCCAGTTCAAGTTCAACACACTCCCACTTCACAGAGACCAAGCTGACATCCGTATTTCCAATCAGCTTTACCCCAGTCTTTCGTTTTCCATGTCAAAGATTCTCATTATTGCCCACATTTTTACCTTTCGTTTTCCTTGCTTTCTTTTTTTTTTTCTCTCCACCGAGAGAGGTAGCGCGGTTGTAAGACACTACTCGTATTCGGGAGGACTAGTGACATTTCCCCTCACGAAAATTTCGTTAGGTAGGGGCACTTTGTGTCGGGATGCTTCCATTAATAACAATAACTCGCACAACACAGTTCTCAAGAGGTCGTAGAGGGCTCCACGAGTTTGTTTTATAACTGCCTCATTATTAGTAAAGTTTGGCACACTTGCCTCGTCTTTATTTCGGGAACAAGAGCATGTATTCCCATAATAGTGTGCTAATTAAATGCACAGTCCGACAGAGTGATGAAGCACTGACAAGCTTCCTTATAAATTGTATCAGGAAATTCAACAGTATGCCCAAAGCCAATGCCTAATTTCGTAGGTATTACGAAGAACTGAAAGCAGTTGTCTGGCTATCACATTCCAGTCTCATGTCCAAAATACCTGTATGACATTTGTCTGCGAGTGTTGTGAGCAGCTACCGAAACTAAGTGGTTCGATATTTCTCCATATTTCCATTTAGTCGTTACATGGAAGCGGATTCCGATGTGGATGTACAATATGTCATCAAAAGTATCCGGATACCCCCAAAAACATACTTTTTTCATATTAGAAGCATTGTGCTGCCAGATACTCCATATCAGAGACCTCAGTAGTCATTAGACATCGTGAGAGAGTAGAATGGAACTCACGGACTTGGAACGTGGTCAGGTGATTTGGTGTGACTTGTGTCATACATCTATACGCGAGATTTTTCTCACTCCTAAACATCCCTAGGTCCACTCCGATGTGATAGTAAATTGGAAACGTGAAGGGACACGTGCAGCACAAAAACGTACAAGCCGACCTCGTCTGTTGACTGACAGAGACCGATGACCGTTGAAGAGCGTCGTAATCTGTAATAGGCAGACATCTATCCAGACCATCACACAGGAATTCCAAACTGCATCAGGATCCACTGCAAGTACTATGACGGTTAGGCAGGAGATGAGAAAACTTCGTTATCGAGCTGCTGCTCATAAGCCAACATGACGGCGGTAAATGCCAAACGACGCCTCGCTTGGTGTAAGGAGCGTAAACATTGGACGATTGAACAGTGTAAAACGTTATGTGGAGTGACGAATCAGGCGCGGTACACAATGTGGCGATCCGATGGCAGGATGTGGATATTGCGAATGTCCGGTGAACGTCACCTGCCAGCGTGTGTAGTGCCAACAGTAAAATTCGGAGGCGGTGGTGTTATGGTGTGGTCGTGCTTTTCATGGAGTGGGCTTGCACCCATTGTTGTTTTGCGTGGCACTTGCGTCCCATTGCTGAAGAGCAATTCGGGGTTGGCGATAGCATCTTTCAACACGATCGAGCACCTGTTGATAATGCACGGCCTGTGACGGAGTGGTTACACGACAATAGCATTGCTGTAATGGACTCGCCTGGACAGAGTCCTGACTTGAATCCAATAGAACACCTCTGGGATGGTGTGGAACATCGACTTCGTGCCAGGCCTCACCGACCGACATCGATACCTCTCCTCAGTGCAGCACTCCGTGGAGAATGGGCTGCCATTCCCCAAAAAACCTTCCAGCACCTGATTGAACTCATGCCTGCGAGAGTGGAACATGCCATCAAGGCTAAGGGTGGACCAACGCCATATTGAATTCCAGAATTACCGATGTAGGGCGCCAAGAACTTGTAAGTCATTTTCAGCCAGGTGTCCGGATACTTTCGATCAAATAGTGTATAAGCACCGACATCTGGGCAAGGGATTAGTATGGCTTCGGTGTATTTTCAACGTGCGTGCGGTAAATGCATAAATGTGAACTTCGGCTACTCCATTACCTAATTCAACCCTTGCTTCAAGACATATATAAACTAAACTTATATGCCGTACTTATGAACATTATCAAGAAATTTTTGTGGTTACTGAGGGACTTCGAGTAAGTGTTTTGGCATAAGGAACTCAAGGATTTCAGTGGTTCGTTACTGACTGAACTCGCACTTCCCATAAAATGTTGTTATTGTGGTCCTCAGTCGTGAAGACTGGTTTCATGCAGCTCTCCACGCTACTCCATCTTGTGGGAGTCTCTTCATCACCGCATAACTAGTGCAACCTACATCCTTCTGAATCTGCTTCCTGTTTTCATCTCTTGGTCTCCCACTACGATTTTTACCACCCAACCTTCCCTCCAATACTAAATTGGTGATCTCTTGCTGTCTCAGAATGTATCCTATCAACCGATCCCTTCTTTTGCTCAGGTTGTACCGCAAATCTCTTGTCTCCTCAATTCTATTCAGTACCCCCCTTATTAGTTACGTGATCGACCCATCTAATCTTCGACATTCTTCTGTAGCATCACATTTCGAAGCTTCCATTCTCTTTTTATCTAAACTGTTTATCGTCTATGTTTCACTTCCATATATGACTACACTGCAGACAAATATCTTCCGAAAGGACTTCCTAATTCATAAATCTATATTCGATGATAATAAATTTCCCTTCTTCAGAAATGTTTTTGTTGCCATTCTCAGTCTACATTTTATATCCTCTCTGCTTAGGCCATCATCGCTTATTTTGCTGCCCCAATAGTAAAACTCATTTACCACTTTAAGTGACTCTTTTTCTAATTTAATTCCTTTAGCACCATCTGATTTGATTCGATAACATTCCATTATCCTTGTTTTGCTTTTGTTGATGCTCATCTTATGTTATCCTTTCAAGACACTGTCTATTCCGTTCAATTGCTCTACCAAGTCCTTTGCTGTCTCTGAGAAGTACAGTCTCAACGGTTAAACTGTTAGAGTTTTTATTTCTTGCTCTTGAACTTTTATTCCTAATCCAAATTTTTCTTTAGTGTCCTTTATTGCTTTTTCAATATACATACTAACATCGGGAATACGCCACAACCCTGTCTCACTCCCTTCTGAGCCACTGATTCCCTTTCATGCCCCTCGACTCTTATAACTGGCGTCAGGTTTCTGTGCAAATTGTATTTTACCCCTGCTACCTTCAGAATTTCACAGATACAGGTCAGCATCGACAAAAGCTTTCTCTAAGTCCACAAATGCCATAAATGCAGGTTTGCCTTTCTTTAACCTATCTTCTAAGATAAGTTGTCTGATCAGTATTGTCTCAGGTGATCCCATAGTTCTGAGGAATCCAAACTGATCTTCCTCGAGGTCTGTTTCTACCAGTCTTTCCACTCTTGTGTAAAGAATTCGTGCTAATATTTTGCAACTATGATTTATTAAATTGATTTTTTCGGTAATTTTGGAACCTGTCAGCAACTGATTTCTTTGGAATTGGGATTACTACATTTTTCTTGATGTGGGCCAGATGGAAGACAGGCGAAGGTGGCACTAGCGGGGAAACCAAACACCAAGCGCCCCATTGGACTACCAAGGCAGCGCTGGATGGACGACCTGGCGAAGGACCTAGCAGTCATGGGAATTGAAGACACCTGGAGGAACCGGGCCCAAAACAGGAAGGAATGGAGGCAGTTTGTGGAAGCAGAGCGTGGTCTGCAGGGCCTGTGATCGCTGAACATCTATCTATCTATCTATCTATCATGGGGTATTTCATCCGTCTCACACATCTTGCACACCAGATGGAGCAGTTTTGTCACTGGGTCGCCCAAGGCCGTCGGTAGCTCTAACGGAATGTCGTCTACTGTCGGGGCCTTGTTTCGACTTACATCTTTCAGAGCTTTGTCAAGTTCTTCACGGAGTATCATATCCCCCATATCATCTTCATCTACGTCCACTTCGCTTCCTATAACATTGCTTTCAATTTCATCTCCCTTGTATAGGTCCTCTGTATACTCCTTTGATCTTTCCCTTCTTTGCTTAGGACAGGTTTACCATCTGAGCTCTTGATATTCATAATGCTGCTTCTCTTTTCCCCAAATACCTCTTTAATTTCCCTGTAGGGGGGATCTATCTTTCCGCTAGTGAAATTTGGTTGTAAATTCTTACATTTGTCCTCTAGCCACTCCTGCTTAGCCGTTTTGCACTTCCTGCCAGTCTCATTTTTTAAACCTTTGTATTTCCCTTCGCCAGTTTCATTTGCTGAATTTTTACATTTTCTTTCATCAGTTGAATTCAATATCTTCTGTGTCATCCAAGGATTTCTACTAGGCCTTGCTGTTTTACGTATTTGATCCTCTGCTGCCTTTAATATTTCATCTCTTAAAGCTACCCATTCGTCTTTTACTGTATTCTTTTCCTCTGTTCTTGTCAACCGTTGAATAATGCTCCCTCTGAAGCTCTCACTACCCTCTGGTTCTTTCAACTTACCCAGTTCCCACCTCCTTAATTTCCTACCTTTTTCCAATTTCTTCAATTTTAATTTACAGTTTATAATCAAGAAATTGTGGCCAGACTCCACATCTACCCCTGGAAATGTCTTACAATTTAAAATCTGGTTCCTAAATCTCTGTCTGACTAATATATAGACTATCTGAAACCTTCCCATGTCTCCAGGTACTTCCACGTATACAAGCCTCTTTTATGATTCGATAACCAAGTGTTAGCGATGATTAAATAATTATGCTCTGCGCAAAATTCTACCAGGCGGCTTCCTCTTTCATTCCCTTTCCCCCAGTCCATATTCACCCACTATATTCCCTTCTCTTCCTTTTCCTACTATCGAATTCTCGCCCCCCCCCCCCCCCCCCCAAAAAAAATCACAATTAAAGTTTCGTCTCCTTTCACTATTTCAATAATTTTTTTTTATCTCATCATAAATTTCTTCAATCTACTCATCATGTGCGAACTTAGTTGGGATGTAAATTTGTACTACTGTGGTAGGCGTAGGCTTCGTGTCTAACTTGCCTACAATAATGCGTTCACTATGCTCTTCATAGTACCTTACTCGCATTTCTATTTTCTTATTCATTATTAAACCTACTCCTGCATTACCCCTATTTGATTTTGTATTCACCTGGCCAGAAGTCCTGTTCCTCCTACCATCGAACTTCACTAATTCCCACTATATATAACTTCATCCTATTCATTTCCCTTTTTAAATTTTCTATGTGTCCGATGAATGGGTCTAACATTCTATACTCCGATTCGAAGAATGCCAGTTTTGTTTCTCCTGATGGTGACATCCTCCTCAGTAATCTCCGCTCGGAGATCAGAATGAAGGACTATTTTACTTCCGGAGAATTTTACCTAAGAGGACGACATCATCATTTAATAATAGATTAGAGCTGCATGTCCTCGCGAAAAAGTACAGATGTAGCTTCCCCTAGCTTTCGTCTTTCGTAGAACCAGCACAGCAAGGCCGTTTTGGTTGATGTTACAAGGCCAGATCAGTCGATCATACAGACTGTTGCCCCTGCAACTACTGAAAAGGCTGCTGCCCCTCTTCAGAAACTACACGTTTGTCTGGCCTCTCAACAGATACCCCTCCGTTGTGGTTGCATCTACAGTACGGCTGTCTGTATCGCTGAGGCACACAAGCCACCCCACCGACGGTAAGGTCCATGGTTCATGGGGGCGGGGGGTGTGGACATTTTTCGCTGTAATTAATAGGGTCATGTGGTTTGAACATGATGTGGTACGACTGCCACGGTACGTAATATGAGAGACTGCTGTCTGTGCACAGTTCGGAAAGGAATAGCTTGTTTGTTACAGTTCTTTTCCATGACCAGTTACGCTACAAGATATTTTGCCGATGGACTTCATCTTCTGGAGTCGTAAGGAAGCCCTTAGTATCAAGGCTCACAGGACTGACCTACTGGAATTTGCCTCATCCGTTCAAGGCGTAAGCCAATTCTGTGATGCTAGAAAATTTGTGAAAATATCAGTTGTAGTCCGCCAAGACAGTAGCTCACAGCGGTCGAAGTATTGAACATGTGCTTTGAAGAAACTGCCACACAATAGGAAGACAGATACCTGACAGTATTTTAATGTAATTTATCAAGAAAATATCAAAGAGACATTAACCAGCGTAGACACTTAACTTTGATTGTTACGAAGACATTAGCAGCAGTGCGTCTTTTTTAAATATCACCCTATATTTTCTGTTTGCTAACTGAAGTCCTTTCTGAAAGCCTACTCAAAAACGTTTAACAGTATACTATTTACGCAAACATGACATAGTGCAGATTCCCGGTGTAACATAACTCGTCCAATTTCTGGAATTGACAGCAAACAAACTGAAACAAAAGGAACATGCAGATCGGTTATTTGGTCAGCCGTCTTCAGTTGAAGGTTTTCGTGAGTACTGTGCGCACCAACGAAGAGAAGATAGAAATACTAGTTATGGATGGAGAATATGAAGGCAGCAAAACAGTAATTCCAGTAAAGTTTTCTTATGTACAATGCGAGTGCATGTAGAACAGTATTGTAGCACTTGTAAACGATATATGGTAAAGGCTGTTCTTTATTACTCACATAAGCCTTCAACTGCTTTGTCAGCCCTGCTGTTTTATGGGACTGCTGTTTTATGGTAACTCATGATCGCACTTGAAATGACTGCTTCTATAGCTAGGACTGAGGTCGTACGCACTGTTTCCTTTATCACACTGTGTATTAGCTTAGTTACGAGCGTTTGAACTTAGCACGTGTCTTACTTATTTTTAAAATATCTGAAGATGTTCTGCAACTAGACGCAGCCGGTGTTTACTGTGAAAGTATGTGCGACAACAGATTGCAATAAAATATTTTTTTAGTAATTCAGTTATGGCGGGTTTTCTTCAGGCCTTCATGAAATTACGTCTTTTGCAGGCATTGGTAAGTAGTTACTTTCTACATTTTATTATATTCATTGGCACACGATGAGTGGTTTATTGATTCCTCGGTTTTTTTTTTTACCAAATCTTTGTGGACAGTCCCGGATACATAATATGTCTAACTCATCATCATTATCATATTAGTCACTAACGAGCCATTTGAAATTATGGTGTCCTTATAACAAACACTACATAAAACATCTCCAAGTGATCTTTGAAAGTAGGGTGTATGTCGACAGAGTTCACACCCTCTCTGTACGTTACAGTATCTTTTAGTTACTTGTCGTGAGCGACTTGTATTCTGGCAATTTTTGTAGCGAGTAACAGGAATGATTTCGTGAAAATGTACGCGCTGATAGTTTGCTAGGTTCTGATAACAAAACGGAGTGATAGAAACTACGGTATCAGAGCGGGGCAGATGGAAGCGACCTGACCCCGCCACGGCGGTTAAATGGCTGAGTGAAGAGGCCAGCCGCCAGCTCCCGCGTCCAGCACGCCAAGTACTGCTTCTGACAAGTCCAAACCGGGTCCTGCGATTTTCCTTAGAGCAACGAAAGGCTTCCCGTAACTACTCAAAAGTGAAACACTTTTTTCTGTTACAAAAAAAGTTTCCATCTCGTGAAGTCGCTAGAAAATGCGATTAGTGTGCTACAAAATCTATTTGTGAAAGCTCCATTGGCTGGACGATTTTGACGATTTTGAGGAGATGACGATGCTGGTTTATTAAATACGAAATTCCATCTCTCACAGTATGTTATCATCCCATACTGTCCACTTGGGACCTTAACTGAACACGATATCACCGCTTGTGTGGTAGTTTTGGCAAGGATGACTCCTAGGGCCTTAGCCATAAGAATCGGAAAGCTGTTCCTTATTGCTATTTATATTGTGACGTGTGAGTTTTATGTAATTGTTTCGTTTCGCTGTTTGGTGTAGATAATTGTACACTGAGTGTAGAGTGTATTGCTTATATTCTGTTAATGATGGTGATGATGAGAGAGACAAAAGGGAAAGAATGAACCCGGTGACAGAACGCGGCCTACTTACTCGCTTATTGCAACATGGGGGTCGCCAGTCTAAGACCCTCTTTCCGAAAGACACACCCCATCCAAAAGTCTCCCATGACCTTCACGCAAAGACCATACGGTGAAGTTGCACAGATGCAAGTGCTAACGACTGGCAGCTGTGCACCTGCACCTCTAGTTCTCTTGCGAGTGACAGATTCACGATGCCGCACTTAGAGGCCTTGAATATACACTAAATAGCCAAAGAAACTGTTACATCTGCCACCTCCCTAATATCGTCTAGCGTCCCCTCCCTCCCCCCCCCCCCCCCCCCCCGAGCACACACAAGTGCGGAGTCAACACGACGTGACATGGACTCGACTAATGTCTGAAGTAGTGCTGGATAGAATTGACACCATGAATCCTGCAGGGCTGCCCATAAATTTGTAAGAGTACGAGGCTGGAGATCTCTTCTGAACTGCACGTTGCAAGGCATCCCAGAGATGCTCAATGATGTTGGTGGCCAGCGGAAGTGTTTAAACTCAAAAGAGTGTTCCTGGAGCAATTCTGGACGTGTGGGATGTCGCATTGTCCTGCTGGAATCGCCCAAGTCCGTTGGTATGCACAAAGGAAATTACTGGATGCTGGTGATCAGACAGGATTATTAGTATGTACGGGTCACCTGTCAGAGTCGTCTCTAGATGTATCTAGATGATTCCAACTGCACACGCTCCACACCATTACAGAGCCTCCACCAGCTTGAACAGTCCTCCACTGATATGCAGGGTCCATGGATTCATGAAGTTGTCTCTATACCCGTACATGTCCAAGCGCTGGATACAATTTGAAACGAGACTCGTCCGACCAGGAAACATGTTTCCAGTCACCGACAGTCCAGTGTCGGTGTTGACTGGCCGAGGCGAGGCGTAAAGCTTTGTGTTGTGCAGCCATCAAGGGTACACGAGGGGACCATATAGATGATGTTTCATTGAATGGTTCGCACGATGACAGTTGTTGATGGCCAAATATTTAAATTTGCAGCAATTTGCGGAAGGATGGCACTTCTGTCACGTTGAACGATTCTTTTCAGTCGTCGATGGTCCCGTTCTTGCAGGATTTTTCCAACCGCATCGATGTCGGAGATTTGATGTTTTACCGGATTCCTGATATTCAAAGTACACTTGTGAAATGGTCGTACCGGAAAATTCCCACTTCATCGCTACCTCGGACATGCTATGTCCATCGCTCGTGTGTCGACTATAACATTTTATAACCTGCCATTGGAACCGCAGTGACCGATCTAACAACTGCGCCAGACACTTGTCTTACATAGGCATTGCCGACCACTGCGCCGTATTCTGCATGTTTACATATTGAAACGGTACAGTCGTTTCCGCTCCATAAGCAGCAGGTTTCGCTGCTCGCTCGCAACGGGAAACACAAACAGAGGCGGCTCCGCCGCCCATTTTATTACACGACGCGGCCGGCCGCGGATGCAACAGAACCCTTGTGGACGAGTGGAAAGAAATGTGTCAGGCTTCATAATACGTATTTAGTTCTGTAGTATAGTAGCGCCAACCTTACTCCTGGGTAGGGGATCAGAGAGACAGCACAGGCAGGGCAAAGACGTTCCAGTGTCACAAGATTTGGGGTGGAAAGGTTGGTCACGGTCAAGTGGTTCGACCATCCCCTCCACCGGGGCCCAGGAAGACCTCTGGGTGCCCGCGATATTCGGTGATTGTTACAGAAGACGGGTAAGTGAGCAGACATGCCCTCAGTGCGTCTGTCTCGATGTTCACGCGTGGAAGAGAGGTATTTGAGTATTTGCACTAATTCTTTTATTTCCAGCTTCGGATTGTGAAAGGAAATGAATGTTCTCGTTTAATTACGGAAATTTGATCCCCTGTGTTAATGTATCTGGTCCCCAGTTTGCCCGTTATCCTCCTCACATAGTGGATGTCCCACGTAAAATATTGGGAGACTTCGGTGGTATACATTTGGCCAACGCAATTCCGTCTTGCCCATAGAAATGTGCGTGCAGGTTAGTATATAATATACCCGAGCTATAAGTTGTAAAATTGTAATATCTAAACTGGAACAATTGCTGCAATCGCTGTGAAGTCGAGTGACAATGTTTAAAATAAATACGTAATCAGTTGTCATCAATCTTTAACATACCCTAAAAATCACATAGGAGTCAAGTCAAAGGAATTCATTTAAAATAAAGATATAGAATGCAGGCACCCACGCATCAGCGTGTGTGCCCTCCAGCCCCTTGCCTAGTATCGTAGAGAGAGGGCACGCTCTCTAGGTAGCGCTCTGAAGCTCCACTCCCCAGTTATCCGTTGCACAGTTTTCGTTCAGGGCTTGACGACATCAACTTTCATCTGACGTCTCTAGGCAAGGAGGTTTGACAGTAATCTTTCAATAGCTCTGTATTTGGATACACATGCCTATACAGGTTCTTTGGCGCTTCCGTGTAGTTCTGTGTGATGTTTTTGAACTGAGGATACGCATTCTAAGTGGAATGCAGAAGACCGCTAGATATGACTGTCGTTGCATACGAAAGAAGTTGAACAGATGTACTTTTTGTTCCATGAACCCGCAGTGAGGAAGTCTTCAAGGATGTACAAGATGTCATAAAATAATAACACACGTTTGCAAAAGAGAGAAGAGCGATTCTAATGTCCCAGCCATAGATCTCAAGCGAAATGGTCCTTGTGGACGCGGAAAAAGTCAAAACATTTTAAAATGTTTTTGATTAAGAGGTAATAATAAATGTGTCGTAAAATATTCAGATTACAGTAAATAAGGCTTATGAGTGTGCAGTAGCCTTGTATCATCAAAGAAAATTAGTTTATAACACTTACATTGATCCCAAACTGTGCGTAAACACATTATTTGGTGATATACACCTCAGTCGTTTCTACTAAGAAATTCGCCAGCGGGGTATAAGTGCTCGGCCTCCAATAAGTCATTTAAGCTCCTCTTAAACTGAACTTTAGTAGAAGATACTCTTTTTAGGACTGTTGGCAAGTTGTTGAAAATGTCTGATGTGCAATAATGGACACTTTCACTGGATGTTATTTCAGTGATTACAAAATCAAGTCAAATTTACAAAGAACTCTGCAGTATGAGCCAACTTATCGGTATGAGATAGGGAAAGGTATCATGTAGCCATTGTATCCTCTCTTGAGTCAAGCTGGCCCACAACTCTTGTAAATGTTCCTTGACTTCTTGGATACTGGCACAGAAGTTGACGTCTGACCTGGTCTCACAGAGGGTTCTGTCTACTGGAGTACCTCAATGTCACACAGACAATTCAGACACATGTGCCATATGTAGGCGAGCATTGTCCTGTTGAAAAATGACGCCACAATACTGTCGCACAACACACACACACACACACACACACACACACACACACACACACACACACACGAGAGCGTACGATGTCATTGACGTACCGTTGTGTCGTTAGAGCTCCATCAATCACTCGATGGCTCGCTGCCTTACTCACCTATGACAGTTACCTGAAATAGTGTAAACCGCGATTCATCGCTGAATTCAATGCAACGCCGTTCGTCAGCAGTCCATACCGGTTACGTCACCACTCCAAACGCAGCTCCATGTGTAGTGGTGTCAATGGCAGCCTACGCACAGGGGACCCAAGATGGACTCCAGGGGAGGCAGGAGCTGTGAAAAAGTGTTTCAATGATCTGAACTTGTTTTATATTACCACTTAATGAGTTTCTGGTGCTTTTCGTAACCGATAACCAGATTCTGGACATTTACGACTATTGGAAAAATCGAAAAAAGTACATAATTTTTAGACTGAGGTACGAAAGAGGCTTTGTTAGGTATGGGTACCTGTGCAACTTTTGGGTGGGGTGGGGGGTGAGGGGTGAGGGCGGGGGGCGGAGGAGGAGGGGAGACGAGACGCGCGACCATTTGGCCTGCCCTCACGTTCCCATACAGTCCAACATCGGACCCCTGTCACATCCCTCACAAATGCAGATATTGCACGATTCGACCATCTGGCCAAATGGAGACCCACAATTAGGTCCCATTCAGATGTCGATAGTGCTGGCTCACACGAGTGTGTGGCATCTCTCTGACTTTCACAGTGATCACTGATTTATGACGCTGTAACCTCCCTTTTATACCCTATCAGATCTGATAGCAACACTAAACACGAGCAACCCTGTACATTGTGGTGGCCATTTTGCCTGTAAGAGAGAACTGCAACTGTTATTCATTTACACTACAGCCAAAGGAGTATACGTGTACGAAGTTACTTTGACATCCGATCATGCGTTCTTGGTGCTTCATTTGTTTGTCGAGCAGTGAATTATTTACGGCAAATACGCTAACGTACAATAGGTGTAGGCCAACACTAGGACAAAAAGTGCAAATCGTTGTTTATTGTAACAATGTGCCCAACGGAGTGTATCGAACTGACAAATTGAACCTCCGCGACGGAATGGGACTGTAATACGAATTTTTCTTTTTTGTGAAAACATTAGTCTCTCTTAGGCAACCGTGCAGGCTTTATGACTTCATTCTAAGCTTATATCTCCTAGTGCTCTCTCCTAAATTTTGTGTGTCACCAAATGTAACGTATCTAATTAATTTGTATCTGAACGTTAACTGCAAATAGGTACATATGTTCCGACGAAAATAACGAAATTAGTGCGGAGTTTTACATACATGACTTACGAAGCCCTCACTCCAATAACACAGCAAAAATTTTTCCGTCGGGCTACGATAGCAAACATGGTAGACGAGAAGAGGAACTTAACAGCGTCGCTGAACATTGCTAGCAAGTTTTCAGCTGGCGCGTTTGCTGTGGATTTTCACTTTATTCAGAGAGTAATTTGTAACTCTTTTGACGGTTTGTCAAGGGTAGGATGTAGGCCACATACTCGTACCTTTGATATAACTGACAGAAGGCTATTCATTTTTTGATAGCAGCATACGGATTCGCAAGTGTAAGGAAGAACCACTGTAGCAAACATGGCTCACTTCCGTGAATCGCGGTCAGGGAAGCATGCAAGATCCTGAAAATCCGCTTCAGGTACCCATGGTCTTGCATGGTTGTCGTGAAAGAAGAGCGAACTGTCGTTCTTCGATTTGCGATGAAAGACTTCGACACCTGTACGAGCAGCGATAGCGTGAAACACTTCCCACTGATCAATGTTTTTGACAATCGAGTGCTACCTATTTCGGTACACAGTTGAGTGTGAAGAAGAGCAACCATTCTCTTCTTGATAGGGAGGGACTTTCGATTCTTTGTAGTTGTATCGTTATCTTCAAACACCCACTTTTAGTTTCAAGAATAGCTGGCTGGTATTCTTGTATCGATGTAAACCAGGTTGAAATACAGTATGTTCAGTGATCGAAGCGGCGCACTTGTTGTGGCTCTGTACTCGCTCCCGAGGAGAGAGGGCTTCAAATAGCTGTCCGTAAATCGCAGATCCTTTTTAAAGAATATGATCGATTTTCCTTCCCATTCTTGTCAGTCAAATCTTTTGGGTGTGTCGCCAGTTTCCTCATCCTATTTCACGCAGTGTTCTTTGTCTGTCAGCACTGACAACATTGGAAGGCCGACGGTTATTGCGTTATTCGTGGTGAGAAGTAATGCCTGAAAGTTGGTATTCTCGGCACACTCTTGACACTGTGGATCTCGGAATACACTCTTGACACTGTGGGTCTCGGAATACTGAATTCCCTAACGATTTCCGAAATGGCATGTTCCTTGTGTATAGCTCCAACTACCATACCACGTCCAAAGTCTGTTTGATTCCCGTCGTGTGGCTATAATAACTTCGGAAATCTTTTCACATGAATCACCTGAGTACAAATGATAGTTCCGCCAGTGCACTGCCCCTTTATACCTTGTGTACGAGATACTGTAGACATTTGTATATGTGAATATGGCTATCCCATGACTTTTTGTCACCTCAGTGTATGCTATAGTTGCAGTGATGTGGTGCTGTCATATGACATTAATGCATTACACCACCATCAGAAAATATACGTAATTGTGTACTGTAAGACGTACGCCATGAAGACAGTCCGGTGGAAATTTTCAGTCTCCTTTTTATTAATGCACTAATGCAATTTATATTTGCAACACAGGAAAAGTCTACACATGAAAATAAATTAAACTAAAAAATAACAAGAAAACACGACGACTTTTCACGCTTCAGAACTAACAGTTCAGCACGTAATCCCTCTCACTCTTGTTTTCAATCAACTATAACAAAATACAGGTGGTAGATCTAGAGTGGGAATGGACTGAAAACACAAAGTTTCGATTGCAGGAGACCATACACATTTTGACAGCATGAAAAAATACATTTGATACAGAGAAGACAAATAAGCAACACTTGAGACGAATATATCCAGATGAAAAACAGCGGATTAGACATGTACTAAAGAATGCTATACAAGAGATGATCGAGGAGAAGGACACTTCTAGGACCAGGTGAACAATAGCTGAACCGAAAAGAGTTCCATACTTCACTTTTTATATTTTAATCATTAACTAAAATAAAAGAAAGCAACTCGTTGCACAGACTAATCCTAGCGCATTTTAAGTTTTCGTTACTGATATCGCTCAGCAACGGCAAAGCTTGTCTGCCGGCCGAGTTGGAGGCGCAACCTTTCTGCCTGAGGTATCTGAATACCTCAGGCAGAAAGGTTGCGCCTCCAACTCGGCCGACAGACAAGCTGTTCTCGTAATTAGGTTCGATATTCTTTGTGGTACGAAGTTTAAAAAAAAAGAAACTGCGACACAAATATGACACGTATACAGCGACAATCCAATACTTTGGTTAGCGCTGAAGGAAACTAATTTTCACAGAAAATTGTGTTCCCCCTCGATCTGCACGCATTAGTATCGGAACGTATGTCAGTATTATTTATCGGTAATGCTGTCTCGTACATTGGTGACATCAACCTCCTGCGTTTCCGTGCTGCTGAAACTCTGAAGGACGCGTAGCAGCAAAAATTAGTACAAGTCTTCTGACATGTTCCTGAAAATAATCATTAAGAAATCTATCGGATTTTGACTGAACAAATCGCCGTATCATGTTTGGGAAACAAGTGTGTGAGGGATTAAGTTCTGAGCTATTAGTTCGGGAGCATGAAAAGTCGTAATGTTTTCTTGTTACTTTTTAGTTTAATTTCTTTTCGTATGTAGAAATTTCGTGTGTTGCAAATGTAAATTGCATTAGTACATTAATAAAAAGAAGACTAAAAATTTCCACCGGACTGTCTTCATGGCGTACGTCTTACAGTCTACAGTTAGTATATTTGAAACTTCCTGGCAGATTAAAACTGTGTGCCAGACGCAGTTCGAGTCTCGGTTCGGCGCACAGTTTTAATCTGCCAGGAAGTTTCATATCAGTGCACACTCCGCTGCAGAGTGAAAATCTCATTCTGGAAACATCCCCCAGGCTGTGGCTAAGCCATGTCTCCGCAATATCCTTTCTTTCAGGAGTGCTTGCTCTGTAAGGTTTGCAGGAGAGGTTCTGTAAAGTTTGGAAGGTAGGAGACGAGGTACTGGCAGAAGTAAAGCTGTGAGGACAGGGCGTGAGTCGTGCTTATGTAGCTCAGATGGTAGAACCCTTGCCCGCGAAAGGCAAAGGTCCCGAGTATGAGTCCCGGTCCGGTACACAGTTTCAATCTGCCAGGAAGTTTCATATCAGCGCACACTCCGCTGCAGAGTGAAAATATCATTCTAGTTAGTATATTTGTTGATAATGGTGTAACGCATTAATGTCATGTGTCAGTCGTATGGTGCCATATAAAATTGCGAGTACGGCTACGAACATAATTTTGTTTTGTGACTAAATTTTAAACAAATCTTAGTGTATAATGGGAAGGGACGTTAATCAAGTTATATAGGTTAATACCGTCTTTCGTGAGTATAATATTAGTCTTATTGAGTGCTAATGTCCAACTTTCCTTCTACACCCAGTATACGAGAGAGGAACCAGGGACTAGAAAGGCTATGGATGTGTTTAAGGAATCATCCTGGCCATAACTGGCAGTTGCCTTCCAAATAAAAGTAAAGTGCTTCACCCAGTATGCCGCTTCACTCGCTCTGAAGATATGATCGAACAATGAACGCTAATTTTCTAATAACAGATTTTTGGGTGGTCCTAGCTTACTTATACAATCGTAAGCATAAGTTTATGCTGCAGTAAGGACGTGTATCGTCCGTATGTGCGGGCGCAATGCCGCGCGAAATTCTGGGACAGGGGCTGACTTTATTCTTATCGTTACTTTACCTCTCGTTCTCGATCCTAGCATATATTCTGCTTATAAGTGGGTCCCAGAGAGTTGTTACAGAAAAAGTTTTCTTTTTGAATGTTTTAATTTTCCAACACAAAATAAGTCATTCACATAAACAGTTCCTCTCCAGTTGCATAACTTTTGGTGGTCCGCGCATTGGCCTTGTATAAAATATCTAAGGGGTTCTTTTATAATTGTACGTTATCGCTGGAAGTAACAGAACGGTCGTTTGCTGAGTTAATGATAGCATTCAATCACGAAGTTATTCAAAGCGTGGAATATCTTATCAGTTCCGAAAGAATGACTAAGATCAAGACCTAAGGTCACTTGCCTAGTGTCCTCAGCCGGTGGTACGTTCACTGTGTTATGTGTCGGCGATCAGCAACTTCTTGTCTGCCACTATCAGCATCCTTTAGCGCGTATCGCGTGCACTGTGTTTGAGAGTTACTGTACGTTCACTCCCGTACGTCTTCCTTGGCAGAATGTCAGTAGGCGTTTCCACATCCCATTTTATGCAAGCAATCAAATGAATGAAATTTTAAAGCGTTTCACTCTGTAGCTTCTTACTTAATAACTGAACAGTCCGAAAATTTGTATCGGCTATCAGCAAATAGCGATATGTGGAACCTACTTTTAAAATATCATGCAGGCTATGAACTTAAAAGACTCGTAACCTAATGACGCTTAACGAGTTTCGTGAAATAAACCGCTTAGTCCTTCGGTTATTTACAGTCGCCGCAAACAACTGAAGTTAGAAAAGTAGACTAAAGACAGTCAAACTAGTCGGAGTTCTACCACTTACTTCAAACGGTATCAGTGAAACGATTGTTTCATGTTTCAGTTCTTAATGCAAAAGACAAAAGTTTCACCAAACTGCGAACATTAATGATTCTAGGTGACTGTGTAGTTTGTAAAAATGAAGTTTCATTCTTATCGCTTTATTTCTTTACGACATGACCAACTGTCCCTGGACTGTACGGGCAATGTGTCGCGTGCAACATAAGATAGTGTGGTCGGTTGTCTATGGGAATCATCTTGAAAGGGACGAAAGTCGTGTTTTGGCCTCGTGAGAAATAGATTGCGAACGGAGCGCACAAGACACGACAGACCGAACATTTGATCGGACGCAGATAAGAACGGCCTAACGCATGAGAATCTCAAGCTGCGAATTATCGCAGCCATTACTCTTCTCAAAGTGTCAGTGGTTCAGGGTGACTATTTCGTCTAGTGCCAGTTCCTATGATGCAGGGCGTAAGCACACCGGGAAAAACCGTAACTGGACGGGCCACACTAAAGCTCATCTAATCAGCTACTGTCGAGTTTCATTGTTCTGTGGCCCAATAAAGAAGTGCAGATTTATGTATCGCGTGAGCCATAGCCTTTCGCGAGGTCCCCGTCTCCAAATTTCCATTGCATGCTCTTCCCTTGGCGGTGTTCTCTCGGAAGTGGGCATGCATTCACTGGCGGCAGCAGTACCTGTCGGGTTTGTAAGCGATCTTCGCTGACAAATATTCATCTCCTGGCGGTCAGGATCTTTTTGCAATTGTGTCTGGAACTGCGCGACCGCTACGACGCAGGTTCGAATCCTGCCTCGGGCATGGATGTGTGTGATGTCCTTAGGTTAGTTAGTTTTAAGTTTTTCTAAGTTCTAGGGGGCTGATGATCTCAGCTGTTAAGTCCCATAGTGCTCAGAGCCATTAGCAACTGTTCTTAAGCCATCTTACGTGGTTGAGAGTGATATATCATTCCTTGAAAACACGGTGGGCACTTCGCGTTCACACAGCAACAGATCGGACAATTTGATTCATATTGTGGTCATCGGTAACGCCAAACACGTTAGCTACTTAGTGCCATTCCGTCACGTCTCCATGTCGTCCCCTCTTACTGCGGTGATCCTACACAACCGGGTGGCACATACGCATCGTTCCACTGCAGTGACTTACCTCGCCATCTAAAGCAAAGATCGAGGAAAGGGAACAAATGCCTTGTCCGGTGAGCTGGTGAACAATAAGGCTTACCACACGGTTGCTCGGATTGTTATAATGTAAGGGTGGGGGTTGTCGCTGAAACAACCGGTTTTCGGTTATATCAGATTTTTTTCCACTCCAATTTAGCCTGTCTGTTAAACCCCGCTGAAAATAACCGGTTTCTGAAGTAACCTTTTTTCGGTTTCTTATTCCTTTAATTTCCTGTAATAAACGTAAAAATCCAAAAAAGATTAAAAAATTTTGACTCTCTTAGTGTCAAGATACATAGAATCGAAACATTAAATTACATAGGCAAATAAAGAAAAAACCTTAGTCCGAAAGAAAACCTTTTCTCGATAAGTAGTTGAATGCTAAAAAAGCTCCTCAGTGTTCTCCTATAGATTATAATTTCTTTAAACTGTGCTAATGTTTTAATCGAGGATCATACAACTATTCGGGCATTACGAATTGTCAGCTCTTAAGGGTGAAAACTGAGGTTGAACAGCTCTGTTTTTGGTGGTAATTTGTCCGTTTTCAAGGATACAAACAGATAAAGGCCTGTTATGCAGACACAGACAGCAGATCAGCTACTTCCTACTTTTATTGTATACTATGAATGAATTCTTAAATTTTTTATTTATTCATACTTTCCTCTTTTATTATTTCGTAGAAATGTTAGGCAAATCTTTAATCTTATAAAACAAATGAAGCCTTGTCCTTCATTGCTGTGTCACTTCGTAAAATGTTGCCAGACTAGGGTTGATGTCATTCTGCAGTACAACTGATATCCGACGACGACATCAAGAAACAATCATATGGACCATGTGGGAGCAAGTCTTGGACACTGCACGTACATGTCTGCCTTAGGTCACTACACACGGTAACAGGAACATTACTGTCTCAGCAAGCTGTACCAGTTGTCAAGCTTTGTTTTTGTTGCTCGTTTCTGTAGGTATTGTTAGTCTATTAAAATTACACTGATCGCTTTCCTCATTTTCTATAACAACACATTATTTCAAACAAATGCAAATTTTACCAATAAAAGTTACTCGTTTTTTAAAAGAGGTTTTTTAAATATGAAAAGCTTTATCACCGCTGCTACAGCTAATTGATATTTCGGTTTTTGTACTCGCTCATTAGTAAAAAAATATAGAAACACACCGGGACCAAACAAATACCGGAAAATGCTAGTTATTCGGAACTAAAATATCGATATTGGTTTTAACCGATCGGTTTTTCCCGTCCATAAGCTACAGTACAACAACATGCCATCAGTTTACCAGTCTCCTCGTTTTGGTGAACAGCCATCACCGTACTGCACGAGTAATCTGCTAACTATACATCACAAAAAATGGCTCTGAGTACTATGGGAGTTAACATCTGAGGTCATCAGTCCCCTAGAACTTAGAACTACTTAAACCTAATTTAATCTAAGGACATCACACACATCCATGCCCGAGGCAGGATTCGAACCTGCGACCGTAGTAGCAGCGCGGTTCCTGACTGAAGCGCCTAGAACCGCTCGGCCACACAGGCCGGCTATACATCACAGGGCGCTAGGATGAGCAAGTGTACAGAATCATCAAACCAAGCTCGAAGCATGGCAAACGGGTGTCGGAGCTGATGAGTCGCAGATCTGTACTTGTATAATTGGGTAGGCTTCGGCGGCCAGTGTCAGTCGACATAAAAGTTTTCTGGGTATGGTACCGCCTTATAATGTGTAAAAGTACTGCTGCTGGGCGTTTCGGCCGCAGTTGCAGCGGCCTTCTTCTGGGTCTATTCTGCAACTGTGGCCGAAACATTGGTTTTTGTCCAGTAGCAGCAGTTTTATACATTATGATGCGGTACCACACCCAGAAAACTTTTATGTGATCTGTGTTTGTGTTTGTTTGGTTTTTCGCGACTGGAGACCTGTCTTCAACAAGATACTGCACCTATCTATTGCTCCCAAAATGAATCGCAGCAGTTTGAGAAACAGTTCACACACAAAAAAGTGCTTGCTTGTCTGCTGACGTGCGCGTACTGGACTACTGCGCTGGCCGCTCTTTGTGAGTCTTTGACAAGTCTTGTGTTTTGGATCATCATATCTTCTAAGCGCTTTTGTCATATTGTCTAACCAATGACACGATTAGTAACCGTTGTCAACAGGTTAAAAGATGGTACCGCGCACTCCTGGAGAGTATCTTATCATAGTTATTGTTAGGTTTTAAATTCTGTTCTGTATGCGGAATATGCACCTTGTTGATTACGAACTGTCTGCCATATCCAAACTGGAACTCTTCTCCCTATCTGTCAAGAACAGTGCGTCACCATTAGCGGTATGCGAGCGCGCTTCACGCGCCCACTCCAACTAGAAGACCGAATAGAAGTGAGCAATCTGTCTTATTTATACCGTTTCTGACAACGAACGGGAAATAAAGTATCCCACGATGCAAATAAAGGGTCAAGATGTCCAAAAATGGAGCATGCTGTTAGCCCTATGCAAAGAGCACCGTTATACGTGACGCAACAAGTTGTGACACTGTAGTTAAATCAGTTTTTGACAGAACTGTCCAGTTTAAATTGCCTCCCTTTTTTATTTTCCCCATTTTTCCTCTGGGCCAGCAATACTTCAAACATATTACAACCAGAAAGCTGTGGGAATAGTCCACTCAGCTACATTTATACTCCGCAAGCCACCTTTCGATTTGCAGCGCAGGGTATTTCTGGTACTAGCTACTATTTAATCCCGTTGCTGTTCATGTCGTGAATGATACTGTCGGTTAGACAGTCATGGTAATGTTACGTTGTAGGACGTAAAGGAACCTGTGGCAGTACATGCTACTCTTTATTGTACCATATTCATCTGTACAAAAAAACTCAGGTAGCTTTAGCTTTAGCCAGAGCAGACTGCTAAGCCCTGTTGCCCCCTTGATAGCTATCGAAGTGACCTAAGGAAATCGTCGCTTTCATAAAGTGAGCCAGGGATTCTCATCTGCTTGGAACCAAAAGGAAAAAAAAATCGTTGCTCATAGTTGTGCTGTTTCTCCAAAGCTCACACATCGCCTTCCTCAGTTTCTGTAATTGTTGAAGGTGACGTGTGCGACACTAAGGCAGTAATGTTTCTAAACTGTATAAATAAACATCTACAATGTTATAGTCATTATATCCAACATTCTGTTCATCGTGAGAGTTGCGAAGAATTTTCTTTCTTCATGATAGTAATCAGTTTTTCATTAGCAGCGGGGTCGTCGACGGCGATAACTTACAGAAAAATGGAGTTTGTGATTTCATTTAGCTATCCCAGCAGTTACTGTTTGTGAATCGGTAACATAACACGAAATGCACCGTAGTTCACCGGGTCATTGTAGCCAACAACGCACTATTTTCTGAACCCCCCTTGCCACGTAAAACAGCTTTCATTCTTTATGTCTCGGATTCAGATAGTCCCTGGTTCATGACAGGAGACTAATAAGTAAGTCTTTTTATACGTCCGAAAGAACAGAAGCCATTCGTGATTCTGTAGCCATATATATACGTGTCGCAAGAGAAATTCCAACATTAGCTGTAACTGGGTATTGAAATAAATCCAATGGCGACAAATGAAAATTTATGCTGGGCCGGGTCTCGAACCTGGATTTCCCGCTTATCGCGAGCGGTTGCATTATACACTTCGGCTATCCAAGCAGGCTTCCCGTCCAACTGAATTCCCATTCGTCACAGACTACATACGTATTGTCCCCTGTCCATTATCCTCATTGCTCGCAACCTCACTTGATTCTCGCAAGAGGCCGAAAGAAGAATGCACCCGCACTGAAGGTATAATTATTTGGGTCACGGCGAATATATTTGTATTGTGATGTCTGTTCCTTAGGACATATCCGAGAGAACAGACACCAGTCCTAATTCAAAAAATGTTCAAATGTGTGTGAAATCTTATGGGACTTAACTGGTAAAGTCATCAGTCCCTAAGCTTACACACTACTTAACCTAAATTATCCTAAGGACAAACACACACACCCATGCCCGAGGGAGGACTCGAACCTCCTCCGAGACCAGTCGCACAGTTCACGGCTGCAGCGCCCTAGACCGCTCGGCTAACCCCACGCCAAGTCGTAATTCTGCAGCCGTATGTATAATTGACGAAGGAGAAATTCCGACGTCAGCTGCAGTTGGGTATCGAAAGAAATCAAATGGCTGCAAATGAAAATTTATGTAATTCTGCAGGCTTTCGTGGCCGTTGTCACTGAAGTTAAAATCTTCTGGGTTATTAGGACGCGTCGTATTTCTACTAAAATGAACGACGTTTCGACCCCTCTGCTGGGACCTTCCTCAGGATCTTATGGTGTCCACTACTCGTACTGCTAGAAAATTTGTGCCCGACTAGGCCTCGAGACCGGATTTCCCGCTTTTTGAGAGCGGTTACCTTAACAGCTTCGGCTATCTGAGCACGCTTCCCGCCCAAACCAAATTCCCATTCGCACCTACGACTCACTCCGTGGTTGTGTCCACCAGCCAGACACCTTTACGTGATAATCCTGTTATAGCACACGGAACAAGATTCGCCTGACCAAGAAGTTCAGTTATAAGTAGCTTTGTCTGGTAACCATATTTTAGCGTCAAATACAATCTTAACAATAAATGCCCAAGCAAGAGTCGTTTGCAACAGATATAACGAGCAACAATATGCAGTGTGCAAAATGTTCCAAACTAAGAGCTCATTCTCCGATTTTCCGCTCGACTGTCTGCCGCCCATAGACAGTCATCCACAGTACAGCTCTTTAATTTCAATAAACCATGACTTATCAGATATTTGAAATACGAACAAAAAAAAGACTTTATTTCTCAAACCAAGCCATTTAAATACAATACGAACACTGTTTGTGTTGTATTTTTATCAACGTATCTTCCCTTAGATTTAATTACTGCCTTACGCACTCGAGGCATGCTGGCAATAAGTTTCTGCATGTATTGCGAGTCTATGTTGATTAATCAGATCCTTAATGGCATTCTGGAGATGTTTTTTTGCTTTTGATGTGATCTTTACGGATATATGTGTCCACATCATTCGAGACCATTTCACTTGGATGACAATGTTTTTGAACGGTCACACCATATCTTTCACAACCTTCTCTTCTCCCTCTGAAGCAATGTACTTCTCATAGAATGCTGACCAGCGTTTTGGGGTCAATATCCTTTTGCAATGTGAATCCTTTACACATTAAGCGCAATCCACACAGTACTCTGTGATAGTGAAGTATGTGTTGGTAATGCTTCTGGTACATTATACTCCTTTATTTTCATGATTTAACCAACTCTGTCTCCGGCAAAACACCCCCAAACCATAACACAACCACCTCCGTGTTTAAGTGTAGATAGAATGCACTGCTGGGCCACTTCCTCCTTCAGGTCGACAAACAAATGTCCTCCTTCTGATGCGAATAATCTCGCATTTCGATTCATTTGTGAACAACGGTTTCTTCCACTCTTCAAGTGTCCACTTACTATGTTCCCTAGGCCATTCGCGTTTCTTCTTTTTATTTACGGGCTTCAGAAGATATTTCCTCACTGCAACACGTCCTTTCAAGCCGGCATCTATCAGGCTCATTTTAACAGTTCCAACAGTTATATTTTCCTTCTTCATTTCTATCAGTTCTGCGCGAATTTATGCTGCTATTTTAAATCTATATGTCTCACTAGGAGGCCTAATTCTGATAAATTTGTCATCACTTTTAATTGTTTCACAAAGTAGTCCCGGTCATGGTAGATCCTTATTGTTACCTATTGCCTTCTGATCGTGGAGGCTGTATTGCACTCCGCCTGTAGATACGCCACAATGTTTTGCAATTTGAGACGTAGATAAACCTGCTTGTCTGAGCGCTACAACTGCAGCACGTTTATCTGCGGTTATGTCCGCTCTTGGATCCAACTAAAGACCAGTAACCACGTAGTACATATCGTACCACTGCTTGAAGTACATTGCGGACATCACAACATTGCAGGGAACAACAGGCCAGTAAGGAATGGGCTTTCATTCGTCTCACAGGTAAACAAACTTACCAGTTCAGGTAACTATTTTTTATGTACACTACATTGTAGTGGATAATACTGCATGTAGATGAAACCAAACACGTAAACCAGATATGTTTCCTAATTCTGTACTATTGCTTTGCTTACTCAACCTTAGCCACAGTGTTATATGGTATCTGGAAAGTGTTAGACATTAGTTAGTATTAGGTTTTTTGATAGTAGTAGTGTGTAATATGTCGCCAAAACTCTTATAGCAGTCTTAAGGGTGTATAGAAAGTCTTCTAGCTTCTCTTTGTAACTGTACAATTTGTGGGAAGACGTTGCACTAAGTTCGGAAACACAGAAAATAATATTTATTTGCTAAAAGCATGTGAGATGGTGTGTTGTCCGTTTCCTGGCGACCATAGAGTTGATTGTAAACACACTGACAGAAAAATTGCAACACCAGAAAATAAATAATGTAGGGTATTGGCAGTGAAATTTCGGGAATAAATTTGGCTCACGTATGTAAGTCATTAACGTTGCAAGGTCACAAGTTATGTAAGCGCGAGATAAGCCACTGCAAGTGTGAAATTCTCGTAAATTAATCACCGCTTCAACCGCCAGAATGTTGAATGCAAGCTTGCAAACATGCATGCTTTGTGTTGTACATGTGCGGGACAGTTTGTGGTATGGAGTTCGATGCTCGTTGCACTTGGTCCCTCAAAACAGGGATTGTAATACTGGTTGTGCATAACGCTGCAGTTGTCCCATAATGACCCATATGTTCTCGATCTGATACAGTTCTGGTGATCGAGCAGGCCAAGGCAACATGGCTATATTCCGCCGAGTTACAACAACTGTCTGTGGATGAGCGTTGTCCTGTTGGAAAACACCTCCTGGAAGGCTGTTCATGAATGGCAGCACAACAGATGGAATCACGAGATTGACGTGCGGTTTTGCAGTTAGTGTGCGGGGGATAACAACGAGAGTGCTCGTATTGTCGTACAAAAACAGCACACCGGACTATCTCCAGGCGCAGGTCCAGTGTGTCCAGCACGCAGACAGGTTGGTTGTAGGCTCTCAGGTGGCCTGCTTCTAACCAACACACGGCCATCACTGGCACCAGAAAACACAACAGACCTCCATCATTCCCTCCAATGAGCTGTCGCTTGACACCAACGAAGTCGCAAATGGGGGTGGTTTGGAGTCACTGGAATAAACGGGGGCGTCTGGTTCGGAGTTGTCCTTGAAGTAACCGATTTGTAACAGTTCACTGTGTCATAGTGCCAACTGCTGCTCAAATTGCTGCAGTACGATGCGCCAGAGCCATTCGCCGAACACGATGATCTTCCCCCTAGGTAGTGCCAGGTTGCTGTCCGGAGCTCCGTCTTCTTGCGACTGTACATTCTCGTGATGACGGCTGCCAGCTATCATATACGATGACTACATTCCTGCCAAGTCTTTTTGCAGTATCACAGAATGACCGTCCAGCTTCTCGTGGCCCTATTACACGACCTCGATCAAACTCAGTGCCGTGTTGACAAATGCGTGTTTGTCGCCCTAAAGGCATTGTTGACCAACATCAACTCACCACGTCCAATCTCAAAGGTAACTAACGCTCACGACCGTTACAGCGTGTAGTTAAAGCAGAACTGATTTGAATCACCATAGTTGCGCTACTAGCGCCACTCTTATGCAATTGGAGCGAAATGTGAACAGATGTCATCTTTCAGACGTAGAAACACGCCTACAAACTTTCGTTTATGTCGCACAATTCCTTATTGGTGTTGTAACTTTTTTCCGTCAGAGTACATTCCTTAGAATGTAATGGTTGTAGCTTATGGACAGGAACATTATAACCTTGATAACAATACATCTACTCTAAACTGTTGCCACTGTGTGGGAATTGTAATAATGCTCAAAAAGTTTTTAATAACATTTGCAACAATTTTCCACCGTCTACCAAAATTGGTGGTGCGAGAACAAATAAGGAAAAACTGTAACCACCTCTCCAGATTGGCACCGTTGTCACATCACAGATAAAATTGTTCGCCGGAATGCTTGAGGTTCGAATAAGTCCGTCTGAGTGCCACACGATGAATCTTCCTCTGCTTTATTGTTCAGGACAGCGTTGGATGAGCCTCTCTCGTCATCTGTAGCTTCTAGAAATAGCAGAACTATGAGACCTAGTTCTCATCACTTCTATGCAGATTGTCTCTCTGCTTTAAAGGAAGGCTTTTGCATAGCTGAAACTTATCTCTGAAGATTGTTCCTGTGCTTTTCAGTGGGATCGTCCTCGATGGCTAATTTCTGCGGTAAACCAGAACAACAATTGAGTTTAATGTTTTCCAGTGTTATCACTTCATAAGTGGATCTTTCCAGATGTAACTACATTGAAATCTATTTGACGGAATGCACGAACTTGATGGCTTCTAGTCATGCAACAATGTAACCCACTCGTTTGTCTGTGTCATCTGATTCTGGTAGAGAATGCGTATATTATGCTGATCTGATATGTCTGCACTGATACGCTATCGGATATGTGCTCCGCTGTTACGCATTCAACGTTGAGCACAGTTTGTGGAGAGTTGTGATCACTTGGCGGAGAGAGAGGATAGAGTCATACGACTGTGGGTTCGGATAACTTTAGTTCACTTGCGTTTGCACTTTCAATTCCATAGTTTCGATGTATATGAAGGCGAGCATTAATTTCTGTTCTCATGATAATTTTTCTCAGCTGTCCCATGTGAAAGTCGCATAATACACTTCGTATCTCTATTCTCCGCACATGAACGAACTGATTAATTTTTCTACTGGAATTGGTTGTATGCTTATCAGTAAATGTCAGAGCCGTAGTAGTGTTCATTATTACAGCAGATGAATGCTTTCGATGATATGTGCGAAAGAGAAAGTGATTCGAGACAGTCATGGACTGTGCGGCTGGTCCCGGCGGAGGTTCGAGTCCTCCCGCGGGGATGGGTGTGTGTGTTTGTCCTTAGGATAATTTAGGTTAAGCAGTGTGTAAGCTTAGGGACTGATGACCTTAGCAGTTAAGTACCATAAGATTTCACACACATTTGAACATTTTTTTTGGTTTAGAGACAAAATGACCCTAAACGCAGGAAATGAAATACCTATTTATGATGTGTCTTACGGCTAAATTTGCTGTAGTCAATCACAGCTACATTGCAAGAATGAAGTTTTCTTAGTGACGAGGGAGGGATCTGGTTCACTGGGCTACGTTGCTCGTTCTTGTATGTCGGTGTTATGTATGTAACAGTAATTTTCATTATACCATGAATTCAGCGAACTTTACGTTCTATAGTTCGGCGGTTCCTTCTGTTTCTCTGTGTAAGGTATCGTTAGTCCGTTTTATCATTTCGAGTCCCACGAGAACATCGTCGTGGGTGCACCAGTATTTTCCTTAAATGCAGTTCTCGAAATTAAACACGTGTGTTTTATCGCAGATCGAGTGAATGGCAGTTCATGTTTGTCCCTTAACGGCATTCAACATAAACTATATTCTTTGAAAGGCTGCAGCTATGTCTACAATGATTTAAATTATAAAACGCGACTCCAGTTACTTTTTTCATTCATAGCACGGGAGTTTATTCCCAGTTCCAAGTTCTGTGGGAGTTTTACATTTATTGTTTGGGATGTTTGTGTGTGCGTTGTTCTGCAGGGCGTGGGAAGTAAAAAACACACAAGCAGACATCACACGTAAAACTAACGTAAAACTCACAAAGCACTTGAAAATGGGGGTAAATTACTGAAACGTGTCATGACGTGCACGAAGAAACGTAACTAGTGCAGGGTTTCGTTATTTAAATCAGATTTTTCACTATATTTGTTACTCGCCGTCGAGAGAGAACAAAGCATATCCTGCCATCCTGCCACATCCATGCCGAATTCTTGGTCTGCTCACATCACTCCTTCTTAGCCCAATGTGACAGATCTTATACATTCAACTGATATTCGAAAATAAGTCGTACAAGTTATTCATAGGCAGTCTTTTTCGTAGACAAGCTGCATCTTCCTAGCCTTCTACAAATGAACCGAAGAATGTTATTCGATTTACTGTATCAACGTTCTAGCTGACGTGAACGTGCCATTCCTTATTCCAATGTTTTGCTACTCCTGCAGGCAGCGCCTTTCATTACCTAGCAGACTTCTGCCACGTACCTACGAAACAGGCAACGCAGCGAGTACGCTGACAATGGCCCCTGCCACTCGACACACTCAAATGTCATCCAAAGCTTGTTTTAACCTAATTAAAGTAAAGCCTGATAATATAGCCCACAACAGTGCAGCTGCAACAGAGCAGCGGCGAAATACTACACAACCTCGAACAAGTTGTTTCCACTTTTAAAAAGGGTAATTCAGAAGCAACCTGTTACAGAAACCGAGCAGAAATGTAGTAAGGACTTTGTAATCAGGGAGATGAAATAAAAACTTTGCGGTTCACGATCACACTGAAATTCTGTCAGAGACGGTAAAGGACTTCGAAAAGCAATTGAACGTATTGGATATTGTCTTTAAATGAGATAATAAAATTAACACCAATAAAAGTAACATATAAATAATGAAATGTAGTCATCAGGCGATTTTGAAGGAAGTAGGTTACAATATCAGACTCTTAGAGTAGTAGATGGGTTTTGCTATTTGAGCAACAAAAGGCCAACATGAAGAAATTACAACATACAGATTGGCAATAGCAAGAACTGCATTTCTGAAAATCCTTGTACGGAAGCGAAAAGTGAAGGATTAACAGTTCAGGCAGAAAGACAATTGAAGATGTAGTGCTGCAGAAAATGCTGAAAATTAGATGGGCAAATCGGGTAACTACTGAGGAAGCACTGAATCCAATTGGGTAAAACATAAATTTTTGTCATCACTTGATTAAAAGAGAGGATCCGTTGAGAGGACACATCTTGAGGCATCAAGGAACAAACAGTGTGGGAATGGAATGGTGCGCCGGCCGGAGTGGCCGAGCGGTTAAAGGCGCTACAGTCTGGAACCGCACGACCGCTACGGTCGCAGGTTCGACTCCTGCTTCGGGGATGGCTGTGTGTGATGTCCTTAGGTTAGTTAGGTTTAAGTAGTTCTAAGTTGTAGGGGACTTATGACCACAGCAGTTGAGTCCCATAGTGCTCAGAGCCATTTGAATTTTTGAATGGAATGGTGTGTGTTTGGTGGGGGGGGGGGGGGGGGGGGAGATGTAGTCGGGCACTAAGGCTTGAATTCAGTAAGCAGTTTCAAATAAATGAAGGGTATAGTAATTACACCGACGTGAAGAGGCTGTCACAGGACACACTAGCGTGCATAACGGATTGAAGACCACAACAGCAACAACAATTCAGTGTCAACAACGCACTCGGTATCTACACGCCCTTTCTATGGTTGTGCTTATCTGTGAATTAGGAAAGTAATTGCTAGTAAATAATAAATAAATTGATTTAAAAGAGGGTACACTCAATGGGGACAATAATAACGTGACAAAGCAGCATATGGCGATGCAATTCAGTAACACATAACGCTTTGCTAAGTAACCGTTTTTGCAGAAATTTCTGTTATAAAAGAAATTCGTCGATTTCTTAAAATGGCCCGGAATCGCCAGAACGTTTTTGTGTGAATAATCTAGAAGATTTTGTGTTTTGCAAAAAAGAAACGGATCATATTCCTATCGTGTGTTAATGAATGGCGATAAACATAAAGAAGTACGATGGAAATTCCTTTGAGACAGTTCTATTTCCAAAAAAAATTGCGAATTACATCAAATTTCCCCAGAAGCCTAGTAGCAGTTGCATCGAGGATCCTTCAAGTCGCAACGTGTTAATGTACGTTACGAATCTACACAAGGCGGCTAAATATTTTAGAATACGGTTATGTTGCACACAGACCTTATACGCTGGACGCTATCACCTATGAAACATAGAAGAAATTATACGGGAAGCAGCCAGGTGATTAACAAAACTAGTAACCTCGGAAATATAATAGCTGTACGTCGCATTACAGTGAGATTGGAAGTTCTTTCGCAGTATGTCTCAGCAAAGTATCTCGATTGTTCCACATGAAACAGCTTTTCTGTTCTGAACAGAAGAACCTTATTCCTTGTCGTCCCAATATTGGAGAGTAAGTTAACAGGAATTTCGAAAAAATTTCATCTTGTAGTTTCTTTCACATTGCCCACCCTGTTTCTGTATCAAAATGTGTAAATATAGACATCAGTAGCAATTTCTACTGGAAACGAAAGATTTGCTGAGTGTCATCGTTTTATTTGCCGACGGTTGCCAGCAAGTTAATTTTAAATGAAGAACGTTGACACTGAAATGAATAAGTGCACGGTGCAGTTAACATCTATCAACTGCGAGCAGTTGGGTGAAACTGTAATGTTGAAGAATGGAAGAGACAGTCATCCATGAAACATGTTGCTGCCGAATTCGAATTTGAAACTGCTGCTAGGTAACACTAATGTTTATAGTGTGACTCAGTCATTGCGTGCGAAGATGAAGCAAGTCTAACGCTTTATTCCCGTTTATTGACAGATTCAGCAAAATTTGTCATTTAAGAATGAGAAAAATTTTCGTCGACAGTGCAGGCCGCAACGAAATATCCAAAGTGGGTGACGCTGTCCATACAGTTGCCGGAAACTGTTACGATACCCTACATGCAAATCGTAGTAGTCGGCCGGCATTGTTAGTGCTGCCGGCATTGCGGCCATCGCGCTATACGGTTTGAACTGGCCAATGGCGTGCGGAGGAGGGCGGTGCCCACTTAGTGGTGCCACGCCGCTCAGACCAATCAGCAGCGGACACGCCCCTCGCAGTGCCCAACAGATCCGACTGCTGGGTGCCTTCCACGTGGCCGGTGCCCTTGCCTCAAGGACACGGCAGCCTTTAAGCGGTTTTATACAGCGACTGCAGTTGGCATCTCGTCCAGAGACATATTACTGCCGCTGTTATTTTGAACGAAAGACAATTTCGCCTTGCTTACTCACAAATGACACTGATTCCTTTCGTTGTTTGAGGTTTTCACTAATCCAGCGTTTCTGATTTTTAGAGCTGATTTGATCAGCATTCGAGTGCACCGTCACCCACCATACCTTCGTTTATGCTTGTCTTTCTAAGAGGAGAGCGTCATTCACAGACTAATACCCGGGTGGATCAAAGTTCTTATCTTAAAATCGTAATTTACATTTTCTCCAAGTTCCCTAAATGCACTTAATTAAAATGCTACTGTTCGGTTGAATTCTTTTCCTATCCTTTTATACTAGCTTTATACGAACTTCGTGCTCACAAGTAATAGTTTCGGTGACAAATAACGTAGTAAATCTCGTCCCCTTCCAACAACCGTACTGTTAATTAGGGCGTTAGTGGATTACCTTAACTTTACCTTTTTTAGCAACGTTCACTAGCGACACACGCATTTGATCTGTTTTATAATACTCGACTTTCTTACATGTATAATCAGGAGCGGTGGCAAGGAGGGGGGGGGGGGTCTGGCACAGCTTTTTCGAGAGCTTCAGATCTTCTGGACAAATAATGTACGAATGCAGAAGAGTCAATATGTAAAATCGCTTCTTCCCAAAGAACCTCTGTATCGCCATTGTCCCTTTGTTAATAGTCGCAAGTGGTCACTAGCTTAAAATACCCAATTTTATTGCGCCAGTTGCCCAGCATGTGGAGTACGAAGGGTTTGCTTGGCGCCGCCCTTACCATTGCGTCAATATGTCTCTTCCGGCACACTTACCAACTCGGGGGTCAGTTGTGTAGGCATTGTAACTATTTCTCTGTATTTGGTCGCTAATGCTTCATGGCTGTAAGGCCAACAACTTTCATCTTGCAAAAATCACAGGAGTAATCACGAGGACAACTCAGAATATCTTGTGGGAACCAGCCAATAGAACGAGTGTCATACCGTACGCCGTTGGGTTATCAGTCACTGTCGTCTATATAAAATTAATTAAAATAAGTAACAACAAAAAAATGTACACAACGTTACGAATAGCTCCCACCAATTACACAACAGCCTGTGCTTATTTGTTTCGTAAAACACTGCCCGAACCTTTAATAACAAATACCTAGACGCTATATCAAGTTACGAAATTATATCTGCGATAGAACTGCTGAAATTATTTTCAAAATGTAGGCCTAAGCAAATAGACAGACGTCTTTTCATCGTCGATGAAGTTAAGCATTGTACCACCTAGCAATACACACAGTAACTCTTGAGCAGGTCTTACCATTTAGGTAACAGACAAATGATTGAAGCAGAAGAAATGAACTAAAAAAATAATTATAAGATCGAAATTAATGCTTGGGAAAAAAACTAGGGAGTTGTTCCTGGCCCTAGAAAGACATATAAACAGCAGGCCGCCTCTGTATCTAGTGCGAATAATAGAAGATTCTTGTAAGAATCGTACAGCCAGGTTTGGCTCGCAGACTTTGGCTTGAAAGAAAAAGTCAGAAAAAGAAGATCATTGTGCTAAGGGCTGTGAATAATTTGGGCAACGATAGTGCGATATCGAGCTAGGCTGCTGAAAATAATGGGCAGATGCGAGAGATTTTTGCCTTCAATAATCACAACAGCGATTCCTGGATAGCTGAAGCTAGCTTTATCTTCGTAATAAGTAGCAGAATGTGTGTATCAAGTCAAACTACACACGCTTTGCTCGACAATAAAGATTTGTTTAGAGCAGTCCATCTGCACAACCTACGGTCCTTGTTATTCATTTCGGGACACCCATTTCGCTATGAAAGTTAGCGTCTAACACTGTCGTTGTTACAAACTTATAGGAGTCAATAGTGTAAAATGTATTAAAATGAGAGGTACCTTTTATCAGAAACTGTTGGGAATAAAAATTAGTAAGAGCTGTGGTTTGTAGTTTACATATTTTTAATCACTTTAACAGAAGGATTTCTGAAGATGTTGATTAGTTTTAAGATAATGATTATTTTTGTAAAAAATTGACATCGCAATAAGAAACTTGCCTTCATTTTTCTATGTACATGAGGTTTTAATTTCTTTCAGACTTACAAGCAGGTAAGCCCCCATTTAAAATAAGCACAGTATTCACATTAGTATATCCAGTAATTCTGAACGTATTCTGGTATTCTGGCAAGTATAAACGGAGAAAAAGTACACTTTTTTCTTAAAAAAGCACAACTTACAGAAAATAGCCATTAAAGTTAATGCATTCCAGCTCCATAAGATGGGTTGTCGGAATCTTCTTCCATCTAATAGCAATGTCCTTTTTTCTCCTCGGCTGTCTTGTCTTCCCGTTGTTTCAAGGTCTCTCGTAGATCTCTCTGTGGTACCCTAACTCTCTTTCTCTAAATTTAACATTTTATTTCACTGTGGAACGACCGACAGTTTGTTGCAGTCTTTTCAGGACTTGATACCTTGCAAAATTTCCTTCATCGAACGTTGCCACTGCGTCACATACGCCAAAACGCAGTGTCCTAACTGACACAAAAATTGTCTCGGGAATTCTGGTACATATTACGCTGGTTATGCACACGTTAGGATTCTGCTTGCGGCCACGAAGAGATTTCTTCAATAGTCTTACATCTGACGGACCTCTGAAACTTTCTTTCAAGGCCTTCACTATGGCAATAGGTGTAGCTGGTTTGTGAATAAATTTCTGACCAATTTGCTGTGCTCTGTTGCATTTGCACCACGATTCACTTTCTGGATGGTATTGGCCGTGAATGGGTTTATCTTCTGTTAAAGAGAGACGAAACAAAACTGCCCGTACAGCTTTTTTAGTATCTTCTACGCTACTAAAATTTTGCCTGATGGCCACGCCATAATAATTTTGGATTTTATTTATGACAGATTCTGTAAGTCCGTTCCTTGCCTTGTATGCAGCCTCTTACCCATTTGCTTTATGTACACGACCTATGCATTCCAGTTTAGTGATGGTTACTTCTGCGTATGGCTTCTCTTCCTCAACGGCTTTGAAAGCTTTTCAGTCCCCGTCTCCTAAATGAATGACGAATCTTACCTTCTTCAGTTGATCAGATTCTTGGAAAATGGTCAAGCCCACACACTGTTGTGTTTAAACAAATGAATAAACCAGCAATAAGGTAACAATATATATGTGTTATATATAATTGGAAAAGGGAAATTTCGTAGATTAAGATCAATGAAAGAACGAAATTTGACAATTTTGAGATTTCAACTGTTAGGGAGCCCCTAGGTGTAATGCTGACTGAAGTGCTGCTCACGAACTGTGGCAGAGGAGAGAGTATACGTGGCAGGGAGTGAAGAGAGCGAAGTGACGCGAAACCCCGCGCCACGCAGAAGCCCGTGCGCTGCGGCGACCGAGTGCAGCGCAGTTTGCTCGCCAGCTGCACGCCACGGGGCTCCCTGCCCGCGCCACGTGCGCTGCAACTGTGCGAAGAGTCGCGCCGAGGGGCGCTCTCCAGCAGGCCGCCACTCTCAGCTTCTAACGTCTGATTAGATTGCAAATGTCGACGTTAAGCATGCAAGCGAGAGAAAATTTCAGAAGTGGTTTGGCCGGTTCAAATGGCTCTGAGCACTATGGGACTTAACATCTGAGGTCATCAGTCCCCTAGAACTTAAAACTACTTAAACCTAACTAACCTAATGGCATCACACACATCCATGCCCGAGGCAGGATTCGAACCTGCGACCGTAGCAGTCGCGCGGTTCCGGACTGAACGCTAGAACCGCTAGACCACCGCGGCCGGCGAAGTGGTTTGAAACCATGTTTAAAGGTGTTGCAAGTTGCTAAGTGCTCTCCTCACGAAACACTGGAAAAACGTTGTTTCGATAATTTGCGCTCCATTTTAAGCAGAAGCTTGTTTTTCGTGTACCTCAATGTTTATGACGCCATATCTCCTGACCTAAGCGTAGTACAATGATACAATGTTGCAGGCACATTCAGCTGTATATCTGAATACCGCCTGCAAAGTGTCTTGCGGATAGAGTTACTGGTGCCGAAGTTTTACTGCGTAACAGCGAGAACGTAATAAACGATAAACTGTTTTTCTTTCGCCGTTTTGTGGGGTGCACCAAGAAAAAATTTCACGAAGGTTTGAAATTATGTTTAAAGTTCGTTGGAAGTTCTCAAATACTTTGCCTCGAGAGAAACACACAGTTTCTAACTTAATACTTGTCTTTACTGTGTTAAGCATTTAACGTAAGATTATACTTTTTAGTGAGTAGATTATGACATATTAAATTTTTAAATACGGTCGGTGGTAGTGGTTACGCGAAATATTAAATATCAAAATTTTGTTGCCCCGGGAAGCCGTTAGATAGACACCCTGCAAGTCAAATCATGTATCAGGTTAGTCGTTGAGTAATAAAGATAAGGTAAAGGGAAGTGTATATTCATGATAGATTTGCATTCACTACATTCTCTAACACGAAAATATTTCATCCAACTCGATATTAACTGCGTCAACTACAAATAAGAATATAACAATTTCACTGTTTCAAATGGAATTTTAAGTGATGAAGAAGTACCGTAATTTCGTAATATGGACAGGTAATTTCGTGTCAGTTGTAAGATGATCAGTAGAGCAAATGATATGTACATGCTATTTGCCCAGTGTAATTGGAGGGACTTCTAAATTCGTACATGCAGAGGCTGCCGAAGATGTGTAGTACACACAGGAAAAGTTAGTAAGGAGATGCTGTTCTCGTTTTCCGTCTTTATTGTGTTTGAACAGGTGTGCAGTGCACGGGAGTCCATGATCAGGAAAACTGGCCGTGTGAGTGGTATTGAATTGCTGAAAACACGAGAACCATTGCACGAATATCTCGTTGTTTATATACCTTTGGAGATAGTTTTACAGCAACGTTTGGTAAGCGGTCAGTTTTTAACTGTTCATTCCATTGAACGCCCTTGAAAATTATCAGAAATGATATCCACGTCTCACTTTCACAAACACATCCAGGTACCTCGTTCTGCAAAAGTTCTTAATGAGGCATTTTCTCCTCCCATTGGCGTCGTTACTTTCCAGAGTTTAACAGCGTACCCGCAAGCCAGTTTCATTTGCAGTTCCTGATTGTATCAGGACTGTCCTTGATGTTTAGCTTCATTAGAAGCTTCTCTGATTTGTTATAGAAGTCTTCAATAATCTTGTTCCCCACTGAAGCTCTTCAGATAGCGAGAACCTCTGGACTCTTCTCGTAAGTAGCCCAGTACCGTCTACCAGCAGTGTCGTCGTCAGGGTTTAGAGATTTATCTTAACCAGCACTTCTTGCTACCTAATAGGCAACTGTCCTTATCAGGATAACTGTCTTTCCAATCCTATTTCTTGCAGCACTGTAATATAATTAAAGAGCTACATTTCCATATCTAATGTCAATGCAAACTGCTTTCTACATTAGGCAAATTTAATAATTCTTCCTCGCCTGAATGTCGACAAAGAGAGTCTTTTAGTGAATTCCATGCGACTTCCACACTCTTTGCATATGCAAAAACTGATGCTATCTCATTTTCTACTTCACTGCTACTATTAATTACTTCTCAGATATTTCCCATATCTTTTCTTTTGGCATATTCTGACCTGAAATACCATGGACGTATTTAAAGATAGGTAGTTTCGTTATATACCAAAAGGAAAAATGTTGACATGTACGTGAAGCTAATTACATAGCCAATCAATATTGCTTAGAACACTTATGTTCATAAAGTACAAAGAATCCGAGCTATAGCGCAAAACAATGGACCGCGCGCAAACGTCACCTTTACAACTGCTACGAATTTCCTTCTGAGACTTAAGTTGTACCTCTTGTCAAGTAAATAACAAGACAAGGTGAAATACATAACGAATAAGAAACTTTCTTGCTTAGGAAAATGATACGTAGTTTTTGCTCTTATCTTGATGGATTATCTCAAATATTCAGCAATAGTGACCACATTGTTTCAAGTAAACAATCACAAAAGTACTAGACTTTTCTCTCTCATCTGAGCGTTTGTACCTGGAATAACACTATTCTTGCACTGCCAACAACGATCTCCCAAGAACTACAAGCCGGAGAGGCGCGTTATCCCTCCATTTGTGTGATCGCACAGAGTTAACAAAAAACATATTGCAAAATTATCTGTATCCTCGAAAAACCTCCCTTCACTCATTATTCATTAAAATAAATCAAAATAGTGAAACTTGTAGAGGATGAGTTAGTCCCCCGGTTTATGTGTTTCCTATAGAGGAAAGGCGGCTCATACGGACCAGTTAAGCCAAAATTGGTATAAAACCTTTGTTATTGTTTTAAGAAAGGTATAACTTCATAAAACTTTTGCATGGACATTGTTTTGGAGTAAATGGTGAAAAAATATTTCTGACCCTAACGACACACAGCAAAAAAAGATTTTCTAACACAATTCGAGCTGTTAAGAAAAGAGTTGGGTAATATGTGCCATATCACAAAATATACGTTTTTAAATAAAGAGGGCGTTTTTATGGTTCACAGACAAATCAATAGGTTTATACCCTTCAGTACAAAAAAAATAGTTACCGACGCAAGTGACTCTAAGCACTATGGGACTTAACATCTGAGGTCATCAGTCCCCTAGACCTAGACCTACGTAAACCTAACTAACCTAAGAACATCACACACATTCATGCCCCAGGCAGGATTCGAACCTGTGACCGTAGCAGCCGCGTGGTTCCGGACTGAAGCGCCTAGAACCGCTCGGCCACCGAGGCCGGCAATATCGACGCACCACGATGGATTATCCGCATGTCACGGAAATCGGAAGATGTGATGTACATGTTCAGACAAACAAATAATTACAGTTTCAAAAGAACTGGATGATTTATTGAAAAGAAACACCTTTACTTGACATTGAGTGATAGAGTCGTTGGGTGCCAAATTCTGTCCAATTGGCGATTTATATCCTCAAAATACTGAGCTGGTTCTAGTGTCTTGCCCATAATACTCCAAACGTTCTCAACTGAGGAGAGATCTGGTGACCTTGCTGGCCGAAGTAGCGTTTGGTAATGACGAAGACAAATAGTGTAAACTCTCGTCGCGTGCGGATGGGCATTATATTGCTGAAACGTAACACCATGATGGCTTGCCATGAAGGGCAACAAAACGGTGCCCAGAAAGTCGTCGACGTACAGGTGTGCTACAAGCGCGCCGCAGATGACAACCAAAGGACCTTGCTACGTAAACAAGTAGCACCACACACTATCACTTCTGGTTGTCGCGCGCTTGGTGTCCTACAGTTAGTTGTCCGGGGTGTCTCTAGACACGTCATCTCCGATCATCGGCGCCCAGTTCGAAGCGGGACTCATCACTGAATTCTAGTCCAGTCGATAAGATTCCGGGACGAAGAGCTTCTGGTGATGCTCTGGACAGTGTTGGGATTCCAACCTAATTGTCGCATGCCACACGACCCAACAACCAAGAGTGATGGTCCTGGTTACCATTTCATTTCACAACAGGACCCTTTTTGTTATCATACACGGCACACCTACGGTACAGCGGTACGTCGACGATAATCTACTCCTCGTTTTGTTGCCCTTCACGGCAAGCCATCCTGGGCTTACGTAAGAGTTCTTACAGCTTGTCTTCGACCTTGCCAACCACCACCTTGGTCAGTAACGTCTCCGGATCTCTCCCCAATTGAAAACTTTCGGAGCATTATGGGCAGGATCCCCCGATCAGCTCGGTATTTTGACGATCTAACGCGCCAATTGTACAGACTTTGGCACAGTATACCTCAGGAAGACAGTCAGTAAGTATATCAATCAATGCCAATCCGAATCTACATCGATACTCTGCAAATCACATTCAAGTGCCTGGCAGAGGGTTCATCGAACCACCTTCACAATTCTCTATTATGCCAATCTCGTATAGCGCGCGGAAAGAATGAACATCTATATCTTTCCGTACGAGCTCTGATTTCCCTTATTTTATCGTGGTGATCGTTCCTCCCTATGTAGGTCGGTGTCAACAAAATATTTTCGCATTCGGAGGAGAAAGTTGGTGATTGGAATTTCGTGAGAAGATCCCGTCGCTACGAAAAACGCCTTTGTTTTAATGAATTCCAGCCCAAATCCTGTATCATTTCTGTGACACTCTCTCCCATATTTCGCGATAATACAGAACGTTCTGCCTTTCTTTGAACTTTTTCGATGTACTCCGTCAGTCCTGTCTGGTAAGGATCCCACACCGCGCAGCAGTATTTTAAAAGAGGACGGACAAGCGTAGTGTACGCAGTCTCCTTAGTAGGTCTGTTACATTTTTTAAGTGTCCTGCCAATAAAACACAGTCTTTGGTTAGCCTTCCCCACAAATTTTCTGTATGTTCCTTCCAATTTAAGCTGTTCGTAATTGTAATACCTAGGTATTTAGTTGAATTTACGGCTTTTAGATTAGACTGATTTATAGTGTAACCGAAGTTTAACGAATTCCTTTTAGCACTCATGTGCATGACCTCACACTTTTCGTTATTTAGGGTCAATTGCCACTTTTCGCACCATTCAGATATCTTTTCTAAATCGTTTTGAAGCTTGGTTTGATCTTCTGATGACTTTATTACTCGATAAACGACAGCGTAATCTCAAACAACCGAAGACGGTTGCTTAGATTGTCTCCAAAATCGTTTATATAGATAAGGAACAGCAAAGGGCCTATAACAATACATTGGGGAACGCTAGAAATCGCTTCTGTTTTACTCGATGACTTTCCGTCAATTACTACGAACTGTGACCTCTCTGACAGGAAATCACAAATCTAGTCAGATAACTGAGACGATATTCCATAAACACGCAATTTCACTACTGGCCGCTTGTGTGGTACAGTGTCAAAAGCCTTCCGGAAATCCAGAAATACGAAATCGATCTGAAATCTCTTGTCAGTAGCACTCAACACTTCATGTGAATAAAGAGCTAGTTGTGTTTCAGAGGAACGATGTTTTCTACACCCATGTTGACTGTGTGTCAATAGACCGTAGAATAACTGTTTGCATAACGGCCAAACGTGGACCAACGCGTTATTAACTTGCTCAATTTGTGAAGCTGTTTCTCTTAAATAAATCAACCAATTTTTCTGAAATTGTAATGATTTGCTTGTCTGCACATGTGCATCACATGTACTGATTCCCATCCCATCCGGATAGTTCCTACGTAATGCGTGGTATAAGATAATAGAAAAACAGTTGTTTAAAAATTTTTCAACTTGTGGTCCATTAAACCTGACACAAGCCATTAAACTTGTGGACTGAGGTTTCCTGTATTGTTTGACTACTGTTTTGACAGGAATCCTTACCTGCCAGTTTCCTTTCTCTGTTTTAAAATTTGTGCAAAATTGTGAGCCAACTTTTGAAACACAGTTTTAGCTAGTGGCATTAATCTGGAATCTAAATCTCTCATGCGTTCTTCAGCGGTTGGAGGAAACCAATCTGAGGTATCATAGATGTATGCTGATTACCTACAATTTTAATTTCCTCTGCAGCGTAGTTGTAGTAACATTAAAGCGATCGACAGCAGCCCTTTCGGTAACTTCGCCTCCCAAAACACTTGAAAGCACTTGCTTCATTGCCGACTCGGAACACTCCCCTCGACCATCACCGGAAAGCTTATTCAGGCTCAGTACCGTTCCCTAAAGAAACAAACTATATTTAAATACTATGACAATGTTACATTTTGTCTTTAAAAGTATAAACCAATTCTGAAAATTACATCGTTGACGAGTGTCGACTCTCAAAAACGAATGAAATTTACTCGTGACAAATTCAACAGCTTCATCACTCAAGTTCTTGCAAATGACGGAGTGGTGCCTCTGCATTGTTCCAAATACTGCTAGCGTCTGCTGTTTTGCGGCGAACCCGAGAAACACTACATGGCCCCTACTACCCGCCGGCCCACACCACACTAACCGCCGTTCTCCTACATTTACGATAACAGTCACAATAACATTTCACAACGCAGTAACCGGTTTCGAGAAGCCAGTGGTATTCATCAGACTAAATCCGCACGCTGCACACAATGCCGTGACGTTCCCATACCGCTGTCAACATAAGGCCTATAATGTCCTGTCTCGAACAAACTGGCATCTGCATGCTAAATGTTGAGTTATGCAACACTGAAACACAGTTTTTTTAATTGTTGACGGCCAATGAGAGAAATTACAGAAACGAAATCCATCTACTCATCCGGAATAGTAGCCGAACAGACATCGATCATTATGTCATCCGATTGACCAGTCAGCATCGACGCTGTGTCACGCTCTCACTCCACGAGAAACTGTGCGGTGTGCACCTCTAAAAATGGTAAGTGGTGAAAGTGTTTGACTTCCGCCCGACGTCACGTCTCATCCTTCGTTTACACATTCGCGAATCTTTTCCAGTCTCTGTAAAACTACAGTCTTCTAAGTAATGTAACACAGCAACAGCCACAGAAGACAAATTGTCCACTGAGCTCTCCAGACACGAACTTTGGCCTAAATAAAATGCTACGTTAAGGCGTTGCTCCGACAACGCTGCAGCGCACATTTTATTGTGCACTGATGTGGGTGAAATCGAATAATTAAATATAGTAGGGAGCCCCCTTGGTATACAGACAATATTGAGAAACTTCTTAAGAAACAGTGCCTGTTGCATAATAGGTACAGAACAAAGCAAAAAATTCGCAAATAGAAACTATTAATTGTAATGCGTTTGGCCACCAGACGGCAATTTGTGAAACCTTCAATAGCTACATTAGCAAAACATTACCCCAAGAACAGTTTCAAAAGTCCAGTGCATGATACAGCTGTCTAAGAGGAAACTCTGTCCGGTAAAAATTGTAGAAGGCCCCCCAATATCCACGTAGATCTTAATAGAACTTAAGCTTAGCTCGTAATGTAGAATAATGCAAATATGCGCGTTTTACGAGATGTAAAATTGTGACGCCCCTCCGTTGAGTCATTCAAATATTTGGGAACAACAATATGTATAAGTATGAAGCGGACAGCGCTGTCGGCTAAGTTGTTAGTAAAACAGAGAGCAGTCTACGGTTCATTGGCAGGACATTGAGAAATGGCATTTTATCTACAAACACTTTTACGACCCATACTTAAAAATTGCTTGCGTGTGTATGGAGTCATACCAGTTCGGCAGCAGGGGATATCGAACTTAATACGAAGAACAATGGTTAGGATGGTCACAGGCTTATTTCTGTTGTTGTTAGACATTTATAAATATTTCGCGTTCTACACATTTAAGTGCTGTGGTTTATTGTACATAGCTATTTGGAATAAACTGCTAATTCTTGAGCTACACAATTTGTGTTGAATACAACGCGAAATACTTTAGAACCATTTATATAACGTTAAGCAATACTTTGTCGATTGTGTACCATCTTGTACCTTGTAGCAGAAGAATGTCTTTCACCATGCAACATGCGGTACTTGAAAATCAAGAGAATTTTTTAATGTCTGAAAAATTGTAACTGTATTGGAAATAAAAATTGCATTTAGTTTCCAATAGCTTCTATGTCAAAATGCATTTACATTGTAGCTGGTTTTTCGATAATACTTCTGCTTAATATGATTTCAGTTACTGGATGTACAGTAGAGTAATAATATAACTAATAGACGATTGGTTTTGACAAGGTTTTCTCGACTGCAGCAGTTTTAAATGATAATAGATATTTGGTCTTGTGTATGTGACCACATTGTGCCTTGGAACACGTTTTCATATTTCGAAAAAAATCCTTAATTTTCCGGAATAATTTTTGTAATTTCAGAAAAAGCCTGCAGCACATAAAAAGTGACTGCCATAATTTAAAAAACTGAATAAGAAAATATACTAAACTTCCATTACAGGGCAGAAGTCTGAAAAGTGTAGCAAAACACAACACTGTCCTGCCGTAGTTCAGAAAAATCAAATCAGGGTGCCAGACAGTGATTGAGGCCTCACTAATCCCCAATACGAGTCGTCTCTTAAGGGGGGATGTTACGGAAAATGAAAACATTCATTAAAAAAATCATTACAGCCATATTTGTTAATGGACAAAGCAAAAGAGATTTGTTTTAACGGAAAAATACAATAAAATATGCAGGATTAATATTTTGCCAGAAATATGAATTTTTAATTTTTTATTGTCCTTTTTATAAGAAGCCATAACTCAAATTCTAATCATGAAATAAATCTGAAAATTTTACTGTAGTTTACTGAGGAGACCACTGAAATACAGTTATTATTTTATGGTACAAATTATATAATTAACAGAGTTTTTAATTTTGCACATCCTAAATTAACTTTTTTTTCTGCACACAATCATCGAAAAAATCAGAATGTAATTGCAGGATCTCGCATTTTTTAGTTCTAGGGAGACATAAACACGTTGCGAACAGTTCCTGAAAATTTCATGCATTAGCGCATATACTTTTTGAGAAAAGATTTCTTATAACGTAAAAAATGTAAAACAGAGAAAATGAGGTTCAAAGATTTTCTTCTCATACTTCTACATGTTATAAGCTTACTTCAATTTTAAAATCCTCCATACTGATGTTCCTCATCCTCCAGGTTTCTTTCCTCTCCTCTTCCAATCTTCCTGGCCTGTATTTGCAGGTAAGACACCGATCTGTTAGCTTTCGTGACCCTGATCTCGTCGATGGTGTAAAATGCTTTTGGTGTAAACACACCAGGATCTATACCAACACTCTTCAGCAATTCAATTCTGCCATTATTTTCGTTATTGTAACATAAAACTGCATCACAGACACTTATTTTGAATACTTCAAGTCCACAGAATGTCCTTTTTGAGTATCTAATCCAAATTAAATTACTGAGACTTTCATTTGCGTTTTGTGTCTTTCCGTGAAGACACTTCCTCAATAAATCAGGGTTTGCAAGAAACCTGAATGTGGACTTAATTGCACTCATAGCACGTTCTGGTAATGAGTGTTTATGTGAATACGTCTCATTTCTGTTTCTAAACTTACACCAGTCGTCTTTCGAACACCGTGTTTGGTCAGTGGATAGTTTGTGGGAAAAAATTGCCCACACAGCACGCCTCATTGCCTCTAAAGTATGTATATTTTTCTTGATAGCTCTCCCAAATAATAACTGAAGAGAATCAATTTCTTTCGGAGTAAGCCTGCCTTTTCCTCATAGTGGTTTTCTATCCTCAAATACTTCACCTTTCTTCTCTTTCAGCAACCGACGAAGTCTACCACCAAGCCTCTTTTGGCTGTGGCCAACACATTCCAACTTCTGTGTTGTACAGGTTTTTATCTGTTACAGCTTTGAACGAAGAAGAGTCTCCATCACCAAGGTATTTAGTATACCTAACACCACACTGGTCCTGAGATCTGGAGAACATCCTCACAACTGCAGCCCCACTTGAGCCACTATAATTTTTAGAGTAAGGTACTGCATGATTTTCTTGCCTCAGTTTCTCACTGTCTTCATTGTTGGACATTTTCCTTGTTGCACACTGGTGACAGTATTTAGACATAATTTCTACATCTAAAACTTTATCTGAGTCAATACCAATAACAGATGCAACTCCATACAGAGATGTGTGACCTTTTCATCCAGGTCCCATCTATAGACACACACAGGTCAGTAACATTTGTAGGAGATTCACTGTGATGAATATGTACCCCAAGATCTATTTCTTTTCGGTTTATTTCCACCAGTTCAATCACTGCTTTCTTCATTGAAGCTTTGGCAGTATCTCATACAGCATCAGACATTTCTTTATTTATTTTTTGAAGCCTTGCACAAGGTGGAGGCATGTTCAGAAAACCACACAAAAAATTACCTCCTTCCCTGCCCTGTCCAACGCATCTTAGAACATATGCTAATCCAAAATTACTTTCATAGGTACCAGTGTCAGTTTTTTTGGAGAAAGAAAATGAAAATTCGTAGCCACACGAATTACAAATTAATTTATAATTACAAGCTATTCCCACTCTTCTTTCTTCACCAACAATCATACATTCCGTATTTTTACAGCTAACACATGAACATGAAACCCTTATAGCCTGGCAGAGAAGCTCTACATGAATAAGTTGAATCCAGTGGAATCCATGTCAACATCATGACGCACCTGTACAATTCTCCTGTCCCAAGTTTCAATGCTGAAGCTGAGGGCTTATCTTCTTCATTTCCAGCTGCTTCCTCTTTTTTGTTGGTAAACCTATACCCATGAAACCTCCGTTTCCTAAACACAGTTTTTCTACCAACCATTATGCATCGATCGTGACTTCTACGTAAAAGTTTGCGAATTGAACCTTCCACCTACTAATATGTGTTAGTATTGTCAAAACGTAAATAAATCACATGCAAGAGAGTTTTCAGGCAAAGATACAGATGCCAGCCAGACATATAGATGTCAGCCAAAGATATCGAAAGAAAATAGCCTTCAAACTGACAAATATTCCGCTGAAGCTAGCAGTTTCCCAAATGTCGGAAAAATTGGGAGTGGCCGCCAGTGCAAAGTTAATAAGTTTAACAATTTAAAGGCATTTCTGAAGCTGCTATCACGATAACATTCACACACAACATAGATATAATAATATTTTTAAAAAATCGATTTTTTGAACCAAACTTCATCACATCCCTCCTTAAACACTGCGCTGCCTCGCACGATCCTTCCGCTGGAGTGATATACAACAAATTTCTCTAGTCCCTTACATACTGCATTTATCTCGGCATGACTTATGGTTACTATCATTCTTTGTAGTTATATGCACCAATCTAAATCTACATCTACGTTTATACTCCACAAGCCACCCAACGGTGTGTGGGGGAGAGCACTTTACGTTCCATTGTCACCGTCTAAATTATACAAGTTGTGTAAAAACCCAAGCAAACCCACATTTAGAGCATTTATATTTTTACAAAAAGATTTTGACAATGTAGACTGTAGTACAATAAAATACAGGCACCTAAATATATCCTACAACAAGTGTAGAAGCCAGCTGTCAAGTATAAGAGTCGAAGGCGATGAAAAAGAGGCACCAACTGAGAAGAGTGTGTGACATGGTTTCCATGTTATTCAATCAACATATAGAGCAAACAATAAAGGAAACTAAGGAGAAATTTGGAAACGGGGTGAGAGTTCAGGAGTGAGATATGAACACTTTAATGTTTGCCGGTCTCGCTGTAATTTTACGAAAGACGGTAAAAGACTTTGAGGTCAATAATACGGAATGTCTTGGGACAAAGTTATAAGATAAACGTCAACAAAAGAAAAACAAACATAAAGGAGTCTATTAGAAATAAGTTAGATTATTATGGGGGAACCGGACTAGAAAATGAGACTTTAAACGTAATAGTCGAGTTCTGTTACCTGGGCAGCAAAATATGTGACGACGGAAGGATATAAAATGCTAACTAGCAATTGTAAGAAAAGCATTTTTTAAAGAGACAGTTGTGTGGCATGGAACATAAATTTAAGTTAAGGCAGTATTTTATGAGGGTATTTGTCTGGATTCTATCCCCTATTTGGAAGTGAAACAAGGACAACAAACAGCATAGAGAAGAGAGAGTAGAAGCGTTTGAAACGTGACACTACACAAGAATGCTGTAGATTCTATGGGAGTAAAAATTGTATAGGAGAACCAAGGTTTGAGTTCACGAAGCAAGCTTAAATGACCCTGCGGTCGCCAACGGTTGTATAAGACAAGTCTCTAGTGCAGTTGTTAAATCGGTTACTGCAACTATAATGGCAGCTTTTGAAGATTTAAGTGAGTTTGAACATGGTGTTGTAGTCGGCACGCGAGCGATAGGACACAGCATCTACCAGGTAGCGATGAAGTGGGAACTTTACCATACAACCATTTCACGAGTGATCCCTGAATATCAGGAATCTGTAAAACATCAAATTTCCGACTTCGCTGTGGCCGCAAAAAGAACCTGCAAGAACAGCACCAACGACGACTGAAGAGAATCGTTCAGCGTTACAGAAGTTCAACCCTTCCGCAAATTGCTGTAGATTTCAGCGATAGGCCACCAACAAGTGTCAGCGTGCGAACCATAAAACGAAACATCATCGATATGGAGTTCCGGAACCGAAGGTCCACTCGTGTACCCTTGATGACTGCACGACACAAAGCGTTACGCTTCCCCTGGGCCCGTCAACACCGATAATGGACTGTTGATAACTGAAAACATGTTGCCTGATGGAACGAGTCTCGTTTCAAATTGTATCGAGCGGATGGACGTGTGCGGGTATGGAGACAACCTCGTGAATCCATGGACCTTGCATGTAAGCAGGGGACTGTTCATGCTGGTGAAGGCTCTGTAATGGTGTGGGGCGCGCACAGTTGCGGTGATATGGGACCTCTGACATGTCTAGACACGACTTTGACAAGTGACAAGTGACATGTACATGACTATCCTGTCTGTTCACGTGCATCCATTCATGTCCATTGCACATTCCGACGGACTTGAGCAATTCCAGCAGGCTAATGCAACACGTCCAGAATTGCTACAGAGTGTCTCCAGGAACACTCCTGAGTTTATACACTTCCGCCGGCCACCCAACTCCCAAGACATGAACATATTTGAGCTTATCTGCGATGCCTTGCAATGTACTGTTCAGAAGAGATCTCCATCCCCTCGTACTCTTACGGATTTACGGACAGCCCTGAGGGATCCGTGGTGTCAGTTCCCTCCTGCACTACTTCAGACATTAGTGAGTCCACGCCACTTCGTGTTGCGGCACTTCTGCGTGCTCGCGGGGGCCCTACACGATACTAGGCAGGTATACCAGTTGCTTTGGCTCTTCAAATTGTATACACGAGAATATACTGTTTTATTTTCTTCGTTGCAGTCAGTTGTAACAGGTAAGAGGAGTGCTGTATTTTTCCCGTTATATATTTCCTTAATATATGTGGTACATTAATGAGTGTGTAATATATAAAGGGAAAACGTTGTCAGAAAGAAGCTCAAGAAGTTTTTGACCGATTTACGTCAAATTTTTACACAATGCTTTACTAAACGTTTGGACAGATATATACAACAGTTTGGACAGTTATATACAACATATATATAAAGACTATGTAGTCTATAAATATATGTTGTATATAACTATATAAGTAATAAATAAAAATGAAACGCTGTTAGGAAAACTTTCGAAAAGTTCTTCAACAGTTAATTTGAAATTTTTACGCGAGCCTCCAGTAGAAATGCGGATCGACATGGGATGTACGCTTTTGAAATACATATAAAGGAGAGACGTAGGTTAGCAAAAACCTCGAAAAATTCGCAACCGATTTAATTCAGATGTTTACATGATACTCTGATTTACGTTCAGATGGATATAGGATACGTATTTTTAATATATATGGTACACAAATATGTATGCAATACAGAAAGGGGTAACGTTTTGTTATTTTCTGTTTTAACACCATACTGCAACAAACTTTCAGACGAAAATGGGCTAATATTTTTTAATATATGCGGTACATAAAGAAGAAAGGCTGTTAGCAAAAATCTCGAGACGTTCATGACCACTTTTTTTGAAATATTTATACAGTGCTTTGTAAACATAGAGACGCGCACTGTCTGAATATTTTTTAAATATTTGTAATGTAAAAATATATTTTTTAATATATAAAGTGGGAAAAGTTGTTAGGAACAATCTCGTAAATTTCTTGAGCGTTTTAATTCAAACTGTTGCACGATGCTCTACTAATATTTATAATGACATAGGCAATATATTTTTTAACTAACAATGCACAGATTTTCTGCTAAAACCTATTACGAGGAAGAAAAGGCTGTGCTGTGAAAATGTGTGGCTTCGTTTTCTTCCTCGGAGACATTTCTAATTCAGATATCAGGTTATTTAAACTATTAGACTAATTGCTTCTTCCACGTACATTCTTTTTCCATATGTACAGGTTTATACACATAAGAATGTGTTGTTTTATTTTCTTCGTTGCAATCAGTTTTAAGAATACTACTGTACTGTGGAATCTGAATAATCTGAAACCTAGCAGTCGTACCCACCTTGCAATGCTACACATTCCTATCCATAGCCAGTCATTGATCCTACTGTCCTCACAGATCCAGCAGCTGGAGGGTTCTGTCTGTACCTCTTATATTAATGATCCCAACCGGTTACCCATTCATTTTAAATGACTTCATTTCCCAATCTAGATTTTTTTTTTGTAATAAGAATAAAAAGGCTCAAGATCAAACAGAGTGGGGAAGAGGAGATGGAGAGGAGGGGGAGAAAACAGAGGGAGGGGGGGAAAGGAGGAGATGGACAAAGGGAGGGGTGAGAAGGAGATGGACTGGGGGAGGAGGAGATTATTATGTAGACCTATTTACAATTCCCGTACATATCTAGGAATTGTGAAGCACTGCTGGGTTCGCTAGTGTTTCATTTAGACTACTACACAATTCCTTACCTGGGAAAACTTTCATCTTTTGTGCACTTTGTTCTTATAATTTATACGATGCTGTTAACATGTTGTGGTGTTACTTTCCTACTTATGCGATCGTAATGCCGCAATGTCGCTTGCAGTACTACGCGGAGTTTATCTTGAAATTAATTATGCTGTCTTCTCTGAACACAGTCTTTTCAACGAATTTTGGATATTTTATCTTGTAGGTTTAGAAACAGATCGGAATGGATATAAGAAACTAAGAGGAAGATATGCCCTATTTATAACAAAATAGATACGCATTGCTATTCTCAGATTTAATAAATGAGTCGCTTATTGCTCGAATAAATTGCTTCTTTAATTGAAAACGCTTCAGAAGAAATTTATTATACTCAGATGTTGTATGAGTAGTATTCTTCTCATCTAAAGAATTTTATCCCACAGTGACTTGAGATTACTAAAACGACAGAAAATAAATCTCTCAACTGGCGGCATCTTCTTTCTGAATTGTCATAACGTATCTACTAACCATTATGTTTCGCTAAGAAAAATACATTATGGAGAAATTGAAGTCGTTATTCAGAATGTTAATGAGTATTGCAACAGGAAGTAAGTGCAGTATCTGCAGTTTTTATTACATAGTAAAATACAACTGCAGTGGCTTGGCACCAGAGTTACTCATGCAGGTGGAAATTACACAGTGGAAGAACAGCCAAGGACAAGTCCGGTAACGGACAAAGTTCGTTATACCAAAACGGCGAAACACGCCTTGTCGGCAAGATGCGTGAGGGGAGGGGCGGGGCGGGTACGCGCTGGCTGCGGCCGAAGGAGGCGCCCTCGCTTCTGTCTGTCGCCGAATGCGAATTCTGCGGCTTTTGTAACGGCCTAGGCGGAAGCGCCGCTAAGCCAGCGAAATTTAAATCAAGGTTCTCTCTGGCGCGTGTAGCCCGTTTCGTCTGGAATCTAACATGGTCAAATTTAAACATGCTGAAGATACGATTAATCGTGTATCATATCGATGTGGCGAGATATTATTGAGTCTGAGACTGTTTTGTGGTGTTTGCTATCATGTGTGATCGGTAACTAGCTTTCATATAATCATATTACAATATGTCAAAAGATTCTCTAACGTACAGGCAAATAAATTTTGGTGGATCACAACACTGTCAAGAACCTGATAACTCTAGGAACCTGCCATGTCAATGTGTATCTTGAGCGTCTGTTAGTCACTGTTCATGAAGAATTCGTAGCGTGCATCGGATGTTTCTCGATTTTTAGTGCACCGAAATTTGTCTACGTACTTATGGGTGTTTAACATGAAGTGAAATGGCATAAAAGTAAGCAGGTATGCACATGCATTTCGTAATAATACAAAGGCTGAATCTAATTAGTAGCGTGAAATTAATATTTTGCACAGATCAAAAAAAGTTTTGCATGACCTCGGTTCCGAGAGTTCCGGAACCTGTACAGAAAATTGGAATAGAGATCAACATAAACATGATTTCCGCCCTTGTTATTGCTCATGAAAACCACACATTGCATGTTGTACGACCACACAAAAAAAATGGCTCTGAGCACTATGGGACTCAACTGCTGAGGTCATTAGTCCCCTAGAACTTAGAACTAGTTAAACCTAACTAACCTAAGGACATCACAAACATCCATGCCCGAGGCAGGATTCGAACCTGCGACCGTAACGGTCTTGCGGTTCCAGACTGCAGCGCCTAGAACCGCACGGCCACTTCGGCCGGCGTACCACCACACAGTGAGACCTTCAGAGGTGCTGGTCTAGATTTCTATAAACACTGGTACCTCTGATACCCAGTAGCACGTCCTCTTGCATTGATGCGTGCCTGTATTCGTCGGGGCATACTATCCACAAGTTCATCAAGGCAGGCCCAGATTGTTCCACTCCTCAACGGCGATTCGGCGTAGATCCCTCAGAGTGAATGGTGGGTCACGTCGTCCATAAACAGCCCTTTTCAATTTTTCCCAGGCATATTCGATCGGGTTCATGTCTGTAGATCACGCTGGCCACTCTAGCCGAGCGATGTCGTTATCCTCAAGGAAGTCATTCATAGGATGAGCACAACGTGGGGCGAGTATTGTCGTCCATGAAGACAAATGCCTCGCCAATATGCCGCCGATATGGTTGCACTATCGGTTGAAGGATGGCATTCACGTATCGTACAGCCGTTACGGCGCCTTCCATGTCCACCACCGGCGTACGTCGGCCCCGCATAATGTCACCCCAAAACAGAAGGGAACCTACATCTTGCTGGACTCGCTGGACAGTGTGTCTAAGGCGTTCAGCTTGACCGGGTTGCCTCCAAACACGTCTCCGACGATTTGGTTGAAGGAATATGCGACACTCATCGGTGCAGAGAACGTGACGCCAGTCCTGAGCGGTCCATTCGGCATGTTATTGCGCCTATCTGTACCGCGCTGGATGGTGGTGTGGTAGCAAAGCTTGACCTCGCCATGGACGTCGGGAGCGAAGTTGCGCATTATGCAGCCTATTGCGCACAGTTTGAGTCGTAATACGACGTTCTGTGGCTGCACGAAAAGCATGATTCAACGTAGTGTTGCTATCAGGATTCCTCCGGACGCGATCGAACCGCCGTATTGACCGTCTAGGCATGGTTGAACTACAGACAACTCGAGCCGTGTACCTCCTTCCTGGTGGAATGAGTGGAACTGATCGGCTGTCGGACCCCCTCCTTCTAATGGGCGCTGCTCATGCATGGTTGTTTACATCTTTGGGCGGGTTTAGTGACATCCCTGAACAGTCAAAGGGACTGTGTCTGTGATACAATACACACAGTTAACGTCTATCTTCAGGAGTTCTAGGAACTGGAGTGATGCAAAACTTTTTTGATGTGTGTATTTTAACGTGACTGCTTGAGTTGAAAATGATTTCTTTCACACGACTCATTGAAGTTATAAGGTCTTGCATGAAGTAAACAATATTACTTTGTTGAAATGAAATACACCCGCCTTCAAAGTACTTTAGAAGAAACTCAAGGCTCTAAAGTAAATATACGGAACGCGATTTGATGTGCCAATCCAGTTGCTGACGTTACAATGCCGGGTCTTCCCGCAAAAAGTACCCACAGCATTGGAGTTGCTAATTTACAAACCTTAGTTTTGAGTTTCATTTTACAGTCGAACCAGTCAAATATAACAGTGTATATAAAATCTACTAAATGGCATACTTTACTAGAAACCCTAACAGAGAGCTCGCGTATAAATTTGCCTCAAGGAAAAGGATTGTGGATTGTGGATTCTAATACTCTTCACCTGGTCTGATGACATAATAATACACACTAGGCTAAATAGTACTCCAGAAAAATATATCACAGTAACACAAATGTCGTATTTATTGTAATTCTTAAAACAAAATATTTTATTCAAAACGACAATTAAACTATCACACTGCGCAACACAGTGACCACCCCGTAATTATCTCTTATTGTGACGCAGAAGTTTGAAATTTGGTACAAGCATGCTTATAACGTCCATCTATAAAGATACAAAAGCGTGGCGCCCTGCGACGTCACCATCTGGCTCGGAGACAATTCAGACACATGCGAAAATAAACGGAAGAGATCTGAATTTCATGTGAGGTGGGGTGTAAGATGACTTCATGATGTCACCTAATTGGCACCTAATTTCATCAAAATTCTGCTCACCGCCACCGTGGACGCACCACACGATGGTAAGGTCTTCACAGCCCTTCTTAAGCACGTTTACCGCTTCTTTCGACGCCTCTGCAATGGAAGTCAGAACCACGACGTCCACTGTTGTAACGACAATGTTGTAACGACAATGTTTTCTTATGGCTGGTGGAGGAAAACTTTTCAAAAACGTCGACGATCAGTATCGACACGAAATACGTCAAGGGGGGGACCTCAAGGACGCCAATGAAACCACTTCTTCCCTTGCGGCATTGATTCCCACACATTCTGCGGTCGAAAACGACAGTTCGCAGTGTGATGAGCAACATAACAGTTCCTTGACAAAGTTCGGCACTGCTGACTCCACCCTGACGATTCAGTCCTCCTCTAAGGACATTGAGGGGCTGCAACCCCAATGGACATCATCTGATCTCTTTGGAGTGTAGTGAGACTGCTATGTTAGCTCTGGTGTACAGCGTGGAATCTCTAGGTACCGTTCGAAACCATTCGACGAAATTTGAACGTGGTCCGAAGCAGCAAAGGATGCGTATTCTATATTTCAGTCCTTGTGTTGCATGTCCACATGTAGCATGATCACGGAGGTTGCGACATTGACAAATTCGTGGTTAAAACGGCAGTGGGTCCTTCCAAGACCCCTCAGTTCGGAGATACCTTCAGCGCTACCCATGCATCGCTGTTGAGCACTTTAATTGGGCACTTTAACAATGTCCATGTAGAGAGACAGTCACAGATTACTGTGCTAGGCTCTGGCGAGACAGGCATATCTCCCCACAGTCCTTATTTTTCGCATGCGCCAAGCAGCCGCTAGTTGAGCAACGTAGTATCACCCAGATGAGGGGGCGTCGAAATGGTTGCCTGTACACTGGCGCCTAGGAATCGGTGAATGGCTGTCTCTGCACAGGGGCAGTTTTAAAGCGTTCGACAAAGGTGCGAGAGTTCTGCCGTAGGTGTTACCAAACCAAGGGATCTTAGAGGGACCCGTTGCCGTTTTATTCACGCATGTGTCAATGGCCACTAACCGCGAACACGCCACAGGGGGGGCATGAAATAGGAGGGCTGAAAAGTTTGCTGCTTCGGATGACGTTCATATTTCGTGGCTCCACCCTGTATAACAGAGCAAGAATTATGGTCGCGCTACGCTCCAAAGGGATGCAGTCACGTTAAATGTACTCGCAGGCCCACGATGAAATTAGAGAAGGGTTGAACCGTCTGGTGGGGGCAGGGGGAGGGGGGGGGGCAGAAAGGCGTTACCAGTTTCAAAGGTGGTCAAGATCGTTGTTCTGTTGCTCATCATGCTGCGAGCTGTCGTTTTCTATCGCGAAATAAGTGAGTGAATGGCTCTGAGCACTATGGGACTCAACTGCTGAGGTCATTAGTCCCCTAGAAATTAGAACTAGTTAAACCTAACTAACCTAAGGACATCACAAACATCCATGCCCGAGGCAGGATTCGAACCTGCGACCGTAGCGGTCTTGCGGTTCCAGACTGAGCGCCTTTAACCGCACGGCCACTTCAGCCGGCGCGAAATAAGTGAGAATCAACGCCCCAAGGGAAGGGATGCTTTGGTCGGTGCCCTTTATGCCACCCCCTGAGGCCTTTGTGTCGATACTGAGCAGCAGCGATTCTGAAATGTTTTCCTCGCCCAGTCATAAGAAAACACCGTGATTTCAAAGCTGGACGTCGCGGATCTGATCTCCATTGCAGAGGGCTCGAAAGAAGGGGTCGAATGCGCTTAAGATGGTGTGTGACGACCTTCCTAAAATGCCATACGTCCACGGTGGCGTTGGGTGGAATTTTAGACTACAGAAACTAGGTGCCAATGTGACATCGACAACCCACCTTACAGCACACATATCTTCCGAGCTCTGGCGTTGTTTTTCCGTGTGTCGATGCCATGCTGTTTGAAGCGTCGCCTAGCCCGAAGATGACATCGCAGGGCGCCATTCTTTTGCACCGTTACAGAGGAAGGTTGCACGCAATTTTGAGGCACATTTTTGAACTTCTGCGTCGCAATGGAAGACAACCACGGGGTTTCGAAAATGTGACCCTTTAATTGTGTTGCGTAGCGTAAAAAGAACTCTCAGTACTTGTTCTTAGACATATGTAGATATTAAAACAAATTTTTAAAGTTTCGTTGCTAATATCTATACAATTTTCTCAAAGACCTAACCGCCATTTGACCGTTCAACATGTTTCATTTTACAATCTAGTTTTCGGCCCTAGTCTACTATCAATTTCATCACGAAGAAACACCAGTTGCTTGACTGAAACGGTCTTCTGATGTCTTTTTTGCATGTAGATGAAATGGTGTTATTGCATCGATTCTCTTAAGGGCAACAGAGGAGTCCTTAGAACAGAATCTCAACATACTGCTATCGGAACAAAGGAAATGCAGTTGGTCCACGGTGCTTCGTTCTGGAGTGGTAGCGTGTGCCGTTCGTGTTTGTTTTTGTAGTGAAGAAAGTAGTCTGGCATGGGATAAACCTTGTGTTATGTGCTGATCCTTGCAACTGCCTGTTGTGAATGTAGCGAAGTTTGATGGCAACATCACACATCATCCGAACACATCATAAGGTAATAGTAATAAAGAATGAAAATCAGGCCAGCCGGAGTGACCGAGCGGTTCTAGGCGCTACAGTCTGGCGCTACGGTCGCAGGTTCGAATCCTGCCTCGGGCATGGATTTATGTTATGTATTTAGGTTAGTTAGGTTTAAGTAGTTCTAAGTTCTAGGGGACTGATGACCTCAGAAGTTAAGTCTCCTAGTGCTCAGAGCCATTGGAACCATTTGAATGAAAATCAGCTCTTCGTGATGAACGTTGCCTGTCACTGGGGAAGAATTCACAGCGTGAGCGCGTGCGACGAAAGCGTCTTTTTCAGGATCTTGAGCAGTCTTTATGTTACCGCGCTTCGATGCGAACTGCAGTAACAGAAGATTGGCCACGACCTACGAAATTTTTCCGATCATAAAGTACACATAGCAAAGCGTATACGTTGCTAAGATCTTGTAACACAGACGAATTTTGAAATGTCTTCCGATATTTCCATATGCAGCAGCAAAATAGCGCAGACTGTATGAGGACCCGTAGGTGCTCCTAACAAGATGACCTCCCAGGCGAGAACCATGGCGTCGACGTGGTGATCACTTCCCGCCATGTTTGCTGCATTGTAGTGGGTGCCAGCGGCACACAGACAGCGAGAATCATTCTGCAGACGTCACTACGATTCGTCTGAGATGAGACCTTATCCTTCCGTTCGTGGATTCACTCACACTGGTCAAAACAACACATCACCCGCACCAGGCTGTGCTGGAGAAGAATACCTTCTGAGTCATCGAGTTTACATAAAAGCCTCTCGAAGGCGACGTTATATCATCTGGCGTGCGATATGTGACCCAGACACTAGTGCGGATTTGGCATCCAGTACTAATAGAACGTCTTCACACATTTTGGGAGTGACGGCCATAGGGGTGTGGAGTTGTAGCCTGTGTCTGTACTTCAGCGAATGTTAGCTCAAACTCACTCAGGAGAACCGTACCCAAGTCCTCCGCCTATGGGAACATTACGCTGTCTCCTACGTTTGTGACACGCGCAGACAGTCTATTTCACACAACGCTTCCATTACATATTTTTCTCCTGGATCACAAACATATCTCCACTTACGAACACGAGTGCATATGTTTTCCATCAAACAAGATGTATCAAAAACAGTGACAACTGGAAGTATATTGTGCGGAACACCAAACTGATTATCTCTTAAGAATAACCGCTGTCCGAAACTGAATAGTTTCGACGCTGTGGAAGTCGAAGTTTGAAAACGATGGCGTTAAACATTCTTCAAATTAGTTACGCGGGCCATTAGCAGGATCTGGGTCCGGAACCCCGTCTAGCCATATAGATTTTGGTTTTTTATCGTTTTCTCTGATTCCATTAACACGAATGCCAGAATCGTTCTTATCCAATTCGACACTAGGTACGACTATAAATGATTGTTGCAAGCAACTGAAAAGGCTTGGACTTACCAAACGTGTATCTTATATTCTTGGGTCTCGTCTGATGCAACTAAATGACAGGCAATTTGTATTGTGCCATACACGTTTCGCTTCTTTTTATTTGTGAAGATCTTCAGTTGCCTGCAGTACATATTTTGATTTTGTGTATAATAACTGCGTTACATAAAAATAATAGATTTGCCACGACATTACAATTTTTTGTTATTCTCTTGCCGTGAGGTTAGAAATAACATTTTGTTCCACATATTTCGTCAGATTAAATTCGTATATTTTTCTATTTACCATTTGTAATATTAGTGCATGTGCACCATCCTGGAGTTTAACTTAGTTGGTCTGCGTGCCCAGGGTATCCGATTTTTAACGTTTCTGGAATACATTTGAATTTAACACCACACTTTCTGAATTTACTGTGTTTTGATTTGGTATGTTTATTGTATGTGGTGTCGCCAACTGTCCCTCTGTGTCTTTCGTTCGTCGTTTGTATTGAGGTGACGGTATATAGTTTAGTTAGCGTGTGCGTGTGCGCGTGCTTTCTTTTTTTTTGTTTTACATCTGTTTGTTCTTGTTTTAGTGGCTAATATGAACAGTGAGCTGATACATTAATTTGACCATTTATTACTTTCCTGTTCATTGCAAGGGCTCTTTCTCTGTATCTTATAGGACAGAGGAATTATCAAGTGCCCGTACCGTTGCTATACCTAGCTTCTTGAAATCTCTGTTTGTGCTACAGATGATCGGACACGCGTGACTTTGTTTGGAGAACCATTTACGAATGTAAGGTATGATCAAAATCCAGGACATCATAATGAATCTTGCGAGTCGAAAGGGTATTTCGTAGATCCAGCGCCAGACTTTTGTACATATGTGATGTGTTTCTGTTCACAAGGATGCTTAAAAACCATTGTCACCCTTCTTGCTGTAATAACCCACTTTATTTGATGAACATCCTCTTGACATTCAAACTGTGGTATAAGCTCATGTGGTGCAAGTCATTTTTGGGAGGTAATGGTGTGGTCGTCATGCAATAAAACTTTATTTGGCAGCTGCATTTTGCGAAGGCTCAGAATGGTTCTTGTCGGACTCTACGGGTAAACTGAAAACTAGGTGCCTGCAAAAGCTTGCTAGTTATGGCTTCGTGTATTAGTCGTACAGAGGGAGGTGGCTAGGTCTTGTGAAAAGGTTGAGAAAGACGTTCGCACTGATGAAAAACCACGTATTACAACTCAGGAATAGCCACGGTAACAAGACTGTTTCGCTGACAAAAAACATACCAGGAAAACGAGGCTTTTATTGGAAAATGAAAGAACCAATGTTTCCTGTAGGCATCAGTCATCTATTTATGGAGCTTTTTTAAAAAGCTGAGCATCTGATTTCGTTAGGTGCACGTAGTCGTGGCATGAATTTCGTCCTTTCCCTGTAATTTACTTTCTCGCTAGTCGTAAGCGAGCATATGGATGACTTTCATATCCATACGTTTGTAAATTTAGACTTCGGGAGTGGAGAGGAATTACTTTCTTCCAACGCAACGATTTACGGTGTTAAGTAAGATTATTCGAAGATCGATAAAATAAAATGAACACCCATCAAAAATTGCAGAAGGTCAGCTGCTTCTGGGAGGGATATATACCTACTGTATAAAACTTGTATAGTCGTACGCAGAATTGTATTTCATTTCTGACAAATACATGTCCAAGTTGTACGAGGAATACTGCAGTAAGCTAACAAGGTTTCTAATTTTATCTCCAATATAGACCACAATACTCCGTAATATTGAAATGTGACGACTTTCCCTTTTACACATACAAACGAATGAAGAGAATTTTTACCATCTTGAGAGATGCAGTGCCCTGCTGAGAAGAGTTCCTCCGTCTATAATCAAACATGAGTCCTTCAGATGGTTCTGTAGGGCATGCCACTTACCTGCCCGTTTACTAAGATCACAGAATCTACAGGAAATACGCTGTGACCAAGTCTTCAAAAGATCTCCATCATGCTTGACAGAAGGAATTGTACGGTTCTTCCGATATCTATAGGTAAATATGTCTTGCTGTAGAGAGAATGGTCTCGTGAATTCACGTTGTTTCCATCGATCTACATCTACAGGTACATACTTACTCCGCAGGTCACCGTACGGTGGGTGGTGGAGTGTACGTTGTACCACTACTTGTTATATTCTTTCCTGATCCAAACAGAGAGAGGGACAAACGACTATCTATATGCCGCCGTATTATCCCTGATTTCTCTCATCTTATCTTCGGGGTCCTTACACAAAATGTACGTTTGCGACATCTGGATCGTTCTGCAGTCAGCGACAAATGCCGGTTCTCTAAATTTTCGCAATAGAGTTCCTCGAAAAGAATGTAGCCCTGCCTCCGCGGACTCCGTAATACTCGTCTGTTGCTCTAACTACCATTAACAAATCTAGCAACCCACCTCTGAGTAGCTTCTGTGTCTTTCTTTAATCCGACCTGGCTGCGGATCCAAAACACTCGAAAAGTACTAAATAATGGTTGACACTAGTGTTCTGTATGCGATCTCTTTTATAGATGAACCACACTTTCCTAAAAATCTCCCAATAAACCGGAGTCGACCATTCTCCTTCCCTTCTACAATCCCTACATGATCATCCATTTCATATCTCTTTTCAACCTTACGGCTAGATAGTAAAGGATCTGATCGTGTCAAGCAGCACACTGCTAATGCTGTATTCGAACATTACGGGATTGCTTTTCCTACTCATTGCATTAACTTACAGTTTTCTACGTTCAGAGATGGCTGCCTTTCATCACACTATTTACAAATTTTGTCTAAGTCATTTTGTATCCTCATGCAGTCACTCAACGAACACCCATGCCAATACACCACAGATAACGATTTAAGATTGCTTTCAGCCTATTTAACAGATCATTTATGTATATTCAGTATAACAGCGGTCCTGTCATACTTCCCTGGGGTGCTCTGACGGTGCCCATACTTCTGATAAACACTCGCTGAAGAGAACAACGTACTGTGTTCTGTTACTTAGAATGTCGTCGAGTCCCTCACACATCTGGGAACCTATTCCGGATGCTCGTACCTTCGTTAAGAGTTAACAGTGGCGCACCGTGTCAAACGTTTTCCGAAAATTCTAGGAATATGGAATCTGCCTGTCTCCCTTCATCCATAGTTCGCAGTAATCATGTAAGAAAAGGTTTCATTTCACACGAACGATACTTTCTAAGACTGTGCTGATTTGTGCGCAGAAGCTTTTCCACCTCATGGAATTTTACTATGTTCGAAGTGAAAATATGTTCCAGACTTCCGCAATAAACACACGTCTTCGGCTCCTAACACCACTGAAGACTTATACGTTCATTCTCCTCTTAGACGAGAGGTTGGTAAATTGCGACTCTACAGTGACTGCTTTGTTTACACAATAGTGTCTCTTAGTTTTAATGTATTGTGTTTCCTACACACAGATTAAAGGCAACAGTCATTTTCGTGACTGCAGTATCAAGTTCTTCGGACGCCCTCATGACTCGTTTCCTTCCCCAACCCGTCTCTAATAACATCACTGACATGACGTTAAACCAAAATCATCCATACATTCTTTTAAATGACTCCATAGTCTTTTCACAGGAGTTAACCATTCATTCCAAGGTTCCCAATAATGTCGCAAACTCAATGGCAGCTGCATCTATTGGTTGGTGCTGGGTGCCCTAAATATCAAGTCATGGGGTCGGTGATAAGTGTAACTCAGTAGTTATTACTGATTCGTCGTGTTTATGCATCAGACAAAGTAATCTCTTCTCATATTTCCACGAATACGTTACCGAAGTTGCGTTACATGCACAATTAGTCTAAAGATGTTTTTTGTTGAATCCTGCCTAGTCGTCGAATATGGGGTGTCTAGGAAACCTGCTTTCTTGGATCGCTAGATTAAGAATACAAACCATATTATTGCAAAAAATGACAATACTTAAATTTGTGTTAAATAGATGTGTCGCAAGCAAAGGACGACAGAGAAAATAAGAAATCTCTTCAGTATAACAATTCCAAGTTTGAGCTACATGCAGTGTACAAGCAAAGTAACGTGTGTTGACGCTTCTGTCCTAGTTGCTAGTGTTGATGCTGCTGTAGAACTCTGCCGCGACCAGTCGGGTGCGGCGTTCATGTTCTCTGCGCATAGAGGTCGCTGCTGTCGCGTTGTCGTCCTGGGGAAGGATCGGTCGGCGTGCAATTGGCTGACGTCTTTACAGCCCGCCCTGCTCTCGTTCCCCACTGGCGTATCGGCACTTGACTTTACGCCGTAACATTTTTAATGTCTGTGCTCCTTCGCTAGACGAACTTCGTTCTAACGGGAACTACAAACAAATCTGTCCGCTATTTTGTAACTATACATTTTCTCGTATGTATAGATTTCTTTTCTGATGTTGCCCCTCACGACTCTTCATATTTTAATGTAAATTATTGCCACAATAATTACTATATTGCAACGTTGTTCAGTGACTGTTTCACCTTCAACTATCTGTTAAACACACATTCCGCTATCTTCTGTATCTATTATACACTGAAGAGCCAAAGAAACATGTACATCTGCCTAATATCGTGTAGGGCCCCCACAAGCACGCAGAAGTGCCGCAGCACGACGTGGCATGGACTCGACTGACGTCCGAAGTAGTGCTGGAGGGAACTGTCTACATGAATCCTGCAGGGATGTCCGTAAATCCGTAAGAGTACGAGGGGATGGAGATCCCTTCTGAACAGCACGTTGCAAGGCATCCCACATATGCTGAATAACGTTCACATCTGGTGAGTTTGGTGGCCAGCGGAAGTGTTTAAATTTATGTGGTCCTGGCGCCACTCTGGACGTGTAGGGTGTCGCATTGTCCGGCTGGACGGCTGGAATTGCCCAAGTCCGTCGGAATCGAAATGTACAATGGACATGAATAGATACAGGTGATCAGACAGGATGCTTACGTATATGTCACCTGTCAGAGCCGGCCGCTGTGACCGAGCGGTTCTAGGCGCTTCAGTCCGGAACCGCGCTGCTGCTACGGTCGCAGGTTCGATTCCTGCATCGGGGATGGATGTGTGATATCCTTAGGTTAGTTAGGTTTAAGTAGTTCTGAGTCTAGGGGACTGATGACCTCAGATGTTGTCCCATACTGCTTAGAGCCATTTGAACCATTTTTCACCTGTCAGAGTCGTAGCTAGACGTGTCACTGGAGCAATATCACTAACTGCACACGCCACAGAGCATTACAGGGCCTCTATCAGCTTGAACAGTCCCCTGCTGACAAATGGTTGGTTCAAATGGCTCCGAGCACTATGCGACTTAACATCTATGGTCATCAATCCCCTAGAAATCCTACTTACACCTAACTAACCTAAGGACAGCACACAACACCCAGTCATCAGGAGGCAGAGAAAATCCCTGACCCGCCGGGAATCGAACCCGGGAACCCGGGCGCGGGAAGCGAGAACGCTACCGTACGACCACGAGCTGCGGACCCCCTCCTGACGTGCAGCGTCCTTAGATTCATGAGATTGTCCCAATACCCGTACACGTCCATCCGCTCGATACAATTTGAAACAAGACTCGTCCGACCAGGCAACATGTTTCCAGTCTTCAAAAATCTAATGTCGGTGTTGACGGGCCCAGGTGGGGAGTAAAGGTTTGTGTCGTGTAGTCATCAAGGGTACACGAGTGGGCCTTCGGCTCCGAAAGCCCATATCGATGATGTTTCGTTGAATGGCTCTCACGCTGACACTTGATGGCCCAGCATCGAAATCTGCAGCAATTTGCTGAAGTCGTCGTTGGTCTCGTTCTCGCAGGGTCTTTTTCCGGCCGCAGTCATGTCGGAGATTTGATGCTTGACCGAATCCCTGATATCCACTCGTGAATTGGTCGTACGGGAAAATCACCACCTCATCGCTAACTCAGAGATGCTGTGTCCCATCGCTCATGCGCCGAATATAACGACATATTGAGTCTCACTTAAATCTTGATAACCTGCTATTGTAGTGGCAGTAACCGACCTAATAACTGCGCCAGATATTGTCTTATAAAGGCGTTGCAGACCGCAGCACCGTATTCCGCCTGTTTACATTTCTCTGTATTTGAGCCAGCCGGTGTGGCCGAGCGGTTCTAGGCGCTTCAGTGTGGAACCGCACTGCTGCTGCGGTCACAGGTTCGAATCCTACCTCGGGCATGGATTTGTGTGATGTCCTTAGGTTAGTTAGGTTTAAGTAGTTCTGAGTCTAGGGGACTGATGACCTCAGATGTCAAGTCCCATAGTGCTCAGAGCTATTTGAACCATTTGAACCATTTTTTTCTGTATTTGAATACGTATGCCTATACCTGTTTCTTTGGCGCTTCAGTATAATTCCTCCTTTAATCATGTAAATATCACGTTGACAAGTGTAGGAAGCATTTTCCGTTAGATCTGTTGGGTAACGGACTTCTTTTCCTTACGGAATATTTTCTGTATGTTATAAAGAATAGTTTACAAGATAGAGAATTCCTAAAGAAGATTAGAGAAAATTACATATCACACAGCAGGAGATATATATATATATTTGCTGTTTGTAGCCAGGACAACTTTGAACTCAAATGTCCATATACACACCTCTTCAATTTTGAATGTAGGTTCCAGTTGTTTGAATGTTACGCATGAACGAAACACCACAAAAATATTGAAAAGCGCACAGTTAACTCGGAGAATGAAAGTACTGACGATGAAACAAATTATTAAGAAGAGTGAGTTTTTAAAAATGTCTACCACCCACGTGAGCAAGCACTCGCAGTATTAAGCAGAGATGGGCATTATTCGAATAAATTTCTAGACAATTATCCAAATACGTAGATGATTGAAAGAAATTAGTCTAAAAATAAATTATTCGCGGATAAAAGGATTATTGCTGCCTGTGAATACAATTAATCTATTTGTTATTTATTATCCATTACTAACGTAATAAATAACGTAGAATGTTACCGTATTTGCTTTGTTCATTTCTTATACAGAATTCTACAACTAGTATTTGTGCCTGTGGCTAAGATCAGTTTCTTTTTGTTAAGTTATTGACAGGTTGTACAAAAATGTGCCTCGATAGCTCAGTGTACCCAGAGCATCCGCGGCAGTATAGTGGAACCAGCACTGCTATATTACGCTGAGAAAGAGAGAGAGGGGCGAGGGGCGGGGGCGGGGGGGGGGGAGAGGGGGAGAGAGAAGCAAAAGTTCAATACTACAAAGCTAAAGGTCTGTGGTTCGATCCCACGTCCATCGTACGATTTCATCTGTTACATTGTTTCTTTCACCCTCCAGCAATGAGAAAAATGTCAAGCCATGTTGCATCGTACTTCGGTGCACATGTTGAACTGGAGGTCCCGCTCTAACTGGCTGTGTAGGTCGGTTCAGAGGTGGGAGAAGCTGCAGGCCTGGCCCAGCACTGCAGTGTTCAAAATATCCTTATGCTGATGACGGCTTTACTAGCTTTACAGCGCGACAGATGCAACATAGAAATACTTAGTAGGCAGACAGCCTTAGCAGTTACACGACGCGTTCCAATTTTACTACCTCTGCACATTCCAGTTCTTTTCCGTTCTCCCTGCTAACAGGGGGAGGTATTTTACGGAAATAACCAGAGAATGTAGCCAATAGGCACTCTTAAATCTGCCACACCTTCTTCCGTTGCACCAACGCTTCTAAGACTATCGGACATGGATGTCTCGTTGATGTAATTGTGCATTTGTTCGGGTAGGTACTGCTCCAAATGAGTGAACAACGTAAGAACTCTGTAGTTGCTAATGACTGAAATCGACAGATTATTTTTTTGTTTTGTTTTGGTTTTAGGGCGCAAAACTGCTATGGTCATTAGCGCCCGGTCCGTGACTTAGGAAACAGTAAAAACCGAAAATGGAAACCAGCAGCAATGGGAACGAAACTCAAAAAATTGGAGAAACTAAAAGCAGAAGGAAGGCTTAAAAATCCATTACAGAAAGGGGTTGGTTGTCCCCCCCCCCCCCCCCCAAAAAAAAGCTTCAAATGACTGACGTCATTTCACTGGCACTAATAAACTCGAGAACGCGATCGGCCGAGCACGTGACATCTGCTAAAATGGACGATATATCAGGCGACAGCTGTAGACGGGCGCGTAACGGAGTAAAATAGGGGCACTCAATTAAAAGGTGTCTTACCGTCCACAGCTGAGAGCAGTGGGGACAGAGTGGGGGAGGATCGCCGCTTAAAAGATGTCGATGGCTAAAAAGACAGTGCCCTATCCGGAGTCTAGTTAAAATTTCCTCCTCCCGAAGACGCGTTCGGGAGAAAGAGGTCCAAGCACAAGGAAGAGCTTTCACGTCCCACAATTTATTATGGGGAAGTGTCGACCAATGTGCGTGCCATAAAAGAACGACACGACGACATAAAACGCTCCGTAGATCGGCGAAGGGAATCGATTGAATAGCTGGCCGAACAAGAGAGACTGCAGCCTTGGCCGCAATATCAGCCGCCTCATTTCCACAGATACCAATGTGTCCCGGGAGCCAGAGGAACGCCACCGAGACGCCCCCCAGGTGGAGCAAGCGCAGACAGTCCTGAATCCGGTGGACCAGAGGGTGCACAGGGTAAAGAGCTTGGAGACTGAGGAGAGAGCTGAGAGAATCTGAACAGATAACATACTGTATCCGCTGATGGCGGCGGATGTAGTGGACAGCCTGGAGAACAGCGTAAAGCTCCGCAGTATAAACCGAACACTAGTCGGGAAGCCGAAATTGATTTGGGGTGTCGCCAACAATATAGGCACTCCCTACACCTAACGATGTTTTCGAGCCATCAGTGTAAATAAATGTGGCTTCCTTCATTTGTGCACATAGAGCAGCAAATGCCCGACGATAAACAAGTGAAGGGGTACCATCCTTGGGAAATTGACAAAGGTCACGGAGCAGGCAGATCCGGGGACGGAGCCAAGGCGATGTTGTACCCTAAGTTGTCAAGAAGGTTTTAGGAAAGCGGAAGGAAAGAGAATGAAGCAGTTGACGGAAGCGGACTCCCGGTGGTAGTAGGGAGGAGGGAGGAGGGGCGGCCTGCATACCCTACATCAAAGGAGGCGTCGAAAAAAATGTCATGGGCTGGATTAGCAGGCATGGAAGACAGATGGCTAGCATAACGAATCAGAAGGACTGCTCGCCGATTGGACAGCGGAGGTTCAGCAGTCTCAGCACAAAGGCTTTCCACAGGGCTGGTGTAAAAAGCTCCAGACACCAAACGTAATCCACGGTGGTGGATAGAGGCGAGACGACGAAGAATAGACGGCCGAGCAGAGGAGTAAACTATGCTTCCATAGTCCAATTTCGAGCGCACTAAGGCGCGATAGAGGCGGAGAAGGACCACTCGGTCCGCTCCCCAGGAGGTACCATTCAGGACACGGAGGGTGTTGAGCGATCGCAGACAGCGAGCCGAAAGATAGGAAACGTGGGAGGACCAGCAAACATAAGACCCAAGAATTTAGCGACGTCCGAAAACGGAAGGTTGACAGGTCCTAGATGTAAGGAGGGTGGAAGAAACTCCTTACGTCGCCAAAAATTAACACAAACGGTCTTACTGGGAGAAAAACGGAAGCCGGTTTCGGTGCTCCAAGAGTAGAGGCGATCGAGACATCCTTGAAGACGTCGTTCAAGAAGGCTGGCCCGTTGAGAGCTGTAGTAGATCGCAAAATCGTCCACAAAGAGGGAGCCCGAGACATCAGGAAGGAGACAATCCATAATTGGATTGATGGCAATAGCAAACAGTACAACACTTAGCACGGAGCCCTGGGGTACCCCGTTTTCTTGGGAGAAAGTACGGGAGAGAGTAGTGTTCACCCGCACTCTAAATGTGCGCTCTGCCATAAATTCGCGTAGAAAAAGGGGCAGCAGACCTCGAAAGCACCAAGAGAACAGCGTGCGGGGGATGTCTGTCCTCCAACAGGTATCGTATGCTCTCTCCAGATCAAAAAATATTGCTACTGTTTGGCGTTTCCGGAGAAAATTGTTCATGATATACGTGGAGAGAGAAACAAGATGGTCAACTGCAGAACAATGCTTTCGTAAAACGCATTGGGCAGGTGTTAAAAGACTGCGGGACTCCAGCCACCATGCTAAACGGCAATTGACCATACGCTCCAAAACCTTACATACACTACTCGTGAGAGAAATGGGGCGATAGCTAGAGGGGAGATGTTTGTCGTATCCAGGTTTCGGAACGGGAACGACGATAGCTTCCCGCCATAGCCTGGGAAAAGTACTGTCGGTCCAAATTAGATTATAAATGCGAAGGAGGTAACGCAGACTATGGGTTGATAAATACAACAACAGTTGGATGTGGATACCATCCGGTCCTGGGGCGGAGGAGCGAGAAGAATAGAGTGCATGTTGGAGTTCCCGCATGGAGAAAACAGTATTACAGCTTTCGCGATTTTGAGAGAAGAAAGCAAGAGGTTGCACTTCCGCTGCACGTTTCTTCGGGAGAAACGCTGGCGGGTAATTTGAAGAGCTCGAAATCTCAGCAAAGTGTTTACCCAAGGAGTTAGAAATTGCGGCGGGGTCCACTAACGTATCACGCGCGACAGTGAGCCCAGAGACCGGGGAGAAACTAGGCGCGCCAGATAACCGTCGAATCCGACTCCAAACTTCCGAGGAGGGGGTGAAGGTGTTAAATGAGCTAATAAAGAATTTCCAGCTTGCCTTCTTGCTATCGCGGATGACGCGACGGCATCGCGCACGGAACTGCTTATAGCGGGTACAGTTGGCCAAAGTAGGATGGTGGCGGAAAACGCGAAGAGCACGTCGCCGCTCACGTATTGCGTCACGGCATGCCTCGTTTCACCAAGGAACTGGGGGGCGCCGGAGCAATTCGGAGGTGCGTGGTACTGAACATTCCGCAGCTGTAAGAATAACGTCGGTAATATGTGTGACCTCATCGTCGACGATAGGAAAGTGACGGTCATCGAATGTCGCTAGAGACGAAAAAAGTGTCCAATCGGCTTGGGCAAACTTCCAGCGTCGCGGGCGCATATAGGGCAGTTGAGGCTGCAGTCTAAGGACACATGGACAGTGATCACTCGAGTGTGTATCATCAAGGGCGAACCATTCGAAGCGCCGAGCTAGCGGAACAGTACCGACCGAAAGGTCCAAATGAGAGAAATTTGTCGTGGAGGCAGACAAAAATGTAGGGACCCCAGTGTTGAGGCAAACTAGATCCGCTTGGTGCAAGACGTCTATCAATAGTGAGCCACGTGTACAAGGATGTGGAGATCCCCAAAGTGGGTGGTGGGCATTGAAGTCCCCGACCAGCAAATAGGGGGGTGGAAGCTGACCAAGAAGACGAAGGAGATCAGCTCGTGCCATTGGTGTGGACGATGGAATGTATACAGTACAAAAAGAAAAGGTATATCCAGAAAGGGTAAGACGGACAGTGACAGCTTGGAAGGAAGTGTTTAAGTGGATTGGGTGATAATGGAGAGTATCATGGAGAAGAATCATGAGTCCTCCATGGGCTGGAGTGCCTTCAACAGAGGGGAGGTCATATCGGACGGACTGAAAATGAGGGAGAACAAGGCGGTCATGGGGACGCAGCTTTGTTTCCTGAAGACAGAAGATGACCGGCGAGTAGGATCGTAAGAGGATCGACAATTCATCCCGATTGGCTAGAATGCCGCGGATATTCCAGTGGATAATGGACATAGGGTGAACAGAAAATGGAGGAATGTGACCAAGGTTGCCGTCAACTCAACGACTGCTCAGAGCTTGCGACCGACAGCATGGAATGGCATTCAGCCGAAGGCAGAAGATCCCGATCCATAGTTTGTTCAGGAGCAGCTCCTGCCACCAGCGATCGGCCGGTTGATCGGCCGCCAGCAGTGCGCCTCGGCGACACAGAAGTCGGCCGAGGGCGATTTCCGCCAGGTGGTGCTGTAGATGAGACACACCTTGGCGGAGTAGGAGATGAACTGGGTTTCTTATTAGCCTTCTTGGAAATATGATGTTTAGATGAAGGAGGAACCGATGCTTGTGAAGTTGGGGTACGTAAAAAATCTTCACGAGTATGCTGTTTTTTCGAAGTCTTGGTGTCTGACTTTTGGGCTCGAGATTTAGCAGAACCCGATGAAGGGTGAGCCGTAGAGTGGGCAGGCGGAAGTGGTGAGGTTGAACGGGCGATCTTTGCGCTGGCCGATCTGACGACCGTGGCACTAAAGGTGAGGTCGCAAGTCTGCGTGGCTGCCTCCTTTGTTGGCTGAGGAGAAGCAAGGACAGTGCTATATTTTCCTGTCTGAGGCACGGTGGGCTGTCGACTGGCGAATAATTTTCGAGCAGCAAAGGTCGACACCTTTTCCTTCACTCTGATTTCCTGGATGAGCTTTTCGTCTTTAAAAATGGGGCAATCTCCAGAGGAAGCAGCGTGGTCACCCATACAGTTGATGCAGCGAGGGGATGGAGGTGGACAAGCACCCTCATGGGCATCCTTGCCACACGTAACACATTTGGCTGGATTGGAACAGGACTGGCTGGTGTGATTGAACCGCTGACACCGATAGCAATGCGTAGGGTTTGGGATGTAAGGGCGAATGGAAATTATCTCATAGCCTGCTTTGATTTTGGATGGGAGTTGAACTTTGTCAAATGTCAAGAAGACAGTGTGGGTTGGAATCATGTTCGTGTCAACCCTTTTCATAACTCTATGAACAGCCATTACGCCCTGGTCAGACAGGTAGTGCTGAATTTCGTCGTCAGACAATCCATCGAGGGAGCGTGTATAAACGACTCCACGTGAGGAATTTAAAGTACGGTGCGGTTCCACCCGGACAAGGAAGGTGTGGAGAAGTGAAGTACGCAACAATTTTTGTGCCTGGAGGGCACTGACTGTTTCTAACAACAAGGTGCCATTCCATAATCAGGAACAAGACTTTACAGGACCTGCAATTGCGTCGACACCTTTCTGAATAATGGAAGGGTTGACCATGGAGAAGTCGTGACCTTCATCAGACCGAGAAACAACAAGGAACTGTGGCAACGATGGAAGAAGTGTCTGTGGCTGAGACTCAGTGAACTTACGCTTGTGAGCAGACATAGTGGAAGGTGAGGAAACCATTGCGGAAGAATCCCCCATGATTACCGGCGTCTCCGATGGCGCGGTCCTCCCTTGTGGGGGCCCTCTCTGAGGGCACTCCCGCCTTAGGTGATTGTTCACACCTCAGGTCACACCTCCCGACAAACGGACGGAGGGACCAATCGGCACTTTCGGAAGGTATCAGCTCGGGTAATCACCCCTCCCTGGGCCTGGCCGTTACCAGGGGGTACATACGTGTCCGACCTGTCTACCCGGGGCGGGGAATTACGCGTTACCCCGTCACCGGCTACGCACGAAAATGCGTGGGTCGGCCTTCAGAGACGCACAGGGAGGAAGGAAGAGAAAGGGAAAAACAAAGAAAGGGAAAGGAAAGAAGAGAGGTCTCAAACGCCGCAGCGGAGAAAAGGATAAAGAGAAGAGGTAAGGAAAAGAGAAGGACAAAGGAAGGATGAAGACATACAAGCAGAGAAGGCGAAGAATGCGTTACATTTACGAGCGTCCGTCTCCGGACGTAGGCACAAACCATACTCCCAGAGGGGGAGGAAGGGAAGGAAAGAGCCAGAGGTGAGAGGAGGGGGGTGGGCGAAGACGGGGGATAGGGAAGGATGCGGAAAAGATAGGTATGCAGCCCAGAAAGGAAGGAGGGGCACATTAGCTCGGGGTCCCGTGCTCGCTATGCACGTATCCACGAAAGAGTTGTGGACCCCCTGGGGGGAAATAGATGTTAAAGTATCATAAACGTTCTGGTACTGGACGTCCAACATCATCCGAAAGGTTTTTAGGACGAACTCAGAGTAGTCTTTTGTTCCAAAGATGGAACACTTTTCCGATCCTACTTGCGTCTATGCGCTTTCACATAGCTTTGTGATTTCAGAATTTCGGAAGATATATTGTGTCTGAGTATATAAACGAGTTCATAACATTCCAGCACACTGGCATTTTTTTTTGGAAGAAGTAATGCACAATGTTCTATACATGATTTAAAAAAAGAAAAATTACCTGCGCTATTGAGGCTTACAGACATAGCAGGTGTCCCTCGTAAGAGTCTTTAGACGCATTTGCTCTGATGTTTCGGCAGATATTTGCAATTTCGTCCTTTGCAATGTATAGTTGGAGTCAGCCCAGACAACTGCTCTTCACGTAGTTCTTTCAAGATACAGTGTTGACGGAAAGCGACGGTTTCTTTCCCGTTACAAACAAAACTAATTTTGAAGCGGAATTTTATGTACATATTCGATAGAGGGGTCTGAAATTAGTCGATATTTGTTTTATCGATATTTATTGACGGGGCTAGTAAACCACGAAGAGTAGCTACGAGCAGTACACCAGCAGCTACTGACCAGCGCTGATGCATAGCATAAGTCAGGGCGGTGCTGTGTAACAGTGGAGAAAATGCATCTGACAGCTCATAGGAGGGACACCTTGCATAATACCCAAATAAATGTAGACGAAATCTGGTCACGGGTTTCAAATGATAATATGACGTAAAAAAGTTTATTTTCAACGCGATTTGGATGGTAAAACTAATGTTGACTCGCACAGCGTTTATTTGCCAAAAACTAGAGCAGAATTGATGATTTTTCATTTTTTGCTGAAAAAGATTTCGATCTAAAACTCCTATATCGTTATCCATATGTAAAGACAATTTCAGGGGATATAACTCACTGCTATCCTATTTGCATATGGTGATGGTATTTTCCTTAGCGTGAAAATGAAATAAATTTTCTTACGAGATTTAAAAAAAAAGAGTTGTTCCGAAAACTAATTTAAAAGCAAAAAAAGTACATTTGTGTAATAAATGAGTAGTAATTTAAGCAATAGACGTCATTAGATTTCAGAGTTAGTGTCTCTATTATTCATATTGTTTTTTATGCGCTGGTAAAGAATAAATGTTTTTATTCGTGTAAATAATAATGTTTCGAATAAATATCTTTGTTATTCGCGAAAAATGAATTATAATCTTCAGCTGTATTCGTTATTTGTCATTCAAATAAATATTGCCCAACACTGATATTAAGCGTAACCCTTCTTTGGAGGTCTTGGTATAAATTTATGTAACTAGCACCATTTACAGCACGAGCGTGTAATTCATCACGCGTGAAAGTTCCTTTATAACTGATTAGAATGAATGGCCGACTACTGGCAACTACCTGTTGATAAAATTCCCTCCTTCAAGCTTCATTGTCTGCTCTGAAATATTGTACTCACTGACTGCGTAAAGGATAGGAGCTATACGTCTGTAATTTTCGTCGTTCTTTCGTGCGTGGTACTACGATACGTGTCGAAGATCTTGGTATGTTTGTCGTGGTACTAGGTTCTAATGAATAAAGAATGCCGTCTACTTCATCCACATTTTGTTCAGTTGTACGTTCAAAAGACGTGTGCGTAATGGGAACTGTTCTAGTCTGAAGAAGTTTGTTGAAACACGAATGAACAGTCTTCAGTGTGGTTCTTTGAAGGAGAGGAAGCGTATTGGCCGCAATCAACAAGAGCATTTCCATTGCAAAGCCCACAAACAATTAGCATGTCGGCGTATTAAAAACGTCTAAATATGTGCGGCATTGTTTTAATTAACAATATTCTCAGAGATAGTCCGCTTCAAACTACGGTCTTCCTTTGCTTCAATTAAGAATTACAGGCGCGATCGTATGTTACGTTATGTTCTCCAGTGTTACACACGCTCATCGCAACCTATGTGTCAACTTCAAGCAGCTGTTAACATCTGTATCCAGGGTTTGAAACATATTTGTAACAACTGCACAGCAAAAACTTGTGACAAGCTAAGACTGTGAGCAAGGCCGAAACTCGAATCCCGAAACCTGTCTTTCGTGGGCTGTGAGCTGCCAGTTACGGCATTCGAGCACGGCTATCCACCGAGGGCCTGATTGTTCGAGTCCAGGTCCGTGAATCAGCTTTGTCACCGCTACTGAACTCAACGTTTGCTTCACTAAAATAGAGCTTAAGTGAAGTTTGTAGCAGATGGAGAGCAACTAGTGACTCGTTAAGACTCAGATGGTTCTCAGGCATTTTTGCATTGCGTAATTATTATTAATTACTATCCATCCCCCTTGCGTACCATAATCGTTCGAAAATTTTGCTTTTGCTTGTTCGCATCTTAATGAGTACGGTGATTTCTCTCACAGCAATTAATAGTCCTACATACATTATAACTCAATGACGAATTTGAGTCGGAAGCCGTTCTCGATTAATTGGATACTGATCGCAAGAAAGTCACAAGAGAATACGTTTCTCACACAGATATTTGGTGGAAAATATTCCAAAAATGTCGCTCCCATGGTTTGCCACATTTGAAGTAACGTACAGTTTTTCAGCGTGTCTTAAGAATCGTTCGGATCATATGCCGTAACAGTTTTGTGACGTGAGGTCTTCCCCATATCTCTTTGATACCTTTTGGGCCTTCAAAGCGTAATTTCATTCCCCGATAGAATAACTGTTTAATTATTACTTTATTCTTTCTAATTATCTGCAGATTCGACTGGTTTATAGCCTGTTCCATCATAATGTATAGGGTTTGTGAATACATAATCAATATTTTTGGTAATACACATTAAAAATTCGATAATACACAGTTCAAGAATCACAGTACACATCACATTTGGCAAGCGCGTACTAATGGTAGCTCTAAAAAAGCAGTTTTTTTTTAATTTTTCCTCTGCCTGAAAATATTCTACATTGTTTCTCTCTGGCAATACGCCGGAACCTACTCTATTGCTGTCACGTGTAAAGTTAACTGTTCGATGACGCCTTTTGCACTAATAACTTATTGATGTACATTAAAACTAGTATTACACCCAGTATGGATCCCAGAGATGCCCGTTCGCATATATAATTTAAATACAAACGTTTATTAGCAATTTAGCTACATTCGAAGTCTGTTATGCTTTAAGGCTTTGTATAATCGCGTAATTGACTAAGAACTCCTGCAGTGTTTAGTTTACTTGAAAAGTTTTATGATTAACAGAGTCAGATTCTTCGGACAGATGTGATGCCACAGAAAATACCGTCGTTAATCGTATAAACCAAAACTTCGTTGACATCTTTTATGGAAAATCTCATGCTTCTGTAGTTATTGAGACCTATCTGTGCTCGGTAATGATTGCATACTTGTCTAGATCATCAGTCCATTTTTTCTGCTTGTGCCTTTTATTACAGAGAATATTAACTGACTTGCCACGGTTTTGTTACTTTTCCTAACCGCATCTTCCTGACAGGGAGCTCATCTTTTGCCTGTTTCATATGTCACAGATTCCAGCCAGTCGTAATTTCTGACTTAGTATATTCACGTGAGGCAATACTGACCTTACGACTTATCTTAGAAGAAAGATTAAGGAAAGGCAAACCTATGATTCTAGCATTTGTAGACTTAGAGAAAGCTTTTGACAATGTTGACTGGAATACTCTCTTTCAAATTCTAAAGGTGGCAGGGGTAAAGTACAGGGAGCGAAAATCTATTTACAATTTGTGCAGAAACCAGATGGCAGTTATAAGAGCCGAGGGACATGAAAGGGAAGCAGTGGTTGGGAAGGGAGTAAGACAGGGTTGTAGCCTCTCCCCGATGTTGTTCAATCTTTATATTGAGCAAGCAGTAAAGGAAACAAAAGAAAAAATCGGAGTAGGTATTAAAATTCATGGAGAAGAAATAAAAACTTTGAGGTTCGCCGATGACATTGTAATTCTGTCAGAGACAGCAAAGGTCTTGGAAGAGCAGTTGAATGGAATGGACAGTGTCTTGAAAGGAGAATATAAGATGAACATCAACAAAAGCAAAACAAGGATAATGGAATGTAGTCTAATTAAGTCGGGTGATGCTGAGGGAATTAGATTAGGAAATGAGACACTTAAAGTAGTAAAGGAGTTTTGCTATTTGGGAGCAAAATAACTGATGATGGTCGAAGTAGAGAGGATATAAAATGGAGACTGGCAATGGCAAGGAAAGCATTTCTGAAGAAGAGAAATTTGTAACATCCAGTATTGATTTAAGTGTCAGGAAGTCATTTCTGAAAGTATTCGTATGGAGTGTAGCCATGTATGGAAGTGAAACATGGACGATAAATAGTTTGGACAAGAAGAGAATAGAAGCTTTCGAAATGTGGTGCTACAGAAGAATGCTGAAGATTAGATGGGTAGATCACATAACTAATGAGGAAGTATTGAATAGGATTGGGGAGAAGAGAAGTTTGTGGCACAACTTGACCAGAAGAAGGGATCGGTTGGTAGGACATGTTCTGAGGCATCAAGGGATCACCAATTTAGTATTGGAGGGCAGCGTGGAGGGTAAAAATCGTAGAGGGAGACCAGGAGATGAATACACTAAGCAGATTCAGAGGGATGTAGGTTGCAGTAGGTACTGGGAGATGAAAAAGCTTGCACAAGATAGAGTAGCATGGAGAGCTGCATCAAACCAGTCTCAGGACTGAAGACCACAACAACATATATTCACGAGAGGAGATTTTATACTGTCTACAAATTAGTTTACGTCACAAAGTGGTACTTTTGCTCGACGTAGCGAGTTTTTAATTATTTTTATTTCAGATAGTTATGTGGTAGCTGACAGTAACAATGTCTTTACTGTAGAATTTGTAGCAGGTGCTGCATAAAGTGTGCTGAAAAATCTGTTTTATGCTCATTGCGTTATGGTAAGATAATGATTTACAACGTGTGCTTACGTTCGTGGAATAGTTTTAATCTTCTTCTGGACTTCATTCGAGGCACCATTGTTGGTTTTTCTATTCCTGTTTACTGCTTCCCAGTGTTCCAAATACCTTTGCTTTTATTATCTGCGCCGGCCGAAGTGGCCGAGCGGTTCTAGGCGCTACAGTCTGGAACCGCGCGAACACTACGGTCGCAGGTTCGAATCCTACCTCGGGCATGGATGTGTGTGATGTCCTTAGGTTAGTTAGGTTTAAGTAGTTCTAAGTTCTAGGAGACTGATGACCTCAGAAGTTAAGTCCCATAGTGCTCAGAGCCATTTGAACCATGTTGTTATGTGCAGCAAAGATGATTTTATCGTTTATTACAGCAAGCAAAACAGTGGTCTATATGTATAATGTAAGGTTGGATGTCTTTGGCCTTTTATGAAAGATTTTTGTTTTGTTGACTGTACGTTTTGAAAGGTGTTTCAAAATTGTAATAACGACAGTTCGAAGGAAGTTTAGAGATTGACCACAGCAAGGGCGTCGAGGATAAAACAGACAGAACAGGGTTAGAGAAGATAATATGCTGTTACATATTCAGTGAAACCAACCAGGCATCAGTCTGGTGATTCGGAGATAGCTGGACGGCTGAGCGGGAAATTGGAACCCGCTCCTCCCGAAGACAAATCGTGTCTCTTTAAGCCAAGTTCACCTCACTCTGCCTATATTTGGAGCCTAATACAGAGATCGTAATACTCTGTGTCTGTTCTCTAGTGACTTCTGCCCTGTGTTACGGTATTTCTAGAAATCTTTGTTGTACAGTAGTTGTTTCGTGGTCTTTTCTAGATCTACTTTCAACTTCGCTGTATAACAGGAAGTGTCCAGTCGACTCCAATATTGTAAGGCATAATGTCAGAGGAGGACTGAGCTGGTTTCTAATCGGTTACAGTAAAATATTATTCTTATATCAGGTAATTGTAACTCTGCCTGAGAAAGCAAATGACTTGGAAGAGCAATTGAAAAGAGAGTATAACATGAACATCAGCGAAAGTAGAACAGGGTTGACGGAATGTAGACGAGTTAAATCGGACGATGCTGAGGGAATTAGAGTAGCCGACGAGGCATTAAAAATATGAGTGTTGCTATGTGGCAGCGAAATAAGATGCGGCCGAAACAGAGAAGATATAAAACGCAGACTGGCGATGGCAAGAGGAATTTGTTAACATCTATGCATATTATAAATTAAAGCTTCCCGCCGCCTTTTTCTGTGTGTATGTGAAGAACTACTTAGTGGTTGTGACACGGTTTGCACTAATAGACTGATTGTGTGTACTGTAGTACCGCTACCTGGTAAATGATCCCCAACCGTAGATACTTAGTGCTACCCATGCGAAGACAGGTCGGGTCACTAGTGTAATATAAATTCGAGTGTTAGGAAGTCTTTTCTGAAGGTATTTGTCTGGAGCGTAGCCTCGTCCGAAACTGAAACGTGAACGATAAACAATTCTGACGAGAAAAGAATAAAGGATCCTGAATTTTGGTGCTGTTCAAAAATGCTGAAGATTGGGGAAAAAGAAATTTGTGGAACAGCTTTTAAAGAAGAATGGTTGGGTTAATATGACACATCCTGAGGCAGCAATGAATCATCAGTCTGGTAATGGAAAGAAGTGATGGGAGAAACAGTTTTAGAGGCAGGTCAAGGCTTGACTGTAGTAAGTACGAGGAAATTGATGTGGACTGCAGTAGATAAACAGAGTTGAAGAGTCTCACTCAGGATGGACTGTCACGGCGAGCCGCATCAAGACAGTCTTCGAATTGAAGGTCACATTTCAACTTCAGATACAGTTCGTAGTTTCTCGGCTTTCCTAATCGGAATAACTACCACGATCGCCCGAGGGACTCAACGTGGATAAAATAAATTTATATTGTGTTGATTAAAAGGCGAGCTGTCATCTCAACTTCTTCAAATGGCAGTTTATATCTAAATCAATGTCATGGGTGTTTGGCAGATTGCTGAAACATTATTTTTGAGTGGAATACTATGCGACAACGACTATTCATTAAAACGCGTCATTATTTAAAACGTGCCAGAAATTCAAAATCAGTATTGCATATTTCCAATATTGCTTCAGACCTATTGCGACACAGTTATGAAGATGATAGGTGAAATTCTTCAAAGGAGTAAGACGTACGTAAATTGCAATCCCGTCAGTATGTCATTGTGTTTAAGTCTGTCTTCTCTTACACATCACCAATCGCTATTTGTATTAAACACTAGCAAACCTAAACAACATCCTACCTGACTCTGACGGTCATATACGACACTTTGTGGAAACGTAGAACAGTTAACAAGGTGTACAAATTGTATGTCATTTAACAATGTATGCTGTGTGAAAAACCAGAGGGCTTGTGTGTGTGCCACCTGAGCGGTCGTGCTAGACGCATTCTCGCAATACGTGTCAGCAGTAAGCGTTGAATGAGAGATTAATAACCCTCGTAGACCATATAACCAAGTGACTTAGCTGAAAAGTGTGCGAGTGATCGACCTACTCGAATGTGGTTTGTATTGTCATAAAGCTACAATTTCTGTTGGACATAATCATACTTTAATTATATATGGAAGACGTTGGCTGAAGATAACAGTAGCTGTGGATTAGAAAATGCAATGATGGCTCGGAAACTCAGATATCTTACATGTGGCAGCAGTGAATCTCAGACCTCCATTTCGAGAGGCTGGCGTGACTGTCTGGCCAAACAGTTCTACCATGCGCAGGATAGGCCTGACGGCAAAACCAAAGAAGCCGCCGAAACCAACAGACTCGGTGACATAGCAGATATTATTTCCGATAAGTTTCGCTTCAGTTTCGAACACAGTGATGACTTGAGTTCGCTTGAGACGTTGTGCAGATGAAAGTCAGATCCGAGAGTGCATTACCAGGTACCATAACTGGACGAACGCTAGATATTGTCCACAGGGACGCAGGTGGGTACCATAGACAATCGCGACTGCCACTAACTGTGTGATCGAACATCAGGAAGCTGTAGAGTCGTTATGGAAGTGCCCTTCTACAGCTCGCTCTGGAGCTGTATGAAGCAGGACTGTGCTCTTCTCACGGGCAAGGGACGCTGTAGACTTCTCTGCACGACAGACGCCATTGCCTGGTCTAGCCGTCCTCCTGAAACATTCCTCGTTGAACATGTGAGTGTGTGTTGGGGGGGGGGGGGGGGGGATCATTGGCCGGCAGGTCTCTCACGTCCTTCACGTATTCTAAGTGCAGGTCAACTCTGGGCGCGGATGGAAGCTATCTGGAGTATCATTCCTTCGGTCTCATCGAGCGCCTTCTCCATCCATTGTCATGACGTGGCGGGACGGTACTAAACCGCATACTGATTTCGAACAATTCTTATCCACTACAACCAATTATTTGCGCCACTTCACACTATTCGTGGACTACTTTAATTGCTTTTCCATCACCCCTTCATGTTACAAGCAGCAGAGTAAGAAGTAATTGTTGCTGTGGTCTTCAGTCCAAAGACTGATTTGATGCAGTTCTCCATGATACTCTATCCTTTGTAAGTCTCTTCATCTCCGAGCAACTAATCTACATCCTTTCAATTCCGCGTAGTGTATTCGTCTCTTGGTCACCTACGATTTTTACCCTCCACGCTTCCCTCCAGTACTAAATTGGTGATCATGTCACAGAACGTGTCCTATCGACCGATCATTTCCTCTAATCAAGCTGTGCCACAAATTCCTCTTCTCCCCAATTCTATTCAGTACCTCCTCATAAGTTAGGTGATCTACCGATCTAATCTTCAGCATTCTTCTGTAGCACCACATTTCTAAAGCTTCTATTCTCTTTTGTCTAAACGATTTATCGTCCATGTTTCACTTCCATATGTGGCCACACTCCATAAAAATACTTTCGGAAAAGACTTCCTAATACTTAAATCTATACTCGATGCTAACAAATTAACGAGAAATAGTTAGGATGTCATTTTGAGCGTGACAACTAGATTGTTCCCATTCTCGCTGAGCGTAAGACACTTCACTGACACGTTTTTTCATTTTCTGTGATGGGTACGCGCTACAATGGTAGATGAAAAGTCCCCATCAATTGATTTGGTATTTTCATCAGCGTTCATTCACTGGGAACTGTGGCCTAAACAGTACAGTGGACGTAGCGGTTTTGGATCTTTCCATCTTGAACAAAACACAAGAAAATGAATTCTCAGGGTGTGAGAACTGACTTACAGTTAGTCAACAAAGGAAAATAAGCAAAAAATAACCATGTAGTCGCAAATTTTTGCACATTGCTAGAAGGAAATGTCTTTAACAATATACAAAATATCTTGACTGGTTGGGTGTGAGCATTGCAGGTGCGGGAAGGGGAAGTTTAAAGGTCATTTTCTTATATTTTTCTCGAATAACTGGAATACCGCGGTTCCCAGCGAAAATGTTTCCTGTTATAAAATTAAACTACATTAAATTTCCGACAAAAGGTGTGTGTATCATTTTTTCTCTAGCACAAATAGCGCCCGCGTTGTAGCGGGTGGCAAAATCACAGATTATTAAAAATACTGATGTAATCGGAAAGAACTGTTGTTTATTCTTAAATGAAGTGGGTGAAGATATCTATTATATGTTCGTACTACATCAAAGTGCAGTAGAACCGTACTGAAGGTTACATTGTGTTGTGGGGGTGTAACAGTTTTTTTCTTTTTTTGGGGGGTTTAAGGGTGCTCAACTACTGAGGTCATTAGCGCCCAGTCACAATTGTTAGAGCACATATAATCTAGTAAAACTCAAGGGGGGGGGGGGGGGGGGGAACACCAGAAAGTTCTTACAAAGATGCAGATAAAATAAGTAAAAGAGTTATATGTCTTTGGATAAGCCAGTCAAAGTAATAAAACGAAGAACACGAGCAGCTGCTCGAGCGTCATCAGCTAAAATATCCTGTAAAGTAGATGGCAGAGACAGGACAACACGAGATTGACTAAAACGGGGACACGACAATAAAACATGGCGCACTGTTAATACATGACCACAAGGGCACTGCGGGGCTGGGTCACCGGAGAGCAGGTAGCGGTGGCTAAACCGGCAATGCCCAATCCGCAACCTGGTCAGAAGGCCCTCTTCTCGCCGAGATTGTCGGGAGGAGGTTGTTCAAGCAGTTGGGAACCGATTTACTGCCCGGAGATTGTTTCCTTGAAGGGAGGACCAAGCATCCCACCACAACGACAAGCCTCTTACAAACAACCCCACTAACATCAGATGACGGGACACAATGGGAGGCTGGCCGACGCAGGAGGACTGCAGCATCAGCAGCCCCATTTCCAGGCACTCCTACATGGCCGGGAACCCACAGAAAGCTGACAGGAGAGCCACCATCAGCAAAAGAATGGAGGGACTGCTGGATCCGTTGCACCAAGGGATGGACCGGATATGGAGCTCCAAGGCTCTGAAGAGCACTGTGTGAATCAGAGCAGAGTACATACGATGAAGGGCGGTGGCGGCGGGCATACTGAATGGCCTGATAGAGAGCAAAAAGCTCGGCCGTAAAGCTGGAACATTGGTCGAGGAGCCGGTATTTAAAGGTGACACCATCGTCAGTTTTGGAGCCATCAGTGTAAATAAAGGTGTGACTGGCAAGTCGCGCACAAAGTTCAACAAACCGTGAGCAATACACTGCAGCCAGAGTACCCTCCTTCGGGAGCGAGCTGAGGTCGAGATAAATATGAACCGGAGCCTGGAGCCAAGGTGGAGTCGGGCTCTCACCCTCTCTGAAGGTGGTAGGGAGGGCAAAATCCAGTTTTCGAAGCAGGCGACGAAAGCGGACTCCAGGGGGCAGCAGGGCAGACACATAAAACCCATACTGACGGTCGAGAGAATCGGCGAAGAAGGACTGATAAGAGGGGTGGTCGGGCATTGACAACAGCCGGCAGGCATACCGACAAAGCAGTATGTCGCGCCGGTAGGTCAATTGTAATTCGGCAGCTTCAGCATAAAGACTCTCGACGGGACTAGTGTAGAAGGCTCCAGTCGCAAGACGTAACCCCCTATGGTGGATGGAGTTGAGACGGCGTAAGAGGAATGGCCGAGCAGACGAGTAGATGAGGCTCCCATAATCCAGCTTCGATCGGACTATGGACCGATACAAGCGAAGCAGGACAGTGCGATCCGCTCCTCAAGATGAACCACTAAGAACTCTGAGGACATTAAGGGAACGTGTACAACGGGCAGCCAAATAAGAGACGTGCGGAGACCAACAAAGTTTCCTGTCCAGTGTGAGCCCTAGAAACTTAGTAGTTTCCACGAATGGGAGAACAACGGGACCGAGATGTAAGGATGGCGGAAGGAACGCTTTATATCGCCAAAAGTTGATGCAAACCGTCTTCTCTTCAGAGGACCGGAAGCCATTTGCCACACTCCATGAGTATAGGCTGTCTAGACAACGCTGAAGGCAGCGCTCCAGGAGGCATGTTCTCTGGGCACTGCAGTAGATCGCGGAGTCATCGACAAAAAGAGAGCCTGAGACATTAGGTGGAATGCAATCCATAATAGGATTGATCGCTATGGCAAAAAGGGCTACGCTCAAGGTGGAGCCCTGAGGCACTCCGTTCTCCTGGAGGAAGACGTCAGACAAGACGGAACCCACACGTACCCTAAACTTTCGGTCTGTTAAAAAGGAATCAATAAAAAGGGGCAGGCGACCGCGTAGACCCCACCTGTGCATAGAGCGGAGGATACCTCCTCTCCAACAAGTATCATAAGCCTTCTCCAAATCGAAGAACACGGCTACCGTTTGGCGCTTTCGCAAAAAGTTGTTCATGATGAATGTCGACAAGGTCACAAGGTGGTCAACAGCGGAGCGGCGGCGACGAAAGCCGCATTGAACATCGGTAAGTAGCCGTCGAGATTCAAGAATCCAAACTAATCGAGCGTTAACCATGCGCTCCATCACCTGACAGACAGCTTGAAATGGGGCGGTAACTAGAAGGAAGGTGTCTATCCTTCCCGGGTTTGGGTATAGCAACAACGACGGCGTCACGCCAACACATGGGGACTTGACCTTCGGTCCAGACGTGATTGTAGGTACGAAGAAGGAAGCTTTTGCCTGCCGGAGAAAGGTGTACCAGCATCTGAACGTGAATGGCATCTGGCCCCGGAGCGGAGGACCGGGAGAGTGCAAGTGCACGTTCGAGTTCCCGCATAGTAAAGGGGGCATTATAATTTTCCAGATTCAGCGACTGGAAGGAAGGTCGCCGAGCCTCTTCTGCCTCTTTCCTGGGAAGGAAGGCAGGGTGGTAATGGGCGGAGCTTGAAACCTCCGCGAAAAAGCGGCCGAAGGCGTTGGAGACATCCACAGAATCAACAAGGACCTCATTACCTGAAGTCAGGCCAGGTACCGAGGAGTGGGCCTTAATGCCCGACAGCCGGCGCAGGCCACCCCAGACGACAGAAGAGGGAGTAAAACTGTTAAAGGAGCTGGTGAAAGAGGCCCAACAAGCTTTTTTGCTGTCTTTGATGATTCTACAGCATTGCACTCTGAGTCGTTTGTATCCAATACAATTCACCAACGTAGGATGGCGGCGAAAGGTGCGTAAAGCACGTCGTCGAGCACGGATAGCGTCTCTACAAGCCTCATTCCACCAGGGGACGGAAATGCGACGTGAAGAAGAGGTAGTACGAGGAATGGAACATTCGGCAGCATTGATGATAACAGCCGTGAGGTATTCGACCTGACTGTCACAACTGAGAAAATCGTCGTCCGGAAACCTCGCCAGGGAGGAGTAAAGTCCCGTCAGCTTTCGGTATGTTCCAGCTCGAAGGACGTGGGGATGGGGTGTGGTGTATGAGACGAACGACACAGGGGAAGTGGTCGCTCGAATAGGTGTCAGAAAGGACATACCACTCGAACCGACGCGCAAGAGTGGTAGAAAAGATCGAGAGGTCCAAGTGGGAGTAGGTATGAGTGGAGTCCAAGAGGAAAGTCAGGGCGCCAGTATTGAGGCAGACAAGATTGAGATGGTTGAAGACATCCGCCAAGAGGGAGCCTCTCTGACAGGATGCAGGAGAGCCCCAAAGGGGATGATGGGCACTGAAGTCGCCAAACAATAAAAACGGCGGAGGAAGCTGAACAATCAGGTGCATCATGTAAGCCCGACTAACTGCGGATGACGATGGAGTGTAGACGGTACAAACAGAAAAAGTAAAGGCAGAAAGAGTAATACGGACAGCTATTGCTTGGAGTGGGGTGGTCAATGGGATGGGATGGTAATAGACATCGTCCCGAAAGAGCAACATGACCCCACAATGAGCTGGAATACCGTCCGCAGGGGTGAGGTCAGACCGCTCCAAGATATAGTGGGTAAAAGCAATATGGTCAGTTGGGCGCAACTTGGTTTCCTGGAGACCAAGGATGAGCGGACAGTGCCGGCGGAGCAGCAGTTTTAATTACTCCCGATTAGATCGAATACCTCTGATGTTCATGTAACAAAGCCATCGATAGTCAGAAGAAAAGGGGGAACGAAACGGGTGAAGAGCTGGTCACCTCGACAGCCGCGGAGGGCCAGGTTTCGAGGGAACAACGCTACAACCGGCGGGAGGCGGATCCTGTTCCATCGAGTCGTCGCCAGCTGTGGCCACTTTCCCGGGTTGCATAGGAGGGGCAGCATCATCCGCCGACGAGAGGCCAGCTGAGCACCTGGCAGCAGAGCGTCCCGGCGAAACTGAGGATGGCCGGGAGCAGCAACTCGCGGATGGAGCGTCCGACGAAACGCGCCGGGGTGGAGAGGGGGATAAAGACTACTTCTTGGAGGCCTTCTCGGAAGTCCGATGAGGCACGGGGATGGTGGGCTGGACCCGAAGAAGGTCCTCACGCGCGGGGTCCGTTTTGGAACACCGGATCTCGGAAGCTGGGGTCCAGAACGTTTCCCCGATGGACGCCTGAGAAGAGGATCGCTTCTCAGGCGGTGGAGGGGGAGGAGGAGGAAGGGGGCCCCTGGGGCAGAGGGGGCAGGGGCTGCGAGGGAGGAGGATTTGGAAGGGAGGGATTTGGGAGGCGGAGGCATGGACCCTGGATGGGGCGAGGACGTGGAGGGGGGACAGGATAGGGGTGAGGATACTGTGGAAGGAGTGGACACGACTGAGGCAAACGAAGTTGTCAACGTCATGGCATGGAGGCGGTCATACTTCTTCCTGGCCTCAGAATAAGAGAGACGATCCAAAGTTTTTAATTCTTGAATCTTCTCCTTCTGATACGCGGGACAGACTAAAGATCTAGGCGAGTGGATGCCAGGACAATTGACGCATGGAGGTGGTGGGGTGCATGTATGTTCTTCACGAAGAGGACATCCACAATCGCCACAAAGGGGCTCAGCCTCACACCATGACGACATGTGCCCAAAGCGCAAACACCGAAAGCAGCACATAGGAGGCGGGATGTAAGGTCACACGTCGCACCGGTAGCACATCACCTTTACCTTCTCTGGGAGAACGTCGCCCTCGAAGGCGAGGATAAAGGCTCCAGTGTCGATGCGACGGTCTGTGGGGCCACGCTGAACTCGCCGGACGAAATGTACGCCTCGGCGCTCCAGGTTGGCCCTGAGCTCCTCATCAGATTGCAGCAGGAGGTCCCGATGAAAAATAACCCCCTGCGTCCTATTCAGTGCCAGATGCAGGACAATGGACACTGGGATGTCCCCTCGTCAGTCGCACGCCTGGAGCACCACCGACTGTGTGGCGGAGGCGATACATGTTGACGTTTCATCTGCGAAACGTCCGCCCCGATACCACCCACTCCGACCAGGGGCTCTCCCCACGGGCGCCACCCAGCCTCAGCAAGGGCCATCTGGCAGGATGACCGTTGCCGGGAGTCCTGATGCCCCAAGGAGATGGGCATCTACTCCTTGGCCGACATGGGGAGGGTGCAGCTCAGGTATCGGCAGTACGATCCCTGTGTTGTCAGGGGGCTACAACCTAGAGGGTACATGACGACCCCACCGCAACAGGCTGGCTACCGTGCTGGATTTCGGGTGCCATGGAAAGTCCATCATGATCGTAGGTGCAGATGGGGACGCACTATGGGCGTAACGTGTGCAACCCATCAGGCATTTAGGCCCAATTGGAGGAATAGTGGGTGTGGTTACAACGCCGTTACAATGCTGAGTGGCAAGGTCTTAGTGCACTGAGGACCAGTGATACACCACGTAAGGCGACATTTCCCAAAAGGCTCGTACTTCTGTAGAATTTTGAAAAAAGGAGGTCAAACCCCAAGGGGGGCCATCACATGGAATGCCAAAACGGTTGAAACTCCTTTTAGTCGCCTCTTACGACAGGCAGGAATACCTCAGGCCTATTCTTACCCCGGACCCGCAGGGGGCGGGGTGTAACAGTGAGGGAAGATGGGGTTGAAGGTTAGAAGTGTGAGGGGAGGTAGGTTACCGGATTGTGATCATGTACTTCCCTCCTTCATAGGCCTACAAAATGAAGAGCTAGCAGGCAATTGTCGCACTATGTCACAAAAAGCAACTACAGGGTAATTCACAAAGTTAATCGAACCTTGCGCAGCTCGCCTTATCAATCACTCGTGACGCATTTTGCAGGCAAACGAGCGGGGGGGGGGGGGAGATGTTTATTTCACACAGTGTGATAACACTACACTGAGTACAGATATGAGCTACTAATGACACAAGCAGATGGGTAGAATGTACACGGTGAAATAAAATCGTCAACTTCCGAATGGTTTGCGTTAGGAGTTCAAACTGCACAGTTGGCGGCGGGGCATGATGGGAATTAGTATGCGAATATATGGTTTGGTTAAGTGACGAAGCCCACTTTCACCTTGTTAGGCTTGTCAATAAGCAAAATTGGCTCGTTAGGAAGACGGAAAATCCGCATTTCGCTATCGAGAAGTCTTCACCCTCGACAGGTAACTGTGTGGTGTGTAATGTCCAGTCACGGAATAAATGGTGCGATATTCCTTGATGGCACGCTGACTACCGAACTGTACGTGAAGGTTTTGAAAGATGATTTCATCCCCGTTATCCAAAATGACCCCGATTTCGACATATTGTGGTTCATGCAAGACGGAGCTAAACCCCATCGAAGCAGGAGAGTGATGTCCTGGAGGAGCACTTTTGGGGTCGGTACCCAGGAAACTGACATAGGCCTCGATTGGCCGCCATATTCCCCCGATCTGAACACATGAGACTCCTTTTTGCAGGGCCATATTAAAGAAAGATGAACAGCAACAACACCGAAACCATTGCTGAGCTGAAAACAGCCATTCCGGAGGTCATCTAGAGCATCGATCTTCCGATACTTCAGCGGGTCATGCAGAATTTCGCTGTTTGTCTGCGCCACATCATCGCCAGTAATGGCAGACATATCGAACACTCCATAACCTAAATCCGAATATTTATAGTGACGTTTGCATGTTGTGTGCACGTAGTAGTTTTGTAACTAATTTACGTTTTCCTTCATATTTTTCAATAATTGCCATCCTGTATGAAGATTTCTGCACACTGTTCTCCACTGCTACTGGGGAAGCTGATTCTTAGTCATCTTGTTTGGCAGTTGTTGCTTTGTTCCCGGAATTCCCGTTCAGTTCTTTTATGTAGGTAGACGAAAGAACTTCACTGAGTTCGTGTTTACATAGTGGAGCTATTTTCGTAAATGAAGACCGCTAGTTTACTTTTGTTACACAGTATTAATTTATTATGTTAACCGGTTTTCGACTTTCAAGCACCTCTTCAGAGATTTATTGAATATTGTCGCCAAAGAAGTTACAATGTTTGTAAACAACATTGGAAAATAAGTTACACATCTAGTCTGAAAATAGGCGTAGAAAAGAGTGGAGGTTTTATTACTTCACAAACTTTAAGCCGATGGCCGCCATCTTAACTGGCCCAAAACATGATGTTCACCGCGGTGATACTTTCTCGTGAGTCACTGTGACGCGCCCGTGCCCAGTTTCCATAGTGTTGGATGCTTTGCTTGTGTGAAGACGTAGTTGTTCCATCGAAAATGCCAGCTTGCGTTGTTTACGGGTGTGCTAATCGATCCGATTGTAATCTAAAATTAATGGAATCACATTTCATTCGTAAGTGGAGCAATTCAAGCAATGTTTTCTTTTGCATACATTAATTATTGATGCACTGTTTACTTTTTTTGTAACAGTTTTATGTCTCATTTTATTTACGTTTACCTTATTTTACTGCCCTCCAAGTCGCGAACGCTCCGACATTCGAGCTACACTGTATTAACGGTCTCGTCCCGGCATAACACACGACTAGTAACCGCGCCGATTGTTGGGGGCAGCATCTTCTGCCCTAAATTCCTCTCGCCGATAATTATTATTCATTATTCTCATTTCCTATCCCTTTACAAAAGATTTTGGTTAGAACACGCGCAGACACTAGTCATGCGTGCGTGAGTTTCGTGTACAAGATTTTAGCTGAAAATTTATGTGCACACACTTTTCGTCGCGCCTGCCTTATGCTCGGCGTTTGAGTAGCAATCTATCCGTTTCACAGCATAGTTATTCCTTTCTGAAGTTTATTGTAAATAATCCACTGGGCTTCAACAGGAAAAATGAAGTACATAATTACAATACCAGAAGAAAAAATGAAATTCATTTCGCCACATTAAAGTAGTCTGTAGCAGAAACGCCGGCCGAAGTGGCCGTGCGGTTAAAGGCGCTGCAGTCTGGAACCGCAAGACCGCTACGGTCGCAGGTTCGAATCCTGCCTCGGGCGTGGATGTTTGTGATGTCCTTAGGTTAGTTAGGTTTAACTAGTTCTGAGTTCTAGGGGACTAATAACCTCAGCAGTTGAGTCCCATAGTGCTCAGAGCCATTTTTTGTAGCAGAAACAGTGGTTCACAACGCTGCAACCAAAATTTTGATCATTTATCCATTGACATAAAATGCCTGACATACAGCAAAGTAAAATTTGAAACTAAACTGAAAACGTTTCTCTTTGATAACTCCTATTCTGCGGAAGATTATCTATTACTGTAATGTGTAAATGTTGATAGGTAGCAATTACTGACTAACATCTATCAGTCTTTAGTTAAAAAACGTAAAAACTAATAAAAGCTCAGCATGGAGGCATCTTTAAAAAAATGATGTCAATGTACAATTACTCGTTCTATATCACTAGGATTTATCGTGCAAGTGATAGATGGAACATGAAACTAAGTAACCATTGGTATATGGCAAAGCAAGGCACAGACTCGTGTACTTTGGAAACCTCAAAATTAAATACAAAGGAAAATCAAGTAGATGATCAAAGTAGACGTACATTGCAATTGTGCTACGTTTGGTTGTTCCTAAAAAACTGACAGAATTACTGGCGAGAAATATTCCGCGAAAAAATCAAATAGGCTACTTTTGGAAAGGTAGGTCTTCACATCTTACACAGGTTAGGTTATCATTACTAAAACGTTACGTACATGTTAAAGCAAAACATCGATTTTAAGGGGTCTTAAGTGTTTGAGACTATTTCCTTAATCACATTTATAGCATACCATAATGCTGGAAGATGTTTAAAAAAATGTTATCTTTTTTTACCCTGTCAGTTGCTGTTATTAGCCACACACAGAACGAATCACCTTCGGTAAGATTTCAAAATGAGATGATGGGTAAACTGCAGCGAGACTAATGCCCTGACAATCTAATAAAACAAAAACTATTCTGCATGGATGTATACGTCTATGCAGTTCCGTTTCTTTGATATTTCAATAATCATTCACTTCGTTTACAAGACACGATAGAATTCCGTGCTTCTTTCCTCATTTCCCACGTTTGTGGGCTAGCCGAGAACACGTAAGAAAGTTCTTGCAAACGTGAACACTAAAAATGTTCTGCATATGAGTTGCAAGCTGAATATGTAACGAGCAAGAAGCATTACCGATATCAGTAACCAAACAAGCATCCGAAATATAGCAACAAAAAAACAAGTTAATTTAAGGAGGTCAAATGTGTCATATTACTACAGTAAATACGCATTCAAGAACAGAAAAACGTTCGAAATTGCCTTCCTGGTACTATATTATTCACGTAAGTTCTATAATTTTTGGTATTTAAAACAACTGTTGCGCGCACATGACAAATAATGAACTAGCAGCAATCGTAAACAGTAGGCTGCTGATGTTTTGGGCCACTCAAAATGGCGTCAAGTGCCGCCCGCTCTGGCTCGTAAGTCTGTAGTGCCTCCTCCCTTCTTTTTTATCTCCATGAGACTGAAGCACAGTAAATGATATCTTTGACAGTGTGGTGCTAATGCAATGTAAAAAGTAAAGAGTTGCACAATAAATAAATATAAACGAAGTAAACAGGAAATACTTAAACACAAAACTGGAGCAGCCTGCCTACGTATTAATAAACAAAACCAATACAATAAAATAAAATTAGTACTTGACAAGGCTACTTCAGGAGGTATAAGAATGGAGAGTGATATACAAACCAACTAAAAGAAAGAATTATAGTTGTAACTACAGAACATATGAAGAATTTAAGCAATATCAGTAAGATAAACATAAATGAATAAATGAAGGAAAATGGAGGAGTGTTATTTGCAGCTTATTATGTCAGTACCTATGTCCAGTTAAGTGACGTCTTATGTAGAAAACTGCTAGAAGTGTCTACTACACTGCAGAGCTTGTCTCAAGTGTAACATGCTGACACTATGTATTCGGTAATGCCTGTTTCATTGTCTCCACTGAGAGTGGCTGGAAAACTTTTTTACAGCATGAGCGGTATCACACTTATCATCCTCAACTCACTTCACCCAACACCTCAGACTTAAATCGCCCCCCTCTGCAACAGAAGTAGATCACCTAGGTGTTACAGAACTTCAGATATTTCAGTGTAGGTCAGGCACTGCATTACAACTTATTATTGTTGTAAATTTAAAAATAATCAGTCCCATTCCGTCAGACTTACTTACACTCATCTTTCAACATATACTGTAGATCTAGTATGTGGCTTCATTCAGTGAAGCATATTCTACAAGTGCCAGCAGTTTCTCAATGGAAGAGATTTTTGCAGTCTGTCGGTAACACAATTAATGGTGAGGGAAATGCAGTAACTTTCTGGTTATTAATTTAATCAGCACCAAGTGCCTACAATACCGTGACATGGCTTTACAGAACGTATTTTACATAGATGTTTACAAAACGACTGCACATGAGTACACACGTAATAAGCTGAAAATGATTTGTTATTTTGTCTTCTTACATAAGAGAAGTGGCCATTGTGTCGCCAGTGATTCATAAGACGAGCTGTGGAAGGTTTGATATAACTTTGTGAAATACCCGGTAGTTGCTTTTTGTGATGTAGTGCGGCAATTGCTTCCTCGCTCATCATTTTGCAGACAGGGAAGCTCATGACCACAATGCAGCGACCTACTTTCCGTCACACTCCCAACAACCCATCTTTTCTCGTTGTAACACCCCCAAAACACAATTTATCGCTTAATACAGTTCTATTGCGCTTTGATGTGGTGCGACCATATAATACTTATACTTCGGCCACTTCATTTAAGAATAAACATCAATTATTTCCCAGTCCTTCACTATTTTTAATAATCTGCGGTTTTTACATCCCCTGCAATACTGAAACTATTAGTGCTAGAGAAAAATTAATAGGAGGGAATTTAGTTTAATTGTGTGGAAATTGGAGATTTGTGATAAGGACTATGGGACCAAACTGCTGAGGTCATCGGTCCCTAGGCTTACGCACTACTTTAACCTAACTTAAAGTAACTTACGCGAAGGACAACACACACACTCATGCTCGAGGGAGGACGAGGGGAGCCGAGCGAACCGCGACAAGGCGCCCTAGACCGCACGGCTACCCCGCGCGGCTTTAAATTTGCGCTGGGGAAACGTTTTTTCTAGGATACGCAGTTTGAGTTATTCGAGTAAGACAAAATAGTGAAATTTAATCATCCCCCACAACCCCCCTTCACAACCAACAATGGTCACACCCCACCGGTCAGAATTTTTGATGTCTTTCAGGTAACTCCGTCCCAACACTATGGAAAATTTTGGACTGCATGAATTTTTCCGCTAATCGTCGCAGTGTGCTCTTGGTCGACTGGGCTGTTGGCGGGGTGTGGATGACGCTGCGCGCCAACAGCGCGGACGGCGACCTCTCAGTCACGTGACGCGGACTGTGCCCCTGACCTGCTCTAGACTTAGCAGTCTACATAATGGCAGCGATATTTTCAAAACACACTGCTACTTAGAGCCCTATACAAGAGCACGGAACAGTGCTCAGTGTGGTAGAATAGACATTAATTATCAGAAAAAGGATAATAAAAAGTAGAGCAGGAATTACATGAATGTTTACTGCCACAATATTTGTTCAACCTCTATACAACAAGTTTTTGTGTGTCCATCCTTGTGACTGGAGGTCTGTGGAACAACAGTTATTAACTATTTTAAGAAAATGAAACACCTACACCCGTCGTTATGATGTCCTTTATTGTGTAGCTGCCAGTTTCAGCACTTTAATGCACAACCTTCAGGCCGTAGTTGATGCTGAAGGGGCTACTACCATTCCTATACACGATACATTAGCGGCTAAGATAACTAATTTATGCAGACCACCCGTAACTGTGCTGTTGTCTCTCCAAACATCAACTGTGAACTGGTTTGAGAAACATCAGTTACAGGTAGTCTGCATAGACCAGTTATGTTGACCACTGAAGCATGGTATATATGGATGGTGGTAACCCCTTCAGCATCAATTAAGGCCTGAAGATTGTGCACGGAAGCGCAGAAACTGGTAACTACACAATACATGACATCATAAGGACGGCTGTAGGTGTTTTCTATACGAAGACGTGAGAAACTAGCAATGAAAATGGCACGGGAAGTTCCATTCCGGAAATCGTTAGGGAATTCAATATTCTGAGATCCATATTGTCAAGAGCGCGACGCGAATACCATATTTCAGGCATTACCTCTCACCACAGGCAACGCACTGACCGACGGCCTTCACTTAACGAGCGAGAACGGCGGCCTTTTGATACAGTTGTCAGTGCTAGCAGACAAGCAACGCTGCGTGAAATAGCCGCAGAAATAAATGTGGGACGTGCGACGAACGTATCTGTTAGGACAGTGCGGCGAAATTTGGTGCTAATGGGCTATGACCGAAGTGAATTCCTTTACTAACAGCACAACATCGCTTGCAGCGCCTCTCCTGGGGTCGTGACCATATCGGTTGGATCCTAGACGACCGTGGGCTGAGTTTACATGGAATGGATTGGGTACTCTCGTCCAATTTAACCGATCATTGACACGAAATGGTTATGTTCGGCTACTAAGGACCATTCGTTTATGGACTTCATGATCCCAAACAAAGATAGGATTTTTATGGATGACAATGCGCTACGTCATCGGGCCACAATTGTTTGCGATTGCTTTGAAGAACATTCTGAACAATTCGAACGAATGATTTTGCCGCCCAATAGCTCGACATGAATCCTGTCGAATATTTATGGGACATATTCGAGGGGTCAGTTCGTGCGTAAAATGCTGCACCGGAGACACTGTCGCAATTATGGGCAGCTGTAGAGGCAGTATGGCTCTATTTCTGCAGGGGACTTCCAACGGCTTGTTGAGTTCCATACCACGTGTCCGCATCTCGTGGTCTAATGGATAGCATTGCTACCTCTGGATCACAGGGTCCCGGATTCGATTCCCGGCCGGGTTGGAGATTTTCTCTGCCCGGAGATTGGGTGTGTTATCATTCATCATTCGTGAAAGTAGCTAGACTGGGCTGTGTAAAGCTTGGGACTTTGTACGTGCGCTGATGTCCGCGCATTTGAGCGCCCTACAAAATCAAACATCATCATCGATGCCACGTCGAGCTGCTGCACTATGACGGGCAGAAGGAGGTCCGACACGTCAGTGTATTCACACCATTATAATACGAGCCGTCGTCGAAAAAGACGCACAGATAAAAATACTTTAAGTAGGTTAAGTACAGGATGTTCAGTAGATTTGTTATATAGCCAACATAAACGTCAAAATCAATAGATTTTGTATGGGAATTAAAAGAAGAAACTCAACAGCTTGACACCGTTTTCTAGGGTGAAAAATTTTTCATACCAGATACAGTTGGGTTTCTTATGTAACACACTTTCCTGAACATCAGATAAGAGTTCTTGCAGAAGGAGTGAGAATTCTATCCCTCAGCGTGGTTTAGAGAGCACGTTGCATTGCAGGTCTCCCTTGCAATTGATCACATGAACTGCTATCATGTACGAAGTAAGGATATGTGAAGCCAAGGAAATGGGCACTGTGATGTTCAAACTCATCTATTTGAGGCTTTCCCGGCCGGCAGAAGTGGCCGTGCGGTTAAAGGCGCTGCAGTCTGGAACCGCAAGACTGCTACGGTCGCAGGTTCGAATCCTGCCTCGGGCATAGATGTTTGTGATGTTCTTAGGTTAGTTAGGTTTAACTAGTTCTAAGTTCTAGGGGACTAATGACCTCAGCAGTTGAGTCCCATAGTGCTCAGAGCCATTTTGAGGCTTTCCGTATTATTTTGTCTGACACACGGACATAGCAAGTGAAGAGAGAAACAGGCAGGAACTGGAGAGAAGATAGAACGACGCCGTGAGCGGCGGCGCAGCTCGGCGCTGTATGTTTTGGCCGTCCTGCTGGGAGGCGTCGCGCATCTATTTGCGTCGCCTCTGCTAAGTAGGACACCCCACAAGCTGCATACTCAGAATAACGCAGCAATGTTGCCATTTCTAGCTCTCATCACAAAAGACGCTCCAAATTCGCAGTCTATACGTTATCGTCTTCATTTCATGTTACCACATCTGAAATTTTAAAATGAAGACGAAATACAGCTGGGACGGCTGCTCAACTATTAAAGTCGTCATTTCTAACCGACCCATCTTGAAATGATGCGCTCACGTTTCCAGACAATCATTGTAACGCAATCCCTAATAAAACTATCGGATGTTCGAATACTTCCAAGATTAGACACATCAAAGTCCTAGGAAAATAAAAAAAAATCATCTAATCCTTGCCTCATTTCAGTCCCTGTGTGCAGAATCATTCCGCCAAGAGGTACCTCCACAGGCAACAGCCTCTAATGCTAGAAAATTAGCCTTTTAAAAAGTCGGAGTTGTTAGTACTGATATCCTGTCGATTCATCCAAACTAAGGACACTTCAGTATTCGTACTTTACTAGTAATCCACTCCTGCAGAATATGTATTTCATAACAAAATTGTTCACCGGAATACAGGCATACAGAAACATAAGTCACTTAGGAATCAAATAAATATGAAGTGTAGAGAGAAAGACGAAATGGCTACATGAAAAACTGGGAGAAATCGAAAAATAAATTGTCGTTATGGGAGTGGTTCAGCATATAGAAAAGTAAAAGTAGCGTTAGATTAAATTAAAAACGAGGGCCTCAACATTAAGCGTGCAGTACGAATTCCTCCGTTAAGCGAGGATGAGAGAGCACATAGGAGGCCGGAGTACAATGAAGGTCTCCGTGAGGAGCAGGACCTGTCTGATGACGTGATAAAAGAAGAAACAGCAGTCGACAGGCAAGAGACAGGGGATCCAGTATTGGAGTCAGAATTTAAAAGCTCATATAGGGCATAATAAGGATTGATAACATTCCAAAGAAAGCAGTTGTTGAAAGGTGTGAAAATTACCGAACTATCAGTTTAATAAGTCACGGCTGCAAAATACTAACACGAATTCTTTACAGACGAACGAAAAAACTGGTGGAAACAGACCTCGGGGAAGATCAGTTTGGATTCCGTAGAAATATTGGAACACGTGAGGCAATACTGACCCTACGACTTATCTTAGAAGATAGATTAAGGAAAGGCAAACCTACGTGTCTATCATTTGTAGACTTAGAGAAAGCTTTTGACAGTATTGGCTGGAATACTCTCTTTCAAATCTGAAGGCGGTGGGGGTCAAATATGTTGTGGTTGGCAGGAGAGCCAACACCAGGCTACGAGAGGAAGCCGAAAGGCACGCGTTTTAGCTCACGCAGGCTGGCGTGAGGTCTGGAACAGGACAAGGAAATTAGAATTTAGAAAAAACGGACGTAGCTGGTGGAATACTTAACTTTAATCCATTAATGGTGAACGTCGCTCTTGACGGTACATTATTCACAGTATCAATAGTAACTGGTAATGGCGCCTTGCTAGGTCGTAGCAAATGACGTAGCTGAAGGCTATGCTAACTATCGTCTCGGCAAATGAGAGCGTATTTTGTCAGTGAACCATCGCTAGCAAAGTCGGTTGTACAACTGGGCGAGTGCTAGGAAGTCTCTCTAGACCTGCCGTGTGGCGGCGCTCGGTCTGCAATCACTGATAGTGGCGACACGCGGGTCCGACGTATACTAACGGACCGCGGCCGATTTAAAGGCTACCACCTAGCAAGTGTGGTGTCAGGCGGTGACACCACAAAATACAGGGAGCGAAACGCTATTTACAGTCTGTACAGAAACCTGGAAAAGCAGTTGAACGGAATGGACAGTGTCTTGAAAGGATGATATGAGATGAATATCAACAAAAGCAAAACTAGGATAATGGAATGCAGTCTAATTAAATCAGGTGATGCTGAGGGAATTAGATTAGGAAATGCGACACTTATACTAGTAAATGAGTTTTTCTATTTGGGGAGCAAAGTAACTGATGATGGTCGAAGTAGAGAGGATATAAAAAGTAGACTGGCTATGGCAAGCAAAGCGTTTCTAAAGAAGAGAATATATCGAACAATAATCGAATCGAATCGAATAATCGAGTATAGATGTAAGTGTCAGGAAGCCGGGAAAGACGAGAATCGAAGCGTTTTGAGATATGGTAGTATAGAAGAATGTTGAAAATTCAGTATACTAATAAGATACGGAATGAGGAGTTCGCAGAATCGACGAACAATGCGGTATATGGAAAACGCCAGTGCCTCAGCGATACAGATGGCCGTACCGTAGGTGCAACCACAACGGAGGGGTATCTGTTGAGAGGCCAGACAAACGTGTGGTTCCTGAAGAGGGGCAGCAGCCTTTTCAGTAGTTGCAGGGGCAACAGTCTGGATGATTGACTGATCTGGCCTTGCAACACAAACCAAAACGGCCTTGCTGTGCTGGTACTGCGAACGGCTGAAAGCAAGGGGAAACTACAGCCGTAATGCAGCTTTACTGTATGGTAAAATGATAATGGCGTCCTCTTTGGTGAAATATTCCGGAGGTAAAATAGTCCCCCATTCGGATCTCCGGGCGGGGACCACTCAAGAGGACGTCGTTATTACGAAACAGAAAACTGGCGATCTACGGATCGAAGCGTGGAATGTCAGATCCCTTAATCGGGCAGGTAAGTTAGAAAATTTAAAAAGGGAAATGGATAGGTTGAAGTTAGATATAGTGGGAATTAGTGAAGTTCGGTGGCAGGAGGAACAAGACTTTTGGTCAGGTGAATACAGGGTTATAAATACAAAATCAAATAAGGGTAATGCAGAAGTAGGTTTAATAATGAATAAAAAATAGGAGTGCGGGTAAGCTACTACCAACAGCATAGTGAACGCATTATTGTGGCCAAGATAGACACGAAGCCCATGCCTATTACAGTAGTACAAGTTTATATGCCAACTAGCTCTGCAGATGATGAGGAAATTGATGAAATGTATGATGAGATAAAATAAATTATTCAGGTAGTGAAGGGAGACGAAAATTTAATAGTCATGGTTGACTGGAATTCGAGAGTAGGAAAAGGGAGAGAAGGAAACATAGTGGGTGAAAATGGATTGGGGGTGAGAAATGAAAGAGGAAGCCGTCTGGTAGAATTTTGCACAGCGCATAACTTAATCATAGCTAACACTTGGTTCAAGAATCATAGAAGAAGGTTGTATACATGGAAGAATCCTGGAGATACTAGAAGGTATCAGACAGATTATATAATGTTAAGACAGAGATTTAGGAACCAGATTTTAAATTGTATGACATTTCCAGGGGCAGAAGTGGACTCTGACCACAATCTATTGGTTATGAACTGTAGATTAAAACTGAAGAAGCTGCAAAAAGGTGGGAATTTAAGGAGATGGGACCTGGATAAACTGACTAAACCAGAGGTTGTACAGAGTTTTCGGGAGAGCATAAGGCAACAATTGACAGGATGGGGGAAAGAAATACAGTAGAAGAGGAATGGGTAGCTCTGAGGGATGAAGTAGTGAAGGCAGCAGAGGATCAAGTAGGTAAAAAGACGAGGGCTAGTAGAAATCCTTGGGTAACAGAATAAATATTGAATTTAATGGATGAAAGGAGCAAATATAAAAACGCAGTAAATGAAGCAGGCAAAAAGGAATACAAACGTCTCAAAAATGAGATCGACAGGAAGTGCAATATGGCTAAGCAGGGATGGCTAGAGGACAAATGTAAGGATGTAGAGATTTATCTCACTAGGGGTAAGATAGATACTGCGTACAGGAAAATTAAAGAGACCTTTGGAGAAAAGAGAGCCACTTGTATGAATATCAAGAGCGTTGATGGAAACCCAGTTCTAAGCAAAGAAGGGAAAGCAGAAAGGTGGAAGGAGTATATAGAGGGTCTATACAAGGGCGATGTACTTGAGGACAATATTCTGGAAATGGAAGAGGATGTAGATGAAGATGAAATGGGAGATACGATACTGCGTGAAGAGTTTGACAGAGCGCTGAAAGACCTGAGTCGAAACAAGGCCCCGGGAGTAGACAACTCCATTGGAACTACTGACGGCCTTGGGAGACAAAACTCTACCATCTGGTGAGCAAGATGTATGAGACGGGCGAAATACCCTCAGACTTCAAGAAGAATATAATAATTCCAATCCCAAAGAAAGCAGGTGTTGACAGATGTGAAAATTACCAAACTATCAGTTTAATAAGTCACAGCTGCAAAATACTAACGCGAATTCCTTACAGACGAATGGAAAAACTGGTAGAAGCCGACCTCAGTGAAGATCAGTTTGGATTCCGCAGAAATATTGGAACACGTGAGGCAATACTGACCCTACGACTTATCGTAGAAAATAGATTAAGGAAAGGCAAGCCTACATTTCTAGCATTTGTAGACTTAGAGATGCTTTTGACAATGTTGACTGGAATACTCTCTTTCAAATTCTAAAGGTGGCAGGGGTAAAATACAGGGAGCGAAAGGGTATTTACAATTTGTACTGAAACCAGATGGCAGTTATAAGAGTCGAGGGGCATGAAAGGGAAGCAGTGGTTGGGAAGGGAGTAAGACAGGGCTGTAGCCTCCCCCCGATGTTATTCAATTTGTATATTGAGCAAGCAGTAAAGGAAACAAAAGAAAAAATCGGAGTAGGTATTAAAGTCCATGGAGAAGAAATAAAAACGTTGAGGTTCGCCGAAGACATTGTAATTCTGTCAGAGACAGCAAAGGACTTGGAAGAGCAGTTGAATGGAATGGACAGTGTCTTGAGAGGAGTCTATAAGATGAACATCAACAAAAGCAAAACTAGGATAATGGAATGTAGTCGAATTAAGTCGGGTGATGCTGAGGGAATTAGATTAGGAAATGAGACACTTAAAGTAGTAAAGGAGTTTTGCTATTTGGGGAGCAAAATAACTGATGACGATCGAAGCAGAGAGGATATAAAATGGAGACTGGCAATGGCAAGGAAAGCGTTTCGGAAGAAGAGAAATTTGTTAACATCGAGTATAGATTTAAGTGTCAGGAAGTCGTTTCTGAAAGTATTTGTATGGATTGTAGCCATGTATGGAAGTGAAACATGGACGATAAATAGTTTGGACAAGAAGAGAATAGAAGCTTTCGAAATGTGGTGCTACAGAAGAATGCTGAAGATTAGATAGGTAGATCACATAACTAATGAGGAGGTATTGAATAGAATTGGGGAGAAGTTTGTGGCACAACTTGACAAGAAGAAGGGACCGGTTGGTAGGAAATGTTCTTGGGCACCAAGGGATCACAAATTTAGCATTGGAGGGCAGTGTGGAGGGTAAAAATCGGAGAGGGAGACCAAGAGATGAATACACTAAGCAGATTCAGAAGGATGTAGGTTGCAGTAAGTACTGGGAGATGAAGAAGTTTGCACAGGGTAGAGTAGCATGGAGAGCTGGATCAAACCAGTCTCAGGACTGAAGGCAACAACAACAATATATTAACCAACGATTGCTGACGCGCTGCGATGTTGAAGGTTCTTAAATGCGTTCCTTCCTTTGGTATCGACCAAAACTAGTGGTCTGTACCCAAGCCAGGAACAGCATTCCCTTTTGCAATATCCCACCGAATTCCATTGTTGCCACAACACGTTCGGTTCAGCACATTACACCAGGGAGGACCACACACGTTCACATAAGGAAATAAGTATCATCATAAAACCTTCACCGTCTCACTGTAGAGCTAGACTTAGGCCGCGAAGGCAATCGGGGTAATAAGTGCGACTGCCACCTTACCCAACTGCCCTCTTTGTCAGTGCATTGCGCGTCGCTTACGAATCGAGCAGCACTAACAGTAGACCTCCGACACAGCTGTTTTACTGTTACTTGGCAAGATTTGCATCTTTCTGCTGATTATGGGATTTTAATTTCTTTTGCATATGTTGGTATAATCCACTCTGAAAAGTTACTGCAGGAGCATCCTTTCCGAACGAGGTAACGCAGTGCTTAAGGCACTGTAAACGCTTTCTGAGGAGCGGAAGTTCAGGTTCCCGTCTATTCATCCATATCTAGATTTTACCGGGTTGGTTCGTTTGGAAACATGGCCGACTTCCTTCCCCATTCTTGCCGATTCCAAACTGGTACTCCGTTTCCAATGACATAGTCGCTACGAAGCTTACACCACTGTCAGCAGCATGATAGGTGAGATTAAATGCTTGTGCGTAACAGCCTGACGAATCTTTCTGTCGTTTAACAGTGCACCTGAGCTGTAACGGTGCAGTATTGTCTGGCGATTGACGAATGCAGTACGTTATACGAGTACACTTCCGTAAATTCAGTTAAGTCGTAAGTCTACCAATATGAAGATCGCCATTGATATTTTCCAGACGTTTTTAGTCCGCGATAAAATGCCTAACAGTAGACGTAGTTAAAAGTAGCTCTTGGCCTGGATATACATACTAAATTAGAACTCACGCACGCCTATCGACTCCTGATGGGAAAGACTGCGTGGAGGATTCTCAGCGTGACGAATGGGAACTGCTGTGTTGAAAACGACTGCACTACGGTCTTAAAACCATTTCCGGATAACAATCGTCTTATGTTTTTATCAGATACAGATAATTATAAAACAATAAATGTCTAAATTGCAAAATTTTACTTTTTACCACACTCGAAGAACGAGGGCTCCTATAAATCGAACGTGAAGTTCACATAACTGAAATAAATGCTATTGTCCCTATATCCCATGTCTTCCACTACAGAAGCGCGAAGTATCTTCTGAATAACAGAGGTAGCCTAGACGTCATGCAAGAAACAGCCCATCTGTCGACTTCTCAGTCCAAACCGTACAATCTTAGTATCGCAGAGAAGGTGTCTGTTTTATACCCACGAGTATAACGTTATCGGAAGATCCTTGGTGCCTAACAGTTGAGACATAAGCGTTGTTATTGTGTATACAATTAGTCTCTCGTTGTGAGACTCTGAAACTTGCTTAAAGAGACAATATTTTGGCTCATATCACTTGTCTGCCGCGACAGACAAGTAGCCAGTCACCAATAAGTGCAAGGCGGGCAAGATGGCTGATAACTCCATCTCACCCATCCCAGAAGAGCCCCCGCCGTTATACACAGCGAGTGCGATAAGTATCCTTCCATTGTACATATTTAGTATTTTCAGCAGAAAAAAAAGAAATTTAATTTGGCACTTAAAACTCCTGTGATTTATTTTAGGATGTCACAGTATGTACAGCCTATAAATTTACTGTATTTTGGAGGAGATTTACTTTCTGTGGTGAAGTGATTAATGTCACTGAACACCATGGGTTTCCAAGGCACCAATACCTTCCACTTCTTTGTGGTCAATCTTGAAGTTCTATCTTTTTGTTCGAATGGTAACAGAGTGCATGTGAAATTTCATCTTTTCATTGATGATGTGGCCCTGTGTTTTCCGGTGATAAATATGTAGGTGTTACGCTGTAACTACAGGTAACAAGAAGTGTTACACGAGCTGTAGATTTTGCAATAAGCCTCGGTGTTTCCCATTTTAAGCATGCGTTCATATCAAGTTCTCTAGTTTAAATTAGAAATTATCGCAGATTTAATTTTGGCTTCTGTAGCTGGAGTGTGATGATTTTCATTTAATGGAAACAATTTTTGTTACAGTATATTGCACCCCTCTGGAATTTGTATACCATTAGCCTTTGAATCAATTTCTATGGACAAAATGTAGCTACGGGGGCGCAGAGCTAGTTCATTGAACATATAAATAGTCAATTTATTGATCCAGAAGTGTTTTGTTAGCTGAATAAGCATTCGGAGAACTTTTTGTTTTCCTAGCGTGACTAATTTCGTAGTCAGCGATTACGAAGTTGCATTATATTACCAAATTTGTATTTCGATCAACTGAAAATCTTTCCCAGTTCTGTGTTGAAATAGTAAGAAAATTATGTTGTCCCAGTTCTTCGTTCAAACAGTGGGAAAACCATTGAAAATGTAATTCTCTCTTATGGGTGTACTGCCACGTCTAAATACAAAATATTTTAAATTCTGAAACCAGTTGCAGCGGCCATCCTCATGAAGTATGTTTGAGCTAACGGTGGATACATTAAATATCGCGTCTCTGTCGATGTCTTGGACCGCCACCGTCATTATTCGCTGTTTTTATTATCTCTGCAAACATCACTGCTCTGCCGGAACAATAAGGAAAGCTGTTCGTCTATGTCGAATCTTAATTCATCTATATCCCTATTTGCATAGTTTGTGCATGGTCTGGAGGCGTGCTCAGATAACCTGATGGATAAGGCACCTAGTTGCGGAAAGCAGGGAATTCAGATAAGAGTCCCGGTCTGGAACAAATTTCTATTGTCACAACTAATTTATTATAAATTTTATTTCAGTCTCATATATCATGTTGCATTTTTAGATTGCCTCGGTTGCAGTGAGTAGAGAAAATCACGAAAATAAATCCAGCAGTCAGTGATATGTGAGTGAAAGAAAACAGCTTGGACGGGCAACTTGGATAGACGGTGTCGAGGCATATTGCACTCGATAAACTGTGATGGACCGCCTTTGGCAGTTGGAGGCAGGTAATGCTCACACGAAGGTGGCCTATTGACTAAATGTTTGCCATCCTTGTTAATACATCGTAGACATTACTAGTTCTACACAAAGAAGGTGCAACCAAATAGTATGCTTGACGGTGGCCGATATTTGGCGTTATGCATTCCAACGAAAGATGCGCGATTGAAGGCCTGTGGTGCTGGAAGCGCGATATCATCGAGTTTTGTCGCGTGCTGTCCAAAGAACGTTTCTGGAAATGATGGCCAGCCATATGTGAGTGACTCGCCGTTTATCTGCAGAGAATACAGTACCATGTGCACTACACTGTCTAGGAACGGAAAGCCATTCTCTTCACTGATACGTCCCGACATAACTTGCAATGTTACAGCGGTCTTTTGGTTTTGCTGAAGTGTGCAGCTTGTCACTAATCATAGAGGCAGTGTCTGAGGGGCGGTATATCTTCAGATAGAACGATAAACCTTTAAGTCTTTCCAAGTGAAGAGCAGACTGCGCACGTCTCTCGGGATAACTTTCCTCATGCTTTAAGTGTACCTCATACTTGTTCAATATGTCTTTTTAATCCAAAAAAGCTGATTAAGCTCCACAACAGTGGGTTCGCCTCGCTGCAAACTAATCAGTGCGTGGAGTGGTCAGCAGATGTGACAGATGTGCCGTTTGCTTGCAGGCCGCCTTTCCAGACACTGAAAGCAGTTTTACAAGCTTTTAGACTTGTCTGTGTAAAGAGCTGATAGATGACTGAAAACATCTCACATGGCTGTACATAGCAGAAGCTACACTGGGTACTGAGTCACTTGCGCTGAACAAAAGTGATGCATCCAATTTGCTTACATTGATCGAGTTCTGACATTGGACAAACATTATTTTTCTTGAATTATGTTGTATTTTGGTGTACCATTTAATGTCTTCCATAATTTGCAGAAGTTTCACCACGCTCGACGCACATTTTTCAGTTATCGTTATTTTTTATTCAGAGCAACCCTATTATTATGCAAGTTACAGATACCACTGGCAGTTACATCTTTTTGAAGATTCTTTCAGACTTACAAGGGGAGGCTACGACGTTTGGAACGCGGATTTACTGCAAACTTCGTACACTCGTAGTACTCCACGAGGACAACAAAATGTATAAGCAGTAGCGCGTTCTTCTCAAGCGTTATTGAGAAAATCACAAGATAATTTAGGTCGTCAAATATATACTTGTGCGTGGCAATTTTTACCATGAAGCGCCGGCAGCCGAGTGGTTAGCGTTCAATTACACGTATTTTTCCCATTACATCAACTATAATATAAATAGTAAAGAAAATGATTGTGTTAGAAATAATTTAAAAAAATCTGACGAGCGGGACTCGATCCAGCTACCCAGCGGTTACGGGGCTTGAACGATAACCATTTTTTAAAATCTCATTTTGTTCGCTTTCGTTCGTTGCATCTGCTCGGGGTGGACGTCGTAAGACATCCGCTTAAGTTCGTTGTTGATCGATTAACACAGTTTTTTTTTTTTTATTATTACAGAGGGCTGCTAACCCTCTGACCGAACACGCTGAGCTACCGTGCCGGCACCACTCGGGTGACGGCGCTTCATGGTAAAAATGGCCACGCACAGGTGTATATATATATATATATATATATATATATATATATATATATATATATGTGTGTGTGTGTGTGTGTGTGTGTGTGTGTGACGACCAAAATTATCTTGCGATTTTCTCAATAACGCTTTAACACTTGAGAAGTACGCGCTACTGCTTACACATTTTGTTGACCTAATGGAGTACTACGAGTGTACGAAGTTTGCAGTAAATCCGCGTTCCAAGTTCCAAACGTCGTGGCCTCCCCTTGTTAGTTGCTTCTTTCATCTTTTCTGAGACTCATTGGGCACTGGTCTGAATGAATCTATTGTTCAGTATACAGTCACTGGAGACTGAACGTTTACTGTGAACTGTTGTGAAGTATTGGTTTTATTTTAGCACACTAATCGAACTGTGTTCTTTCCATTTAGAGATCAACTTCCATTGCTTCAGTGCCATAGTGGTTGTGATACGAAGTAACCACTTTTCAGTCTCGTCCAGTCTAACGACATTGCTGTGAAAATTCCAATCAAAGCTGGGAGCTAATGCAGGACACTGATCAGCCATTATAACATACGTTTTATACCGCGTCAATCCCCTTGCCCAGGAAAATAGTTGCCACTCGTATTCGAGTAGATTCAACCAGGCCTTTTAAAACTGCAAGTACACGATGACAACTATTGGCGGATGGGCCACATATTTCCTGTTTAATACAAGGACATAACATAATCTCTAGTGCTTCATCGCCATGCTTCCCACCTAATGAAGAACCCGTGTACTTACTGTATTTAGACAGTTCAATGTTCGATAGATTTTTATTACAGTTTGTATCAAAATTATGTAGATAAAATCAATTTACGGGCCTCATATACGAGGGCGTGCTGAAAAGTAATGTCTAAGATTTTTTATATGAAAACTCTTTAAGCTTTTTCAATAAAACAGACGTTCGTCAACTTTATATTTTGAATGCCTGCTATCTGTTCTTTCGGGTATGTCCGAACTGATACACCTCGATGGGCTATGAATCCACAATCATAAGTCCAGATGCACATTTACTTTTGACCCCCAGCGAGCACGGAGGACCATTGATGGGGACTGCGGGTAAGTGGTAACGCTAGGTGGGAATATGAGTCGGCCGAGGAGCGTGCCGAGATATTCCGCACGTTTGCGATGAACAGTGTGTCCAGGTGGCGCAGTGTTCCACGCAACTGTCTAGGGGTCTAGTAAGCAGGAGCTCCCGTGTCCAAGTCCCAGTCCGACACACATTTTCACTCGTCGCCACCGACTCCGCATTAAGTCTCGCTGCAACTGGTATCATCAGATTTTTCCCTTTCTTTTCATTTCTCACCTCCGCCTTCAACTTACATAATAACCAAGACTGTACTAACGAGTGTCATTTCGTTCGGCACAACAAGAAGTACAACTGGAATTTCTAACCTCTTAAAGAGGGACCTACAAGAAACTACGGCGGATGAACGCCACATATCGAAACCGTCCCGTCTCCTCTATAACTCTTTTGTTACGCAACCTTCCTTTCTACAATAACCTATGAAACCTTCCTTTAGGATTTCTATCTCTTGCTTAATAATAACAAATGAAATCTTCCCTTTGAAATTAATTCTCTTTCTCAATAATAATAAGTGCAATCTTCGCACACAAATTTAAATGCTGCTTATTAAAAGTGATTTGCTGATTATTTCGACGAAACATAGAATGTGTCGTCGTCGTGGCCCTCAGTCGTTACTTGCAATAACCCAAAACTGTTCCTTACCTTTTTTACTGTTACTGGATCGCCATCTGACTGCTACATCAAACTGCGACATTAATATACTTACTCTGTTTTACTATACTCTATTAGCTGCTGGTGGGCTGTCATGATAAGTGGCTGTATTTATTACCAAAGCTGACGTTATTCTTTAATAGCAAAGCTGAGGTTATTCTTTAATTAATTTGACTGAAGTTAAGTAATTCATAGTTAAACTTTTTCTTGACAACAATAAAATTTTGCAAAGTTTTACGTTGATGGTTTTTGGGATGCATTATAATCAGTAATGCAATTTTGCTGGCAAAATTTAATTATATTCTGAAAACGATTCTTCAAATATTTACTGTTGGTAATGAAATGATTTTACAAACGTTCAAACGGGACTTACTTTTTAAAATAATCTTACAACTAGCATTGCGCAAATATACCTTCAGTAGCCTTGAGTTTCTCAAAAAAAAAAAAAAATAATTCAATAATATTAGTTCCTCTTATGATAATAGCTGATGTCTCTGTACATCCTTTTATAATCTCTTGTAAATCATATCTGGTGGCTGGCAGGCACACCGCTCCTCTCAACCTCTCGCTTCAGGCCTGCTACCGAATCGCTTCACATCTCGCTTACTGCTGATTTCCTACGAACGCTAAAGTGCGGTCTCTCCCGCCAACAATGCTTTCTGCTGCAGACAATCCCTGCTACCATTCCAAAATGCATCAATGCGCCGTCTTTCCCGCTCTTTTCTTAAAATGTATCCATACGCGGTCTCTCCTGCCTTTTTTAAAATTATATCAATGTGCGGTCTCTCCCGCCAACAATACTTTGGTGCAAACATTCCCTGCTACCACAATTATTTTCAAAATGACAAATATTAATTATTCTTACTTCATCCTATTAATAAAATATAAACATTTTTCATAAATTGTGGTTTGACAATAAACAATAGAAATATACACGTCTTACAATATCATTCTCATGTTTCGTTATTGTACAGTTATTGCTATCCCCTGAAGTTATGGGTAATCCCAGAAAATTGTCCAATGAGCCGCTAGTATGTGGAAATATACAAAATGTATTCATCATTATCTAGCAACTAAGTAAAGAATAAAAGTTACTGAACTTAGCTGTTTCAGAAACTCAGTAATATGTTTCCTCCATTCTTAGCCTTGTGGGAGTGACAATCCTTTTTAAAAATGCCGTGTTCAGTGGGAAAGTCATGAGCCACTAATAAATGAAAGTAATTATGAATATCTGCTGCAGGCACAGCGTGTAAGCATTGCAGTCACTCACTTATTGAAGAACGCTTCCCCTGATATAGTGACAAGGAATCCCTTAAATGCGAGGTCGCAAGTTTAGCCTTCTTTTGAGTAAGGCTCATTAGAAAGTATGTGTTAACAATTATGACAGGAAAAATATTTGCTGCCAATGACTCACCATGTGCATCCGGAGGGCGACAGAAAATGAGTATCCGGAAGGAGCAGAGATCACCCTTCTATGGGGTGTATGTATTTCACTTCACATAATAGGCATCGTCGACGTTCAACAAATGTTCCAAACAAACCATTTACTGGCACATGAACATAGAATGAAAAATGGCGCGCCACATTGATCATAAAGATTTGCACCATCAAGATGGAAGGCGAAGTCCTTGTGAGTTACAAACGTGCAGGGAGTTCAGTCAGTTATCCACTCTTAAAGAATGCATATAAAATCATATTGGTGTAACGGGAGTGACGAGAACTCTTGGACTGTGATGACAAGCAAACGAACACGAAACAATCTGTCGTAGAGCTTCTCGTGAAATTGGCCATCCTTTAAGGCTAAACTGCAGATAGTGCGATAAAATGTTTTATAGGCACACAAACATCCAGAGGCTGAAATTATCCAGTGGTTCCAAGTGCTATGACCTGCAATGTCACGCGCTTTTCAGGAGGGATAGTTTGCTCTAAAGGAATATGATGTTTATACGCTGACCAGGAATCAACCGAAAGCAAGTTGATGGCCAGAAGCAGTGCTTTTACCAAAGCTGTAGTTTTCTGTTGCACCCTTTTTCCCAACTCTTCCTTGTTCTGACGTAAATATTCCCTGCGGTCCTTGCACACGAGAAAGAATCATGGGGGACAAAGCATCTCCAGCTTTTCGCTGCAAAATTAATAACTTTCGAGCCATTTTTATCATCCAGGTTAACAGTCGGCATATTTGTATACCAATGCGTTAAGACACAGATGTTAGTTGATATTGATACAACTTTCTTGGTATCTCTAATACCCAGTGTTGCTTTCATGTGCATTTCCTCTTCAAATCAGTAGGTCGGAGTTGAAAGCAAATTTCTTACTGATCGATGGGATAAGTTTGTTTATCTTACCTACAAATTTACGTGCCGATTCCACAGTTTGCTGTGCATCGTCATGTTGGCGCTTTCTTTGGTACTTCGTCATCTTATGTCTTCTAATTCTGTAACACTGTCTGAAGTTATACAACCGTCCACTGCTTCCCTTCAAATCACAGTAATCTATGTCGAACGCAATCTGATGTGCATAACGTAGTAGGTCTCTATCATGCACATTTTGCTCATTATATTCAGCATTCTTGAAACGCGCAAATACGAGGATTTTTAACAAGTGCACCATGCCATCCATAGTCTGTCTTATGCACTACATGTTCATATTGTAAGGCCGCTCATAACCTCGCCGTTGAACGCACATAAACCACAATACAAACACACACATACACACACACACACACACACACACACACACAATAGTTCTCTCTCTCTTTGAGAACTTCATTCTTGATTTATTCGTCTACGTTATTCGAAATCTGTTCATAATTTTTTTTTTTTTTACTATGGTACGGATGATCTTCCATGTACGTAATTATGTTTATTATCCGTTCTTTGGGCAACGACGGTCTTTTACTACGTGCCACTGGAAACGGTATTCGTGGCTCCCTGTCCGACAAAAATGACGAACTACATGGCTAGACACCTGTTTCAATATTACTTTCCCTTGTTAAGCACGCATCGTCATCACTGTACGCCTCATGTACATTGTCCGCACAGTTGCGCGTATACAACACCACACATTCCACTGACTCATCTTGCAGAAACGCTAATACTTTATCCGCCACTTATTTCTCACTCTGCAAAATTTCTTGGTTTCGTTTTTGACCAAATGTCAACTTCGGCAACCGTTGTTGCGTAGCTGGAAGAACGTATAGTATGGCCGACCTGTTGACTTCACCAGGCTCAGCTTATAGTTAGCCACTTCCAGCTATTCTTCTTCCATCTGACACATGACTCTGTACCTCAGCACTGAGGTGGTAGCAAAATTCCCGTTACTTTTTGGACATAGCCCCTAAAGACTTTCCTATCCTGCATTTCAGGGACATCAGGTTTCATCGTCCACAGCCCTGAATGAATCTTTAACTTGAAACTGACGAGGAGATGGCTGCAGGCTCAAAAGAACTTCTGAAGGACCTGTGCCATTATGATAAAAGACGGCTATTAACATTGTACCCGACTCCTATTAGAACAGGCAGCACTCGTAAGATTTGGAAAGAAGCTTAAGTGGTAGCCATACTGAAACCAAGGAAAGTAGATGACAACCCAAGAACTCCAGATTAAGCTCCTTACTTTCCACCCCATTCAAATTGTTTGAAAAGATCGTAACAACTAATCTCATATGTGAGAGCTGTATTTTTTTTTTCAGGCTAAGCATGCTCAGAGGCGACAGCGATTGTGATTATGTGTTGGAAGTTACAAGCAAGGTCGAAAAAAGATGCAGACCTAACTACAGTGCGGATCTGTATATAACGACTTCACCTCAGTCTACGATTTAGTATGGCTTGAGGAAATTCATAGCTAACTAAGTTCGTCAGATGCTACTTGCGCGCTTATACATACGTTACCGACCATGGTACCACACACTTTTATATATGGACAAGTACAATGCGGTGACTTCTGTGCTTTATGAGGCTACTTCACGCTGCCTATACAAGGCATTGAAGCAGTGCTCTCTTTTCATAAAACCTCCTCCACTCAGCTTCTCAGCCCACCAAAGATGATCCAGGTGCATTGATAAACTGACTGCGGTAATTCATATAGATATTTAATCCAAAAATAACAACCTGCTACAGCTGCGCTCACGTTCCACTCTGCCAATTGCAATTTATATTTCAGTAGTTCACTAGTCAAGTCGAGATGCATAGTTATTGAGGAATTTCTTGCCTGACATTTCACGTACCTTCGCATAGAGTTCCATCACAAATATGTGACACATACACTACTGGCCATTAAAATTGCTACACCAAGAAGAAATGCAGATGATAAACGGGTATTCATTGGACAAATATATTATACTAGAACTGACATGTGATTACATTCTCATGCAATTTGGGTGCATAGATCCTGAGAAATCAGTACCCAGAACAACCACCTCTGGTCGTAATAACGGCTTTGATACGTCTGGGCATTGAGTCAAACAGAGCTTGGATGGCGTGTACAGGAACAGCTGCCCATGCAGCTTCAACACGATACCACAGTTCATCAAGAGTAGTGACTGGCGTATTGTGACGAGCCAGTTGCTCGGCCACCATTGAGCAGACGTTTGCAATTGGCGAGATATCTGGAGAATGTGCTATCCAGGGCAGCAGTCGAACATTTTCTGTATCCAGAAAGGCCGTACAGGACCGGCAACATGCGGTCGTGCATTATCCTGCTGAAATGTAGGGTTTCGCAGGAATCGAATTAAGGTTAGAGCCACGGATCGTAACACATCTGAAATGTAACGTCCACTGTTCAAAGTGCCGTCAATGCGAACAAGAGGTGACCGAGACGTGTAACCAATGGCACCCCATACCATCACGCCGGGTGATATGCCAGTATGGCGATGACGAATACACGCTTCCAATGTGCGTTCACCGCGATGTTGCCAAACACGGATGCGACCATCATGATGATGTAAACAGAACCTGGATTCATCCGAAAAAATGACGTTTTGCCATTCATGCACCCAGGTTCGTCGTTGAGTACACCATCGCAGGTGCTCCTGTCTGTGATGCAGCGTCAAGGGTAACCGCAGCCATGGTCTCCGAGCTGATAGCCCACGCTGTTGCAAACGTCGTCGAACTGTTCGTGCCGATGGTTGTTGTCTTGCAAACGTCCCCATCTGTTGACTCAGGGATCGAGACGTGGCTGCACGATCCGTTACAGCCATGTCATCTCGACTGCTAGTGATACGAGGCCTTTGGGATCCAGAACGGCGTTCCGTATTACCCTCCTGAACCCAACGATTCCATATTCTGCTAACAGTCATTGGATCTTGACCAACGCGAACAGCTATGTCGCGATACGATAAACCGCAATCGCGATAGGCTACAATCCGACATTTATCGATGTCGGAAACGTGATGTTACGCACTTCTCCTCCTTACACGAGGCGTCACAACAACGTTTCACCAGGCAACGCCGGTCAACTGCTGTTAGTGTATGAGAAATCGGTTGGAAACTTTCGTCATGTCAGCACGTTGTAGGTGTCGCCACCGGCGCCAACCTTGTGTGAATGCTCTGAAAAGATAATCATTTGCATATCACAGCATCTTCTTCCTGTCGGTTAAATTTCGCGTCTGTGGCACGTCATCTTCGTGGTGTAGCAATTTTAATGGCCAGTAGTGTATTTTATTATGCACACAAACGCTTCTTGAAAAAAGCACTTGTTCTCGTTCACTTTGCTCAACTATATGTTAAGCAGCTTGTAACACATAAATACGGGCGGTTCTTGAGTCAAGGTTGGGGCGTTGTTGAGTATGGAGGAGTAAGGGTCGGATATGCGTGGGTAGTAAATTCATCGAGATGGGTAGTTCTGCAGCAGAAACGATCATATGGCGTCCATCACTTGAGGGGGTGCACAGGACAAACCTCTGCGCGCGAGAGGCATCTGGAAACCCATGATTGCACATGATATTCCAGAAATAGGGAGTACCTACCTCAGCTGAGCCAGCAACACGTGAGCAAGAAACTTTCATAGCAGCGTGTCGAATAGTATATTATTGAGCTACTAGCACAGCAGTCCTATCCCATGCTGTCATTGTAGAAAGCTGCAATACTGCACGTACTGCCGTCTTCTGATATGTGTCTGTCTCACTCAGACACGTTGCATCCAATTCTACAGGACCCACTACTGTTCAGGTAGCTGTTACTGTCTGTATTGTTAATGCGTTATTCAGCAGACGTATCCGAATAATTCCCTTGGTCTCAACATCCTGTTATGGTCGCCACTTATTGAGTTGCCAGTTATATTATTTCATCATAGAAGCTTTGCTAAATTGTATTTCTCTAATTACTGAGCCAGAGGAAGAAGAATTTAAATTGGTTAATCTCATTGATATGGTAAGATGGATTTTGTTGAACGCCATTGATTATGTATTCTTCTGAACCGGATAAGAAACATAAAAAACAACTACTCTGACATATTGTGTGACACTATATTTACTATCAATTACAGTAATCAAAAATGAATAATAAGTTCGCAGAAATATCTACTAGACTGACGGTCATGACTCACAAAGACATTCTGTAGTTGGTGTCTTTTTTCGATCATTGTTTCACGCATCCATTGTTAGTCAGACTCTATATTTAGGTTATTGATCCGGTTTACAAAGATTCATCTGTTATGCAAATAAGTACTGAAGATGATTAACCATTTTTAATATGTGATTTTATGAACTGACAAGATTCATACAATCTTTGTCTAAGCTGACTATCTCATATTTTACGATATTTGTAAAACGGTGTACCTGGGAGAAAGTTTGTTGAATTTCAGAAGATAGCTTTCTCGAGGCACCTTCCGAGGCGTTTCCTACTGGGAATTGTGGAGGATTTCTGGGACGCTACCGCTCTGAGTAAACGAAGAAATTTCTTTCACTCGTCCGTAAATCTAACTTTATAAAGGCTCAACAATTACGATTGGTTGACGATATGCAACGCAATATCATCACCTTTTTTAATCTATTGATGATCTTTTCTTTACAGTTTCTTTACCGCAGATGTCATCACGCGATAATCATCTACAGGACTTCTTTCGTGCCTGTTTACCCACACTGGTGTGAGTACCCTGTATATGGTTCAAATGGCTCTAAGCACTTTGGGACTTAACATCTGATGTCATCATTCCCCTAGAATTTAGAACTACTTAAACCTAACTAACCTAAGGACGTCACACACATTCATGCCCGAGGCAGGATTCGAACCTGCGACCGCAGCAGCAGTGCGGTTCCGGACTGAAGCGCCTAGAACCGCTCTGCCACAACGGCCGGCTACCCTGTATATAAACACGTTGATGGGGACCAGCGTACACACACACACACACACACACACACACACACACACACACACACACACACACACAAACGCGCGCGTGTGCCGTTCACATGTACCTGAACTCCGTAGGTAGAGGAACCCAAGTCGCTGATGTGTTTCCTGACATCTGGGAGACAGTAGATGTTTTTCTTTAGGGATGCCTAATAAAGGAATTATTAGCTTGTGGAATGTCAGAGCAAGTATTTGATCAATATGAGGACACATTGGCGAACAGAATTCAGTAGTTAAGCTTCGTCAAAAGCGGCCGTAACAAGAAGACCAGTCTAGCAGTCCAGGGAAGCGTCGCAGGACCGTTAATATGGAAGCAATGGTGGCGCTGTCGAGGACACGGCAATGGCGTTCGTCTGACATGATTTGGAGAAGATTGTATGTGAGGCTCTTCCAAATATCGTCGAAACAGCGTTACTTATTAATTATGTTCATTTAAGTGTAACGATAAAAATTTCGCTTTATCATATTGAAGTGTTTCCACGATAAAAAGCTGCCAAATCGGGTTGATTACTCCATTTCAGGAACAAAATGCCCTCAGTTTCATATCAGAATAAGCAATTCATTCCAGACTCTCAAAATATACTATCTGTCAATCACGGCCGGCCGGTGTGGCCGTGCGGTTCTAGGCGCTTCAGTCGGGAACCGCGTGACCGCTACGGTCGCAGGTTCGAATCCTGCCTTGGGCATGGATGTGTGTGATGTCCTTAGGTTAGTTAGGTTTAAGTAGTTCTAACTCTAGGGGACTGATGACCTCAGATGTTAAGTCCCTCAGTGCTCAGAGCCATTTGAACCATTTGTCAATCACGTCGGCAGATCTTAGAATAGATATTATTTCCATAATATCGTTGGTCGACTCTATTGATATCTTACAACTAGATATAATAAATGAAATTAAAACATGGAACTGTAGAACATAAAACCAGTAGGATGACTTTTGTTAAATGTTTTTGAATAAGTTTTAATTGTTGTATCGAAAAGTGTTTAGATAGTTAACATGTGTATGCTGGTCGCTGGTCGAGTGTGACGTGAAATTTGATCTTCTCTCCGCGTTCGGAAGGATAAAATAATTTTCGGGAATGGAGTCGGATAATTTCCTAGACAACCGGCAATGTTTCGAGGTGTGAACACTCCACAGTTTTCGAGGCACAAATGTAACGAGTGGTCACTGTGCATGCCAACTTAAATCATCAGTGGAACAGGAACCAAACGACGGACTATGCAGGGAGGCAGTGATGATGAGGTCCCATCTTCCGAGGAGCGTAGGGGGACAATGCGGGAGACCCACACCACGATTAGGCAAGGTCCTAGCGGAGGTGGTTTCTCGTTGCCTTCCTCCAACCGTATTTGGGATGAATGATGATGATGAAGACGACACAACAACATCCAATCATCTGAGGAAGGGAAAAATCCCTGACCCCGCCGGGAACCGAACCCGGGGCCACATGCGCGGGAAGCGAGAACGCTACCACAAGCCCACGAACTGTGGACAGGGAGACAATACCCACCGTAAACAACTAGCGCCGCCAAGCAGCCAATATCAGACGTGGAGAATGTCACATCAAAGATCTTTCAGCTATATAATATCCAAGCTGTTATTTTATTGAGCTACCAGTTTCAAGCGGGAGACCTTAACAGCCCCGGCAGTCAGTGAACTCCTGACGACGATGGCGAAGATGGCCATCGAAAGCTGGAGCATTTTATTCGAACTGACGCGGCTGGAGAACCGAGAACGTTTTATTCAGTTTCAACGATATATTACGCCATCTTCAGCCCTTGTGTACAGGCAACAATGGTAACAGTATAAAAAAGATAACAAAAGGGGGTGGCACAAGTCCTATGCACAGTGGTAAATGTAATAACATAACAATGCCGAACTGTACTGGAAGTTACGTCGAAGTTATAGATGAATTAAGGAATAAAATAAGAGAACAGTTGCACATTGTTGTAATATAAACTAGGGAGCAAAATATATATGTCATATAATCGTAGAACAGGAATCTACTACACAGAGGTCAATAGTGCATGTAATGCGAAGATAATCACGGTGTAATGCTAGTGCAATGCCCGTGAAACAACTGGAGTACAACAATACTGATGAGTACCGACTGGAGGTAAAACATTTGATTACATGTTGTCATATACTAGTACATTGCTTTCGCCGGCCGGAGTGGCCGTGCGGTTCTAGGCGCTGCAGTCTGGAACCGAGCGACCGTGACGGTCGCAGGTTCCAATCCTGCCCCGGGCATGGATGTGTGTGATGTCCTTAGTTTAGTTAGGTTTAATTAGTTCTAAGTTCTAGGCGACCTCAGAAGTTAAGTCGCACAGTGCTCAGAGCCATTTGAACCATTTTTATTACATTGCTTTCACGGTGCATAACGAGTGCTCGTTTTCACGCGACTCCTACTTTTATTAATTGACATGGATGTTTGTTCAGATTGCACATCTGCACCTCTAATGCCTTGATAATATCCGACATAGTGTGCGGTACATTCCTTGATACCCACATCCTCAATTAGCCATAAAAGTGCCAGCTGACATATTACACATTGTATGCTATACCCCGAAGCGTGTTTTCTGGTGGTTTTTCTGTCGTAGGTCATACAACCCTTTGTCTTTCCCTGGTTAAGGGCTACATGAGATAGAGAGATACGTTTCTTTGGTTGTTCCTATAGAAAAGAGTGTCTTTCTAATGTACTGCGTATGTATCGCAGTACTTTTCTTCAGACTTACTTCATAGCTTATGGTCTGTTATATCACCTAACCACACGCCTGCTTACCAGCAGATTTATCACTTTCGCGATAACGTTGGTTATGCCTTTTTTCATATACGCTGAAGCGCCAAAGAAACTGGTATAGGCATGCGTATTCAAATACAGAGATATGTAAACAGACAGAATACGGCGCTGCCGTCGGCAACGCCTATAAAAGACAACAAGTGTCTGGCGCAGTTGTTAGATCTGTTACTGCTGCTACAGTGACAAGTTATTAAGATTTAAGTGAGTTTGAACGTGGTGTTATAGCCGGCGCACGAGCGATGGGACACAGCATCTCCGAGGAAGCAATAAACTGGGTGTTTTCCCTTACGACCATTTCAGGGTGTACCGTGAATATCAGGAATCCGGTAAAACCTCAATTCTCCGACATCTCTGTGGGCAGAAACAGATCCTGCAAGAACAGCACCAACAACGACTGAAGAGACTCGTTCAACGTGGCAGAACTGCTACCCTCTTGCAAATTACTGGAGATTTCAATGCTGGGCCATCAACAAATGTCAGCGTGCGAACCATTCAACGAAACATCGTCGATATGGACTTTCAGAGCCGAAGGCCCACTCGTGTACCCTTGATGACCGCAGGTCACAAAGCTTTACGCCTCGCTTGCGCCCGTCAACACCGACATTAGGCTGTTGATGACTGGAAATATGTTGCCTGGTCGGACGAGTCTCGTTTCAAATTGTATTGAGTGAATGTACGTGTACGGGTATGGCGACAATTTCATGAATCCATGGACCCTGCATGTCAGCAGGAGGCTCTGTAATGGTGTGGTGATGTTTGAAGTTGGAGTGATATGGGACCTCTGATACGTCTACATCCGAATCTGACAGGTGGCCTGGTGTCTGATCACTTGCATCCATTCACGTCCATTGTGCTTTCTGACGGACTTGGGCAATTCCAGCAGGACATGTGACACCCCACATGTCCAGAATTGCTATAGAGTGGCTGCAGGAACACTCTTCTGAGTTTAAACACTTCCACTGCCCACCACATTTCCCAGACATGAACATTATTGAGCATATCTTGGTTGCCTTGCAATGTGCTGTTCAGAAGAGATCTCCACCCCCTAGTACTTTTACGGATTTGTGGGCAGCCCTGCAGGATTCATGGTGTTAATTCCCTCCAGCTCTACTTCATACAGTAGTCGAGTCCACATCACGTTGTGTTGCGGCACGTCTGCGTGCTCACTGGGGCCCTACACCATATTAGGCAGTCATATCAGTGTCTTTGGCTCTTTAGTGTATTTCAGTACTTACTACTTAGTGGGAATTCGTTACGGTATATTACATTAGATTCATGTTTTATTAAAAACGTTTTATCTTATTTGTCTGTGATCGATAAATTGCATTGCTGTTTTATTACCTATTATTAGTACATGGAACGTGATGATACCAGACAGTTATAGGGTCGAACTCAGGTAAATGGTTTATGTTTCGCTAGTATATGGAAACAGCTACTCAAATATTTTATCTTAAGTCTCGAGTCATCAGTATATGACTATGCTGTTTTACTCCAGTTGTTTCACGTGCATTGTATTAGCATTGCACCATGATTGTCTGTGCATAACATGCAATATTGACCTCCGTTTAGTAGGTTCTTTTTTACCATCATATGCCATATATATTTTGCTCCCTAGTTTATGTTAATTCGGTGTGCAAATGTCCTCTTATTCTATTCCTTAATTTATCTGTAACGTTGACGTAACTTCCTGTACAGTTTGATATTGTCATGTTATTACATATTATCACTTGCACCATTCCGTTTTGTTATCTATTTCATATTGTTACAATTGTTATCTGTACACAAGGGCTGAAGATGGCGTAATATATCGCCGAAACTGATAGCCCAATAATATAACAGTTTAGAAATTAGTCTGCCAAAAGATGTTTGATATGACTTTCTGTACTGAATAGCCAAGTCCCACAACTATCTCTGAAAAGATGGGCAAACGGAGAAAGTTAGACGTTGTCAATAGTGAAGTAATAACTAACAACGAGTGAACCAGTAGCCCTATCTCTGTCTTCCCATCGTTTGACCAGGAAGGGAGTGGCTTTCCAGGCAGAATTTTTAGCAAAACCATCCGTCTCTATTTATAAGTTCACTTTTTAGATTACTTTAATAACAATTTCCCAGTCGGGCAGTGCACACTAAAATTTCTTGTCTACATGTTCAAACTCGATCAATAGCGCCCATGTTACCTCAGACCCTTAAAATCTTCTCAGCTGATTAACTCATCTGGAAGTTACACTTCGATTAAATGTGATTGGGTATGGTGAGAGACAGATCAGACCAGCGTTGTTCTATCTACCAAGCATGGGTTCGGTATGTGATGAGAACAGTAAGGTGGCGCACAAGTCTGTCTGCAGTGCCTATTCTTTCGAACGTGCAACATGGCATCGTACTTGTCCTGGGTCCCGGGTTCGAATCTCGTCACTGCTTAAATTTTGAATAAAAAACATCAGCAATGGCCTTGTCAAAGACGGCGGAGGAGCGGGCAGAAGATCAGGGCACTCTCTTGCCCTTCGGTTGGGAAACTGTCCCTAAAAGGTGGAGGAATCAATAATGATCAACGCCATGAGGATGCAGAACGCTGTCAAAACAACTGTATTAAAGACATATAATGTGTACCCACAGGACATGTGGCCTGTAACTGAAAAACTGTCATTACGGCCTCTCCGTTGGAAAAAGATTCCGGTTTAGTCTCCCATTCGGAAATCCGGGAGGGTACTGTCAAGCGGGAGGCAATAATGAGAAAAAGATTGAGTAACCTAGTAAAGCTACCAGTCGGAGCGTGAAATGTCCGAAGTTTGAATGTGGTAGGGAAGCTAGAAAATCTGAACAGGGAAATGCTAAGGCTCGGGGTACATATAGTTGGGGTCAGTGAAGTAAAATGGAAAGTAAACAAGGATTTCTGTTCAGAACAGTACAAGGTAACATAAACAGCATCATAAAATGGTACACAGGGGGTTGAATTCGTTTTGAATAGGAAGGTTAAGTAGAGAGTGAGTTCTTGTGAACAGTTCAATGATAGGTATGTTCTCATCAGAATCGGCAGCAAACCAAAACCGGCAACAATAGCTCGAGTATATGTGCCAACATCGCAAGCCGACGACGAAGAGACAGAGAGAGTATATGAAGATATTGAACGGGTTTTAATACATAAAGAGAGAGGAAAATTTAATAGTCAAGTGGATTGGAATGCGGTTTTAAGGGAAGGAGGAGAATAAAAGGTAACGGGAGAATATGGGCTTGGTAGTACGACTGAGAGAGGAGAAAGACTAATTGAGTTCTGCGATAAATTTCGGCTAGTAATAGTTGTTCAAGAATCAAAAGAGGAGGACGTATACTTGGAAAAGGCTGGAAGATACGGGGAGAAATCAGTTAGATTATATCGTGGTCAGGCAGAGGTTCCGAAATCAGATATTGGACTGTAACGCGTGCCCTGGTGCAGATATAGACCCAGAACACAATTTAGCAATAATGAGAGCAGTCATATGTTTAAGAGATTAATCAGGAAAAATCAAGACGTAGGTGATTAACAAGGAATTAAGAGACACCCTTGAAATTCTCTGATGATGTAGATGCTGCGAGATTGAATAGCTCAGTAAGTAGTTCAGGTGAAGGGGAATGGACATCTCTAAAAAGTGCAGTCACAAATGTTCGAAAGAAAAACATAAGTACAAGGAAGGTAATTGCCAAGAATCCATGGGTAACAGAAGAAACACTTCAATCGATCGACTAATGATGGAAGTACAAAAATGTTCAGGGAAGTTCAGAAAAGAAATAAATAGAAACTGCAGGGAAGCTTAGAAGAAATGGTTGCACGAAAAATGTGAAAAAATCTAAAAAGTAATGGTTGTCAGAAGGATTGACTAAGTGCATAGAAAAGTCAAAACAACCTTAGATGAAATTAAAAACAAGGGCTGTAACATTAAGAGTGCAATGTGAATTTCACTGTTATATGCAGAGGAGAGAGCGGATATATGGAAAGCATTCATTGAAGATCTTTGAGACACGGAGGACTTCCTGTCCAAGAGAAGTCTACTAGTACCAAACATAAGTCTTGAGGAAGAAATTTCTGATATGCACGTTTGGAGTACAGCATTGTGTGGCAGTGAAACATGGACTTCGGAAAAACCGGACAGAAGAGAACCGAAGCAGTTGAGATGTGATGCTTCAGAAGAATCTTGAAAATCACGTGGAGTGATAAGGTAAGGAATGAGGAGGTTCTTCGCAGAATCTGCGAGGAAAGGAGTACTTGGAAAACGTCGACAAGAAGTAAGGACATGACGATAGAACATCTGTTAAGACATCAACTGTAGAGGATAAAAACTGTAGAGGAAGACAGAGACTGGAATACATCTGGCAAATGAATGAGGACGTAGATTGAAATTGCTAGTCTGAGATGAAAAGGTTAACACAGGAGACGAGTTCGTGGCGGGCCGTATCAGACCAGTCAAGACTGATGACTAAGAAAAAAACAGTATTTCTGGCATATGCTGCCGCACCTTTGATACACTGTTTCATGCCCCCCCCCCCCCCCCCCCCCCCGAGGGTTTACTTTGCCATGCACGACGATCTCTCATGTGTGCCTTGAACATTACTGAATATTCATCCGTCGAAATATCTGTAGTTTTCGAGAATGTTACGCGGCCCCATTCCCACAACTTATTTGAACACGCCGAAGGGCGTGCTGTAGACGGAAGTCCTGGCAGAGTAGCTGGCCGGTGTAGGAGGCCAGTGGCCTGCTTCCAAGCTGGCCGCCCGCCCCCGCGAATAGCTGCGGCGTCCACTGCGGTCGCGCTGCGTGACTTCCCTGCTTGCCTGCCTGCGAATTCACCAAACGCGGACTGCACTTATCGAAGCATCCTCACCACTGCATCTCCTCGTTACAGTGTCATTTAGGGAGAATAAGGATTTTTGGTCCCCGCAGTATTGTAGTCACTTGGTTAAGTGCCAGGTTTTCGCGGTTGTTCATATGACATTTTCAAACGTGCGTTAGAGATGAATTGTTTCTCTAATTTTAGTTTTGCTGGTTATAATGATAGGACATTACAGGTCAACGTCCCACAGACGACGAGTTCTTTAATGAGTAGCGTGGTCTGAAGGGAAATGGTAAATCGACCGTCCTGCATTTTCATTTGCGTTAAGCTGTTTACGAAAACCAAAGAATAGATGATTATGGCTTGGCAGGACAGGGACTTATGGCGCAGTTATCTCCTCTGACTGACTTCGGATATACGTACTTCATTAGGATAGAATTGCAGAAAATTTTGATGAAGTTCTACTAACCGAGACACTTAAGTTGTAGGTGAATGTGTGAATCGCGGGAAAAAAGGATAGTTTTATTGAAGATGTGCAGAATAAATATTTTTCAAGTTGGTTTCTTTATGTAGCTGCGTTAGATATTGCTGGGAAATTCAAAGTTTCCAAGTTAAAGGTAATGAATGTATTAATGGAAATAGGAGGTAATGGTGGTGATCCAAAGAGCGATCTGATGCTTTTAACCAAGCTTTTATATACTCGGGTTTGCGCTAGCACAGAGGAATAAGCCATATAAATTTCTCAAACTTAGCCTGATCCGTTTAAGTAAGCCCTACAGTTTTTAACATTATTTTTTTCGCAACACTGGAGTGTTTTAGTGCTTGTACTTGAGGTAGGCCTAATTTGCATAGTGGTTAGTAATGCACTTTCAAGTAGGCCTACCATGACAAGAATAATGATAGTGCTACTATGAAGAAGCTGCGCTAGACGAGCTACGCTGTACATTTTCCTATCTGTTGTATAGAGCTGCAAAAGTTAGATTACCCTACCTGCAGAGAAATGTTTATAAGTAGTAAGTTACCTGTAAAGAGCGGCCGCCCGGCTAGCAGTGCGGTCTAACGCACTGCTTTCCGAGCGGGAAGGAGCGCCGGTCCCCGGCACGAATCCACCCGGCGGATTAGTGTCGAGGTCCGGTGTGCCGGCCAGCCTGTGGATGGTTTTTAAGGCGGTTTTCCATCTGGCTCGACGAATGGGGCTGGTTCCCCTTATTCCATCTCAGTTACACTGTGTCGGCGATTGCTGCGCAAACACTGTCTCCACGTACGGCTTCACCATAATTGCTCTACCACGCAAACACTGGGGTTACACTTGTCTAGAATGAGACGTTCCCCCGGGGGTGGGTGGGGGGAGGGAGGCGGGGGAGGGAGGCGGGAGGAGGAGGGGCGGTTCCACTGGAGGCCGAACAGCACAATGACCCTGGGTTCGGTGTTGTGCGGCGAAGGGGTGACTGGACTGCTGTAGCTTGTTGTGAGGTTGTGAACCACTGAGGGCTACGGCGGGGACGAAGCCTCTCTGTCGTTTTATGATGATGATGTTGGGGCACTCAACGAGCGATTACCGCAGTCGCCAATTTCTTATAATTTCTTATTCTGATGGATTATTAAAATGGATAGTTGGGAATCCTGTTGACTACATGTTGAGCAGCGGCCAGCAGAACAGGGGATAGGGAGTCAGTGTCCGGCCATTTTAACAATCCTTCAGAATAAGAAATTGGCGCCTGCAGTAATCGCTCGTTCTAGGTTTCTGGGCTGATCAGTGAATCTGAAAATTCTGATGTCACACGTCGACAGCTCAAGGTCGGTAAACAAAAATGGTTTAAATGGCTCTGAGCACTATGGGACTTACATCTAAGGTCATCAGTCCCCTAGAACTTAGAACTACTTAAACCTAACTAACCTGCGCAGTAATAGTGTAAGACAAATAGTTACTCCACAATACGAAGTCTCGTTTATTCTTTGCTAGACTTCATGTATCGTCAAAAATTTTGGACGAATTTCCGTAGGAGATGAATTGTCCAAAATAATTTTTGCTGGCACAATGTTCCTCTTTATGAGTATGAACGAAAAACACACCACAAGATAACTTTAAAAATCTGTATAAGCAACACTATTTTACAGTTCAAGTAGACGCTTCATCATTATTGCACAACACATACCAACATCAGAGAAAAAATGTTTCTGTGTTATTGATGCCATCTCTGTGCCACATTGAGAAATTTTTCGTTTGCCTTAATATGGTAACATGTTATCATGTTATGCGTTGAGTACCGAAGTAATTTGAGCGCCACGATATTTCGATCAATGTCTACTAGTAAGGCTCCAGAAAGGATGTTGGAACAGTTATTCTAAAATATTTTGTTTGTAAAGGCGCCAGGTATCTGTTAGGAATACTTGGAGACTAGAATCGATGAACTTATCACTGATAAAATCAACAGGATGTAGAATCATCATCATTATCTTGTTATCGCTGCAACCAATGACTCCTATTTTGTGCCGTGCTCCCCATTTCTTGATAGTTTCGGCACTTCGTTACTTCCAATAGGTCTCGGATTACTTTCTTTTTTGGCCTTCCATCGGTTTCCTTTCCTAAAGTCTGTTCCTTCCAGTATGTCTACCAAACACTTATTCTGTGTCAATAAATGTCCCAAAAATTTTCTTTTTCAGACAGTTGCTGTGAAGTTTTCCCGCTCATTGATCTCTTTCAGAACATCTTCATTGCTGTTTCTTCCTGACCAGCTTGTCCTTGTTAGCCTATTCCAAAGTTACATTTCTATCGCTTCTAAGTTAATCGCTTTCTGTCTGTCTTCAGTAGTGTCCATTTTTCACAGTCACTTAATTGCACCTTCCAACTGAACAACTCGGAAAACGGTTGTTTCTTTTCCACACTAAACGACTGTTTAATCAGTTTTTTCAATTATTTTTTTTTCTGCATGTTTTCTTCTGAAACCAAGGTGCCTAAATAACTAAATTTATCACCTTTTCTTGCTTCATTTTCTTATATTTCAATGTCCTTCTCACTATTTATTTGCTGATTACCGTAATATTGGTTTTTTTACTATTAATTTTAATTTTAACTGCTTCATAATTGCTTAAAATTTAGAAAGTACATTTTGCAGATATTTTTCACTGTCAGCTATTCAGACAGTATCGCTTGCAAACCTTATGTAATTATGGGTATTTCATTCACGTTACCCCTAGGTGTTCTTGCTTCGTACATCGCTGTGGTTCTTTTCCATTGAAAAGTCAAACAAATTATACGGGTCATATCACCTCGTGTTTATGAGTCTCTCTGAAAAAACATATACTGTATTACTCCACTTTATCATAAGGTTAAGAAATAAATTTTCGTCTTATCATAATGTTTGTAAATGGTACGGTCCTTTGAAAAATGTATATTTTGTAAATAACTCTTAAAACAATAGAGAATCAGAAAATATAACTAATAAACCAAAAGCGCTGAAAACCTGGCAGATGTTTTTCGTTAAAGTTTCCTCTTAGTGTGTTGAAATTTTGTCGACGCCTGCATACTTACGGGCATTCTTTAACGTACAAGTTTAAGAGGAAAATATGAAATTTAAGTTAATTTTTCAACGAATTTTTTTCTAATTTGGAAAGTCACAGAACGCTGTCTTTTCTGTCATATTACCAGATACTACTGATGTAATTATAAACAGTATCTGCTCCACTCCAGCTATCTCTATTATGTAAATATTTATTACTAAAAATGTAAAAAATTGCATTTTTATGAGTTTTTACTAATTATTTACTCGAAAACCCCTATCCGAAAACTTCTGAGGATTACCAAAATATTGTTTGGTAAATAAGTTAGCAGTCAATGTAAATACAGTGGCCAATATTTTTCTGAGTAAAGCATTAAAATTTTTTGCAATATTCTACATACTTCGCATCACTGAATTTCTAACGTAAAATATGCATGTTGGCAATACTGTTTCCAGCGCTCTTTTGTTTATAACAAACGAGTGAGAACTTGCACATAAACCATTCTCCATCGAGTATTGTGTGAGGAAATACACTAGTGAAAGAGTGAGGTGTGTGGACTATGAAACAGGCGAAAAGAAGGTGGTGTTAAAAAAAAAGTGAAGAACACTTCACAGTTGCTGGAAGTCTGTCAAAGGTATTGCAGAAATATCTCAGTAACGGTATTAGCATAACATCCATTGTGCAGGAATTGCTACACTCACTACAAGAAGAAATTTAGTGATAACCTACCTGAACGATCGCCATCACCCGAATGCCGAATGTGATACTGAGGAACACAGATGTTTGTTTTCCTGGGTGTGGAGTTGTTGGTGCGTTGAATGTCAGCTTTTCTGCTGTACATACGGCATCCATCCATCCTCGAAGGATGATGGTGTAGCATAGTTGGTTCGTCCGCCCCCGGTAGCTGAGTGGTCAGCGCGACAGACTGTCAATCCAAAGGGCCCGGGTTCGATTCCCGGCTGGGTCGGAGATTTTCTCCGCTCAGGGACTGGGTGTTGTGTTGTCCTAATCATCATCATTTCATCCCCATCGACGCGCAAGTCGCCGAAGTGGCGTCAAATCGAAAGGCTTGCACCAGGCGAACGGTCTACCCGACGGGAGGCCCTCGTCACACGACATTTCATTTCATTTCATAGTTGGTTCAGAGTCTGCAACACCTGCTATGGCTGAAAAGTCCCACTCGAGAGTGGCAGACTCTACTGCAGTTTGGACACTTGAAATGTGAAGGACTTCCGCCAGATGCCGCTCTCTCCTTCCGTCTTGCCCTCTTCCTGATGTCTTATTGCAAGTGTTCGTTCTTTGCAAGCTCACACCCCATCGCGCCCAGCTTGTCTCCATTTGACACGGTCACCAGCTGTATTTTACCACTGACTTGGATCGATGCTGGCCTTGGTCAGATCTCTCTTGCAGACATCCTTGAAGCGAAGATGCGGTCTTCCTACTGGCCTCACACCCGAAGTTCTCCGTACAGCAGTTTTTTCGGTATTCGCTCAGGATCCACGCGCCTGACATGTCCCAGCCTCCTTAGACGTCGGTGGCCCAGGAGTGCATGAGTGCTGGTTGTGTTTGCGAACCGTAATACTTCGGTGTTGTGTACTCTATCCTTCCAAGAGATCTGAAGGATCCTCCAGAGACAACGGAGATGGAAGCTGTTCAGTCGAGATTCGGGTTTAGCAAGAGTTGTCCATATATCACAGCTATACAAAAGGGTGCTGATAACACAAGCGTTATACAGGGTGGTCCATTGATCGTGACCGGGCCAAATATCTCACGAAATAAGCGTCAAACGAAAAAACAACGAAGAACGAAACTTGTCTAGCTTGAAGGGGGAAGCCAGATGGCGCTATGGTTGGCCCGCTAGATGGCGCTGCTGTGGTCAGACGGATATCAACTGCGTTTTTTTAAAATAGGAACACCCATTTTTATCACATATTCGTGTAGTAAGTAAAGAAATATGAATGTTTTAGCTGGACCACTTTTTTCGCTTTGTGATAGATGGCGCTGTAATTGTCACAAACGTATAAGTACGTGGTATCACGTAACATTCCGCCAGTGCGGACGGTATTTGCTTCGCGATAAATCACCCGTGTTAAAATGGACCGTTTACCAATTGCGGAAAAGGTCGGAATCCTGTTGATGTATGGCTGTGATCAAAATGTCCAACGGGCGTGTGCTATGTATGCTGCTCGGTATCCTGGACGACATCACCCAAGCGTGGGGACCGTTCGCCGGATAGTTACGTTATTTAAGGAAACAGGAAGTGTTCAGCCACATGTGAAACGTCAACCACGACCTGCAACAAATGATGATGCCCAAGTAGGTGTTTTAATTGCTGTCGCTGCTAATCCGCACATCAGTAGCAGACAAGTTGCGCGAGAATCGGGAATCTCAAAAACGTCGGTGTTGAGAATGCTGCACAACATCGATTGCACCCGTACCATATTTCTATGCGCGCGGAAAGAATGAACACCTACATCTTTCCGTACGAGCTCTGATTTCCCTTATTTTATCGTGGTAATCGTCCCTCCCTATGGAGGTCGGTGTCAACAAAATATTTTCGCATTCGGAGGAGAAAGTTCGTGATCGGAATTTCATGACATTATTCCGTCGCAACGAAAAATGCCTTTCTTTTATTGATTTCCAGCCCAAATCGTGTATCATTTCTGTGACACTCTCTCCCATATTTCGCGATAATACAAAGCATGCTATCTTTCTTTGAACTTTTTCTATGTACTCCGTCAGTCCTGTCTCCATCTACGTGATTACTCTGCTATTCACAATAAAGTGCCTGACAGAGGGTTCAATGAACCACCTTCAAGCTGTCTCTCTACCGTTCCACTTTCGAACGGCACGCGGGAAAAACGAGCACTTAAATTTTTCTGTGTGAGCCCTGATTTCAGTTATTTTATCGTGATGATCATTTCTCCCTATGTTTTCGCAATCGGAGGAGAAAACTGGTGATTGAAATTTCATGAGAAGATGCCGTCGCAACGAAGAACTCCTTTTTTTTAATGATTACCACTCCATTTCACGTATCATATCTGTGACGCTATCTCCCCTATTTCGCGATAATACAAAACGAGCTGCCCTTCATTGTACTTTTCGATGTGATCCGTCAGTCCCACCTGATGCGGATCCCACACCGCACAGCAGTACTCCAGAATGGGGAGGCCAAGCGTAGTGTAAGCAGTCTCTTTGGTAGAGCTGTTGCACCTTCTAAGTGTTCTGCCAATGAATCAGTCTTTGGTTTGGTTTTACCCACAATATTATCTATGTGATCGTTCCAACGTAGGTTATTTGTAATTGTAATCCATAAGTATTTAGCTTAATTTACAGCCTTCAGATTTGTGTGACTTATCGCGTAATCGAAATTTAGCTGATTTCTTTTAGTACTCTTGTGAATAAAATCACACTTTTCTTTATTCAGGGTCAATTGCCACTTTTCGCACCATACAGATATCTTATCTAAATCATTTTGCAAGTCGTCTTGATCATCTGATGACTTTACAAGACGATAAATGACAGCATCGTCTGCAAAGAATCCTCAAGGGTATAGTGAGCATCCTCGTCTTACTCCTTCTCTGATTTTAGTTTTACGTTGTTCTCCATTGCGATCTATCGCCATACTTTGGTTTTTGTAGAAGTCTAATATTGTTGTTCTATCTTTGCAGTCTAACATTGTGTCTTTCAAGATTTATAAGAGTTTTTTTGAGCTGATGCTGTAAATGCCTCTTCTACATCAGTACCTGATTTGTGTGTACTCTAAAGCTCCTGAGAGCTATGTCGCCTTTATGGTCCATAATTAGGAACTGAAAGCAAAGTGATCCTCTTGAAGTACTAGTTCATTTTGCACTGCATTCTGTTGCCACACTGTTATGCAGACACCAAGACGATCGCCATGTTTCCTACATCCAGATTAGTGGTTATGGTTGTGCTCCCTCGGTTTCACTAGTAGATGTCACATTATATATCCATATTATTATGTTCCATTACTCAGTCCACCGTAAAATTTTCCTCCTTACACTTAATGCGATTTTGGTTTTAGACAATGCTTCGTGCTTGTGCAAACATTCCAATTTGCCCTGTGATAAGCACCCACTATAAACTGGAGTTTGCCGTTTAACCGTCCTGGTGAGCCGTTCGAATGACAGCAGAGGGCAAGATCATGCCACCTCCAAAAGAAGTTTACATGGTATGGTACTATGGTATTCAAACTAACTTTGAGGCCGCTGCCCACATTTTGATTACTATGAGCGCTCGGAGCAGTCGAGTGTTTTAAGTTTGAGATGTATGTTATCGGTGAAAGTAAGAGTTATTCTTCACAGTGGTTTGTGCTAAGCATGCTCCAGTATCACGTGAGTGTGAAACAAATATTTGGATTGAGACTTATAACATTGCTACCTCTGAGAACATAGTTTTGCTTTGCCAAAGAAAGGCATCAGTTCATCTCCAGAAATATGAAGGAAACTGAAGGTGAAAAGTGTTTACCCGAAAGTTGTAGTCCTACTGACCTCCAGTAGTGGCCATAAAAAAAAGGTAGTTTCGTCATAAAATGTTTTAGATACTTTGTCCAATACCACTAGAGAATTATTTGTTGATTCTGCCAATGTCTTCATTTTGGCCACTTTCCCATGTCTTGTTGACTTTCCCGCAAAGAGCGAACTTTTTCTTTTTTTTTCTTTCTGAAATCTGGTACTTCGTTGCATGCGGAATTAGGGTTGTCGTTGTGTAATTGGATCAGTCTGTTGTGTTTCCTTTTTCATGAATGAGTATTGTCTTAATTTCTAAAAAATGATCTGCAGTCATGACAATAGTTACTCCTGAATGGCATATTTATGTTGTTAGATGACCGGTAGTAGAGGTTTCTCCTTAACCAGCGCGGCAGCTTTTGCCGCGTGCTAGGTGCGCTCCCGCCAGGTGCCCCGGCCTCGCCTCAGACGGAGAGGTATTGAGAGCGCAGCGCCGCGTTCACTGACCTACGCAAAGAGAGCGGCACATCCTGTCTGCGCATGCGCTGCGCGCAGCCGCCTATGCCTGTGGCCTGGGGCAGGTCAGGGACGTCTCTGCATGACGTCAGCGACACGGCGACGCGCACGCTCTGCGGCCTCAGGTTCGAACCTCTTCATCGCAACGAGGCGCTCTCTCTCTCTCTCTCTCTCTCTCTGTGTGTGTGTGTGTCGTGACAGTAAAAATAATTTCTGAGTCGTTGCTCTCGGCGAAATCACTTCTGTCGCTGATAAAATCTGCCACCGTTCATAATTATATTAACCCATTGTCAACGTACGACGCGCTTAGCTCGTCACGGTGCCGCAGGCCAGAACTCGAGTAGTTACAGAGCTCTGCAAAAGTGCACAGCGCGATAGTTTGGCCACCGATGGCTCATGTATGGCTCTTGTTGCACATTTTCAACCACCCGACTATTCGTCGCGCATTTTTTCCTCTCTGTGGATTGTCTCTGTGTTGGTAAACAGTAGTTTGAAAAATGTGTTCTCCAGTTGCGGTAGACAATAGCGCTTTGGTGAGGAAGAATCAGTTACAAATCGTGTAAACTGTGTTTCACGTAGTACTTCCAGATTTAGTTAGTTTTCATACAGTGGTAGCTACTTCTAAAGTTAACAGAAATGCCACGGTAATAGAGAAAATATTGTGGAAAGTGCGAAAAATGTTTTTAATTTCCATACTTACGCGTATTCCGCGACTATATTGCGGATCATATACTCACAGGTCATAAAAACGAAAAGTTTGCAATTTATGTAAACGTTTCAGATTAGAACAATTAATCCAAGCTTTTTTTCTGTGATTATTAATGACGTTCGATGTTAAAAGCTAAATTTTCAGAACCAGTCTTTGATTTAGTTCACAAGTCTATACAGGACGTCCGGAAGAGGTAGCAGCTCCTGTGAACAAAGATTAGTCAACGGTCGGGGGGACTCAGCAATGTGCAAATGGCAGCCCGTCTAAAGAAGCTGGAAGCTTTTGTAGTGGAGACGTGAAAGTGTGTTGACCGTGTAGTATGTTATACTATAACGTATATACGGTGTCACACATAGAAATGAAGTGATTTAATATGCGAGTGATTCTATTAACGTGTAATCTGATTCTGCTCGGTGGTATAGCCACTTTATATGGTTCAGTTCAACAACGGAAGGCCCACTGCTAACTGAAGAAGAGTAACTACCGTTAGCTGTTGGTCGTAACAGCTTGTCGGACTTCTCTAAGCTTTTAAACTCTCTGTTCTACTCGGAGACACAGGAAACGACAGCGGCCGGACAGAGCAGCCGCACCAAAGACACGATTCAGTGGGAACCTTGCCTCGCTAGAAGCAACTGTTCACCAGGCAGGAAGTACACTGACAGCCAAACTGGGAACTCTAATCGCAGCGCGTTTCAATGAGAATCTGACAGTGACACCAACAACACAAAGAAAATCACACATTTGTAACGCCACTTTCCGTTGGCCCGAGAGTATACAAACTGACGCGCCAACGAGACTATGCCGTACCAAAGAAGAGTAAGGGTAGGAGAATACTTTGCGAGAGAGTCGAGTACAGGAGCGTGGGTCCGTGGAGAAGCACCCTTGAGCTCTGCTGGATTCTCGGAGAGGTGAGATATTCTGCCAATGTCTTGCCGTGCCTTCACATCGCGATGATCTGAGGTGCGCGGACGCAACCATACACGGGCCGTCTTGGTTGCCGCGACTGACCCACCCAGTACACGGTCTGTTCGGCACGCCGCAATGCTCTTAACACGAAGTCGTACGCCCTTATAGCTTATTTCTGTAGTGGAATCCTGACAAAGCGTCCTGGGAGGCTCTTCCTCTATGAGCAGTCTGTCAATATTTGTTTCTCTGTTAGTCGCTCAATTTCAGAGATTTAGTGGCTTTATTTATGCATGTCTGCAAGATTTCAATATATTTACGTACCAACGTTAATTAATATTTTCTTATCAAATCCCTGTCAGCTCTCTTTCAGGATTATAAGCACTCTGTAGCTTGTTTTATCTGGCTTTTAGCAGTCAGCGTAGCGCCCAGTTCAGTGAAATAGTAAGACATAATAAGTGCAAACTAACCCCGTACAAATTAATTATTCTAAAATTTGGAAGTCTCAGACTGCGTTTAAATACAGGAGAATTACAACATGCCGTTTTCGTGCCCGCAGCGAGGACCCAAACATTACAGTATGGAATCACATATCACTGCCTAGAAACTAATTGATGCGCTTCCACGAATAAGAAAGACGTGTTGTCTACGAGGTGCGGACATACATACATGACCACACAGCACTCTTCAGAGTTAAATTAGAAACCTGAGAAGACAAACATAATCGAGGCCATGTGCTTCCAATCGCCCGGCTCGAGAATACCATATTTTAAACAGCAAATAGGAAATAACTGCACTTATTATGTCTTACTATTTCACTGAACTGGGCGCTACGCTGGGGGAAAGGCAACGAGAGTACCAAATTTCAAATATCAAATAAGAAAAAAGCAGATTGCGGATTGCGGGAAAGGCAACACAAAATGTGCGGTAGAAGTAGATAGATGTTTCGATGTCCTAAGCACAGAAAAAGACTTAGGGAAAAAACCAAAAACCAAGACAGTTACAGAATCAGCAAACAGTTCTCCAGTGGTATTGACCACTACCGGAGGTTAGTAGGACTACAACTTTTGGGTAGACACTTTTCACCTCAAGTTTCCTCCAGATGCTTTTCTTTGCCACAGCTAAACAATGTTCTGAGAAGTAGAAATGTTTTATATCTCAATCCAAATATTTGTATCACATTCACGTGATACTGGAGCACGCTTAGCACAAATCATCGTGAAGAATAACTTTTTCCTTCACCAATAACACACTTCTGAAACTTTGAATACTCGAACGTTGCGCTCACGCTAAGAAGTGAAAATGCGGGCAGCAGTCTCAAAGTTACTTTGAATTACATAATACTATACTGTATGCGCTTCTTTTGGAGGTGCCGTGATCTTGCCCTCTGCAGACATTCGAACGGCTTCCCAGGACGGTTAAACGGCAAACAGCAGTTTATAGTGGGGTACTTACCAAAGGGCAAATTGGAATGTTTGCACAAGCACGAAGCGTTGTCTAAAGCGAAATTCACATTAAGTGTGAGGAGAAAAATTTTACCGTCGTCTGGGGAATGAAACACAATAATACTGAGAACATATAATGTGACATTTACTGGTGAAACTGAGGGAGCACAACCATAATTACTAATCTGGATTTAGGAAACGTGACGATCGTCTTGCTGCTTGCATAATTGAAATAATGCATAGGAACAGAACGGGCCCTTGTAAGACAGCAGTACCAAGATTTGCGAACGAAAAGGAGAGAGCTATTGGCAAAGCTGAAGTTGTAAAGGAGAGTTTTCAGCAGTGCCTAGTGATACAAGCTGACAACTGAAACCAGTGGCTCTGTTTCGAATCTTGATTCATAAAAAAGCTTTAACACATAAGAGAGCTTCGCCACTTAGCATATTATGATAATTGTTGTAACTGTACACCTGAAGTAATCACCAGTTTAATTGTGTATTTCCTCTTATGATAACGTTTTTTTTTTTTTTAATATATTCTTCTGCGACTTGTACCATGGGCTTCTATAAATAATTGTAAGCACTACATTTTCCTATTTCAGAAGTGCAAAATACCTCAGGTACGACCAGGATACTATTACAGATAAAAGAAGGGAGCTGGAAGTACGGAGCGTGGTGACGGAGTGGTAACACACTGGATGCGCATTCGAGAGGAAGCCGGTTCAAACATTCACTGATTTCTTTAAATCAATTAAGACAAATGCGAGTACATTTCCTTCTGAAAAGTCACGATATATTTCTTCCCTAACCGTAATTTGTGCTGTGTCCCCAATGATCCCGTTGTCGACGAGGTGCAAAACCCTAATCTCCCTTCCCTCGTTCCATTGTTATCTGCACCGTCCCCGACAACGTTTTCTGTGTTTAATTTATTTTGTCTTGACTTTGAGAACAGAGAGAACTGTACCGCATTCGAGACTTACGTCAGTCCTGTTTAAACGTAATCTGTGCGATACATTCTTCTGGCGATACCCATGTATTGGCTGCACTGCGTCCATCTTGTGCTTTGCATTGACCCTACTTCCGCGTAGTATGATAATATTCCTGCCATATTTCCTACAGCAATCGGTAATGATTTCTCTGTATTTTCTGACAGAAATTATAATGGTTAATTCTTGGAACAAGTTTGAGGACAATCTGGACTTTAACACCGGCAGTTGCTTTTCTTATTTCTTATTATATTTATGACCCTTCATCACAGCGATTGCCATGTACAAACACGAAACTATAATAGTACCTTAAACAGAGCTTCAGTACATTAGAACGTGGATCCCTTATAGCTTTAGCTTCTAGTGTAAGAATAATATAGGGTGATGGAGGGTAGCTATGCGCAGGCGACTAAGTATATGCCTTTTTTTTCACCTATTCTCACTACTCAAGAGCAGCTGACTGTCTATAGTGGTGGTGTGCCGTGTGAAGAGAAGGTGAAACCGTATAACTGCTTCATTTATGTGATTATTGTCGTGATAAAAGTAATAAATCATTTTTCGCTATCTCGGCTGTTATTTTACGATGACGTTAGACAGGCTCTCAGAGTTGTCAGAATAAATGAACGCGATTGATTTTAATACTAAGGAGAAAGAATTTTTGTTGATTAGTATGTTGCTGTTTTCAAGCCAGTAGTGGTACAACCAGTTCCATGTAAGTGAGCTCTAACGAAACACACGCTCGCACAAACGTGGGTGCCACATTAAAGCTGCGTACACTTAACCTCCAAGTACACATTGTATTTGGTAGGCCCATCTAGCGTTTCGCCTCATGTACTCATATGTGTCTGTTACTAATTCTGCTTGTGTCTAGCGAGAGTACTTATACGTAGTTCTCTATTTTCGGTTGAAATAAAATGGGAAAATACAAAAGAAAAATGGACAAATCATGTCTCACACAAAAGCAGTATGACGAAACGAGGAGAGTTGTTAATGTGGGAGTCAGTGATAGGGCTGCTGCGACGAAAGTTGGATGCAGTGAAGCAACACTTAGAGACTGAAATTAGTGAGCGTTAATTCAGCTGGTTGCGGCCGTTGAATTTACATTTAAGAATTAATATAATCATTTTAATTGATATTAATTATTAATTTATTTAAATCACCGTAGCTAATTCCGTGGAAACACCCAATGAAGTGCTCATCACAGCTAGCAAAACCCATTAATCTTCTCGGCGCTAGATTTTACGGAATGAAAAATAAGATACTCATGAAACTGGCGTGTGAATTTGTTGAGCAGAACAATGAACTGGAGGTTTGCACGAAAATACAGGGTGTACCGTTTCCTTCAAGATTCTGGTCTCTCTTTACGTACGCTAGAGCAGTGCAGGTTAGGAACAGCTGTGGAGTTCAACAAGGTGCGAATAGATACATACTTTTGAAATGTGAAAGATTGTTTAAGTCCGTCCTCAAAGGCTGTACAACATGGACGAAACTGGAATGTCTACCGTTCCAGATAAGACTGCGAAAGATGTGTAAACAGAGGGGAAGAAATCTGCAAAGAAAATTAAATCAGCAGAGCGACGTCAGGTAATAACAGTCCTATGCTGTCTGAATCCCAATGGACATTTCATAGTGCCAGCATTGACTTTTCTCGTAAGTGAAATAAACTGGAGCTGTTCAACAGTGTTCCAGTAGGATTTCTTGACCTGCTCGGCGAATCATGTTACATGAATTCTGAGCGTCTGTTGTCTAAAACCTGAGAGATTTGAGAACAGAAACAGCAAAATTATCTATGTTGCTCGCACGTAAACAGAGCGTGGGAAATGTTAACACTGTGATGGGTTAACACCAGCACACAGCAGCTTCTTTTAGTGGAGATTTCAATTCTTGTTAGAATTTCTTTCAGAATCTGTGAACGGCGCATGCAGAATAAATAAGGAAAGAGTGTAACTTTAAGCAAATGAAGATGTTAGTGGAATCTGAATGGTTTTACTTCCCCAAGTACGTAGCACCAGTTTTGTTGTGTTTACCCGCTCTATCGCCAGGGAGAATCCAAGTTTCGAAGTTGTCTGTGTTCAAACTTTCAACGAGCTTTTCAAATTTGTATAAGAAGCTAGTATATTTGTACAGAATCTGAGCCTTGATGAACAGCACATTACAGGTGACGGTCTTATTAATAGGTGCATAAGGAGCCAAATATTCTCCTCGATTCAAAAGACAGGCATTAGTAACGACATTTTGGCGTTAAGTATTCTGCTTGAATTTCGTTTAGTATATGTGAAAATAAGAAAAAACACCGTCCGAACAGGCTTCAAAGGCCCAGCGATACCAACCGGCTGCCGTGTCAACCTAAGACGTCAGCGGATGCGCATACGGGAGGGACATTTGGTCAACACACGGCTCCGCACGCCTTTGTCAGTTTTCGGGACCTGTGTCCTCACCTCTCAATTGGCCTCACAAGGGATGAGTACACTCCGCTTGCCAACAGCACTCGGCAGACGCGGACGGTGACCCATTCAAGTGCTAGCCGAGCACGACAGCGCTTAACTTCGGTGATGTAGCACACTCCGGCAAGGCCGTTGGCAGTGTAAGTAAAAATGGAAAAATAAAAGTTCAGTATGTTATAATAGACGGCGAATGTTCAGCAACAGCGAAGGAGCATTGAGTGTGCCTCGGCAATCACAGATGTTCTTAAGCATGTGAACTATTTACGAGATAGGGTCAGCAGCATTCCCAATCCACTGAAGATGCTGCGGTATCCAAGAAAGTAAGTCTATCACTGGTGGACGACTGCGTGGAAAGATGGAACAAAATGGTTCAAATGGCTCTGAGCACTATGGGACTTAACATCTACGGTCATCAGTCCCCTAGAACTTAGAACTACTTAATCCTAACTAACCTAAGGACATCACACAACACCCAGCCATCACGAGGCAGAGAAAATCCCTGACCCCGCCGGGAATCGAACCCGAGAACCCGGGCGTGGGAAGCGAGAACGCTACCGCACGACCACGAGATGCGGGCGAAAGATGGAACATTTTTGACGTACCTACCGTCGGCTTACAAAACACAAACTCCCTTAAACTTTTGATAGATGTAAGGTAAAGCTCATAAACATGTTAGAAAACCGAGAGTATCAGATTTCAGGTTTGGTTATAAACTATGCAGTCTACCATAACGCTTAAATACAATACTACGATGTTACAGTAATTATAACTAGGACTGAAATCAGTAACAGGGAAGTCGAATTAAAAACCAGGACTTGACAGGAAGTTCTGAGAAAGTCCAGTGAAACTATTAGGGAAACATACAGAACTAAAACCAAACTATTGTGGAGCTTTTCTGTACGGTTTGATACCCTTATCGACCGAATGAGACGTCAAAGGACTTTAAAGATACAGTGGAAGATTGTAACAGATTTTAGTACTCTATACTAAGTGGGATAGAGATACTCCAAGAAGTTATATGGGAATCTTTGGAAGAATGGGACGTTGTTCTAGCGAAACAATATTTGATTATGTTAGAGGTTCGGTATTCGAGGAGAATTGTATATCTATTCTATTTCCTGTATTGTCTATCTGACGTAGAGGTCGCGGGAATAAGACAGAGATTAAGTGATATACGGAGGAATACCGGCAGTCTTTTCTCCTTTCCTCAATACTCGTACGTGACACTGCAGATATTAACAACATTAGCACAAAGTAGCCTTTGTTACGTACCACAGATACGGGGTGTGGGGGATGTATATGTAAATGTGGAGGAATCGGATAGTGTATGGTAAGGAAAAGCACGGTAAGTGTTTGAGCTGCGGGAGGGAGGCGGCGATGTCCCCGGCGCGGCCGGGTGGCACGATTCGGGAAACCCGCCGTGTCGTCGAACCGGCCGGCCCGGCGAGGCACGCGTTTGCCCACCTGGCGTGCGCCGGGGGCCCCCGACGGGGGCAGCCTCGGCCCCGGACGCCGCGCGCTGCTCCATATCCAGTGGCTGCAACCTGCCGGAGCCACTGCACAAAAGCTACATTACCTGATGGCTGTTTCAGTGTCGCCTCTCCCTAATGATTTTCCCCTGTCTTGATCGCTCCAATAGATCGCCATAACGAGGGCATGGCGAAACTGACACTCGCCAAAAGCGCCGGCACGGAGGGTGCGCAAGTGTAACCGAAAAAAACAAAAAGGCCGACTCGTTAAGAATCGACAGACTATTACACCGTATTTTCTGCCTTCCCTCCTTCCGGCGACTATATATGCAAGCTGTTGTCACAAGGTCATTTTTACAGTCTCAAAATGGCTCTGAACACTAGGGGACTTAACATCTGAGGTCGTCCCCTAGAACTTAGAACTACTTAAACCTAACTAACCTAAGGACATCACACACATCCGTGCCGGAGGCAGGATTCTAACTTGCGACCGTTGCGGTCGAGCGGGTCCAGACTGAAGCGCCTAGAACCGCTCGGCCACATCGGCCGGCTTTTGCAGTCTCATTTTGTCCTAGTAGCGTCATAAGGAAACGACTTCTACAGGATTGGTGCCTGTCGCTAAACGTGGCTGATGTGGGGACAGAGCGCTTCGTTCACGCAGCTGCCACCTACACAGTTCGCTTGTTGTCAGCAATGCAGCTACTGCTGCTGTCTCGTCACGGTGCTGTACGATTTCAAATGTCGGCGAGCGGGTGCTGAAGCAAATGCAATTTGACTGAACGTTGAGACCTGAAGACAGACGGAATGGTGAACAAAGAAAGCGAAAGAGAGCTGTTGCGTAAATAACACAGAATTCCAGAATATGCCTTCTCTGTCTGATCAATAATGTGGCGTAGTTGTTAGTCCTTGCGCTTTTAGGTAGCCTTACTGTTTATCCAACTGTTTATCCACGTTGAAGCCTCGTGTAAACATCCTATGCTCTCCAATTGCTCATCGGCTGCGTTGATCAGACATCTGATGTAAGATCACTGGAAGAGGAACTCACTTATGTATTAGAAATTCGGTTGTTAATGTAGCTGGGACGTAACTCTGACACATATGAAAGTATCGAAAGTCCACTGTGCAGCAGGTGGCGTAGAAAATAAAATATAATTGTTTTGTTATTTTTAGCTATCGATTTCTGTAGGAAGTATATACAATTCGTAATTTACTTAATGTTTTTGTTGTAGTCTTCAATCGGAACACAGATTCGATGCAGCTCTCCATACTACTCGATCCTGTTGCAAACCTCTCTATCTCCGAAAAACTACTGCAGCCTACATACTTCCGAATCCGTTTACTATATTCATCTCTTGCTTCACACAATGCGATTTTTACCAGACACACATCCCTCAAGTACTGAACTGATGATCCCGTGTTGTCTCCGAGTGTGTACTACAATCGATCCCTTCCTTTACTCAAGTTGTGCTACAAATTTCTTGTCTCCCCAGTTCTATTCAGTACCTCCTCATTAGTTACGCGATCAACCCATCTAATCTTCGGCATTCTTCTGTAGCACCACATTTCGAAAGCCTCTATTCTCTTCTTGTATAAACAGTATATAGTCCATGTTTCACTTCCATACATGGCTTCACTCCATACAAATACTTTCAGAAAGAACTTCCTGACACTTCAATCTAGAATCGATGTTAACAAATCTCTATTCTTCTGAAGCGTTTTCCTTGCCGTTGCCTGTCTACATCTTATACGTTCTGTACTTCGGCCATCATCATTTCTTTCGCTTCCCAAGTAACAAAACTCATCTAGAACTTTCAGTGTCCCATTTTGTAATCTAATTCCCTTAGCATCACCTAATTCATTTCGACAACATTGCATTATCCTTGTTTTAGTTTTGCTGATGTTCATCTTATAATCTCCATTCAACACACGGTCCATTCCGTTCATTTGTTCTTCCAAGTCCTTTGCGTTCTGTCGCAGAATTACAATCTCATCGACAAATCTCAGAGTTTTTATTTCTTCTCCCCAAACTTTAATCCCTGCTCCAAATTTTTGCAAGTAATAATTTTCTAACTACAGTGATGCATTTAATTTGTTGCAAGCAATATTTTTCATCATTTATCAGCTTTCCAGTAATAGTAAATTTTTATTAAGCCTACAAACTTATAAAATTAATAAAATCTACGTAGAGAAACATTGAAGAAAGGGAGGGAGAGAAGGGAGCGTGAAACACTCCTGTCAGTCGTCTTTTTTTTTTTTTTTTTTTTTTTTAATATCCCAACATCTGTGCCGGCCGCGGTGGTCTAGCGGTTCTAGGCGCTCAGTCCGGAGCCGCGCGACTGCTACGGTCGCAGGTTCGAATCCTGCCTCGGGCATGGATGTGTGTGATGTCCTTAGGTTAGTTAGGTTTAAGTAGTTCTAAGTTCTAGGGGACTGATGACCATAGATGTTAAGTCCCATAGTGCTCAGAGCCATTTGAACCCAACATCTGTGCAAATTCTATACAGCGACCACAAGGCAGTTGTTAGAGGATTACTCTAGAACACACTTCTTGCGTAGTGGACAACTCTCCAGCCACCAGACTGAACCGGCCGGTGTGGCCGAGCGGTTCTAGGCGCGTCGGTCTGGAACCGCGCGACCGCTACGGTCGCAGGTTCGAATCCTGCCTCGGGCATGGATGTGTGTAATGTCCTTAGGTTAGTTAGGTTTAAGTAGTTCTAAGTTCTAGGGGACTGATGACCTCAGATGTTAAGTCCCATAGTGCTCAGAGCCATTTGAACCATTTTTGAACCAGACTATACTACACTCCTGGAAATTGAAATAAGAACACCGTGAATTCATTGTCCCAGGAAGGGGAAACTTTATTGACACATTCCTCGGGTCACATACATCACATGATCACACTGACAGAACCACAGGCACATAGACACAGGCAACAGAGCATGCACAATGTCGGCACTAGTACAGTGTATATCCACCTTTCGCAGCAATGCAGGCTGCTATTCTCCCATGGAGACGATCGTAGAGATGCTGGATGTAGTCCTGTGGAACGGCTTGCCATGCCATTTCCACCTGGCGCCTCAGTTGGACCAGCGTTCGTGCTGGACGTGCAGACCGCGTGAGACGACGCTTCATCCAGTCCCAAACATGCTCAATGGGGGACAGATCCGGAGATCTTGCTGGCCAGGGTAGTTGACTTACACCTTCTAGAGCACGTTGGGTGCCACGGGATACATGCGGACGTGCATCGTCCTGTTGGAACAGCAAGTTCCCTTGCCGGTCTAGGAATGGTAGAACGATGGGTTCGATGACGGTTTGGATGTGCCGTGCACTATTCAGTGTCCCCTCGACGATCACCAGTGGTGTACGGCCAGTGTAGGAGATCGCTCCCCACACCATGATGCCGGGTGTTGGCCCTGTATGCCTCGGTCGTATGCAGTCCTGATTGTGGCGCTCACCTGCACGGCGCCAAACACGCATACGACCATCATTGGCACCAAGGCAGAAGCGACTCTCATCGCTGAAGACGACACGTCTCCATTCGTCCCTCCATTCACGCCTGTCGCGACACCACTGGAGGCGGGCTGCACGATGTTGGGGTGTGAGCGGAAGACGGCCTAACGGTGTGCGGGACCGTAGCCCAGCTTCATGGAGACGGTTGCGAATGGTCCTCGCCGATACCCCAGGAGCAACAGTGTCCCTAATTTGCTGGGAAGTGGCGGTGCGGTCCCCTACGGCACTGCGTAGGATCCTACGGTCTTGGCGTGCATCCGTGCGTCGCTGCGATCCGGTCCCAGGTCGACGGGCACGTGCACCTTCCGCCGACCACTGGCGACAACATCGATGTACTGTGGAGACCTCACGCCCCACGTGTTGAGCAATTCGGCGGTACGTCCACCCGACCTCCCGCATGCCCACTATACGCCCTCGCTCAAAGTCCGTCAACTGCACATACGGTTCACGTCCACGCTGTCGCGGCATGCTACCAGTGTTAAAGACTGCGATGGAGCTCCGTATGCCACGGCAAACTGGCTGACACTGACGGCGGCGGTGCACAAATGCTGCGTAGCTAGCGCCATTCGACGGCCAACACCGCGGTTCCTGGTGTGTCCGCTGTGCCGTGCGTGTGATCATTGCTTGTACAGCCCTCTCGCAGTGTCCGGAGCAAGTATGGTGGGTCTGACACACCGGTGTCAATGTGTTCTTTTTTCCATTTCCAGGAGTGTACATCTACAGTGTGCTTCAAAATTAGGAACCTCTTTCCGAAAATATCATCCAACTACGCTACAGAGCGTTGAAATTATATACACTGTCGCCTGCTTGTAGGCCTATCCTCCGGCAGCAGGCGTGACTTCGTACGCGAACAGACCGCGGGCAGAACGACTCGTGATGTATCTGACAGCGGGAGAACGTTAGGTGAATGCGCCACACCTGTTACACCAACACTGCAGAGATAGCGACAGAGGGGAACGACAAACATACGCAGCAGAACCACAGCGCTCAGTGAAGTTTCTCGCGCGCTGGTGTACTGCAACATGGAGACGTTCACCTGGGCCGAGTAGCGTGACACGTATTTCGTGTATGGTGAGGCGAGAGGCAATGGAAACGCACCGTCATGTACCTATGGGGCAACGACGTTCCGATAGGCGTCAGCCGCACCACTCCGCTTTTGCAGCCATCCATCGGCGTCTGAGTGAAACGGGCGCCTCCAGAGGGCATCAAGTCGATAGCGGTCGCGCGCGAGGAATTACGCACACCACGTTTTGTGGAGCACGTACACTATGTGATCAATAGTATCTGGACGCCTGGCTGAAAATGACTTCCAAGCTCGTGCCACCCTCCATCGGTAATGCTGGAATTCAGTATGGTGTTGGTCCACCTTTAGCCCTGATGCAGCTTCCACTCTTGCAGGCATAGGTTCAATCAGGTGCTGGAAGGTTTCTTGAGGAATGGCAGCCCATTCTTCACGGAGTGCTGCACTAAGGAGACGTATCGATGTCGGTGAGTGAAGCCTGCACGAAGTCGGCGTTCCAAAACATCCCAAAGGTGTTCTATAGGATTCAGGTCAGGACTCTGTGCAGGCCAGTCCATTACAGGGATGTTATTGTCGTGTAACCAATCCGCCACAGGCCGTGCCTTATCAACAGGTGCTCGATCGTGTCGAAAGATGCAGTCGCGATCCCCGAAATGCTCTTCAACAGTTGGAAGCAATAAGGTGCTTAAAACATCAATGTAGGCCTTTGCTGTGATAGTGCCACGCAAAACAACAAGTGGTGCAAGTCCCCTCCATGTAAAACAAGACCTCATCATAACACCACCGCCTCTGAATTTTATTGTTGGCACTACACACGCTGGCAGATGATGTTCATCGGGCATTCGCCATACCCGCAACCTGCCATCGGATCGCCACATTGTGTACCGTGATACGTCACTCCAAATAATGTTTTTCCACTGTTCAATCGTCCACTCCATACACCAAGTGAGGCATCGTTTGGCATTTACCGGCGTGATGTGTGGTTTGTGAGCAGCTGCTCGATCATGAAATCCAAGTTTTTCTCACCTCCTGCCTAACTGTCATAGTACTTGCAGTGGACTCTGATGCAGTTTGGAATTCCCGTGTGATGGTCTGGATAGATGCCTGCCTATTACACATTACGACCCTCTTCAACTGTCGGCGGTCTCTGTCCATCAGCAGACGAGGTTGGCCTGTACGGTTTTGTGCGGTACGTGTCCCTTCACGTTTCCACTTCACTATCATATCGAAAACAGGGATGTGTAGGATTGTTGAAATCTCACGTACAGACGTATGACACAAGTGACACCAAATGACCTGAGCACGTTCGATGTCCGTGAGTTCCGCGGAGCTCCCCATTCTGCACTCTCACGATATTTAATGACTACTGAGGTCTCTGATATGGAGTATTTGGCAGTAGGTGGCAACACAATGCACCTAATATGAAAAACGTATGTTTTTGGGGGTGTCCGGATACTTTCGATCACATAGTGCACGAGAGAGGTTCGACAGAGGCTCTCTGACAAGCACCCACGTGCAATAGTGCAATGATGCCACTCAGCGATTTGGCGGGTGGTGGATGAGGGGGGCAGGCATCCATTCCATCTCCAGAAGACAGTGGTGCTGTTGGCCCACGAGTTAGCTTCGGTGTGGTGTTCGGGAAGTGGTTCCTCCAGCATTGTGCCAGAGAGCCGTGTTGTGCTGCGTATGTATTGTTGACGGAGGAGACGTCATTCACCCGTGAGGGTGTAATCAATGCCAACAGTTCTAATGTGTGGGCGGACGCGAAGCCACACACCAGCACTACATGGAGTGTTTGAGGTTGTTCGCACCAGGCCCGGTGTCTTTGAGCAAATGCGGCAATCAGTGATATGCAGAAGTCAGACATGCTGCTACGCTGGAGGCAGGCATTTTGAACGCCTATTATAAATATATTTAATTCACAAGTTGTGGAATCACTGTTGCGGGGAGTATTAGCGATCAGATAAACTAATTTAAGCAAGTGAAGAAAACAGTCTCGATCTCATTCTGGAATTCTCAATCTCAATAAAACATTTATCTTTTAATGTATGTTTCCCATTTTGTTTACTTTGTACAATATATTTAATTTGCTGACACAGCGGAATAAATGGTAATACACCTCATTTGGATCCCGTTGTCTGATGTTTGCCACAATGTCTATACGTATGGTTCCTCCCCGTTTCCTTGCATTCATTGTTCCTGAACTTTAAATACAGCAAAAACGCCGACGTCTTAGAATTCCTGCCGTTATTCACGTAATGAAGCCTATTGGCGCACACATCAGCGGAGTAAAAGGCGATGGTTGCTGCATAGGCCGACGTTCACCCCGGTAATTTCGACGGTTCTGTAAAGTTTGGAAAGTAGGAGACGAGGTACTGGCAGGAGTAAAGCTGTGAGGACGGGGCGTGAGTCGTGCTTGGGTAGCTCAGTTGGTAGAGCACTTGCCCGCGAAAGGCGAAGGTCCCGAGTTCGAGTCTCGGTCCGACACACAGTTTTAATCTGTCAGGAAGTTTCAGTTCATTACTTGTTTGTGAATGGTACGTACAGATGTGAAGGGGATTCGATGTGCTTGGTGCACAATCTAGCGATCCTCACTTGTGTTGGGCAGACGAGGTCGACCAAAACCTTGGCAAGGAGTGCGCCTACCCTGATGTTCCCACAAACGACTTATATCAGTTATTGAGTATGGCATGAAGGCCCCTAACACTACAACTACAACTCTGAGCGTCGTGTAATGGAACTGAAGAGGCCTGAGTTTCCTCTACTTGATTTTTACGAGAGACCACAGTTAAGAAAGAAAGAAGTGACAAGTTATGGACCAACTATACCGTTGACGAAAATCGGTGGGCGACGTGTCACTGGAACTTATAAGCAAGAAGTAAATTGACACATCCATCGCTCGTTGTTGACAAGCATTGACCTACTGCAATATGGGATGTGTAGTTGACAGGAGGAGGGGCTCGAAACACCGAGGTGGGTCAGTTACTATACGAGTACGAAGGAGTCGAACTCTCATGTATCTACTGGTAACTTGAATCCACGCTGTAGGATGTGCCACTCAATAGTGCAGGCTGCTAGACTGCATTTTCTGCTGCATTATCCAGTGCATATTGAACCTTCTGTGTGGGATGGGATGCATCTGAACTCCCATATAATTTCACTTCTCAATACACCAGAAATGGCGCTCATGTGGCCGTTATCCTAAACAGCCTCCAAACGTGACCTCCTACTGCATGCAATATGATTTGGATGAAGCATGCGGAAGTGAATACAGAGAGAGCGAAAGGTTATATACAGCTTGTACAGAAACCAGAGAAACAGTAGTTCAGAAGTCAGTGAGACAGAGTTGTAACCTATTTCGTCAGAGACAGCAAAGGACTTGGAGTGTCAGTTGATTGGAATGGATATTGTCTTCATTATATAACATGAGCCTTAACAATATAAGATTAATGCAATGTAGGCGAATTAAACCAGGTGATGTTGAGGGAAATAGATCAGGAAATGAGACACTAAAAGTAATTCAGGAGTTTTGCTATGTGGGAGCCAAATTACTGCTGATGGACAAATTAGAAAGTATATTCAATAAAGAAGATAATTTCTGAAAAAGAGAAAGTTGGTGACCTCAAATGTAGGTTTATGTGTAGGTAAGTCGTTTCCGAATGAATTTGTTTGGAGTGTAACCTTTTTATGGAAGGGAACTGTGGATGATAAGCAGTTCAAACAAATAGAGAATAGAAGCTTTTGAAATTTTGTAGTACAGAGGAATGCTGAAGATTAGACGGGTAGATGTGATTATAAATCTGGGGAGGAAAATAATTTATGCCACTACTTAGCTAAGAGATGGGACTGCTTAACAGGACACAATTTAAGTAATCAGGGAATGAATTTGGTAATGGAGGCATGTGTTAGGGGTAAAATTGTACAGGGAGACCAGTGGGTGACTACAGAAAGCAGGCTGAAAGGGCTGTAGGTTTCTTTAGTAGGACAGAAATGAAGTGGTTTCCACAGGATAGACTAGAGTAGCTAGATGCATCAAGCCGGTCTTTGGATTGGAGACTAAACAATAACATAGTATCATTTACTCACCTCCCAACTGTGTACGCATACAGTATTAGTATCTGCATTAATAGTGGGGCAGAGTGGGTTTAAGCCCAGTGATTTATGACCCCCTCAGCCACCTATCACTTTCAAGTTCACCCCCTAGCCTCCAACCTCTACCCTTCCCTCTCCAAACCATGTAGGTCACTTGGGCTGTTATCTATTGTGTCTTTAGGCCTTATCACTATAATTTATTACTCCATTTATTACCCATAGTCCTACAATTTAAAACCCAAGATGGACGCCAGATGTTTTTTCAGGATAGCCTTATCTTAATTAGTATAATTTATGATTTGGCTCCATTGATATTTATATCACCCTTATATTTATTACTATAATTTATCACTGAATATGGCTGCCACATCAAAACATGGCTGCCCAAAATGGCGGAAGGTCAAAGGGTCATATAATTACCCTGAAATATCCCTTCACCGCCTCCCCCCCCCCCCCTTCTGAAGCAGTTTTTCCCATTTCCATGACACTGCAATCGCCTGTCCATCCACCACTCTTATGCAGCATCCTGGCATAACAACCAGCACATGTTCTCGGCACTGGTGTTCTGTATGCTGCAATGAAGCATTCATCATTACGAATTATCACCAGAGACCTGCCATCTCCAGACAATAAAAAATGACTCAGTGGAATTTAAGTACTGTTAACTCCTTGCTGTCTCTCGTTGCTCATTGTTATTATATTATTTACTAGTGAACCCAGCAATGTTTTGCAATTGTTAAATATGTATTGGAATTGGATATACATCGTAATCTCCTCCTCCAGCCCTCTCTCTATCCCTCTCCTCCTCCACCCTTTCTTTGTCCATCCGCTCCTCCCTCATCTCTCTCTATATATCCTCCTTCCCCTTCTTTATATATATTTCATCTCCTCTTCCCATACCCGTCTCCTCCCCCTTCTCTGTCTATCTCCATTCCCCCCTCTCTCTGACCGTATTTATTGTTGTCGCAGACAGAACTTTGATTGGTAATGGAAGTCAAAAGGAATGGGTAAATTGGTTGGAATGACAGCGTATGAGATAGACCTTTACAACTGCTGGATCTGTGAGAATAGGAGCTTTGATAACAGTATTTCCGATGGTTTTAATCTGTGAAAAGATAGATTATAAACTTAGCCGTAAATACAACATTCCTGCTTTCTGTTAAAAATTGCTGCGAAAAGAGAAACACAACTGAATGTTTGCAACGTGCCAAATTACTGCGAAATAAGATCAATGTAATCTTTGCAGTACATCAACGATATGATCATCACAGATAACACAATGAAATATCGCTTGTAATTGCTTTCTTTTTCGCAAAAGATCAGTATACAATGCGGAATTCATTGTTGTTGTGAAAACATGTGGTAGCAGATCTGTCAAACTGAAAGTCACATTTTATAATGAAATCAAATGACAGCAGCACTTTTAAACCGACCGTCACATTTCTTTCATTGAGATTGTCGTACAAAAATACCATCCAATTTCCGGTGGATTTTCCAAAAATTTTCTTTGATACAAACCTTGTCCTGAAAATTATAGGACAAATAGGTCGACCCCCTTGTCAAGTGATGATCTTTCTTACACACGGCAATTGACTTTTATTTATATAGATTGTGTATATGTATTTTTATTCATTATTTCCTCTTCAGTGCGATGGCCTACCGATGCATTAGAGCAGAAAGTAACAAATAGACTTTCTGATGTATCTGGGCAGGATACAGCTGTACCCAGATAATGAATTTCCATTATCTGCACCACCGCATGTCGAGCCACAGCTAAGTTTATTCGGTATATTTTCGTTCAAAACTACTTATCAAATGACTACCCGTCGATATAAATGTGTAAATTTAGGCATATCAGTGGTTATGGAGAGTTAAGTAGTAAGAGAGACTGACAATGTTCAACGTGGTGCTAAAATGTACTTTACAGAGATGGGAAGGGACCTTCTATGTAACATTACTACAGGGTATTATCTATCTCATCCTCCCCCAGACATCTACATCATTACGAAGACGACGTCCACCATCGACATGTAGGCCCCACAGCACTCTCTTCAAAATGTGAAGTTAGTGATCACGATTGCTAAAAGTAGGATGGTTGGAAAGGAATTATTCTCTCTGAGAAATGATTGAACATGTAACTTACATTCTCTGATTAAATATCCATCACACAGAGTTCGTAGCATCTTGTTCAGCAAATAACATCACAAATAAATTTTCTCTTTACGTATAAACCCATCGTGCATATGTTGTTTTCATTATCTGTTTCTTCACAGTTGTTAACGTGGTTATGCAACAATCGTAATCACAGGCTGCAACATCATTTACATATTGCACACCAAGATGACTTCTTTGTAAGAATTATCCATCAACTAGTTCGGATAATAGCTTCACTTACACAGTTGGTATTTCATCTTCGGAGACAAAGCGGCTGCGAAATTTATTGACTTAACTTCCAGACCAGTATAAGCTACCAGTTTCACGTATTTTACTATGAGTCTCTGTCCATACTTTTCTTGTTCCCACATGTGGCTCTCTGCACGTATATTCCATGAAAAGCGCAGAAGACATGGTCGTATTCCAAAGGAATTTCGTAAGTGTACATATCATTGGCGGCTATGTAAGCGATAAGAGTCATTGTTCTCTGTAACAGGTAGAACGACCACGAGAGTTCATTCGTGTTGCTTGTGTGTAGTGATGTAGTGTTGTTACGAGGCTTGGTAGGGTATATAACGGGCGTGATCAGCGTCAGATCTTGTGGTCACTATGAAGGACGCGTAGATGCAGCATACTCGAATGAGACAACATTGCCACGACTTGACAGAGTTTGAAAGGGACCTCATAGTGGATCTCTATTTGGCCGGCTGGTCGAATCGTGCACTATCCAGATTTGTGGGGCATTTGGATATAACAGTGGCCCGTTGTTGGACTGCATGGGAATGTGAGGGCAGGCATACTTGTCGTCGAGTTTCCGGTCGATCAAGTCTGACCACCAAAACAGAGGATCGCCGTATTTTACATCGAGCACATCGTAACTCCTGTACATCTGTGCTTGCCATCCGAAAACAATATAAAGTAAACCCTGCAACAGTCTGTGTCATTCTGCACCACTTGTAGGAGACTGGCAGCAGCCAGACTAAGGATTTATCTTCCCGGGGGTGTAGGCTGCCGTTAACACCACAACACACACAGCTCCATTTGGAGTGGTGCCGTGACTGGGAAGTGTGGATGCTGATAAATCGCGGCTATGCATTATCCCAGACGACCATTGTCGGTGAGTATGGTTGCAGATTTACAGAAGCCGCATTCTTCCATTGTTTTGAAGGGGAACAGTGGTATTACTCCTGGCGCCCTGGTGCGGCGATCCAGCTGCTATGACTTTGGGTCACGGCTAGTAAAATGGCTGGTTCAAATGGCTCTGAGCACTATGCGACTTAACTTCTGAGGTCATCAGTCGCCTAGAACTTAGAACTAATTAAACCTAACTAACCTAAGGACATCACACACATCCATGCCCGAGGCAGGATTCGAACCTGCGACCGTAGCGGTCGCTCGGCTCCACACTGTAGCGCCTAGAACCGCGCGACCACTCCGGCCGGCTCACGGGTAATAATGACTGAGGAAACTGACAGCATAACGACACATCACGAACATCCTGCGTCCTCATGTGGTGCAATTCTTCGACAGAACAATCCTCCACACTGTCTGCGTAATTTTGAGATACTCCTGTGGCTAGCAAGACCCTCATATCAGTCCTTGATGGAGGTATCTTGGGACCAGCTTGAAAGTCATCTCCGTCCCGGCGACAGTACCCAGGATGTCAAGTTCCACTCACAACATATGTGTGCCAGCTTGCCTAGGAGAAGATGCAACGGCTTTTGACACCCTTCCCAAGCGAATCAGCGTATGCGTCAAGGACAGAGGATGTGTTACGTGATACTGAGGAGTGGCTCATACAGCCATTCTGCATGTGACTGATTTTGTAATCACTATAATAACGTAACATGTCCTCTGAACTCGTGAGGATGTTTATAGGTCATAGTTTTCCATTTACATCGTCTCACTCAGAATTGTACGTCTGAAGAGGGTCATTTTAATTATCTCATTCATAATATCCTGCCTAGGAAAAACAGATGGGCGTTTTGAACATGTTGTTGTTGTGCTCTTCAGTCCAGAGACTAGTTTGATGCAATTCTCCATGATACTCTATCCTGTGAAAGCTGCTTCATCTCCCAGTACCTACTGCAACCTACACCCTTCTGAATCTGCTTAGTGTTTCATCTCTTGGTCTCCCTCTACGATTTTTACCCTCCACACTGCCCTCCAATACTAAATTGGTGATCCCTTGATGCCTCAGAATATGTCCTACTAACCGATCCCTTCTTCTGGTCAAGATGTGCCACAAATTTCTCTTCTTCCCAAAATCTATTCAATACCTCCTCATTAGTTATGTGATCTACCCATCTAATCTTCAGCATTCTTCTGTAGCACCACATTTCCAAAGCTTTTATTCTCTTCTTGTCCAAACTATTTATTGTCCTCGTTTCACTTCCATACATGGCTACACTCCCTACAAATACTTCTCAATACACCAGAAATGGCGCTCATGTGGCCGTTATCCTAAACAGCCTCCAAACGTGACCTCCTACTGCATGCAATATGATTTGGATGAAGCATGCGGAAGTGAATACAGAGAGAGCGAAAGGTTATATACAGCTTGTACAGAAACCAGAGAAACAGTAGTTCAGAAGTCAGTGAGACAGAGTTGTAACCTATTTCGTCAGAGACAGCAAAGGACTTGGAGTGTCAGTTGATTGGAATGGATATTGTCTTCATTATATAACATGAGCCTTAACAATATAAGATTAATGCAATGTAGGCGAATTAAACCAGGTGATGTTGAGGGAAATAGATCAGGAAATGAGACACTAAAAGTAATTCAGGAGTTTTGCTATGTGGGAGCCAAATTACTGCTGATGGACAAATTAGAAAGTATATTCAATAAAGAAGATAATTTCTGAAAAAGAGAAAGTTGGTGACCTCAAATGTAGGTTTATGTGTAGGTAAGTCGTTTCCGAATGAATTTGTTTGGAGTGTAACCTTTTTATGGAAGGGAACTGTGGATGATAAGCAGTTCAAACAAATAGAGAATAGAAGCTTTTGAAATTTTGTAGTACAGAGGAATGCTGAAGATTAGACGGGTAGATGTGATTATAAATCTGGGGAGGAAAATAATTTATGCCACTACTTAGCTAAGAGATGGGACTGCTTAACAGGACACAATTTAAGTAATCAGGGAATGAATTTGGTAATGGAGGCATGTGTTAGGGGTAAAATTGTACAGGGAGACCAGTGGGTGACTACAGAAAGCAGGCTGAAAGGGCTGTAGGTTTCTTTAGTAGGACAGAAATGAAGTGGTTTCCACAGGATAGACTAGAGTAGCTAGATGCATCAAGCCGGTCTTTGGATTGGAGACTAAACAATAACATAGTATCATTTACTCACCTCCCAACTGTGTACGCATACAGTATTAGTATCTGCATTAATAGTGGGGCAGAGTGGGTTTAAGCCCAGTGATTTATGACCCCCTCAGCCACCTATCACTTTCAAGTTCACCCCCTAGCCTCCAACCTCTACCCTTCCCTCTCCAAACCATGTAGGTCACTTGGGCTGTTATCTATTGTGTCTTTAGGCCTTATCACTATAATTTATTACTCCATTTATTACCCATAGACCTACAATTTAAAACCCAAGATGGACGCCAGATGTTTTTTCAGGATAGCCTTATCTTAATTAGTATAATTTATGATTTGGCTCCATTGATATTTATATCACCCTTATATTTATTACTATAATTTATCACTGAATATGGCTGCCACATCAAAACATGGCTGCCCAAAATGGCGGAAGGTCAAAGGGTCATATAATTACCCTGAAATATCCCTTCACCGCCTCCCCCCCCCCTTCTGAAGCAGTTTTTCCCATTTCCATGACACTGCAATCGCCTGTCCATCCACCACTCTTATGCAGCATCCTGGCATAACAACCAGCACATGTTCTCGGCACTGGTGTTCTGTATGCTGCAATGACGCATTCATCATTACGAATTATCACCAGAGACCTGCCATCTCCAGACAATAAAAAATGACTCAGTGGAATTTAAGTACTGTTAACTCCTTGCTGTCTCTCGTTGCTCATTGTTATTATATTATTTACTAGTGAACCCAGCAATGTTTTGCAATTGTTAAATATGTATTGGAATTGGATATACATCGTAATCTCCTCCTCCAGCCCTCTCTCTATCCCTCTCCTCCTCCACCCTTTCTTTGTCCATCCGCTCCTCCCTCATCTCTCTCTATATATCCTCCTTCCCCTTCTTTATATATATTTCATCTCCTCTTCCCATACCCGTCTCCTCCCCCTTCTCTGTCTATCTCCATTCCCCCCTCTCTCTGACCGTATTTATTGTTGTCGCAGACAGAACTTTGATTGGTAATGGAAGTCAAAAGGAATGGGTAAATCGGTTGGAATGACAGCGTATGAGATAGACCTTTACAACTGCTGGATCTGTGAGAATAGGAGCTTTGATAACAGTATTTCCGATGGTTTTAATCTGTGAAAAGATAGATTATAAACTTAGCCGTAAATACAACATTCCTGCTTTCTGTTAAAAATTGCTGCGAAAAGAGAAACACAACTGAATGTTTGCAACGTGCCAAATTACTGCGAAATAAGATCAATGTAATCTTTGCAGTACATCAACGATATGATCATCACAGATAACACAATGAAATATCGCTTGTAATTGCTTTCTTTTTCGCAAAAGATCAGTATACAATGCGGAATTCATTGTTGTTGTGAAAACATGTGGTAGCAGAACTGTCAAACTGAAAGTCACATTTTATAATGAAATCAAATGACAGCAGCACTTTTAAACCGACCGTCACATTTCTTTCATTGAGATTGTCGTACAAAAATACCATCCAATTTCCGGTGGATTTTCCAAAAATTTTCTTTGATACAAACCTTGTCCTGAAAATTATAGGACAAATAGGTCGACCCCCTTGTCAAGTGATGATCTTTCTTACACACGGCAATTGACTTTTATTTATATAGATTGTGTATATGTATTTTTATTCATTATTTCCTCTTCAGTGCGATGGCCTACCGATGCATTAGAGCAGAAAGTAACAAATAGACTTTCTGATGTATCTGGGCAGGATACAGCTGTACCCAGATAATGAATTTCCATTATCTGCACCACCGCATGTCGAGCCACAGCTAAGTTTATTCGGTATATTTTCGTTCAAAACTACTTATCAAATGACTACCCGTCGATATAAATGTGTAAATTTAGGCATATCAGTGGTTATGGAGAGTTAAGTAGTAAGAGAGACTGACAATGTTCAACGTGGTGCTAAAATGTACTTTACAGAGATGGGAAGGGACCTTCTATGTAACATTACTACAGGGTATTATCTATCTCATCCTCCCCCAGACATCTACATCATTACGAAGACGACGTCCACCATCGACATGTAGGCCCCACAGCACTCTCTTCAAAATGTGAAGTTAGTGATCACGATTGCTAAAAGTAGGATGGTTGGAAAGGAATTATTCTCTCTGAGAAATGATTGAACATGTAACTTACATTCTCTGATTAAATATCCATCACACAGAGTTCGTAGCATCTTGTTCAGCAAATAACATCACAAATAAATTTTCTCTTTACGTATAAACCCATCGTGCATATGTTGTTTTCATTATCTGTTTCTTCACAGTTGTTAACGTGGTTATGCAACAATCGTAATCACAGGCTGCAACATCATTTACATATTGCACACCAAGATGACTTCTTTGTAAGAATTATCCATCAACTAGTTCGGATAATAGCTTCACTTACACAGTTGGTATTTCATCTTCGGAGACAAAGCGGCTGCGAAATTTATTGACTTAACTTCCAGACCAGTATAAGCTACCAGTTTCACGTATTTTACTATGAGTCTCTGTCCATACTTTTCTTGTTCCCACATGTGGCTCTCTGCACGTATATTCCATGAAAAGCGCAGAAGACATGGTCGTATTCCAAAGGAATTTCGTAAGTGTACATATCATTGGCGGCTATGTAAGCGATAAGAGTCATTGTTCTCTGTAACAGGTAGAACGACCACGAGAGTTCATTCGTGTTGCTTGTGTGTAGTGATGTAGTGTTGTTACGAGGCTTGGTAGGGTATATAACGGGCGTGATCAGCGTCAGATCTTGTGGTCACTATGAAGGACGCGTAGATGCAGCATACTCGAATGAGACAACATTGCCACGACTTGACAGAGTTTGAAAGGGACCTCATAGTGGATCTCTATTTGGCCGGCTGGTCGAATCGTGCACTATCCAGATTTGTGGGGCATTTGGATATAACAGTGGCCCGTTGTTGGACTGCATGGGAATGTGAGGGCAGGCATACTTGTCGTCGAGTTTCCGGTCGATCAAGTCTGACCACCAAAACAGAGGATCGCCGTATTTTACATCGAGCACATCGTAACTCCTGTACATCTGTGCTTGCCATCCGAAAACAATATAAAGTAAACCCTGCAACAGTCTGTGTCATTCTGCACCACTTGTAGGAGACTGGCAGCAGCCAGACTAAGGATTTATCTTCCCGGGGGTGTAGGCTGCCGTTAACACCACAACACACACAGCTCCATTTGGAGTGGTGCCGTGACTGGGAAGTGTGGATGCTGATAAATCGCGGCTATGCATTATCCCAGACGACCATTGTCGGTGAGTATGGTTGCAGATTTACAGAAGCCGCATTCTTCCATTGTTTTGAAGGGGAACAGTGGTATTACTCCTGGCGCCCTGGTGCGGCGATCCAGCTGCTATGACTTTGGGTCACGGCTAGTAAAATGGCTGGTTCAAATGGCTCTGAGCACTATGCGACTTAACTTCTGAGGTCATCAGTCGCCTAGAACTTAGAACTAATTAAACCTAACTAACCTAAGGACATCACACACATCCATGCCCGAGGCAGGATTCGAACCTGCGACCGTAGCGGTCGCTCGGCTCCACACTGTAGCGCCTAGAACCGCGCGACCACTCCGGCCGGCTCACGGGTAATAATGACTGAGGAAACTGACAGCATAACGACACATCACGAACATCCTGCGTCCTCATGTGGTGCAATTCTTCGACAGAACAATCCTCCACACTGTCTGCGTAATTTTGAGATACTCCTGTGGCTAGCAAGACCCTCATATCAGTCCTTGATGGAGGTATCTTGGGACCAGCTTGAAAGTCATCTCCGTCCCGGCGACAGTACCCAGGATGTCAAGTTCCACTCACAACATATGTGTGCCAGCTTGCCTAGGAGAAGATGCAACGGCTTTTGACACCCTTCCCAAGCGAATCAGCGTATGCGTCAAGGACAGAGGATGTGTTACGTGATACTGAGGAGTGGCTCATACAGCCATTCTGCATGTGACTGATTTTGTAATCACTATAATAACGTAACATGTCCTCTGAACTCGTGAGGATGTTTATAGGTCATAGTTTTCCATTTACATCGTCTCACTCAGAATTGTACGTCTGAAGAGGGTCATTTTAATTATCTCATTCATAATATCCTGCCTAGGAAAAACAGATGGGCGTTTTGAACATGTTGTTGTTGTGCTCTTCAGTCCAGAGACTAGTTTGATGCAATTCTCCATGATACTCTATCCTGTGAAAGCTGCTTCATCTCCCAGTACCTACTGCAACCTACACCCTTCTGAATCTGCTTAGTGTTTCATCTCTTGGTCTCCCTCTACGATTTTTACCCTCCACACTGCCCTCCAATACTAAATTGGTGATCCCTTGATGCCTCAGAATATGTCCTACTAACCGATCCCTTCTTCTGGTCAAGATGTGCCACAAATTTCTCTTCTTCCCAAAATCTATTCAATACCTCCTCATTAGTTATGTGATCTACCCATCTAATCTTCAGCATTCTTCTGTAGCACCACATTTCCAAAGCTTTTATTCTCTTCTTGTCCAAACTATTTATTGTCCTCGTTTCACTTCCATACATGGCTACACTCCCTACAAATACTTCTCAATACACCAGAAATGGCGCTCATGTGGCCGTTATCCTAAACAGCCTCCAAACGTGACCTCCTACTGCATGCAATATGATTTGGATGAAGCATGCGGAAGTGAATACAGAGAGAGCGAAAGGTTATATACAGCTTGTACAGAAACCAGAGAAACAGTAGTTCAGAAGTCAGTGAGACAGAGTTGTAACCTATTTCGTCAGAGACAGCAAAGGACTTGGAGTGTCAGTTGATTGGAATGGATATTGTCTTCATTATATAACATGAGCCTTAACAATATAAGATTAATGCAATGTAGGCGAATTAAACCAGGTGATGTTGAGGGAAATAGATCAGGAAATGAGACACTAAAAGTAATTCAGGAGTTTTGCTATGTGGGAGCCAAATTACTGCTGATGGACAAATTAGAAAGTATATTCAATAAAGAAGATAATTTCTGAAAAAGAGAAAGTTGGTGACCTCAAATGTAGGTTTATGTGTAGGTAAGTCGTTTCCGAATGAATTTGTTTGGAGTGTAACCTTTTTATGGAAGGGAACTGTGGATGATAAGCAGTTCAAACAAATAGAGAATAGAAGCTTTTGAAATTTTGTAGTACAGAGGAATGCTGAAGATTAGACGGGTAGATGTGATTATAAATCTGGGGAGGAAAATAATTTATGCCACTACTTAGCTAAGAGATGGGACTGCTTAACAGGACACAATTTAAGTAATCAGGGAATGAATTTGGTAATGGAGGCATGTGTTAGGGGTAAAATTGTACAGGGAGACCAGTGGGTGACTACAGAAAGCAGGCTGAAAGGGCTGTAGGTTTCTTTAGTAGGACAGAAATGAAGTGGTTTCCACAGGATAGACTAGAGTAGCTAGATGCATCAAGCCGGTCTTTGGATTGGAGACTAAACAATAACATAGTATCATTTACTCACCTCCCAACTGTGTACGCATACAGTATTAGTATCTGCATTAATAGTGGGGCAGAGTGGGTTTAAGCCCAGTGATTTATGACCCCCTCAGCCACCTATCACTTTCAAGTTCACCCCCTAGCCTCCAACCTCTACCCTTCCCTCTCCAAACCATGTAGGTCACTTGGGCTGTTATCTATTGTGTCTTTAGGCCTTATCACTATAATTTATTACTCCATTTATTACCCACAGTCCTACAATTTAAAACCCAAGATGGACGCCAGATGTTTTTTCAGGATAGCCTTATCTTAATTAGTATAATTTATGATTTGGCTCCATTGATATTTATATCACCCTTATATTTATTACTATAATTTATCACTGAATATGGCTGCCACATCAAAACATGGCTGCCCAAAATGGCGGAAGGTCAAAGGGTCATATAATTACCCTGAAATATCCCTTCACCGCCTCCCCCCCCCCCCCTTCTGAAGCAGTTTTTCCCATTTCCATGACACTGCAATCGCCTGTCCATCCACCACTCTTATGCAGCATCCTGGCATAACAACCAGCACATGTTCTCGGCACTGGTGTTCTGTATGCTGCAATGACGCATTCATCATTACGAATTATCACCAGAGACCTGCCATCTCCAGACAATAAAAAATGACTCAGTGGAATTTAAGTACTGTTAACTCCTTGCTGTCTCTCGTTGCTCATTGTTATTATATTATTTACTAGTGAACCCAGCAATGTTTTGCAATTGTTAAATATGTATTGGAATTGGATATACATCGTAATCTCCTCCTCCAGCCCTCTCTCTATCCCTCTCCTCCTCCACCCTTTCTTTGTCCATCCGCTCCTCCCTCATCTCTCTCTATATATCCTCCTTCCCCTTCTTTATATATATTTCATCTCCTCTTCCCATACCCGTCTCCTCCCCCTTCTCTGTCTATCTCCATTCCCCCCTCTCTCTGACCGTATTTATTGTTGTCGCAGACAGAACTTTGATTGGTAATGGAAGTCAAAAGGAATGGGTAAATCGGTTGGAATGACAGCGTATGAGATAGACCTTTACAACTGCTGGATCTGTGAGAATAGGAGCTTTGATAACAGTATTTCCGATGGTTTTAATCTGTGAAAAGATAGATTATAAACTTAGCCGTAAATACAACATTCCTGCTTTCTGTTAAAAATTGCTGCGAAAAGAGAAACACAACTGAATGTTTGCAACGTGCCAAATTACTGCGAAATAAGATCAATGTAATCTTTGCAGTACATCAACGATATGATCATCACAGATAACACAATGAAATATCGCTTGTAATTGCTTTCTTTTTCGCAAAAGATCAGTATACAATGCGGAATTCATTGTTGTTGTGAAAACATGTGGTAGCAGAACTGTCAAACTGAAAGTCACATTTTATTATGAAATCAAATGACAGCAGCACTTTTAAACCGACCGTCACATTTCTTTCATTGAGATTGTCGTACAAAAATACCATCCAATTTCCGGTGGATTTTCCAAAAATTTTCTTTGATACAAACCTTGTCCTTGTCCTTGTCCTTGTCTCTTCTTTAAAAATGCTTTCCTTGCCATAGCCTGTCTGCATTTTATATCCTCTCTACTTCGACGATCATCAGTTATTTTGCTCCCGAAATATCAAAACTCCTTTACTACTTTGTCTCATTTCCTAATCTAATTCCCTCAGCATCATTAGACTTTATTCGACTACATTCCATTATCCTCGTTTTACTTTTGTTGATGTTCATCTTATATCATCCTTTCAAGAAACTGTCCATTCCGTTCAACTGCTCTTCCAAGTCCTTTGCTGTCTCTGACAGAATTACAATGTGATCGGCAAACCTCGAAGTTTTTATTTCTTCTCCATGGATTTTAATTCCTACTCCGATTTTTTCTTTTCTTTCCTTTACTGTTGGCTCAATATAAAGATTAAATAACATTGGAGGTATGTTACAACCCTGTCTCACTCTCTTCCCAACCCCTGCTTCCCTTTCATACCCCTCGGCTCTTGTAACTGCCATGTGGTTTCTGTACAAATTGTAAATAGCCGTTAACTCCCTGTATTTTACCCTGTCACCTTCAGAATTTGAAAGAGAATATTCATTCAACATTGTCAAAAGCTTTCTCTAAGTCTATAAATGCTAGAAACGTATGTTTGCCTTTCCTTAATCTAGCTTCTAAGATAAGTCGTAGGGTGAGTATTGTCTCACTTGTTCCAACATTTGTACGGAATCCAAACTGATCTTCCCCGAGGTCGGATCCTACCAGTTTTTTCCATTCGTCTGTAAAGAATTCGCGTTAGTATTTTGGAATTATTATATTCTTCTTGAAGTCTGAGGGTATCTCGCCTGTCTCATACATCTTGCTCACCAGATGGTAGAGTTTTGTCTGGGCTGTCTCTCCTAAGGCTGTCAGTAGTTCTAATGGAATTTTGTCTACTCCTGAGGCCTTGTTTCAACTTAGGTTTCTCAGTGCATTGTCAAACTATTCACGCAGTATCATATCTCCCATTTCATCTTCATCTACATTATCTTCCATTTTCATAATATTGTCCTCAAGTACATCGCGCTTGCATAGACCTTCTATATACTCCTTCCACCTTTCTGCTTTCCCTTCTTTGCTTAGAACTGGGTTTTCATCTGAGCTCTTGATATTCATACAAGTGGTTCTCTTTTCTTCAAGGGTCTCTGTAATTTTCCGGTAGGCAGTATCTATCTTACCCCTCGTGAGATATGCCTCTACATCGTTACGTTTGTCCTCTAGCCATCCCTGCTTAGCCATTTTGCACCTCCTGTCGATCTCATTTTTGAGACGTCTGTATTCCTTTTTGCCTGCATCATTTACTACATTTTTATATTTTCTCCTTTCATCAATTAAATTCAATATGTCTTCTGTTACCCAAAGATTTCTACTAGCCCTCGTCTTTTTACCTAGTTGATCCTCTTCTGCCTTCACTATTTCATCCCTTAAAGGCACCCATTCTTCTTCTACTGTATTTCTTTCCCCCTTCCTGTCAACCTTCCCTAATGCTCTCCTTGAAACTCGCTACAACCTCTGGTTCTTTAAGTTTATCCAGGTCCCATCTCCTTAAATTCCCACCTTTTTGCAGTTTCTTCAGTTTTAATATACGGTTCATAACCAATAGATTGTGGTCATCGTCCACATCTGCACCTGGAAATGTCGTACAAATTAAAACTTGGTTCCTAAATTTCTGTCTTAGCATTATATAATCTATCTGAATCCTTCCAGTATCTCCAGGCCTCTTCCATGTATTCAAACCTTCTTTCATGATTCTTGAACCAAGTGTTAGCTATGATTAAGCTATGCTCTGTGCAAAATTCTACCAGGCGGCTTCCTCTTTCATTTCTCACCCCCATTCCATATTCATCTACTACTTTTCCTTCTCTTCCTTTCCCTACTACCGATTTCCAGTCACCCATGACTTTGAAATTTTCGTCTCCCTTCACTATCTGACTAATTTCTGTTACCTCATCATACATTTCATCAATCTCTTCGTCATCTGTGGAGCTAGTTGGCATATAAACTTGTTCTACTGTGGCAGTGGTGGGCTTCGTGTCTATCTTGGCCGCAATAATGCGTTCACTATGCTGTTTGTAGTAGCTTACCCGCACTCCTATTTTTTTTTTATTCATCATTAAACCTACTTTTGCGTTACCTCTATTTGATTTTGTATTTATAACCCTGTATTCACCTGACCAGAAGTCTTGATCCTCCTGCCACCGAACTTCACTAATCCCCACCATATCTAACTTTAACCTATCCATTTCCCTTTTTAAATTTTTAACCTACCTGCCCGATTAAGGGCTCTGACATTCCAAGCCCCGATCTGTAGAACGTCAGTTTTCTTTCTCCTGATAACGACGTCCTCCTGAATAGTCCCTGCCCAGAGATCCGAATGGGGGACTATTTTACCTGCGAAATATTTTACCCGAGAGGACGCCTTCCTCATTTAACCATACAGTAAACCTGCATGCCCCCGGGAAAAATTACGGCTGTAGTTTCCCCTTGCGTTCAGCCGTTCGCAGTACCAGCACAGCAAGACCGGTTTGGTTGATGTTACAAGGCCAGATCAGTCAACCATCCGGACTGTTGACTCTGCACTACTGAAAAGGCTGCTGCCCCTCTTCAGGAATCACACGTTTGTCTGGACTCTCAACAGATACCCCTCCGTTGTGGTTGCACCTACGGTAATGCTATCTGTATCGCTGAGGCACGCAAACCTCCCCACCAACGGCAAGATGTATGGTTCATGGGGGGAGGGTTTTGAACATATGTTCTAAAAAGTTTTGCAGTCAATGTTCGGGTGTCAATGAAAGGAGAGGTCTAGGCGTTAGCTACCATCAGACCACAGGCCAATGTCGTAGGTTAAATCGCAAACTTTTCCTCGTTGTGTAATAAAGTGACTGCATGGAACACTTACAGTGGTGATCTGTATGTCTGCAGCCCCTCTTGCACAGCTATTAGAGGAGTGGGCTATGCTGATGGCACCAGCGCTATACCCTCTCCATAAAAGCATGAACATAACATTACAGTGGAGTGTCGCTTATCACAGTCATCCAGACGATGCAAACACATTGTAACAAGTTGGCGTAAGGCAACTGTAAATTTCTTCTACTATGACCTTACCTAAGACTACCGTCCTGTATTGCAGTTTTCTCCCCCTAAGCACATTCTGGTATGTCACTTACAGAATGTTACTCAAAATGCTGTCACACAGTTGTTTTCCATTCAATACAGCTGAAGGATGGTCGTCTTAAATTAAAGCATCTGACTTCGTGATAGAGCGTGCGCGGCAGCTCCTGTCTCTGACGCTGAGAGTCGGCGCCTCTCAAAACTCCGTTACCGACCCTCCCCTGACCCTCCATCTGCCACCCTCCCCCCCCCCCCCCCCACATACACACACACAAAAATTTCTTCTTCCTGCCTACCTTCCAACCTCCCAAAAATGACTGGTGGGGGGGCTAACTCTATACTACTACCTACATGCCAGTCGATAAACGCCATAAAATTTTCAAAAAATCATGGAAAAGCTAGAAAATTTCCTCCTCTCTAGATATACGAAGGTGGTGCTGAAATGGAACCAAATTATTTTCGATTGGTCGGTTCATTGTTGCCCTTCGCTAGACCAACCGAGAGAAACTGATAGCCTGAACCAAAGTTTTGGAAAGAAAAAGAGAGGCGACTCTCCTGTCCTCAAGATGTAGGCACAGAGAAGCCTGGTTACGATACGTGAGGGGTCGGACGCCAACTGCCGACTCCTTGACGCCGCTTGCCAACATACAAATGGCGGTAGTGTAGGGCGTACAGATTAGGCCCCCCTCGAGGAGGCGAGGTTGACATAGTGAGGTTCACTAATGCGCTTCTCTGTCGCTACAGTAGGACACGCCAGCCCGCTGTGAAGTTGAACAGACACGAAAGTAAAGTGGGAAAATAGACTGGCCCTGAAATCAATAAATGTTGCATAGCGATTTTAGACAGTACTGTCACATTATAAAGTTCTCAACAATCGAGAGGATTTTTTTGAAGAACCACAGTGATTTACGACCATGCTACAGTAGTATTCTCTTGCCCTCCAGCAACCTCATGAGAAATTTTCCGTGTATCACAGAGGAACCCGCAGTTTAACATGTAACCTGAACCGTGGGGCAGCCTGAAATTTTCACATTTACAAAGCATTATAGAAGATAAAAGAACATGAATCTTTCTATTTTGAGAACATTATGTGATCAGAAAAGTGAGAAAATCTAGTTGGGAACGGGTGAATAGGCTCAAACAGCCGTTTCGGGAGGCCTTAAAAATTTAATACCATGTCCAAGCACACGCCTGCCGTGACTGGACGAATACACCGAAATATATCGGCAGCTGCGTTCATCATGATCAGTAGGCCTGTATAGTTTCTAATGTTGGGTTATAAATATAACTTGCCTCTTGATGCTCTTTTTTTTAATTTTTTAGTGTATACTTGTATAAACCGGCAGCTGTGGTCACATCCAGTAGCGTCATTATGATGAGAGAAACTGAGTAATAAGCTATTGTCCGTACGTTAGTTGCCCTCATATTTGCCTGTTCGGGTGAATATAGCTCGTCATATTCACCGCCTCCCATCTCCTCCCCCCTCCTCCCCCTCCCCGAATTGTTCCAACTCACGCTCCGGAAATGTGAAATACAGGTGCATTAATAACCGTTGTATCCGCCAGAATGTTGAATGCAAGCGTGTAAACGTGCATGCACTGTGTTGTTCAGGTGCCTGACTTCATTTTGCGGGATGGAGTTCCATGCCTCTTGGTTAGTCAATACTGGGCGGTTAGCGCTGGATGACACTGGAGTTGTCGTCGGATGATGTCCCATATGTGGACGATTGGAGACAGATCTGGTGATGGTGCAGGCCAACGCAACATGTCGACACTCTGTAGAGCATATTCGGTTACAACAGCGGTATGTGGGCGATCGTTATCCTGTTGGAAAACACCTTCTGGTATGCTGCTCATGAATGGCACCACAACACGTCGAATCACCAGATTGACATACCAGTTTGAAGTCAGGGTGCGTAGGATAACCACGAGAGTGCCCCTGCTGTCATACGAAATCGCACCCCAGGCCGTAACTCCACGTGTAAGACCGTTGAGTCTCGGAATCAAACAGGTTGGTTGCAGTCACCCAGATGGTCCCCTTCTAATCATCACATGGCCCTCATTGACACCGAGGCAGAAACATCATTCATAAGAAAAAACAACAGTCGTCCATCCTGCCCTCCAGTGAGCTCTCGCTTGACACCAATAAAGTCGCAAATGACGGTCGTTTGCGGTCAGTCGAATGCACGCTACAGGGCGTCTGGCACCGAGTTGTCCCTGAAATAACCGAATTTCAACAGTTCGATATGTCACTGTGATGCCACTACCGCTCAAATTGCTTCTGCAGATGCAGTACGATGCGCTAGAGCCACACGCCCTCTCGACAGTGCCACTTTTCCGACCGGGGCCCAGTCTTCTTGCGGCCATAGATTGCCATGACCACCGCTCCCTGCAATATGTACTGTGGCTACATTCCTGTCAAGTCTCCCTGCAATGTCGCAGAAGGAACATCCAGGTTCTCGTAGCCCTATTTCACGATCTTGTCCAAACTCTGTCAGGTGCTGATAATGCGTTTTTGTCGCCTTAAAGCCATTCTTGACTAACATCAACTCTCGATTTCCAGTCGCAAGTAACTAACGCTCGCGACCGTTACAGCGATTATTCAGAGCAAACCTGATTTGCATCCTCATAGTGACGTTACTAGCATCACTTTTATGTGACTGCCGTAAATTTTGAATAGACGTCATCTTTAAGATATTGATTCACTCCTGCCAACTTTCGTTCATGTTGCCCAACTCCTTCTTGATGTTGCAACTTTTTTCCGTCAGTGCATTACGTAGGAAACACCAACCAATAAAAGCATTTTCACAGATATCATAAAGTCCAAAAGTCAAAGAGTATGTAGCGACACGTCATCGTCTTCCACCGTAGTCTGCTGTGTGTCGTCGTTGCGCGGTGCGACATATTTTTATTGTTAGTTTTTCTTTCATTCTGTATGTAACTGTACATAGTTACAACTTTAACTCTACTACCTGTTCTCCGTAAGCTTTCCCAGTGTGTTAATGACGATTTTACGCTGATGTAAGGCGTCTTCCCACTAATGGAACGGATTGGATACGATTGTTTTAGTCTTCGATAACTAAAGTAATTGTTTCGAATTATCGACAGTGGATCACTTTTGTACCCTCTGACAGCTTGAAGAAGCATTATGTAGCCACCTCCAGCTTGCACACTGCCTTATTGACAACTTGGGTCAATGACTCGTGAGGTCTGCGCTCCACTCGAAACCTACCATCAGCTCTTATCAACTGAAATCGGGATTCATCTGAACAGGCCTCGTTTTTCCAGTCGTCATGGTCACGAGCCCAGGAGAGGCGCTGAAGGCAATGTCTTGCAGTTAGCAAAGGCACTCGCGTAGTTCGTCTGCTGCCGCAGGCCATTATCACCAAATTTCGCCACACTGTCCTAATGGATATGTTTGTCGTACATCGCATATTGATTTCTGTGGCTGTCAGACAGCGTTGCTTGTCTTTCGGCACTGACATCTTGATGCAAACGGCGCTGCTTTCGGTCGTTTAGTGATGGCCGTCGGCCATTGCGTTGTCCATAGTGAGACGTTGTTGTTGTTGTGGTCTTCAGTCCTGGTTTGACGCAGCTGTCCACGCTACTCTATCCTGTCCAACCCTCTTCATCTCCCAGTACCTACTGCAACCTACATCCTTCTGAATCTGCTTAGTGTATTCATCTCTTGGTCTCCCTCTACGATTTTTACCCTCCACGCTGTCCTCCAGTACTAAATTGGTGATCCCTTGATGCCTCAGAATATGCCCTACCAACCGATCAAATGGTTCAAATGGCTCTGAGCACTATGGGACTTAACATCTATGGTCATCAGTCCCCTAGAACTTAGAACTACTTAAACCTAACTAACCTAAGGACTTCACACACATCCATGCCCGAGGCAGGATTCGAATCTGCGACCGTAGCGGTCACGCAGTTCCAGACTGAAGCGCCTAGAACCAACCGATCCCTTCTTCTAGTCAAGTGAGAGGTAATGCATGAAATTTGATATTCTCGGTACTCTCTTGACACTGTGGAGCTCGGAATATTGAATTCCCGAAAGATTTCCGAAATTGAATGTCCCATGTGCGCAGCTCCAACTACCAATCCGCGTTCAAAGTCTGTTAATTCCCGTCGTGCAGCCATAATCACGTCGGATATCTTTTCACATGAATCAGCTGAGTAGAAATTACATTTCCACCAATGCACTGCCCTTTTACATCCATGTGTAAGCAATACTACCGCCATCCGTATATGTGCATATTCCACGACTTTTATCGCTTCAGTGTATATAACTATGCACAAAGAAGAGAGATAAGTCCACGGTGTGTCAGTGAGCCTAATATTAGTATCGCCGTTTCGAGCGAATGAGAAGGGAAGAGCGAGACAGGGCCATTTGCCGGAGGGCGGGCGGTGAGCGCGCGGCGCGGCGCGGCGCGGCACTGCCCCAGCCGGCGCCCCCGCACAGGCCAACAACCCGCGGCCTCGCCGCGGCGCGGCCGCGCCTCCGCGTTTCGTTATCTTCCCCGGGCGCAGGCCAGGTAAACACGCAGCGGAAACGTGCCGCCGCGATGACGAAACGGGCGCACAAAGGGCACCGGCGCTTACCGGCTCCGCAGTTCCAATTTCCGCTATTATGATAACTGTTCAGCATTTGCGCTTACACTGTATTACGAAACTAAAACCACTTGCTCGATCTGTTTAGTGGTGGCTGAGCTTCGTGGCTGTGGTTTAAATTACTGAAGTGTCTCAACCAAGTATAAAAGGCATTGTCAGGCTGACTGGTTCCTCACCGCCCTGCCCAAACCTCTAAGGATAGAAACTTGTAATTTGGACAGGGTGTTGATCTTATACTGTAGACATCCCTTAACAAGAGATTTTTCGGAACTATACCCCTAAGGGGGTGAAACAGGACACGAATATTTTTAAAAAAATATGTTACTATTAAGGCAGTTTTGAAGTTATAACTGCGAAAATAGGTATTTGTTTTCTCAGTCAGAAATAGAAAAGTACATGTTTCAACATTTTTGGGAATTCAACCACCAAGGGATAAAATCATGGGTGAATATCTTTTTAAAATAAATCATTAATAAAGTATATTAAAGCATTTTTAAATCTACGTCATTGAAAATTGGCATTTGGTTCCTCCGTTAGCTTTTGGAAATTCAGTCCCTAAAAGGGTGAAGTAGGGGATGAAAATGTTTAAGAAACTATTTCCTTGTATGAATAAAATTTGAAAGTTAAGCCTGTGAAAATTTGTATTTGACTTCTCTCATGTATTAGGGGATAAAAGTTTCTATGGAAACATCTCCACAAGAACGCATAAGGCATGATTAACAACCTTGGACTTCAGTTACCAGGATCACATTTTGGTCAGAAGTACTTCCGAAAAAGACCATGCTTCTAAGGACTTAATTAGCGTGAAAAAGTTACGAGGTGTTACAATTTATCAACATTTTTATCCGTTTCAGTAAAAACAAACAAACAAATAAAAGCCGTGAAGAATAAGCAATCTAGGCGAGCGATGCCACGTGCGCTAAACTATTTTAATATATGACACAAGCGGCTGCAAATGTCAGGAAATACGCCAAAAGTGGTACGCCAAAAGTGGATAATAAATGTTGAACATGAAACATCAAATGCAAGATACGGAGGTTATTTTTGAGCGTGTGTATGTAGGGATCACTGACTGATGCAATTCTTACATTTAAGTTAAAGGTGCAACATTCGAACTACTTTTGTAAATGTGATGCTTTGTAAAAATAGAAGTTAAAAAATTATTTTCCATTCTGTAACCAAGCAAAAGCTTTTTCTGATTACAAAAGTTATTTAGTAAAAAAATGTTGGTCATTTACTGGCAACGACGCAGTTCGTAAGCTTATACTCACTCACTTCTCACGCAGTATGCTATGCTCTTGTTATGCTGTACTTTGCAGTAAACTAGGGGAGACTGGTATATCCCTTTCCTCTCTGGCCCACGCCTCAAATACAACACTTTTGTGCCTGATTCTGGACTGCAACGACTGTGCGGGCTCTTGGCTTGCGTTGGGTAGCTATTTTGTTCCATAATGTGACCACCAGAGAGCAGCAGATGACATCGAACTTCGATGAGAAGACAGAACCATGCCTCTGCGAGATAAATACATTGCATTTGCCTCCATTTCGTTAATTTAAGGCAGTGCTGCGTTATTTTAGACTGAGAATGTTTCACGTAATGTATATAAGGTCTCTAAACAAGTGCATGAAATGCCAATTGGATTTTATAAATGTTTCTATTTAGAGTTGCACGATCGTGCGACTCAGGCGTTAATGACGCTAAGCTTTGATGCTAACCTCACCTTCACATGCAGACAGTACAGTAAATGTTCACACTAAGATCTATGAACAAATATTACTGCTTTCGTTTTTATATACAAATAAAATATCCTTTTGTCTTTTAGGGTTAATGGGTGAAGAAATAATCCAACTTATTTTGGACGATTCCGATTTAAGTGATCTCTCCAGTGACGACAATGACGACGATTTTCAGCCAAGTACCTCATCGTACAATATTGTGGACGATAGTGACAATTCTGATGCTCGTGGTGGTGAAGACGGTGACAAAACGAAGGAAGAAGAACAGGAGATACAACAGAAATTACCTGTTCTATTTCCAGGCAGGAGGCTTCTGTTTCTCATGCACAAGTTTGCTTCCAAACCTCATCCTCCTGCAAAAATTTTCACCTCAATTTCGGCTAGTGCTGCTTATGATTCACTGACAAAACATGCCCAAAATAATTGAGTGCATGAATTCATTTAGAATAAACCTTAATAAACTAATTTTGGCTGTTGGTTCAATACAAGGAAGTGGACTGTAAAATTAATACTTCGCTTCCTTGACTTGAGCACTGTCAATAGTTGGTTGCAGTATATAGAAGATTGCAGAGAAAACAGAGTTCCTAAAAGAAGTATCCTGGATTTGCTCAAGTTTAGGATGGCCATTGCACAGACACTGATATCAGCACCAGATGGAAAGAGAAATCATGTAGAAAATGACGGAGGTCATGAAAGTGAACAATTTGAGAAGAAAAAATGAAAATTTACACTCCATCAGCAAAACCAGCTGTTGACAAGCGTTACGATGGTTACGACTATTGGCTCATAGTGGATGATATATCTTCATCAAGATCTTGCGTATATGAACGCTGCAAGAACAGGAGCAAGCCACGTTGCATCAAGTGTGACCAATATTTGTGCATGTCCAAGGGAAAAAAACTGCTTTCGTTTATTCCATATTAACAAATAATGCATGCGTATGCGTGTGTGTGTGTGTGTGTGTGTGTGTGTGTGTGTGTGTGTGTGCGTTAATTCGTGTGTGAAAGGGAGAGAGTAGGTTATTTTGCAACATATATATGTTTATATCAGTTCTGGCATACTACTGCATTCAAAATCCTTGGAAGAAAAATAAATAAAAGTGCTTCTCGAGCAGCACAATACATATTATTTGGAATGGGATAAAACCTAATTAGCACGATCGTGCTAGTGACGTTTTGAAAAAAAAAAAAAAATATATCACCCTAAGAATTTTTTCAGTATTTTTACCTGATTCCAAAGGTCATAATGCATGAGAACTGGCATATTTCAAACAAAGATTTAAAAAACTTTCTCTCAGGGTGGAAAGAGATGTAAATTAATACCCCAGTATGTCCCAAGCAATACTGCCTGCCCGACGCAAGACTCAAACCTGGGACTGCGCACATAGGCCGGAGCCACACCTACATGAATACATGACTTGCATTGGAACGATCAGGTGCGACAGACCGATAGCCTCAACCGCTGCACGTGCAGTGAGGTACGGCGTCTGGTGACATCACATGTTTCACATTTGACATCCACCTTTCGGGTATTTCCCGACAGCTGCGGTCCGATGTGTCTTAAATTAAACTACTCCCAGCGTTATTCACGTCGCTTCAGAGGTTTTTAAACTTTCATAAAGATCACCCTGCATAACCCGAAAAAAGTAGTTACAACTTACTACATAAAATCAGTTACAAGGTTCAAAATGCAGTCGATAAAAAAGTAGTACTGACGATGATATAAATATTTTACATCAAATCAACGTTGGTGAAAGAGTGAAACGCATCTTGGCAAAAATAAAACTGCAGAAAAATGCCTGGCTGGTGTACTTCTTCCAGTAATGAAACTATCTGTCGCATTAACACTGTTTTCCGACTTGGTTCTTGAACTGAGAACCTTACTTTCTGCAAACGTGCGGTTTGGGCAGCGGAGTAGTGCGTATTGAGCATGTCTCAATAGTGCCTCTGGTCACAGTACTATGAGTGTACTAGATGGTTTGCTTGACATAAGGAAAAATTAAGGTCTTCTTTGGGCTCCAAAACTGTCGGATTGTAATAAATGAGAATTTGCAGTCAGCAGTGGAAAAACAGTTCAGGGTTCGTTTCCCATACCAAGCGTATCCAATTAAGTAGAATAGTTTCGTTGAGAAGAAGGGTTCAAAATACCATTACCTTTCGTTAAAGGAAATTACATCGATTTCGATATCGTTGTGGCCGTTTTGGTTTCAAAAGTAGAGTTACCGAACGGGTTTTCATATTAAAGGAAGAACGAAGATTGAAACTGAACGTCCCGTCGACAGCGAGGTCATTAAAGAGACGGCATGAACTCGGAAAGGGGAAGATGTCGAGTAAATCAAACCATCCCTGCGTTTGGCTTGAGAAAACCGCGGAAAAACTAAATCCGGGTGGCCCGACAGGGATCTGAGCCGTTTTCATATTTGTATGCACAGTAACATAATCTCACTCTTGGGCATGATTGGGCGGTGAATCACGCCCGCTGAAACTTGCATCGTTTGCGACCGTTGGTCTGGATCGCTCGTTAGCCTGGGTGTGGTTTCTAGGTGGATTCTCACTCGTTTTGGTTCTCCATCTCTGCTTCAGATATTGAACATAAAAACGGTTAAACAATATAGTTCACAGGACAGAATTTACATTGCATAGCATCCAGAAAGAAGTCGTAGTCTGTACTTCGATTTCTTTATGCTGTTAGCGTGTAACAGAAAATAAATACTGTTAACGTTTCCGTTTCTTTCTGTTTTCAGAGCCGACATAGTTCACGGAAGGAAATACGATCTGTAAGTACCATTTAATCATCATTCTGGTATGTGCTGCTTGGAAGTGGGGCATAGTCTTATTTTTCCAGCCATTAACAAATTTTTCACTCCAGGTCCCGTGTTAATAAGGAACAGCCATCATATATTCACTTACTCGGGGCAGTGTAATGCTCTCATTCCATATTAAGACTGGAGTATGTTGCAGGAAATATTACATATAGTGCAATAAAGGAAGATTATCGTTTAAAACTATAGTGGCAAATAAAAATTCCTGCAAGACAGTGACTCCATATTTCCTGCTTCCTGAGTGTTCCTCCAGGCCTAACTCAAACTTTCAACTCATCCTTACCGATGCGTTTAGAGACGAAACAGCACAAAGTTATAGCAAGAAACCAACCGCGGTCTTGGCTACGACGATATAGAGAAACCACTGTGCTCTGACAGTAGTTTGAACTCAACTCCTTCACAGTGAAAGACCACTGTCTTAAGTGCAGAGGCATAGTGCCACGGGAAAACACATGAAAAAAAACCAGGTATTCCACATGTAGAGACAGCAGAAAATGTTTAATGCTGTGAGTTCTTCAATATCGATACCTATTACTTAAAAATTAGAATCCTAACGGTAGTAGGATTGTATTGAGAGAGCGGGGCCAGATAACCATCTTATCACAGTCTCAGGTTACACATCCAATGACAGGTATCCCACTTGGGCTCCTAGGTGGCTTGATCCCCTCTCGCATGACGAACCCCTGGGAATTGTTGAACGTCACACAAGGCAAACACCCAAGAAATTGTGTGAGTTATATTCAGGGTCATGACATAAGCGTACAGCTGTCACATGATATAAAATTGGCGGGAAACCCTCTCAGTTAATGGGACCAGTGCGGATCAAGTAACTCCTCCTCCCTCTCCCCACCATCATTCTCCATAATTGTGACACTTCAGTCTGAGATATTCATTCTGGATCTGAGCGGCGTAGAGGGAGGTTGCAGGCTGTGTCTTCTTTGTTAACGAAAAATCACGTCACTTGTATTCTCCTTGTGAATGCCAGTTTAATATTACATCATTCGAGGCAGAGACAACACCGAGACAGATATGTAAGTGCTCCCACTCTTCTGCAATTTTACACATATTTCCATATTTGCCCAGATTCTACATTTTTCATTCATTTTTATATTTTTTCCGGATTTTCTGTATTTTCTATATTTTGCCCAATTACTAAATATCCAACACACAGTTCCTGACGTTGTGTCGAGGTCATGACGCTCTCAAACAGTCACAATGCAGTACATGCCCGAATTAGTTATCAGTGCTATAGAAGCACTCCTCCCCGACGCCATCTTTTATAACTGGGAGACTCTGGAACTCAGCAGCATAGGGAGAGGTTGTAAGCAGTGGCTGTATGTTAATAACAAATTACGTCACTTGAGCTCTATTTGCTAATAACTATATAATATCATCAATTAATCAAAATGACAGTCACAATTGATTAATCGATTATAAGTAAACCAATCGCTGCTATCTCCACGCAACTATGTTGTCTAAGAATTTATATAATAGCACGTCATTCACCGCACCAGTGAAGACCCCACCCAGACAAATATGTAAGTGTGCTAATTATTCCCAAATTTTATGTAATTGTTTCTCATTTTCCACAATTTTATGCATTTTAACCAAATACCTGAGCTATACGCAACATCACGTCAACGTTGCGTCACGTCAACGCCGCATCGCGTCGCGTCGATGCTGCTCTCAGCCAATCACAGCGCAGCATGGGTCCTGATTATTTATCGTTGCTAAGCCACCACCCAATTACTATTGAGTGTGTGACGTCAAGGAGTGTGAGACAGAAACGAACACATTGCTAGAAGTAATGATGTCACGTCATATAAATGATGTAATAGCAAATTCTATAAGCACTAGCGATTTCTAACCAAAGATATTGTACATATATGGACTACCACAGCACGATAGATAAACCCTGCCAAACCAACGCTACGTTAGTAGACTGTGTGAGATCATAGTAAAATTCTAATGCTTCAAACCAAAAATACTGTACGTGTAACACAGTGCTACAAAATACGCAACTACAGATATAGTCGACCAGTAACTGCAACTATCCTCCGTGAAACGCACGTCACCTGCAGGACAGCACACCCTACTAACTCAAACATGTGGGGTATAGCCGCGAGTACCGTACTAGCAATGGCCGAGAGAAGAAGCGGAATTATGGATGTAAGGATCTCCGGCGTGCTGGCTGGCACTGTTGCTGCAATATCAGTTCTGGACAAGGGATCCCACCCGCCTTCCCACCCCTCCCCTCCCACCCCCCATACATTCTCTGGATAATGCCAGTACGCTATGGAAATCATCGAGCGGTCGTTGCCATCAGATGATCTCAGGTCGCAAACGAGAGAGCTCCACATCCCTACCCAGCACTACGCCAGAGAACGTAGACATGGTAGAGAACGTTGCATAACTACAGATGTCATCGTCTCCGACCTGGTGAGTGGCACAAAAGACATTCAGTCACTCCGGCAGAGGGCATATCACCTGGGCAAACCAGTCGTAACTCCCAAATACCTACACACTCACCAGAGGAAATCTGTGGACATCTTTGCGGATAAACGTCGCTAACAGTTTAAGCGCCAAACACTTTCCTCCCCTTCACCTTTTCTCTCTGGACCAATCAGAAACATGTACCCCATCCTCCACCAACAATCATGCTTCTAACACTACCGTGGGGCACACCATTTTCAGCCATACTGTATTCCCAAGTGGAATGAGAGTACATAATTATAATCAAAACATCTAAACCAAGTAAACACTGCAATGTTATTATTATACAGAGCGATTCACTAACTGTTGCTACCAAGAATAACTCCGAAAGTATGACAGGAGTTGAAAAGTTTGTGGGAAAAAAGTTGCATGAGACAACGAGGGCTATAACATGACGTTGGTTTTTTGTTGCTAGTTGGGGTCGCTTCAGAGATATGAAGGTCAACTTTGTTTTTTATAAATGGGATGCTATAGTTTGATACTTATTTTCTGACAGCGGCTATCGAGACAAATCCGATGATATGTAACAGTAAGGTCTTTGAAGGTCAACGAAGGTCAAAAAGGTGGCATGCACGTCCATTTACAAACGATGTTCGAAGTGATGATTATTGGTATCAATGCAGTGCTCCAATCTTCTTATCATGGATTGAGAGGTATTCCTTATCACATCGGCACTTATCGGAGCACATGCTCTGACAATTCTCTCTCGCATATCTTTAGGTGTAGTTGGAACGTCTTTATAAACAATGTCTTTTACGGATCCCCAAAAGAAAAAAATCCATACGCGTCAAGTCTGGCGAACGAGTCGGCCACGACACATCTCCTCCGCGTCCAGTCCAACGATTTGGGAATTGTCTCTGTAACTCATTTCTAGCCATCAGCGAAACATTTGACGGACACCCATCGTGTTGATACCACGTTCTGTTCCTTGTTCCTAAAGGAATTTCTTCCAATAATAGACCTAATGTTTCTTGCAGGAATGTGGTGTACTTCTTACCATTAAGATTTCCTTCGATGAAATGGGGCCTATAATTCTGTCCTCCAGAATCCCACACCACTCATGCATCAACGACGATTTTTGGTGTGCAGCTTGCATATTATGCAAATTAACGTTCCCATGGTTTGTGAATGTAGCCTCGTCAGTAAATAAAGTCAAATTAATAAATGTGTCATCCCTCTGAATCTGAAGTTAAGCCCATCGGCGACGAATACAATCCGTACCACTTAATTCTTGGTGGATACTGATATGGTAAGGATGATATTTAAGGCGATGCACAACACGAACAACACTACTCTGTCTCATGCCAGATTCGCTTGTGATCTGACGCGAACTAACACAAGGATCTCGAACCCCAGCAGTAAGAGTTCCAATTTCCGTTTCCTCGTTGGTAACTTTCCTTTGCTGGATATGTTTCCGATGCGTTAGATCCAATTGTCCTCAATTTATCATACACCTATTTAAATGAACGACGTGAAGGGTGAGTACGTTCAGGATATCTTTCAGCGTGTAAGTCTCTAGCTTTCACTCAATTTCGTTGGCATTCTCCGCAAATGGGAAGCGAATCGGCTTGTTCTTCGAAGAAACATATCATTCACATTCGCTTGATTCCATGATACTAGTCTTACCGTTCCTATTAGTGTTGTGTTGCGGAACCGTCGAATAGTGTTTACATGTCAATGGCACGTTAGATGGATGCATCGTATTCGGCGAATATTTACTGTTTGCACGTTATATGAGAGAGAATTGTCATAGCATGTGCTTCGGCAAGTGCCGAAGTGATAAGGAATACCACTCAATCTATGATAAGAAGATTGCAGCACTGGATTGACACCAATGGTCGTCACTTCGAACACCTTCTGTAAATGGACGTTCATGCCACCTTTTGGACCTTCATCGCCCTTCAAAGGCCTTACTGTTACACATCATTGGATTCGTCTCGATAGCCGTTATCATAAAATAAGTACCAAACTATAGCATTCCGTTTAAAAAAAACAAAGTTGGCCTTCATATATCTGGACGCGACCCCACCTAGCAACAAAATACCAACGTCATATTATGACCCCCCGTTGTCCCATGTCACATTTGTCCCACAAACTTTTCAGCTACTATCATATTTTCAGAGTTATTCTGGGTGGCAATAGTTAGTGAATCACCCTGTGTGCGACATTACTAGAAGTATGTTAACTACATGAAAATCCGAGCTAGCCATCGCTGATAAAGTAGTTTAGTCTGATCCACAGGATTTCAAAGACACAGGTTGGACACCTAGCACACGGCAAAATGTTGTTGTGCTAGAACATTCATAAACAGATGTTAAAAATAATCCGAAGTATGTAAGTCCTCACCACAAACAAAGTAGACACAGCAATGGCCACAATGCAGCAAAAATAAACTCTTTCGACGTGCAAAGCCATGGACTCACGGAGGCCACGATAGCTATACCCCTATAGGATAAAAGTGCGACCTTAGAGGTCGAGCATCGTCTGTGGATAAGGATGCTCTCTCAAGAGCAATTAACCTACCACCAACACTATTCAAATTGCGAACAACACCCGCGCAACGGCTGCGGAAAAAAAGGACTGGACGTACCTGATAATCACCACCATATTTATGAGGAGATGAGTGTCTGTCGGCGCTTCGTCAGCAGCGCTCCACGGGAGACCTACATCGGCACTGGGAGCCTGCAGACAGTTCTCGGAATAGTGACCATACCTTGGTCGTGCAACACCTCCCTCGCTTCTCCCGGGAAAGAGCCATCTCATTGGCTCCACGTAACCGCAGGGGAAACGTGTTACGCAAACTGATAAATGGGGGAATCACTCTCCTGTGCGTCACTTTAATGGTCCTTTCAGTGGATACTAATACTTGCAAACGCCTTCGCCTGATAACTCACGCCACTTCTTACCATTTACGATGGTCGCACTTCGGCTTCTTTTTATTTATTTATTTATTTTTAGTCATCTGTCTTGTAACTGTTTTACTGCTTTGATGCAATCCCCCCCGAATTCTTCTCCTGTACCGACATTTAACCTCTTCGTCTCAGAGTGGCACTTGCAACCGACGTCCTCAGTTATTTGTTGGATGTATTCCAATCTCCGTCTTCCGCTGGAGCTTTTACCCTCTGCAGCTCCCTCTTGTACCGTGGAACTTATTCCGCGATATCTTAAATAATGTTCTACAGTTCCGTCCATTCATCTTTTCAGTGTTTTCCAGATATTCCCTACCTCTCCGATTCTGCAGATACCTCGTTATTCCTTACCTTACCAGTCCACCTAATTTTCAACATTAATCTGTAGCCCAACACCTCAAAAACTTCCCTACTTTTCGGGTTTTCCCACAGTCCATCTGTCCGTCATGAGTTATTTTCCTGCCTAGGTAGCAGAATAATTCCTTAACTTATTCTATTTCCTGATCGCCAATTTTGATAGTAAGTTTCCCGATGTTCTCATTTCTGCTGTTTCTCAGTACTTTCTTCAATTTATTCTCAGTCCATATTCTGTGCTCATTAGACTGTTCATTCCAGTCACCACATCCTGTAATTTTTCTTTACTTTCACTGAGAATAGCATTGTCATCGCCAAATCTTATCCTTTCATCTTGAATTTTAATACCACTCTTGAACCTTTCTGCTATTTCCGTCATTGCTTCATTGACGTTTAGATTGAACACTAGAGGCCAAAGACTACATACCTGTCTTACATCATTTTTAATCTGAGCACTTCGTTCTTGGTCTTCCACTCTTATTGGTCCCTCTCGTTTCTTGTGCATATTGTACATCACCCGCATTTTCCTATAGCTTACCCCTAATTTTCTCAGAATTTCGAAAATCTTGCGCCATTTTACATTGTCGAACGCTTTTTCCAGGTCGGCAAATCCTATGAACATTTCTTGATTTTTCTCCAATCTTGCTTTCATTGTTAACTGCTAGATCAAAACTGCCTCTCTGGTGCCTTTACTTTTACTAAAGCCAAACCGATCATCGTCTAACATATTGGTCCTGACAGTATCCACGAAACAAGTACCGGGATCGGTATCAAACTAATAAACTTCGGCGAGACAAGGAGAATGACTATTAGAAGCACATGCTTTCCCCGCAAAGTAGTACATAAAGTTACCTGGATATCTCCAGATGGAAAAGTACGGTGAATCAGATCGACCATGTTCTTGTTGACCAAGGACACCATGGTAGTGTCGAACATGTGCGATCCTTCCGCGGGGCAGATATGAATTCCGATCATTTCTTGGTGGTAGTAAAACTACGCCTGAAAGCTGTTTACCAAGTGGTGAAGAAATCCTGAATAGATAAAATTACAGAAAACCTCACTATATCGGAGAAACCTAACAACGTGGTAGATACACGGTTGGTGTTGAGGAATGCTGTGTTACAGAGTTCAAGAGGAGAACTTCCTTGCCATCCAAAACGCAGAAGTAAACCTTGGAGCGATGGAGAATGTCGAGGATCTTTTGGGATGTGATCAGCGAAGAGGATACAGTGCTTAGAAAGGGACCTTTGCCTTTCGCAAGCAAGTGCCCTACCATCTGAGCTACCCAAGCACAACTCACGCCCCGTCCTCACAGCTGTACTTCCGCCGGTGCCTCGTCTCCTACTTCCCAGACTTCACAGAAGCTCTCCTGCGAACCTTGCAGAACTAGCACTCCTGGAAGAAAGGATATTGCGGAGACATGGCTTAGCCACAGCCTGGGGGCTGTTTCCAGAATGAGATTTTCACTCTGCAGCGGAGTGTACGCTGATATGAAACTTCCTGGCAGATTAAAACTGTGTGCCGGACCGAGACCGAGACAGGTTCGCAGGAGAGCTTCTATGAAGTTTGGGAAGTAGGAGACGTGGTACTGGCGGAAATAAAGCTGTGAGGACGGGGCGTGAGTCGTGCTTGGGTAGCTCCATTGGTAGAGCATTTGCCCGCGAAAGGCAAAGGTCCCGAGTTCGAGTCTCGGTCTGGCACACAGTTTTAATCTGCCAGGAAGTTTCATATCAGCGCACACTCCGCTGCAGAGTGAAAATCTCATTCTGGAGCCATAAAAGACTGTTGAAAGCAATAGAAGAAGCAAAGTCATCACGCTCGTTTTTCCAGGCCTCAAGATTTGCCAGAGATGTCTACCGACAACGTACATTAGTTTTAACGAATGAGACGGGTGAAGTGGTACCGCCAGAATAGCAGGCAAACTTATTAAAAAAACAGCATTTTGAGTACCTATTGAATCGGGACGTTCCGCCGACGGTGACAACTCAGATGGGAGCCCGTTCTGATAGAATGGAAGCCCCTGAACCATCAGAGGAAGAAATCAGTGTTACCCTAAACCTATTCAAGAATGACAAGGCCCCAGGAGAAAGTGGTATCGGAGCTGCTTCGTTTGGGAGGACAACCACTCCTGGGTGCATTCAAACGATTAATTTCCACCTTCTGGGCAGCAGAAATAATTCCTGAAGAATGGAAGGTAGCAATTGTATGTCCCAGCTTCAAGAAGGGTGATGCTACCCAGGTATCCAATTACCGATGAATTGTACTTCTTGAAATTGGACACAAAGCCTTTAAACTCTTCTACTAAACACAATGAAACCACTGGCTGAAGGAATTGTAGGCACATATCAATGTGGGTCCGTACTCAGAGGGTCTACCATTGGCCACATATCTACTTTGAGGCAGCTGACAGAATAATTCTTTGAGTTCAATCGGGAGCGACGCCTCATCTTCATCGATTGTCGGCTAGCCTATGACAGCATTGACCGCGTCACATTATGAAAACGTTAGACGAACTTGGCATCCCATCGAAATACATCCGTCTAATTACAGCTTGCTACTCCCAGTCAACTTCTAAAGTACGGTGTGACAATCAACTATCACCACCTTTCATTATCCAAAATGGATTGAGACAAGGAGATCCATTGGCGCCAATATTATTCAACTTGGCCTTGGAAAAAGTATGTCGTGGCACTTGCCGAACCAGAGAAATGGACATGGTGGGAGCAGACACAATTCTGGCATTTGTTGGCGATGTTGTGATCCTTGGCAGCACTCTAGAGCAAATGTGTGCTGATACTTCGGGATTCCTCCAAAATGCAAAAGAAATGAGCTGGAGGTGAACGAGGACAAAACTAAACATCTTGGAGTATCACGTCGTAGAGATCTCCCTCCTTCCATTGTTGTGGACTGGCATAGCTTCGAACGACTTGAAGAGTTCAAGTACCTGGGCTCAATATTAACCAACAAAAGTGGAGTGACGAAAGAAGTACATCAACGCATAACAAATGCTAATCACTTGTTCATTAGTCTGAACAAACATTTTTAATCTCGTCTGGTATCTCAGACGAACCATCTGTACACGACACTGGTGAGGCCAGTGCTTTTATACTGTTGTGAAACTTGGGCGACATAAGAAACGACAGATGATTCAATATGTGCGTTTGAAAGAAAGGTACTTTGGAAGATCTATGGACCCGTCTACAATAACATGGAAGGTAAATGGGAAAGAAGGAAGAAAGAAGACCTGTACCAGAGGTTTGGAAGGCCGCACATTGGACGAATATTGGGACAGAGTCGACTACAATGGTTTGGCCACATCTTACGAGCGAACGGATCCCTTCCTGAGAGAGTCCTCCACTCTCAACCCACGGGAAAACGCCCGATAGCACGCCTGAGAACGCGGTGGAAGCATCGAGTGACGACGATACTTCAAGAGGTGGAACTGGCGGCCGCGGAGGATGATGCTAGAGACCGAAAAAGATGGAGTGCCATCTGCACCAAATACCTCCTCTCTTGTAATTGACAGACATTCCTTTTATTTCGGTTTTTGTGTTTGTAATTTTTTTCCTATTGTTCTTCTGCTGTAGGCCTTGAATGCAATAAATGATGATGATGATTCTGTACATTATTTTTGTTAGCAATAAAACTTGATGCTTCTTGCACAATCTCTGTAACTGTGTGGATGATGTTTTTCAAAAGTCTTGTGGTGTATCACCAGTCTCAACATTGTACATACAATCATAAATTCGTTTTGTTGCCATTTTAAAAATTTCGATGGAATTTTATCTGTGCCTTCTGTCATATTTGATCTTCATTCTTCCAAAGTCCTTTTAAATTGTGCTTCTAATACTGGATTCCTTACCTCTTCCCTAACGACTCCTGTTTTTTCTTCTATCACGTCATCAGACAAGTCGTCCTCCTCGTATAGACATTCAGTGTACTCCTTCCACCTATTCGCTCTCTTCTCTGCATTACCATTGCACTTTTAATGTTACCGCCCTTGGTTTTACTTCCATTGAGGTTGTTTCGACTTTTCTCTATGCTGAGTCAGTCCCTCCAGCAATCATTTCTTTTTCTATTTCTTCACATTTTCATGCAGCCATTTCGCCTTAGCTTCCCTACACTTCCAATTTATTTTCATTTCTAAGTATTTCTGTATTCCTAGATGTCCTTGAACCTATTTTGTGCTTGCTTCTTCGACGATCAACTGAAGTACTTCTTCTATTACCCATAGTTTTTTTCCGCAGTTACCTTCCTAGTACCCATGTTTTTCTTTCCAGCTTCTGCGATTGCCCTTATTACAGACGTCCATTGCTCTTCAACTGAACTATCTAATGAGCTATTCGTTATCGCGATATCTGTAGCCTCAAAAAACTTCAAGCTTATCAAAAATATTCAAATGTGTGTGTATTTCTAAGGGACCAAACTGCTAACGTCATCGGTCCCTAGACTTACACACTACTTAAACTAACTTACGCTAAAGACAGCACACACACCCATGCCCGAGGGAGGACTCGAACCTCCGGCGGGAGAGGCTGCGCAATTACTGCCATGGCGCCTCTAACCGCGCGGCCACTCCGCGCCGCTCAAGCGTGTCCCTTCATCGCTTAGTGCTTCCGTATCCCATTTCGTCGCGCACTGTTTCTTTCCGACAAGTATCTCAGACTTCAGTCTACTCTTCATCATTACTATACTGTGATATGTGCTTCAGGGTGCACCTTTATATCTGCCTCTGGGTGCACCTTATAATGCAGTATCTGGTTCCTGGCTGAAATCTTCCAGTATCTCTCGGTATTTCCTAAGTGTACTTCCTCCTTTTGTGATTCTTGCACGGAGTACTCCCTATTACTTTTTGTTGCGGAACTCAGTTAATCTTTCTCCTCTCTTGTTCCTATTACCAAACATTCTCCCCTAATCCTTGCCGGCCGCTGTTTTCTCGCGGTTCTAGGCGCTCAGTCCGGAACCGCGCGACCGCTGCGGTTGCAGGTTCGAATCCTGCCTCGGGCATGGATGTGTGTGATGTCCTTAGGTTAGTTAGGTTTAAGTAGTTCTAAGTTCTAGGGGACTGATGACCACAGATGTTGAGTCCCATAGTGCTCAGAGCCATTTGAACCATTTGACCCCTAATCCTTTCTTCTACTCCTTCCCCTACAACCGCATTACATTCCCCATAAGCGTTAGATTTGCATTTGTCTTTATATGCTGAATTACCCGTGCAATATCCTCATATACTTACTCTGTCTTATCATATTCTGTTTGCATCGTCGGCATGTGTGCCTAAACTTTCATTGTCCACGTTCGATAGCTGTCGTCGTTGATCAGAATAATCTTGTCACTGAACTGTTCACAATAGCTGATTCTCTGCCCAGCCTTCATAACGAATCCTATTCCCGTTATACCGTTTTCTGCTGCTGTTGATATTACTCTATATTAGTCTGACCCGAATCACTTGTCTTCTCTCCATTTCACTTCGATACCCCCCTCTGTATCTAGACTGAGCCGTGGCATTTCCCCTTTCAGATTTTCTATCTTCCCTATCACGTTCATTCATTACATTCCACGCCCCGACCCGTATAATATTATCCTTTCGTTGGTTATTCAGTCTTTTTCTCATGTTCACCACCTGAAGATCCGAATGGGGGACTAAGACAGAATCTTATGCCAATGGGGAATCATAATACTTTTTCAATTACAGACCACATGTTCCATGGGTACAAATTAAGTGTCTTTAATGCAGTGGTTTCCATTGCCTTCTGCATCCTCTTGCCGTTGATTATTGTTGTTTCTTTCGCCCCTTAGGAGCAGACTGCCCTGAAGCTCTGTCCGCTCCTCCGCCCTCTTTGACAAGGCCATTGGCAGAGCGAGGGTGACTTATTATGCCGAATACGATATTGCAGTGCCTGTGTTATTCTGAATTACGATGCAAAATTGCTTTGGACAAGCAGGCATGTTCAAAAGAACAAGCACTGCGGGAACTACAGCCGTTATGAAGTACAGTAAACGTATTCGCAGTTGCGAATATGGGCAATCATCAGCTGGATAATGGCATGACGACAATGAAAGTTCCAGCAGGATCGGCCCCCGAACCCGTAATTTCTCGTTAATCGCGAACGGTCTCCTTACCCGGCCAACGCTCACTGCCAGACCCAAACTTCCATACATCGACAGCCGTCAGTTTTCAACCTGTACTCGTGCATCCATTATCCAGGGTGGTCCATTGATCGTGACCGGGCTAAATATCTCACGAAATAACTGTCAAACGAAAAAACTACAAAGAACGAAACTTGTCTAGCTTGAAGGGGGAAACCAGATGGCGCTATTGCTGGCCCTGTAGATGACGCTGCCATAGGTCAAACGGATATCAACTGCGTTTTTTTAAATAGGAACCCCCATTTTTATTACATATTCGTGTAGTACGTAAAGAAATATGAATGTTTTAGTTGGACCACGTTTTTCGCTATGTGATAGATGCCGCTGTATTACTCACAAACATATGGCTCACAATTTTAGACGAACAATGGTAACAGGTAGGTTTTTTAAATTAAAATACAGAACGTAGGTACGTTTGAACATTTTATTTCGATTCTTCAATGTGATACATGCATCTTTGTGAACTTATCATCGCTGAGAACGCATGCTGTTACAGCGTGATTACCTGTAAATACCACATTAATGCAATAAATGCTCAAAATAATGTCCGTCAACCTCAAGGCATTTGGCAATACGTATAACGACATTCCTCTCAACAGCCAGTAGTTCTCCTTCCGTAAAGTTCGCACATGCATTGACAATGCGCTGACGCATGTTGTCAGGCGTTGTCGGTGGAGAACGATAGCAAATATCCTTCAACTTTCCCCACAGAAAGCAATCCGTGGAATTCAGATCCGGTGAATGTGCGGGCCATGGAATGGTGCTTCGACGACCAATTCACCTGTGATGAAATATGCTATTCAGTACCGCTTCAACCGCACGCGAGCTATGTGCCGGACATCCATCATGTTGGAAGTACATCGCGAATCTGTCATGCAGTGAAACATCTTGTAGTAACATCGGTAGAACATTACGTAGGAAATCAGCAGACATTGCACCATTTAGATTGCCATCGATAAAATGGGGGCCAATTATCCTTCCTCCTATAATGCCGCACCGTACATTAGCGCTCTCACCCAGGAGGCCCGGGTTCGATTCCCGGTACCGGAACTCCACCATTTTTTGCCGCCACGGTGGCCGTGCGGTTATAGGCGCTGCAGTCCGGAACCGCGGGACTGCTACGGCCGCAGGTTCGAATCCTGCCTCGGGCATGGATGTGTGTGATGTCCTTAGGTTAGTTAGGTTTAAGTAGTTCTAAGTTCTAGGGGACTGATGACCTCAGATGTTAAGTCCCATAGTGCTCAGAGCCGTACATTAGCCCTCCAAGGTCGCTGATGTTCCACTTGTCGCAGCCACCGTGGACTTTCCATTGCCCAATAGTGCACATTATGCCGGTTTACGTTACCGCTGTTGGTGAATGACGCTTCGTCGCTAAATAAAACGCGTGCAAAAAATCTGTCATCGTCCCGTAATTTCTCTTGTACAGTCATGCTCAAAAGTATCCGAACGACCTGAATTGCATTTCGCCTGATTCCCATGCAACCTACATAACGCAGCTGTCTAGCAGGTCCTCTAATGACTCCTTGGTACAGTCGTTTGATTTTTGAAAATGGTTCCAACAAGTCACCACTAGAAAACACTGCTCTGTATCGCAATAACTCAAGATGTAAAGTAATACCACGATACTACAAATATCAGGGAACACCTCATCACAGATAAGACTGTTCTTAAGGCTTGTAAGCTCACATTTATTGCTATAAATAACATACCTGAAATGTTAGCACTCTCATTATTACGTCAGATAGGTAATGCACGTAGTAAGTTCGTCATATTCATGATTTCCTCTTGAAAGTAACATACCATACTTGTTATTTAACACAAAATGTCATTAAAAATTTACGTTATTCACCACCAGCAGCGACATGTGAGCATGTTTGAACTAGAAATAATATGACGAAGAGTTCAGTGCTGACTGAGAATCGAACCCCAAACATATCGTTGTGGACTACACACAAAGAGACGACAGTTACCGAATTTTTCTCGACCAGGAGCTCGGAATAACGTCCTTGAACTTACAGTGATCTCGCAAATACTTCTGTGTCTCACTGGGAGTCATAAACGTCAGATATCGTTAGTGTTGCCAACGAATGAAAATGCATTAAAAATAAAAATTATTATCCACCAGCAGATAGGTGTTCTCATGCTAGAGCTTGATAATACATAGTGAAAACTTTAGTGCTGGGCCAGGATTCCAACCCATTCATGCGCAATATGTGGAGATGTTGAGGAATCTGCAGTTTTGAACAAACAACAAGTTGTAATCGAGCTGTATTGTCACGAAGGGATCAAATTCCGCGTTAAGGGCGGATTGAGTTGCATTCCCAGTTCAGAACTAATTTTATCGACATACAGAAGCTCAAATAAAAGATGGAATAAGTGTCCTGTGACCAGACACAGGGTTTGTTTCGTCACTAGAAATAAATAACTAGTATAAGAAAGGTTACTGGTGATAGAGTTTCTACATGTCGCCACTCCTTACTTTATTGTGGTTCCACCTAACGTCTACTTGGTAGAGAAAGAATATCATGTTTAATGTGATTTTCAGACCACAATGCCATTATACCTTCTTCACTTGGCGCAGCCAGAAGAGAATAGAATCTGCCTCTCCCTATCAAAAAACATCGGCAGAAGTTGGAATCGAACACAGGCCATCATCATAGGAAACTATCATCAGTCCAACAGACCACCAAACCCTCTCCTCTACGACTCATTTCTCTATTATAACAACGTTGGGGCACACAAGATGAGAATTCTGACACACAGGTCCCTGTAGTGGTTTGTAGGATGTTCAGTACATTCATTTACTTGTTTGACCAAACCGCCATAAACTAACTGCCTTGGCTACCCAGTGCATACATTCGACTCTATTTTGTAATCACCGAAATAAAATAATGTAACTACCATCCACACAGAACTGCCAACCGTGTAGGATGCAGAAATTTAAATAGGAAGTCTTCCTTTCCATTTGAGCTACTCTATTGCGCCATCTGTTTGTTGAAACCATCGTGCAGTGCAAAAGAAATGCTGTAACTGTCTGCCTCCCAGAAGTCTAGATCCGGCCATATGCATTATCTCACAGCACTGTGGAATGCGGAAGTTCTGAAGGAACTGTTGTTCACTTCCAGAGCTGCTGTAACTACGTCACAGCTAGTAGTGTAGTAGTAAGCGTTGCGCACTGTTGATAAGACGTCGCGTGTGTTATTACATTCGCTGCTGCAGTTTTTTTTAAAACGCAATTCTGCTGACTGCTAAAGTTATCAATTTAATGGAACATTGAACATAATTCTCTTCACTTCTCAACCCAAAATAGTCTCATGTGGAAAAAAGGTTAACTTCTGCGTCATTTTGCTCTTTTCAGGTTTAATAGATGGCCAGGCATCAGATGCGTCTCGAAACTTTTGTATTACATATGGGGAGAGTGCATCGTGCCAAAATAGTCAGAAAAGTATATTCTACATTAGCTGTCGTCTGGTAATGGCATTTTATTCTTCTTCAAACCTTGTTTGACAGCTTTAACTCAGAACAAGTTTTCTACATGCATGTAATCAATAAACTGCACGTGCATTGTCAGACTGTTATAGATAACATCAGAGAATTCGCATATATCGTTGATGATTAATTTCTCTCCCATATTTAGTATTGTTTTAACAACACTGAAAGAAACCTTACGAAAACTGTGCACTGTGTTGTAAGAAACAAAATAAAGCTACCTACGATAACCTTACGACGAAAGTCTGTTTTGACGAGTATCTGTACACAAGCGTGCCTCTATCTTCACGAATTAGTAAAATACTACTCACTTAGATTTCGATTGGGTCTGTGTTTAAATGGTATGCTGTGTCATACCCAACAGGTATGCAAATGTGGCTTTTCATAAATAAAGTTACGTATTCCTAGAAACCCAAAATTTGCTTGTCAGCAGCGGAAAGCGGCGTTACCTGTTGTGCAGCATTGTAAGTATTTCACCATTGCACTTTGAGCTGAAAGTATTTTCTTGCGATTTCCTAATCAATTTATTTCCTTCATACTTATCACCCTGGCATATGAGTCTTAAGTGAAGAACAATATTGAATTTCGTATCGTTGACGGTCGATTCGAATTTCTTCAGAGACGCTTGTATTGTATAGCAGCTTGGCAGTAGAATGCTGAGATATACGGCCATTAACACAACTTACTGAGTCGAGCTGCCAAGAGGATTTGATGTGTAAAGGTTTTCTTCTGATTTTGTTACAGAATTTTTTCTGGGAATTCGCAGCTCCATGAAATAATAGACAAAAGATGCTCGCACGCGCTGCCCCTACCACGGTTAGAACTGACGATTCTCTTAACCGCTGGAACACGAGACACGCGCGGTAATACGGACACACTGCTGCCAGCGCGCCACTCTCGTCGTGGTATTGGTCGCTCAGCCTCATAACGCATCGTGAAAGATATTATAAGTTGTCACTTATGTGAAGAATAGCATTTCTTTAGCCAAAAAATTCTAATTTCTGTCTCAGTGAGGATTATTTACCACGAGTCATTCAAGTGGAAAGGCAATATCAAGTGAATTTAGCGAGTCAATTCAGTACCATTCGCGGAAGTGATTGCACTGTCACAGTGTTGCCAAATGTTTGTGACGATGTTACCAATCCTCAGCTGTGCTAGGAACAGCTCTGTAGCGTTATAGGAGGAGAATCCTGTGCTCGTGTCATAGGAGGATACGGAGAGGAGGCGCGGGGTTTGGTTAATATGCAGCGTTTTCTCCTACCAGCTAAGTCAAACATTCAGGTGTGTGTGATCTTCCATCACGATTACAGTTTCCCACAAAATATATACGAATAAAACACTTACCTTGTTACTTTGTGACAAAAGATTATTTCAGTACAATAAAAAGCCTTTGGAAATCAACTTTGCCCACCTGTCACGAAATGTAAGATAACAAACACTTTGCACCTCGAAATCGATTGCATCTATGTGCAGTCTTGTGATCATACAAGTAGAATTTCATGAATTGCATGAGAATGTAGAAAAATGTTGGTGCGAATGGAAGCTGTAAAAAACACAGTTACCTAATTATTCTGTACCACGTAATAATCAATTCATTTGATAATTCAGAAGAGGAGAAACTAAAAATTATGCCCATTAAGACAGAAACTAAAGTGGAGATGCGAGCACTGTGCAGATCTGCCCTTTTTCATCTTCAGATCTATACAAATAATGCATACTATCCAGCGTATTCATTGGTTTCGTAATGTTTCCCTCTTGTTTAGTCTTCTTATGATGAACTGGATCCACACTCATGAGTCTGAATTTTTCTTTGTATCCTTCCATCTACTATCTTTGTGTGTTATTGTTCGGTGTTCAAAAAGCAAAATATTATGCCTGCTCCTACGAGGTATTAAAATGAGGTCGCAAAAAGGCTAACGAATTATAATCAAAATACAGTGAGACGCCAATTTGTCTGACGTAATGGTGTTAAGTGGACAGAAATAGTTGCCTGCATCACCGGCATCCCGTTGTCGTCTTCTCTTACTGAGATTTTCATATTACCCTGACACAAGACGCCAAGATAAATGTGTATATTCTCCGTGACGAAACATCCCACATTCCATTCATCCTGATCCATTAGTTACGTGCATCGGCGGCAATGAGTGATAGGAAAGCTGTTGTGGGGTGACGAATAACAATAACAGTAGTAGTAATTACAAATCAATAATCAAGGATGTTTACTGCATTACAGACGATTAACAAAATAACCAAGAATGGCTGACTGTTCTTACCACTTTGTTACTGAATTCTGTTATAGTTGTTTGCAGAGAGAAAACAAAGAACCCCGTAGCCATATATATCGCTAGTACAACGAGATATTGCCTATCAACTATCCTTGCTTTACATCACGAGACGAACATGGCGTCACTGAGCTGATAATTGAAATACATTTCTGTTTTCTCTCTCTGTCTCTCTCTCTCTCTCTTTTTATTTTTATTTTAATTTTTTGAGGAAAGCATCGAGAAGTGCGATAGTAAGCAAGTAGGCATATAAACTGTTTACAGTTATTTTCATCGGGATACTTAATGCAGAAATACAACTTTTAAGTGTGTTATTGCGTAATTCCAGTTATTGACAGTCTATTCGTGAGCTTGCTCGCATTCAGTGGGGTGAAACCTATCACAGAAGCAAGCAAAACAAAAATATTTCTTGCACCATTGCGCTACACATAAACGAAATCTCGCTACACTGACGTCTTGTCCGATATATTGCACGGAAAACATATCTGATTCATGTTGCTAAATACAGCTCTATCAGATATCAATTTGGAAGCGTACCAAGTGTATAAAAGCATATCTTGGAATACGCAGAAAGGCCCATAGAGGTATTCGACTGAAACATAGCCATGACCAAAATTGTAACTGGGGTCGACAGCATCGTCGTCTACCATCTTGACAACCCGAACGGTTACAGTGCTCGGCCGGTTACTTACGTTTACTGGTATCAAAGCTACAGCATGAAAACACAAAAATGTTAATAACCCGAAGATCATTACTTTTGGAACCCATAGAAAGTAAAGCACTCATCAGTCGGAAGAGTGGTTTGAACACCACAGTGCTTTAATAGGCACGGTCTTGTTTGAGGTGGTATGCTGTTGCTTTCATCCGATCTTTGAGTTGACTTACCTAGCCAGTTAATAGGGGAACCTACAGTTTTACATGGCTTTAGGACCACAGTGCAACTCGGCATTTTTCACATCAACAAACACTGCCCGAGGGGGAATATGTGTAAAACGGCACATAAAAATCGTGGGACTGGTGAGGGATCGAACCTGAGACCTTTGTATCCATACTCTTGCTCTTTATCACCTTGCCACCATGCAGCCAACACTGTAGTTTCTGCTTGCCAGTAAAATTGAGGATGTCTCGTTTGTGCCTATGTTGGCACTTGCGTGTGCCTTAGGAGACCTTACCTTTGGGATTACCCTCGTATACGTGTGTCTAAACGCCTTCCAATGCCCACTCAAGGAAGACAAGGATACATAGTCTAGCTTCAATATTACAAATACGCCTCAGTTTGTGGATGAACGCAGACTTAGGTTGATAATCATTTTGAATATTTATCAGTACTGTACCCACTGGTGTGAAACTTGTTTTCAACCAATGATTCCCAAAGCTACAGGAACACTACTTTAGTACCTCTTGGACAAAATATTTACGCAGTGCTATCAGACGAAAAAGATCAACCTGACACAAACTGTGGGAAGTTTGTTTTACAACCTTCGCACCTGGATAAAGAGCTTTTCCTATTTGAGATATCTGTGAACGTTACTGCATAAGACGATTTAAGAAGAAACTAAATTCCTTCAGCTACGCCAATGTTTACAGAAATCGTGTTAACGGGACTAAATCGTGGTTTGTAAATCGTTTACCAGCCGTACTCTGCCGCATTTCGCTGGTTCTAAGGCAAAAAGCTTACTGACAAATTTCACAGGAGGAAAAGAGGGACGAAATGTCTCCCACTCGAAGGTCATGTTGTTTTACCTAAATGATTACAAAATCGGATAAAACGAACGATGAGGTTGTCAGTATAAGCACATTACTGTTGTCAATATGATGTTGCACCGCCCAGGGCCTGTACTGATAAAGGGCCCGTTTAGGTCAGGCATATTGTACACCGAAGTGGAAGAGAGAGCACCACTAAATTCTACAAACCGTATGCATTGCATACACACAGAAATTACTGTTACAGTGTACTTATGGAGCCCAATGAGTGAATTGCATATTTTCCGGTGAGAAAGAGCACTGGCAAACAGTCTTCGCTACGTTAGGTTACTTAAACTGGCGTCACTCTGAGCTATAATTTATGGTCAGCGACTAAGTGTAAGGACAGTGAGTCGGATGCGGGTTTTGCAACTGTGAAATACTCTCCTTACATTATGGAGACGAATATTAAATTTGAAGTAATATTGCAAAAATTTTGGACTTGGATAGCTTAGAATGAAAATCTTTCTGTTTATTGCAAAGGAAAACAATTGATTTTCTAAAACATTCTGTGCCATACAAAACTTGAAACAGGTCACGTCGATCAAATCATATGGAAGAACCGACAGCGACGTATATCGGAAGGCAGTAAGATCCCTTGGCGTTTGGTTTGGCAGTATTCGACAGCCATTTGTAGGCGCAAGTAAATGAAGAAAGGCAGCGCGTTTTCGTCATCAAGTAACGTCTTCATCAATTACTTTAGTTCTAATCTGATCTACGAGTAATTGCTGATGTTTGATGTTAACATGAAAAGGATTCCGTAGACAGGGAAAGAACTTGTTCTTGGGCAACTACTTCTATAATCACCAAAAGGCCTTAAATGATCTTCAGGCACTTGTGTTCCAGCAGCGGTATGAAGAAAATGATAGTAATAATGACGGTGATAATCGAATTATCCGGTAACTTCACACTTCACAGTGGATTTTCTCGAACTAAGAAATTTCCTGTATTAGTGAAAATTTGAAAATGGCTTCAAGTCGAGGCTAGAAGAGTCTTTACATCCTGCTGACATGAGAATAGCATAATCTCCACGTCAGAAGCTTGCTTCTACTTAACCATTTAATAGACTCGCGTTTTTTCCCACCGTGACTAGCTTTGTAAGCTAAGCACATCATCCATTACAGCACACTCCTGGGACTTGGAAATGTGGCCACAATGGTCTGTTGGAACGAACTATCACAAGTGCAATGCGTGGGTTCAGGCATTTACTTTTAAGAGGCACAAACAGATTTACTTTACCTCTGGTAACCTCAAGAGAAAACTGTTATAATCCAGAATACGTATTAAACGTCACGTTCCTTCACTCCAAACTGGGCAGAGCCGGTTTACGTTGGAAAATGACATAGGTGGAGGTCAGGGTAAACAGAAATACTGTCGCCAGTAAACTTACTTACATTAGAAAATTTTATTTTATTTGATGAACTGACAGCCGTCTAAAGGAACAGGGCTCTTATTTTAATTGTACTTGATTCAACTAGAGACGTTGAAAAATTTGGTGCTGGACTGTGATTCGAATTCGTATCTCCTCTTTCGAGGATCTGAATCTCTCGGAACAGTATAGTTCAATCATTTCGTTCCTTTTTCCCAAGACTGCAGTCTTCTCTAGGTCTCCTCCAAAGGTAAATATGTGGGTCCGAATCCTGATCCACTACAAAAATATTCATAATTTCATTTCAAGCCCTATCACGTGCACACCGGCCTGCTAGTGAAGATTAACGTGCATTTTTAATGTCTGTTCATGTTGCCAACAATTTCTGGACAAACACGCACGCATCTTACTGTTGGTGAGTAAGTAATTGATACTTAAGCAATATTCGTGGACAATAAAGAAGAACGATAGGAGTGCGGTTGGATTGTCGCTCAGGCACAAAAATTTGTGTCCTTATTTTAGATTCAAACACCTAGCAGCTGGCAAGAAAAACCGATACGTAACATTTGATTTTACTTAGTTAACAATCCGATTACGTCTTGTGTTCGTATCTCCTTCGGAGAACTTCACATCATGCGCTTCATCTTTAAATGCATACACACTTTGTTACTTCTGAATTGAGGTATATCAGACATCTTTCGTGGTTAGTTAACAGGGATGAAAGGGTCTTGATAGCAGCCTCGGTTCATTACAAAAACTGTCGTCATTTATTTCTCTATGTCTCACATTCTCTTTTTATTTTTATTTGTTTGTTATGCTCGACTATCGGCGAAGCACGAAAGCGTCCGTGAATGAGTTTCTTAGTTTTGAGTACAGTTACGAAAGAAATATAAAGACAACTATGAGAATTTCTTCAAATGGTTCAAATGGCTCTGAGCACTATGGGACTTAACTGCTGAGGTCATCAGTCCCCTAGAACGTAGAACTACTTAAACTTAAGTAACCTAAGGACATCACACACATCCATACGCGAGGCAGGATTCGAACCCGCGATTGTAGCGCCTAGAACCGCTCGACCACTCCGGCCGGCTGAGAGTTACTGATTTATGATGCTTAGTAAGAGTCAGTTCTGAGTATTATTAGTAACTAAGCTCCAGTCCCTAAACCTAGTTGCAGAAATGAGAATCAGACGCATTCTCGTATTCCAGGCCGTAGCAGCCGCGTCTTTGAGGCGCCAGCTATGGCCACTTCCCAGTCCGCTGTAGGATCACATCGGTTTGTCTTCTTCCTGCTGGTAATGTAACGGAGATTTGGCAACAGCGCAAGGTATGTTTGGCAACTCTGTGATCGACGAGTTACTTCCTGGTGTGCACTGAATTAAGCCTCGAAGTTCACTTGATTTCTCCTGTCATTTCCATTGAATAATCTGAGTTGTTAACGCTTGAGTTGTAACAGAAGATTGTAAATGTACGGTTTTCAGCCAAGCAAAGTCATTGAACGTAGCAATCGCAACTAATCTCGTCCTGTAAATAGCGGTTTACGAGTTCTAGCCACTACTGGCCTCGTAAGAGGAAGGCGCAAACCATATGTATCCGCGAGCTCTGTGTTGACGTGCTGACCTCTAGAAAAGCGCCTATTATGGTTCGCGGTTCTAGACTCGCTGAATGCAACGTTTTTATCCCTTCTGTGTAAGAGCTGCAAGCAGTCAGATCAAACATCGATAGGCAAATCGTAAGAAAATACTTTCAGCTCATAGTGCAATGGTGAAAAACTTACAATGCTGCACAACAGGTAAAGCCTCTTATCGCTGCTGACAAGCAAATTTTGGGTTTCTAGGAATACGTAACTTTATTTACGGAATGCCACATTTGCATACCTGTTGAGTATGACACAGCATACCATTTAAACACAGACCCAATCGAAATCTAAGTGAGTAGTATTTTACTAATTCGTGAAGATAGAGGCACGCTTGTGTACAGATACTCAGTTTTGTTAAAACAGACTTTCGTCGTAAGGTTATCGTGGGTAATTTTATTTTGTTTCTTATAGTACAGTGCACAGTTTTAGAAAGGTTTTTTTGTGTTGTTAAAACAATACTAAACACGAGAGAGAAATTAATCATCAACGATATATGCGAATTATCTGATTTTATCTATAACAGTCTGACAATGCACATGCAGTTTATTGATTACGTGCATGTAGAAAACTTGTTCTGAGTTTAAGCTGTCAAACAAGGTTTGAAGAAGAATAAAATGCCACTACCAGACGACAGCTAATGTAGAAAATACTTTTCTGACTATTTTGGCACGATGCGCTCTCCCCATACATAATACAAAAGTTTCGAGACGCATCTGATGCCTGGCCGTCTATTAAACCTGAAAAGAACAAAATTTCGAAGAAGTTAGCCTTTTTTCCACATGAGACTATTTTGGGTTGAGAAGTGAAGAGAATTATGTTCAATGTTCCATTAAATAGATAACTTCAGCAGACAGCAGAATTGCGTTTTAAAAAAATGCAGCAGCGAATGTAATAGAACACGCAACGTTTTATCAACAGTGCGCGACGCTTACCGCTACACAACTAGCTGTGACGTAGTTACAGCAGCTCTGGAAGTGAACAACAGTTCCTTCAGAACTTCCGCATTCCACAGTGCTGTGAGATAATGCATATGGCCGGATCTAGACTTCTGGGGGGCAGACAGTTACAGCATTTCTTTTGCACTGCACGACGGTTTCAACAAACAGATGGCGCAAAAGAGTAGCTCAAATGGAAAGGAAGACTTCCTATTTAAATTTCTGCATCCTACACGGTTGGCAGTTCTGTGTGGATGGTAGTTACATTATTTTATTTCGGTGATTACAAAATAGAGTCGAATGTATGCACTGGGTAGCCAAGGCAGTTAGTTTATGGCGATTTGGTCAAACAAGTAAATGAATGTACTGAACATCCTGCAAACCACTACAGGGAGCCTGTGTGTCAGAATTCTCATCTTGTGTGCCCCAACGTTGTTATAAAAGAGAAATGAGTCGTAGAGAAGAGGGTTTGGTGGTCTGTTGGACTGATGATAGTTTCCTATGATGATGGCCTGTGTTCGATTCCAACTTCTGCCGATGTTTTTTGATAGAACGAGGCAGATTCTATTCTCTTCTGGCTGCGCCAAGTGAAGAAGGTATAATGGCATTGAGGTCTGAAAATCACATTAAACATGATATTCTTTGGTTGGTTGTTTTGGGGAAGGAGACCAGACAGCGTGGTCATCGGTCCCATCGGATTAGGGAAGGACAGGGAAGGAAGTCGGCCGTGCCCTTTCAGAGGAACCATCGCGGCATTTGCCTGGAGTGATTTAGGGAAATCACGGAAAACCTAAATCAGGATGGCCGGACGCGGGATTGAACCGTCGTCCTCCCGAATGCGAGTCCAGTGTCTAACCACTGCGCCACCTCGCTCGGTGATATTCTTTCTCTACCAAGTAGACGTTAGGTGGAACCACAATAAAGTAAGGAGTGGCGACATGTAGAAACTCTATCACCAGTAACCTTTCTTATACTAGTTATTTATTTCTAGTGACGAAACAAACCCTGTGTCTGGTCACAGGACACTTATTCCATCTTTTATTTGAGCTTCTGTATGTCGATAAAATTGGTTCTGAACTGGGAATGCAACTCAATCCGCCCTTAACGCGGAATTTGATCCCTTCGTGACAATACAGCTCGACTACAACTTGTTGTTTGTTCAAAACTGCAGATTCCTCAACATCTCCACATATTGCGCATGAATGGGTTGGAATCCTGGCCCAGCACTAAAGTTTTCACTATGTATTATCAAGCTCTAGCATGAGAACACCTATCTGCTGGTGGATAATAATTTTTATTTTTAATGCATTTTCATTCGTTGGCAACACTAACGATATTTGACGTTTATGACTCCCAGTGAGACACAGAAGTATTTGCGAGATCACTGTAAGTTCAAGGACGTTGTTTCGAGCTCCTGGTGGAGAAAAATTCGGTAACTGTCGTCTCTTTGTGTGTAGTCCACAACGATATGTTTGGGGTTCGATTCTCAGTCAGCACTGAACTCTTCGTCATATTATTTCTAGTTCAAACATGCTCACATGTCGCTGCGGGTGTAACAAACCCATACTTATCGTTCCTTTTCTATAGAAAATAACTGCGATACGTGCCAGGTTGGAGTCCTGGGAAGGAAAAATTAATGTTTCGTCTCGTCATTTCAGTTAATACATCTAGCTACTGCCGAGAAAATCCGATATGTCGTAGTTTATTGTGCTTCGATAACACTCCGATTAGGTTCTGGGTTCGAATCCCTGTCCAACACAAAGCTTTACCTCACAGCATTTCAAATAAGGTACTTGTGAAGAAACAATATTTAACATCTCTCGTAGTTCGTTAACAGGGATGCTGGGTAGGAATTCGCGTCCGTTAAAAATGTTACTTTATGTAATTTAAAGTTGATATTTCGTAACTGATACTGTACAAAAATGAGGTATATCACTTTCTTTCTGCCTAGTCAGGAATGACTGTTAATTTCCGTCAGCCACGAAATCTTAGCCTGCATGACCTGGGTTTGAATCCATACGCAGAACGAGGCGGTTCGTCGTGCCATTTGAAGTTCATACAGATTCTCAAGTAGCTGCTCGTGAATAACGTAAATTTTCAATGACATTATGTGTTAAATAACAAGTATGGTATGTTACTTTCAAGAGGAAATCACGAATACGACGAACTTACTACGTGCATCACCTATCTGACGTAATAATGAGAGTGCTAACATTTCAGGTATGTCATTTATTGCAATAAATGTGAGCTTACAAGCCTTAAGGACAGTATTATCTGTGATGAGGTGTTCCTTGATATTTGTAGTATCGTGGCGTTACTTTACATCTTGAGTTATTGCGATACAGAGCAGTGTTTTCTAGTGGTGACTTGTTGGAACCACTTTCAATAGTCAAACGACTGTACCAAGGAGCCATTAGAGGACCTGCTAGACAGCTGCGTTATGTGGGTTGCATGGGAATCAGGCGAAATGCAATTCAGGTCGTTCGGATACTTTTGAGCATGACTGTACCAATTGCCTGCACGACTGATGGCATGACCCAAACTTCCATATGTCGTCAACCATGTATCAACAACTGTACTCGTACATCCATTATGTATATTCCCCATACAGTTGAGATATCTTATTTGAAAGTCGCTCTCCCAATGTTGATGTATAAATACGATATTGCAGTGCCTGTGCAATTTGAATTACGATGGAAAGTTCCTTATCGCATTTACCTGTCGACACGGAAGAGGCGATTTTCATGTAAGATTTTCAAGTAAAATGTCTACCTTATACGGTGATATATACAGGGTGGTCCATTGATAGTGAGCGGGCCAAATATCTCACGAAATAAGCATCAAACGAAAAACCTTCAAAGAACGAAACTTATCTAGCTTGAAGGGGGAAACCAGATGGCGCTATGGTTGGCCCGCTAGATGTCGCTGCCACAGGTCAAACGGATATCAATTGCGTTTTTTAAAATAGGAACCCCCATTTTTATTACATATTCGTGTAGTACGTAAAGAAATATGAATGTTTTAGTTGGACCACGTTTTTCGCTTTGTGATAGATGGCGCTGTAACAGTCACAAACATGTACGTACGTGGTATCACGTAACATTCCGCCATTGCGAACGGTAGTTGTTTCGTGATACATTACCCGTGTTAAAATGGACCGTGTCGCTTTTCCGAATCTGTTGTTTACCGCGCCAGCACGCTGGTGTTGAGTGTTACAGCTATATTCCTGACATACGCTGGCTCTTTAGTATCGGAAAGCCACGATCGAGTTGCAGTTTGACGCTACGTACTGTAGATCGAAGGCCCACGAAACATAGAGACCTTTACGCGACATGATACATGTTGATCCTAAAGAGATACTGGGTATCCACTTGTCTATCGTCTCCAGCATTGTCTATCTTCAGTTCACTGACGATGAGGTCTGTGACAAACTTCTCAAATGCTCGACGAAAGTTTCTAGATTCTGCCACTCTGACGGAAACGTGGGTGTTGTAACACTTGAAGGTACTGGACTGGGAATACAAACTGTGCGCGTGTTTGAGCTACCATTTGAAGTTGCAGCGGATTTGGTCACCCTTGTTCTTCGACCTCATGGCACAGTCCTCGGCAATACGGCCGAAAAATGGAGACCTTCGAAACTTAACGTGTCCGTGTCCGTATTGAATTACACCAGCATATACCTTCGTATCTCACGATCGCTGGTTGCTGGGCGATAATTATTTACGACGGTGAGCCGAGGACCTACTCCGGATATGGACAGGTAGGACATGTACGTACGGAATGCCTGCAACGCCGTCACGTGCAGACGCCCTCAGCCGATCAGGTTCGTTCGAGCGTCGATAGCGACCTCTATGCCGATTACGTATGCTGCGGCGGCGAGACGGGTACGCCAGCTGTCTAAGACGACCCTTCTATATTGGTGCAAGTCTTGGAGGCCCCAGCAACAATTTCTGAAGAGACCCCAGCGTCTTCCAGCGCCGATGCCTCTTTTGCCCTCTCGTCGAGCCCACTCGCACCGCTACAACGACAGCCCGACGGTGCGGTGGAAGTTGAAGAACAGGCTGCTGCGACCACCCCCTGCCCTGCACCGTACGCAGAGGCGAAACAGCGTAAACGGAAATCGCAGAAGCACCATAAGAAACCTTTTATGCCGAAGATATAGCACTGATCTACAGGGCAATGCCGACCACTTGGTAGTTGGCAGAGATTTCGGTTGTGCTCAGACCATCCCAGAAGATGCCGCACTATACCACCTGCCCAGCACTTCAGGCGCTTGTAAAGAATTTGGCTTTGTTGGACACTTGAGTCATACAATACGGCGACCGAAAGGCATAGACGTACTTTACTAGTCATTCCGGGAGCCGTTTGGTCGAGTCCACATCACACGGGGCCTGCGATCGGCAGTTGTCGACGCTGAGATGTGGCCGGCACCGTTCACTGACCACCTAGAGTATGTGTGTACTCTCACCCTCCCCCGCCAACGCGCCCGACTAAGTAGAAAAAAATGGTTCAAATGGCTCTGAGCACTATGGGAATCAACTGCTGAGGTCGTTAGTCCCCTAGAACTTAGAACTAGTTAAACCTACTAACCTGACATCACAAACATCCATGCCCGAGTCAGGATTCGAACCTGCGACCGTAGCGGTCTTGCGGTTCCAGACTGCAGCGCCTTTAACCGCACGGCCACTTCGGCCGGCTGACTAAGTAGAGGTCCATGGCGTCTCAATGTGACCCTTTCTAGATGAAGTAAATTGCAGATGCGAAGTTCGGTCCACGTGGAGCAGATGTCAACGGAGATTACCCGCCTACGGTTCCATGCTTCAGTGGTTCAGTGGTGGTTACGGTGTGTCAAACTCGCCTTCTGCTGAATATTAGCCAGTTATGAGCGAAATAGAGCGCGCTGGTATACCGCGACCACTGATTTCTACTACACTGCGCTCCGTGAACTGGCTGTGCAACCGCCGTCGCCGCCGCTGATATAATCGGCAGAACACCAAGTCAAGGCACGGATGCTATGTATCACCGCCGTACCCCTCGCAGGTGTGCGGGTGCGGGCGAGGACAACTGATGATGTTAGTGGAGAATGACCTTTCCTCCACCATATCATTCAAGACAGGAGAAGACGCAAAGTCAGCTCATTACGAAGATCGAGACGGAGGATGGACGATATGCTGAAACGCAAATGGACATCGTCCGAGCGTTCACACGATCATATACACTTCTCTACGAGCGAGAGTACACAATGGATGTAGAAGTCAGGGAAGTCCTATCCGATCTACCCGTCTCTCGGAACCCACAAGATGATGCTACGCTCTTGTCAGAGGTGACTTTGGAGGAACTACGAGCGGCTATATTGTGCGGTGCTCCCAACAAAATGCCAGGCCCTGACGAACTCCCTCTTGAATTTTACAAAAGGTATGGCTCGCTGGGGTGGCCGAGCAGTTCTAGGTGCTACAGCCTGGAATCGCGCGACCGCTACGGTCGCAGGTTCGAATCCTGCCTCAGGTATGGATGTGTGTGATGTCCTTAGATTAGTTAGGTTTAAGTAGTTCTAGGGGACTGATGACCTCAGAAGTTAAGTCCCATAGTGCTCAGAACCATTTTAAAATTTTAAACAAAAGGTTTTTTGATCTTATGGGCCCAATGTGGGTCAGGATGTACATAGAACTCCGGAACCCCGATTTTCAGGTTGAAACTTCTTTATTGAGTTTTTACTTAAACTGCTGAGTGAAATTGAATGCAAGTGTCACTTTGCTATTTTTTTTATCATTTCGTATCTGACCTACAGAATTTTGCCTGACAAATACAACTCAAACTTTTCCTATTCATTAATTACCCACAATATTCAACGGTGACGCGATCTGACTGCTTTAAATTTAACTCAAAAGACTGGCCCTGAATTAGAAGAAATCCTAACAATAACCCATACATATTATAAGTCACTTACCTCACTGAAAACCTTCATGACACGAACTACAGCGATACAAGCGCCAATACTGCCAGCTAAATAAGAGATTCTAACTACTGAAGGCTCTAACTACTAATAGGCATGTGATTAGCAAAGGAAAGATTTTGTTGCAGAGTAAACAATGCATTTAGCAGATTTTACCTTAATCAAGTGACAACCACTTCAAATTAATTATATAATCATCAGTAATAAATCTCCATGACGGATACACATTCAGACCATCCGCTCGCGCTAATACTGCAAACCTCCAACACTGCCAATTATTAAACTTTACTGACTACTCACTCCCAACTTCCATCACTGCTGGCTGTTCACCTCCAAGTACTAATCCAACAAGCCACAGAGAGTCTCTTAGAGTGCGCACAGCGCTGTCAGAGTTATTAATGCAGAGCGCTACATAGCGCTGCCAACATACAAACATATAAACAGCCTACTTACAAGTACCATCTGAATTCACTGAGGGCCTCTTGATTCCGGTGCTCAAATCCGGAGGAGGCTGTCGCCCACTTGATGTTCGACCACTGACAATCTTAAACACCGACTACAAACTGGTGACACGCATCCTCCGTGACGGGCTCAAATGTACTGTAACGGCGTTCATTCACACTGATCAAACCTGCCTCGGAGGCAACGCTAATGTGTTTACGACTTTGAGCACCTACAGAGACATGGTGGCGCTAATGCAAACATGCCGACTCCACGGCGCTCTTGTTACGCTGAATTTTGACCATGCTTTCGATGGCATCGAACATGGTTTCCTGCGTGCAGTTATGGAACACATCGGTATCCCGTGCGTAACGACATCTGTTGTGCTTTGTTTGACCCATGGGGCGGTCATGGGGATCATGGTAAACGGCTATCGGTCCGTCGCCGTCCGTATCAACAGGTCCGTCAGACAGGGTTGTCCTCTTTCTGCCATGTTATTCGCTATTGCCCTCGAGCCAGCTCTTCACGGACTGCGGCGACGCTTGGAAGGCCTTAGCCTCCGTTTCGTGACCTTTCGATGTGGGGCATACGCCGATGATGTGATGTTCTTAGCACTGGGGACGAAATACGAGCGGCGCTTTCTTGGCTTCAACAGCATGAGTCAATGGCAGGCAGTTTGATCAACCTCCGGAAATCACGCTACACGGAGGTGGGACGAGGCATTCCTGCAGAACTGGATGTACCCCTGACAAAGGTCCCAAAGCTCAGATGTTTAGGGACATCGCTCCATCGACAAATACAACGTACGGCGGCCTTTACTTATCGTTAGGTCTTATGACAACACCGCACAGAGGCTCGTCTCAACAAATTTAGATCACTGGACATTTGCAACGAGCTCAGTGCGTCAACGTGTACATAACTTCTGAATTTAACCCTTTTTAGTTCACATTATCGTCATAATTTTTGGCGTCTGGCTCCCTTTTCTTTGTTTATGATTAAAAAAAACAGAAAAAATTAATGTCATGGTGGGCTCCGGTGGTAGGAGGAGGGAGACATCGTGGCCAGGCCTTGGAAATACTGCACCTTCAAAAAAAATTAATTTACTGTTCCTTTTCCGTATGCAAAAGGTGGAGGAAATGCAGTAATTATTTTTACCACCAAGCAAACAGAACCTCTTTCCCTTAGTGATAAAAAAAATTGGTAACATGGTTGCTTTGTGTAGGGAACGCTGCATTAGCCGTAGGTTCTAATCACGCTAAGAGCCTAGTCATTTTGTCTGCTTTTTACATCTTCTCTTACTGAGTTATAGGCTTCCAGATCGAAAACCACTAAGGAAGTCCTAACGTCACAATAATGAGTCTCATCACGATTTCAGTTTAGTACTCTGTACATTTATAGGTGAAAAATTGAAGAAATTGTGATTCTGTACGCTTGTTAAAAATTATATTTTCCTGCTTATACCGACACACATCTCAATGTTTTCGAATACAAAATTTAATTGATTAAGTATGGCATTTAATAAATGCTTGTTGGGTTGGATAAAGGACTTCACGTAGACACAGACCATATGGGGCTCAAAAGCGCATAATATCTTCCCAACGCATGTAGTTTTGTGCAGGCTCGTGTTGCAGATACTATTTGTTTTATTAAATTAGACTCTGATCATAAGCTGTAATTAATTTTTAGAAATGGTAAGGCGACCGCTCGCGATAAGCGAGAAATCCCAGTTCGAGGCCCAGTTCGGCACAAAATTTCATTGCCGTCATTCCATTCTACAGCTGACGGTCGTCCACGTTCGTGATTGCCATTACGTTTAATGTATTACGCCAGAAGTCTTCGGCCGGCATTGATGATGATTTTTATTCAAAATTTAAACAGTGCCGGGGTTCGAACCGGGGACCGAGGACGTTTTGATTAGTAATCAAAGACGCTACCCGCAGACTACGGCTGTTACGAAATGTTATGTGAGCAGTGCCCACAACAGTGACAGATACTTCATAAGGCTACCATGATCTCACCTGTCGAAATGCTTCGTAGCCAGTGGAAATTGGGTGAATCAAAACGTTATTACATTACACATCTTTGAGGTGCTGGATTTACCCATACAGTCTTGTCATTAACAAAACTGCATTATTTAGTAGCAAAAACACATCCTACTTGTACTAGGTGCAATAATATTATCACGTGTATAGTGTTGGACGTTAAGATATTACCGCGAATCCACCTATTGTCCGATTACCATATATCTTTAGAACTCCGACAATATCCTATCTACGACATTGTCATCGATGACGAATCGCAAATCGGGTAATATCAGAGGCATGTTCAGTATCTGGTGCTTCTGAGAGAGGAGAAGGTTGTAGAAAGAATATTGCTAAATTTTTTCATTGTTTTCTTCTAAGAGAGTGAATACGACGTTTAGTTTGAAAAAAAATGCTGAAATCCTTGCATGTATAATGTTACTCTTACAGAAATTTTCCGGGTAATGCGTTATGAGATCATATGTTAAAGATAGTGTGCATGATAATTATATTCCACACCTGTTCAGCCAATCTGGTTTGGATCTCAGACTGAAGAGGAAATCCCGGAACATGGTTTTATAAGTTTTCTGATCACACTTCGTAGCAATGAATCTTTTATCACCGTAACAAGCAAGTTACTATTTACAGACCTTTTACCAAAAAAGAAATGATGTGAAGCTGGACTTCACGCCAGTAGTTTCAATAAATACGCTAATATTACGTGATCTCAAACTGGACTACACTCTTTCCGCGAAAAATACTAAGTGACCTTTGTAGCCAGCGTACCTTTCGCATAAGATAAGAGAAATTGGGAATCGATAGACGTGTTCCTCTATAGTATCGTTTATTTTGAGCGGCACAAGCGCGTGCACGCAGTTTTGTGTGTGTGTGTGTGTGTGTGTGTGTGTGTGTGTGTGTGTGTGTGTGTGTGTGTGTGTGTATGTATGTGTGTGTGTGTCTTGGGAAGGGAGACGTAATGTTTACACGATCTAGTGTTCGGATAAGCATTCAAAAATCATAATGAATATGTGTCTAAAATTTGTTCGGGAATATACGTATGTAAGCAGTGGACTGTCAGTGAAATAGGCTCATATGTAAGTAGTTTTTGCTATAATTATAGCCCACATCCATTGAATAAACTAGGAAGTATCTCAGACTGTTGATCAAATCTCGTATCTTGTCGGAAAATACCACGAAAATCCTAAACATGATACGTATGTGCTAAATATTTATAGATTCTAACCTCAATCGTAGGTACATAGTTGCAATGCCACACAGACATTAGCGATCCGTAGGGGAACAGCTGGAAACACAGTGCTTTGGCCAGCTATAGCTACGAGTGCATAATAATAAAGCTAGTTTCCTGGACTTGGTTCTGTAGGGAATCACGTGAGCAGACGAGATGATTTCAATCACCCAGCGGAGTAACTATGAATTCCACCACTAGTTCAGCTACCAGCATAGATGTTTTCTGTAATCGATTAAAGCTGTAGGCATACAGTACACAGTTTTATAAACCATTGCAGGTCCCAATTGTCTTTTATTAAGCATAATATCGAGGTATCAAATCTAAAGTAGTATAACTCACCCATTAGGTCAGCTGCAGAACGACATTAGGGCTACATCTAGTTGATATGTTCTTAGCAGCTCTCAAGGCTGCGGGGAGTGAAAGGACCAAGTCCATAGAGGATTCTCAACAACAAAGTGTATTTACCACAATGTAAGAGCATAATAGTGTGGCACATTGGTATCAGCAAAGATATTCAGACTACTGTGACCGTTTCTTAGCCTGTAAACTTTATTTAAATAAAAAGTAACAATAAAATGAATTGAATTTATAGATTGGAGTCACCGACGATTAGCCCGTAACATTAAGACACACAGTAATGAAAAACGTGAAGCCGTAAGAAAAAATAGAATGCCTGTCTATGCATGCCTTTACGTCAAACAAAGTCAGTGCTAGGTACGGCTAGAGAAATCATATTTCAACTGAATTTAAACAGCCGGCCGGCGTGAGGTGGCCGAGTGGTTCTATGCGCTACAGTCTGGAACCGCGCGACCTCTACGCTCGCAGGTTCGAATCCTGCCTCGGGCGTGGATGTGTGTGATGTCTTTAGGTTAGTTAGGTTAAAGTAGTTCTAAGTTCTAGGGGACTGATGACTTCAGATGTTGAGTCCCATAGTGCTCAGAGCCATTTGAACGATTTTTTGAATTTAAACTTCAGATTCAGATATCGGAATTCCATAAAAAATTAATCTACGTAAGGATACAACCAGTCACTTGTCGAGGGAACTTTAAGCAAGACAATTTTACAGAATTTAATTAAGCTTATTTTAGAGAACAATAGAAAAATACAAAATCCTTTAAACAACAAGTTTGATTTGTCTATTCTGCAGCGTGATGGGCCCAGTAGAATCAGTACTGTCTACTTCCTCTTATTTAAAATAGCATGATTTACAACTAAGAACATTTAGTGTTTTGAAGAAATCACTTTCTGATCAACATTGTGTTGTTGTACTGCAGCACCCTTCAGAGAACGTAGACCCCACTGACGGCAGCAGTGCCTAAGGCAGCTCCGGACGACGCAAACAAATTGCACTCCGCTAGAAAGGACGCCGTCAATCACAGCAGCACTAGGGTTGAAGATACTGCGTGATGCCACAGGACAGGACACAGCCACACCAAGGCCTCAATCGCCCACGGACAGCGACGGGTTTCATGGCTGACGCTGCTAACCCGAGTTCCTCTACAACGCGGCGTCGCCGCGCCGCGCCGACCAACTCAGCGCTGTCGCTCCTTCGCGTCACGCCAAACCAACGGTGGTCCAGCTCTGCCCCAGGGCTAATTGCCCACTGCGACCGACGTAGCCGTACCACTGTCGGAACACGAGAGTACTATCGTCTCCCGGACGAGTTCGCAACTCCCTCCAACCTCGCTGATGGCCGACCTCCTTTGAATCGTTCCGCGCGTGCCTAAATAAGCAATCGCGACCAATTGTACCGCGGCAAAGCGCGGCCACGAGAAAGAGCCGACACACTAATCGTTTCAGAGATATGTTACGGTTCACTACCAAAACTTTAATAGGTCTAAGTCTGCTCGATAAACAATTCCTCCTTTACGTATCAGGAAGATATAATTTGTTCTGTATTGTTATGAGCAAGACTCACCTTTGCATTATCAGTATTACAGTCACTAGATTGTTTCCATGTTCTTAACACCTGGGGGAGGTTTCGCAGTCAATAGCCATAGTAATTGTAAATAACAAACATTTTCCGACACCACTAAATTGGCTGATGAAATAATTAAGTGACTAGATAGTCACATCCTTAAGCCATTAGCAAATCATTTAGGGATTGACATTCTTTTTTTAGTAGAGTAGCGAGGTATAGCATCCCACAATTACCGAATAATGCATTAAAACTATAATCTTCCATAGGATGTACACATCCAGTTAAGAAAAACACTTAATCATTCGAATTTTAGGAACCATAACCAGAAAACACGTCATTATCAACTCGATCTGAGCTAGTATTACTTTCGCAGCAGATAAACTGCAGACCCATCTTAGGGTTCCATATACGATAATTTTAGTAGCTAACACTCTAAGTCTGGCCAACGCACATTACCTGCTTCACGCATTAGGAAGGCATAGTTTGTTCTATATCTCAGTTAGCAACACGGTCATACCCTCTAAAGATGTACAGTTGTACTGCGTATTGTCATATTTGTGGTAACTAGAATTTTCCATATTCTTAACACTACCAAAAAAACCTGTGGGAAGGTATTGTATCCCTTACTGTCTTGCTTACGACGAATAGACAGTCATCTGACCGACATATAGTCCAAATAGAACTGTCAACATCGCTGTTTCTTAGCTGAGGTAATCGATTTCCTGGTGAAATAATTAAAATTATAGACATACAGGGCATAATATTATAACCAAATCGACTGATTGTATGTAATGTATTCACCGCCACACAAGTCAGTTTACATCTCTGGTAGGTTCCGGTTTAGGCCTCACGTCAATCAGCATCAGTATTCTTAAAAAAAAAGTCTAGGACAAACACTGGAATGTGTCTTAGCATAGCAATAGGACCACCGACAACAAATGCATTTTTACTAATGATGATTCTTGACTGTAGTGTCAAAAAACTACCGGATAAAAACAATGATGGCAACGCTTTCAATAACACGATCTTCTAAACGTGATTGGACTTGCACTATACTGTGTGTGGATACCCAGGTTCATGGGGGAGGGGGGGGGGGTCCACCAACGGCAGAGTAGCATGCATAGTGCTACTCATCACACGCATGCTTAGCGGTGTATATTTATTAAACTATAGGCCCAGATGTCTACAAAAATGTGAGATGGAGCCCCCCAAGCCTGAGAACTATAAGGAATAATGTGATAATGCAAAACTAGCGTGGTGGGTTGGCAAAATATACAGGTGACTTTGATATCGTTTTAAGTAGAAGTAAAACGAGTTTTTTATATAATAGTAGACATAATCTACACGTAGGCCCTCAGTCCAGAGCTTATGCACCCTCTGTAGTAGTAGTAAACGCCTCAGAATACACCTTTTTTTATATGAGCACACAGGAGCTGCACGAATTTGCGTAAGCGATTTCCATAGTGAATTAAAAACTCTAGATAGATGGCTAATATTTTGCTGTACACCCCCGCATGGCAAACATAGTCTAGTTGATGAATCGTATAAAACATCAGGGTAAAAGTTCATGATGGGTGCACTTTCGGTTATATCCTCTAAGTGCAGATGGAATTACGTTCTTTTATACCGTATGTGCTGCAACGTGAATACCGCAATAGCAAACCGTAGAATGACATGATTTCTTTCTGTTAGCATGACGGCCTAATAATGTAGGAAATTGACGTTAAAGGCACCCAGACCAGTTTATGACAAAATAGTAATTACTAATATTTTTAAATTATAATAACTTATGGCGGTCAAATGTTAAACAGAGGATGCACTCAGAACATCGGAGGCGGGTAGGTTTAGCTATCTGGGCGAGCCTGGCTTTTTGCTGATTCTAATCTACCGCACAGCGTCGTAGCGAGGAGATACAACGCAGTATCAGCACTAACAACGCCTTAGACCATCCATTGCCAACGAGCGTTCACTCTTCACCAAAGCACTCCATTGTGTATGTGTCGGAAGTAGTAAAATTCCCACAACTGATATCGTTGGAGAGAACAATCGAAACAATGTTAAATGTACGATAAATGTGATTAAAAATTACACAGAACCCGAGCAATAGTAGTAATAGCTAATCTAAGTCATGTTGATAAAAATTATGCTGTCTATGTTGTCCTCAATGCCCCTTCTTATCATTAGTCCGGAAACGTCTTATGTATAGTAACATTAATATGCAATAAATGTTTCGCTTCTGAAATCGCACCACTTTACACTGCATCCAAATACTTCTTTTACGTTTCCAAGTAAATAAAACTTTCAACTACGGTAAATATGACTTTCAACTAGCACTTATTGGACGCAGAATGCCACAGAAATCAGGATAAAATAACTCACCGTTTACTCACACACACAGAACTAGTGGGAGTACGACAGTTTCGTTTTATCTCCCAAGAATGCATCACCATTCCACTATTAAAGTATAAGCCCCTCTCTTACATCTACTCATTACAGTCGCTCTCCACCGATTACCCAATCTGTATAATGGTGACCGAGCGGTTCCAGGCGCTACAGTCTGGAACCGCGCGACCGCTACGGTCGCAGGTTCGAATCCTGCCTCGGGCATGGATGTGTGTGACGTCCTTAAGTTGGTTAGGTTTAAGTAGTTCTAAGTTCTAGGGGACTGATGACCACAGAAGTTACGCCTCATAGCGCAAAAAAAAAAACTGTATAATGATTTTGCTTTTGTTTTTGTCTTTGACGCCATGTTTATCTCTCCTTTTGTGTCCAGAGGATCTCCGACGAGCTGTCTCTCTCTCTCTCTCTCTCTCTCAGCCTATAGCCCAGCTCTCCGTCAATTTGAAGTCAGATGGTACTGTGATTTTAATAGATCACTCAACCTCATAGCTTTATAGGGAAATCAAATTTCGACTGCACTCTTAAGTATAAATACAGATATACTCTGTGACCATATGGTATCTGGATTTTTCTACGGAATTCTTGACATTTTCCACGTTCTTCGATGATTATCCGTTTTTTTTCATGTTTCATAAATAAACGTACAAGTGCATATATTGCTTACTTAACCAGGTATGGCTTGCTACTTTCTTATACCATCCAACTTTGATGAAGAGTCACAACCCAGCCTGGATATCTACTTACTCCTCCCAATGTCAACACTAAGTGCCAAAGCCAATGCTAAACAGGCACAGAATGGAATGCTGTGTGGTTAGAGTGGTTACATTATTCTGTTGCAAACACATTCAAATAGCACAGTTACACTGTTTCATGTGTAATCTTCCAGCCTAGGCCAGAGGCATCGTCAGATGCGGTGGCAGGTGCTGCGGCTGCAGCGGAATTGGCAGCAGCAGTGGCTGCAGTGTCCCGGTAATGATTTGGAGTTGCATCTGAAAGGTGGGCCCACCTGTGTTAGGTGTTGGAGATTAATAATGGTGGATACACACAACATAATACATCACGGAATATTGTTAGGTGTGGATCCAGCGTGCTCTATGTCTGGAGATAACTGTTTGGGGCAGATCCACCTGAGCAGAGACCGAGTTGGTTTGGTGGATCCATCTACACAAAATACTTCCTGGCTAATGTTTTTCATGGGTCCACCCACAGATGATCTGAGGCAACATCTGAAAAGTGGATTTGCCAGTGCCACATCCAGGAATAATATTCAGGCTGGGTCCAGCCTGCAGTACATCCACCAATATTGTTCGGGCTGGATACATCATGCACTATATCCTGGGATATTGTTTGTGGTGGATCCACCTACAAAAGATGGATCCTCCTATGTTAGGCCCACGTCCACGCCACAGTCTCCGATGACGCCTCCGACGTCAATGGAGAGAGGGAGTGTGAAGAAATTAACACACGAAATAGCGTAACTGTGTGTGTGTGCGTGTGTGTATGTGTGTGTGTGCACTCTACGCCCAAGGCAATCCGTGTACGTGTGTTTGTCTGTTTTAGCGTCGGCTTTGGTATTTAGTACTACATTTGAAAAAATAAGTGCATAACTGGCTGGTTTGTGACTCTGCATCAGAGTTGCATGGTATAAAAAATAGCAAGCCACACCTGGTTATGTTAACATTAAGAGCACATGTACTTGTACATTTACATATGGAACATGGAAAAAATGGACAGTTATCGAAAAACGTGGAAAATTTGGTAAAAAAATACGTATACAATTTGCGACGGCGCTGTGCACTAGGTTAGTCTCAGTTGAATCATTAGTGTCACACTGATGGCTAGCACGTGTAGAAGTATGAAACCGGAATTTCCCTATAGATGGTGCTAGCCGTAAGTGTAGGGCCCATGAGACAGCGTCTGCAGCGCCATCTGCTTCCTGTAACGGCTGACGACGGATGTCAGCACACAGAAAACAAGTTCCATACATCGGTATCTGTTTCAAACCCATAAACGTGTCGAATTTTGTGCCTACGAACTACGTTTTTGCAGACAGCATTGGTTTTTTGTTATCATTTGAAGAACCCCGCTCCAGAATCGCATCGAATGCTTGGCTATGCTTTCGGCGAACATGCTCTTGGGAAAACACAGTGTTTCGAGTGGTTCAAAAAATTCAAAAATGGTGATTTTGACATGAGAAACGACGAGCGCGGGAACCACAAAAAAGGCTCGAAGACAACGAGTTGCAGGCTTTATTGGATGAAGATGTTACTCAAACTCAACAGGAACTCGCGGAACAATTGAATGTGACGCAGAAACCCGTTTCTCTTCGGTTGAAAGCTATGGGGAAGGTGCAGAAAGTGAGAAAATGATTGAACTGAATGAAAGACAGCAAGTAAATCGAAACACCGCTTGTGAAATGCTGCTTGCCACATACAAAAGAAAGTCGTTTCTCCATCGAGTAGTGACAGATGATGAAAAATTGATATTTTTGAGAATCCTAAGCACGTAAATCAGGGGTGAGTTCAGGCAAACCATCGATATCCACGGCAAGACCAAATCGCTTTGGAAAGAAGACAATCTCTGCGTTCAGTGGGATCAGAAGAATGTCATCTATTTATTATGAGCTGCTAAATCCCGGCGAAACTGATAATGCTGATCGCTACCAACAGAAAATGATCGATTTAGATCTAGCATTACGTGAAAAACGACCGGAATATGGAAAAAGGCAACACAAAGTCGTATTTCTCCATGATAACGCCCCATCGCACACAGCATAACGGGTCAGCGAAACGATCGAGGCGTTGAACTGGAAAATAGTAGGGCATGCGGCTTATTCTCCAGACTTGGCTCCGTCCGATTATCATCTATTTGCATCACTGGGACACGCTATCGCTGAACAACGCTTCAATCGGTATGCAAATGTACGAAAATGACGTGTTCGCTTCAAAAAGGAACTGTTTTGTTTGGCTTGGCATTAATAGCCTACCGGTAAGGTGGTAGAAATGTATAAATAGCAATGGAGATTATTTTGAATAAAATATTGTTTATCAGTTTCATACAACAAAACTGTAATTATTGCAACCAAATTCCGATTTCATACTTCTACACTTGGTATATCTACCTGCCTGCAATCAAATGGCTCTGAGGACTATGGAACTTAACATCTATGGTCATCAGTCCCCTAGAACATTGAACTACTTAAACCTAACTAACCTAAGGACAGCACACAACACCCAGTCATCACGAGGCTGCCTGCAATCTCCTGTATCCATTGTTTGCTTACCATTTTACCATCATACGTCATTATAATTTAAAAATATAAGCAATTACTCTTTTGTTACATGTGGTCTTGGTGTCTTTAAAATGAATATCGTCCATTAGTGGGTCATCATGCAAACAGGAAGAAATCACATCATCCTACTCCTTGCACGTGCCGTATTTACGCTGTAGCACACACTGTAGAAATGAACGTAATACCATCCGCACCTAGAGGATATAACCGAAAGTGCGCCCATCATTTTATACGATTCATCAACTAAACTGTTTTCGACCTGTGGGTATCTACTGCAAAATACTGTCTATCTGTCTGTAATTTGTAATTACCATGGAAAACGATTACACAAATCCGTGCTGTTGCTATGTGCTTGTACAAAAATGTAATGTACTCTGGCCTACTACTACTACTACTCTACTATGCTGTGGCCGAGCGGTTCTAGGCGCTTCAGTCCGGAACCGCGCTGCTGCTACGGTCGCAGGTTCGAATCCTGCCTCGGACATGGATGTGTGTGATGTTCTTAGTTTAGGTTTAAGTAGTTCTCAGATTTCAAGTCCCATAGTGCTTAGAGCCATCTGAACCATACTATTACTACCACTACAGATGGTGCACAAGCGCTAGACTGAGGACTTAAGCCTAGAATATGTTTATTATTTTATCAAAATACAGGTCATAGATCTACTTAAAACGAAATCGAAATAACCTTTATAATATGCCAACCCTCCATACTAGGGTTACATTATCGAGTTATTCCATATATTTCTCAGACTTCGGAATTGAATCTCACATGTTTATAGACGTCGGAGCTGATATTTTATAAGTATATGCCGCTAAGTACACAATTTTGGTCTGAAAAGTAGTACTATGCATGCTGCTTGTCTTTGGTGGACGCCACACCTCCACACTGTGACCCTAGGTATTTATTTCACAGCACACACAATACAGTGCAAGTTAATCACATTTACAAGATCATGTTACTGGAAGTGTTGCCATCATGGTCTTACTCAAGGTTTTTTGATGTTACAGTAAATATCAGTTATAAAAAAGCCATTTGTTCTTGGTGTACTTATGGCTATGCTATCACGCATTCCAGAGTTTGTCCTACACTTTGCCGCGTGGAGTGGCCGCGCGGTCTGGGCCGCCATGTCACGGATTGTGCGGTCCCTCCCGCCGGAGGTTCGAGTCGTCTCTCAGGCATGGATGTGTGTGTGTTGTTCTTAGCATAAGTTACTTTAAGTAGTGTGTAAGTCTAGGGACCGATGGTCTCAGCAGTTTGGTCCCTTAGGAATTCACACACATTTGACCATTTTTTCCCTACACTCTTTTTTTACAAATACTAATGCAGACTGGCTGGTCCCGGCGGAGGTTCGAATCCTCCCTAGGGCATGAGTGTATGTGTTTGTCCTTAGGATAATTTAGTTTAAGTAGTGTGTAAGCTTATGGACTGATGACCTTAGCAGTTAAGTCCCATAAGATTTCACACACATTTTGAACTAATGCAGACTGACTTGAGGTCTACACCTGTATCTTCCAGAGAATTATACTGAATTGTTTGGCTGTGCATACATTCCATACAGAGTCCATAATCATTTATAGTGCTATGTCTGTATGTATGCACTTTTAATTATTTCGTGTGGAAATCGATTACGATAACTATGGAACATCGATGCTGGCAGTTCTGCTGTGAACTACCGCATTTGCATATGTGCGTATAGATATCCCATGACTTCTGTCACCTTAGTGTATGCCAATAACATTACAGGGTTTATTTGGTTTAGATACTGTGACTGTAATTACCTGTCTTCATTTCACCTGGGAATATACTCTGGCTGAAAATGGAGTCAACCACGCTAGCTTTAAAAGCATGATGGCTGGGGGAGGAGGGGAAGCATGTTTCTGATTGGTCCAGAGAGAAAAGGTGAAGGTAAGTGCTTGGCATTTAAACTGTTGAACAAGGGCGTAATTATTCTCACCTTCCTTTATTGCATACCTGCGATGACCGACTCTGTATGGGTCTTCATGCGTGATGAGTATGCTGCGTCTTTTGTAGAGAGACTAGAGTTTCTCAGTATGTCATCAATGAATCGGAACCTGTCCTCGTCCACGCCTTGAAGGGCTAAGGGAAGCCGACCGGCCGCCGTGTCATCGTCTGCCTCGCGGCGTCATGTGGATGCGGTGTGGAGGGGCATGAGCTCAGCACGCCATTCTCCCGGCCGCTTTGCCGACTTCCCAGACCGCAGCTACTCAGTAGGCAGTACGAAGGTGACTTCATCCAGTCGTGTCACCAAGGAAAAATCCATGGCAGTAGCGGGAATCAAACCTGGGTTCCCTGCGTAATAGCCATCTACGCCGGCTACTCAGCTACAGGACAGGTTTTTACGCACAGCTTAGCGTGTACGGCTGATGCACGACACGTCGCTACACACTGCTACTCCCATACATTTGTATGACGTGACGGTCGCTAACTGTGATTCGATTTTCCGTAGTCAAAAGATACCACGCCTTTTCGTGAAGTGCATGTATTTGTGTTTCTGTACTAGTTGACAGTCTCTGCAGCAGCTTGATACTTTGCCGAGATCCAATTACATATTACTGCTACTTTTACTGGACAGAACTTCTTCGAAGATAACTGCGAAAATTCTAGGATTGCAACAAGTATTTATATTGCTGAACGACTATCGAGGAATCTGGGGCGCGGTATCAGTGACCCTTATCTATCGGCTTCCAGGGCAACAAAAATTACGGTACCTTTTCAAATATTTTGCGTAGTTATTGATCGAATTTAAAAAATTAGAATGATTTCATAATTTGCTCATTGAGATGTAGAATCTTACGTTAAGACAAGTACTACAGTTGAAAACTGTGTGGTTGTCTTTAGGCTGCGTAACCGATGGCGCGCTAATACCAGTACTTGGGAGTGAGAGCACTCAGGGACTTTCAATAAATTTTACACATAATTTCAAATCCTTACTAAACTATTTCTAGCTGGCAGCCGCCACAAAATGATGAAAGGAAAATGTCCTTGACGTTTTCATTTATTATTCATTATTTACTTCCTTACTGATAATTCTATATGTCACTCACTTTGCACACCATACCTACATATTTCACTGGATGTATCTGCAATATTATATCAACGTAAGATACGTAGCTGAAGAGATATAACGTCAAAAATATTAATATGCGTGAAAAATTAGCTTTTGTAAATTATCAACACTATATTGAAGCAGTACTTCACAATGAGAGCACTTAGTGACTTCCAACGAAATTTAAACATAATGTCAAACCTTTCTAAACATTTTCTCGCTTACATGCTTGAAGTCAAATATTTCCCACGCTAACTCATTTTGTAAAGTAATCAGATGTTTGAACCTGTTTTATACACGAGAGTAGTGTTCTTTACTGGTTACCCGCTAACTCATTTGTGTGCAACATGAACTGTGACGGTCCGATTACACTGTGCTTGGGCACACCAGATATTAATTCAGTATCAGTAAGGGACTCTGCACCCAGGATAGCTTATTGCGTTTTGTCTACCAATAAATTTGCGACCCAGTGCCTACATGAACATATTTCCTCAAGAAATCACTGACTCAAAAGTTGTTAGAAAATCCAGAAACACTGACAACATAGTTTATCCATCGCATGGAGGACACGATGTATGATGAGCATGGACTCAGTTTCTATTGATATCTGTTTTCGGAACTAATTTTGAGTTTCATGGAGAAGTTTATTTTGTTCTCGATGTGTGGAATACATGAAATGATTACCTTTACAGATCAATAACACAAACGGTTCGGAAGCACCAGGCACCGACCCATGCTGCAACACACATAGTAGTACGTGATGTAGCCTCCACAGGCGGCAATGCGGGTGCTGATCGTACAGATGGGGAATAATATCCTGGGATAAGGTGTGCCACGCCTGCTCGACCTGTTCACGTAATTCTGCAAGAGTTGTCGGTTGACGAGCTGGACGAGCTACTTCTCATCTCGTCATAACCAACATGTTTCATGGCCATTGATATCAGCATCGTTGCGTAACTGATGCAGCACATCCAACTTGTGTGTCATGTCCACGGAAGAATCATTCCGCCACCCGGAAGGCCACAATCTGACACCTTTTAAACTCGCTCAGTTAGGTGTAGCAGGATCGAGTGATCTTTTTTGCATTGTTGCCTTCAGCTTCATATATTTGCAACACACTGTGCCTTCTGGCTGTGAGAATACCGATTGAAGATTAGATGGCGCTCTGGTAGCTATGGCACTACGCTATATGTTGGCAGACGACGTTGAAACTATTGTCAGTACATCTACTATCCCATGGATATGATGACATCAGATCAAAATTGACGTCGTCTTTCCAGGTGTACTCATTTTTTCGGGCGGTGTATTTATTTAGGTGCACTAATTTTTTTCGGGCAGTGTATTTATTTGTAACGGTTACCATACCGCAGTCGACAGATAGCAAGCAGAACGTTTATGGGTTTCCCCTCCTCAGTGGGCGGCCCCGGCGTGCCACGCCGCCTGCACTCACTGCTGGGCGGGCGGCGGACAGTTTGTGTGGTCGCCACTTTCCAGGGTGTGCCTGCCACCTTAGTTAAGACAATTTCGCTTCTTAAATCACGATATCGGCATTACCTTGTGAGAACATATCCCAACACTGTCGGCAGCGCCAGGTGCGTCTCATTTACCAGTAAAACTTACTGTAGCTGGGATGAGGAGTTCCGCCTTATGTAAGACACCTTTTTTCTTTTGTTTCACCCATACATGTTTCAGCACTTTTGTGCTATCATCAGTGGGTTCTATTTTTATTTTTAACTGTAAATTTGTTGTTAACATATTAACATTTTCGTCGTTTACAACATTATGTAAAAGTTGCATTTATAACTTAATTGGCGAAAAGTAACATACCGTACATTATATTATTGTCCTCTTGTTTTGGTAACTGTTATGCTACACAATATACAACATGTCATCTGCAAACAGCAAAACGTAATTTATTTTCTATTTGTTATGTATTTGCGAACGGAAATAAGACTGTATCACGTTTTCTTTCCGTAAGTTACAGTTTTGAAATTGTGGTACGTTTTCCTGTTTTGTTGGCGAAGTAAATGGGCTTACTTCTTTGCCTGTGTCGTGTGGTAAAGCAGTTTTTCGATTACTCAAAACGTAGGCGGAGTTTTCGCTGCCATTACGTGTTGTTGTGGCTGTGTGGCGTTCATTTGTTTCGTAGCGTGTTCTGCTGGCTGAGGCGCGCGAGTTTGAATTGTATTTGGTGTTAGTTGTGTGTGGTTTATGTGGGTTTGCCTGTGTGTGATGAGTACTGGGGCAGAGGGAGAGTGTATGGGTATGTTATGTGATTAGCTAATTCTAAATGCAATCTGTATAATTCAATATTCAGAGTCTGTTTTTTGGAATACAAAGACCGGATTTCTTGCTTTATCCACATGATTTCTGCCTTACGTTTTGTCTGCTGTGCTGCTGGTGACATTAGCTAATCACATAACATACCCACCATTTTTTGATGAACTAATATACAGGGTTAGAACATACACTGAGACCATAATAGGCAGAAAACAGACAATCCAACAAAAGAAATTCACAAAAATGTTAAATCACACAAACACCCACCAATCCCACCACCAATACAACCAACACACCTTTCACAAAAGAGTGATTAATCTAACAGACATAAAATTATCTGAACAAGAAAGCAGCCTACTTGAAAAGGGTCCCAAACATAACATTAACACAATGGTGTCACATAGGACAGTAGAAAATATCATAACAGAAACTGAAAACATCATAAAGCAACAGGAAACACTAAACACACCTGAATTTAATGCAAACCTAACAAGAGAACTAGTTGCTGAGGAAATAAGAAATATAATCAAAGAGAACAAAACCACCATAAAAGAAAACACTAGGACTCCTGAAGAAAAAACCTACATAAAACTACAAAATAAATTAACACAAGAAAATGCCATCATCACAAAATACAATTCAAACTCGCGCGCCTCAGCCAGCAGAACACGCTACGAAACAAATGAACGCCACACAGCCACAACAACACGTAATGGCAGCGAAAACTCCGAATACGTTTTGAGTAATCGAAAAACTGCTTTACCACACGACACAGGCAAAGAAGTAAGCCCATTTACTTCGCCAACAAAACAGGAAGACGTATCACAACTTCAAAACTGTAACTTACAGAAAGAAAACGTGATACAGTCTTATTTCCGTTCGCAAATACATAACAAATAGAAAATAAATTACGTTTTGCTGTTTGCAGATGACATGTTGTATATTGCGTAGCATAACAGCTACCAAAACAAGAGGACAATAATATAATGTAAGGTATGTTACTTTTCGCCAATTAAGCTATAAATGCAACTTTTACATAATGTTGTAAACGACGAAAATGTTAATATGTTAACAACAAATTTACAGTTAAAAATAAAAATAGAACCCACTGATGATATCACAAAAGTGCTGAAACTTGTATGGGTGAAACAAAAAAAAAAGGTGTCTTGCATAAGGCGGAACTCCTCATCCCATTTTCTTAGCAAGCACGGAGACAACAAGAAGAACTGCACCACAAGATGATTCTTACTGTAGCTTTTAGCCTAATCTTTATTTTATTCAACTACAAGTCACCTGGTGATATTCGTTGAGCGACACTGGTCGTGACGTAAGAAAAGTACCTTACTACAACTGTGGTGCTACTTACTACCATTAACATGGTGAGCCCTAATGCGAGAGTCTTGTGTGAACACTGAGAGTTTGAATATGTTTGTTTCCAACAAGTCTACTATGTTTCCATTATGGATACGCGTGTTCTAGGCAGTTTGCAAGGAAAGCTTTCACACATGTTTATCAGGAAGTACGCCACCTTCGAAGGTGAAATTGTGGAATGATCTCCCCTATTTCAACTATTGTAATATGACTTGGAAAATAAGAACTACGGAACAAAGGTTTTTGTCTGATGTTATATTACTATCTAAGTACCAGTAGTCTAGGGTAGCGTCTTTGATTCGTAATCAAAACGTTTTCGGTCCCGGGTTCGATCCACGCCACTGCCTAAATTTTGATAAATAATCAGCACTGGCGGCCGAAGACTTCCGGCATAAGAAGTCAGCCTCATTCTGCCAACGGCCTTGTCAAAGAGGGCGGAGGAGCGGATAGAGGTTCAGGGCACTCTCTTGTCCTAGGGGTGGGAAATTGCCCATAAAGGCGGAAGAATCAGCAATGATCAACGACATGAGGATGCAGAAGGCAATGGAAATCACTGCATTAAAGACACGTAACGTGTATCCACAGGACACGTGGCCTGTAATTGAAGAAGTGTCATGATGATCTCTCCATTGGCAAAAGATTCCGGAACGGTCCCCCATTCGGATCTCCGGGAGGGGACTGCCAAGGGGGAGGTTACCATGAGAAAAAGATTGAATAATCAACGAAAGGATAACGGTCTACGAGCCGGGGCGTGGAATGTCAGAAGCTAAAACGTGGTAGGGAAACTAGAAAATCTGAAAAGGGAAATGCAAAGGCTCAATCTAGATATAGTAGGGGTCAGTGAAGTGAAGTGGAAGGAAGACAAGGATTTCTGGTCAGATGAGTATCGGGTAATATCAACAGCAGCAGAAAATGGTATAACAGGTGTAGGATTCGTTATGAATAGGAAGGTAGTTCAGAGGGTGTGTTACTGTGAACAGTTCAGTGACCAGGTTGTTCTAATCAGAATCGACAGCAGACCAACACCGACAATGATAGTTCAGGTATACATGCCGACGTCGCAAGCTGAAGATAAACAGATAGAGAAAGTGTATGAGGATATTGAAAGGGTAATGCAGTATGTAAAGGGGGACGAAAATCTAATAGTCATGGGCGACTGGAATGCAGTTGTAGGGGAAGGAGTAGAAGAAAAGGTTACAGGAGAATATGGGCTTGGGACAAGGAATGAAAGAGGAGCAAGACTAATTGAGTTCTGTAACAAGTTTCAGCTAGTAATAGCGAATACCCTGTTCAAGAATCACAAGAGGAGGAGGTATACTTGGAAAAGGCCGGGAGATACGGGAAGATTTCAATTAGATTACATCATGGTCAGACAGAGATTCCGAAACCAGATACTGGATTGTAAGGCGTACCCAGGAGCAGATATAGACTCAGATCACAATATAGTAGTGATGAAGAGTAGGCTGAAGTTCAAGACATTAGTCAGGAAGAATCAATATGCAAAGAAGTGGGATACGGAAGTACTAAGGAATGACGAGATACGTTTGAAGTTCTCTAACGCTATAGATACAGCAATAAGGAATAGCGCAGTAGGCAGTACAGTTGAAGAGGAATGGACATCTCTAAAAGGGGCCATCACAGAAGTTGGGAAGGAAAACATAGGTACAAAGAAGGTAGCTGCGAAGAAACCATGGGTAACAAAAGAAATACTTCACTTGATTGATGAAAGGAGGAAGTACAAACATGTTCCGGGAAAATCAGGAATACAGAAATACAAGTCGCTGAGGAATGAAATAAATAGGAAGTGCAGGGAAGCTAAGACGAAATGGCTGCAGGAAAAATGTGAAGACATCGAAAAAGATATGATTGTCGGAAGGACAGACTCAGCATACAGGAAAGTCAAAACAACCTTTGGTGACATTAAAAGCAACGGTGGTAACATTAAGAGTGCAACGGGAATTCCACTGTTAAATGCAGAGGGGAGAGCAGATGGGTGGAAAGAATACATTGAAAGCCTCTATGAGGGTGAAGATTTGTCTGATGTGATAGAAGAAGAAACAGGAGTCGATTTAGAAGAGATACGGGATCCAGTATTAGAATCGGAATTTAAAAGAGCTTTGGAGGACTTACGCTCAAATAAGGCAGAAGGGATAGATAACATTCCATCAGAATTTCTAAAATCATTGGGGGAAGTGGCAACAAAACGACTATTCACGTTGGTGTGTAGAATATAAGAGTCTGGCGATATATCATCTGACTTTCGGAAAAGCATCATCCACACAATTCCGAAGACGGCAAGAGTTGACAAGTGCGAGAATTATCGCACAATCAGCTTAACAGCTCATGCATCGAAACTGCTTACAAGAATAATATACAGAAGAATGGAAAAGAAAATCGAGAATTCGCTAGGTGACGATCAGTTTGGCTTTAGGAAAAGTAAAGGGACGAGAGAGGCAATTCTGACGTTACGGCTAATAATGGAAGCAAGGCTAAAGAACAATCAAGACACTTTCATAGGATTTGTCGACCTGGAAAAAGCATTCGACAATATAAAATGGTGCAAGCTGTTCGAGATTCTGAAAAAAGTAGGGGTAAGCTATAGGGAGAGACGGGTCATATACAATATGTACAACAACCAAGAGGGAATAATAAGAGTGGACGATCAAGAACGAAGTGCTCGTATTAAGAAGGGTGTAAGACAAGGCTGCAGCCTTTCGCCCCTACTCTTCAATCTGTACATCGAAGAAGCAATGATGGAAATAAAAGAAAGGTTCAGGAGTGGAATTAAAATACAAGGTGAAAGGATATCAATGATACGATTCACTGATGACATTGCTATCCTGAGTGAAAGTGAAGAAGAATTAAATGATCTGCTGAACGGAATGAACAGTCTAATGAGTACACAGTATGGTTTGAGAGTAAATCGGAGAAAGACGAAGGTAATGAGAAGTAGTAGAAATGAGGCGAGAAACTTAACATCGGGATTGATGGTCACGAAGTCAATGAAGTTAAGGAATTCTGCTACCTAGGCAGTAAAATAACCAATGACGGACGGAGCAAGGAGGACATCAAAAGCAGACTCGCTATGGCAAAAAAGGCATTTCTGGCCAAGAGAAGTCTACTAATATCAAATACCGGCCTTAATTTGAGGAATAAATTTCTGAGGATGTACGTCTGGAGTACAGCATTGTATGGTAGTGAAACATGGACTGTGGGAAAACCGGAACAGAAGAGAATCGAAGCATTTGAGATGTGGTGCTATAGACGAATGTTGAAAATTAGGTGGACTGATAAGGTAAGGAATGAGGAGGTTCTACGCAGAATCGGAGACGAAAGGAATATGTGGAAAACACTGATAAGGAGAAGGGACAGGATTATAGGACATCTGCTAAGACATGAGGGAATGACTTCCATGGTACTAGAGGGAGCTGTAGAGGGCAAAAACTGTAGAGGAAGACAGAGATTGGAATACGTCAAGCAAATAATTGAGGACGTAGGTCGCAAGTGCTACTCTGAGATGAAGAGGTTAGCACAGGAAAGGAATTCGTGGTGGGCCGCATCAAACCAGTCAGTAGACTGATGACCAAAAAAAAATTACTTTTGAGGCTCAATCTGTAGGCCGATAGAACGATCGTACTGTAACCTCTATACTGTTCGTGATACTTATTTGCGACCAAAGCGTTTCCTATGATGACCCAGTTTCTGCATCAGTTGATTAAAGATATTTGTCTACGGTTACCAACAAAGCAGTATCCCATATCTTAAAGCCTGGTTACCCGGTAAACAGGTTTGGCCCGATGATTTCGCTGCTGTGGATTTTTGGTTCTATGCAACTTGAGGCACCACACTTATTCAAACTGTTCCAAATTCAGGCACTTTCGTGGATATATCTCTGAAATATATGTTTGATATTTTGATATGCTGATCTACGTGGGTGATTTCAGGAGTTGTGGTGTGAGCAAGCAACAAGATGTGTCATAAAACAACAACAACGATAAACATATGTGTGATTCCATTAGTCTTTTACACTCAAAGCTGTTTGCCATATATTGTAGTCTATGTTTCGTGTTCTTGTAATATCACACATTTGCGTGAATGATTCTCATTCCGTTATTTTAAACTTTTACCAAGATTTATTCAAAAAATTAACATAAAAGTAACATTTTTTCTGAGTCACTTCACTGAGGTTCCAAGGCGATATAGTAGGCTTCAAAAAGGATCACTTGTCTTATTGTGCCCAAACTCATATAATATGTAAGGGAAAGGAACAAAATACATTTTTAAAAATATTGGTTTAAAACAGATTACTTCCATTTTGCAGGGGAAATTATCTTCGAACATGGTGTTACATTTCCACTATAAACATCAAATAATTACTTCATCATAGTGACGGAAAATACAAAAAAATAAAATAAATAAGCACTGTTTGGGGAACAACGTAATAGGTTATCGATGACTGCAAAAGTATTTAATGACTTGTTGACGGCCGGCCGGTGTGACCGAGCTGTTCTAGGCGCTTCAGTCTGGAACTGCGCGACCACTTCGGTCGCAGGTTCGAATCCTGCCTCGGGCATGTATGTGTGTGGGAATGTTTTATAGTTGGTTAGGTTTAAGTAGTTCTAAGTTCTAGGGACTGATGACCTCAGATGCTAAATTCCAAAGTGCCCAGAGCCATTTGATTTTTGACTTGTTGAAGGCCAATAAAGTACGAAGGAAGTGTGTCGTATTGGTCAGACAGAACTTGATTCTTACTGATAATCCGCCTGCGTGCAAAACCACGGTCAGTCGCCTGCCACTCGTACGGAGCATCCAGACTTGCCACTGACAGCCAAGTGGATGACATTTTGCAGGAGAGGGACTAGTGTGGGCGGGTACTTTTATTTGGGTCGCCCAGTATACTCATGTTTAACACTCTGTTGTTGCCCGACAGGAGTAAAAGCACGAATGGCAGCGTAGCCACTGCGCGCCCAGAATCATTCACAGCAGATATGCGTTGTACATTATAATGATGCTGTTCTAATTAAAGTAACACTAAACAGTAATCTGCAAATTTTCATCAACGCGTTTTGCCATATACAGTATACAGGCTAGACCATTGGTTGTGAAACTGCGGCCCGCGGGTTGCGAACGCCACGGATCAAGTATTCGTGCGGCCCGCAGTTATCAGCGTATTTTGTAATAATGTGAGCTGTATTTTATAAAATCTGCATCTAGCGACCAAGGATCTAATCAAAAAACGTCACCTAACGTCAATAGCTTTTCCTTCTCGGTAATAAACAAAAATACTTACAGCGGTAGAAATACCTTGAGATGTGTTTTATTTTAATTGGCGTTGGTGATTTCGGCAGTGAGCTAAGTTAGCTACTTACGATAGGGGCGGAGGAGTCAGAGGCGCGGCCTCTGCGGGGTTAGATGCCGTGGCAAGGGGAACGTTTTATTGTTTGTCTTTGAGTGTCGACAACCCGTGGGCATATGTGCCTCGTACATATCAGCTGTTACGGTACAAATTTCAAATGAAAGTACCGTGGATCCGTGAATTTGCATTACAGAGACGGTCATCTTCGAATGCGTTATGTATTTTAGCAAATATATGAAATTGAATTAAGGCTGGTGTAATAAGATGCAAAGAGAAGTTGAAAATGACACTTAAAATATTTAGTAATTATTTGTGATAGTGTCTCGTAATACGTTTAAATATGAATACGGTTACTGTTAGTAATCAGTTAACCATCCTGTCACAGAGACAACACAATGACACTTCGTCAGCAAATTACAGTGTCACAACGTTGAGGTCACTGGAGGTGGCACCAACCTGAAACAGAGAAGAGCCGACAGGAAGCGTTCGAAATGCCGCCTGCTTTCAACGATCAGTACACGGAATTCGGCAGCCAAGTGCCCTTGTTATTGCTAGGCAATTGGGGGCTCGTAACTTACTAATTTATGTGCATTACCAATCAATAATAAGATGGGTACAAATGCAGCCAGAGGTGCTGCCCCAAAATCTCAGTACTGGATCCTGATGACCACTAGTCTAGACCTTTCATCATACCGTTATCTCATTTGGCGGCAGATAATGAAAACCGCGCAACGGACTGGAGTTTTTGAATCGTGAGCCGCTGAATGGTGCTGTGCACCACAAACGTGTGAAGCAGGGCGAGCGGACTTACGGTTCAAATGACTCTGAGCACTATGGGACTTCTGCTGAGGTCATCAGTCCCATAGAACTAAGAACTACTTAAACCTAACTAACATAAGGACATCACACACATCCATGCCCGAGGCACGATTCGAACCTGCGACCGTAGCGTTCGCGCGGTTCCAGACTGTAGCGCCTAGAACCGCTCGACCACTCCGGCTGGCCGAGCGGACTTAGATGGCCTAGTCTTGCCCGGGGAAAAAATCGTATAACTAACGGTGATTACATTGTGTGAATGTAGCTAATTTCTCCACTAAAAGCATACAAACAGAAGGCAACGTCTACACCTATATCCACACTCCGTAAGCCATCTGACGGTGTGCGGCGGACGGTACTTTCGGTACCACTATCAGTACCCCCCCCCCCCCCCCCCCCTCCGTTCCCCGTTCGCGAACGGTGCGTGGAAAAAAATTGCCACTGATCCTCCTTATCAGCTCCGATTTATTGGATGTTTAGTATATAACCGCGAAAATTGTTGATCATTGTGGTATATGTGACTAGTAAAAAAGTAAAATTTATATCTAGTCTAGAATCGTTTCTTCTGGAGAATTATATCAATTTAGTAGCAAAATCTACATTTAAGGACTATTATATTTTTATTAAACAGTGGAAAATCCAGGATGGAATGCAACAATATTGTGAAAAGGAAAGTTGTTACTCACCATATAGCGGAGATGCCGAGTCGCAGATAGGCACAACAAAAAGACTGCACAAATACAGCTTTCGGTCACTAAGGGCTTCGTCAAAATTAGACGACAAACATACACATACACACTCACGCAAACGCAACTGACACACACATATGACTGTAGTCTCAGTCAGCTGAGGCCAAACTGCCACCGGCAGTTTGAGGTTGTGTGTAAGGAATGGATGTTGCAGTTGTCTGTCGGATTTCGACGGGGGCAGTACAGATGTCGTAGAGGCTTTCTTACACTTTTGTTGCTGACAGTTGTTTGAAGGCAGAATCTGTCTGCCGCAGCTGATAATTCTCAAATTTCGCCATCACATTTCAGCTCGATTTGTTGACGACTGCAGGAGCTCCGGTCGTTATGAGACGCTGGCGCGTGGTGGAGCGATGGCTGGCGGCTGGGCGCGCGCCGGCCTTGAGGCGGACGGACGTTACGCCGCCGGCGGCGGCGGCGGCGGCCACCCACGCCCGCCCGCCCCGGCCGCAGTACCACCTGCGGGTCAGCAGCGACGGCGGTCTCAAGGAGCCGAGTCACGGCTGAGACCGCTCATAACCACCCCATACACAGCCAGTCACCCAGCACACGCGCATCCTTTTATATAGTGAGGCGTTCAAGCTTTTGAAACGAGGGTTTCAGTATGACCGCACACAGAGGAGCATGTAATTTTCTTCTATGTTTCTAAAACTTAGTTAGTGTATCAACCGAGATATCGAACGAATTATGGTATTTTAATGGAATGACATACAGGGTTATCCATTGATCGGGCCAAATATCTCACGAAATAAGCGTCAAACGAAAAAACTACAAAGAACGAAACTTGTCTAGCTTGAAGGGGGAAACCAGATGGCGCTATGGTTAGCCCTCTAGATGACGCTGCCATAGGTCAAACGGATATCAACTGCATTTTTTAAATAGGAACCCCCATTTTTTATTACATATTCGTGTAGTACGTAAACAAATATGAATGTTTTAGCTGGACCACTTTCTTTCGCTTTTTGATAGATGGCGCTGTATTACTCACAAACATATGGCTCACAATTTTAGACGAACAGTTGGTAACAGGTAGGTTTTTTAAATTAAAATACAGAACGTAGGTACGTTTGAACATTTTATTTCGGTTATTCGAATGTCACACATGTACGTTTGTGAACTTATCATTTCTGAGAACGTATGCTGTTACAGCGTGATTACCTGTAAATACCACATTACTGCAATAAATGCTCAAAATAATGTCCGTCAACCTCAATGCATTTGGCAATACGTATAACGACATTCCTCTCAACAGCCAGTAGTTCTCCTTCCTTAAAGTTCGCACATGCATTGACAATGCGCTGACGCATGTTGTCAGGCGTTGTCGGTGGAGAACGATAGCAAATATCCTTCAACTTTCCCCACAGAAAGCAATCCGTGGAATTCAGATCCGGTGAATGTCCGGACCATGGAATGGTGCTTCGACGACCAATTCACCTGTGATGAAATATGCTATTCAGTACCGCTTCAACCGCACGCGAGCTATGTGCCGGACATCCATCATGTTGGAAGTACATCGCGAATCTGTCATGCAGTGAAACATCTTGTAGTAACATCGGTAGAACATTACGTAATAAATCAGCATACATTGCACCATTTAGATTGCCATCGATAAAATGGGGGCCAATTATCCTTCCTCTCATTATGCCGCACCATACATTAACCCGCCAAGGTCGCTCATGTTCCACTTGTCGCAGCCATCGTGGATTTTCCGTTGCTCAATAGTGCGTATTATGCCGGTTTACGTTGCCGCTGTTGGTGAATGACGCTTCGTCGCTAAATAGACCGCGTGCAAAAAAATCTGTGATTGTCCCGTAATTTCCCTTGTGCCCAGTGGCAGAACTGTACACGACGTTCAGAGTCGTCACCATGCAATTCCAGGCGCATAGAAATATGGTACGGGTGTAATGGATGTTGATGTAGCATTCTCAACACCGACGTTTTTGAGATTCCCGATTTTCGCGCAATTTGTCTGCTACTGATGAGCGGATTAGCCGCGACAGCAGCTAAAACACCTACTTGGGCATCATCATTTGTTGCAGGTCGTGGTTGACGTTTCACATGTGGCTGAACACTTCCTGTTTCCTTGAATAACGTAACTATCCGGCGAACGGTCTGGACACTTGGATGATGTCGTCCAGGATACCGAGCAGCATACATAGCACACGCTCGTTGGGCATTTTGATCACAATAGCCGTACATCAACACGATATCGACCTTTTCCGCAATAACTAAACGGCCCATTTTAACACGGGTAATGTATCACGAAGCAAATATCGTCCGCACTGGCAGAATGTTACATGATACCACGTACTTATACGTTTATGACTATTACAGCGCCATCTATCACAAAGCGAAAAAAGTAGTCCAACTAAAACAGTCATATTTCTTTACGCACTACACGAATATGTAATAAAAAATGGGAGGGTTCCTATTTAAAAAAACCCAGTTGAAATCCGTTTGACCTATGGCAGCGCCATCTAGCGGGCCAACCATAGCGCCATCTGAATTCCCCCTTCGAGATAGACGAGTTTCGTTCTTTGTAGTTTTTTTGTTTGATGCTTATTTCGTGAGATATTTGGTCCGGTCACTATCAATGGACTACCCTGTACATTTTTAACGAAATTCGAAATCTTGACTTGGGTTAGGATGATCAGGTGCTACAGACCTATCGGGTCAATTGCTGCATGTGTGGCGATGTACATACGGTGGCCCAACATGTTCGACTTTTGTCAGTCACTTTCGGCGTGTTTCCTGATGTTTTGGCCTCTTGTATTAAATTACGTGTCTACGTCACCTCAGAGGTTTTTACACGTTATTAAGAATCACCCTCCATAACTTACATTGTGCGCAACTTGTTTAAAAAAGGTTAATTAAAAACATTCGTACTACACTAATATTCTACATGATGTAGTATGATTTAAATGATTGAATGGCATATACTGTGTAGATGTAACATTATCTTCTCTGCTGTTGTCTTTCAAATGTAGCTCATTTCACGGATATTTTTGGGATAACTTTTGTCAGCAGTAAAACCGTTATACCCTATGCTCGCCTTCTCAACGGCTTTCGAATACTGCTAAAATAAATACATCGTTCCACCAAAAAGATCATATTTGCTTCAGTAGCGCGGTTCACTCAACAGATTAAGCCATTAAACATTCAACAAGAATCTATACCCCACTGCCTATTATCACACGCTGAAAATTTCATTACAGTATACTCAAAATTTCACGAAAATTCAATGCCCCTCTGCCTACCATAGTATGCTGGAAACTTCACTTCTACACACTGAAGGTTTCAGGGAATAAAATAGATCCAAGTATTTGATCGTTTTTCCTGTATAGATATGTATTGATAATTAACGTATAAATTAATGGTAGACGACACTGAAAACCACATCACCCGGCGCTGTCACAGAAGATCCGTTCACTCCGTCTGTAAGACATGACTCTGGGAGTCTATTGCAGCTTTCTTTGTCCCTTGTTACTAAGAACAAGTGAATAATCCTACAGGACGACGATTCCTAGCTTACATCTCAGTGACTGATGAGTGCTAGAGGGGAACAGTAGTAATAGTAGTAGTTGTAGTAGCAGTAGTGCTAGTAGTAGTCTGTATTGCTATGACTACCATAGTTATATGATCTCACGATATTTTATTGTGAATTTCGAGGAAACTTTAGAAAAGGCAGAGAAGATGACGTAGACCAACGTATCATATCTCATTCCATCATTTTTAGTCATGATCCTTCATATAGTATACTAACATAGTCCTTATTTTTGAACCTATTTAGTAAACTCGTAGCACGGAACGAACACATTTTGTTGTTGTTACATCATAAAGTGTTGGTTAAATTCTTATAGTCTCGTTCCCTGCTGGAAGACGACGGTTCCGACAGCACGCGTTCAAACGGTTCTCTCTTAATGAAATGTATGGTCTGTTCGACAATTATAATTCCACCCTTATTACTAACCAGGACCTAATAGTACAAAACAAATACTCTAATAATAATTTCAAAATCTGACAGTAAATATAATAATAATAATACAAACAGAGACCGAAAGAGGACGTGGAACAAGAAAAGAAGTAGAGGACTAATAACATAATAAAGATGATTTGTTATCAACAACGAAATACACTGACCTGACAAAACTCATGGGGATAGCGATATTCACATGTACAAAGGTCTGTAAGTATTGCGTGCACGAGGTATAAAAGGGCAGCGCGGAGCTGCAATTTGTACTCAGGTGATTCATATATAAAGGTTTCCGACATGTCATGGCCGCACGACGGAAATTAATATAGTTTGATCGCGAAATGGTAGTTGGAGCTAGACTCATGCGACATTCCATTTTGGAAATCGTTAAGGAGTTGAACATTGCAGTGTCAAGAGTGTGCCGAGAACACCAAATTTCAGGCATTACTTCCCAACACGGAAAACGCAGTGGCCGATGGCCTTTACTTAACGACCGAGAGCAGCTGCACTTGCGTAGAGTTGTCAGTGCTAACATACAAGCAACACTGCGTGAAATAACCGCAGAAATCAATGTGGGACGTACAACGAAAGTAACCCTTAGGAATGTGCGGCAAAATGTGGCGTTAGTTGGCTATGGCAGCAGACAGCCAACGCGAATGCCTTTGCTATCAGCACGACATCGCATGCAGAGTCTCTACTAGGCTAGTGATCATAGCGGTTGGACCCTAGGCGACTGGAAAGCCATAGCCTGGTCAGATGAGTACCGATTTCAGTAGGTAAGAGCTGATGGTAGGATTCGAGTGGGGCACAGACTTCACGAAGTTGTGGACTCAAGTTGTCAACAAAGCACTGCGCAAGCTGTTGATGGCTCCATAATGGTGTGGGCCGTGTTAGCATTGCATGGACTGAGTGCTCTGGTCCAAATGAACCGATAATTAACAGGAAACCGTTATCTTCGGCTGCTTGGAGTCCATTTGCAACAAACAAATCATGGACTTTATATTCCCATGACAATGCGCCATATCACCGGACCACGGTCGTTCGCAATTGCTCTGAAGAACATTCTGAACAATTCGAACGTATGATTTGGCTACCCAAATTACTCCCACCTGAATCCCATCGAATATTTATGGGACATATTCGAGAGGTCACTTCACGCACGAAATCCTGCACCGGCAACACTTTCGCAATTATAGACGGCTATAGAGGCAGCGAAGCTCGAAAGTTCTGCAGAGTACTTCCAACGCCTTGCCAGGTCGAGATCCGACACGGTATTAGGAGGTATTTCATGACTCTTTTCACCTCAGTGTACATGTTGGCTGCCGCAATCTCTGTCTTTAACTACGATACTTCAGTATTTAACTGATCTGAACGAGCCTCGGTGACCAGTGTACCTGATATGTGCCGTTTCCGTTTGCGCTAGCTTCTAGAACCTGAAGGATCTAAAAGGAAGCAGACGGTGTATCGAAGTACACTGCCAGAAAAAATCGCAACGAAAATGAAGTTGGCAGGCGTGTTTCTACATCTGAAAGATGATGTCACTTCAAATTTCACGCCAGTCGTATAACAGTGGCCCTAGTGAGCATGCAAATAAGTTTTGCTTTACATAATCGTGGTAACGGTCGTGGATATTAATTACCTTTGAGATTGGACATCGTGAGTTCTGTTAGACAACAATGTCTTTAAGGTAACAAAGATGCCATTAGCAGCACCTCACACAGTTTGAACGAGGTCGTATAATAGGGCTAAGGGAAGATGGATATTCTGGGACACTGGAGAAAGACTTAGCACAAATGCAGCCACTGTGGCAGTGGTGGTCATGAGAATGTTCAGTCGCAAGAAGACCGGACTCTGGACGACCACGTGGCACTACCGAGAGGGAACATCATCGTATTCGGCGCATGGCACTGCGCGTCTTACTGCATCTACAGCAGCAGTTTGAGAAGCAGTCGGCACCACAGTGACACGACGAACTGCTACAAATCGGTTACTTCATGGATAGCTCCGAGGTAGTCGTCCTGTAGCGTGCATTCCACTGACCCCAAAAGACAGTCATTTGCGATTTCAGTGGAGTCAAACGAGAGTGGAATGGAGGGCAGGGTGGAGGTCTGTTGGGTTTCTGTCGACGCCAATGACGACCGTATGTTGATTCGACGGAGGCTGGTTGAGGGCCTGCAACCAATCTGTCTGCGTGCTAAGCACACTGGACCTATACCTGGAGTTATGGCCTGGGGTGTGATTTCGTATTACAGCAGGAGCACTCTCGTGGTTGTACGTCAGTCTGGTGATTCAGCCCGTTATGCTGCCATTCATGAACAGCATCCCAGGGGGTGTTTTTCCAACAGATTACGCTCGGCCACATACCGCTGTTGTAACCCAACACGCTCTACGGAGTGTCGACATGTTGCCTCGGCCTGCACTATCACCAAATCTGTGTCCAATTGAGCACGTATGGGCCATTATCGGGCAACAACTCCAGCGTAATCCACAAACAGCATTAATTGCCCTTCTATTGAACGACCAAGTGCAACAGGCACGTTCCACAAACTGACATCAGGCACTTCTATGACACAATACATGCATGTTTTTCATGCTTGGATTCAACATTCTGACAGTTGAAAAGGCTTATCTGGGACACTCGCTTATCTCGCGTTTAGATTAACCTGGGACCTTGCAGTGTTAATCACGTAATTATGTTATCTAGAAAAATGTATTCCTGAAATTTAATTAGGCTACATTAATTATTTTTTGGTGTTACGTTTTTTCCGTCAGCGTCTTTCCCGTTCCAACATCTGTGTTACAGATTATTGTCCCTTTCCATCTTACCATCACATCAGCAAACGAGTTGACGTGTCACTGAACCTGTGTACTTTCATTTCATTACTCATTTCTTATATTGGTATCGAGCCTTTTCCTTCCTCATAGGCACGTTCGTATCCTCCCGCCTTGGGCACGCAGTAGCTGACCTGTACGCCCTCATTTAGCTCTCTCGGAAACAAAGTGCAGCTCGGCAATTACTTTGAGGAAACCAAATTTTACGTCGTCACTCACTGCTTCTCAGGCAGTAGTAGTCTAGCGTGCGGATTCTCTATGTATTCTGCCATGAACATTTTATAAATGTGGTCCTTCCAGTAGGATGTAATCAGCGGCAACTGTTGCTCCACAGTCGCATCAGGGTAATGCTGTCTTGGTTCTGTACATTCTGCATCATGTCCTGTCAATGAACGAAACTAGCGATTGATTTGTCGTAAACCATTTGGAGTGCCACCTTAACATTTGCAAAGAAGCAATAAGGGTAACCTCCAGTGGCACAGGAGTCAGTCTCTCCTACCATAAATCCATAACAAACTCCAAGACAGAAATGCTATTGTCTGCTCGAGTCAGAAATAGTATGTTTACTGTATATGCAGGAACGTACCCGGATCTAGGCTAAGTGTACGATGGGAAAGGGAACGGGAGTGGCGGAAAGGAGGCATATTTTTAGACAATAAAGCTACTGGAAAACTTTATCTATAATTTACCACACAAACTAATGTTACCACTTTAAAATAGATTCCTACTACCAGCAATATTTTCGACTGTAAGTATATTTTTTAAGGGAATCATATGTACGAGTATATTACTTTGCTATCAAGTATGTAAGACTCAGTTAACATACGAGGACTTACTAAATATACACATTTCAGTAATTTTTTAGGTTGATTCGAACCACGAGTAATGATATTAGTATCCGTTACATGTTTCAATTTCTATAAAACTGACTGTGAAGTGCTTTGTCCGACTGTATGCCCTGACACGATGCGAGTTCATAATTTTTTTTTCTCAACGTTGGGAAATGAGAGTTGTAGCTGCTTTTTCCTTCCACCTCGATAGATACACCCTTGTTCGTACGGCATGTCCTTTTTTTTGTCTATTAGGTGCCTGCTCTTCCTCTGACATTTAGATCAAGGGACATGATCCTGAGTACAACTTATGTTGCATCAAATGCAGCCTAGTAGCACCATTCGCCGCACACACGCCATAGATGGCTCCTGTTATGCGAGCATTAGTCTGTGCAGCCGTACGCTTATAATCCAAAGACTTTTCGGAGACGTCTAGAGCACGAAATCAAAGCAGGAGGCCAGCCCAGTGCCCTCACAGAGACAGTTAAATAAAATTGTAACCGTGTTTCCAATCACATATTCCGACTGCCTATGTAATTACCATTTCAGTGTTAGGAGGCAAGGGCCGGCTGATAAATTAATTAAAAAATCGATGAATTTAATCTGCTTGTTTACCCATTAATAGTAATTTTCCCCAGCCAACAGAAACCATCGATAGCTTGCCTAAGTTGAGAATTGTAGAAGGGGGGGGGGGGCGGAACAATATTCGTGATCGCCAATCATTTTAATCATAAAATTCTCAAAATGGTGTAAATCTGCAGGAGTTCCAGGAGCTGTTAGTTTCAAATTCAAGCCAAGGCAACGGCGGCGCATACGGATAGTGTCCACACCCGCGGTCAGAGAACGGGCGCCACCCCAGGACAGCCAGGCTGAACTGCCCCTCTGCACAAGGCAGTAGCAAGATCTGCATTGCTACACCCAGTCAAGTTGGTTACCGGAACGTTTTCCTATCGAAGGAAGCACACTCCTGTTCGGCGACCTGGGGAACAGAACTACTGACACGTGAGAGGCGCTCTCCCGTTCTCGGTTCGTTGCAGTTTCTCGTAAGCATTACTTCGTGACTAGCAGCAGTGCGTTTGTTGCTCCATTTCTTGCAATACAAGTGTGCGCCTCCATCAGCCTGGAAGCAACCATGCACCGTTACGTTCAGATTTTGACATGGCATTTGCGATAGAACGCTTGTAGCAAATTCGTCCGTGATTATGATGCGAACGCGCGATTTGCACAGCGAGAAATCAGTATTACCCTTCCATCAGTGTTAGAGCGGTTAGCTTTATCGCACCGCCCCTGTCAGTGTGCTTGCATTTCGTGATTACTCGTGGCTTATTACTAGAGCGTGCTGAAAAATAATTTCTCCAATTTATCCATTTCTTTATATGAAAACTCTTAAAGCTTTTTAAATAGAACAAACGTTGTTATATTCTACATCTTTACTCTTCATATCTGTATTTTTATATCTCAATATAATCACGTTGGCGACTAACCATTTCTCCGAATCAGAGACTAGTTTGTTGATACCGTCATTGTAGAATGTTTGACTATGCTGACGGAGCAACAACCTCACTTCTGCTTGCACCATTTCATCACTCCCAAAGTGAAGTCCTCAAGGTACTCTTTAAGTTTTGGGAACAGATGAAAATCAGGAATCAGGTAAAAATCGGGCCTGTCCGGAGGATGGTCGATGACAGTGAACCCAAGGTGTCAGATTGTTGTAGATGTCGCAGTACTCGTCTATGGCATGGCATTTTGTGGAGGAGAGCGTGCTGCGCGTTTCGATCACCGACGTAGTTGCATTACATGCTACTGTTTGCACACTTCAATTCAGAGCCCTAGCGGCATTGGGCTGAAATTATGTGGACATGAAGAATAAAGGTGTAGAATGCTAATAACGTTTGTTTCATTTAAAAAGCTAAAAGACTTTTCACATAAAAAATTCGAAAGCATCACTTTTCAGCACGGCGTCGTACTTTCGTTCGTGATTCTAAATTCCGGAGATTTATCTGTGGTTTTCTAATCGGTTCTCACTCTATGGACTGGACAAATCATCATTATTTCTCATGTGTTTCTGTGTCTTTTCACGTACATTTGACTAGACCCAAAGCAAGCATGCTGATCGCCACATAGTCCACAGTTGTGGGCTGTAAATTTCCACTTGTGAGGGAACTACCTCTCATTTCTGTGTTTTACCACTGGTCTGTAGTCTCCCTCTTCCCTTCATTAATCAAGTTATTTAGCTCGACAATAGAATTCCCTGTCGTAAGAGACGTTGTTCGAAGTCTCTAAGGCCCAGGGAGCAGAAGTTTCACATGTGAGATCATTGCAGTGTGCGGTAGGGGCAACGGTGACAGGCAGAATTCCTCGCGTCTTTCAGTCCGCCAACACAGCGCGTCTACACGTTGGTACCATAACCCACTATGTCCGCTAATACATATATATATCTGTATGTCTGTAACTGTTCATTTCTCTGGTACCACGCGCCGCGGAATTTGAATCCGCGCCAGACGTCATGGACGTCGAAGACCAATAGAGGTCTCTGCACCATCGCGCCTTAAGCTGTGGCGGCGCGCGCCTCCTGGCCCGCTTTTAGTGTGGGGGCGCCACAGTGGAACACGTGGTCACAGCGGCCAATAGCGGCGCCCCCGATAGCGTACTTAAACGCCGGCCACGCGCTCAGCCAGCCAAAACCCAGGCGATCATTGTAGGCAAAACCACCCCTTCCTTCCGCCTCCTTGATTTCTATCTCACCATCTATGGCCGTCCTATCGCCCTCACTCCCACCCTTAAGTACCTTGGCGTCACCCTCGACCGTCGCCTCTCCTGGACTCCCCACCTCCGGACAATCCAAGCCAAGGCGCGCTCCCGCCTCAGTCTCCTCAAGCTCCTCTCCGGCCGTACGTGGGGTCTGGACCCCTCCACCATCCTCCGCACCTATAAATCCCTCATCCGCCCTATCCTTTGTTATGCCCATCTGGCTTGGATCTCCGCCCCCCCTACCTTTTATAAATCCCTCCAAATCATTGAACGTCATGCTCTCCGCCTCGCCTATCGCATCCGTCTCTCCTCCCCCACGCGGATCCTGTACGATCTCATCCCCTTCCCCCACCTCCTCCTTTTCCTTGAAAGGATACGGATCCTGTACACCTCCCACAAACTCGATCCTCCTCACCCGCTCGTCTCCCCGAACCTCTCCCACCCCAGCCCACTGCCGCGCCTGTATTCGCACGTCCCACCCGGTCTCCATCTCTCCACCCTCCTTACCCTCTCCCAAGGTGGCTTCCGCCAGCTCCCTCTCCCTGATGATGCCCTCCTCCCCTCCATCTAGCCCTCCTACCAACTTTGATCCTCCCGCCCTCCTCCTGTACTTACTCCTCTGGGCACCCTCCCTCCCTTCTCTCCCTTTTCCCTCCTTCCTCCTTTTCTCCCCCCTCCTCCCCCGGGCCTCCCCTCCCCTGTCCCTCTCCTCCTGCCCCCGTCTCCTAAGCCATTGGTATCCTTTTTTTCTCCCTTCTCCCCCACCTCACCCCTGTTAACCTCTTGGCAGGTCCCCGGACTTGCACACGCTCAGTGGACATTCGCGCGCCGGAGATCACCGCCATCAGTGTATCGTGTGTGCCGTCATGTTTAGTGTTCAGTGTTCACCGTCACACTCCATTGTTCACCAGTGCCATCGTCTTCTTCAGTGTTTGTGCGTCTTGTCAACAGTTCGTAGTGTGGATTGTCATCGAGTGTGAACGGCTTCTTGTGTTTTTATGTTCATGTGTCTACTGTTTTTTCCTGCCGTTTTTCTAAGTGATGTCTCTTCTCTGTTTATCTCATTGTACTCTCTTTTGCTGAAGAGCGGCGTATTGTGCTGCTGCCAGCCTACCTGATTGTTCAGGTATCAAAATAACAATAAAGTAAAAAAAAAAAAAAGCTCAGCCAGTCCTTAATCCATCCCATCCTCTGTTATGCCAGTCCCGCCTGGATATCTGCCCCCCCCCCCCCCCAAATTCTATAAGTCCCTCCAGATCCTTGAGCGTCATGCACTCCGCCTTGCCTTCCCTATATGCCTCCCGTCCCTCACGCGGATCCTCTATGACCTCATTCCTTTCCCCCATCTGCTCCTATTCCTCAAACATATCCACATCCTCTACACCTCCCGCCGCCTTGATCCCCCTCACCCCCTGGTTGCTCCTCTGCTCTCCCACCCCGGCCCCCTGCCATGTCATCACTATTGTGTCCCCCCTACCCTCCATCCCTACACCCTTCTTTCCCAAGGTGGCTTCCATCAACTCCCCCTCCCGGATGATGCCCTCTCTCCCTCCATTTATCCCTCCTATCAACTCTGATCCTCACTCCCCCTCCTTTCCTCTGTCCTTTTCCCGTGCTCCCTCTCCCCCCTTCCATCTTCTTTTTCCCCCACCTCCCCTCTCTCTGCCCCCTTCTCTCCCCTGAGTCCTTTTGCATCTCCCTCCTCTGCCTCTTCTCATTCCCTCTCGCGTCTGCCCTGCCCCTCTCCCCCCCTTATGAGTCCTCTCCCTCCTTGGTTCCTCCCCCCCTTTTTTCGTTTTTTCCTCTCCTCCCTCCTTGTTTTTCCCCATCCTCCAGTTCCCCCCCTCCCCCCCCCCAATCTGCCTTTGGCTTGGGAGTGTCATCTTTGTGTCGCCGTTTTCGTGCAGTGTTTTACAGTGAGTGTTTTTACAGTGTATGTTCTGTGTTGTGTCTTTTGGGAAGTGTTGCGAATGGCCATCATACTGTCGCTGGGTGTGATTTTTTTATCTCTTACGAACAGAAACCAGACTGTCGCCATGTTTTTTTTTTAATTTTGTGTCTACTATGTTACTTGTCTGATTCCTGTGTATTTTATTAACATTGCGAACCCCTTTTGCTTTCTGTTTTCACTTTCCGCATTTTTCCGCCATTTTACACTTTAAGTCATCGTTTTATCGCCTGTTTTTCTTGTTTCTTTTCTTCTTCCGTTTTTTAAAAAAGTCTGTAGGCTGTAAAGCAGTGTACTAAGCTGCTGCCAGCCTGCCCCCTTCGGGGGAATTGAAAATCAGTAAAGAAAAAAAAGAAAAGCTCAGCCAGTCAGTCTAATCTTGCTTACGTCAGTTTACACCTCGCTTTGCGCTGGACTGCTTACTTTCTGGTTCGTGTACGAGTTTGTTTCCTTGTGACTCTGTTGTTCGGTCTTGTCATATTCGTTCCGTCCTACGTTGGTCGTGTCCGTCCTCTTCCGTTGTGTTGTTGTTCGCGGGCCTCTCCGCAGATCCCGCCGCGCCTTCCGTCATCGCTACCCCGCGACAGTCCTGGTCGCAGTTAACAATAATTTCCACCGGCTGGGGTGGCCGAGCGGTTCTAGGCGCTACAGTCTGGAACCGCGCTGCTACTGTGGTCGAAGGTTCGAATCCTGCTTCTGGCATGGATGTGTGTGATGTCCTTAGGTTAGTTAGGTTTAAGTCGTTCTAAGTCTAGCGGACTGATGACCTCAGATGTTAAGTCCCATAGTGCTTAGAGCCATTTGAACCATTTGGAGTGACGTATTTTTTCTCATGGTGCAGAAGAGGACATTCGCCTTATTTCCGTCGCTTATATTGACGGTCCACAATGGACCTGCCAGTCTTGATATCATAACGAAATATAACGAACGGATTGCCCTTCATATACCCACGACCTGTATCTGAAAGTTATCCTGTGGAACACCGACTTGCTGTGTTACAGGATGCTCCTACCTCCGACTAAACTTCTGAACAGCCTCGGAGAGAATTCCTATCATATCACGTAAATATAGAAGGCACATTCTCCAGAAATGATATGTTCTCTTTATGTCTTTCTATCTGTAGTACGAAAAGTTCAATACACCGTTTTTTCTCTGCAGTCCCCAGCTCTATACCATAGGCTATTACATCACTTTCAGGAGCATTTCGGGACATAATAGCAGAAACAACAGGTGATCCATTGATTGAAACTCTCCACTCTACGGTTTAGACGCATTTAGTTCTGTGATAGGAGATGTTGTTCCACTGTATTATTATACCATTGTGTAGGAGTACAAGAAACGAGTAAATGGTCTCAAAGTAGCATTTCGTAGTGGGCACCAGTTTTGGGACAACCTATGTTATGCCCACTCTGCATTGTTTCCAGATGTACCCAAGATAATGGAGATGACGTCATCCAAGAAGGCGGTGTGTACACTTGGCAACAGTGTACGTCGTCATCCAAGTTGGTGGCTCTGACGTCATTCAAAATGGCAGCTTTTGGCGGGAAGTATGAATTTTGGCAGTAAGATGGGTCACTTGGGCAACCTACACTAACCTAACCCCCCTCCTCTCCTCCAGAAAAATGGCGGGAAGTTCAAATTCCAATGCATCGCATCACAGTTATCTGTACTAACCTAAGAAAAATCGGGGGAAGATAGGTAATGTGGACTACCTCCACTAACCTAAGCCATCCGACCACCACCTCCTACTAGGAACTGGCGCCAAGTTTGAATTTTGGCTGTAAAGGAAGGTCACTTGGGGTTTCTCTATTAGCCTCAGAAAACTGTGCAAAACAAAGCTCACCTCCACTAACCTAAGTCACCTGACCGACACCTCTTCCCAGGGATTGGTGGGAAAAGGACTCAGCCAGCGCTGTGCTGATGGAGAGAGGAAGGAGTGTACTCTATTTATTTTGGAGCAGTGTATTTAGGGATGAGTGTATTTATCATAGTGACAAGCCACACAGCATACAGACCTGCAAACTACTCCTAAATATGTATAATGCTCTACACACACGCACATGTTAATTGTAAACTGTCAAAATTTCGCATTGCACGGCCTAGAAACCAGCAAACCACTCGTAAATAATGCAATGCATTTATGTCCAGAGAGCCAAACAACTCACAAATGGTCAAAATAATAATCCATCTAAAAGACTCTGCAAACTGTCAAAATCATGCACCAGACTTTATTTAAACAATTCGAGCCACTACTGTCATCCAGTGTGCTCACCAAGAGGTCCAGAACCCAACTGACCTAGTACACAGTATCGCCACTAGAGGGCACTGTCGTCCGTTCTGTGACATAATACAAGATGGCAGCTATGAGGTCAGCTCATGACACAAGTACAGTTATCCAAGATGGCGACAAACATTGTGTTCACCACAAGGACTGGACCTAGTACACAGTACTGCAGCCAGGGGGTGCTCTCATCCGTGATGTAATACAAGATGGTGGGAGAAAATGGTCGGAAACAGTGTCTTCACAGAGAGATTTAGAGTCCAACTGACTTAGTACACAGTACTGCCACCAGAGGGGCTGTCATCCCTCCTATGACATAATCCAAGATGGTGGTCTGGAGGGGGAAAATGGCGCGACAATGACTCAGCCTACGCTGGGCTGCTGGGGAGGGTAAGGAAGGCGTGTACTCTATTTTGGAACATTTTATTTAGGGATGGAGTATACTTATCACACTGAAGCAAAACATACACTCTGACATGCTTGCGGTCACGCCACACAGATCTGTAAACTACTCCTAAATAATGCTCTGCAGACATGCAAATAACTCCTAAATTACTGAAATAATTTCAGTACAGACTTGCAAACTCTTCCTAAATAATGCAGTACACAGATGTGCAAACACGAAATCGTAAACTGTCCAAATAACACACAACACAGCCTACAGATCTGCTCACAAGATAATGCAACAGACATGCAATGAATTCATGCAAGCACCCTTCGCCACCCCCTGTACACTAGACTGCACAGGAGGCTACAGGCAGTCCAGTGAAGTGACATGGCCGTCAGCTGTTAAACCACACACAGCTGCCCCCCAAGCATGCAGTGACGACATCCCATCATACTTGGTACCTGAGAAATTCCTCTCAATATATGTGATCACCTAGAAACCGTTGATGATGTGAGCGGACGGGAGCGAAGACATATTTCCAAAGTGCAGACCCTCCAAGGTGTTCACCGCTTCTGGCATGAACCCTCCCTCCACTTGCGGTCTGGTGATGAGCTGATTGCCGAACAACTCTGCAAAAATCCGTTCCAGAATAGCACAGGCTGCTTTCCCCCTAGCGACTCTAATGGGCGATGCGTAACGTGTGGCTGATGCATCACCATTTATAGGTACATACCAGCACAAGTGCATCTAGCAACACTTCCAATGCCATATTGATATCACATTGCTATGTAAAATAAGAGCCAAGTCAATTCCTTGGAAATTGTATAGTGTCCCAGATATAGTTAATGGTCGCTTTTGTAAGAACTTTCCCAATGTCTTGGCTTGTATGCACAGAAATACTTATCCTAACAGAACATGTTTACGAAAATAGCGCATAATAACCCAGTCCATCATGTGTTACCCTTCCTGCTCTCAACATACACAAGCGTTCTCACCGCTATGTAGAGACTCCTATATCCCAGCACAAAGAATGTCTTGTGAATGAATCGAGCATTGTGATTTGCTCTTATCGAATTTACCCACCACATTACTGATACCACTGGTATCAAAGCACCCACCACCTTTTCTTTCTTTCTGCAGACGAGACTTTCAATGGTAAAATTATTTTGCACAGATTGCTAAATTGCATTGACAGTTAAACCCGCAAAGGTGTCTACAGATCATCAAATACATACGAGACTCACAAGAATATTGGAAACCAGGACGATATCTACCAGTGTAACTACAATTAAATATTGCGATTGCTGCTACAGTCTGACACCGATCGATGTACAGGTAATTTCTCCTCTTGATGACTGTGCTTCTGGAACAACCCTCAGTATTTATAGCACATATAATTTTCCACGTAAAAAATCTCTGTCATACTCTCACAGTTATCGACGTGCTGAATCTATATGTCCCTCTTGATAGTACACACAGTCATCCTCTCTAGTTGTGCCACAACATACACCACAGTAACTTTACAATGCAATATATACACATTTTACACAATGTAAGCCACAGTAACTCTACAATACAATATATATACATTTTACACAAACACTGCAGTTATCTTTTATATCTGTATGGCACCTGAAAAAATTATGGCATGCCTACACTCACGTCGGCTATATGTGACGATGCTCCTCGTCAGCCTTTCTTTCTTTCTACAGACATGACATTCAGCAGCAATAAACTATTTTACACTGATCACCATATTGCACCAATAACTAAACCTCACAAAATGCCATACATATCGTCAAATACAGAAAGACTCTTACTTAATTACACTGCTCTCCTACTGAAGACAGGAGCTTGAATATTGGAGCATGAAACTGATCTCCACCCCAGCAATATACCACCGCGTATCGTGTCGATGTAGTAAATATACAATCATATCCTCTGCCATACAAAATCATCCCTTTTTACATCATAAAGCTATCAATGGATCGAACTCACTCTCAGAATTGTTGTGCAAAGACTGGCTCGTTTTGCCCCCCCCCCCCCCCTCCACAGTACAAATGCATTACTGTTTCTGGTCAAGACCTGGCTGCTTGCTCGAGTTTCTACACCCATCTCCAGACTCTGGGATTACAAGAACATATCCAATTTCGCATGGCTCGCACACAGCAGTATCCTACCAATCGCTCAAGCAAAATAATTCTGAAGATATAGACTGGGACTTATTTCTATACAAACCTGAAAGTTTAGCTAGGTGGAGCGTGCTCTAGACCACTGAGTAACTAGAAACAAACAGACGAAAAAAGATATTTCCACCCGCGAATACCAATCTCGGTGATGTAACAGATTCGAAATCATCCCTATAATTTACAGGGTCAAGCAAGGTGTTTCTCATGTTTAGAGAACCGGAAAATGTGTCTTCCACATGCTAGATGCACACCCCACAATCGATCTTCTCTCAACTAAATAAAGGCGCGAAATGTGCAAAAGCAGACAACTGAACAATTTACATGGTAGGGAATAATGGTCCTCCATATTCATTCTCAAATTTCCACGTGATCACGAAAGCTATCCAACTCATACAAAGTATTAGTTCGCTATTCGGTAGTCTAGAGGACAACACCTTAATTCATCTACATTCCTAAACTCCAACCGGCCTCTCCATTCTGACAGCTCCTACTGTAAAAGGAAAAACACGAATCACCCGCACACAGGTCACCAACGCTGCAGGCTGAGCATGCACAGGTAGAATCAGTCATCCTAAGGAATCGGTCACACATATATTTCATCCCTGTATTTACAACTTAACATTATGATTGTGGTCTCAGTTGAACTACATTTGACAGTGAGAGAAGTATCGGAAATGCACCCTGTTGATGGCTATGGTTCCGGAAATAGAAATATCACTACCATTCTTATGACTTGTCATACTGTTCCCTTTGCTGTCACAAGCGGTCTTGGCTCTACTGATGCATACAAGTATAAATGTTAAAAGCTATACTCACTTTACAAATTGAGGTACGACATTACCTCTGAATGAGGTGGTTTTTTGCCCAGACAAATACCGTGACGGCGATCGCAGGAGTATATAGCGTCAGACCAACACGTGGTTGATTAAGAACAATCACAAATAGTAGTAGATGGTGTGCTGATTGAGGTCATAAGAAAATGTACACTAGCTACTCAGATCTCTAGTGTTACGCTATCTGCTGCAAATGACATCTATGATTTGGAATCAGGTCTTTCCATTCAAGCACATACCTGCATTCAATCCTATTGACAATACCTTTAATGATTACACCACTACTGAATCATATTTCTGGCACTCCCATATCTCAAAATGAGTCACTTTTCCTGAACCTAGCTGCTACAGTATAATTCCAACATGGTTTTAGTCACCCCTATGCATCTTGCAACTGCTCCCATTTCTACAGCTTTCTGCATGTGATCGTTCCAATTTTGGCCAGAAGTGAGCATAAGTCAGAGAAAGACATATCCACCACCTTTTGCAACCTGCTGAGTTAGTGCAACAGGACCGTGTTTTGACTATTCGGTGGAAATGAGCGCAATGTGGTACGTATCCAAACTAGATACAGCTACTACAGTCTGAAGCAGATCGACGTCCATTCAAATCAATCAGCTCAACATGCTAACATCATTATTCTCTACCCCCCAACAGAGAAAAATTATGAAAGATAAAAGCTCCACTAACTTCATCCGATACAGAAGTCACCTAGACACTGATGCTGTCAAATGACGCACATCTGTGGTGTGCTCCAGTGCGGAGAAGAGATTTCGAAATGCTCCCCAGAATAGCACTCCTAACGAGTTACTCCATCCATCATCGAATTCGCCTGTCAAACTGCTGCTGCTGACTATGCGGGACGATCCTATTAAATATACAGCTTTTGATCCATTGCAGAGAACAGTTTATGGTTTCATCACCCGCACTGCAGGATGATGACCGTATCCCACAGATTATACTGTAAGTCACAAGAGAGGCTCCCTGTGACCCTGTGTCATTGTTCGAAACATTGCTTTCTAACACGCTTTTGTACACTACCAAACATTTTCTTTTTCTGCCACGACTTCGAGACCTGTGTCAGGTTCTAAACTAACGTTAAGATGTTCTGATCCACTAGACATCGCATGGTGTAAATCATGTTGTTATGATGGCTACCATAACACACCACACACTGGACGATTTTAAATAAAAGACAGTTACAACATAAGGAAACTAGAAGAATTCTGCTGCATTGTGGAGAGTTTCCAATCTGATGTCCGAAAGTGATTGACGACCTCTACATTTAAACACATCTGTCACAGTGACAGAATAGATAATGGTTCTGTGTTCCCTTTTGACTGATTCCTCATACTGCACTCATGTGCATGATCATTGTTTCGGTGTTAGCAGCTCCCACAAGGTGTCATCCATCCACAAAACTCAGTCACATCTCAAACAAGCGCTATCAGTAAATCTTTATGTGATAACTAACAGCGTGCCAATGCACAGATGCGATGGAAAAGACACCGCCGATGTACTGTAATAATAAGCATTGAAGTTGATAGCACGAACAATTTTAGCAATTTTACTGTAATTTCAACACCAACCAGTGATATGACAGCATGTTTCCCCAGTTTCAGTAACATAGCAAAATCGCCCCTTCTATACTTTGTGAGCATCATTGCGAATGCAGATAGATGACTGCGCAGTACATCCATTCTGTATCATTCTTGAACACATAAATCATCAAAGTATACCGGATAGCACTCTACATATTTCTAACACCTTGAGCACAGTGCTTAATTTACAATCTGGCTCTCTGGGTATGAGAGTCACAGAGCATCCTCGCTGTCTTAGGGTAAAATTAGAGTGTGAAAGACCCTCATCACACTGCCACTGACCAACCCACGCTGCAGTACCGTTACCGAATTAATCTGCAACCGATCAGAAGTACACCGCTACACTCCACGTCTCGCGAATGAATAGAGGTTTCTGAGTCCCCACCCATCCAAGTGCATGAGATGTCTCAAGATGCACCCATGTCGAGGAGCTTAGCACTCCTTATTGATGTATAGTAACAGATTTCAAACTGTTGTGATGTAATAGCAGACGGTTAAGAAGAACAAGAAACGAATGATTTTTATGCACGAGGGATCTCCAGACAGATGGAGTTAGACGCATTTTTACATAAACCAACCAAGCTAACAACTCTAACATATTGTTGTAGAGTATAGGATCGGTACATGGAAGGTATTGGTAAGAGGGAACATAAAACATGCACTCCTAAGGCTACAATGTTCTGCACTTAAAACGGGCTATAATGTTAGAGTGCTCGCATTTCAAACCTATCAGTCATATGTAATATAGCGCTCTTAATATTTCAATGTAAGAAATATATTTCAAGTGCAGGACATACATTTCTTCTTCTGGGTTTCTCTATGTTAAACTATGTAATCGAACCGTAAAACGAAAGAAACTACTTCCTTAAAGCATTGGCTCTTTGTGATATGAGTACAATACAGCATTCCGATCATGGTTCAGAAATTATACTATACCTGCATCAGTCCTATATAAAATGATCGTTAGTAATGGCGAATACCTCTTACAATCAAACAGATAAACGCATAGCAGCAGTATCCGATATGGGAAAATTATAAGTCATTCCATCACTAACTCTGTAAACAGCACACAGGCAAATGTGAACATGGGGATTGCACTGACTCACAAGCATCTATCGCTAACTTAGTTATGATGCTGAAGACTCGATTTTACATCCAAGATGCGACAGTGGGGGATAGAGTACATCACATAAATCAAAGTTTGTTTAGTGGAATGTGCCACGTTTCATCACACATGAGATGGAAGTCCTTTGATGACCGACAGGTTTACCGTTAACGATCAGAAGTAGACAGTGCTTTAACCACATACAGGATACATGACTGTATATGAGTAGAATGCAGGCTATGTCATGCGACTGATGCACCCTGACGGAATAGTAGAAAAATTGACCTCCACAACTTCTTCTCTAGAATGCATCATCAGTTAACCATTAAATCGTACCTCGTTACAGCACTATCTCAATCGATTACCCCCTCCACTCTCTGTTATCCTTTAATGCAGATGCAAGTAAGTTTAGAGGCGGATGGTGCTCTGTCTTCCTGAAAAGCATCAAATACAGTAGTCAACTCGCGTGTATCACTGGTACCTCGACAGACATACAGTATAATGCTGCCTTGACGGAGAAAAATTGACTAACTCCATGAGTCACCTCATTTCAATGTCAAAGTTTCCTCGGATTCCTCTTGCTGCCGCATACTTGTTCCCATGTACAAATTGTTCGGCGCGAACGAGAAGATGTGCAAGTACTTCCTCAATATTCAAGCTCCTGTCCTCAGTGGGAGAGCAGTGTAATTGAGTAAGAGTCTTTCCATATTTGACGATATGTATGGCACCTTGGTGTGTAGCTACCCATGGCGATGCATCAGCTACACGTCACGCACGGCCCATTAGAATCGGCTAGGGCGAAAGCAGCCGCTTCTGTTCTACCACGGATTTCTGCAGTGTCACACGGCAATTAGCTCTTCGCTGGACCACAAGTAGAGGAGGGATTCACACCAGCAACGGCGAACACACGCGAACACGGCTCACCTTGGAGCATCTGCACTTTGGAAATAGGTCTTTGCACCCATCCACTCGCGTCTTCAACGGTGCCTAGGTGATCACATTTTCTAGAGGAATTTCACAGGTTCCAAGTATAAAAGGGATGTCGCTGCCTCATGTTTGGGGGGCAACTGTGCATGGTTTGACAGCTGACGGCTGTGTCAGTTCACTAGGGCTGCCTGTAGCCTCCTGTGCAGTCTAGTGGACAGGGGGTGGCGGAGGATGCTTGCAGGCGTTGAATACATGTCTGTTGCACTATTTTTCGAGCAGATCTGTGGGCTGTGCTACGTGTTATTTCGACAGTTTACGATTTCTTGTATGCACATCTGTGTACTGCATTATTTAGGAGGAGTTTGCATGTCTGTACTGAAATTATTTAGGTAATTTAGGAGTTATTTTTCATGTCTGCAGAGTGTTATTTAGGAGTAGTTTACAGATCTGTGTGGCGTGACCCCAAGCATGTCAAAGTGTGTGTTTTGTATAAGTGTGATAAATATACTCCGTCCCTAAATAAAATGTTCCAAAATAAATAGAGTACACTCCTTCCTTACTCTCCCCAGCAGCCCAGCGCAGGCTGAGTCATTGTCGCGCCATTTTCCCCCTCCATACCACCATCCTGGGTTACATCACAGGAGGGATGACAGCACACTCTACTGGCAGTATTGTGTACTAGGTCGTTGGACTCTAGAGCTCGTGGTGGAGACATCGACTGCAAATTAAACACTTATATCCAGATTCGTTATTCCACCATTTTCCCCACCATAGACCGCCATCTTGGTTACATCACAGAACTGATGATAGCGCCCTCTGGTGGCAGAATGTGTACTTGGTCAGTTGGACTCTACATCTCTTGTTTGCCACTATTTTCCCCCACCATCTTGGATTACATCACAGATGAGAGTACCCTCTGGCTACAGTACTGTGTACTAGGTCCTGACCCCGTTGTGAACACACGTTTGCCTCCATCTTGGATAATGATACTTGTGTCATCAGCTGACATCATGGCTGCCATCTTGGATTACATCACGGAGTGGATGATGGCGCCCTCTCTTGGTGGTACTGTGTACTAGGTCAGTTGGGCTCTGAATCTCGTGGTGAGCTCACTGGATGGCGGTAGTGGCTCAAATTGTTTAAATAAAGATTGGTGCATGATTTTAGCAGTTGACAATTAGCAAGCATGTTTGCAGAGTCTCTTAGGTGGATTATTATTTTGGCCATTTTCGACTTGTTTGGCTCCCTGGACGTAAATGTATTGCATTATTTACGAGTGGTTTGCTGGTCTGTAGTCTGTGCTATACGATATTTTGACAGTTTACAATGATCAAGTGCGTGTGTAGAGCATTATACATGAGTTATTTATGAGTAGTTTGCAGATCTGTATTCTGTGCGCATGTCAGAGAGTGTGTTCTGTATCACTGTGATAAATATAGTCCATCCCTAAATAAATTGCTCCAAAATAAATAAAGTACACTCCTTCCTCTCTGCACCAGCCCAGTGCAGACAGAGTCCTTTTCCCACCAATCCCTAGGAAGCGGTGTCGGTCTAGTGACGTAGGTTAGTGGAGGTGAGCTTCGTTTCCCGCAAAGAGAAACCCCAAGTGATCTTTCTTTACCGCCACAATTCAAACTTGGCCCCAGTTCATAGGAGGAGGTGGTGGTCAGATGACTTACGTTAGTGAAGTAGACCTAGTGACCTATCTTTCTGCAATTGTTCTTGTTTTAGTAGAGATAACTGTGGTATGATGCATTATCCTGTTGGAATTTGAACTTACCGCCATTTTTCTGGGGGAGGGGGGTTAGGTTAGTAGATGTAGCCCAACTGACCAATTTCCCGCCAAAATTCAAACTTCCCGCCAAATATCACCATCTAGAATGACGTCAGAGCTGCCATCTTGGATGATGTCATACACTGTTGCCAAGTCTACACACCGCCATGTTGGATACACCTGGCAACAATGCAGAGTGGGCCTATACTGGCACCAGCAACAGGTTTGTGTAGAAGGGTTTGAGGTCCCCTTCACTCGCACTTGCAAAGCAGCTTGCTGGTTCTGTGCTATCCACTATTCCAGTTATTCGCTCGACTGGGTTCCATGTTTCCATTATTCCATGGTGCAGTTAGAGTCTTCTTAAATTGTTCCCTAACACAAGGGTTGTGGCAAATAACATCACCCAGCTATAAACACCCTATTCAGCACTTCATTGTACACATGTGGCCAGTTGTGGTACTATGTTTTTTTTGCCACAGTGTTTCACACTCCAGATTTCCTACCAGGACATACTGACTGTGCATCGATGACAACAGACGAAAAGTTTCTATTTAGAACTGCTGAATCTAGTATTTAAACGACGACTAAATTTAGTAGGAAAAGAATGTGTGAACGTAAATGCCAAAGAAAAACTACATTTACAGGGACAGACAGGACACCCAATGCCACAAATAGAACTCCTTTACATAGTATGTGTACCATATATATTGATCCCCAGCTGTATTTCAGTCATTACGGCTTTCAAAAGTGAACCTAAGCGATATTAAGTAATCTTCATATAATACTGATCATGCTCTGCACACAGATAGCAACAAATACATATTTGCAAGACAATATCTTACCGGATTTGTATTTTATGGAGTATAAGATGCTCTTTTTCTTCGAAAAATTGCCTCCAAATTTCAATTACGTCTTATACTCGAAATTAATATGAAAGTGTTCTGCGTTGGATTTAAAATTCCCGCCAGTCCTAGAAACGGCCATATATTCGAAGTCGCGGGAAATCTATCTCTATATGGCAACACTGGATTCAACTGCCAGCAGCAGTGCACCTATGCGAAGAGCGTAAGTTGCAGGAATTCACAAGTTTGCTAACACTGCCTCCATCCCGTCCCGGAAACACAAACCCAGAACATTGTCTAACCTATTATGCGTCATTGCAATCTACGGGCCCAGTGAACTTGAAATTAAAATGATTTGTGCTATCGGTAACAGTACAATTTCTTTTTAGTAGCTGGTTTCGTGAAAGGAAGTAAGGTATTCATATGGACTGGCTATGAATTGAGAGTAATAGCATACGCAAGAACAACTTGGAAACAAAGCAGCTGAGCGACATTTCGGCCCCTCACCAATAGAAAAAAAGCGAGTAAAGAAGAACTGAAAAAACTGAGGAAGACTAAATGTACGAATAGAGGACTGGATACAAAATGGTCAAAACTGGAAGATGACGTTTTGAAATAGATTCGAGGACACAGTCAAAATGACATTGTAATTAATACAAAAATGATTCAAATACACCCCCGTAAGCTAGCGCTACAGTGGAACTTAACAGACTTTAAGGGGAGAGTGGATGGTGCTATAGGTTTATGAAGCGTCATGGACTTAGGATGTGAATCAAAATATCTCAGAAAATGTCCCAAAAGTATGAAGAGAAAATATCATCTAGCCATCACTTTATTTTTTCAACATCGAAAGAAAACCGGTGTGGAACTAATCAAATACCGAATATGGACGAATTCCTCTGACATTTGATGTGCCACGTAACGGAACTGCTGCCATCAAAGGTGCTACAATTGTAACTATAAAACCTTTTGTCATTTCATGTTGTGGTGACGGTACTAAACGTAATCCAGTGATCATTTTCAAGTGCAAACAATGCCAAAACTTTCTGAAACATGGCCAAGTGCCGTTGTTCACGTACATCACAAGGGCTGGACGGACGAGGGAGGTATACAATTGTGGATTAACAGAGAGAAGCAAATTTGCTTTGCTGAAGAGGGGTTCTCTTCTTGTGCTAGATCAGTTTAGTAGTCATTCTAAAAATTATGTGAAAGATAAAGTGAGGCAGAGAAATACGGAGCATGTTATTATTCCGGGAGAACTTACTTCACAATTGCGACCTCTTGATGTCTCGAAAAATAAAACATTTAAAGTGTATATGAGAGGAATGGACCGAATGTATGATGGATGAAACCCAACTTGAACTCACGCCGAAGAGAGCTTTAAAATTACCTACAACCAAGCAAGTGTCGCAGTTGACGAGAAGTCGCTGCCTAGAGTGAGAGAAGACATTGTTGTTAAATCTTTCAAGAAGTGCGGCGTAAGTGGCTCTCTCTATGGCAGTGAAGACCATCTTATGTATGAAGTGGTCAATGATGACGATGAAGAGGAAGAAGAAAAAGAAGAACAAGAAGAAGTACGGATGACGATTTTCAGAGATTTTAAAGGTCAGCTCGCTTTTATGAACTAAGAATTTTTAGTCTGCCTTCGCAACCCAATAATAAAAAAAGGTGAAAATACTATTTAAAAAATGCTTAAAAATTAAGGTGCGTCTTATAGTCCGTAGTGTCTTATAGTCCGTAAAATACGGAAGCCTATTCAGGATGATATATACAATAAACTGCGCCTGACTTACTCAGTGACTAAAAGAAGTAATGGAATACATACCTAATAAACCTATAAAACGAACGAAAACTCGACGAAATTTAGGACGCTGGGGTTTAACGGCAGGTAGGAGAACAACTTTGTAGCAAGATGAGCTAGTGACAGTTTTGTGGAATAGCATGATGCCAAGTACGTGAACATGTTACCACGACGTTCTGTAAACAGTCTGTTGGATGTACAGTGACGGAAAAAAATCGTTAACACCAAAAAATAATTCATGAAATTTCGGGAATACATTTGTCTAGGTGACGTATTTAAATGATTAACATTGCAACATATAAGTGCGAGATAAACCATTGAAAATGTGAAATACTGTTACATTAATAACCGAGGTAACCGTGAAAATGTTGAATGCGAGAATGCAGACGTGAATGCGTTGTATTGTACGGCCCCTGGATGTCAGTTTGCGGGATGGAGTTGGATGCCTGTTGCACTTGGCCAGTCAGGCTGTTTTTTTTTTTTTTTGGTCATCAGTCTACTGACTGGTTTGATGCGGCCCGCCACGAATTCCTTTCCTGTGCTAACCTCTTCATCTCAGAGTAGTACTTGCAATCTACGTCCTCAATTACACTCCTGGAAATTGAAATAAGAACACCGTGAATTCATTGTCCCAGGAAGGGGAAACTTTGTTGACACATTCCTGGGGTCAGATACATCACATGATCACACTGACAGAACCACAGGCACATAGACACAGGCAACAGAGCATGCACAATGTCGGCACTAGTACAGTGTATATCCACCTTTCGCAGCAATGCAGGCTGCTATTCTCCCATGGAGACGATCGTAGAGATGCTGGATGTAGTCCTGTGGAACGGCTTGCCATGCCATTTCCACCTGGCGCCTCAGTTGGACCAGCGTTCGTGCTGGACGTGCAGACCGCGTGAGACGACGCTTCATCCAGTCCCAAACATGCTCAATGGGGGACAGATCCGGAGATCTTGCTGGCCAGGGTAGTTGACTTACACCTTCTAGAGCACGTTGGGTGGCACGGGATACATGCGGACGTGCATTGTCCTGTTGGAACGGCAAGTTCCCTTGCCGGTCTAGGAATGGTAGAACGATGGGTTCGATGACGGTTTGGATGTACCGTGCACTATTCAGTGTCCCCTCGACGATCAGCAGTGGTGTACGGCCAGTGTAGGAGATCGCTCCCCACACCATGATGCCGGGTGTTGGCCTTGTGTGCCTCGGTCGTATGCGGTCCTGATTGTGGCGCTCACCTGCACGGCGCCAAACACGCATACGACCATCATTGGCACCAAGGCAGAAGCGACTCTCATCGCTGAAGACGACACGTCTCCATTCGTCCCTCCATTCACGCCTGTCGCGACACCACTGGAGGCGGGCTGCACGATGTTGGGGCGTGAGCGGAAGACGGCTTAACGGTGTGCGGGACCGTAGCCCAGCTTCATGGAGACGGTTGCGAATGGTCCTCGCCGATACCCCAGGAGCAACAGTGTCCCTAATTTGCTGGGAAGTGGCGGTGCCGTCCCCTACGGCACTGCGTAGGATCCTACGGTCTTGGCGTGCATCCGTGCGTCGCTGCGGTCCGGTCCCAGGTCGACGGGCACGTGCACCTTCCGCCGACCACTGGCGACAACATCGATGTACTGTGGAGACCTCACGCCCCACGTGTTGAGCAATTCGGCGGTACGTCCACCCGGCCTCCCGCATGCCCACTATACGCCCTCGCTCAAAGTCCGTCAACTGCACATACGGTTCACGTCCACGCTGTCGCGGCATGCTACCAGTGTTAAAGACTGCGATGGAGCTCCGTATGCCACGGCAAACTGGCTGACACTGACGACGGCGGTGCACAAATGCTGCGCAGCTAGCGCCATTCGACGGCCAACACCGCAGTTCCTGGTGTGTCCGCTGTGCCGTGCGTGTGATCATTGCTTGTACAGCCCTCTCGCAGTGTCCGGAGCAAGTATGGTGGGTCTGACACACCGGTGTCAATGTGTTTTTTTTTCCATTTCCAGGAGTGTATTTGCTTGACGTATCCCAATCTCTGTCTTCCTCTACAGTTTTTGCCCTCTACAGCTTCCTCTAGTACCATGGAAGTCATTCCCTCATGTCTTAGCAGATGACCTATCATCCTGTCCCTTCTCCTTATCAGTGTTTTCCACATATTCCTTTCCTCTCCGATTCTGCGTAGAACCTCCTCATTCCTTACCTTATCAGTCCACCTAATTTTCAACATTCGTCTATAGCACCACATCTCAAATGCTTCGATTCTCTTCTGTTCCGGTTTTCCCACAGTCCATGTTTCACTACCATACAATGCTGTACTCCAGACGTACATCCTCAGAAATTTCATCCTCAAATTAAGGCCGGTATTTGATATTAGTAGACTTCTCTTGGCCAGAAATGCCTTTTTTGCCATAGCGAGTCTGCTTTTGATGTCCTCCTTGCTCCGTCCGTCATTGGTTATTTTACTGCCTAGGTAGCAGAATTCCTTAACTTCATTGACTTCGTGACCATCAATCCTGATGTTAAGTTTCTCGCTGTTCTCATTTCTACTACTTCTCATTACCTTCGTCTTTCTCCGATTTACTCTCGAACCATACTGTGTACTCATTAGACTGTTCATTCCGTTCAGCAGATCATTTAATTCTTCTTCACTTTCACTCAGGATAGCAATGTCATCAGCGAATCGTATCATTGATATCCTTTCACCTTGTATTTTAATTCCAATCCTGAACCTTTCTTTTATTTCCATCATTGCTTCCTCGATGCACAGATTGAAGAGTAGGGGCGAAAGGCTACAGCCTTGTCTTACACCCTTCTTAATACGAGCACTTCGTTCTTGATCGTCCACTCTTATTATTCCCTCTTGGTTGTTGTACATATTGTATATGACCCGTCTCTTCCTATAGCTTATCCCCACTTTTTTCAGATTCTCGAACACCTTGCACCATTTTATATTGTCGAACGCTTTTTCCAGGTCGACAAATCCTATGAAAGTGTCTTGATTTTTCTTTAGCCTTGCTTCCATTATTAGCTGTAACGTCAGAATTGCCTCTCTCGTCCCTTTACTTTTCCTAAAGCCAAACTGATCGTCACCTAGCGCATTCTCAATTTTCTTTTCCAGTCAGTACAGGGAGGTAAATGCTGGTCGTGGACGACATTGGAGATGTTGTCCGATGATGTTCCATTGGAGACAGATCTGTTGATTGTGCAGGCCAAGGCAACACGTCGACACTCTGTAGAGCATGTTGGTTTACAACAGCGGTATGTGAGCGATCATTATCCTGTTGGAAAACGGTTCCTGGAATGCTGTTCATAAATGGCAGCACAACAAGTCGAATCACCAGATTGACATACAAATTTTAAGCCAGTGTGCGTGGGATAACCACGAGTGTGCTCCTGCTGTCATACGAAATCGCACCCCAGGCCATAAGTTCAGGTGTTGGACCATTGTGTCTAACACGCAAACAGGTTGGTTACAGTCACTCAATGAGTCCACTTCTAACCAACACATGGGCGTCGCTGACACCGAGGCAGAAACAGCCTTCATCAGAAAACACAACTGTTGTCCACCTTGTCCTCCAATGGGCTCTCGCCTGACACCACTGAAGTCGCAGATGGCGATGGTTCGATGTCAGTGGAATGCACGCTGCAGGGCGTCTGGCTCGGAGCCATCCTTGAAGTATTCGATTTGTAGCAGTTCTTTGTGTCACTGTGATGCCAGCTGCTCCTCAGATTGCTTCTAAAGATGCAGTACGATGCGCCAGAGCCACACGCAGAACACCATGGTCTTCTCTCTCGACAGTGCTGCGTGGTCGTCCGGAGGCCGGTCTTCTTGCGACGGTACATTCTCATGACAACCACAGCCAGCAATCATGTACAGTCGTTACATTCCTGCCAAGTATCGCAGTATCGCAGAAGGAACATCCAGCTTCTCGTAGCCCTATAACAGTGACGTGTTGATAATGGAATCTTTGCCGCCGTAAAGACATTCTTGACTAACATCAACTCACCGGGTCCAACCTCAAACGTAACTACCGCTGACGACCGTTACAGTGTGTATTTAAAGCAAACCTGATTTGTGTGATGTCCTTAGGTTGGTTAGGTTTAAGTAGTTCTAAGTTCTAGGGGACTGATGACCATAGATGTTAACTTCCATAGTGCTCAGAGCCATTTGAACCAAACCTGATTTCTATCCTCATAGTTGCGCTACTAGCACCACTCTTAAGCGACTGGCGCGAAATTTGAATAGACATCATCTTTCAGATGTAGAAACACGCCTATCTACTTTACGTGGAACAAATCTTTCTTGCTGTTGCGTCTTTTTTCATCCTTGAGAATGTTAGTTAAACTAAATTACGAAGTAGTTACGGTTAAGAACGAGACCATTATACATCTGCAACATCCTATCAATATAAAAGCCGAGGAATTGTGTCAACATGTGCATTTAGGCCCTGGAGCAATATTTCATAGATGTCGCATCTTACATAATCCATGCCAACAAGAAAACGACAAAGGGACACTGACCTGCTACTAGACCTGCCGTGCTATGTTAACAGTCACCGTGTACACGCTCCCCCAACTCCACAATTCAGGCATCAGTTCCAAACAACACATTCCTTCTCACCTGCCTAAGCCGTATCAACTGTATCTCTCAGTAGAGGCCGGTGAGCTTCCATTCGTGAAAGGTACAAGTAAAACGCTGTTCAGTCTGTCAACATTCAACCTCAGACTGTGCGTGGACCGTCACTTTACAGGGTTGCCAGCACTCAACGTTGCTTGCGTATAGGCACAACACAGCGGTGACATTCCAACATTCAGTCACTCACCATTAAATCTCGCCCCCTTGGCATGTTGCGCTGCCACTTGAGCTGTTTATCAGTGAAAGTGCGCTAAAAATTTGCCTGTCATGGGAGTAATTTCGTTAAGAAGTAACTTGTATTCTGTGTTACACATGGTTTAGCTCTGTTTAAGGCTTTTTACGTTTTGAAGCAAATGATATTTTTTAATCAAATGATATACTCCTCCTTGCGCCACAATAGATTTACTGATGTGTTATAAAGGTAATCTTTTGCATCTAGTATTGTGTTTGTGGATTTTGTTATGATTTGTTTATAATATTTATCATGAAGGTGTAGCGGAAATGATTAACTACCTGCAGAGGTGCCTGCGATTCTAACTGATCGCTTTCTGTAATACAGACTGTCTTTCTAAGAAATGTCAAATTAAAAAAATACTGTTAAATACTGATATATCTGTTGATTAATAATGACGTAAAATTAAAATTTAATTAATTTAGCTGTTTGAGAAAGCTGAACCTAATTATTTGAGACAGTTGATTCTGTAACATCTTCACAAGGAACTAGCTTGAGGACCAGCAGCATCTTTGTTCTAGTCTGTTGCTGAGTATAGTGCCCTTATCTGGATCTACAGGCACCTCATACATTGTACTGACGTCCAACCCAATCACTAAAGAGACTAGTTACGGGAACAATCAGGACGAACCTCACTCACTAGTTGCCTGTTCTGAGCAACGCAGCGCCTCCCCACACCCGACGCCTCGCTGCTCTAAAGTCTCAACTTCAGAAATGTCCTGATAAGCCAGCTTTGCGTATTAACGCCGATTCTATCAAGCGTACTAGTGAATATACTGAATTAAGACTGAAATTAAGAAATCCCACAGTGAGAACAGCAACACAACTTCGGAAGTTAAAGTCGCTGGTCTGAACGAGAGTAGAAGGGTATGGTTCAACCTCAACGGAATCAGCACTGGACAGGGGATATGTAGCAAAGAACGAACAACCTTCCACAAAGTCTTCGAATGCCCAGATATCCGCTTTGAAGAGTCGCTGCAAGAAATCCACGGCCCAACGCTTCCAGCACTGGATTAGTTGAAAAACTAACATACACTGATAAGCCAAAACATGAGCGCTGGCGGCCGCGACATTGGATGCCACTTGTTGACGTGGGAACGTGACGCGCTATGAAAAGTATGTAAGTGTAGCAGAGGCGGATGGGGGATCACCTTAGCGAAGATATGTGCTGCAAATGGGGAAATCCGCTGAAATAAGGGAATTTGTGAAAGGACAAGGTTATTATTACGCAAAGCCGGTGAACGAGTATCTCGAAAACGGCGAAGAGGGTCGAAAGGTGACTTGTTACCATCCTCAGCATCTACGGAAAGACGTAGGACAGTGAAACTACCACTAGGAGCTAAATGGTTGGGCGTCCACGACTCTTCACAGAACGTCGGGTTCGGAAGCTTATCTGTTTCGTAATGTAGGATAGAGGGTGATCTGTGGCATCTCTGTCGAAAGATTAAAATTTTGGTGTACGCACAAGTATTTCGGAGTACAGCGTTCATCGTACATTGTTGAACATGGAGCTCACATGCTGACCCAACGACATCGTCAGTTACGACTGCGGGGGAAACGGGAGCATCGGCATTTGACCGTCGATTGGTGGAATCGCGTAGGCTCTTCGGGTGAATCACATTTGTGCTACACTAGGTCGATGGTCGTCTGCACAAACGTCGTCATCGAGGTAAAATGCGGCTCGAAAAGTGCAGCGCGCCATGGACGTAGGCTGGTGGGATCAGTATTACGCTATGGGAGATATTCTCCTGCGCTTGAATGGGACCTGTGGTAGTAATCAAAGACAGGCTCACAGCAGCGAACCGCCTGCATCCCTTCATGCTTGATGTCTTCCCCGACAGCGCTGTCATTCAGTAGTATAATTATCCATGTCTCAGCCCCATAACCGTGCTACAGTGGTTTGAGGAGCGTTGTAGTGAGCTCATGTTGATACCTCGGTCACTATATTCGCCTGATATGAATCCTATGGGACCAGTCTGGGTCGCTATTGGGCGCTATCACCGCGTACGCAAATCAGCGGCCCGTTATTAACCCTATTACGTGACCTGTATGCAAACATCTAGTGCCACATACCTCGACAAACATACCAACGAACTACCGGATCCATCATACAGACAATAAAAAATGTATTTCGTTTCAAAGACGGACAAACAAGCTATTAAGAAGTTTGTCATAATGTTTTGGCTCATCAGTGTATTTGTATCTCTCTTTTAAATTTCAGAGTTTTTTTTATCTATATTTTCCCGTGTTTGTCCAGTTCCTGTTCGTATATATGTTACATCTGAGTCGATTCGGCAGAGCGTTTGTTAAATTTTGGCCTTCTTATTCGAGAACTGGCAACAAAGCTTTCAAGCTTTTCTTGTCTATATTTTTCCAAGTTTCACCAACCACTTTTACTAGTTCCTCTTTTTAACTCTTTCTGTACATTTTATCTTGTTTAATCTCCTTTTATTTTCCTTCCCACTCGCCTGTATCTCTGCCCCATACAAAACCAGTCTTGCTTTCTGTTGTAAGTTCAGTTTCCCAAACAATAACTTTGTCTTCGTGTTAAATACTTGACTGGCCAATGCTATTCTAATTCCTGTGTATTGATTGTCATGTCGCCAGTTGCTAAGCATTATTTTACTTGCCAAATTTATTTCCAATATGTAATATCCAGACTGTTTCACAATTTCTGCAGTGTTGTAGGTGTTATAGAACGAACCAATGTCAAGAATTGTTCGGTTTGGATTTAAAAAGTAATTGAAGATTGGATCGCTTTCAAACCTCCGACTTCACTGGACGCACACAGCGCATTCAATGAGTTCTGACTTGTGAGCTCTGAAGAGCCCATGAGATGGGCGAGTAATCATCGCCAGGTTCTCTTCTACGTGACGGAGAATGCCTTCTTCAGCGTCCAGAGTGCGGCGTGTCTTTGGTGCACCACAGTCAACCTGCTGTGTAGTTACGAACGTGTCAGTTTTTCGTAGCCATTGTTGTAGTCGAACGAAAATGGTTTGTTATGGACTGAGGCGAGCCGGAAAACGTTGTCCATGCATGCTTTGTGCAATTCTAGCATTACGTATCGTAACGTGAAACGGGAGATTTGAAAGTATTTTATATCCGAAGGTACGTTTCCGGACGTAGGTTCCCTATGAAAAAGTAGCAGCTTTTCATTCTTAGTACATTTGCTATTAAAATTATCCCATCATCAGTATTCTTAGCGCTTTCGAATCTTTCCCTCACCGGTACACACTCCTCTGTTTCCATCCAAACATTTAATATTTAGCTCAGCAGATCAGTGGGTAAGTATCAGACTACAGATTCATAGGTGCGTGCTTCAGTCCCCAGCCGGTCCTCTGTTCCTTTTTGTGTCAATTGAAACGTTTTATGATGCGAAAAATGCCGAGTTGCACCTTGGTTCGAAGTCCAAGTTAATCAGTTGGCCTTCTGCCTGTTAACTGGTCAGAGGAAGCCAAGGGCATGCATACAAATCTTCTGGATGAAGATAGCGGCACCTTCAGTCCCTAAATAGCGGCCGGCCGAAGTGGCCGTGCGGTTAAAGGCGCTGCAGTCTAGAACCGCAAGACCGCTATGGTCGCAGGTTCGAATCCTGGCTCGGGCATAGATGTTTGTGATGTTCTTAGGTTAGTTAGGTTTAACTAGTTCTAAGTTCTAGGGGACTAATGACCTCAGCAGTTGAGTCCCATAGTGCTCAGAGCCATTTGAACCTAAATAGCGTAACAGCCAAGTAACACCCTCGTCTGACTGCCTGTGCAAACATGTTTTCGGTCGTTATCACATCAACTGTTTGTACCATAACTTTTTGCTTCATGGCCGGCCGGAGTGGCCGAGCGGTTCTTGACGCTTCAGTCTGGAACCTCGCGACTGCTACGGTCGCAGGTTCGAATCCTGCCTCGGGCATGGATGTGTGTGATGTCCTTAGGTTAGTTAGGTTTAAGTAGTTCGAAGTTCTAGGGGACTGATGACCTCAGATGTTAAGTTCCATAGTGCTCAGAGACATTTGAGCCATTTTTTCTGCTTAATGGAGATGTTTTCGATTAAACTTCTTGCCTTACGATCCATTCCATTTTCTCCCAAAATCAATGAAGTCTCTTCCCATTGTACGTTATTAAATGCTTTTCAGCATCAACACATTCAATATATTCTTCCCTGTTCTTTTCGATACCCATCTCTAATATACACTCCTGGAAATTGAAATAAGAACACCGTGAATTCATTGTCCCAGGAAGGGGAAAGTTTATTGACACATTCCTGGGGTCAGATACATCACATGATCACACTGACAGAACCACAGGCACATAGACACAGGCAACAGAGCATGCACAATGTCGGCACTAGTACAGTGTATATCCACCTTTCGCAGCAATGCAGGCTGCTATTCTCCCATGGAGACGATCGTAGAGATGCTGGATGTAGTCCTGTGGAACGGCTTGCCATGCCATTTCCACCTGGCGCCTCAGTTGGACCAGCGTTCGTGCTGGACGTGCAGACCGCGTGAGACGACGCTTCATCCAGTCCCAAACATGCTCAATGGGGGACAGATCCGGGGATCTTGCTGGCCAGGGTAGTTGACTTACACCTTCTAGAGCACGTTGGGTGGCACGGGATACATGCGGACGTGCATTGTCCTGTTGGAACAGCAAGTTCCCTTGCCGGTCTAGGAATGGTAGAACGATGGGTTCGATGACGGTTTGGATGTACCGTGCACTATTCAGTGTCCCCTCGACGATCACCAGTGGTGTACGGCCAGTGTAGGAGATCGCTCCCCACACCTTGATGCCGGGTGTTGGCCCTGTGTGCCTCGGTCGTATGCAGTCCTGATTGTGGCGCTCACCTGCACGGCGCCAAACACGCATACGACCATCATTGGCACCAAGGCAGAAGCGACTCTCATCGCTGAAGACGACACTCCATTCGTCCCTCCATTCACGCCTGTCGCGACACCACTGGAGGCGGGCTGCACGATGTTGGGGCGTGAGCGGAAGACGGCCTAACGGTGTGCGGGACCGTAGCCCAGCTTCATGGAGACGGTTGCGAATGGTCCTCGCCGATACCCCAGGAGCAACAGTGTCTCTAATTTGCTGGGAAGTGGCGGTGCGGTCCCCTACGGCACTGCGTAGGATCCTACGGTCTTGGCGTGCATCCGTGCGTCGCTGCGGTCCGGTCCCAGGTCGACGGGCACGTGCACCTTCCGCCGACCACTGGCGACAACATCGATGTACTGTGGAGACCTCACGCCCCACGTGTTGAGCAATTCGGCGGTACGTCCACCCGGCCTCCCGCATGCCCACTATACGCCCTCGCTCAAAGTCCGTCAACTGCACATACGGTTCACGTCCACGCTGTCGCGGCATGCTACCAGTGTTAAAGACTGCGATGGAGCTCTGTATGCCACGGCAAACTGGCTGACACTGACGGCGGCGGTGCACAAATGCTGCGCAGCTAGCGCCATTCGACGGCCAACACCGCGGTTCCTGGTGTGTCCGCTGTGCCGTGCGTGTGATCATTGCTTGTACAGCCCTCTCGCAGTGTCCGGAGCAAGTATGGTGGGTCTGACACACCGGTGTCAATGTGTTCTTTTTTCATTTCCAGGAGTGTAGTTTCGCAGTAACCCAGTTAATCACTTGCTCACCCTCCTCCTCAAATGCCCTATTGTTCTTAATCAATACAGTTACCTATTATTGCATATATTCTCCTGAATAAGATTCTCATTAACACTCTTGCTGTGTGGAGTGTTTTCTCAGTATGATTCATGACCATTGTCAGCAAGTCTTCTGGCAACTCCCCAAAAAAATGGCTCTGAGCACATCTGAGGTCATCAGTCCCCTAGAACTTAGAACTACTTAAACCTACCTAACCTAAGGGCATCACACACATCCATGCCCGCGGCAGGATTCAGATCTGCGACCGTAACGGTCGCGCTGTTCCAGACTGAAGCGCCTAGAACCGCTCGGCGAGGCAGTTCCCCACTTTCGTATATTACATTACATAATCACAAAATCTGCATTACCCGCTTTGCTTTCAAGAACCATAAATAGCTCCGCTGATAGATACTACAGCTCATTCGCTTTTTCAGTCTTTATTATCTCAATTCAAAAACTGGAACTCTTTCTCATTTCGTTCTACAACTTCTTCTTTGTTGGCGACTTCTGGTTTAACGCTTAGGTTGCACATCGCAAATGATCACTGATGGCAGAGACGTCAGCTAGATATATCCGACTGGAGCTGTGCCACACACAATGGCGAGCCGACACTTGCCAGTTACTAGAGCACCTGAGCTCAAATCTGTCTCTCAGTTTTCTATGTCACAGAGCCATAAGGATTTAACGCTCATCTAAAGCAATCCCGAGGGCATAAAACAGTCATCATCATCATCAGTTATCTGCTATATTAGCAGGTCCTTTGCCTCTCCATTTTCTGCGATCCATTGCTTCCTTCTTAAGGCTGCTGTATGTTGTACCGTCCATCATGTCATCCAGTATCTGGAATCTCTTCCTTCCTCGCTTCCTTTTCCCTTCTACATAACCTTCTAAAACTGTTTTTATCAGTCCGTCATTCTTTCTTAAAAACAGTAGGCAGTAATTTTATTACATTGTACTGTATTGTATCAAACTGGGGACCTGGAAACGACGGAGAGGCTTCGTCCCGTCGCAGCCCTCAGTGGTTGACAACCCCACAACAGACCACAGCAGTCCACCCGCCCCAACGCCTCTCCACACAGAACCCACGGTTATTGTGCGGTTCGGCCACCACTGGACACCCCCCCCCCCCTCTCCCAGGAACGTTTCATGCCAGACGTGTGTATCTCCAAATGTTTGTGTGGTAGAGAAATTATGGTGTACGCGTACGTGGAAACGGTGTTTGCGCAGCAATCGTCGACACAGTGTAACTGATGCAGAATAAGGGGAACAAGCAAAAAAAATTCAAGTTCTTAAGCATTGTCAAAATATTATTTTCATCTGAGAAATAGTAATAAAATTTAGCCATCACCTCAAGTCAGTGATTTATGGGAAAGAAAGGAAAGAAAAATAATTATAATTTGTTTATACCCCATTTACACCATTCCTGCAGTTGCTAGAATTCTTCTTTTTTCTATACACCTATTTAATAGCAACTACCATACCCAAGTGAACTTATTAAATTACATATCAATCCAGTACTGTTTAAAATTCCTTTTGTCTTAATAAAAACATACTCTGGTCTTTGTTGTACACATACAGCACATCGCGGAGTGTACTTAACGATGGCAGTTTAATGGATGTCTTTTTTTGTCATTTAAGTTATTACAAATAACGTGGTAGTCTTGTTTCCACTCGTGTTACACGAACACGAGAACAGCACATCCCACTCGATGGCTCTTTAGCTGCTCCGAAGCTATTGCTTCTTCTAAAGACCGTCTAGAGACTTTAATTATCCATCGATTAATTGGAAAAATTAGTAGTGAGTGTGATAAGACATCCAGTGAAACATTACTAAGTGCCTTCTCTGAAAACTACCTAGAACAGATAGTTAGGAACTCCGCTCATGATGAAAATATATTGGGTCTAATGACAACAAATAGACCTGACCTCTTTGAGGATGTCCACACTGAAACAAGTATCAGCGATCGTGACGCGGTTGTGGCAACAGTGATTACCACAGTACAAAGGACAACTAAAACAAGCAGAAAGATATATATTTTCAGTAAACTAGATAAAAATATGAGAATCTTGAAACTTTAAGCACAGGGCAGGAGCATGTAAAGGAACTCCGACTCTAGTTTAAAAGAATAGTTGACCATGGACTAGATAGATACGACTCAGTAGAACTGTTCATAATGGGAGAGAACCTCCAGGGTATACGGTCTCTGTAAATAAACTAATAATGAAAAGAGATTACTGCATAATAGGTGTAAAACAAAGTATAGGGCTATAGATAGAGAATTACTGAATGAAACACGTTTGGCTGTGAAGAGAGTAATGACTGATGCATTCAATGACTTCCATAGCAGAATACTCTCAAGTGATCTTTCACAGAACCCAAAGAAATTTTGGTCGTGTGCAAAGGCCTTTAGTGGCACCAACGTTAATGTCCAAGTCCTGGCGGATGAGACAGGAACTGAAAATGAGGGTAGCAAATCAAAATCTGAAATGCTTAACTATGTTTCCAAATGTACCCTTACAAAGGAAAACCCAGGAGAATTGCCCCAAATTTAACCCTCGTACCACTCAAAAGATGAATGAGATAAGTAATTAGTCTCAGCAGTGTTGAGCAACATCCGAAGGCATTAAAATTGAAGAAAGTCCCAGGGCCCGATGGAATCCCTGTCAGACTCTATACTGAATTTGCGCCTTAGTTAGCCCTTCTCCTTACTACAAAATGTCGTAGACCCCTCGAACAAAAACCGTGCTCAATTCTTGGAAAAAAGCACATCTCACACCTGCTTACAAGAAGTGTAGTAGAAGTGATCAACGAAACTACGGTCCAGTATCTTTGACATCGACTTGTTGTAGAGTCTTAGAACACATTCTTAGATCAAAGATTACGAGGTATCCCGAACAGAATGACCTTAATGCCAACAAGTATGGATTCCGAAAACATCGGTCATATGAAACGCAACTCGCACTTTCCTCACATGACATACTGAAAGCTTTGGATCAAGGCAGTCAGCTAGCTGCAGCATTTCTTCATTCCCGAAAAGCATTTGATTCATTGCCACACCTACGCTGATTGTCAGAAGTACAATCATACGGGATATTAAATGAAATTTGTGACTAGACTGAGGACTTTTCGTTAAGGAGGACGCAGCATGCTATGTCGAATGGAGAGTCATTGTCAGATGTTGAAGTAACTTCAGATATGTTCCAGGGAAGTGTGTTGGAACCCTTGCTCTTCTTGTTATATATTAATGGCGCTGCATATAATGTTAATAGTAACCTCAGACTGTTTGCAGATGATGCAGTTATCTGTAACGAAGTAATATCTGAAAGAAGCTTCATAATATTCAGTCAGACCTTGATTAGATTTAAAAGTGGTACAAAGATTGGCAACTTGGCTTAAATGTTCAGAAATGTAAAATTGTGCACTTCAAATAACGAAGTATCAAATGGCTCTGAGCACTATGGGACTTAACATCTATGGTCATCAGTCCCCTAGAACTTAGAACTACTTATACCTAACTAACCTAAGGACATCACACAACACCCAGTCATCACGAGGCAGAGAAAATCCCTGACCCCGCCGGGAATCGAACCCGGGAACCTGGGCGCGGGAAGCGAGAACGCTACCGCACGACCACGAGCTGCGGACAAAACGTAGTATCCTACGACTATAACATCAGTCAGACACTATTGGAATCTGCCAACTCATACAAACACTTGGGTGTAACACTTTTTAGAAGTATGAAATGGAATGTTCACATAGGCTCTCACTCGTGGTTAAAGCATGTGGTAGACTTCGGCTTATTGGTATAATATTGGGGAAGTGCGATCAGTCTACAAAGGAGACCGGTTCCAGAATATTGCTCAAGTGTGTGGGACCTATGCCAAATAGGACTACTGAACGTATGGTCACAGGTTTGTTTAATCCGTGGGAGAGTGTCGCAGAAATACTGAAGGAACTGAACTGGTAGGCTCTTGAAGAAGGCGTAAACTATCCCGAGAAAGTCTGTTAACAAAGTTTCAAGAACCTGCATTAAATAATTACTCTAGGAATATACTACAACCCCCTACATACAGCCCACATAGAGATCGTGATGATAAGATTAGAATAATTACTGCACTCACAGAGGCATTCGAACAATCACTCCTCCCGCGCTCCAAAAGTGAATGGAGCGGGAAGGAACCCTGATAACTGGTACAATGGGATGCACCCTCTACCACGCATCTCACGGTGGTTTTAACAGTGCAGCTGTAGATAGAAAAACCGGCGAAACGTCGGTTACCCCACACCGGATAAAGTTGCTAAGTGAACACGTGAGCTGATGCTTGGATCGGAGTTGGAAAATCTGTTTCTTCGCTGAGACGTGAAAGAAAAAGCTAGATGGAGGTAGAGTAAATTTGCATATGATGAAAGCGGTAGTAGACGTTGGGTAAACATTCTCACGGAGTGCATAGCAGAGCAGTGCCGGCGCACACTGGTCGCGGCGCTTTTTGCGCGCCACGTGGTGCGGCCGCGTGGTGGGGGGCCCGCGATGGCGGCTGCAGGCAGGGGGCGTGGCCCGGCGGCGCTGCCATTGGCCGCGCCGTTGCCCTGGCAACGCCGCACGCGACGCCTCGCGCGATCCTCGAGGCCCGGGGCCTGCTCGCCTCCTCCTCCGCCCTTGCTCCTTTTTCCTACTGGAGACGGCCATTTTGAAGCGTGTCAGTTCTTTCCCTAAGGAGAAAATGTTCTAGGCGCAATTTTACAAAATACTCCCTTTTCGTCGCAGTTTACTTCCTCGTTACTTTGGAGACGTCAACGGATGCCTGATGAATTCAGATTATTCACCCATAGCCATCAGCGTCAGTGCATGTCCGATTAAAAGTCAGTAAATTAGTAAGAAATCACATTATTTTATTGAGTTCAGCGACGAGAGACAACGCTTGTTATTCTCGCGAGACGAGCAGGAACCTAGAAATCGGAATAGTGCACCCAGTGCCCGCCAACCCTGAAAATTTTTCTCATTTCTCTAAGAAGCGACACGTCAACCAATGGAACCAGCCGAATACATTTACAAATAAAACACAGATCACTGCTGTCAAGAAGCAAACGTAACAGTGTAACGTTCCGTAGATGTCGAACATCATTATAAGTTACACAGGAGAGAGCAGGATGAATAGGGAATAGAAATCTGCCTCGACTTCGTCCATCCCGGGATTTGCCTCCAGTGAAGGTCCCAGACTTTTTATAGACGGTGGTATTACATGTGATGGAAAGTTACCCTTGAAAAACTGAAGTGATATGTCGTCAGAACTTGATTCAAGAAAACCACGAAATATCCCCTTCTCGATTGCTGTACAGGGACTTAAACCTCAAAACTCGACATATAAGTACTGGCTTTTTTATGGAAATCAGTGCGAAATCTAGAAACAGCAGTCGTGTAATACTCAACCCGTTCTCTTCATCCATGATATCGTAATAGCCTTCGATACACGAGTATGTAACAAGTTGGATTCGCTGTTTTATAGTGCGGCAAAACTTTCGACTCGGAACGGTAATGACGCCTGTTATAAATACCGGCACATATGCGCCTTTTTTGAGAACATGTTGACACGTAACACAAGATATAAATAAATCTTGATGGAGAATCATCCACAAACACTCAAGTAGTTTTTGACGTACATTACGTCAAGAGTATGTGATAAAGCTGTAGTCTTTTATATGTTAATAATGGCAGTAGGCCTAGTAGCTGCAGCCTCACATTTTCTTCAGATGGCATTATCGGCGATGGACCCTTATCCAGCAAAAATCATGGTAATATCTGGTAAAATCTCCACAAATAACACAGGCCAACAATGGAAAAACTTTTTTGCTGAAAATACCTTATTCTTGCGTTTTTTTATGGTGGGAAATCTAAATGATACTTAAAAAACTATATCACCCCCCATTTCTTCACATTTTACAGTTAAATTTATCAAATTAAGCGATTTTTTAAGAATTTAACAGCTTTTATATAGTTAAAATAATTTAAAAAGGAGGTGTAATGAACGTAGATGACGTTGGTAGCACTGCTGAAAAACATTTCCTGTACATGTGCTCAATACAATGACTATTCGTGGTTGTAAAAACTCTGCAGGCAGTTTTGTTATGTTTGTGGTGAATTTGTGATTAAAAAACACCATAGAGACATTACAGACTTTGTGAAAAAGGTTTATCTGTCATACTTTGGATCTAAACTTGGTGATCAAGATAAATCTTTGGCGCCGCATAACGTATGTTATGTGTGTGGTGAAGATCTGAAAACCTTGTCCAAGAAGGAGAAAGAAGCCTTTAGATTTGCTGTTCCTATGATATGGAGGGAGCCAAGAAATCATTCCGATGCTTGCTACTTTTGCAGTGTTAATATTACTGGTCACAATTCGAAAAACAAGAAGGTAATAAGCTACCCTAACCTTCCGTCCGCTATCCGACCAGTAGGGCATGGTGTAGATTTGCCGGTTCCTGAAGCAAGAGATGATTTAAATTCTATTCCAACAGAAATATTTTCCGATGTACAGTATGATTTAGATGAACCATGTGATGATGAATTCCATTGAAATACAGAAAGTTTAGAGTCCAAATTGTTTACTCAGACCGAGCTTAACGATTTGGTTAGGGATCTGGGCTTAATGAAAGAAAACGCTGAGTTGCTTGGCTCTAGATTAAAAGAAAAGAACTTACTGGCAGTTGGAAGCAGCATATACGTGTATTTTCCAAGTTTTTTCAACAAGAAGGTGATTCAGTGTACTGCTCAGACATTTCCGGTCTGATGAATGAGTTTGGTATTGAATACGAAAAGGGAGATTGGAGGCTGGTTATTGATTCATCCAAAACTAGTTTAAAGGCTGTTTTATTACACAATGGTAACATGTATGCATCTCTACCTGTTGGACATGAAAACCTAGAAATAGTGCTAAATAAAACAGGCTATTCTCCTCATGGTCGAACGATATGTGGCGATCTAAGAGTAACATGCATGCTCCTTTGTCAGTAAGGTGGCTTTAAAAATTTCCATGTTTTTTGTGTGAAAAGGGCAGTAGGGCTAAGGATCAACACTGGTGCAGAAAGAACTGACCTTTGAGGGAATCTTTAAAACCTGGTGAGAAAAACATTCTACGCAAAAACCTTGAAGATCCAAAAAACGTACTCCTACCACATCTACATATAAACTTAGGCCTAATGAAACAGTTTGTAAACGCTTTGCCTAAAGATAGACCATGTTTTAAGTATCTCTGCCAAAAATTTCCACACCTTTCAGAAGCTAAACTAAAAGGAAGCGTCTTTGTCGGACCTGACATTAAAAAATTGATGTTTGGTGTTAAGTTTGAATCCACAATGACCTTAAATGAGAAATAAGCATGGATATCATTCAAGCAAGTCGTTACGAAGTTCTTAGGACATGAAAAAGACCCAGAATATCTTTGTATTATAGCTACAATGTTAAAGAAGTTTAAAACTTTAGGATGTTTAATGAGCCTGAATGTTCACTTTTTGAACAGTCACCTTAATTACTTCCCGGACAATATGGGAGATGTTAGTAAGGAGCAAGGAGAGCGTTTTCACCAGGACATTAAAGTGATGGAAAAACGCTACCAAGCCCGCTGGAACACCAACATGATGGAGGACTACTGTTGATCACTTCACCGAGAAGTTCAGCAAGCGACTCATCGTAGAAAAAGCTACACGAGAAGCTTCAATGAAAAAAGAGAAAGAAAATACAAACCAATTCCAGCTGACAAGTGAAACCTCTATTAACACATATCATTGTTTAAAGTAGCTTGCTGTTAATACAAACCATGCTTATGTTGGTACAAAGCGTTTCATTAATTTCCCCGTTTACCATATAGCATAGGATTCTTATACTATATAACAAAAAGCATATTGCTCGAAAACTATGGATGATACAAAAAAACTAAGGCTGTATTTGGATTCAACTCATAAAAATCTATAAAGATCAGCTCTCAAAGTAAAAAAGCATTTAAAAAAAATTTTTTCGTTGGCATGTGCAGTTATCAACCTCATGCAAAGATACAGAAATGCGAAGCATAAAACAAGGCAGCGCGGATGGTCAGAAGGGTTTACCTCGAGAGAGAGTACAATACAATACAGCAAACTCCGACATGAGAAAAAAGATGCATGATATATCGCGTAGAAATTTCCTCACAGTCTGCTGATTTTCAACCACCTACAAATCACTTTTCTTGTTATTAACATTAGACTATCTCGCACACTCTTATCTAGGCTACTAAAGAATGGAATGAGAAGAAACCTAAATACAGCGAAACATTATTTATGGTGATTTGGGAAAACATTCGCTACAGTGATTTGCAGAGTTTACAAATAGATTTAGAATAGATATCAAAAGTCTTACCTAGTAGCCCAGTTCTGTCACTACCTGCTGTACCTAACCAACGAAATGATTCAACATCGGTACCGAAACCTCGAACATATTTAACGTATACTTGTATGGTTATCCTTTACTGAGCGGAAAGAAACTACACGGTTTTGACGTCAGGTCTCCCGCCGCCGGATAATATACCTTCGAAATAAATCTCAGCAAACCAGGAACACTCTGTTTTTTCACACGTATGTATTCAGGACTGAGACTCTTGTCACATCTTTGCTGAACTAGCGTGCTAATGCCAGACGTAAGTACCATTTGTTTCTACGTCTATATCTACCGGTCTTTATCGACAAGCTTTGAGGCACAATAGATCCCACAGGCTATAGAGTACCATTTTCTATCACTCACAATGTTTATTTTTCAGGCCACAGTAATAGTAGCTACGCTTCTGAGCCTCCAGCATGCCCTGCCAGCTGTTTTTAACGCACGAGGCTCTGAATGCGGCTTTGAGTGCGAATTGTTTGTACACACTGGCGTGATTGTCTGTGAACTAGAGGAATAAGGGAAAAGACGTTCATCATGTCTACTAGTATCGGTTCCCTAACTGGCGACGTCCACCTTACGATACCTTCGCTACCCTTGATCGACGTCTCTTCGAGAGGTGGAGAGTCTTCGTCCCGATCAAAAAAAGGTTGACTAGATTTCGGACCTTTGACACGTGGTCAAGGCGTAGCCTGATTGAATACTTCCTTTATTATTTTTGTTTTGGGCGGATGTCGAGAGTGTGGAGTACATTATTGCAATTCCCATCGGTACAAAACTGATCTTCCTAATCACTAACGTTTTTCAAACATCAAAGACAATCCGGCCACACTCGGTAGAGTTGGAAAGCCATTGCTTCGAAGGTATCAAGCATGTGTCGACGGTCGGAACAGACTAACACCAGCTTTAAATTTATTAGAACAGTTTTTTAGTGAAATGTAATTTGTGTGCTTTCCTGAGGTCTGATGCACATAACTCTTAAACAACTGGTTAAGCGACAAGATGGTTGTCCGTTCGTGACTTCGTCACACTCTGCCGGTGATATCCTAAATCACTCTGTATACACCGAAATATCCAAAAGCATACCCAGGGTCTGTGCTAGGGGGAAGGGAGTGGAGGCGCAACTCATGCTAGTGACGTTGTGAATAGAGCAATACTTTTCAGATTTCATCTCTAGGAACACTTGCTATTAGTCAGCGTCCATTACATGTTCTGACTTTCTTGAAACTGAAAATGAATTGATACGTTTGTCTGTGTGCTGCAGCAGAATACTAGCTAGGCTCCTGGAGTTCAGTTTTTTTCTTGAAAAGAGGTGAGGAAGCAGCTGTCCCCCCCCCCCCTCTCCCCCTCCTCACAACCCATGCTCCTCCTTGGACCTCATGTAAACCAATTCTACCCCTTAACAGCCTTGCTGCCGTGCGTCGATGCCAACGCCTTATCATCACTAATTCTTACAACCCGAAAAGACACAATGAGAGGCTAAGGGAGATTGTATGAGCATTGTTTCTCCTAGGTGTACATTCGAAAGGAACCAGGAAGACTGTCGTTAGTAAAAAATAGCAAATTCTCGGAAAGTGATCAACTGTAAGTTAATGATAAACACACAGGATGTGACAAGACAATCCGGCAATCCCTACTGACCCAGTTCAGCAGATAGTTTATTATTTCGATGCGATTACACACACGCACACACACACACACACACACACACACCGTCGTTACCGTCATGGATGCTCGACAGTGAAGCTCGCCTCAAGACAGTTTAATGCTACGAACCGTGGAACTAGGAATTTTAACCATAATTTTCTTTTATCGAAAAAACATGTAACATTTATCGCTAGTTTCTCACACTCCTAAACATAACACATTGTCCTCTTGCTTTTACCTTCTGTATTTCTTTTACGCGTTAGTGGGTTCGATCAACTCGAATTTGTTGTTTTGTAATATAGAAACCAGGTTGATATGGTCTGGTGCGTTAGGTACGTACTGTTATGTCTCCATTATGGCGTAAGGATTGCAAAGAAAAAGTAATCACCTGTTCATGACTCTTTCGAGCGTCTCTTATATGGTGATGAGCTAGGAGCCGAACATACCTCGGAAATAGTGCGACAGAATTCTTAAGATCAAACTGTCGACCGATGAAGCTGTTTTTCTAATGACTCGTCGAAAACATTATTTTGTTACACCAAGAACCAGGGCCGGAATCATCTTCGAAAATGTATTTTAAACTTCGGTTATGTAAATTGTAATTATCTTTTCTGCAACTGCTGAATTTTTTGAGAAATTTTGTATGTCCAGAATAGATCGTCTTATTCCTCCTGTGCCACTTCTGTAACAACTATTGACGAAAACTTAATCATTATGATAGTGCTTGGGAAAAAACATTATGGTACTGACTAAGAATCTTTGCATATTATGGACAGTAGTGATATTCGAATGGTATCGATTGTATTAACTCGTTAGGATGCGGATGGTGTCGACAGTCCGTGACAGTCTAGCTAGCAACTGCTGCTATAGAAAGTAGCTGAAAGTGCAGCCAACACGGCAGCAAATACATCTTCAAGCTACTACGTGTGTAATGAAGGGGGTGGTGAGATCTCTCCCTGTATTTGAAAACAGACGGAAATATCATATGGTTTGACTACGTGGTCAGTAATTTGTTACTAGACGCAGTCACACCTTTAAAGTATTTGGGTGTACCCGTAAGGTGCAATTTGAGGTGGAACGAGCACACAAGCTGTATCTAGTCGTAGGGAATGGAGATGCCATATGAAACAGTAGTGAGGATGAGTAGGATAATTTACGTACAAAGGAAGTTGTATACAAAAATATCATTTTACCAGTTCTTAAGTATTGTTCGTCGGCGTGCGATCATGACGAACTTGGATTGACGCAACAGAGACTTTTCACAGAAGACTGCACGATACGTCATGGCTTCGTTTGCTCACCGTGATAGTGTGACGGCAATGTTCAACATTCTGCAGTTGTAGACATCACGTGAAAAGTTTCGTGCAGAGCGGAGGGACTTATTCAGAAAACCTCAACTTTCAAACTGGGTCTACGGGGACATTTTTTCCTCCAGTATACATCGCGCTTAACGAATACGGTGCTGAAATTAGAGAAATTCAGGCTCATACAGCGGTATATCGACAACCTTCCTTCCCTTGGAGTAATTCATTACTGTTAATGCTCGTGTAGTTGTTTTCTTCAAGAATTACTTGCCTTCTGTCTAGCGTATGTTACGTTTCGTGTGATACAGCATAACGATGAATGGGACAAAACAAATATTAGATCAGCTCTCAGGCTATATCCAGGAAGTCATTTGATGGCGTAAACAGCGTCAGCAAAGTTAGAGTCCATCTACCGATGTGACACTAATCTATCGCTTCAAAAAGGAAAGACTATTTTAATGAGATACGAACATCGGTGAACAAACGCACAGCTTCTCAACTGAAGTCGATATTAAATTACATTAAAATGCATTCGTGCCACGCCTTCATTGCTATCTAGAATCACATTTTGGATCAAATACTTCCTTCCTCGTGTACCTAAAGGCTGTACAAATTGCGTCTTAAAATTCACTGAGTTCATGAGTTCCGTAGGTTATGCATGATACTTGTACAGGAGCTTACTGAACAGACTTTATTCAGTTCATTTGCTGTAAACTAATGTCTGTGTTCCAACACAATAACTTGGAATTGTAACGGTTCAATACACCATTTCGTGATACGATGCAGTCTTCATAATGCTGCGATGTAAAAAACCATACAATGTTCTGGAATACGCAGAGCAAACAGCAACTCCATTGAGGTTGCCGTCACTGAGGAGTGACAACCACTGCCAGGCCACTGGGCACCAGTGAATACGGTGAACCATCTTAAAGACTCAAACTGAAACTGACTGCTGGCAGGAGCTGCGAGTTAACGCTAACATTAGAGGTGACTACCATTTAAACACTCAGAAAATATTTAGATATCTTGTATGGTAAGGCAAAAATGATTCGCGTCTCAAACACAGAAAGCCAAGAGTAAACTGCACGTGAGAGATGGCCACAATTCTGCTTATGCTCCCCTGCTTCAGAAGGTCTTGTCGCAAGCCGTCTGCGAAACTTGAGCAATTTATTATATCGTCGAATTATGTAGCAGGACTACATCTGCTCTTTCTACGCTATTTGCCTCAATCTTGAGCTAAGATTTATTTTCTCTGTACGCACATGACAACACCTACGAAAACTTCGATGATGTACATTACCCAGATTCATATGTGACAACTATTCTCTGTTTGAGAATCTTTTTCTAATAGCCAGTAGTAAATTCCTGTAAACAGCTTTGGGACTTGAGAGTTTATATACCTACGTATGAACATTTTCTGTAGGGTAGTTGAACATTTTTGAAAATTATAGAAGAAGTGGAAATAATATTGACACATGTAAACGAATGTGTATATCAAGAAAACTGATCGAGAACTGAATAAGAGAAGACTTTGCGTTTTTTTTCACATTATACCGGTATACCATCGGAAATATTGCTATCGCTTAAATGTTTCCCCGATATGTGAAGGATTCTCTATCGAAACCTGTTTGAGACAGGAAAGTACTTGCAACTTTTTTTTATACGTTCGGCCATCGGTGATAGAAACATGTCAAGCCCACGCAACAGCACACTGCACTGCACGGTCCACTTAAGCCAACAAACAAATATCCTCCAGACAAATATCTCTACTTCTGCTAAAAATGCTAGGATTATAAGTTAAACATCGAACTTTAAATCCTGAATCTGACCTCATTTACTGTACATAATTTTGAGCATCATTCAAAGATGCGTCGAATGCTTCTCTAGTCTATTTTGTTTTTACTTTTAGACAAATGATTTCGAAAAATATTTGACCATTTTCTATAATTTCTTTTATTTTCAAGTATTGTTTAGAAAGCACGAAATACAATATATTTAAATATCTTTAAGTGCTCTATTGTTATTACGAGTGCATCGATCAAGATAAAAGCGTAGAAGTTGACATTAGGACTTTAATTTTCCGTCGTCGTCAACAGACATATTGTTATTTACAACAGCTTACGAATCCTTTTACACGCATCAAAAAGATTTTTGCATCATCCCGTTTCCCAGAACTCCTGAAGATAGGCGTTGACTGTCTATATGGTATCACAGACACAGTCCCTTTGACTGTTCAGAGATGTCACAAAACCCGCCCGAAGATGTAAACAACCATGCATGAGGAGCGCCTATTAGACGGAGGGGTTCAAAAAATGGCTCTGAGCACTATGAGACTTAACATCTGAGGTCATCAGTCCCCTAGAACGTAGAACTACTTAAACCTAACTAACCTAAGGACATCACACACACCCATGCCCGATGCAGGATTCGAACCTGTGACCGTAGCGGTCGCGCTTTTCCAGACTGAAGCACCTGGGACTGCTCGGCCACAGCGGCCGGCCTGAAGGAGGTAGACGGCTCGTGTTGTCTGTAGTTCAACCATGCCTGGACGGTCAATACCGCGGTTCGATCACGTCCGCATTGTTACTTTGCGCCAGGAAGGGCTCTCAACAAGGGAAGTGTCCAGGCGTCTCGGAGTGAACCAAAGCGATGTTGTTCGGACATAGAGGAGATACAGAGAGACAGGAACTGTCGATGACATGCCTCCCTCAGACCGTCCAAGGGCTACTACTGCAGTGCGTAACGGCTACCTACGGATTTCGGCTCAGAGGAAGACTGACAGCAACGCCACCATGTTGAATAATGCTTTTCGTGCAGCCACAGGAGGTCGTGTTACGACTCAAACTGTTAGATAGACGTACGCCACTGGTGGTCATGGAAGGCACCGTAACGGCTGTACGATACGTGAATGCCATCCTCTGACCGATAGTGCAACGATATCGGCAGCATAATGGCGAGGCATTCGTCTTCATGGACGACAATTCGCGCCGCCACCTTGCACACCCTGTGAACAGCTTCGTTCAGGATAACGAGATCGCTCGACTGGAGTGGCCAGCATATCCCAGACATGAACTCTATCGAACATGCCTGGGATAGATTGAAAAGGGCGGTTTATGGACGACGTGACCCACCAATCACTCTAAGGGATCTACGCGGAATCGCCGTTGAGGAGTGGAACAATTTGAACCAACAATTCCTTGGTGAACTTATGGGTAGTATGCCACGACGAATACAGGCATGCATCAATGCAAGAGGATGTGCTACTGGATGTTAGAGGTATCGGTGTGTACAGCAATCTGGACCACCACCTGTGGAGGTCTCGCTGTATGGTTGTACAACATGCAATGTGTGGTTTTCATGAGCAATAAAAAGGGCGAAAATGATTTTTATGTTGATTTTTATTCCAATTTTCTGTACAGGTTCCGAAACTCTCGGAACCGAGGCGATGCAAAACTTTCGTTAATGTGTGTATTATCTGCACGCCACACGAAACGATGTTGAAACATTTGGCTGTGGTAAACACGGCAAGTCGTCGTCGGGAAAGTGTCAATATCCGTAAAAAGTTTTCTCACTACTCTTTCACGTAATTCCATGCTCCTGGACGGTACTTCCATTCTCGGTCTTTCTATGTTGCTGCAATAATTTCTACGCGTATGAGGCCTCATTTGTGGTCTGCCACGCTTGCGCTCCTCAGGTGATACTTGAGACATTTTGTAGTCGAGTTGGCATACGAAGTTCCCTGACCGCTAGCAGTGCTGTTGTTAGTTTTCAGCTATAAATCGCAAACGGCTGCAGGAGCAGCAATAGTCATCTATAGTGCTTGACAACACTCTGAACCGTTACCATAGAGACGTTTACAAAATCACTTTTCTAGCATCTCCTGTTCTCGAAATGCCCTGAGTTTAGTACATGGTTCGAGGAAAGCCATTTTGACAGTTAAATATCACACCACTACATCACATTTTAAGCGCGAAACAGCTAAGCCCTGAAGATATAAACTTTTTGGCACCTCATTTGCCTTCTTAGCGTCTTATGCTCTCAAAATATCCTAAATTAAGCATATGATTCGAAGGAAACCATTTTGACAGTTAAATATCAACTCAAAGAAACTTTTCACGTGAAAAATGGCTAGCCGGCCGAAGTGGCCGTGCGGTTAAAGACGCTGCAGTCTGGAACCTCAAGACCGCTACGGTCGCAGGTTCGAGTCCTGCCTCGGGCATGGATGTTTGTGATGTCCTTAGGTTAGTTAGATTTAACTAGTTCTAAGTTCTAGGGGACTAATGACCTCAGCAGTTGAGTCCCATAGTGCTCAGAGCCATTTGAACCATTTTTTTGAAAAATGGCTAGGGCTTGTAGAGATCATTTAATTTACATAGCTGATGAAATATTTGAATTCCCCCTCAAATCACGAATAAAGTTTTTCTTAATTGCCCAGACTTCTTTGAAGCAATCAAATCTATACTTCACGCTGGTTTATTTCATATCACATTCCCCCATTTCCAACTCTTCATTTGGCTATGAAAATTCGGATAAAATATTTTGTGTAATTTGTAGAGAGTCGTGTTATCGTTACAACCAAACATTTTACCAACACATTTAAACATTCATACAAAAATTTGGCAAATCGTTTTTAGCAAAAGAACCACTATGTTCGTCAATATTGCTGTCGTCAGATGCTTATTGCCGCATAACCATGGTTCTAGAGACATAATGGCACACGCGGTAATATTTTTTCGCAACGCGAAGGGCATACTGTCACAACTTTCGTCCGCAAAAACTTGGAGTTTCTCAAAGGCGGAGAAACATAATCGTTAGTAAAAAGCAGAATGTAATCTGGAGCTTCAGCAACAACACGCCGAGATTGTATCGCGGGCCAGCCTAGGCAGAAGGGGCGTCAGGCGCGGCTGCCTATCCTGCACCAGGCCAGAGACCGCAACTGACATAGACAGATCTGTCGTAAGCTATGCTTTCTCTTTACCTCCTGTGCCAGCTACCACTTTTCCTGTGAACATTGCGGGGGCAAGTAACTTGCGCCATACTTCCTATGGAACTCCTGTTCTTTTACTAAGTCTTTTGGCCATTGTACTCTTACATGTTCGAGTTAAACAATGTGGTAGCCTTCAGTACATCTTCCGTTTGCGTATCAACTGTTCTCGTAGTGTTTCATTCCTTCATACATTTTATGGTCCTTCCATTACAATTAGACCACTCAAGATCTGTTTTACATTGATTCTATTCATTTTTAACATTCGCTACCGTATCCTACTCTCCACTGCTCTTGCCGTCTTGGACTATCTTTTCCTCATTTCAGTATGTTTCTCGTTGATTTGTTCACCCACGTGCCTTCATTATCATCATTTCTGTCACATGAACTAGCTGAAGCAGCTTCTAAGATCCGCACGTCACATATTCTCATTCATATAGTACACAGTTTTTCCTCTCCCGTATTCAAATTCCAGAAATGTCTGTTGTAATTGTAAATGGTTATCTGACATTAGAAGACTTTCTTTCCAGAGAAAGCAGTAAGCACGTACCTTCTCACATTTCAGTGTTTCCCTGCATAGGATTTCTTTTATTGTTGTATCTTTGATATACTTCATTCTCTTCACTACTTTTTTCAGTGCCTCTGTTTAGCACTTTTACGCGATTCGTTGTTTACTGTTGCTTGTTTTTAAGTGTTCATCATCTTTTTATACGAGTTTTTTGTTATCTGCTATTGACGGCTTGTTTTGAGAAGTTCTGCTTCAGCGATTATAGCTAATGTACAAACATTCCTTTTGTGACTTTGCAAGTTCAGATACCAGTCAACTGTTCTGATTCATTCCTTACGTACGTGAAGGCTTTGTAGCTTATAATCAAATGAGAGAAAATTGAAGATGTTAATACACTAAACGTAGTATGGTCTTTTCAGTCTGTGTCTACTTTGATCTGATATCCATATCTGCATTTAGTTCTCTGTATCTGTCACTTACTTCGTACTTTACACTGAATATATAGTTAATGTTTTAATTTCAACGAATTTTCCTGCGGGACTTACCACTAAACGATAACTTCCGCTAACGCGTATGCCACAAAAAGATAATTTTTGATATACGAACATTTGATATTTATATGGTCCAGGAAACGCGTATTGAAATTTGTGTTCCCTTCATGGCGTAGGAACGCAATTCTGTTTGAGATGAAACGTGTAATTATTGATAAGCAACAAATGAAAAAAAATGGGTCAAATGGCTCTGAGCACTATGGGACTTAACATCTAAGGTCATCACTCCCCTAGAACTTAGAACTACTTAAACCTAACTAACCTAAGGACATCACACACATCCATGCCCGAGGCAGGATTCGAACCTGCGACCGTAGCGGTCGCGCGGTTCCAGACTGAAGAGCCTAGAACCGCTCGACCACAACGGCCGGCGCAACAAATGACATCGTAGTTTCTTCCTGTACTTTTCGTCTTCAACAAAAACCACATTTAGTCATACTCTCTGATTCTATGCTAAACAACTTTAAATTGGACACACAGCATTAGATTTGACACTAGATGAGGGATAAAGATTGCTAGAAGCGCATTACCTGAATTACAGAGTATTCAACAACAAAATTTACTTACATATGTCTCCTCGAAATACATGGTAACCTCAATTATTAAATCGATAGGTATCTCCCTTTTGTTTTCATACACTTGCTCTTCTTATTAGAAAGAGAAAAAGGTTGTCCTTGGCACACTGTATGAAGTACTTTAATTCTCCAGTACGCCGACAATTCCGTCACGTCTCGTCAAAATATGTGCTTCATTCAACAAGACATTAGAATCATACTGCATTGAAGACCTTTACAATGGTTTCAGTGAATATTCTCATGAAATGTTAGTTTCGGAGCTGCTGTGCACACAGTTTAGCAGTTTAGCTTTTAAGAAACAGTTGCCCTCGATCCAGTAATTTGGTGCTATTGAGCGAGACAACATGCTGTTGTAAACAAGCAGATTGCGCTCCTAGAAGGGAGATGCGGGTTAAGAAGTTGTTACTCCGTCACATGACACTGTCGTCCTCAAAGCTGAGCACTATTAACAAACCATATTCTGTTCATACACGCGAGGCCTAGATGGCCACACTGTTCACGTTGCCTTACATCCTAATGTTTAGCTTCTACTAGAACGGCCTCACGTTCTTTTGTGATCTCTCAGTCTAGATCTTTAGTAATGAACATTTTTTGTAAATACATTGCATCTCAGAGACCTATTACAAATTAACTCGTAAACGTGATAATAACAGTGACAACTGGAAGTTGTAATTAGGGTAGTTTTTTAATAGCTTTAGAGTTGTCGCTGCATTTCGCTATCTGAAAATGTTTGAGTCTCATCAGGCTATTGAGAGTGGCTGATCTGATGAGCGGATGTGACTTTCTATGCTTAGTACCAGGGCTGTAATATAGAAACTAACTTTCCTCTTTTGTCCTTTGTTACAGATGTTAATCAGCGGCATTGCGCCTCTTTTCATCAACGAGAGCGTAAGTAGAAAAAATATGTATAAATGATTGCTAACATCTACCGCGCCCTTCTTGTAATATACTGCTTAAACACAGATTAGGCGTTGTAGTATGATGTGGAGAAACGTTTCTTTTATTTTTACGTTTCTAGGCGACATTGTATGCCTCACTTACGGGTTTGCAGATGAAATCTGGCATTGTTGGTAGCTTCATTAAGTAATTAAGGGCTTAAATTCGTGGAGCCATAACAGACCTTGTAAGTTGCATTTCAACTGGGACGGCTTTGCATCTTTTGATTAATGAATACTCTTATCTTTCCCAGATTTTGCAAGGCTTTTTTCCTACACTACAGCGTGTATTCACATACGGCCACTCAGTAACAACAATAAATAATTTCAAGAGCTGGTGACGACCATTTCGAGTAGAACTTTCGTAGAAGCACAGGTCCAAATTACAACAGGTATTTTATAAAGTCCTATGTGATCGAATTTGAACCCTATATTACTTTTGTGACGGAGGAACAGCAAATCAACAGCTAACTGCTGATAAGTTATTTAGTACTTGTTAACTGATTCAGCTTCTTTAATAGCTTATACACATTCAACAACATGGCTAACTCACATACTCTGTTAGAGGCAGATATATGGCTATTGTGCATACGTATCGTCAACAGTGACACCTTGCAGTGTTGATTTGCGGGAGTAGACTTCATGCTAATTTTACCAAGCCTATGATTAAAGGAGGTCATTTTTCAACAGACGCTGTACCACAAGAACTGCTCACCACCATGTTGACGTCCTTAGCGATCACACGTCCTATTATGAACCGTGTCTCGCCTTTTTTAATGACCTGGGGACCAACATGAGCCGCGGTGACTTCAATGTAATTGTTGTCTTTGAATAAAAGAGTCATTTCTGTTCTTGTCATTGTATAATTCTTTCAGTTACCATCTGCACTACACTGTAGAAGTTGTTTCTACGTATGGTTGGTTGGTTGGTTTGGGGGAAGAGACCAAACAGCGAGGTCATCGGTCTCATCGGATTGGGGAAGGACGGAGAAGGAAGTCGGCCGTGCCCTTTCAAAGGAACCATCCCGGCATTTGCCAGGAGTGATTTATGGAAATCACGGAAAACCTAAATCAGGATGGCCGGACGCGGGATTGAACCGTCGTCCTCCCGAATGCGAGTCCAGTGTGCTAGCCACTGCGCCACCTCGCTCGGTTTTCTACGTATGGTTCTCGTTTCATCAAACTGTGTTACTTGGCAGTGACACATCATATGAAAGTTACTTTCGTCCATAGTTTTTGCACACCAGTGCATCTGGTGATGCAGAAAGGGCGCGCTTAGGATTTTCCAGGACGAATGGTCAATAGTCAGAGACTTGACAGGAACGACCATTCGATGCAAAAGAACTAGTAAACATGGACTGTAAAATTCGTCACTCAAAAGCTATGAGCACTTCTTCTTCTCGGATACGGTGAAACAAATTTCTGCTGCTGCAAACTCTTTACTTTTCATGTTTAGGTGGGAGGTAGTATGAACCAAACAAGGGAAAACAGTAAACATGGGCTCTAAAGCGCATGACTTAAGAGCTATGAGCACTTGCTGAGCAAAAGAGATGTGTTTCACAGTAATGAAGATGAACAAGTAGTCATAGCTCCTAAGGTATGCCTTTCAGAACCAATGGTTACTGTACTTTTTGACTGTTTTTGTCCATACTACCACCTCTCAAAATATGGAAAGCAAAGCTCTTGCAGTAGCAGAGATTTGTTTCACAGTATCGAAGATAAAGAAGTTCTCATGGGCATAGATACACATTTTAGAACCCATGTTTACTACACCATGTTGCTTCGAATTATCGTTATGTCATATCCTTCAATATTGACCATTCTTCCTGTGGAGTCCTGTGTAGACACTATACAACATTTTGGATTTTAACGACATGCTGAATAAAACATAATAGCAGATTTAGTCCTCTTAAACTACGGCCCTGAACTTTGCAGGTCTCTTCCTAGTAGGTCAAAAATTATCGCTGTAATATGGACTTCTGTGCTGCACTCCGTCTGTTAGTTAGGAAAATATGCGTCACAGATTCCAGAATTCAAAGGTATCAGAGTTACAGATAGTAAAAATGTGATACTCTGTTACGAAAAAACGGAAGAATGTTAAGGTTTAATTTGGATTTGGGAAAGTTGGACGAGGAAATAAGCTTTGTCCTCTTTAAAAAAATCATCCCGTCATTTGCGTCCTGTAATTTAGGAAAATTACGAATATCCTAAATTAGAATGGTCTGACGGGATTTAAACCGCCGCCCTCCTGTATACGAGTCCAGTGCCTTAGTTACTGTACCACCTCGCTCGATAATCTGTTACGAAAGGCACGATACGCTGAAGGAAGTCTGTGCATTCAGCGTAGCTATAACTTTGATATTTTCAACGAATTTGGTCATTTCGTGGAGTATTTTTAGGGAGCGAATTAAGAAAAATAGGTGGATATTAGGAGTCATCGAAACACAAACCGCCAACGCGAAGTTAACAGACCTTGATAAATTTTAAAATAATTCCGTGATCAAGACACCTTCGTAAGATTCTCACACAGAAGTGGCGCTTTCGATCAGTTTGTTTGCTGTGCTTACTGAAAGGCACTGTTGGCGTCAGCGATAACTTTACATTAAAAATTTTAATTATTGGCGATATTTGAGTGTAGGACGTGTTGTATTCATATCCTGTACAATAATCTTCGCTCTCACTGGAAAAAAAATTACGTGTAAAGCGACTGAACCTTTACAAAGGTAGCCGGCAAGTGATAGGAATTGAAAGCTAAATAAATCATTCTTAGGGTTGATGAGAAAAAAGACGCGAAGCTTTGTGGCGCATCCAGGTCTTTTGCTGGCAGGTGTATAACGGTGGACATGCAGACGAGTGCCCGGCGGAGACGGGCGGACGGCGTATCTCGGCAGCGGCGTGTTATCGCTCACAAACATTTGCAGACGTCGTGTGAGGGCAGCGTATCTGTCGAATTAACTGCGACATTGTGACAGTGTCGGCACGGTCACTTCGGGAGAGACGGTGATAAGGAGCGGCGCCGGTGACTAAGTCGCGGAAGTGCGCGGACTATCTTATCTCGCGGAAGCTGCAGCCGCGGCTCGGCTGGACGCTGGGCATCCCACGCGCGCCCGCCGCCCGCCGCCCACTGTCTGCTACCTGCTGGTCGCCTGCGTGCTGTCTGTGTACACTCACAGCTCTCGAGTTGTTACACACATAGAACAACAAGAAAAGTGGCAACACCATCATTTGCTTTAAACCAAATAAGTAGCAAATCATCTGGGCTTAAACGGAACGAATACGAGTACGAGTACGCAAAACACAACTGACGCATTTGCCGTGCCAGAAAAATTGCAAGCAGCTTCTCAAAGCATTTGTGTCTTGGAAGCGACACATTTTCGCAACGACGGATGACTTGGCGGAGACCTTGGTGGTAGAAGTTTGCGTTTTGCTGCCCTAGAACCGTTTCGGCGCGAAAGTCGCCTCTTATTCATTCTGGAAATGCCTGCCATGCAGTTGTTCCTATAGCAGAGGAAAGATGCAGATGCTCGTGAATGACATGTCAGGAGGATAAAGAGCGTACCGCAAAATTTGATACCCCAAAGAAACAGCATGTGTCACCGCGTCCTGTGCAGGATGAACTGTGACGTTGTCGTCGAACAGAAGCACCCCCGTAGACAGCTTCGTCTTGACACCGTCCGGTTGTCAAGATATTTCGCTAGTATGCTTCTATGACGGTTTACTCCGCTACGAGCATAATTTGTTCGCATCTCACAATGGCAGTATCCTCCTCCCCCGTCCCCTCCTCAAAAATAACCCCAGCACCATCTTATCCGGTGATAGGTCGTGGTCTTTTTCGGTGGTAATTAATTCACATATTTCCACGGATTGCTTTGCTCCTTTTTCTCGGGGTCATAGTGATGCACCGAGCACTTGTTCGTTATGATAGGCAGTTCAAGAAATCTTGCAGACGGTGATGCAGCAGTAGCAGAACCCAGCGGGCAGCGACCATTGTCATGTTCCAAATATTGTGCAAGATGTTGAAAACTGATTTTCACTTTTTCCACTATCGTCTGTTTCAGCTGTTCGCAATCTGGGGCTAATTACGCCCTGAAGAATAATAAGAAATTTTCTGAGGGGTAAAAACAAAAGGGTTCATGTATGTTTCTGTCACGAAACCTGATTATTTTTAAAAGATTATTACTGCTGTCATTCTTTCATAAGAATGTAATACTGACAACGTAGGCTACCAATGAGTACATTGTTTTTCAAATACTAGCATTAATGAGTGGTGAACGTTACATGTCGTGATGCGAATGTATGAACATCTACTTAACGCAGTCCTCTCGTTACATGCATATTTTGTACCATGCATCTACGACAGTAAAGCTGAGAGATATATATCAGATATGCTTAAACATAACTTTAGAAAGCCTTCTGCTCCATTATTTACTTCACAACAACAAACGAACAGATTTACAGGACAACACAATTGTATCTCTGTAATGTCTGCTACACTTTGTAGAGCCTCTACATTTTTATTATTACTGTTTTTAGTGGCAACTGTCATACGCAAAGCACTGGAAGCTTTAACATGCAGTTTCTGCAATTTTAGACAGAAATAGAATTGTTCCACGATGTGTGGCTCATCTTCGTCAATATCATCAGCAGCAAGTGGGCCTGTATGCCGTCCACTTCTGAATAAAAGCTCTCTCCAGCTTCCATTAGGTTGTCGTCTCAGTCGCCTTTTATCTCACGTAATCCAGCAAAGTACTTCCTTGCCCATCATGATCATGTCTTCCACTCCAACGTGGTTCTCAGTTCCTTTGTTTGCATTCTTGTGCCTCCTAGTCATTCCAACTACCATCACTCGTTTGTTACTCCTCAGTTTTGCAACGATTTCCAATTTAAAATCCCATGTCTCATTGCCACAAGTAAAACTGTTAATACTCACTGATTGTAAATGTTATTTTCGACAAGAAGGATCCATAGTTTCTCTACTGAAAGCGCTCCAGTTTATTATTAATATTTGGTTGTCTCTTTCGCCGTTCATCCAAATGATGTTTGTAAATGCTGTAAGTTCAGAAACCACTCAACTGATTCTATGACTTCATTGTTAGTTTTTAGCATTAGCTTTTCAGTGCGCTCACTACACATCTTTTTAGTTTGATTAGAATGAGTTTCCAGCTTTACTTTCCTCAATTCGTCGTCGCAACTTATCACGCTGCAAGCAAATAGTAAAATATCATCAGCCATGCAAAGCTGATTAACATATGTTGTGTCAACATGTATTCCTTCTTCGGTTTTCCACTTATGTAGGTGCTGGGAATAGTTTTTAAGACATGAAAGTTGTAGCATTAACTTATATACTCTTCATTATATTCTTCTTCTTTTTAGCGTGTCCTTCCGCTTCGGACGTTGGCGATCATCATGGTTATTCTGTCTTCATCAGTTGCTATGCGAAATAGTTCTTCAAAGCTAATATTAAACCAAGATGTCAGAATGTCGAGCCAGGAAATTCTTCTTCGTCCCGGAGGTCTCTTTCCCTCGATTTTTCCTTGCAGGATACGTTGTAGCATCTCATTTTTTTTTTTTTTTTTTTTGATTCCTCATTAAGTGGCCAAGGTATTGTAGTTTGCGACACTTGATGATGGTGATCAACTCTGGGCCCTTGCTAACTCGACGTAGAACCTCGAAGTTTGTCGTTTTTTGAGTCCATAATAATCTCAACATTCTTCTGTATAGCCAGAGTTCAAAGCTTGGAGTCTGGCAGTGGTTGCCTTTGTAAGGGTCCATGTTTCCACAACATACAAGAGAACTGAGAACACATAGCACCGGAGGAGCCGCATTTTTGTGTTCGAGGTGAGATCGTGACTCTTGAAGGCTGAGCTCATCGAGTTGAAACACTCCTCGCCTTTCCGGTGTGACACTTTATCTCCTGCGAGTTGTCTCGCGCTTCGTTAATGATGGTGCCCAGATACAGCTACTGTGAAATTCGCTCTATGCTCGTGCCATTGAAGTACAGATTCACACCTGGAATGTTCTTCCTGCTGATGTTCTTAATTTTTGTTTTGTTTGTGTTGATGTCCAAGCCGTATTAGTTGCTTATCTCAGGAACTTTGTTTATCAGCATCTGCAGCCCTTTCATTATATCCGCAAATATCACGGTGTTATCTGCATAACGAAAGTTGTTGAAAGTGACCCCATTCACTGAGATTCCTTCTTCCACGTCAAGTAAGGCTTCTTTGAATATATGTTCTGAATACAGGTTAAAGAGTACTGGTGATATTATACGGCCCTGCCTGACGCCACGTCGTATTCTCACTTGTTCTGATTGGTCTTGATCTATTCTCATGACTGCAGATTGGTTCCAGTATAAATTGGGTATTATTCTTAGATCTTTTCCATCAATTCCTGTTTCCTTTAGTACTTCATTATATTAGCATAGGTAAAATCAGCGCTAATCTAACATATTTTCTTGAAATTGAATGAAACGTTTTCTCAAAATGTATGAATCTCAGACAAAATGGTAATTTACATTCATTGCTCCGTTATATAATCTCACTCACGTCTTCCAAATGGCCCACTTCTTCATATTCATTCTGAAAGACAGCCTGTTCCTTACCTTGATTAAAATAATTTTTTCTCTGTGTGGTTACTCAAAATTTTAGTAATTACTTTGTGCCTTTCGAATAAGAGGTTTGCGAAGTGGAACAATTACAACATTGATGAACTGTCATGTTCCTCTGTACTTCTATTACTTTCAGTTGTTCGTGTCTCATATATCTTTAGAGTTCTTATATCTACTGCCAAAAATAATTGTCTTCAATGACGTACATGTTTTTTGACAACGCATTAGCATTCAAATAAAATTCAGTATGGTGGTATAGAAAACACTCGAGGAAGACAGATGAAACGATCTAAATGTAACCTTACAGCTTCCAGAGGAGGCTACTAATAAATCTTCACTTGTACAAACATTCAAGACAAAAGAAATGAGTTCCAATAAGAGCTGCTTACCACCTTATGTGTGGCTCATGCAGCACAGGATGTCCTTATCACAAACAAAGAATAAATCCAGTGTAAAACATCGTTAACACACACCATAGGTACAGAGTACATATGAATAAACGTGGCAACGTTGTCAGCTGATGGCCAAAGTACCAAATATCAAGCTAATCAAAAAAATAAGAAAACTACCCAAGGTCCTACTATTATTTATTCAATTTTTATACATTAAAAATTCTCTCCGTTATTGCTTGATTAGTAGTCTAACAAAATTCATTTATCCCGTCCTTCCCAGCCAGCGCGCCCTTGATTCAGCGTCATACATACTTCCTCTTGCGTCGTTCGCCCTGCCTCCAGATTGTTATAAACATTCTCTGCTGGTACACATTTGAAATACTTTAAAACATCTTATTCATTTATTATGAATGCGAATCTATATGTTCACATCATAGGCCCTGCTAACTTTATTTTTAGACAGACAATTCTTAACATAAATAGATCTCTCACGCTTAAAGACGTGTCCGTCATCTTAATTATTTTGTTTATATACAAGCTTTAGTTTATCTGTTTGATGTTAAATAGTGCTTCTATTCCTGTAAATTGAAATTAAGGCGAATTTTTGCTCTCCAGGTCAGCTAAGGCACATTTTATGGCTCCAGTACTGTAGATCTTTAATTCTCCGCAATATTCAGCCCTTCAAACTAGTTCCCAACGACGTAGTTCTCTTAGTAGTTACTATTCGTTGTTTGCCATCATGGCAATGCCATCTGTAAAAGAAACTGTTTGGAAGCTATTTATCATTATCTCGTTTCTGTCGTTTTTGGGAATTCCTTCTTGCATGCTACTGCGTACTACTATTTTTGCAAGTTTAATAATAGTATACAGAATTCACAGTTGTATCTACGTGTCTTATAAAATTTTATTCTAAATCATCTCACGGAGAAGCGAGCATTTTGCTTTTTATTAATATGAACAAATTTTCTGTTTCTCCTACTTCAGAAGCTATGTACTGAGTACTTATTTCTCAATGCGTGCAATCAAATCTTTTCAGTATTTCTGGATAGTAATACAGTTTTTCTGTTGAATCATTGCTCCGTCTCACGTCTCTTAATTTTCTCTTCCACATGTGAGATCCGTCAATTATGAAATTTACGCTGTCACTCGTGCAGTGCACAATGAACCTCGACGCCCTTCTTCAACGGTGTATTCTATGGAGCACACAGTTTTCATAAAAATGTTTTTCACGACATTTCCCAGAGTACTGTGATGAGTTGTTATGCAGTTGTGATGAAAATATCTCGCACTGTTGGTTGCTTGATTTTTACACCATCTAAACGCAAACGAGGTGGCGCAGCGATTGTAGTTATGGCACTTCTGCACTGCCATCCGAGAATAGTGGGGTTCAGATGCCTGTGCGGCCATCCAAGTGTGCTGAGGTGTGTCGGCAAAAGGAGACAGCCAAGTTCCCGCCCCATTCGGACTCCAACTGCATTTGTAACTGCCTCGTTTTAGACGAACCGAAGCCTTACATTTTCTTTGTGAACAATGTGTCTTCGCATCGCTTTTCTTTCGCTCTAGAGTATATATTCACCATTATTTCATAATTTCTTCTTATCTGTCATATGCTTATCTCACTTTAGCTTTTGTTTCTTTTAAACACTTTGCACCCGAAATATTTCTGAACACATGTTTTAATATATGTATTTATATTTAGCATGTCGTAATCTCCTTTTTCTGTCCTTAAACTGTTGTTTATGTATTTTCCGTCTACAATTTGCTGTCTTGTCTCGTAACATATTTTGACCCATCTTCGCAAAAAAAAGTTCTATTTTGTTTCTCAGGCCTTGTATGATAAGCTTTCTCGACATTCCCAAAGTGAATTTCCCGCACATTTTTTACTTCATGTTTGCAAATCTACTCTTTGCTTTTCTTGTCGACCTCCTTGAGATGTTGCTATTATGTCAGCATTAGATTTATATGCCCCATCGCCTCATTAGTAACAGCTTAAGCTTCGAATATTTTTACCTTAATTCCAAAGTTATTCCTTATCAACTGGTAATCTGCTCAGCGGTGTACATATCCACTGAAATATATCATTCAGCTGCGGAACGATGCTGACTATGTCAATTAGTTTAAGTGTTTTAAATTCCAACGCGTCTCGTTTCTCGCTCGTACTCGTTTCCAAATTGTAAAGACAGTTATCTTTATTTTATTTGTACACACTGCACATGCTCCACCTGCATCAGGTAAAATACCGGAAGCAAAAATTTTCCCAGCACAGGTCGCAAAAAAGCATCACACAGGACGATGATTTTTGCCGGAACACATTTCTTCGAACTACGATGGCAATGAAGCGGCTGTATGTCGTTTCAGACGATGGTTCTAGAGGTTAAGCGCAGGCACTGTGTGTAAGTTCTGAAACTTACCGGCAGATTAAAGATGTCTGCTGGACAGGACTCGAATAATATGCTTGAATTCCGCGGGCAATGCCGTCACTGATTGAGCGCGCTCTCGTAACTTCCGCCAGTACACACCTCCTACTCTTCAAACTTTACGGAAGTTCTCTGCTACATCCCTCTGTATACCTACACAGCTCTACTGATCTACTGGCAGCAAAGACGTTGTCGTGTCAAGGAACTCCGGGCTATTGTCGGCGCTGCTGTATTGTCTCGCAATGCAGCCAGCCGTATATCTGCCGTGTCGGTATTCGAACTTCTCGTCGACTTCAGCACTGTGGAGACTATACGGAAGTAGCTGCTTCCCGTCGCCTGCGGCGGGATAACGTTTCGATATTCCAACTTCTCGTCGACTTCAGCACTTCGGAGAGCACTCAGAAATAGCTGCTTCCCATCCACTGCGGTGAGGTAACATTTCTGATGACATCGCTAGCGCCTACCGAGTTCCTGAGAAAAATGCGTGGGACGTGCATGGCGGACGCCAGCTCGCTCATGCGCGCTTCTGCTGACGGAGCCGCCGCGTCTGCGTTCGCACACAGCTCGGCATCTCGGCCTGTCACAGGCCGCTGAGGGAGCCCGTTCCGGAGTTTGTCAGCCGTTCTCTGTAGCACGTGTCTCGTGACCACGGAACGTGTCTGTGCGCGTGCCAGATTACCAATTTTAGGTATGTTTCGTTTTGGGCTGAATGAGAGTTGAAAATTGTTTGTGAGCAGCATACAGTTTTGATATCCGAGACTGTGTGCATTCGTCTTCACGAAAATTCAAAACCACTTTGTTGTAGTAGACACGGTCCTGTTAGAGGTGGCTTAAAGTAACCTCCGAACCCCAGACATGTGCTTCCTCAGTCTGAAATAAACTAGTTTGGTAAATGACAGGTTGCCCTTCCACCCTTACAGCTCATCCTAGCGCTCGCCAAATTATTTCCCTCACCGGCCCGTGCTCTGTGGCATAGGGACATGATTGCAGAAGTGTTTTATAATCTGCCTGTCTGTTCACGCTCTCGCCGGCCGGAGTGGCCGTGCGGTTCTGGGCGCTGCAGTCTGGAGCCGAGCGACCGCTACGGTCGCAGGTTCGAATCCTGCCTCGGGCATGGATGTGTGTGATGTCCTTAGGTTAGTTGGGTTTAATTAGTTCTAAGTTCTAGGCGACTGATGACCTCAGAAGTTAAGTCGCATAGTGCTCAGAACCATTTGAACCATTTGTTCACGCTCTCGACTCTGAACGGTCTAGATGAGACTACCCACAATAGGGCCCCAATGCTAAAATCTTAGTACTCGCGCAACGATTTATTATACTGAAGTATCAATACTTCGCTACACGAAATCTTAAGTTCAGGTTCTCTCTGACTTTTTGCAAATTTCATAGAGTAAATATTCTCCTCGTAATTATTCTTTTCCATATTAAAGTACAGGATGTTTGAAAAACACCTTCACAACCTCTAAGGACAGCTTCCTTACATGAAAACAAGAAAAAAACTCTATAGTAATCATGTGCATTATAATTCATACCGTAATAGCTGTGAGCACTTGTTCACCTTCGATACTGTTTAATACATTTCTTCTAATGCAAGCTCTTTAGTTTCCATATTTTGAGAGAAGTATGGAGCAAAACAGGGAGAAAATTTCCAGTAAACATGGGCTCTAAAACACATGCCTTAAGAGCTATGAGCACTTATTCATCTTCGCAACTATAAAACATATCTCCTGGATTTAACAAATGATCATAGCTCTTAATGTAAGAATTTTAGAGCCATGATTTCTGTACATTTTTTCCTTGTTTTGTCCATTCTACCTTTTTCCAAAATATGGAAGGCAAGGAGTTTGCAGTAGAAGAGATGTTTTTCACAATATTGAAGACAAAAAAGCGTTCAATAAGGTGCCCACGTTGATGCGAATTTAAACTGGAAAAAGCGTATTTTGGAACTCCTAAAACAACTTAGTTCAGCCATATCATTGCAAATCTTAGGGATAGAAAAATCAGTAAGTTGACATATTTTGCATATTTTCGTTTAATAACGTATTATGATAAAATGTTCTGGGATAACTCATCTTTAAGAAAAAAAATCTTTGTAGCTCGAAAGCGTGCGGTAAGAATGATATGTAGTGCTCACCCATGATCATGTTGTAGACATCTGTTTAACGAGTTGGGTATTCTGACTGCTGCCGCACAGTATATTTATTCCTTCATGAAGTCTGTTGTAAATAATCCACAGTAGTTCAAAAGTATCTTTAGTACAAGAAGGGGTGCACAATTCTCCAAATTAAATTTTTGATCACTTACCCAGTGCTATAAAATGTCTGACAGACATCAAAGTAAAATTTGAAAACAAACAGGAAAAGTTTCTCCTTGACAACTACTCGTATTGCGTTAGAGCAGCTTCTATTACTGAATGTGTAAAAGTTACTGGGTAACAGTAATTAACTTACATCTGTATATTAACTTATAAATGTTCAGCACGTATCCATATTTACGAATCAATGCAATGCGAATGTAAAAAACTCCAACATTATTACGATTTATCGTGCAGATGGTCCGTGGAACATGAAACTAACTAACTAACACCAAAAATATGATTTTAGATTCCATATTTACTAGACTTTTTTTCTTATCTGGTGAAAGGAACCTGTCTTCAAAATTTGTAAAAGTATGTTTGAAGCACCCTGTATAGTTATTCACCAAATTAAATTTCAATTCAGTAAGCACACTGCAATACTTTGCATAAAACATCTTCTAGCTGCCAATGAGAAAGAAGAAAACTGCTGTACCGGAGTCCACGTATATTTTTCAAGCCGGCCGGGGTGACCGAGCGTTTATAGGCTCTACAGTATGGAACCGCGCGACCGCTACGGTCGCAGGTTCGAATCCTGCCTCGGCATGGATGTGTGTGATGTGCTTAGGTTGGTTAGGTTAAAGTAGTTCTAAGTTCTAGGGGACTGATGTCCTTAGAAGTTAAGTCCCATAGTGCTCAGAGCCAGTTGAACTATTTTTTAAAATATATTTTACATGCATTGTGCCTTCCGTTTTCCCTATCGGTTCTTTTAAATACTGAAACAGTAATTCAAGATTCAGTGTAATGAAAGCCCTGGCACGGCGGAAGGGAATTGTATTACGTCAGTGAGCTATGATAGCGCATTTTCATCCGGAAAGGAAATTCCTTGAAGAGCAGAAAATGAGAAAATCTTAGGGTGCAAGATAAGGTGAATAAGATGCGTGAGGAATGATTTCCCAATCCAATTCCTCTATAGTGATTTTTGTCAGCCTAGCAGAATGCGGGTGGGCGTTATCCTGGAGTAGCATCACATCAATCAGCCTTCGTGGACGTTATTCTCAGATTGCGTCTGCAAGATGTCTCAGTTGTTAACAGTAAATGTCTGCAGTGATGGTTACACACCGAGGAAGCAATTCGTAATACACTACACCGTCAATGTTCCACCAGATGCATAAAATTATCTTTTGTGGATGCGCTCAGATCATTGTACGGGTAGTTGCTGCTTTGTCTGGGCTCAATCAGTCCTGTCTTTTCCTTATGTTAGCATAAAGACGTCATTTCTCATCACCAGTAACTATACAGGGTAGGAATGATCGATGTTGTTCACGAGCCAATTGATGACGAGCAAGCAGGTTCAAATGGCTCTGAGCACTATGGGACTTAACTTCTGTGGTCATCAGTCCCCTAGAACTTAGAACTACTTAAACCTAACTAACCTAAGGACATCACACACATCCATGCCCGAGGCAGGATTCGAACCTGCGACCGGAGCAGTCCCGCGGTTCCGGACTGCGTGCCTAGAACCACTAGACCACCGCGGCCGGCCGAGTAAGCAGATTTGCACACGTGCCCACCCGCTGATTTTTGATTTTGGCTTAATGTATGCGATACTCATATACCCGATTTTTTAACGTTCCCCATTGCATGCAGATGTCGCACGATGGTGGAATGATCGCAGTTCATCACATTTGCCAGTTCTCGAGCACACTGACGCGGATCATTGTGGGTTAATGCATGTAAACGATGTTCATCAAACCCTGAAGGTCTTCCTGAAGGTGGATAGTTACTAATGTCAAAACGATCCTCCTTAAAACGAGGAAACCATTTTCTTTCCGTGCTGTCTCTATTGGCAGTATCCCTACAGCCGCACGGCTCAAATGTTTCTGGCTGTCTCCGCTGTTACATCCCTCTGCTGAACTCAAACGGAAGAATATGTCAGAAACTCTCCGATTTCTTCACTTGGCACTCCACCCGCAGCTCTACTCGCTATCTGCAAATGACAGAATGACAATGTGTAAACTAAAATAGCTACGGTGAACTACAAATAATGAAAATCGATTAATAAACCCATAGTAACCGCAATACTAACATGCACAACACAACCGCTACAAACTTATCAACTATTTAATAGTTCTGCTGATTTTACTTACGTTTGATAGCAATGTCTAGTTCGGTACTACGCGTTTTGGCAACAAGCTGCTTTCACGAAGTGCCCACGAATTTATAAATTATATTGTAGGGCTGCATTTCCCATAGGTGCCATGTTGTCGTTGGTACTGTTGATGCATATGCAAGTGAAGCGATTTTGTCTCTTTTCAAATGCTTCTATGAGCCGGGTACACTAGCTTCCCACGAGGTATTTAACCCACAGTGTATGTGGAGTTTGTACGTAGGGACTTCCAAAAGTATGTTACACTTATCGCCCCACGCTAAGATCATTGTGCAACAAGAGTGGTGCATTTCTTACAGACACACTTCTGCAACGGTACGGTTAACAGGTACCTCACAGCGTTCGATTGAAATGGCGCGGCAACTGGGAACATACTCCGCAGTTCAAGTAATTAGCGTGACAACACTGTTCTTGTGGGCAAACTATCTCAATTACACACAGATTCGCCGTGAAATTCTCGCCGATCTGCGATTCCCATCTCTTCGGAAAGTGAAAGAACATCTGGGGAGGGGGGGGGGGGGGGGGGGGAGATATTCCTACGATGAGGTAGTTCTCTTATATTTTGGGAGTGTTTTTCGTGCTGTGACTTGGGCCCACTCATTCTGTCTACCGTGAAGATGAACCGGGATGTTTATTTCAACATTCCTGTTAACCAGCTGCTATTTTTCTACATCTTCATAATGAATATACTGGTGACACTCCCGTCTTGAGAGATGACGACTACACACGTTTGGCGAATGCTCGGGTACTGTGTCGCACTTCAACTGGCTCTCGAAATCAACCGCTCTCGATCCCATAGAAACGTTGGGGACTGTTTGAGACAGCGAGTGAAAATTAGCAATCAACATCGGCCGCAATGTGATAAGCTGTATCGGATCCAATTATTAATGAATACGCACAGGTGTATAGAGCATACCTGAAGAAATTTGTGCATTCTCTTTTCGTAGAATTGAGACCGTTACCGGGAAGAGAGACGGAATTACACGGTATTAGCGAGATATCTCCTGGGTATGATTAATTTTTTGTCTAGTATACATGTCTGTGTTCTTGTTCAATATCTTACCATTATTATCGTCTTTGTCTCAAGTATAAACATAACTCAGAAGTGCAGGTGAAACTATTGTTTTTGTTTAGTGTTCTACGAGCCAGAAACTGGAATGTATGCTCTCATCATGTGTAAGTAATAGATTGTTTCATTGAATATACACCACATAAAAGCACAATTTATTTGTACATCGTAATTCGTTGTAAATTTATCGACAGAACCAACAAAATTTCGTCTCCTAACCTCACTGGAGTACACATTAATGACAACAACGCGCAACTTGTTACAACCGTAGTCATGCAAAATAACATGTAATGAATTTATGCTAACGAAGGCAGCATGCTGCCGAAATGTGTCGTGCCACACGTGACTGAAGCAGCAAAGTGTTGTTTGTAAAATGAGCATCAGACATTAATGGAGTTCTGAGCGGCAACAGTGTGGTATTTTTGTCCCACAGTGATGACAGCTTACATGTTACACTCTACAATGGTAACCATAGTCTAACAGCTTGCTTCTTGAGTGCCGTGGCGGGCAAATACTAACTTCGACGATTTGCTGGTAAAGTGGATACTTATTCTCGTTGCAGTGTATAAAGCTCTCATGTAAGGTGCGAATCTGACCTTCATTTGGAGGGCTTATTTCAATAGTGGTACAAGTCCATTGCTTCCACCTTTCTGCCTATAATGCTTCTGAAGTTAATGATCCAAAGAAACAGAAAGAAAGGTTCATCGCTAGCAAGAAGCCACATGCTTGAATATTTCTGGTATCTCAACTGCAGATTTTTCAGTGCTCATTTAACTTTAGGACTCTGCATCTCAATATGAACAAAAATGGACTTGTACCACTATTGAAATAAGCCTTTCATTTATTCTGCCACCTTACAGTATGATCCACATAATATACTTTCTCGTATCGTATGTACTGAGGATAACCTGAATAGGGTCTCTGAGCCAGAAACTTCAGAGAGACAGAAGTAATGGCCCATCCGGCAGCCAATTCCTCCGGCCATATTTCAGCAGGTCATCGCCTTGAGAAAGATGGGGGTTCTTCGGAGACTTGTATATTCGTCAAATCCCTAATCAATCGTTTCTACAAAGTGATTATTCGAAAAATTGATCGTCATTGTACCTGGTCTGACAGCAGCACGTAGGGGCTTCACAACATATTAAATTGGTGAAGTCAGAGTACTAGTACTGTTCTTTAGCGTGCTGATTATCAGTTGTGTATTGTCACGCACCATCTCAGCAGTCGTGTCCCGCTTTATGTTGCAGTTTCACGAACACTACGATATTTCATTTCCTATATCGGTTTCAGAAATACGAATACGTCGTTACTATAAATGAAATAAGTTTCAAAAGATAATGTGGCACAATATCCAGAACAATGTACGACAATACAAGATAGTTCATAAAAGTAATGTGTTATAAACTAGTAGCTAACCCTATTCTGATACATGAAATCAATTCTTGGACTTTCAGTAAGAAAGACAAAAGAATACAGCCGACTGAAATGAAATTTTTGAGGGAAATTAAAGGATGTATCCTTAGAGATCAAATACCATACAATGTTATAAGAGAAGACAATTATACTATATAAATGAAAAAGAGCAAGGATGCACAAAATGGAAATAACATATCAACAAAAGGGGAAAGCCAGATTAGTTAAAGACGCAATCAATTATAAACCAGTATGAAAAAGATATGGACGAACGAGGAAGAAGTGCCTTCAATGAAGACGGAACAGGCTGTAAGCCTACTCCGCGAAGTGAAGAAGGAGAAGATGAAGAAGAAGAAGAAGAAGAAGAGCGCAATTTTAGGGCGATTGCCTCACAACACTTGTTGGATCAAAAATCAGCTGCAGCCTTTTTATAGAGTAATGCTGACCTTAGAAAAACTTTTAAAAACAAATAAAGACGGAGAATACGACAGAAAAGAGTAATATGTAGTGTTCTACGTGGACTGTACGGTTTTTCGGCAGCCTCATAAATGACACTTAAAGATGGGCCGTAAATGTATATTAGATTGGCAACAGCTTGTGCGAACGGATGCCATCAGTCGTGCAACCCATGGAGCCTTCCTCCATGAAATGGAGACATAATTTATGAAACAATAGTAATTAATTTCTTCCACGCACCTTATAGACTTACAAAATGTAAATGTAGGCTTTGTATGTACAGAATTCCTAGAGCATGACGGGGCAGACCGTTTCATTTTTATACGTCATCACATGCAGCTTTCAGGAGGCGGCTCATATCGCCCGTCGTGATCAGAGGCAGCAGAGTGTGTTGGGAATTTAAGCTGATGTCACATACCTCCGATCCAGTCGTGCCTGTATTTGCAGATGCATGTACATTCACTCGGTGAAAGATTTCTCAACTAAGAGGATTATCATAAAACAGTTTTCTTCACTACTTGGCAGTTTCTTCGTTACCGAAATATTCGCTGACAATAAAAAGCTATACATGTAGTACAGACAGATCAATAACAGTATCGGGGTTGCTGATAGAACCACTATTTACGTATTGGTTGCGATCCTTTCTACAGAACTGACAACGGAGGCTTTCATCTTCCTGCAGGATGGGAGACGGAAACTGCAAGGAAGTGATAAGATACTTGTGTCGTGTGACCATCCACACTGTAAATGTGTAAGCGTGCTATCTGCTTATTGCACACAATTCAAAGAGGTTTTAAGGAAAAGATGACGTTCTCAAAAAGATGCACAAAAACTCACCAGAACGACACACGGAAAGACAATCGGTCAAACTTATGAATCTCATCTAAGTGATACAAGGATGCTCAGGATTCGAACGTCAGCGAGACAAATTTTGTATGGCACTAATCAAAGGTGAAATACCACTACGCACGACAAATACGCTCAGCGTTACCTGTCTTCCTAGCTAGATTTTTGGAGTAAGTAGCTGTAAACTGGTCGCCTGAAGACTACCTATCGATATTGTTGAGGTTTCCATCAAGTCTTTACTAAGTTGCTGCAGTTACATATCCAGATGAATATCCTCAACTACTACTGTGCAAACAAATGGTCTAAAGTCATTCATGAACCCATGTCATGGCAGATGACCTTAATGTGTTTTTACTATGAATTTAAGAAGAGTGAATGTATGAATTACTTTAAAGTATCGGTGTCAAGTACCCCAGCCAGGGCAGCAGAATTAAAGATACTTTGCCGTGGCTAAATTGCATAAAGCAAAGGCTAAACCACGAAGTAGTCGTAAAAACGTACGACAAAATGGTTCCAGATAATAAGTCCACTAGTAAGATTCCACAGCGCTACACAATACGGTCAATCGCCTCACGTTAACTTGCTAACACCCATGCGTTCAACGGCGCATTGCGAGTTCTGACAAATGTCGGAAGTGACTGCTTGTTGTATAAAATTGGTGAAGATTCCTGCTTTGTATTAATTCAGAAGAAGAAATGCATTGTACCTGTGTAAATATCGCAAACTCTTTTTGTTATATCTGGGGAGAGTTCACTGTGAATTCGCAAAAATGGAACTTACTCTTCGTGTTCATCTTCATGTGCTACGAACTTAATTCGGTTGGTGATGAGGACAAAAACTGCACCTCCTCTCTCCGCCCCCCCCCCCCTCACACACAAACACGCGGACACACGCACATATACTGTTCGTCGTATATCGAGACGAGTTTTCAACTTCGCAATTACAAACATGGAACTTCTTGGCGATACGAGAATGTTTATCGCGACCTCCGCCATGGTGTGGTTTCTCCGTTTTTCTCAAAGGATTGTGACATGGTTTGTAATGATATCGAGCCCATTACGGATACTGTTGGCCAAGATTTCAGTGTAACTGAGAGTCCAGACATCTAGCAAAGCTAGTGTCAAAGAAGTACTTGTTCACAATGGAAACAAATTTCATTAATTTCATTCTGTTCCGATAAATCATCCAGTTAATCTGAAGGAGACGTATGAGGGCTTTAATCTACTACTCACACTTTTCTAATACGAGAAATACAAACGACGTATATTTGTAAATCTCAAGACAATTTATAACGATACAGCCTTTCCCAAAATTCATATGAAATGTCTGATACCACATTTTTATATGCATCCGGATAGTTACCGGACAAATCAGTGCTTCCTAAGGCCTTGTATGTGTGTCTTTATATATATCATTCTGTCCTGTTTGATAAAAACTTGATATGCATTGCGAAGGCGTGTGGAATGTACTGGAAGGCCGTGCGTTGTCATAATTATCGGTGGACTGTTGTTGTTGATAAAATTATGTACATATACTAAATTAAGTAACTAATCAAAAAATTGAAGTAATAAGTCCTTATTAATAAATAACAAGAGACTACAGGGATGTTAGCATGAAAAACCAATGCTTCTAATTAACAAAATGGTAATCTAAAAATCCAGTAACAGAAGACCTCACTATCTTGAGAAACAGCTTAAAAGTTATTCCCATGCGATGTATTTTCATTTGTTATTTATTTTTATGTCTTCCTCTGTAATTAATGTGCTTTGTAATTATATTTATAATTAACTCTCCGCCGGCCGAGGTGGCCGAGCGATTCTAGGCGCTTCAGTCCGGAACCGCGCGACTACTACGGTCCCAGGTTCGAATCCTGCCTCGGGCATGGATGTGTGTGATGTCCTTAGGTTAGTTAGGTTTAAGTAGTTCTAAGTTCTAGGGGACTGATGACCTCCGGTGTTAAGTCCCTTAGTGCTCAGAGCCATTTAAACCAATTAACTGCCGGCCGAAGTGGCCGTGCGGTTAAAGACGCTGCAGTCTGGAACCGCAAGACTGCTACGGTCGTAGGTTCGAATTCTGCCTCGGGCATGGATGTTTGTGATGTCCTTAGGTTAGTTAGGTTTAACTAGTTCTAAGTTCTAGGGGACTAATGACCTCAGAAGTTGAGTCCCATAGTGCTCAGAGCCATTTGAACCAATTGAACCAATTAACTCTCCAATTGTTTACATCTCACAGTTTTCCAATTTCCAGAATTTGAGGCCTTATTTGTGCATTTTATGTATGTAATCGGATAAAGCACGAGCTCTGTACTACCACTGAATATTAGTAACCAAATCCAAACTGTAATTAATTACGTAACTAAAATAATACGAGAGACATTATTATAATTAAAGTTCAGAATGGTTTTCTTATGGAAAACTAAAGATATTACTATAAAAGATTGCCGGCCGGAGTGGCCGAGCGGTTAAAGGCGCTACAGTCTGGAACCGCACGACCGCTACGGACGCAGGTTCGAATCTTGCCTCGGGCATGGATGTGTGTGATGTCCTTAGGTTAGTTAGGTTTAAGTAGTTCTAAGTTCTAGGGGACTTATGACCACAGCAGTTGAGTCCCATAGTGCTCAGAGCCAACTATAAAAGATTGTCATTGAATATTGTATTTTGTGCCTTATTCGTCTGTAACATCAGTTTCTTTACGTTTTGTAAATTGTACTTGTAACAACAAAAATCTACAAAACTAATAATGCTTTATTTTCTAAGTTATTGCTAAAATTCTATATCAACCGTTGCAGCGATGCTGCGAGCAGTCAGTTTTGAAGTTACTTTTGGAAGTCCAAGAGATCAGTGAAGTCTGTTCGTACTTTGTTTACATGACAAGTGTGCAGTTTGGATGTCAATTAATGTGAATAAATGTTGTGAAGCCTGAAAATTTCGCATTCACCCATCAATGGACCAGGCAGAAGAAACTTAAGTAATATCCACATGAATCGTTACAAACTGCGTCGGCATGGGTCTCGTGTACTCAAAGCACTGCTACTTTCTATACGAGTAGGATGGCAGAGATAGAGAAATCACTGTTAAGGGAAAAGAACTACTGTCTGGACGGAAGAATGTGATGAACAGTGCTTTTGTTGCCTTTACCCCCGCTGAACATTAATCTGCATCTTGACAAAAAACTTTGTGAAGGGCCTAGATTTTATTCCTAGAACTCTATCAACGGAGTAACGCTCAGATGCACACAGCTAGGATGCCTCTCGTATAGTTTCGAGACATCAACGTGCTACATTTTCAAAAGAGATTCTCCTTTTCAAATGAGATCCTTAGAACAATCGTCCTTGGGACTAAATGAATACATAACTAAACACTTCTCTAATACGAGATATATGCAGTCCCAATCGCAACCATACATCACAATCATTCATGGGACTTTGTTACAGGATTAGAGGCAGTATTAACTGGTAGTAAATCTACATGTATTGCAAACTGCACTTCGAACAATTAAATGTGAACAGTACAGTTGCCGAGATTGTTTACGCCTTAACTTCTAACGTACTGATGCGTTCTTTTATTTTCCCATTGTACTACCCAATCTCTGACAGTGAGACCGCCGATGTTTGTGATTTTATGTTAATGCTTCCTCACGTCAGACTTTAGAAACTTACATCGAGGGCGAATTACCAATGCTCCTTTAGGTGTTGCATTCGTAACAACACCAGTTGAAAATCTACTACAGATATATCTAGTCACATGATATCCAGTGACATGATAACACAGAAAGTTATTCTACATCTGCTTCTACATTCACATTCTGCAAGCCGCTTTACGATGTGTGGCTGAGGATATTTTGTGTGACAGTGTCACCTCCCCCTCTTCTTGTTCTAGTCGCGAATGGTTCGTGGGAAGCTCGAATGTTTCTAAGCCTCCGCATGGGCTCGAATCTCTCTGGTTTCGTGAGATATACGTAGGAGGAAGCAACGTATTTGTTGACTCTTCTAGGAAAGTACTTTCTCGGAACTTCAACAGTGAACCACACGTTGATGCGGGACGCCTGTCGTGCGGTGTCTGCCGCTGGCGTTGGCTGAGCATCTGTGTAACGCTTTCGTGCCTACTAAATGAACCTGTAATGAAACGCGCTGCTCTTCTTTGGATTTCTCTATTTCCTCTATCAATCTTATCTGGTTAGCGTCCCAGACTGACAAGCACTATTCAAGTATTGGTCGAAAGAGGGTTTTGTAAGCTACCTCCTCTGTGGGTGGACATTTCCTGAGGATTCTTCCAATGAACTCTGTCTAGCATCTGTCTTACCTACGATTAGTTTTGTGTGGTCTTTCCGTTTTCTGTCGCTCCGCACGAATGCTCCTAGATCTTGTATGGATGTGAGTGCTCCCGTTGATATTTCAGCAGTTCAGAAACTATACAATAATGGGTCTTTCTATGTATTCGCATTGCATTAAATGTTTATGTTGAAGGTCTGTAGCAAGTCCATGCACCATGTGTCGATCCTCTGTAGGTCTTCCAACATTTCGCTACAATTTTCTAGCGTTGCGTCATCGCTGTAGACAACACCATCATTCGAGAAAAGCCTCATGGAACTTCCTACGGTATCCACTATGTCATTACTGTACATACATCATGAAAAGTAATGATCCTATAACGCTCCTTTGGACCACGTCCGAAGTTACTTTTACATCTGAAAGTCTGAAGGCATTGGCGCAGTAACCAGATACGTCGATTTTTGGCCGAAAATGAGACTTTACACTCATTCCATAGTTTGAAAATTGTTCTATTGTGTGGTGGAAGAACGAGGCCTGTGCATGGGACCAATTGAGAATAATGTAGGAAATCGGCTTGAAGAAGTCGGGTGTTTTGCGAAAGAACCAGACATGTCCATGGCTTGCTTTGTCATTGCACCAAACAGTTGTCACGTTTTGGCACGTGAAATACATCCAACAAGTTCGTCGTGGTTGATGTTACACAAGATCTATTTTTAGATTTCTTGTTCCACCAAAAAAGCTGTTTCGTCTAACAGTAAAAGTTCTGAGAAGTTAACTGTTTCTCTGAGTACTCCACAGCACACAAGCATGTTGTTCACTGATGTGAGTCATTATTACAACTTATCTATCATGATATCGTCATTCAGAAAGCGTGATCTACATTGATTTCATCTGAGGAGAAAAAAGTTTATGAAGGGCTCCACCAATGAAACCTGAGAAATATAAAGATGTCATTAAACTTACTACGAATTGTGTGCCAGTCTGAGACATGGAATGTTATAGTAAGATGTTCTGTTACAGTTACAGAGTGCTACAGATGCTCCATACAGTTCATCAGTGGGAGAAAAACAATGAACTTCTTATTAACCTTCCACATCTATGATTTTTATTAGAGCATTACTTTTTTTTACTTCTCAGACTCCTAATCATATTCAGTAACCTGTAAACGGCTAATAGTTGTGGAGTCTTTAGTTATTTGTTTATTTTTACGTCATTTTAAACAAATAAAGTTGTTTGATGTAAGGGGGATACAAGTCCAATGTTTTAAAATTTCGTAAAGATCAAAATAAATCTTACAATAGTTTATTTATGTAATAAGCTGTTACGGTGTTTTGATGACCTAAATGAAAGTTAGGAAAAGACCAAACCGATTATTAGAGTTTTCAAATATCTGGACAGTCGTTTTACTCGAAAGCATGTAAAAGTGAGTTATCTTGTTCTTGCAGCAATGCCTTCATTTCTCTCCGTTAATAATGGCATGCTGTTTTCTATTTGCTAGAAACTCTTCAATCCAGTCACAAAGCTTGTCTGATATTCCGTATGCTCGTATTTTGTTCATTAGTCGGCAGTGCAGAACTGTACCCAACGCCTTGCGGAAGTAAAGGAATACAGCGTCAACCTGGGTCCCGGTATCTACTGCTTCCTGGGTTTCGTGGACGAACAGAGCGAACTGGCTTTCACACGATTGTTGTTTTCGCAACCCCTATTGATTCCCAAGACTTTCGGTATCCAGAAATGTTGTAGCAGGCGAGCATAAAATATGTTCAATAATTCTACCACAGGCCGACGTCAGAAATATATAAACCTATAGCTTTGTACGTCTGTTCGATTACTTTTCTTGAAAACAGGAATTACCTGTGCTCTTGTCCAATCCTTAGGAACACTTTGCTCCTCAAGAGACCTACGGTACATTGCGGATCTAAGTGGTAGCTCGTCGGGTCCAGTGACCTTTCCTCTGTTGAGCGATTTCCGTTGCTTTTCTATCCCTTGATCACCTATTTCCGTATCTGTCATTTTGTCGTTCGCGCGACGATTTAAGAGGAACTTCAGTGCGATCTTCCTCTGTGAAATAGTTTTGGGAAGACGTTTTAGTATTTCGGCTTTCTCCGTGTCATCCTCAGTTTCGATGGATTTATGATGATAGAGTCTCTGGTAAGATGATTTCGATCCTTTTAATGTTTCAGTATAGGACCAGAACTCCTTAGATTTATCTGTTAAGTCGGTAGATAAAATTTTACTTTCGAATTCGTGGAACGCTTAACACAGGACTCCCAGCGTTTTGGCTCTGTTCAGTATGTGTTTGTTTGTGAGGCTTTGGCAACGTTTAAATTTTCAGCGAAGCTCTCTTTGCAACTTTCTGATACACGGTGGATCTTTCCCATCCTTCATAAATCTGCTCTGCACGTACCTGTCTAAAGCGTGTTGAACAATGCTCTTAAATTTTGTCCATTGATGCTCCTTGTCAGTAACAGAGACGAAATTTTCGAGTTGGGTGCTCAAGTAATTTGCAGTATGTTTCTTGACGCTCTTGCTAAGCAGTAATATCTTTCTATCTACGTATTTACAACCTCATTCAGTAACGCTGAAACGGTCTTATTGATTCCCTGTTCTATGCTAATTAAAGAGAAAAATTCGTGTCTGTTGGTGAACAGATCTTATATATTGCGTTGACGAGTCGGTACTCTGATTAAGTGCTACAAGGTAATTTTCGGATAGGTCATTTAGATTAAATTCACAATATTCACAATCCCTACTATGTATCTTAATTACTTGAGACTGCCAGTCCGTAGCTGCTAAGTTGAAATCTCTACCTAATACTATGACCAGGAAATTTATGTGACATCTTCCCCAAGTTTCTCCTCAAATGTTCCACCACCACTGTTCCTGTGACAGAGAGTCTATGAAACCATACAATGATGGTGTTTGAGTCATCTTTAACTCTCATCTTCATTCAGATTGTTTCGCATTCGGAATCTGTACTAACCTGACTAAATGTTACCGTATTTTTTACTGCTGTAAACACGCCTGTCTTGTGATAGACATACCAATCTTAATTTCTTTCCTGTTTTCATCTGGTTTCAGTCAGGTACCTCCCCTTAGTACTATGTGGGCTTTGTTACCGTTTATAAGGACGACTAGTTCTGGGATCTTTCCACAGACGCTCCTGTGGTTAACTAATACCATGTTAAAATTTTCTTTCTCCGATCTAGGGTGATGACTGCTACTGTCTTTAATTAATGGGGATATTATTATTCCCTATCTGAAATCAGAACACATCTTATCGGGTCTGTCGAACGATTTCTCTATCCTAAGAAAAAAACACGCACAAATGTGCACGCCCCACGTTCTCCGCTTCCTTCTCTTGGTGCACGCCTGACCTATTAATGGGAGGAGAAGGTCCTACTATTCTTTAACCGATACCAAAGTTCGACAAACATCGTCACAGAATCATCTGAGTCACAGGTTTAAGCATTCCACTCGACTCCAAACCAGAAGACCGCGATCCGTTCAGAGAACGATGCTGCAAAATCGTAGCTCTGCTTCCACTCGGCGAGCGAGACTAGAAGGCTTCATCAAAGCAGCCAGCTGACTGTAGCAGCCGAGGATGGCTTCTGACTCCAGGCGGCATTCGTGCTGACATTAGCCACGATTTGCAGCCAGTGCATTCTGTCGCTACCAGCCGCCTCCATATCTCGCTACGATGTCATTCCCCCCTCCCCCCTCCCAAGAAGCAGAGTGGACACTGGCCTACTTCCCGACGTGCCGGATCTCCATCACCCGCCTAACGTCGAGCTCCCAGTGACAAGTAATCCCACTTTCTTTGGTTGTTTGGACCTTTCAAGAAGATCGCCTCCAGTCCCGTGCTGACTCTGATGTACTTTTCAGCAGAGGACAGTACATGAGACATGTTTGTAAGGAGTAAGGGGACAGTGTTGCCGTTAGTACGCACTTTCGCCTTCCACCTCTTTATTAAACTTTGATTTCTGAACAAAATAGGGGAAGAAAAACTGATCCTACTCATAGATATAGGAGAACATTAAGAGTGACTATTGCATCTAATAATAATGCCACTATCATGAGAGTGAAATATTGTGCTAGAGAATAGACTCATCGAAAACAACACGATGGGAACTGTACGGACGAAATATTCGTGGTAGAGCATTTAGTAAGCCAGGTGGGTGCAAAGAGGAGGGTCATTGACACAAACAGGATAATAGATCGACTACTGACCAATAGATGCAGGTTTTGTGGTCTACCGACTCTACCTTTATGCAGTTCCTTACCGTAAGATTTGTTTATATTTTGAGAACAACAGAGGAAGCATAAAATCCAATCTTTGTTTGACCAGCTGCGAAGAATGGTAGAGATCCTGTAATTATCTTCCTGCTCATAAGGTGGATTACATTGGGTTCTACCATCATAATAAGGAAACAGAAAACTGGATAGGTGTATAAAAGGATTTTAGATTTCTATGAGCCACTAGTGGCGCAATTATTATTTTCAGTAGGGAATTCATCTCCTAAGACGATAACGTTATCACTCTCATTGCTTTAAATGTAGAAGGTTGCTTTGGTGAGCATGAATGTGAAATAATATGTTACTCGTGACCTTCAAAGGCCCCCGGATTTGAATATTTCCCAACCATCGTGAAGGGTATTGGGAAATGTACACGTGTCCGTTAGTTTAGGAATCTTGGAGATTCGAGAAAAACATGACACACTACAACAATTAAATTGGTGACACGTGGCATAGTGGAACAGATACTACGTTTGCCGCAAAACAAACAAAGGACAGTGGATTGCGCGGAATCCTGTATGCTGTTCCTCCGTCTGTGGCGTGCGGAAAGTCAGTGCGGCGTGTGACAGCCTCTCGTGTGTTAATAGGATGCGTAAGGACTTTCCTTACCATAATTCAGGCTGCCCAGCAGTGCTTGCGGCAACGTCTCCCATTGCTGAACAAATACCTTCTAGAAGTCGGTGAACAAATCCTCTATAGAAGTCGGCAATGGAGCATGATGACGATCTTAGGGTGGATGCCTGGATCCACGCATGGTAGGCAAGGCATCACATTCACAGAGCCATACCTTTATGTGAAAGTAATCCGTTGGGTAGGCTTCTAGAGGCCGATGACAGTACGATATATCTAGCAGAAACTGGGTTCTAGCACATGCTCGACTCTTCCCTTATTACTTTTGAACGTTTGCTCCCTCCTAGAATTCCCGACACATTCGCGTAATGTCGCTCCTCTGACAGTCAACTCCCGGCCCACTTAGCGCTACGGCCGGGCTCTATCTATGACCCTGCCACGCGAAACGTCTCCTCTGTAAGAATAAACAAGGTTCCGAAAACAACGATCATGTGATACCTAGCTCGCTCTGTTCGAACCTGAGACCACGAAGGCGGTATATACCACCGCTCGGATAGACGCCTTGTTCGTCGACTTCTCGACTTCTCTGGGCATCCGTTACAGTTCCGCAGCGCTGCGTAGCCTTCCCATATTATCAAGAGGTAGTAGGTAACATGGGAAGTTCCGTGAGGCTTTTCGCCAATCATGCTGTTGTATACAGCGACGTCTGAACGGTAGAAAACTATAGCAAAATGTTGGAAGACTTAAAGAGGGTCGACAATTGGTGCAGAGAGTGGTAATTCACCCTCAACATAAACGAATATAACGCATTGCACGTGCATAGACAGAAGGACCCATTATCGCATGACTACAAGACTGCAGAACAATGTCTGGAAGCCATTACCCCCACAAAATATTATCTAGGAGTACGCGTACGGAGCGATTTAAAGTATAGCGACCACATTAAACTAATCACAGAAATGGCAGATGTCAGACTGAGATTCTTTGGAAGAATGTAGCCCATCAATACAGAAGGTAACTTACAAAAACCTCCGTCGGTTAATAACTGAATATTGCTCGTAAGTATGGTATCCGAGCCAGACGGGATTGATATAATAATAGAGAAGATTCGAGAAAGAGCAGTAAGTTCCGTTACAGGTTCACTTAGTATGCGCTAAAGCGCCACGGAGAGGCGTTCCGCATCAATGTGTGGTTTACTGGTGAAGTTCCGATAGCATACGCCCCTAGAAGAGTCAACAAATATATTGCTTCCTACTACGTATATCTCTCGAGAACAGAATGAAGATAAAATGAGAAATCTTCGAGGTCACACGGAGGCTTATCAGCAACCGTTCTTCCCTCGAACTATATGCAACTGAAACTGGAAAACGGGAAAGTAAGACTGGTGCACAAAGTCTTCTCCACCATACACCACAAGTTGACTTGCAGAGTATACATGTATAGACCTACTAAAGGTGCAAGACACGCAGTTGCATCCTTTAGAGCCAAAACACCTACACACGTGGACAGCCATAGGCACACTTAACGTTGTTCAGGCGTGCTATCGGGGCCAGCGATGTATAATGACCCTGCAACGAACTTGTGACGTCACACTAGTCGGCTTTGCAAACGCCCGGCCCCATGTACTATCGAGAACTTGCATGCATTCAATAACGCAATCAGGAGTTATTAAATTTGTTTGAAACAGTTACTCGCTCCCCGCCGGAGACGACTGCTGGCACTCGTTAAGATCTGTAGCACGACGTACTGTGACGTTCGCGCAGTCGTCTCACTTTCTAGTGGGTCTCTGGACCACGCGTGCTATGCACGTGACGTATTTTCGTCTTGACCCGTCTTACTGTAGTTCGTGTACTGTCGGCACGACGCAATGTTTCTCAGTAGCTATGGAAAAGCTTTTAATTTCCTGACTCGAGTATAACTAATAACTTGTTATCCTTGTTAAGCACTTTAAGAAATTAAAAACTTTCTTTTTCGAAGAATAGTGATAATTCTCATTGACCACCACTTGTTTTGAATGCAACGGTCCCCAACGGGATTCACGATTTTGTGACAAATATGGTTCGCCTCGAAAAGTTGTACGCTACAGTTTTTGGTCTTACATTCAAGGGAACGAGGAATGAATGAGTAGTCCTTACGAAACTAAAGGTAGCTATAATGTTAATAACGTGATTAGAAAGTCTATATGTGCGAAATGAGTAGCTGTTGATGCTGGGAAACGTTGAATACCGTGATACAGAACACCGTGTATTTAACAACCTTGGAGCCTCATACTTGACATCTGTGAAATAAAAATCTGCTTCTGCTGGAAAACGTTGAATGTTGTATTACTCCACCCCTTATTTTTAACAATCTTGGCTCCTCATTACAGGGTGATCTCAAGGTGGTGGAAATTTTGCTCCTCAAGCGTGTCCCATTCCCGCTTGAGGTCTTCCAGTGTGTGAGAAGGCATCCAGCGACGAATTAGTGCAAGTTTTAACTGGCCTCAGACATGCTCAGCGAGGTTCTTGTTAGCAGACACCGCAAGCCAGGTTCTTGTTAGCAGACACCGCAAGCCATTCCATTCGATTGATTGCTTCCCTCTTGAAGAAGGTGATCACGAGGTGGGTGTCATGTGTTCGTACATTATGATCTTGAAAGATGACTCCATCGCCGAAATCCTGATTGTAGGGCTGGACAATAGGACGGACGATCGTGTCCCCATACAGGTTCAAATGGCTCTAAGCACTATGGGACTTGCACCTGAGGTCATCAGTCCCCTAGAACTTAGAACTACTTAAACCTAACTAACCTAAGGACATCACACACATCCATGCCCGATGCAGGATTCGAACCTGCGACTGTAGCGGTCGCGCGGTTCCAGACTGAAGCGCCTAGAACCGCTCGGCCACTCCGGCCGGCTCCCGATACAGCACACTCTTCAAAATACCCTCGACAGCGATGAGAGGGTGTATCACACCCGTACACGATACCGAATTACGTCTTTGCGGTGTACACTAATCGGGTGGGCGACTTCCAATGCCGACAACCCTTCTTAACGCGAAGTGACGGCGCGCATGCGATCTAAGCTGTATAAAGAGTCGCCGGGCGGGCCTTGACTGGTGCAGTGGCCTCGACGCGGCTGCTTCGAGCGCCTTCCTCACCACCAGTCACGTAACGTGATTTTGTCTACATCTCTATAAGATTTCGGCAATCTCTACTAGACATTGAGGATGCAGGTTTATTTGTTCTTCAGTGAGTATGCGTGACAGTTTTGTGTGGTCAAAGGAGTATTGAGCGAAAAGTTTCCGATGTAATAAACACACACATACGAATTGTGCGATGCATGAGAGCAGCGCAGTAGTCCTCCGGAGCACCTGTTTAGATGCTGTGTGCTGCCGGCGTTTATCAGGGGCAGGCTGCAGCGCGGGCGTTCCCAGCTGCGCGGCCGCCGCCTCAGCGCATTCCGCGGGCCGCTCGCCCGCTGACGCCGCGTCTGCGTGTCCACGTCTCGCCTGTCCCACGGCGCTCGCCGCACACCGACCCCGTTTAAAGCGCGCCCTCCATTTCGTCGGCGAGGCACCTCACTCCTCGCTAAAACATTGCTTCCGTAATCACTAGATCGTCACTAGATCGTCTCCAGGACTTCATTCTACATCTACACCTACATCTACATGGATACTCTGCAAAATCACATTTAAGTGCCTGGCAGAGGGTTCATCGAACCGCCTTCACAATTCTCTATTATTCCAATCTCGTATAGCGCGCGGAAAGAATGAACACCTATATCTTTCCGTACGAGCTCTGATTTCCCTTATTTTATCGTGGTGATCGTTGCTCTCTATGTAAGACGGTGTCAACAAAATATTTTCGCATTCGGAGGAGAAAGTTGCTGATTGGAATCTCGTGAGAAGATTCCGTCGCTACGGAAAACGCCTTTCCTTTAGCGATTTCCAGCCCAAATCCTGTATAATTTCTGTGGCACACTCTGCCAAATTTCGCGATAATACAAAATGTGTTGCCTTTCTTTGAACTTTTCGATGTACTCCGTCAGTCCTATCTGGTAAAGATCCCACACCGCGCAGCAGTATTCTAAAGGAGCACGGACAAGCGTAGCGTAGTCAGTCTCTTAGTAGATCGGTTACATTGTCTAAGTGGCCTACCAATAAAACGCAGTCTTTGGTTAGCCTTCCCCACAATATTTTCTGTGTTCCTTCCAATTTAAGTTGTACGTAATTGTAATACCTAGGTATTTAGTTGAATTTACGGCCTTTAGATTAGACTGATTTATTCTGTAACCGAAGTTTAATGAGTTCCTTTTAGCACTCATGTGGATGACCTCACACTTTTCATTATTTAGGGTCAACTGCCACTTTTCGCGCCATTCAGATATCTTTTCTAAATCGTTATGCAGTTTGTTTCGATCTTCTGATGACTTTATTAGTCGATAAACGACAGCGTCATCTACAAACAACCGAACACGGCTGCTCAAATTGTCTTCCAAATCGTTTATACAGATAAGGAACAGCAATGGGCCTATAACACTACCTTGGGGAACGCCAGAAATCACTTCTGTTTTACTCGATGACTTTCCGTCAATTACTACGAACTGTGTGCCCTCTCTGAGAGGAAATCACAAATCCAGTCATATAACTGAGACGATATTCCATAAGGACGCAATTTCACTACGAGCCGCTTGTGGTAAAGTGTCAAAAGCTTTCCGGAAATCCAGGAACCCAGTACGTTGTCCTCGATGGTGAGTGTTCATCGGAGGTGAGGGTATCATCTGGAGTGCCCCAGGGAAGTGTGGTGGGTCCGCTGTTGTTTTCTATCTACATAAATGATCTTTTGGATGGGGTGGATAGCAATGCGCGGCTGTTTGCTGATGATGTTGTGGTGTACGGGAAGGTGTCGTCGTTGAGTGACTGTAGGAGGATACAAGATGACTTGGACAGGATTTGTGATTGGTGTAAAGAATGGCAGGTAACTCTAAATATAGATAAATGTGAATTAATGCAGATGAATAGGAAAAAGAATCCTGTAATGTTTGAATACTCCATTAGTAGTGTAGCGCTTGACACAGTCACGTCGATTAAATATTTGGGCGTAACACTGCAGAGCGGTATGAAGTGGGACAAGCATGTAATGGCAGTTGTGGGGAAGGATAGTCGTCTTCGGTTCATTGGTAGAATTTTGGGAAGATGTGGTTCATCTGTAAAGGAGACCGCTTATAAAACACTAATACGACCTATTCTTGAGTACTGCTCGAGTGTTTGGGATCTCTATCAGGTTGGATTGAGGGAGGACATAGAAGCAATTCAAAGGCGGGCTGCTAGATTTGTTACTGGTAAGTTCGATCATCACGCGAGTGTTACGAAATGCTTCAGGAACTCGGATGGGAGTCTCTAGAGGAAATGAGGCGTTCTTTTCGTGAATCGCTACTGAGGAAATTTAGAGAACCAGCATTTGAGGCTGACTGCAGTACAATTTTACTGCCGCCAACTTACATTTCGCGGAAAGACCACAAAGATAAGATAAGAGAGATTAGGGCTCGTACAGAGGCATATAGGCAGTCATTTTTCCCTCCTTCTGTTTGCGAGTGGAACAGGGGGAGAAGATGCTAGTTGTGATACGAGGTACCCTCCGCCATGCACCGTATGGTGGACTGCGAAGTATGTATGTAGACGTAGATGTAGATGAATCGGTCTGAAATCCCTTGTCAACAGCACTCTGCTCTTCATAAGAATAAAGAGCTAGTTGTGTTTCACAGGAACGATGTTTTCTAAACCCATGTTGACTGTGTGTCAATAGACCGTTTCCTTCGAGGTAATTCATAATGTTCGAACACAATATATGTTCTAAAATCCTGCTGCATATCACGTCAACGATATGGGCCTGCAATTTAGTGGATTACTCCTACTACCTTTCTTGAATATTGGTGTGACCTGTGCAACTTTCCAGTCTTTGGGTACGGACATCTCGTCGAACGAACGGTTGTAAATGATTGTTGAGTTGGAGCTAATGCATCAGCATACTCGGAAAGGAACCTAATTGGTATACAGTCTGGACCAGAAGACTTGCTTTTATTAAGTGATTCGAGTTCCTTCACTATTCCGTGAATATTTACTTCTACGTTACTCATGTTGGCAGCTGTTCTCGATTCGAATTCTGGAATATTTATTAGAGCGTAAGCGCAACATCAGGAAAATGTCGTAAGTAAACTGCCCGTAATGTACTCGTGATTCCCTGAATCAATGGTTTCCAAAATAAGGCAGCAGTGGAATGAAAACTTTCACAACCGGCAGAATGCGGCTATGATGACTGCGAAATGTACACTTTACTCAAGTGTAAAAAAAATGCAGTTCCCTAACGTTATGTAAGATTATTGCATTACAGTGCCAGTCTTGATAAAAAATCCTAAAACATTGATGTTAAGAGCTTCTGTCAAAACCGAACAGATGGAGTTGCACAACAGAAAATTCCTTAATTTAGTCTTAAACTCCACCACATTACCTGCAATACATTCGTTACGCTCTGCCAGGTTACTGGATATCTATGTCTACATTTACATATCTATTCTGAGAGCCATCATACGGTGCATGGCAAAGGGTACCTTGTACCACTACTATTTATTCCCTTTCTTGTTCCACTCGCAAATGAAGCAACGGAAAAACAGCTTTCTATGGCCTTCCACACGAGCCCTAACTTCTTTCATATTGTCTTCATAGCCCTTATACGGAATGTTCTTTGCCGTCACCAGAATCGTTCCGCAGTCAGCTGCAGACACAGGTACTCTAAATTTTTTCAATAGTGTTTCGCAGAAAGAATGCAGCCTTCCCTCTAGGAATTTCCATTTGAGTTCATGTAGCTTCTCCATTAAATTGCGTATTGATCGAACCTACTGGTAACAAACCTAGCGGCATTCCTCTGTCTTCCGTCAATCCGACCTGCTGGGAATCCTAAACACTCGAGCAGTACTCTAAAATGAGTTACACCAGTGTTCTATACGTTATCTCCTTTATGGATGACCTATATTTTCCTAAAATTCTCGCAATAATGCGAAGTAGACCATTCGCCTTTCGTTCCATTTCACGTCGCTTTGCAACGTTACGTTTAGACATTTAATCGACGTGAATGTCTGCAGCCGTTTTTACCTGACTCTTTTCTGTCATTATGTTAACCTCCTGAAGTGTTTTTCGGTCGTCGCGTTGCATTCAAGTACACATTACTAGTTATACTCTGCCTTTCACGGACCAGACAAATTTAAGTTAGACGATCAGAAGCGGAAAACAAACCAAGAACATGTTTGGCGATATTGTCTCTGGCAGACTGCTTGAATTTGCGCGCGGAAGGATCTGATTGGCTGACTTCAATGGTAAATAATTCCGAAAGGACGCAACGCATCGAATTATTTTCTTAACAGTTATGTGTCAGCACAACATCCCGTAAAACGTTTTTACAAGCTCCTCAGATTATTTCTCACCACCCTGTATATGAACTAAGGCGCGTTAGTTATTGTAGGCAGTGGGTTTTCGAATTAACGTGTTCTGTTACACGTAGTCCTAAAATCTTAACAATTCATACTTGTATTTCTTTGTTTGAGTAGGCTATTTCTATAGCTTCTGCAGTTCTATGAAAATTACTGAATTGTATAAATTGTATATGCTGAGTCTTACCAAGATTTAATGATAATAATTTTGCTTTGAGCCAACTGTAGATGCTTTCGAATATTTCGTTAGCAGCCGATTCAGTAAGGACGACAGGTATTTCTTCTTGTTACTATAACTCTGCCATAAAAAGGAGAAAATTTGAGTCTTCTGACAATGCAGACAAAAGGAAGTGAATCAACTGTATAATAAAAAAAGGAGAAAATTTGAGTCTTCTGACAGTGCAGACGAAAGGAAGTTTACAGCTCCCGAGCAATCTCATTGGCAGATAGTTGCTATCTTTGGAAGAGTGAGGGATGAGTTGCTCCGAAATCCTTCCTGCATCCAAAGCGTGGCGTGGATTCAAATTGTAGAACAGACATCTGCAAGCTCCGTCATCTGTCTGCTGTGAGATATTGTGCTGAAGGGGTCAGGAGGCGAGGATAGCGAATAATAGTTGAACTTTGGTCACGATATTCCTGGGAATCAGTCAGTAAGAAACTTGCTTAAATGATACTTGGAGACTAAGGAAAACTCAATAATAGAGACGGGCATACGGAACCTTGGATTCTGAGTGGACCAATCGGTACTGTTCGAAGATATCCGACTTAAGTTTCAATTACAGATGAACAGAATTGGACATTTAAAGTCAGACCCATGTCTTTGTGGGTATTTCAGTAGATTTTTGGATTAAGTTTAATCGTCAGACATGTTTTGCCACACTTCCCGTATCGATAGAGAATGAAATTCGAGCAGCAACTGCAGGGGAAAAGAATTAGCTTTAGTGGAGGCTGACGAGCCATCGATCAAGAGTAAGACATAAATATATTAAGATATTGTTATGCTGTGTGGCTTGAGCATTACTTCTCACAAAACTTACTTTGGTATTTGAGCAATCAAATAGCGCTCGCTAATTCGGAAGTACGAATTAGCGTAGCGAGCGCTGAGTAACATAAATCGTTACGGTTTCTCAGTTTATGTTTATCAGACTGGATCAATTCTCGTCTGATCTCACTGCCACCGTTTCTCAGTACATACCGTGCGACGTAGCTCAGTTGTTAGCACACGGGAGGACTGCGTTTCTGCCACTCTTCGGCTCTCCATATATGCATTGAACCTACGTCGCTTACGGTGGATGCTGGACGGTTTCTTTGAGAAGGCTCTTTTGCTGTGTCTCTAATGGCCTCGTCGACCAGACGTCGAAACCTAACCTTACTTTCTAGCATTATGTCCATATCAACGGGACATCGGACTTAACCTATCTTCTTGATTACTTTAAACAACGCAAATCCGCGGAATCATTTGAGATTCGGGGGAGGATTATTATGGAGGTGAAAATGCCCGTTAAACTAACTGGTTTTAAAGTAAACAGTTTTGTCATGCTTCGTAGAAAATGCAGGAAAACAAGTGGATTATATCTGCTGCTTCTTTCTTCTGCTAGCCACAGAAATGTTTATTTTTGATGCCTATCTGATGAAAGTGGGAAGGCCTTGAGCCATTGATGGTACGTATTCTTGACAAGCAGTAATCACCTTTCTAGTCGCCTGACATTTTCGAAACAAGGAGCATCTAATACTTACTTGAATTGCAGCGTAATATTAACCTTTATAGCAGATTGAAATACACCAATCCACTGCCCATTCTCCGTAGACCAGCTTCTGCATCCATAACTTGAAACCGGAGGATGGTAGACTGACATTTATTACGAGGCCAGAAGCATGGCTGCCCTTGCCAACTGGCCGACCTTGCCATTGTAACCTACTCCCACATAAACTGGGGCCCTCTGCAACGAGATTCTCATACCGGTTCGTTTATTCAGCGATGATTTTCCTGTAATTTCGAATATTTGAATATTCATTTTACGGTTCCATTTTGGGATTTCAGTAGATTGCGATTTTTGAATCCAAAACTATCAGCAGGTTTTGGATCCCTGCACGTCGATCAAATCTGAGAGCATCTCGAATCTCTCTCACTTATGCAGTAAATAGTAAACAGTGGATCGACAGTAGAAACTGCCTTGAACATTTCAGCTTGGGGATAAGAAATGCACATCCTGCTGCTGAAGTCTCTTGATATCGAGAGCCATGAGTATACGTAAGAACAAATTACGGCCAATAAAGATTAATGTGAGCACAGAAACATCAACTGATTATACCAAAGCAAATTTATAAAAATAGAGTAGTGAGTATCGTGCTCGTTCTCCAATGACTTTGTCGTCGACGGGACGTCAATCCCCAAAATTCCTTCTTTCCTACGACGCGGAGAATGAACTAAAAATCGACCAGCCTTTGTACATCAACAGCGCTATGAAACTTAGATTTATGGAATAACTATGGTCTTACGTACTTTGAGCAGGCAAGGCTGTACGTAGCAAAAAGTGTTAAGGTGATAGGAACTGATTATCGGATATTTTTGCTAAGATTTGAAGCCTCACGTTTTAATGAACACGAGATCGTTATACGAGGTGTGTGAGAAAAGTAATGAGCCTGACAACACTGCGAGCGTTCTGGCAACGATGTGTTGTTCTGCTTCTATAGGCCGGTGTGTTCATTCCTTGCAGACGGTCAGCCCGAGTTTCAACTTCGCACAGCCATGTCGCGATTTGTCAGAACGCCATCAGAAAAGTGTGTTTGTTACGTATTACGAAAATGAACAGCGGAATTTAGAGCAACGTTATACAATAAAGCTTTGTGTTAAACTTGGGAAATATGCGAATGTGGTCTTTCAAAAGTTGAAACAAGCCTATGTGGAATATACCTTATAATGAGCAGTAGTTTTTCGTTGGCACAGATCATTTTTCGAAGGCCGAGAACACGTTGAAGGTGAACCTCGTCCAGCAAGACCGACGAAAACATCGAACTTTAACGTCCTGTCGTGAAATTTTTCCTCCAGGACAAACTGTCAACGAAGTGTTTGAGAAATATGTCCTTGAAAGGCTCAGAAAAAGGGTGAATCGAGTGGAACCGGACATCGCAGACAAGTGAATGCTGCATCATGACAACGCCCCATGTCACACGGCCACTTCTGTAACGGAAATCCTGACCTCAAAAGGCATTCCTTTTGTTCCACAGACCCCCTTTTCAGCTGCTCTGAATCCTTGCGACTTTTTTCTTTTCCGGAAATTGAAAAATGTGTTGAAAGGACATCACTTTGGGACTCTGGGCAACACTCAAAAGATGATAGACACATTAAACGCCCTGCCAGTTGAAGACCTTTAGCGCTGCTACCAAGACCGGGAACTACGACTCTTTCGGTGTATGGCTGCCGAATGGAATTGCTTTAGAAAACGTCGTTCCTGTGAAACACAACTAGCTCTTTATTCACATGAAGTGTTGAGTGCAATTGACAAGGGATTTCAGATCGATTCCGTAGTTCTGGATGTCCGGAAGGCTTTTGACACTGTACCACACAAGCGGCTCGTATTAAAATTGTGTGCTTCTGGAATATCGTTTCAGTTATGTGACTGGATTTGGTCCGAGACGTCACAGTTCGTAGTAATTAACGGAAAGTCATCGTGTAAAACAGAAGTGATTTCTGGCGTTCCCCAAGGTAGTGGTATAGGCCCTTTGCTGTTCCTTATCTATATAAACGATTTGGGAGACAATCGGAGCAGCCGTCTTCGGTTGTTTGCAGATGACGCTGTCGTTTATCGACTAATAAAGTTATCAGAAGATCAAAACAAACTGCATAACGATTTAGAAAAAATATCTGAATGGTACGAAAAGTGGCAGTTGACCCTGAATAACGAAAAGTGTGAGGTTATCCACATGAGTGCTAAAAGGAACTCATTAAATTTCGGTTGCACGATAAATCAATCTAAAGGCCGTAAATTCAACTAAATACCTAGGTATTACAATTACGTACAACTTAAATTGGAAGGAACACAGAAAATATTGTGGGGAAGGCTAACCAAAGACTGCGTTTTATTGGTAGGCCGCTTAGAAAATGTAACCTATCCACTAAGGAGACTGCCTACGCTACGCTTGTCCGTGCTCCTTTAGAATACTGCTGCGCGGTGTGGGATCTTTACCAGATAGGACTGACGGAGTACATCAAAACGTTCAAAGAAAGACAGCACGTTCTGTATTATCGCGAAATATGGCAGAGTGTGCCACAGAAATGATACAGGATTTGGGCTGGAAATCGTTAAAAGAAAGGCGTTTTTCGTTGCGACGGAATCTTCTCACGAAATTCCAATCAGCAACTTTCTCCTCCGAATGCGAATATATTTTGTTGAGACCGACCTACATAGGGAGGAACGATCACCACGATAAAATAAGGGAAATAAGAGCTCGTACGGAAAGATATAGGTGTTCATTCTTTCCGCGCGCTATACGAGATTGGAATAATAGAGAATTGTGAAGGTCGTTCGATGACCCTCTGCCAGGCACTCAGATGTGATTTGCAGAGTATCCATGTAGATGCTTTGCAAGGGATAATATTATTGTTTAAAAATTTGTAAACTTTTGTTTACAAAAAACCAGTCACATTACTTTTCTCAAACAGGCGCTGACTGCTGCAGTTGGAGCGCATGTACTGTGTTAAAATTTGCTACCTGATTTGTCTGTCTAAGATTAATTATAACTGTACGAAAATACGAAGTGTGTACAATGTAGACCCTACATTTCACCAACACTATGTGGAAATACTCTGCAGGTTCACTCACAAGGATCTATTTCGTGTCCAGATTCTACGAATGAGTGTGGGCTTTAGGCGATATGACCTGTGTAGAGATTAATTTTACTCCTGGAAGAGTGGCAAGGAAACGATGCCGGAGATGTACTAGCGGCACAGAACATTTCCTGATATAAGTGTAAGTAGACAAGAAAGGACAACCTGAGAGATCTACAAATACGCGAGAAGACTAGCAGCTGCAGTGAGTCGTTTTTACCAGTGTCCAACACGTGCCTTCGCAGAGAGCGGCACAGCTGCTGTCAAATGTACCGTAAGTGAACACTCCAGCGGGTGACCCATCCACTGCAATCAGCTCGCGCGGGGCGAATAAATCACGTGTGGCGGTAATCTGGCGGGCTGTCAGAAGACGTATCGCCGTCTGGCCTTAGCGAGAGAGATAGAGAGAGAGAATGAGAGAGAGTGAGGGGTGGGGTGTGGGGGGGAGGACCTTGGTGGGCGAGCGATAGCCGGCAGGCGGCAGCGTCAACGGCCGCGTCCGACTCGCCTTCAAATTCAAACACCGCGGCTGCCGCGGCCGTAGCGGTCTGTGGCGCGGCGCGGCCGTTGCCACGCTGTGCCGGGGCCTGGGTTCGGAGCCCGGGCGTGCCGAGGCCAGCCGCGGCCATCGCCTCCGCTCCGTCTCGCACTCGCGCCCTCTTACGCTGCTGCTTTTATCTCCCCGCCATCGAGTAGCGGCGACGGGCCTACCCGAAACTCACACACAGTGTCCCTCCACGTCAGCTGCCGACGTCTCCACAGCCACGACACTAACACAAGCCGAATAAGGTTGCGAACGAGTCTGCACTGCAGCACAGGCAGTCAGAGACATTCATATATCTTATGTGCAAACTACGCAAGTTTACATGTGTTAGAGGGAAAGTCACAGAAACAGCGATAACTTCGGAAAACGTGTGTCAAAGGAAATGGAAGTTGAGTATCTTGTTAGGTTAGTGCTAACACTCCTACATCCAGAAACACGACAAAGTTCAAGACCATTGCTCACATTTTGATATATTTAGCCAATATACATACCAGACTTCAAGAATGACGTAATGAATCCAGTGCTAAAGAAAGCAAGTGCTGACATGTGTGAATGTTAAAAAAAAAAAAACATACAAAACTTCAAAACACTCGCACAAATATCTTCAGAGGAGTAGAAAAGCTGACAGAAGCCTGCCTCGGCCTAGATCAGATTGGGTTTCAGAGAATTGTTGGAAAACGCAAGTCAGTACTGACCCTACCACTTATCTTAGAAGGTACGTTAAGGAAAGGCAAACATACATAACAGCATTTGCAGATTTGGAGAAAGCTTTTGACAATGTTGATTTCAATTCACTCTCTAATTTCTGAAGGGAGCAGGGGTAAAATACAGGGACGAAAACGTTATTTACAACTTACATAGAAACCAGACGTCAGTTAAAAGAATCGAAGAACGTGAAATCGTTGAGAAGGGACTGAGACAGTGTTGTAGCCTGTCCCTGATATTATTTAGTCTGCTCACTGATCAAGCTATGAAGAGCAGTCAGGTGAAATTTGGAAAGGAAACTTAAGTTCAAGGAAAACAAACAAAAACTTCGCAGTTTGTCAATGATACTATAATTTTGTCAGAGACAGGAATGATTTTAAAGAGCAGTCGCACGGAATGGACCGCTTCTTGAAAGGAAGAACATCGCCAAAAGCAAAACTTAGGGTAATTCAATGAGTTGCAGTCAAGTTTTGAAGGAAGCACTTAAGAATTCACGATATCCAGAAACAGATGGCCCCAGTATTCCATAAGCGATCATTTTTTAGATATGTATATGGAGCCTGAAGATGGCATATTGAATTGCCGAAAGTGGTAGCGAAAATAAAAAAATAACTTTTCAATTTCCACGGTTGTCTGGCCAATTTCTTTGTTAAATATTTGACCAGCTGCTATACCACGTCCACAGTGGATCAACAGAGACATAATGGAATGTAGTCGAATAAAATCAGAAGATGCTGAGGGAGTTAGTTTTGTTATTTGAGCAATAAATTAACTGGCGATGGCCGAAGTAGAGAGGATATAAATTTAGGCTAGTAACACCAAAAGAAAAATTTGGAGTAGGTATTAAATTGCATCGAGAAGAAATAAAAACTTTGAGGTTCGCCGATGACTTTGTAATTCTGTCAGAGACAGCAAAGGACTTGGAAGAGCAGCTGAACGGAATGGTCAGTGTCTTGAAAGGAGGGTACAAGATGATCATCAACAAAAGCAAAACGAGGATAATGGAATGTAGTCGAATTAAGTCGGGTGATGCTGAGGGAATTAGATTAGGAAATGAGACACTTAAAATAGTAAAGGAGTTTTGCTATTTGGGGAGCAAAATAACTGACGATGGTTGAAGTAGAGAGGATATAAAATGTAGACTGGCAATGGCAACGAAAGCGTTTCTGAAGAAGAAGAAAAATTTGTTAACATCGTGTATAGATTTAAGTGTCAGGAAGTCGTTTCTGAAAGTATTTTAATGGAGTGTAGCCATGTATGGAAGTGAAACGTGGACGGTAAATAGTTTAGACAAGAAGAGAATAGAAGCTTTCGAAATGTGGTGCTACAGAAGAATGCTGAAGATTAGATGGGTAGATCACATAACTAATGAGGAGGTATTGAATAGAATTGGGGAGAAGAAGAGTTTGTGGCACAACCTGACAAGAAGAAGGGACCGGTTGGTAGGACATGTTCTGAGGCATCAAGGGATCACCAATTTAGCATTGGAGGGCAGCGTGGAGGGTAAAAATCGTAAAGGGAGACCAAGAGATGAATACACTAAGCAGATTCAGAGGGATGTAGGTTACAGTAGGTACTGGGAGATGAAGCTTGCACAGGATAGAGTAGCATGGAGAGCTGCATCAAACCAGTCTCAGGACTGAAGACAATAACAACAACAGTAAGAAAACGTTTCTGAAGAACAGAAATTTGTTAACATCGAATATGGGCTAATTTACGTATTAGCAAGCCTCTTTTGGAGGTATTTATCTGGATCGGAAGAGAGTTCAGACAAGAAGAGAATAGAAGATTCTGAAATGTAGTGTTCCAGAAGAGTTTTGACGACTAGTTGGAGATACTATGTAACCAATGAGGAGGTACTGAACAGAACTGGAGAGAAAAGAAATTTGTGACATAGGCTTAGCTTGACTAAAAGTAGGGATCGGTTGATAGGACACGTTGTGAGACACCAAGAAATCGTCGGTTTAGTATAGGATGGAATTGTGGGAGATAATAATTGCAGAGGGAGGACAAGAGACGACTACAATAAGCAGGTTCAAAAAGATGTACGTCGCAGTAGTTATTTGGAAATGAGCAGACTTGCACAGAAGAGAGTAGCGTGGAGAGCTGCACCGGAACAGTCTTCGGACTAACAATCACCACCACCACAACAACAACCATACGTAAAGTTCAGAGTCGCTGTATATTCTGAGTTACATTCTAATTTCTGCAGAGGACACACTTGTAGTACTGGCAATTTCGAAACCCACACCAGTGCCTGCGAGGGGATACGAACCGGATCTCTCCGCTTAACGAGGCAGTGATGCTCATCATCGCGAAGGACTCCTGTCTGAAAATCAGACAGCAGTCAGTTGTGTGACAGTGGGAAAAGAAGCCCGTGGAATAAAAATTCGTTAGAACGATGTCGACCACGACTTACCGGATGAAATGGTGTGAATGGCTTTTGAAAGACTCTAGGCAGGTCAGATTTGATGCTGCATCGCTACTGCTGTTTCACTATTTCAATACTTTATCGGCATGGATCATGACAGCGAGTCCTCCGACCCACACCCACAGTCTGCACTCGCTGCAACCCCGGTACAGTCATACCATAGATCGTTACGTGCAGAAGCCTTTGTAGGGGTGGTACGTATGTGAGGAAACTAGCTGCTCCGCTCCTTACTTGAGAGGAAGTTTTCGGCGTTTACGATGGACTGCACATTAATGGAGGGTCCCTCTCGTCACGATTCACTCTCATTTCAACTTCCAGACAAGATGACCTCTTTCTTTACCTCCCATATAAATGGCTTGACATAAAAGGTCGCAGCTTTCTGAAGCTGTCCGCGAACGACGCCTTTATACGAAGATCGATAGACGACCGAGGCTTCCTGCAAAGACTCCAGCTAATCCTAAAAATAACCATATATATTTAAATGGACGAAAGGATCCTATATTCTTTGACAATGCAACCGATCATTAATCATTGGTATCAGTCACTGCTGTCAAATATCTGGAGGGAAATGGCGGTAATGCAGTTGGCTCAGGAAGGAAAATGCAAGGCTGAGATCTAAAAGTGTGTAATTATAATAGCCTCGTTGATTGATTCGTGAGTATATTTTTAGTCTTGTTTGTTTACCAAGTTTAATCAGCGAAAGATAGATAGAAAGTTTCAGCAAGATGTACAATAGTAAGTGTCAGCTCAGAATTGTTTCAGAAATCAGCCATATTCTCTTTTGGCAGACATAGCAGAAAAGATGCTGTGCCACGTAAATGCTTACTCGTAAAATTCTGAGCATATGTTCTAAGAGAAAAAGTAAATTGCTTTCGACCATCCACGTCTTACCTAGTATCTATGACCGATAATCTAGGGCATTTCTGGGCCACATGGAAGCGTGCTGACAGCAGTTTTTCCCACGTACGGAACAGCTAATAAAGCTGGTTTAATGTGCACACGCCGTAGTTTGCGAAACGCATATAAAAATACAGAAATACGTATATGGAACGGATGCCTTTGGAACACTCAAGTACCCTTAGGTGTGTTTATAAGTGGCCAACAAGATCTTGATAACTGAAAACATGATATCCTTGGTGCTTGCGTGCGTTGTTATGCCTATGCGCTAGCTAACGACAATAGTCCTCAACAGAAACAACACAGCCAGTGGAGTGGCTATCTCAGCCTCTCAACAAATCCCTGGAGCACGTTCGGGATAATCTCGGTACATTTGTTGTTGCAAAATCTCCTCTAGAGACATTTAGCGGTCTGATTTGCGAGAGAGTATTTCCGACCTGGATAACAACACTTCGTATTGCCGAAACTTGTGCTGTACCAATGACACATCCATTTTCTATATTTCAAATTTGTTACGAGTTCGAACGTGAACTGTACATTTGACACTGCGTGTCCTTGTTATATCTGTGCACTGTCAGACGTTAGGAACATGCGACTAGATAACGATTCCATGATAGTTTCCTTCATTGCAGTAACATAGCATCCAGCCCATGTTTTAGCCAGATGCAGGGGAAATACAACCTCACAGGTGCCCATCGACGGCGTATACTTTGAGTGAGATTAGTTGGAAACATTGAGAGAAACTGATTCTATGGTGATGGAAGCATACTTAAATAAGGAACAAACGTAATAGCTGACAAATAAAATGCTCGATCAGGATCACCAATAATCACTGCCGTAGAGAACTGCTGAGAAAATACTGCACGAGGGATAATCAAAACTCATTCTCCCGAACTTTTTTTTCTGTGACTACAGTGCGGAGCGATCTTCAAGAAGTAAACGTCACTGTCTGAGTGGAGACTCGGATGTCTGGTTGTAGCCAACAGGGCACTATAATAACACAATTTTTACCATGACCAAGTCCATGAAATTACAACACGGGAAACACAGAGCTATATTGTCCAATGAGTTAGCCCGCGCCTTAATTTCGAGAGAGAACGATGGATCCTGAAGAAATTTAACCGCTCGATCCTTGTTTCCTACAGATACATGCTCTTTTTCATATTCTCACGGCATTTCGTTGGTGCTTTTGTCACTCAAAATAAAATGTGGCTACGAATTCTGTCGTCCTATGGGACCTATTTTCTGCTTGAGGAGGTTACCATCTCACAAGCTCACAAAATGAAAACGCTCAGTTCACACTAATAGGTCCGTTCGAGCCACTGAAACTACCAACAACGTCCCTTTTGGTCCAGACAATAACGCAAATTGAATTTGCCGACCAACAGAACAGAGAATTCGCTGGAAGGTCTCTTTAACGCCATCGATAAGGTATTTAATAGTTGGATAGCGTGATGAATGGTACACAACTCCTGTGCAATACTTAACTACATGTCTGTATCTGCTCCACGTGAATCGCAGTTGTTAGACGGTATAGATCGTTTAATGCCATAGTAACTATTATTCGTTGATGTACTAGCACATAGTTATCGCTATCTGTGTATCAGGAACATACCGTGATAAAACGACGCAAATGACGCAGTAGACCAAAGAAGTGTTCTTCGTTAAGAGAAAAGCATTCTGAAAGACGCATATCGGAGAATCTAAAAAATAGCTCTTTAACGCTCGGATTCTTCGTAACAAGCATGCTGAATGCGCTAGGTACTCCTCAACATTATACTGAAACAGGAACAAACGCTGCACTAGAGATTGTCGGGCACAAATCTCTAATCAATAGATCTGATATGTGGTGCAAATATGGCATCCCGCACTGCTTGTGAAGGAAAGTGTCAGAGGTCGCTGTCGCGTTTGGGAGAAAGTATGACCTCCTTTGCTGTCAGTGCCTGCAAAGAGAAACGCCACACTTAAGTAGTCGCTGTAGCCGGTCTACATGTACTGTAACGACCGAGGTGGCGCCAAGAGTAAACTTTGGTCTCGTATTCTGAAGGACCGGGATTCCAATCACAGTCTGGCCCATCCAGTTTAAGTTTCATCTAGTTTTCCTAAACCGATTAAGAAAAATTCCAGGATGATACCTCTGAAAGGTCTGAATTCCATACACCTCTGAAAGGTATGATCTTATACTCCGTCTTTAGGATGTTAGACCCTAATCTTCTTTGATCGTTTCGTTTTTTGTAATTCTCTCAAATGCACTCGATAACGTTTAGATACATGTCTGCAATATTGCACGTGGCAATATTGTCAGCGGTGGTTCACACGTGAACGATATTTCTCTAACATCCATCAACTGTTGTCCACTTTTTCTGCTATCTTACGAAATGATACATTTTTTCCCTACTTTAGATGAGTGAAGATAATGTCCTAAACGTGCTACGTAAACGCTTCATAAGCTTGATAATGCCGAGGATATGAAAGGCTATTAGCAATTTAATTACAATAGTTACAAAATCCGTCACTCGAATTCAATGGCTCGTTCTCAAAAGATTAACGCGTAGTACGTTATAAACGCGAACAACCTATCTCAGAAGACTTTCTCGGGAGAAACTATACAGAGACCAAGATTACCTCCTTCCTTTGACTCACTGCAGACACTGCTTCAGCCGTAGTGTCGCATCATATAAAGTTGCCTTCGAAAATTATTTAAGATCGAAATAAAGGTTATTGAAGATATGATCTCTTCCATCTAGTAAATATTTCGGTGGGAGCATTATCTCCTTTGAAGTTGCTACTACGCCAGCATTTACCTGAAGTGTTACAGAGAAGCCACGGAAAATTAAATCTGAGTGCACAGATGAAATTTTCTAACGCGCTACCCCCAAATATGAGTCTAAGGATTTCGACATCGCGCCATTTTGCTTAGCAGTGCTGTGTTTCATGCCTTACTACAAGCTTAAAAACTGCCTGGTGCTCCTTAGAAGTTACTTGGAGCTCGAATTGGGGGAAGAGACCAAACAGCGAGGTCATCGGTCTCATCATAGGATTTCGGAATGATGGGAAGGGAGTCGGCCGCGCCCTGTCAAAGGAACCATCCCGGCATTTGCCTGAAGCGGAAATCATAAATCAGGATGGCCGGACGCGGGATTGAACCCTCGTCCTCCCGAATGCGAGTTTCGAAGCTACTAGGTGAAAAATTACTCCAACACTGCGTGTACATAGTGGAGTGTTCCACACGTAAGTCAGGAAAGCTAGAATTTCAAGTGTTTCGTCACACTCGATGCATCAGTTTTTTAAGCTCGCACCTCTTCTGTTTACCACCTATACAGCAAAATAAAAATTTAACCATTCATACAAAAACACAACACACTGCCAGGATAAATACGGTGTAGGAAAACCGTTGGCTTTCAAAACGACAGAAATTTGGCTCTGAATGGATAAAACTCTTATACGATCCTTCCTGCAAAATAGTGGCAAGTCCAGGAAACTACGATGGAGATGAATGGCGAATACGCACCCTTCTCTCCAACGTATACCACAAAGACACAGTAATATTGTGGTCTGGTAATTGTGGTGTCCAGGGGAGATGCGATATTTCATCTTCGTGCTCACAAAACCAGTCCTGGATCATGCGAGTTGTGTGAACAGGGACCCTCTAGTCTTGGAAAAAAGCCTCACCACTGAGGCACAGACATTGTACATACAATACGATGGGCCTGATCAGCCAAAGTGGTGACTTGCAGAGTAACCATCTCGAAACACCAAACGCTTCGGCTACCTTCGTTACGGAAATACCCACTACTCGAACACCAACAGTTTGCCCACGTTCGGATGCACTGAACTCCAGACATAACGCACTCACATCTACACATAACATTGTTCTGACCGCGGCTGACACTTGGAACCTATTGAGGACATTGCAAAGATTCCGTTTCAGATCAAGTATAACAGCGTCAGCTGCAGGCTTGACTAGCATTCATGTTGAAGCACGCATTTCTCGCGGTGCTTCCATATCTTTGTCCGACTCTTGTACATTTAACGTTACCCGAGGGAGCCTTAGACAAAGCTTCGTTGAGCCACTAGTAGTCATCGAAATTCAGAGCGCCGCAAAGGCTACTGAAAGGAAGGCTGTAGAATTTCGCTTGTATTTTTGATACGAATAACAGGACTGGCGGTATATGCCCCTCCACAAAACCAGATTATTTGTTTGCTTACGAGCGGGGAAACATTGTTGGCGTAGAAAGACATTGTTGAGAAATAACAGTTCGCTAATTAAACAAATGAGACATAGACAAAATGTTATGTTTCATTTCATAAATTATGCTGAAGTGATACGCAGGAAAGCTGCGAAATCAGGGATAACCTTAAAGAAATTTTTGAAGTTTTCCCAATGTAATGAGTATTCTACGAGGTTTCAGACTTACAGCAGGATGAAGTCGAGTTTCGGTTTAAACTCACCTGAAAATGACTGTATGGTTGTCAACAGAAATATCGTGGTAATTGTCTTCGTCATCTATCTGCAAGCCAGAAACCTCATCGAATATTGTTACTTTTAGATCGATATTTGAGCGGTTGGGTGTTGTGTAAACAGAGCATTTTTGGTGCATTATATGATATGCAGTTCTACAAACGCGGAGAGGTTTATTTCCTTCCACGATCTTACAACTCGTCTCGCAAGGAAAGCTCTTTCTTGATTTTTGACATACATCGCCGAACTCCAGATCTGCATCAGTTTAGGGATTCCTACGGAGTCTTCAGGACTTTCAGATGAGCCATGTTCAAATGGGTCAAATGGCTCTGAGCACTATAGGACTTCTGAGGTTATCAGTCCCCTAGAACTTAGAACTACTTAAACCTAACTAACCTAAGGACATCACAGACATAGCGACCGTAGCGGTCGCGCGGTTCCATACTGTAGGCCTAGAACCGCTCGGCCACCTCGGCCTGCGATGAGCCATGTGCCCAAGTATTTGGGAGCATCTCGTCTTCCAATACGCTAATCCCTGCATTGGCGGAGGAACATGTCGGCTCTGTCGTTTGGGCTTCAGTCCTGAGGTAAGGAATGTTCGTCTCACATCTCCTCTATCTGGATGCACGTCTCACCTTATGTTTGAGGGAACAATATCTCGTAAACAATATGTTGATTTCGAGCAACCAAAAATTAGCCTACAAATTACTTTTTTGTTAATGTGTACTTTTTTATTATGGCATGATTTGGATATCCGTATTCTGCTACAGAGTGGTTCAGTGCTAAGGGGAAAGGCCTGAATGTCTGAGCTTGCGTTCCTGAATTAGGACCAGCTAACTTTTGAAGAATACAATTCCTTGTACATATTTTGTCTTTGGCGTTTACAAAATGTTTTTCATATGTCAGATCTCTCTCTGATTTTACACCTTGGGTTTCCAAAATTGATTGTCGATCCCAAAAAATGCCATCCCACATGTCTTTTGCAGTTTCCGCGTTGCCTGCTTCTTATGCGAAAGGCGCAGGCTTGTGTTTTACTATGAACAGGGTTTCGTCGATACCTTAGTTTAATGCACCAGATAGACGTGCAGCCTCTGCAAGCACTCATGCTGAACGGAGATTTTTGCATCTGCATACGACGTCCCATACAGCGGCTACCAGTGCTCACCGTCAAAGGCTTCTTGCTAAGACTTCGGCAGAGGTGCTCAGTCGCAACCCGCGGACCGAAAATCCATCGTACAAGTCTAACACATATGTGTCTCTGTCTTCTGTCGATTATGACTGACCAGCTTCTGTTTTCAGCACAACCAGTTAAATTACTTATTAAAATTAGCATTTGCATTATTTGTTTATTTGGCCTTTGGCGTGTGCACCGCATTTAGACATCAACGATTACACTGGTTAGCCTTCAACAATTATACTGTTTTGCCATCAACAATAAAAAATGTTTTTTAAACGTATAAATATATGTATTACTTTAAAATAACTAAATAATATTCTTAAAGACTTGAAAAAAGGAAAGGCTTATTATTTTGTAAGTATAGAAGTAATAAGAGAACTTCACAAAAATGTTTACAATCAGGTTTGTCTAGTCACTACTCTTTGAAATAGAAATAATTATGTGGGATAACCGCTAAAATGATGATTACACATTCTCTGCACCTCTGTGGTCAGATTTCAAACTTGCTAACTAAAATAATCTCAACAAACATCTAAGAACTGCTGTGTTATTCCGTAGTAGGAGACGGGTAATCCTTGTAGAGATCGCTAAAGTGAGCTTTCTGAATTCGGCGATCAATTGTTCTCTGTGTTAGTGGAACTCTGAACAAGCGAAGATTAAATGATTAATATCTCCAACGTCTGAATTGCGGCAGTCAAAAGTGTCTTAATTTCTTGCTTGTAGGCGATACAAATGCGAAGAGAAGCTGCCGTAACAGAATTTCATCCGAAGAGATATGCGATGTTTAACCAAACGATACTTTCCCTGTTTACGATTGATGTTTCCCATTCTTCTTCCCACCGGAATCTGACTTCCATTCGATGTACGAGGGTGTTTGAGAAGTCTCGTAAAAAATCAAGAACAAGTGTTTGTTTCGCAAACAACTAACCTTACTTCTCAGTGACATAGACCCCTTTGAGGGATATACACTTTGATCAGCAATCCTCGAGCTTTTCCCCTGTCAAAATCTGCGCCGGCCGAAGTGGCCGTGCGGTTAAAGGCGCTGCAGTCTGGAACCGCAAGACCGCTACGGTCGCAGGTTCGAATCCTGCCTCGGGCATGGATGTTTGTGATGTCCTTAGGTTAGTTAGGTTTAACTAGTTCTAAGTTCTAGGGGACTAATGACCTCAGCAGTTGAGTACCATAGTGCTCAGAGCCATTTGAACCATTTTTTGTCAAACTCTGCAAAATACTCGTTGATGAAAACTTCTTCCCAGTAAGTCAAAGTTTTTATTTAGTGACAGGAAGAAGTCACTTACAGCTAAGTCTGATGAATATGGTTGATTAAGAACCAATTCAAAGCCATAATAATATACTTTCGCCATTTTTATCGCTGATATGGGGGATGGTGAAAGAGCACCTCTTTGTGCGCCATGCTTGGTCTTTTTCAACGAACGGAAGTTTCAAACGATCCAGCAACGAAGCTTAATAGTGTCCAGTTGTGGTTGTGCGTTTTCCCAAGTAATGTATGAGCAGTATTCCTTGGGAATCCCAAAAACTAGTCTCTTCACCTTACCAGCTGAAAAAATGGTATTTGCCTTCTTCACCAGCTTTTGTCCCTTGTTTGACAGACATTATGATAATGATGGAGCCAGATTTCATCAGCAGTCACGTCTTGCGGATTGCGGTTAAATATCTCCAGAAATTGAGTTGAAATGTTGTGCCGGATGAGTTTTGGTCAACTGTGAGCAACGGCGGCAACCACCTTGCACACAGCTTCTTCATATCGATTCTCCGTACAGGATATTATGCACTCGCTCAGTTGAGATGCCTACAGTCTCTGCAATTTCACGAATTTTTACTAGGCGGTCTTGTCTTACCATACCATGGATATTGTCAATGGTTTCCTTTTGTCGTGACCTCAAGTGCACCGCAGCGCTCTTCGTCTTCGGTGCTTGTCCGATCACGTTTAAATTCATAAATCCGAAAGTAGGCGGTCTTCAGTGATGGTGCAGAGACCGCGTGAACTTCATTCAATTCTGTTTTGATTTGTATGGCAATCCAACCCTGCAAATGCAAACGTTTAATAACAGCACGAAACTCAGTTTTATCCGATTTAAATCTCAGTCGACACACTGACCAATCCAGACGGCTGTCAACAATGAACTGTATGCAGCACGTTGTTGAAATTCTGTCAATCCAGACGGCTGTCAACAATGAACTGTATGCAGTACGTTGTTGAAATTCTGTATAAGATCCTTGGAATAATAAAGGCGCAATAAAAATATTCCATTTTTCATGGAAATTTACCAGGTGTAACAAACCACTCTCGTAAATGAATATCAAGGTCAAATTCGGATGTAGCAGCTTCCTTGTCAAGATGGTTTACTGTTTCGTTAGCTTTTATGCAAAGCGTATAATTATATTTAATTCTTCGGCAGCATTACGTTACCTAGTGGACTACATCGGAAAATAAGTTTACTGCTGTATTTTCTCTAGTTCCTGTTTCCTAATGCACTTAGAACGCTTTTCGAATCAGAATTAATCGAAATCTTTTGTCGCTCTGAGTTAAGGAGTACTTGGCATTCAAGAATGCCACTGCTTCTGCTGTATGAGAGGAGGCTGACAATGCAAGTTTATACTGTTCGTAGTGGCCTGTTCTTGGACACAGGAAAGCACTTACAGCCTTACCTTTAGATGTGATTCTTGAGCCATCAGAGTATACCGTGTGTCTCTGGAAGAATGGTCAATATTCATTGATGTGACAGGAACGAACATTCGAAGTAAAAAAAGTGTGATAAACATGGATTCTAAAATGCATACCGTAAGACCTACGAACACTTGTTCATCTTCTTGCTGTGAAACACACCTTTTCTACTGAACAGAGGCTCTTAGCTCTCAAGGTATGCATTTTAGAGCCCATGTTTACTGGACTGTTTTGCTTCCAACTATCGTTAAACGTCATACCCTTGGATGTGACACCCCGTATATGAAGACCTTTACTCCATTTTTCACTGAGATACATGCAGGCTTGAGACTGTAGCCTATCTGTACACTAAATTTCAGAATCGGAAAGGTCATTCATAAATAGAAAGTATCTCGTTGTTATGATACTTTTGGATAAATTTTTTTCAGTGTCCGCAAACTTCTGAAAATATCTAGAAATTGATATAATATTCTCTTATCCAGAAGACAGTTAGCAGGTCAGATTTCTTAGTGAGTGGATGAGTATTTGGTGTTATCCTTTCCAGCACACTATCTGATAAATCTGTCCAGACACCTATTACTGGACATTTATATGAGGTGTGTCTACCCTTGGCCTTTGTGAGAACTGTGGGCCATTTTCAGTGAGTTATCTGAATGTCTGTGCAACAACGGCAGCCAATTCATGCCCAAGAGCCGAAACCAGAAAAAGTCGACGTTTCGACTCACCCCGAGGGTTTCCCACTGAATTCAGTTCGAGGTACTCGACGGGTGAGACCATTTCAGTAATTTTGTTGTTCAGAAACCTCACAGATGCTACTTTATGACATGGGACTTTGCCATGCTGATACAGACGGTCATTGTCTTTGAACTGTCCCGTACTGTGCGCCGTACATAATACTGTGTATTTGTTCGTGTCCTTCCGTATTTAGCGTTTTCTTAAACGTAGTAAGTGGTTACACACCTGGAACACCCCCATATCCTAACACCACCTCCTCCCTACTACTATTGCTGCTACTGAAATTGGCATTACACATGATGGCATTCTAAGAATTCACCAAATCCAAATCCTATCGTCGAAATGCCACAGGGTATAGTGTGATTCATCACTTCATTCCACTCCACTGTCTAGCCGCGTCGCTTTTCATGCCACCTCCAGCGTCGCTCAGTACTGGCTGCAGAAATGTAAGGCTTATGAGTAACTGCTGGACCATTGTACCCCACTTTCTAACTCCCTACGTATAGTCGTTGTCCTAGCTGGAGTGGTGGTAGCAGTTTGAATCTTACGAGTGAATCCTTCCGCTGATTTTACGCCATTTTTTACAACCACCCTTCGCAATGCTTGACCCAATCTGACAGCGTATGGTATAAATTCTGTGTGAAGTGAGAGGAAGTGTTTTAAATGTTTGCGTAGCGTTTATCTGAGGCTGAACATGGAAAACAGCCCTATATTCACCTAGTTGGATGAGGAAAACTGCCTAAAAACCATATCCAGGCTGGCCAGCACAGCGAGCCCTCATCGCTAAACAGCTGGGTGGATTCGATCCGACCCGGCATACTTCCCCGTCCCGGAAGTGGTCGTGTGAATACGCACAGCTAGCTGGGTCGGTCTGTCAGCAGGAAAATGACCACTCTAGTAACTACGCTTTGTTTTCTGACCGTATGTGTTGAAATATAAGCTTGTGATTTTAGCTGTTCGAGCACAGACGCAGGCCAAAATTTGTTTGCTATGACAGGGCTTTCCACTTCCATGTTGATATCGTTCTCAACTACATCTATCTTTACCACGTTACCTCTCAATTCCGAGATACATACATGAACTATTTTCCCGAGACTCGTGAGATGTAGTTCTTCGTTCTGGTCATGAACGGACCAATCGGGATCGACTGGCCACCGTGTCATCCTCTTCCAGTGGCGTCATCGGATGTGGTATGGAGTACATAGTCAAACAGGCCGCTCTCTCGATCGTTGTCGGTTTTCTTGACCTTGGAACCGTTACTAATCGGTCAAGCAGCCCCTCAGTTGCCCTCACGAGGCTGAATGCACTCCCGTTCAGTCCTCCCACCAAGGAAAAATCGCTGGCATTACCGGGAATCGAGCCCGTGTCCACCCTCCCCCCTTCCCCCCTCCCCACTCCTCCTATGGCAGTCAGTCGCGCTGACTACGCAGCTACGTCGACGGTCAATGGGGTGTAGTTTGCTGATATTCTCGTCCTTACCTTCAACATACACATAGTAAGGAACTGGATCAGCTAGATTATACGTATTGTTACACTGACGTGTTGGCAACGGCTTATTTTGTCTTGGTGTTCCTGAAGAGTCACCACATACCGGCGCTTCGATTATTTTATCAATTTTCCCACAGTACATGGGTCACTTTCATACAATGCTGTGCTCCAAAAATATGTCCTCAGAAATTTCTTCGTTGATTTAAGGCTGGTTTCTGACACCGGCGGACTGTTATTGACCAGGGAAGCTGAACACAAAAGACAATGAAAACTAAGACAATTTGAGAAGAATCATCACGATTAAGCACAAAGTCTCGCTTTACTTCCCTTCTTCAACTGTCTCCCAAATTTATGAAATTTATGACTGCTAAAATGCTCTGTCTTCACACCGGCCTTTTCATCTTTTTTATACTAAAGAACTCACATTTCAAACAACGTTAATTTTTATCACACAAACGTAAACAGAAAGACATATTCAGATAATCTCGAATACAGCATTTATCCGTGGAAAGTGACAAGACTATCAACTGTCAGATAAACAAGAGTAAACTCTTATCTGCATCATAGTCCTGGTGAGGTGACCGTAGCTGTTTCGATACATTAGGAACGGGACATATTCTCTCAAAACCATACGTAAACAAGTCAGGTAACGCTTCTACCTGTCCGGATATTAATGCTACGTTTTTATTAACAAATTCCCGCTTCTGTCTTGTCACATTACATAGCTCACGTAATAAAAATGTTCAAATGTGTGTGAAATCTTATGGGACTTAACTGCTAAGGTCATCAGTCCCTAAGCTTACACATATCCTAAGGACAAACACACACATCCATGCCCGAGGGAGGACTCGAACCTCCGCCGGGACCAGCCGCACAGTCCATGACTGCAGCGCCTCAGACCGCTCGGCTAATCCCGCGCGTCAGTTCACGTAATACCAAGGACTGTTAGTCCTCTTGTAGACGTCAATCTTTTTAACTATAACTAACACATCTGAAGGCTGGACCATTATCTTAACCTATCTAGAAGAATCTTCTATCTTCTAGATTCAATATTCAGATAACAAGTCGCAATGTTCCTCTGTATGAATAAGGAACCAACAGCTCGATCGGGTTCTATCCGTGTAGCTGCAATTACAATCAAAAAATATCGCAGTGGAGACAAGTTGGTTAGTAAGCACTTTCGTGGTAATATTTTTCTCAATCAGCGCTCATGGATCAATGTTGGCAGGAAATTTCTTTAGTACTTGCAAAAAGCTTTCCACGTTGCACCAACATATTCAGAGGTTTCACACGGTTCCAGAGGACTGTAGTGGAATACCTGCGAGCCCGATGATGTTCCTCGTTGCGTTAGATTTTATTTACGGATCACTAAAAAGAATTGTCGTCCAGTGGAGAAGCTGGATGAGCAAGACGCGGATGTGTTGTATGACTAGAATTGTTCTCATCACAAAACTAACAATTTTGTAAGGGTGTAACGTTCTTTAAACAATGTGGAATAATTAAACTTTACGATTATGTTGCATGAAGTCTGAACTGTGGAACAGATACAGAACTCGATTTGTCGTGTAGCGTGTTTGAACTGCAAGTGGTGTGTTGACTCTGTGTTACTGTTAGCAAAACTTTATACGGATCGATTGGGCAATGCAACTCCCAATACCCATAAAGAAATACAGTCACTGCAAAATACATTCAGCTCCTTAAGCACTGAATCCTAAGGCCCTGTTCGCATCACAAATAAATTAGATTATCTTACCTGTAAAGCAGCAACAGAGTAACGCGATATGTTCTGATCTCTCATACAAAATATGAATATGATAACTACAGGCTCAGCAGTGTGCAATGCTGGCCATAATACTTGAAATGCACATGAAACCCATTTGGCTCATGAACGAGAACATTTAAGAAAATCCATCTTCTTTGAAAAATATAAGACCTGGACTGGGAGACGGTACTAATTATGATGAATTACTAACTCATAGTTTTTTTTAGCAAAATTATATTGCAAGTTAAGATTGGCTTTTCAAAAACATCTGACAACTGAAGTTACATTATTCACAGTATATTCACAAACAGTGCGATTTAAACAGCAAGTATTATGTAACTTCATGTCTGCCCCCAGTAGCTGAGTGGTTGCCGACACGGTAGCTCAGCGTGTTCGGTCAGAGAGCCGGTTGGCCTCTGTAATAAAAAAAAAACTGAGTGGAAGGATCAACCACCGAACTTGAACAGGATGTCTTGCGACGTCCGCAACGACCAAACACAACGATCAATAATGAAAAAAAAGTGGTCAGCGCAACAGAATGTCAATCCTGAGGGCCCGGGTTCGATTCCCGGCTGGGTGGGAGATTTTCTCCGCTCAGGGACTGGGTGTTGTGTTGTCCTGATCGTCATCATTTTATCCCCATCGACACGCAAGTCGCCAAAGTGGCATCAAATCAAAAGACTTGCACCCGGCGAACGGTCTACCCGACGGGAGGGCTTAGTCACACGACATTTTTATTCATCTAACTTCATTAATCCAACATAAATGTAAATCATCAAATTATATACAGCTCTGTTAACAAATCTTAAAAGCACTAGAAAAATAAAATATTTAAGTAGCCTCTTTATGAAAATCGTTTACATACATTGTGGGGTCACTCAACAATTACAAATTATCAGCCAACTCATATTTACTAACAAGCTGGCAAAAACAAAAATCATAATTATTTAAATCTTTACCTTATTTGCATGAAGACTTCTGCTTCCATGTTCAACAATATTGACATACCTACATTAATCTAATTCTTGGTGGCTTCACATAGCACACCAAAAAAAAATTGTCTACTCCATAGTCTTTCCCTCACAGATAGCTACCTACTACTGTGCGCCCAGCGCTCTCTTACTCCAACAAAGCAGTACGGTATCTTTGGCTCTGCGGTCGCTCACAGTGTCAGCGATCCAGGTTATCGAGCCTACCAGACACATTCATCATTTATAGTATACTAGCTTCATTTTATTTTATTAATCTCTCTTCCCAAGCTTTAATCGCGACGTGCAGGATCTGCTGTTATGGTTAAATGGACGTGACATGTTAATTATTAAGGGGTGGCCACCCCATACTCCCCCCCCCCCCCCCCCCCGGGACAGAAGCAGTGTAGCCCCAGCTGTCTGCGTCTAATGTAAGCCATGGAATAGTGTGAACGTGTGTCAAATGCCATAAAGAAACTCGAACATCCCTCGTTCATGGTAACAATTTTTATCTTTGATTTTACCTTAATGAATGTTCATGTCATTAGCCAGTCTACCGCACGGCTCTCTTCAGTACACTCATTTCAGTTGTTAAAACATATCCTTGCATGATGATACTATAACAAAGATTGGGAAATATTTTTTGACATGAACATACTAGTAACAAAGATTGCGAAATATTTTTTGACATGAACACTCCCGGCGGAAGACACATTAACAGTCTTCAGAAATTAAAGCACTCTGTTGTCGTTGTTGTTGTTGTTGTCTTCAGTCCAGAGACTAGTTTGATGCAGCTCTCCATGCTACTTTATCCTAAACGAGCTACTTCCATCTTCCAGTACCTACTGCAACTTACATCCTTCTGAACCTGCTTAGTGTATTTATCTCTTGGTCTCCCTCTACGATTTTACCCTCCACGCTGCCCTCCAATACCAAATTGGTGAACCCTTGATGCCCCAGAACATGTCCTACCAACCGATCCCTTCTTCTAGTCACGTTGTGACACAAATTTCTCTTCTCCCCAATTCTATTCAATTCCTCCTCATTAGTTGTGTGATCTACCCAGCAAATCTTCAGCATTCTTCTGTAGCATTACATTTCGAAAGGTTCTATTCTCTTCTTGTCCAAACTACTTATCGTCCACGTATCCCTTCCATACAAGTCTGCACTCCATACAAATACTTTCAGAAACGATTTCCTGACACTTAAAACTATACTTGATGTTAACAAATGTCCCTTCTTCAGAAAAGCTTTCCTTGCCATTGCCAGTCTACATTTTATATCCTCTCTACTTCGACCATCATCAGTTATTTTGCTCCCCAAATAGTAAAACTCATTTACTACTTTAAGTGTCTCATTACCTAATCTAATTCCCTCAGCATCACCCAATTTAATTCGACCACATTCCATTATCCCCGTTTTGCTTTTGTTGACGTTCATCTTATATCCTCTTTTCAAGACACTGTCCATTCCGTTCAACTGCTCTTCCAGGTACTTCGCTGTCTCTGACAGTATTACAATGTCATCGGCGAACCTCAAAGTTTTTATTTCTTCTCCATGGATTTTAATATCTACTCCGAATTTTTCTTTTGTTTCTTTTACTGCTTGCTCAGTATACAGATTGAATAACATCGGGGAGAGGCTACAACCCTGTCTCACTCCCTTCCCAACCACTGTATCTCTTTCGTGCCTCTCGACTCTTATAACTGCCATCTGGTTTCTGTACAAATTGCAAATAGCCTTTCGCTCCCTGTATTTTACCACTGCCACCATCAGAATTTGCAAGAGAGTATTCTGTAAGCTTTCTGTAAGTCTACAAATGCTAGAAGCGTAGTTTTGTCTTTCCTTAATCTGTCTTCTAAGATAAGTCGTAGGGTCAGTATTTCTTCACGTATTCCAACATTTCTAAGGAATCCAAACTGATCTTCCCCGAGGTCGTCTGTAAAGAATTTGTTGTGGGTTGGCAGGAGAGCCAACACCGGGCTACTGCTACGAGAGGAAGCCGAAAGGCACGCGTTTCAGCTCACGCAGGCTGGCGTGAGGTCTGGTGGAATACTTAACTTTAATCCATAACTGGTACACGTCGCTCTTGACTGTACATTATTCACAATATCAATAGTAACTGAATATGGCGCCTAACTTGGTCGTAGCAAATGACGTAGCTGAAGGCTATGCTAACTATCGTCTCGGCAAATGAGAGCGTACTTTGTCAGTGAACCATCGCTAGCAAAGTCGGTTGTACAACTGGGGCGACTGCTAGGAAGTCTCTCTAGACCTGCCGTGTGGCGGCGCTCGGTCTGCAATCACTGATTGTGACGACACGCGGATCCGACGTATACTAACGGACCGCGGCCGATTTAAAGGCTACCACCTAGCAAGTGTGGTGTCTGGCGGTGACACCACAGAATTCACGTTAGTATTTTGTAGCCGTGACTTATTAAACTCATAGTTCGGTAATTTTCACATCTGTCAACACCTACTTTCTTTGGGATTGGAATTATTATATTCTCCTTGAAGTCTGAGGGTATTTCGGCTGTCTCATACATCTTGCCGACCAGATGGTAGAGTTTTATCAGGGCTGGCTCTCCCAAGGCTGCCAGTAGTTCTACTGGAATGTTGCCTACTTCCGGGACCATGTTTCGACTTAGGTCTTTCTGTGCTCTGTCAAACTCTTCACGCAGTATCGTGTCTCCCATTCCATCTTCATCTACATACTCTTCCATTTCCATAATATTGTCCTCAAGTACATCGCCCTTGTATAGACCCTCTATATACTCCTTCCACCTTTCTGCTTTCCCTTCTTTGCTTAGAACTGGGTTTCCATCTGAGTTCTTGATATTTATACAAGTGGTTCTCTTTTCTCCCCTAGTGAGATATGCCGCTACATAGTTACGTTTGTCCTCTAGCTATCGCTGCTTAGCCATTTTGTACTTCCTGTCGATCTCATTTTTGAGATGTTTGTATTCCTTTTTGCCTGCTTCATTGTCTGTATTTTTATATTCTCTCCTTTCATCAGTTAAATTCAATATCTCTTGTGTTACCCAAGGATTTCTATTAGCCCCTCGTCCTTTTACCTACTTGATTCTCTGTTACCTTCACTCTTTCATCCCTCAAAGCTACTCATTCTTCTTCTACTGTATTTCCCCCATTACTGTCAATTGTTCCCTAATGCTCTCCCTGAAACTCTCTACAATCTCTGGTTCTTTAAGTTTATAGAGGTCCCATCTCCTTAAATTCCCACCTTTTTGCAGTTTATGCAGTTTCAATCTACAGTTCGTAACCAATAGACTGTGGTCAGAGTCCGCATCTGCCCCTGGAAATGTCTTACAATTTGAAACCTGGATCCTAAATCTCTGCCTTACCATTATATAATCTATCTGAAACCTTCCAGTATCTCCAGGCCTCTTCCATGTATACAACTGTCTTTCATGATTCTTGAACCAGGTGTTAGCTATGATTAAGTTATGCTCTGTGCAAAATTCTACTCTTTCATTTCTTATCCCCATTCCATATTCACATACTACATTTTCTTTTCCTACTATAGAATTCTAGTCACCCATGACTATTAAATTTCCGCCTCCCTTCACTATCTGACTAATTTCTGTTACCTCATCATACATTTCATCAATCTCTTCGACATCTGCGGAGCTAGTTGGCATATGAACTTGTACTACTGTGGTACGCGTGGACTTCGTGTCTATCTTGGCCACAATAATGCGTTCACTGTGCTGTTTGTAGGAGTTTAGCCGCAATCCTATTTTTTTATTCATTATTAAACCTACTCCTGCATTACCCCTATTTGATTTTGTATTTATAACCCTGTATTCACCTGACCAGAAGTCTTGTTCCTCCTGCCACCGCAATTCACTGATTCCCACAATATCTAACTTTAACATATCCACTTCCCTTTTTAAATTTTCTAACCTACCTGCCCTATTAAGGGATCTGACATTCCACGCTGCGATCCGTAGAACGCCAGTTTTCTATCTCCTGATAAAACAGTCACATGCTGGAATTACTGCGCTGTAGACAAAAGTTTTCAACAAGCTTCTTTCACTTCCCCGACCGTACCGCAACATAACAACACTCAAACTAATCTCCCTTCGTCAGTTCTTCTATAAACTAAAATTTCACAGCTGTAATCGAGTCCTGAACATCAGTTACTATTGGTTATACGGAACTGTAGAATTTAACATTACAAAATAACAATTCGCATAGCGAGAAGAAGTAAACATTTTTGTTATAACATTAAGACGTATATGACTCTGCTAATGTAGGGGCCACATTAACTCCGCCTCTTTCGCTTCAGACAAAAATGACAGCTGCTGTAAAAACAGTATCTTTAAATGCATAAAAAGTGTACTATTTAGAATTAAAGTTGTTTCTCCCTGGGGCTCTCTGTTCTGCTACATATCGTCATGCAAAAAGTCATGTTCTTGGTGTATCTTTAATCGCTACACACCTCACAGGATTCTCCTATTCCTGCTGCAATATGTATAATCCGGTGTGTGTGTGTGTGTGTGTGTGTGTGTGTGTGTGTGTGTGTGTGTGTGTGTGTGTATGTATGTATGTATGGTTTACTATGTTCGTGCGTAGGCAAAACTGCCTCGCTACGATTTTCAGACTTCGTCACAAAGCTGAACAGAAAAACCAAAGTTCTGACATGTTAGTTACTTGTATATTTTCAGTATATGACTTGTTGAGAATGGCTCGCTTAATTGTAAACACCAAAACGAGCTGCAGCTAATCGTAAATTTGCTGATGCCACTCCCGCAGAGGGTGTATGTATAGATTTAAACTTGCTTATCCTCGCATGTGTGCTACCTGCTGTTTCCTTTCTTTGCCGGCTATATGTATTGCTGACTCCTTTCCCAGATGTCCACTACAGTGAGCTAGGTGAATAACACTGCGCCTAGATTTCCGAAAGGCTTTCGATACTGTACCACGTCGTCGGCTATTAATCACGATAGGATCACACGGAGTGTATTCGCAGGTTTGTGATTAACTCAATGAATATTTGACTATCTGAACCTAGTTCGGCGAATGATATATAGAATGAAATATCGTGTGGGTGGGGCCTGAAGTGGGATAAACGCGTTGTGTGGTGCAAGTATTTATAGTTGGCACCACTTCGTCGACTTGCGTGTCGATGGGGATGATATGATGATATGAGGACAACCAGTCCCCGAGCGGAGGAAATCACTGACCCAGCCGGGAATCAAATCCGGGCCCCTCGCCTGGCAATTTGCTGTAGTGACCACTAAGCTATGGAGGCGGACTCATACATAAACGATGTATCAGATAGGACAACAGCACTGTAAGACTGTTGAGCGATGATGATGTCGTCTGTTGGTGAGCGCCATCGTTGGACTATTGTAAGGATTTGCAGAACGGAAGAGTCAAAACTTCCAAAACAGAACGGAAGAGTCATAACATATGGCACTTGTGTAGAAGGAGGTACGAACATCTGGGTGTCCCTTTCTTACTCATCGCTGTTGCATACGGTTGTTAAACCACGACACAAACACAAATCTGAGCCGGCCTCTGTGGCCTAGAGGTTCTAGGCGCTTCAGTTCGGAACCGCGCTGCTGCTACGGTCGCAGGTTCGAATCCTGCCTCGGGCATGGATGTGTGTGACCTCCTTAGGTTAGTGAGATTTAAGTAGTTCTAAGTCTAGCGGACTGATGACCTCAGATGTTAAGTCCCATTGTGCTTAGAGCCATTTGACCCATTTGAACACAAATCTGAATACAGCGAACAGACACATCAGTGACCGGACGGACAGTTCTTAATTTTCTGAGGGAAAAGAGAAGGGGGCACGAGGGAGATTCGAACACCGATCTCTCCCTTCGCTGTCCAACACCATGACCACATAACCACTACGCCATTTATTAATAAATTCGCTCGACGTTGCACTTCTTGAGTTTGGATCGTTCACTGTTTCGATTTTGCTTCTTTTTTCATAGTACGGCACACCTTCTGCCTCTTTTTATTCTTGATCTGTGTTCCGTTTTCGACGGGCTATCCACTGTTACAACTAAATGTGGGGGGGGGGGGGGGAGGGGGCGATGGGGAGTTTCGCTCGTCACTCGTGTTGTATTGAAACGTCCTTAAAAGGTAGGATAGTTAAAAGAAGAGTGGCGGATTGAAGCAAATGGCCAAGGTAAATGCCACACTTTTGAAAAATGGAGGGTTATATAGCAAAAATATATCAACCGCATCGAGCACTGGGTGAAACTAGTAAATTTCTGTTGTATCTTTCTCACTCGGAGGCCACGAAATGGACGATATTACTGTATAAACGTAGTAAAATCGTATAAAGTATAATGAAATACAGAAACCCGTAATGAAAGTAAGACGGGTGGAAAGATAAAACGAGTGCCAAGGAAAACCAATGAAACAGAACAAAATTCCTGCGCTTACCGAATGCATCCGAAGTATCACGAAGAGAACAGACACGGGCCGATACCGGCGTAGTACTTAGCGCACGGACAAGTGTAGGGTTGACAGGAAAGTGCGAAGCACACACGGAAACGGGCGGCGCGGCAAGGTGAAAGACATATAGGACATAATAAAACCTGAATAAGAGTGTTGGGACCGCCCTTACGTTCATTGTGTTATATTAAAAAATTAATAAAATGGTAATAAATGAAATACGGTGGGTAGAAAAAAGCTGAGGTAGTTCTCACGAAGCCGGCCGGAGTGGCCGTGCGGTTTTAGGCGCTACATTCTGGAGCCGAGCGACCGCTACGGTCGCAGGTTCGAATCCTACCTCGGGCGTGGATGTGTGTGATGTCCTTAGGTTAGTTAGGTTTAATTAGTTCTAATGTCTAGGGGAATGATGGCCTCAGAATTTAAGCCGCATAGTGCTCAGAGCTAGCCAGTTCTCACGAAATCCTGCTGGGTGCATTTATGACCTCTATTGAAAGGAGACTGCGAGCATTATACTACAGGGATCACGAGAAAAAGACAAAACAGATTAGGGCTCTTGCGGCGGCTTTCAGCCATTTATTTTCCCTTCGCTCGATATGCAAAGAGCATAGCACGAAAAATCGGTCAAATTGGCACGATGGACATTCCGTCACCTCTTGCTTGCGCAGTATATCATAAACAGGATGTCGCACGAGGAATAGCCAGAGTATAGGGATATGCTAGGAACGATCATTCGAAGCAAAAACAGTCTAGTAGATAAGGGTTCTAAAATGTGTACATTAAGAGCTGTGAGCACTTCTTCACATTCTATACCTTGAAACAGATCTCCTCTTCTGCAAGCTTTTTGCTTTCCACATTTCGAGATGAGGTATTAGCCACCAAAACAAGAAAAAAATGTCCAGTAAACAAAAGCTGTGAGGTTCATCTTCGCTACTGTGAAACACATCTCTTCTGCTGAACAAGTAGTCACAGCTCTCAAGGTATGCGTTTTAGAACCCTTATTTGCGAGACAATTTTTTGTTGTTTTAGTCCATACTACCTTCTCACTAAATATGGAAATCAAAGAGCTTGCCGCAGAAGATATTTGTTTTACAATGCTGAAGATGAAGAAGTTCACATTGCTCTTAAATTACTCATTTCATTTTAGAGACCATATTTAATGGACCTTTTCTGCTTCAAATGAGCGTCCCTTCCATATCCCTGAATACCGACCACTCCTCCTGATACACAGTGTATATTATGTGGATGTACATGCAGAGTCTTCAGCGACTTCTACTGTGGTCATCTACATCTCCATCTACATCTACGTGATTACTCTGCTATTCACAATAAAGTGCCTGGCAGAGGGTTCAGTCAACCACCTTCAACCTGCCTCTCTACCGTTCCACTCTCGAACGGCACGCGGGAAAAAGGAGCACTTAATTTTTTCTGTGCGAGCCCTGATTTCTCTTATTTTATCGTGATGATCATTTCTCCCTATGTAGGTGAGTGCCAAAAGAATGTTTTCGCAATCGGAGGAGAAAAAAGCCGATTGAAATTTAATGAGAAGATCCCATCGCAACGAAAAACGCCTTTGTTTTAATGATTGCCAGTCCAATTCACGTGTTATGTCTGTGACACTATCCCCCCAATCTCGCGATAATACAAAACGAGCTGCCCTTCTTTGTACTTTTTCGATGTCATCCGTCAGTCCCACCTGATGCGGATCCCACACGGCACAGCAATACGCCGAGATAGGGCGGACAAGCGTGATGTAAGCAGTCTCTTTAATAGACCTGTTGCACCTTCTAAGTGTTCTGCCAATGAATCGCAGTCTTTGGTTTGCTCTACCCACAATGTTATCAATGTTATTGTTCCAATTTAGGTTATTTGTAATTGTAATCCCTACGTATTTAGTTGAATTTACGGCCCTCAGATCTGTGTGACTTATCGCGTAATCCAAATTTAGTTGATTTCTTTTAGTACTCATGTGAATAACTTCACACTTCTCTTTATTCAGGGTCAATTGCCACTTTTCGCACCATACAGATATCTTATCTAAATCATTTTGCAAGTCGTTTTGGTCATCTGATGACTTTACAAGACGGTAAATGACAGCATCATCTGCAAACAATCTAAGACGGCTACTCAGATTGTCTCCTATGTTGTTAATATAGATCAGGAACAATAGAGGGCCCATAACACTTCCTTGGGGAACGCCGGATATTGCTTCTGTTATACTCGATGACTTTCTGTCTATTACTACGAACTGTCATCGTCAGTGGTTGCTTTCGTAGTGTCCTTTTATGACAAACAGTCAGTTTACTAGGCAAGATATATCGTCGAAATGTCAATCAGACACTTTGGAATAAACTTGGCTATTTTAGCAGGGCTTATGTCGATACAGTGGACTTCTCTGCAACTCCTTACTGTCGATAGCCATCTCGTAATCATTGTTCAGGATGTGCGACACACTCAGGTGATACTGGCAGTAGTTCAGAGTTTGAGTCTTTACTGAAATTCAGACAGGAAAACAAAGAAGAAATATTAGGCTTAAAGGTCCTTTAACAACGAGTTCATCACCAGTGGAGCACTAGCTCGCGCTATACAAAGATCGAGCAACGTCCTTTACAAAATGATAAAGTCAACTCACGGAAATCTCGATAGCTTGAAAGGGATTAAGCCCAACTATTTCCAAATGAGAGCTCAATGTTTTGCCAAATCCCCCCTTTTTTGTCTACTTAGTTTCAGTCAAATACAACGTCGAAAGAAAATCGACTATATTTTGTACGATGCTGTCGCAGAGGAAGACTTCATCCCCAGTATCACTGATGTTGTTCCTGTTAACCTATAACTAGATGTGACTAATTTTAAGATCAACACATTACGGTCTTCTGGAGTTTTGAATAAGTTAAACCATAATTCTACTAACAAAGAGATCTGACACTCGTTTAACAGAAATGACAGGCATATACGTGTTTTGTGGGGCGAATACGGATCTACGACGCTTCCTCTTTTTTTATAATTATTCTTCCAGTGTCGGAATTTCTATATACTGATAAGATCTGTTCTCTTTCTGTTTTCAGATGGTGTGGTCCTTGGTGGTGCACAAGGTTAGTTTTTCTTTATGTAATCACTTAGTCATAAAAAAGAATTTGCTTCTCACACTCGAGATGTACGTCATAATTAAATATGTACATTATCCAAAGAAATTACTGCGTAGCGCTGTTTGTAGTTAGCTTCTTGCTTTTACGACTGCTAATAAGCAGTCCTTCCCTGGAACTTACATATAAAAGTTTTTCCTTAGCCAAGTCGCGCTTTAACGTGCATCGACAGTGTCCATTAGAAAGACAGCGCTTGCACATTCCTACGAAGATATGAGAAAAATTTGCGTTTATGATCGTAGTGTAACAGCCTGGCAACATCAGAACACCTGTGGACAGAAAATTCGCTTCTTTCATTCGTCGCGCGCAATTTCGAGAAAATACGTAGAACGTAAATCGTGAACATTCAGACGGGATGCAAACTTCTGCCACTTTCTTCTTCCCGAAACACTGGCCTGTGTGTAATTTTTGCGCCGCGTCGATTACTCTCTTCTCCTTTTTAAAGTATATACTTCTCCTTTATAGTGACCAGTCGTACATAAATGTGTCAGTGAACGAGTAAAAAATTGTGTTTTTACTCTTTTTCTTACCTGTGTGATAGTGTGGACTTTAGGGCATAATTATTACAGCAGTATTCGCTTACCACCGAGCAACGTAATTCAGTAGTGATACCAGCTATGTGTACTTATTTCACGTGCATGGACCGAATATGAAGTTTACGGTGCGTTCGTCAAATTACTTAGGAGTGTGATTGGTGTACAGATCCAAAGAAATATTTCTGCATCTCTACCAAAACGCGAATGATTTCTCATGCTAAAGTGAGCTTGGTTCAAATGGCTCTGAGCACTATGGGACTCAACTGCTGTGGTCATCAGTCCCCTAGAACTTAGAACTACTTAAACCTAACTAACCTAAGGACATCACACACATCCATGCCCGAGGCAGGATTCGAACCTGCGACCGTCGCAGTTGCACGGTTCCGGACTGCGCGCCTAGAACCGCGAGACCACCGCGGCCGGCTAAAGTGAGCTTCGCGCAGATTTCAAAAAGTGATACTAACCTATCCTAACGTAACCAGAGATGTCACCCTTCACTGACCCGAACATAGAATATGCAATGAGAGCCCTCTCAGAACCTACTTAGAACTTATTCACGAGTAGTGCAGTGAAAGAATTGACTTTTAGATTACTTGGCAGTATATAGCTTGAAAATAAGAAGAAGAATGAATATCTCACTCTAAATCGCATTGCGCATTTGGTGACACTTGTTTACATAATGTACCTCAAACAGAATGACTTTCATCATGCCAACCAGGAAGGATTCCGAAAACATCGGTCATGCGACACCGAACTCATGCTTTCCTCACATGCATTCTGAAGGCCATGGACCAAGGCACTCAGATGGACGCAGTGTCTCTTGGTTTCTGAAAAGAATTTGATTCTGTGCAATGCTAAAGTGTATAAAAGTAATATCGTACGAGATATCAAACGAAATACGTGAGTACATTGAGAACTTCTTGGTAGGGAGCATGCAGCATGTTATGATGGTTGGAGAGTATCCTGCAGATGTAGAAATGACTTCAGGCGTGAGGGAAGCTAGCGATAATGGAGGAAATGGGGGAACATTTAGTAAATATGAAGTGTGGCGGACGAGAAACAGGTTGTTGTTGTGGTCTTCAGTCCTGAGACTGGCTTGATGCAGCTCTCCATGCTACTCTATCCTGTGCAAGCTTCTTCATCTCCCAGTACCTACTGCAACCTACATCCTTCTGAATCTGCTTAGTGTATTCATCTCTTGGTCTCCCTCTACGATTTTTACCCTCCACGCTGCCCTCCAATGCTAAATTTGTGATCCCTTGATGCCTCAAAACATGTCCTACCAACCGATCCCTTCTTCTAGTCAAGTTGTGCCACAAACTTCTCTTCTCCCCAATCCTATTCAATACCTCCTCATTAGTTACGTGATCTACCCACCTTATCTTCAGCATTCTTCTGTAGCACCACATTTCGAAAGCTTCTATTCTCTTCTTGTCCAAACTGGTTATCGTCCATGTTTCACTTCCATACATGGCTACACTCCATACAAATACTTTCAGAAACGACTTCCTGACACTTAAATCTATACTCGATGTTAACAAATTTCTCTTCTTCAGAAACGATTTCCTTGCCATTGCCAGTCTACATTTTATATCCTCTCTGCTTCGACCATCATCAGTTATTTTACTCGCTAAATAGCAAAACTCCTTTACTACTTTAAGTGTCTCGTTTCCTAATCTAATCCCCTCAGCATCACCCGATTTAATTTGACTACATTCCATTATCCTCGTTTTGCTTTTGTTGATGTTCATCTTATATCCTCCTTTCAAGACACTGTCCATTCCGTTCAACTGCTCTTCCAAGTCCTTTGCTGTCTCTGACAGAATTACAATGTCATCGGCGAACCTCAAAGTTTTTACTTCTTCTCCATGAATTTTAATACCTACTCCGAATTTTTCTTTTGTTTCCTTTACTGCTTGCTCAATATACAGATTGAATAACATCGGGGAGAGGCTACAACCCTGTCTCACTCCTTTCCCAACCACTGCTTCCCTTTCATGTCCCTCGACTCTTTATAACTGCCATCTGGTTTCTGTACAAATTGTAAATAGCCTTTCGCTCCCTGTATTTTACCCCTGCCACCTTCAGAATTTGAAAGAGAGTATTCCAGTTAACGTTGTCAAAAGCTTTCTCTAAGTCTACAAATGCTAGAAACGTAGGTTTGCCTTTTCTTAATCTTTCTTCTAAGATAAGTCGTAAGGTTAGTATTGCCTCACGTGTTCCAACATTTCTACGGAATCCAAACTGATCTTCCCCAAGGTCCGCTTCTACCAGTTTTTCCATTCGTTTATAAAGAATTCGCATTAGTATTTTGCAGCTGTGACTTATTAAACTGATAGTTCGGTAATTTTCACATCTGTCAACACCTGCTTTCTTTGGTATTGGAATTATTATATTCTTCTTGAAGTGGGTATTTCGCCTGTCTCATACATCTTGCTCACCAGATGGTAGAGTTTTGTCAGGACTGGCTCTCCTAAGGCCGTCAGTAGTTCTAATGGAATGTTGTCTACTCCCGGGGCCTTGTTTTGACTGAGGTCTTTCAGTGTTCTGTCAAACTCTTCACGCAGTATCTTATCTCCCATTTCATCTTCATCTACATGCTCTTCCGTTTCCATAATATTGTCCTCAAGTACATCGCCCTTGTATAAACCCTCTATATACTCCTTCCACCTTTCTGCCTTCCCTTCTTTGCTTAGAACTGGGTTGCCATCTGAGCTCTTGATATTCATACAAGTGGTTCTCTTCTCTCCAAAGGTCTCTTTAATTTTCCTGTAGGCAGTATCTATCTTACCCCTAATGAGACAAGCCTCCACATCCTTATATTTGTCCTCTAGCCATCCCTGCTTAGCCATTTTGCACTTTCTGTCGATCTCATTTTTGAGACGTTTGTATTCCATTTTGCCTGCTTCATTTACTGCATTTTTATATTTTCTCCTTTCATCAATTAAATTCAATATTTCTTCTGTTACCCAAGGATTTCTATTAGCCCTCGTCTTTTTACCTACTTGATCCTCTGCTGCCTTCACTACTTCATCCCTCAGAGCTACCCATTCTTCTTCTACTGTATTTCTTTCCCCCATTCCTGTCAATTGTTCCCTTATGCTCTCCCTGAAACTCTGTACAACCTCTGGTTCTTTCAGTTTATCCAGGTCCCATCTCCTTAAATTCCCACCTTTTTGCAGTTTCTTCAGTTTCAATCTGCAGTTCATAACCAATAGATTGTGGTCAGAATCCACATCTGCCCCTGGAAATGTCTTACAATTTAAAACCTGGTTCCTAAATCTCTGTCTTACCATTATATAATCTATCTGATACCTATTAGTATCTCCAGGATTCTTCCAGGTATACAACCTTCTTTTATGATTCTTGAACCAAGTGTTAGCTATGATTAAGTTATGCTCTGTGCAAAATTCTACAAGGCGGCTTCCTCTTTCATTTCTTCCCCCCAATCCATATTCACCTACTATGTTTCCTTCTCTCCCTTTTCCTACTGACGAATTCCAGTCACCCATGACTATTAAATTTTCGTCTCCCTTCACTACCTGAATAATTTCTTTTATCTCGTCATATATTTCATCAATTTCTTCATCATCTGCAGAGCTAGTTGGCATATAAACTTGTACTACTGTAGTATGCATGGGCTTTGTGTCTATCTTGGCCACAATAATGCGTTCACTATGCTGTTTGTAGTAGCTAACCCGCACTCCTATTTTTTTATTCATTATTAAACCTACTCCTGCATTACCCCTATTTGATTTTGTATTTATAACCCTGTAATCACCTGACCAAAAGTCTTGTTCCTCCTGCCACCGAACTTCACTAATTCCCACTATATCTAACTTTAACCTATCCATTTCCCTTTTTAAATTTTCTAACCGACCTGCCCGATTAAGGGATCTGACATTCCACGCTCCGATCCGTAGAATGCCAGTTTTCTTTCTCCTAATAACAACAGAGGTAGAGAACTAAATGAAATGAGATTGTATAATTATGTAAATAATTATTTAAAACAGAAACAAGAGGAAGATCAAGATGAAAGTACTTATATTTATAGATGAAATCAACAGAACAAAAAGAGAGAGAAAAGCCCTGCTGTCCCTCTAATTTCCATGTTGAGGTGGTGAGGCGAATTTGAAGAACGAAAAAAAATTGCGTTAAATCCAACCGAAACAAGGCGACTAATAGTGTCTTTGAGTGGTTGCTTTAGGTTGCAAGACCACAATGAATCCAACAAGTTAGTTAGACCTTTGTCTACCTTGATCTATATGGAAATTAAGAATCAGATAAAGTTCAGCATTATTTCTGACGAACAGGTGATTATTTGGGCACGTCTAACTGCGAAATATGTTCTAGCGTTCCATTCATTGATTGTACTAGATTTTGTCATAAATACACAGACTAAAACTGAATGTGTTACTTGATGAGCACCTTGTCAGAACGCTGCCAAGCCGGTCCCGGTCCTCCATGCACCCCTGTGCTACACATGAAGGAAGACTGCTGTGAGCACGTGATGGCTGTTGGATGTATCTAATATCATTGTAACATTTCAAGTGGAGATCGCAACACTGCAAGCCAAGATAGCTTTCGATGCAGCTTGCCGCCGTCTTAAGGCTTTGAGAATTCATTGACTTTCACTGGTCTGAGCGACATGGGAGCGAGCATAAACAGTCGGCTGTAGTCCAATGGCTGCAAATAAACAACAGAGGTGAAGCCCCTCCAAGCCCACACCGGCACGATGGCCAACTCAAAAAGTCTACTGCCACCTCTGCATAAGGGTTAGTTTTCACTAAAGTGAGGTGTCGTAGGATGTGGGTACTGCGATGTTTGCATACGTCTGGTTAAGGTTAACCATTAATACGCGCTCATCTGGATATCGATTGGGTCGAAGTCGAACGAAGGGTAGCGGTTTGAAGGGCAGAGGAAAAAAAGCACCAAGGCAAGAGCCAAGGGAAAAAAACCTCTGCGATAGTTAGGTGGGGTGGTAAGAACAGTAGCGGATGTCATGCTGCCTGCGATAGGTCGTCCAAGGATAGGCTTTGTTAGTAGTGGGTATCATACATGTCGATACCTTTGACTTTGTGCGGTGCTATTGCTTGGCGGCTGCCGCTGAGTGCCGCTGTTGAACTCTCGATCGGCGTCAGCAACCTGCAACAGTTAAGTTTATCATCGTTTTTGTGTCCGATAGGTCATATATCGGATGCACAGTGTAGGTTGATGTTGGCAAATTGTTTGTGCGTCAGTGGGCGAGCTCGTCGGTTTCCCTGCTGTGGCCTGTTGGTCGGCTCTAATAGCAGCTGGTAATTTCCAGTCAGTGTGGCCGGCCGCAGTGGCCGTGCGGTTCTAGGCGCTACAGTCAGGAACCGCGTGACCACTACGGTCGCAGGTTCGAATCCTGCCTCGGGCATGGATGTGTGTGATGTCCTTAGGTTAGTTCGGTTTAAGTAGTTCTAAGTTCTAGGGGACTGATGGCCACAGCAGTTAAGTCCCATAGTGCTCAGAGCCATTTGAACCATTTTTCCAGTCAGTGTTGTTGTTACGCAGGGGCTTGCCGACGTTTGTCGCTTGTCGGTGTATGTTAGTTTACCATAGGTCCAATGGCTGCAGAGCAAGTGTTGACGAAATGGACTCAGGACGACCGCGTGGCAAGAACAGTGGGCACAAGGCTTTCCAGAAGGACTACACTACAAGAAGATCGTAGGATCATTCGACGTGAGCTGACGAATTCATAGGTGATAACACCTGAAGCTCGGCAGAGGTTACAGGCAGAGGATCACTAAGACCCGCTGGAAATAGATTACTGGAAACTCGCTTAAGATCTGAGTTACCATGTGTTGTTTACCGCTGACACCAAACCATTAACTGCAGAGACTTGCATAGAGTACAGCTATAGTCAACTGCAACATTGAGTGGCATTCTGTAGCGTTCAGTGACGCATTTCGCTTCTGTTCGTGGCTATTTAGTCGACGCCAAGGTATGCCTAGACGACCTGATGAAACGTAACGGGAAGCAGAGATATCTCTCCAACTCTTGAAGCTATTCGATGCGACAACAGTACTGATTTGGTAACAATTGCAGGGAGGCTGAATGCGCGCTATTATTGGCAAGAATGATAGCTCCCGTTGTCAAATCCTTCAAGATCATGGCATCAGAGCATATATTCTACCAGGATAATACAAGAGCCCATACTGCAGTTCACACCACAAACATCTTGATAAACGTTCGGAATATTGACTGGCTTATCCAGTTCTCTGACTTGTCAGCCATAGAGCATATCTGGGACTGCTATGAGAAGACGTGTACTTCCACACCATCTTCAAGTCAGTCATCTTCATGAACTGACGCAGCAAGTATTTCCAGCATTGAAAGGAAATCCTCGAGACGACATTCGGAGATTATTTTCTCCCATGCGACAGAGAATACTAGAGTGTAAACGTGCCGTGCGTGTGGATCACACATCGTACTGATGTTGATAACGGACGTAAGTTCGGAAAGGAATGAAAGTTTAATCATTGAGTACCCGTTATGTGATGAACATCTCCACAAAGTTTGATTAATTTCGAAGTCGTCCTTCTTGATGTAACATTTTTCATTTCCGGCAATTATTATATACTTTACTTACAATATCGTATTGCCATTTCATGCGTTCGAGACGATTAGAAATGTCAGCTGCAAACATAAGAAGTATTGAAAAGAACAAGCCATTTAACACAGTGATCTTAATTATCAGTGTGTCTGATGGAGCTTAAATACACAGATTTCAAAACGACTTCGAAAAACATCCAGATCAGTATTTCCCAACATTTTCGTGCGGGACATTGGCAACACTTGACCGACATCCACAAGTAAGGTAATACGAGGGGCGTTCAGTAGGTAACGCAATCAGTTTTTTCTCCGCCAATTTCGGTTGAAAAAAATGCGGAATTTGTTGTGCGACGTCACGGAATATTCCCGCTTCAGCCCCTAAAATATGATAGTCGCGGCGCCAGGCGTGCCCTTCAAAATGACGTCTGTAACGGAATGCGTCAAAGTAGGGAGCTGTCATTGAATTTCTTTTGGAGTAAAATTAGAGCATCGCAGATATTCATACGCGCTTGCAGAATGTCTACCGAAAGCTGGCAGTGAACAAAATCACGGTGAGTCATTGGGAGAGGCGTCTGTCATCGTCGGAAGAAGGCCCCGCAAGCCTGTTAGATCTCCCGCGAGCCGGCGGGCCGCACACAGCTGTCACTTCTGCATTGTTGGAACGTGCGGGTATTCTCATGCGAGATGATCAACAGATCACAAGCAAACACCTCGCTGCTTAACGAGACGTCTCTCTTGATAGTGCTGACACTCTTGTCCACCAGTGGGGGTAATCAAAGGTGTACGCGCATTGGGATCCTCGCCGCGTAACAGAGGACCATAAAGAGCGACGGAGGATCATCTGCGCGGACTACTTGAGCGTTACGAGGCTGAACGTTACAGTTTTTGTCGAGCATCGTCACAGGCGATGAAACATGGTTTTATCACTTCGAACCGGAAACAAGACGGCAATCCGAAGAAAAAGTTCAAACCACATCCTTAACCGGTAATGTCTGGAACTTTGAAGGGGTTATTCTATTTTATGTCCTCCGTCACGGTCAAGCGAATAACTCTGAAGTGTACTGTGCTGCCCTCATGAAATTGAAGAAACGACTTCAGGATGTTGGCTGCCACAAAAATGCGTAAGAACTTCTTCTCTGTGAGAACGCAAGGCCTCACACAAGCCCGCACACCAGAGAAGAGCTCACAAAACTTCACTGGACTGTTCTTCCTCGTCCATCTTCCAGCCCGGATCTCGCACCTTTCGACTCCCATCTGTTTGGCCCAATGAAGGATGCACTCCGCGGGAAGCCGTACGTGGGTGATGGGGAGGTTATCGATGCAGCAGGACGTTGGCTGCGATGTCGTCCAGTAGACTGGTACCATGCGGGCATAAAGGCCCTCCCAGTCTGTTGCAGTAAGGCCGTCGCACTGAACCGAGACTATGCTGAAAAACAGGATTTTGTGGTCAAAACAGAGGGGAATAATGTTGTGTCTTGCAATGCTTAAAAAAAACAGTCTGATTTCAGAAAAAAAACTCATCGAACGCCCCTCGTGGATATGAAGAATCAGTTTTCTTCAAAGCAGGCCGAAAGATTCATAAGTACACATATTAAATAAAATGAAATGTAAATTACCTACTGTCATCGATAAGAAACGGACCGCAAGTTTTATGAAAGTAAGCACTGTTACTCGCATTGATGCTAACTGGCATGCACGCCTGAAGACGCATGGCGTAATTCTAGGATCTCCAGAAGCAGCATATATCCTGAATCCAATGTTATTTCCGTACATTTTTCCAGAGAAACTGCTCCAGGGTGTTTTAATCGCCTCTCGGTAGGCTTTGGTCCCCATATTTTCAACGCTCTGCAGTATCTTTCTGTGAGGTTCTGGACGTGGTTTTCCGTACCCATTTTTCTTCTCTCGACAATCTCTCCAAAAGTTGGAAGACATTCTGTACTTTGAAACCCTGCATACAAAACGTGTTAGGTCTCACTTTTAAGATTCTTCAACCACGATGGGCTTCCACCACCGCCACGTTTCTATAGCAAATACCTAATCTGTAAATCTTATCGTGATGGTCAGTATTAATGTGTCCTCATTCTGGTGCATGCCTTTCGAATTCACGACATGTAGCGGCCGACGCGTCTGTTTCGTTACTTATTTCTTTAAAAAGTTCCTCAGTTGAGAAACATGAGTTTCGACACTTACCCGTAAGTCGAGGCTACTGAAAATTGCTTTAGTATCTAAACCTTTTTAGCCAGTAAACAACATGCGTGAGTACTGACTGATAACCTCTCTAGTGAGTACTTAACATTCTTAATGGAGCAGGGAACGAAAAGAGCACTAGCATAAGACTCTCGAAAATCTTGGTAGACTGGCGTCTTTACGTAGATAGCCGTCGTATAGCATGCACCAGTTCGCTTTCGCTGAATGTGTTGCAGTGTGGTCTGCACCACTCCAGCGGTTTGTGAATATTCGCTTAAGACGACTGCAGAAACTAGATGGTCTCTATCTGGAAAATACATTTCATCTGCATGAAGAACGACATAGTTAGAAGTATATATAAACACATTACTGCGAAAGGCAAAGGTCCCGAGTTCGAGTCTCGGTCAGGCACACAGTTTTAATCTGCCAGGAAGTTTCATTACTGCGTTATTCTCCGTGACTGAGGAATGTTAGACATTGCCAGTACACCTCTATGTGACTGTTTTCCCAAGAATTAAATCACATAATTCTGTGTGTCGAACAGGCAGTCACTTCATTGTATAGTACAAGTGCCTCTGATTGATAGGGTCCAAGGTCTTTAAAGAACACAACAGTTTCTTTTACCTTACACGTTTCATCGGTGAACCTTTCTTTATTTCGCTTTTGGTCGCTTTTTCTTTTTACGACGAGCGAGTATCCAGTTCAACTACAGGCCTGCACTAAGTGCATCATGCTCTTGTCGTTACGGCTCTGAGTTTTCTGGATTTCTCGCTGTTTCCTTAAGTTATTGCGGTTTTTGTATTTTTGTGAAGTTTTCGTCGTTCTATTGCAGCTGCAATGACCAGATAACCTGATTTCAGCGTCACTTCACTGCACTTTGCGCTACTGCCGGTGATGCATCAGCCCGCCCTTCATACGATGATATTCTCTGCCTCGAGCACGCTTCGTATGGAACATCATCCTCCACGTTCACCGATTTGCCCAATCTTTAACAAAGAAAAGAAAACACAGGAATTTAAAGTTATAGACCACCTGTCGCATACTAAGGCTTCAAAAATATGAAGACGAATTATTCGAAAGTCACAGCGTAACTCCCAATACCTCATTTTTTTCCTAACTAGTTCTCCCACTGCCCTCCTCTCATGTGGTTCCTTGGCACCATCTTCAACAGCAGTTTCCTCCTCTGGCGTCTACTGGCGACAGGGCTCCCTCTCAAGATCTCTCTCCCTGGAACCCGACAGATCTACTACATTTATACTCCACAAGCCATCCAATGGTGTGTGGCGGAGGGCACTTTACGTGCCACTGTCATTACCTCCCTCCCTTTCCTGTTCCAGTCGCGTATGGTTCGCGGGAATAACGACTGCCGGAAAACCTCCGTGCGCGCTCGAATCTCTCTAATTTTACATTCGTGATCTCCTCGGGAGGTATAAGTAGGGGGGAGCAATATAATCGATACGCACCCTCTGGGAACCTGGACAGCAAGCTACACCGCGATGCAGAGCGCCTCTCTTGCAGAGTCTGCCACTTGAGTTTGCTAAACATCTCCGTAACGCTTACCAAATAACCCTGTGACGAAACGCGCCGCTCTTCAACGTCAGCAAGGGGCTGAAAGAAACGGTACCTGGGGATCCGAGGGCTGCCAACTCTTCATCCGTCACCACATTCACCGCAGATAGGCACTCGAAGAATCACAGCCACTGACGGCTGTGATCGAGTAAAATAATAAGAAGAAGAAGAAAGAGAAGAAGAAGGTGAAGAAGAACAATCGGAACAGGACGACTCCAGTGACTCTGGAGGCTCCAGATCCCCCACCCCATCGGATTCTGAACCAAAGCTAATTAATGTGGTTCCATCCCCATAGATAACTGGCAGTGATCCTGATGCGTCACTGAACCTTCTGTCCCCTTCATGCATTGCCTTCAAACCCATAAAGTGCAACTGCAATAGATATTAGTGTCACCTGCCAGAATTATTTCCTCCACTTCTGCAGTTTGCGTTGCTCTGCTAGGGAAGCATCTCACTGGTGACCACTTCCCAATCCCCAATGGTTATCGTGCATTCTGTCAGAACTTCGGTGGCCCCAAGATGAAATATGGAGGGATCTGTTTATTAACTCGCCAGGCGTCGTCAGTGAGAAGATTCCTCTTTGTGTCACGTTGCAACAATAGCGGTGCAGGTGCAAACGACTTCAGCAATTACCATTTGCAACATTTACTTATCTCCAGGCAGGCCACTTACTTACGCTGAATTGACCACCTTAATCCAACAACAACCCCCTCTACCTGTGGGGGAGTATCTCTTCCTCCGGTAGGAGCCTTCAAACTGATCAGCTTCTTACTGACCATGACCTGTATTTTCTCAGTGATACTACTCCTTCCAATTCTGAGCCATCCATAGCACCTTTTCAGCTATCACTCTAACGAGCTCATCCGCCCACTCTCATGGTTTCACTACATTGGTCACTACATAACCATCTTTGGGACAGCGACCACTTTCCAGTGACCCTGTCACTTCCTTGCCACCTCCAGACGGACTGACTATCATGTTGGGTGCTTTGAAAAGCGAACTGGCAGTTGTATTCCTCTGCTATTACCTTTGCTCCCTCTCTGTCAGACAGCATCGAGAGGCTGTGTAAGGTGACTTTGATGTGATCACTCATGCTGCTGGGACTGCTGTTCCTCTTTCTGCAGGCCCCTCCAACGCTGGCCAGTGTTGTGGTGGAGCAAAGACATTGCAATAGCTGTTCTGGATCGCCGAAGAGCTCTGTAGTGTTTTAAGCAACGTCCTTCACCAAGAAACCTTAATCATTTTAAGCAATTAATGCTAAGGTTTTCTATGTAATCAAACACAGAAGGAATGCTGGAAGTGCTATGTCTGCTCCCTGGAAACGTATCCTTATTCACCCCATGTGTGGACCAAGCTCCATTGTCTTCCGGGCTGCTAAAGATCCAAACTGTACTGGGTCCATTCCTTCGAAATGGACTCTGCAGTAATCTGTCACCTCTTGCTAAACACCTTGCTACTCACCTTGCAACTCTGTCAGTATCTTCTTATTTTGTGGCTCCCCCTCCAGATATGCAATTGACAAACTTCTTTTTCACCCCTCGCCATTCTGAGTTATATAATGAACCTTCCACTAAGGCTCTTGTCTCATGGGCCCTGATTCCATTCACAATCAGATGATGCAACATCTGACTTACTGGAACACTCCATCTTCTCAGGGTCTTCAATCCTATTTGGCTGGAGGGTGTCTCCATTTCGCAATGGCGAGATAGTATTATCATCGTTCCAGTCCTTAAGCCGGACAAAAACCTAACATCCATCGATAGTTACGATTAGCCTCACACACAAGCTCTGCAAACTGCTTGAAAGGATCGTTGCTCATCGATTATATCGGGTTTTCGAATCTCGAGGCCTTTTGTTCTGCTATCAGTGCGGTTTCTGGGAGGGATTGTCCACAACCAACCATCTGGTTAGGGTGCAAACGGCAATCTGACAGGCTTCTTCCAAACGCACGCGCCTCATTGCAGCCTTTTTTTTCTTCACGGAAGGTGTACGATACCATCTGGCACCATTACATTTTACTTACCCTCTATGAATAGAGCTTTCAAGGCTCCCTACCTGTTTTTATCCATCCGGTTTTTCTGGTTCTATTGACACTTCACTCAGCTCACCATGGGCCCAAAGGAATGGCTTTCCACATGCCTCACGCTATGACACTTCCTCATCGCCATTAATGGGTAAGTGTCCTCTGTGAGGCCGCTGGTCATGCCTGCGCTGTATGTCGACATCTTCTGGATTTTGTATAGCTTCCGCTTAGTAACCTTGGCTGAATCAGATGGGCCTCTGCTTGGACGCTGTGCCATGGTTTCCAATTCACTCCAGCAAAAATATGGGTCATGCGTTTTTGTCATGATACCACAGTCTATCCTGAACCAGAATACTACTTGGGTCCCAGCACTGTAAAGTCCCGCTTTTTTGCGATTTCTCTTTGACAAGAACCTGACTTGGCTACCCATAGTCGACAACTAAAGACTAGCCGGAGGAAGGAACTTAACACTCTCAGCTTCCTTGCCCACACCTCTCAGGACGCGTATCGCGCTACTCTCCTTCGTATGTACTGAGCTCTTGTCCAATCTCGACTGGGGTTGCCAAGTCTACGGCTCAGCGTTGCCTTCGGCTTTGAAATTGTTAGACCCTTTCCATCATCGTGGAATTAGAGTGGCCACTGGTGCATTCCAGACTAGTCCCACAGACAGTCTCCTCGCAAAGCTGGGATCCTCCGTCTTCAGTTCTGATAGTACCAAATCTTTCTCACATATGCAATCGTCATTACACAATTTCCTGAACATCCAACACATCCTATTCGTTTGGCATACGCGTGACATCAAATCCATGACCTGCCCTCTGGTGGGATTACCAGTCCGTATGCACCTCTCAGCCCTCTCTCAGGATCTTCGCGTATCCTCTAGAATGTACTTTCTGTGTTTTCTCCTTTCCCGCACCCCTGCCCCCTCCCCTTGGTTTTTACCCGGGCCAAGAATCGGAAAAGATGTTTCCGGGGTCTAGTCTCATTCGCTTGCATGACCTTTTGGTTTCTGTTCCCTTCAGTTCTTAAGGAGTAGCAGGGTGCCACCGTCTTTTACAATGACAACTCTAAAATCGTGGATAGGACGTGTTATTCTTCTACATTTCCCGCCGGTCAGGAACATCAATCTTTGTTGGGAACATGCAGTGCGTCTAAGGCGGGGCGATGTTATTCCATTACCCGAATCAACCAACAAATCATCGAGCACGTGACTTTCTGATAACCGAAATTTTACGTCGCTAATATGGGATGTAGTCTTTTGAGGAAACCGAATGCGCGACCAGAAATCATTACTTTTATTTATATAATACGACGTGTGGCATTGTTTATGTCGCGACTGATCAATTACATTTTCTTAGTTCATTGACGGATCTATGCAGACGTCGAGAAAACTGTTTCCAAACAATGAGCTAAATCTTCGTTACACAGCAAGCTGAGATTTTGTTGCCCGTTGCACTGTTGCACTGAACCTGTGTTGCATTCGAATCATTCTGAAGAAGAATCCGTCACAGCTAGGAAACGGTGGAGGCCTGCTGATTGGCAAGATGCGCATGAGACAGAGATTGTGGAACGGCTTCTGACAGCAAAATGCTGAAACCAGAGCCCCTACTGTCAGAGCTTGCGCTGGCGTCGCCGCAGGCAGCGGCACGTCCGCCGGTGAGTCAGCGCGCTCGCGTCACCGGCCGCCCGGCGCTCAGTGCACTGAACGCGGAAAGCGTTACTGCTGATGTACCAGTGACGTGTGTGTCATATACTGGGAGTTTAATAAAACGTCCCATATTCTAACAGGAGACAGTGTTGGTCAAAAATAGAAAAAAAACTGACTTCTCTTAGCTGGAGTTCACATTCACAATTTTGCAGTGTTCCACTTGAAACATAATGGCCATACAACAAAAATTCCATTAGTGGATCCGATAAATGAATAATTTCATAGTTAAAGGCTATCGTGACGTCCTTTAAAAGATTTCTTATAAATACACGTATCTACAAACAAACACTTACTGAGACATGGGTCACTCTGTCATACGGCAGTCGTCCCTCCGTTCAGATGCAAGGAGATTCTCTAAGTGGTTACAACTCTTTTTTTCACATCATTCGGCTCTCCTTTCAATACACCTGCTCACCTACTCTCGTATTTGTTCACCTCCAACGGACGCACTCTCCTTTTATGTGTGTTCGTTGCTTAACTACAGGTGACGGGGAGGCGATAATGCCGGACACCCTTGGCCAATACATCGCTCAAAAGTTGAATCAGTTGCTGTCAGAGGCGTAGGAAATGGGGTGGTGCCCCGCCGTGCATGAACCATTTATGTACCTTTGCGCCATTTCTAGCGTCTGCTTACATACCTGCTGGAACGTTGTTGCCACAAATCTTAAAAAATTCATGACAGATTTACTTAATATTTTAGCTAGTACTCTAATGAGCATTCGGACAGACATAGATTATACATTTTCATTTATACACAGTGTAGAGATGTATGTAATATTTAAAGGGAAATCCTTGTCACCAAAAATCTCGAAAAGTTCCTTACCGATTGACTTGAAATTTTCACACGTTACTCTAATAAACATTCAGATGGACAGAAAGAGCAAAATAAACTGGTGCACCAGCCTAATATCGAATAGGTGCCCGCGACTCGACGTGGCAAGGGTCGACCAATGTCTGCAATAGTGATGGAGGGAATTGATACCATGAATCCTGCAGGGCTGTCCATAAATCCGTAAGAATACGAGAGGTAGAGATCTCTTCTGAACAGCACGTTGCAAGACGTCTCATATGTGCTCCGTAATGTTCATGTCTGGGGAATTTGGTGGCCACCGGAAGTCTTTATACTCAGAAGAGTGTTCCTGGAGCCACTCTGTGGCAATTCCGGACGTGTGGGGTGTCGCATTGTCCTGGTGGAATTGCCCAAGCCCGTCGGCATGCAGAAACGGCATGATTGGATGCAGGTGATCAGACACTATGCTTACCTACCTGTCATCTGTCAGAGTCGTATCAGCCGGCCGGAGTGGCCGTGCGGTTCTAGGCGCTACAGTCTGGAGCCGAGCGACCGCTACGGTCGCAGGTTCGAATACTGCCTCGGGCATGGACGTGTGTGATGTTCTTAGGTTAGTTAGGTTTAATTAGTTCTAGGTTCTAGGCCACTGATGACCTCAGAAGTTAGGTCGCATAGTGCTTAGAGCCATTTGAACCAAGAGTCGTATCTAGACGTATCAGGGGTCCCATATCATTCAAGCTGCATACGTCCCACAACATTACAGAGTCTCCACCAGCATGAACAATCCCCTGCTGACATGCAGGGTCCATGGATTCATGAGATTGTCTCCATACCCGTACACATCCATACACTCGATACGATTTGAAATGAGACTAGTTCCATCAGGCAACATGTTTTCAGTCATCGACAGTCCAATGTCGGTGTTGACGGGCACAAGCGAGACGTAAAGCGTTGTGTCGTGCCGTCATCAAGGGTACACGAGTGGCTCCGAAAGCCCATATTGATGATGTTTTGCTGAATGACTCGCACGCTGACACTTGCTGATGGTCCAACACTGAAATCTGCAGCAATATGCTGAAGGGTTGCACTTACGTTGAACGACTCTCTTCCGTCGTCGTTGGTCACGTTCTTGCAGGATCTTTCTCTGGCCGCAGTGATGTCGCACATTTGATGTTTTACCGGATTCCTGATATTCACGGTACACTCGTGAAATGGTCGTACGAGAAAATTTCCACTTCATCGCTACCTCGGAAATGCTGTGTCCAATCGCTTGTGCGACACCACGTTCAATCTTGATAACTTGCCATTGTAGCAGCAGTAATCGCTCTAACAACTACGACAGACACCTGTTGTCTTATATAGGCGCTGCCGACCGCAGCGCTGTATTCTACCTGTTTGCATATCTCTGTATTTGAATACACATGCCTATACCAGTTTCTATGGCCCTTCAGTATATTTTTAATATATATGATATAGAAATGGATACTGAATGAACATTAATAAAACCGACAAACTGCGGGGACTCATTCCTGACTGGAAATGGAGGTAGTAAAGTCCTATGAATACGTATCCGGAAATATACGGTGTGCGTGCAACGGCAACAAATCGTTCTGGAAAACAGTTTATAGCTGTATCACATCCACGTCACAACAGATGTTCAGAGTGACTTCCACAGGATTGCAGGTGACCGGGATATTAGCGGTTGTCATGTGGGATACACGTAATCGTACTTTGGCTTACACTACGTTGGCGGGCCCCTTGCCTGGACCTTGTACTAGGCTTCGTCGGTCCTCCAAATCTGGTTTACGTACTGCCCGCCTTCTCCCTGCAAGTTCATCTGTCTGAAAGGACCCATGATCACACAAAAAAGCCTTGAAATGTTGTGTGATGTGGCTGGTGTCTGTGATGGTACTTGTTTTGGTATAGCCGTGCTGCCTCTCGATCGTTTCCGTCTGTTTGGCCATACCCGAACACCATTTTGGCTTGTTCCCGACATAAATACCGCACCATTCTGCTGCTTACCGTACGCTGCGTCAATCACAAATCCTACAAAACACACGTGGTCAGAGGGACTGTCATTCGTCAGCGCCATCTAGCGTGGCAACGATGCGCTTCCGGACACATATTCATTGCACTTTTTCCTCCATTTCCCGTCAGGAACGCGTCCTGCGGTTTGTCGCTTATATTGATGTTCGCTCTGTCTGTATCGTAGTATGGAAAAATTTTTGGTAGCAAATTATTTTTAAAAACGACTATGTACAGGTCAGTTTTTTAAACTGGCTGCTAGAAAGGAAATGCTGTGCTTTGACCTGCTTTGAATACGTATGGCTTTGTTTTTTTTTCTCGCAATCATTTTTTAATGGTTTAATGCCCTACTAAGGTAGTTAAAAAGTGATCTACATGATAGTGCACTGTTTTGTTTCCTTCGCAGCAATCTGTTTTGAGAGAAAACAGAAAAGTTGTATTTGTTGCTTGTCAGATTATGAATAGAATATTACTGTGGAAACTGAAGGAATCTGAATCTAGATCAGAGAGGGAAGAGGGACCAAATGAACATAGAGAGGGAGAAGGAAAAGGAGGAGATGGTCAAAGAGAGACTGAGGGGGATATGAACAGAGAGAGGGGGGAGAAGGAGATTGGGTCTCATATCCAATGCCCATACATATTTAGTCATTGCAAAGTATTGTTGGTTCTGGTAGTAATTAATAAAATAAACAAGTCGTCCTTCAGCATGCGTGTTAGTCATTAACTCTGTGTTACTTAGCACAAAAAATGATGTAAGCAACCGTACCTTTACCTTTCCTTAAAGAATATTTATGTTCCATGTAAGATAAGCAGTCGTAACTTCGGTAGCAACAATTCGAGTTGCATCTTTCTTTTTATGTTGATACTGCGTGAGCCGGCCGGAGTGGCCGTGCGGTTCTAAGCGCGTCAGTTTGGAACCGCGTGACCGCTACGGTCGCAGGTTCGAATCCTGCCTCGGGCTTGGATGTGTGTGATGTCCTTAGGTTAGTTAGGTTTAAGTAGTTCTAAGTTCTAGGGGACTGATGACCTCAGTAGTTAAGTCCCATAGTGCTCAGAGCCATTTGATACTGCGTGAATTTGACAGAGCACTGAAAAACCTAAGTCGAAACAAGGCTCCGGGAGTAGATAACATTCCATCAGAACTATTGATAGCCTAGGGAGAGCCAGCCCTGACAAAACTCTACCATCTGGTGAGCAAGATGTATGAGACAGGCGAAATACCCTCAGACTCCAAGAAGAATATAATAATTCCAATCGGTGTGGAAATGACCGAACTGTCAAATACAAACACGAATTCTTTACAGACAAATGGAAAAACTGGTAGAAGCCGATCTCGGGGGAGATCAGTTTGGATTCCGTAGAAATACTGGAACACGTGAGGCAATACTGACCCTACGACTTATCTTAGAAAATAGATTAAGGAAAGGCAAACCTACGTTTCTATCATTTGTAGATTTAGAGAAACTTTTTGCCGATGTTGACTGGAATACTCTCTGTCAAATTCTGAAGGTGGCAGGGGTCAAGTACAGGGAGCGAAAGGCTATTTACAACTTGTACAGAAACCAGATGGTAGTTATAAGAGTCGAGGGGCATAAAAGGGAAGCAATAGTTGGGAAGGGAGTGAGTGAGACAGGGTTGTAACCTATCCCCGATGTTATTCAATCTGTATATTGAACAAGCAGTTAAGGAAACAAAAGAAAAATTCGGAATAGGATTTAAAATCCATGGAGAAGAAATAAAAACTTTGAGGTTCGCCGAAGACATTGTAATTCTGTCAGAGACAGCAAAGGACCTGGAAGAGCAGTTGAACGGAATGGACAGTGTCTTGAAAGGAGGATATAAGATGAACGTCAACAAAAGCAAAACGAGGATAATGGAATGTAGTCGAATTAACTCGGGTGATGCTGAGGGACAGCGTATATCAGCAGTTACTACAGTGACAGGAAATATGAAATGTTTCGTAAGAATGTCCACTAGTCATGCAAGACCAATGATGAAAAATATTTGCTTCAAATTAACAAACAAGAAAGCGAACCCACTTCACGACAGTTACTTACAGCGTATAATGAATTAACATACTGCTCGAAATTGTCGCGAGATGTGATATAATTTCTTGGTCACCCTGTCGCACGAAGCTATGCCGTAAATGACCAATGGGTGAGAGTACATTACCGAACAATCCGTTTGACGGGTAATGGTTACAAAATACTCTATGTGTTTTTTACAAAAGAATATAAAGGCTGGTGGAAGCCGACCTAGGCGAAGATTGATTTGGTTTCCGTAGATATTTATATCCATGCGACGAAGTACTGTCCCTATGAGCCATCATAGAACACAGACTAAAAAATGATAATCGTATATTTAAGGCGTTTGTGGATTTAGGAAAAGCATCTGACAGTATTGACTGGTAGACACTCTTTGGATTTCTGAAGTTATGAGATACGACGTCAGGATATTTATATACAACTTGTACAGGTACCAGACTGCAGAGATCTGAGTGAAATGACTTGGAAAAGAGGCTTTAGTTGAGATGACTATGAATCAGGTTTGTAGGCTACCTCCGATGTTATTATATCTGAACACAGAACAGGCAGTAAAGCAAACCTGTAGTTTAATTGCAGAAACGCTCCCAAACAGATTAGCGAAGCGGACTTATTTAGTGACGAATGCGATGAAATACCAGCAGTTGTAAGCCCGTTGTCGAGAAATTGAAAGCGAAGCAAAGTGTAGCGGATTTTCGAATTGCGTCGGCAGTAAACCTATGCAGAGCTATTCACACTGCGCTGCGACCATATGTTTCGTGATAACTGCGAGCGAGACGACGTTTGGCAGCGGTGGACGGCTAGCGGGAGATAAATGACAGTCTCAAGAAGCATGAATATTCTCGTTTCCAATGGGGTGATCCAACCAGTTCCATTTTCTCGTAATTCCTGCTCTTATCCACCGACAGACTCGTGTATTGAAACCATTTGATTGTCGCTACCCCCAGCTTGATTATTTCTGTACGTAATGTGCAGTGCCGGCAGTGTCGCTTTCAATGTTGTTTATTAGTTAATGGACAGGATGGGAGTTATTGAGGAGTTTGGAGGGGGCCGGCGTGAGGGGAAACGGAAGCAGTGAAGTAAGAGGTTGATATTCTTCAGCTTATGAGGAGCGATGAGCTGGCAGGCAGCGACTTGCTTGTAGATCTTTGAACCGTAACCATAACCGTAGCCGCTGTCGCCGAAGGAATTACCGTGGGCAGCCGAGACTCTTCACGAAGCAGATATACATTGTGTGCTCAAAAGTATCCGGACACCCCCAAAAAAATACGTTTTTCATATTAAGTGCATGGTGCTGCCACCTACTGCCAGGTACTCCATATCAGCGACCTCAGTAGTCGTTAGACATCGTGAGAGAGCAGAATGGGGCGTTCCACGGATCTCACGGACTTCGAACGTGATCAGGTGATTGCGTATCACTTCTATCATACGTCAGTACACGAGGTTTATACACTCCTAAACATCCCTAGGTCCACCGTTTCCGATATGGTAGTGAATGGAAACGTGAAGGGACAGTACAGCACAGAAGCGTACAGGACGACCTCGTCTGTTGACTGACAGGACCGCCGACAGTTGAAGAGGGTCGTAATGTGTTATAGGCAGACATGTATCCAGACCATCACACACGAATTCCAAACTGCATCAGGATCCACTATGCAAGTTAGGCGCCAAGAACTTGTAAGGCATTTTCTGCCAGGTGTCCGGGTACTTTTGATCGTATAGTGTACAAGTACACGTAGAGGGATTTTTGCCGAATTCCATATAACAGCGCAGAAAATATAGTTTTTTGTTGCTACATAGCAATAATGCTGGACAGTTTTTTATCTTTACGCTTTCCTGACACTTTTTCGTCACTCATCAAGGAAAAATGTCGTACAAGCGCACATAGCACTGACGCAAAATTTGTCAAAGTAATGTTGACTTCTAACGACGGATGGCGCAGCGTTACAAGACTTAGAGAACTTAAGCATAACAATAAAGTACTGCAGAATTTGATATTATTGTTTTCCTAGTACTATTAACGAAAAAAGCATGCCAAATTTGAAAGAACGCAAACTCCCCAAGATTGGCAAAGTTTTACAGAAGTTCGAAATATGGCGCGTACTTCTATGCGAGATGCTTTTAATAATTTCCACAACGGAATTCTGTCTCGAAGTCTGGCAGAAAACCCAAAGAGATTCTGGTCATACATAAAGCACACCAGTGGCAAGACGCAATCAATACCTTCACTGCGCGATAACAACGGTGAAGTCACTGATGAGACAGTGCCATTAAAGCAGAGTTATTAAACACGGTTTTCCGAAACTCCTTCACCAAAGAAGACGAAGTAAATATTCCTGAATTCCAATCAAGAACAACTGCCAAAATGAGAAACATAGAAGTAGATATCCTCGGAGTAACAAAGCAGCTTCAATCACTTAATAAAGGCAAGGCCTCCGGACCAGATTGTATGCCAGTCAGGTTCCTCTCAGAGTATGCTGACAAAATAGCTCCATATTTAGCAATTATATACAACCACTCGCTCGCAGAAAGATCCGTACCTAAAGACTGGAAAATTGCTCAAGTCACACCAATACCCAAAAAGGGAAGTAGGAGTAATCCGCTGAATTACAGAACTATATCACTAACGTCGATTTGCAGCAGGGTTTTGGAACATATACTGTATTCGAACATTATGAAGTACCTCGAAGAAAACGATTTATTGACACATAGCACGGATTCGGAAAATATCGTTCTTGTGAAACACAAGTAGCTCTTTATACTCATGAAGTAACAAGTGCTATCGACAAGGGATGTCAAATTGATTCCATATTTTTGGATTTCCGGAAGGCTTTCGACACCGTTCCTCACAAGCGTCTTCTAACCAAACTGCGCACCTACGGAGTATCGTCTCAGTTGTGCGACTGGATTCGTGATTTTCTGTCAGAAAGGTCACAGTTCGTAGTAACAGACGGAAAGTCATCGAGTAAAACAGAAGTAATATCCGGCGTTCCCAAAGGAAGTGTTATAGGCCCTCTATTGTTCCTGATCTATATTAACGACATAGGAGACAATCTGGGTAGCAGTTTTAGATTGTTTGCAGATGATGCTGTCATTTACCGTCTTGTAAAGTCATCACATGATCAAAACGACTTGCAAAATGATTTAGATAAGATATCTGTATGGTGCGAAAAGTGGCAGTTGACCGTGAATAAGGAAAAGTGTGAAATTATTCACATGAGTACTAAAAGAAATCAGTTACATTTCGATTGTGCAATAAGTCACGCAAATATGAAAGCTGTAAATTCAACTAAATATTTAGGGATTACAATTGCAAATAACCTGAATTGGAACGATCACATAGATAATATTGTGGGTAGAGCAAACCAAAGACTGCGATCCATTGGCAGAACACTTAGAAGGTGCAACAGGTCTGTTAAAGAGACTGCTTACACCACGCTTGTCCGCCCTATTTCGGAGTATTGCTGTGCCGTGTGGGATCCGCATCAGGTAGGACTGACGGATGACATCTAAAAAGTACAAAGAAGGGCAGCTCGTTTTGTATTATAGCGAAATTGGGTGGATAGTGTCACAGACATGACACGTGAATGGGGGTGATAATCATTAAAACAAAGGCGTTTTTGTTGCGACGGGATCTTATGAAATTTCAACCGTCAGTTTTCTCCTCCGATTGCGAAAACAATCTTTTGGCACCCACCTACATAGGGAGAAATGATCATCACGATAAAATAAAAGAAATCAGGGCTCGCACAGAAAAATTCAAGTGCTCGTTTTTCCTACGTGCCGTTCGAGAGTGGAACGGTAAGAGAGGCAGCTTGAAGTTGGTTCATTGAACCCTCTGCCAGGCACTTTATTGTGAATAGCAGAGTAATCACGTAGATGTAGATGTAGATTAGGTCGCATTTTATTTGTAAAGCTGAGGACTCATTTTGTAATAATACACTGATCAACCAGAACATTATGACCATCGATACAAACCTCTCCAGGCTATAGTGGCGTCACCTGGCGAGGAATGACACACGCACGGTGCAAGTACTACGACTGATCGTGTTGACCGTGTGTAAATTGGGGACGGCGCGCAGTCTGAGTCTGACCGAGGGCAGATTCTGCTGACCCGGAGGCTCGGCACGAGCGTTTCAGAAACTGCAAAACTTGTCAGCTGTTCGAGGAGTGCTGTGGTGTCTTCAACACGTTACGAAAACAAGGTGAAACCACGTCCAGACGTCGTGAGGTTGGGCGGTCATCCCTAATTATCGATGTCGGACGTTGTAGGCTGGGCAGGGGGGTAAAACAGGAGAGGCGGAAAACTTTGGCGGAACTAACATCAGGCTCTAATGCTGAGCGCGCTACAAGGGTGTGAACACATAGTGCACCGAACACTCCTAACGAAGAGCCGTCCGCCCGTGCATTGTGCCAGTGTTAACGTCACGCCATCGGCAACTACGACAGAAATGAGCTCGTGACCATCGGCACTGGACGTTATCGCATGGATCCCGATACGTTCTTCAGCATGCCGATGGGAGGGCACGAATATGTCGTCTTCCTAGGGAACAGCTTGTTGACACCTGTACTGCAGGATGGACTAAGCCTGCCGGCGGCTCCATCATACTCTGAGGAATATTCACGTGGGCATCCATGGGCCCAGGGGAACTTGTGCAAGGTACCATGACGGCCAAGGAGTATCGTACACTGGTTGCCTAACACACGTACACCCCTGCATAGTTCAAATGTCTCTGAGCACTATGGGACTTCTGAGGTCATCGGTGGCCTAGAACTTAGAACTACTTAAACCTAACTAACATAAGGACATCACACACATCCATTCCCGAGGCAGGATTCGAACCTGCGACCGTAGCGGTCGCGCGGTTCCAGACTGTAGCGCCTAGAACCACTCGGCCACTCCGGCCGGCACATCCCTGCATGACGATCTTGTTCCGCAACTGAGGTGGCATTTTTCAGCAGGATAATGCGCCATGTCACAAGGCCAGTAGTGAGATAGAGAGGTTCGAGGAATGAAGTGGCGAGTTACAATTGATGTGCTGGCTCCCCAACTCGCCAGACCTGAGCCCGCCGAACACATATGGGAACGTGGCGTCAGAGCTCATCGCCTCCCTCTCCAGAATTTACGGGAATTAGATGACTTTTCTGTGCAGATGTCGTGCCAACTCCCTCCAGCGATCTACCAACGTTTCATTGCTTCTAAGTCATGACGCGTCGCCGCTGTTATCCGTGCCAAACGTGGACATACTGGCTATTGGGAACAGTAGGTGGTCATAATGAATATTCTGGCTGATCAATGCATAATTAAGAATGCAGTATTTCTTAACTCTGCCAAAAAGTTTTTCTCATTCGCGATAAGACTTACAAAAAATAATTAAATGAATAGATAAAATTAACATAGTGTCTGACAGCTTACAGTTATGTTGCAGAACGCCGCACTAGAAAGAGAGAAGCTGCCAATTGTCCGTGGCCAATTTAGACCTAAGACTGACAACGAAACGACATTGCCAGTCTAAATGAATTATAAAGACGCTGAGTGCTCGTAAAACAGCTAATGGAAATTACTGCTGTTTGAGAACGGCATAATCAATGAAAACGGTGAAAACAAATGTCCCAACAGTTGCGTTCTCGTGTATACGTTCATATGTGAGTTGTTGTTGTTGTTGTTGTAGTCTTCAGTCCTGAGACTGGTTCGATGCAGCTCTCCATGCTACCCTATCCTGTGCAAGCTGCTTCATCCCCCAGTACCTACTGAAACCTACATCCTTCTGAATCTGCTTAGTGTATTCATCTCTTGGTCTCCCTCTACGATTTTTGCCCTCCACGCTGCCCTCCAATGTTAAATTTGTGATCCCTTGATGCCTCAGAACATGTCCTACCAACCGGTCCCTTCTTCTTGTCAAGTTGTGCCACAAACTCCTCTTCTCCCCAATTCTATTCAGTACCTCCACATTAGTTATGTGATCTACCCATCGAATCTTCAGCATTCTTCTGTAGCACCACATTTCGAAAGTTTCTATTCTCTTCTTGTCCAAACTATTTATCGTCCATGTTTCACTTCCATACATGGCTACAGACCATACAAATACTTTCAGAAACGACTTCCTGAAACTTAAATCTATACTCGATGTTAACAAATTTCTCTTCTTCAGAAACGCTTTCCTTGCCATTGCCAGTCTACATTTTATATCCTCTCCACTTCGACCACCATCAGTTATTTTGTTCCCCAAATAGCAAAATTCCTTTACTACTTTAAGTGTCTCATTTCCTAATCTAATTCCCGCAGCATCACCCGACTTACTTCGACCACATTCCATAACCCCCGTATTGCTTTTGTTGATGTTCATCTTAAATCCTCCTTTCAAGGCACTGTCCATTCCGTTCAACTGCTCTTCCAAGTCCTTTGCTGTCTCTGACAGAATTACAATGTCATCGGCGAACATCGAAGTTTCGGATTTTAATACCTACTCCAAATTTTCTTGTGTTTCCTTTACTGCTTGCTCAATATACAAATTGAATAACATCGGGGAGAGGCTACAACCCTGTCTCACTCCCTTCCCAACCACTGCTTCGCTTCCATGCCCCTCGACTCTTATCTGGTTTATGTACAAATTGTAAATAGCCTTTCGCTCCCTGTATTTTATCCCTGCCACCTTCAGAATTTGGAAGAGAGTATTCGTCAACATTGTCAAAAGCTTTCTCTAAGTCTAGAAATACTAGAAACGTAGTTTTGCCTTTCCGTAATCTAAATCGTAGTGTCAGTATTGCCTCACGTGTCCCAACATTTCTACGGAATCCAAACTGATCTTCCCCGAGGGCGGCTTCTACCAGTTTTTCCATTCGTCTGTAAGGAATTTGTGTTAATATTTTGCAGCCGTGGCGTATTAAATTGATACTTCGGTAATTTTCACATCTGTCAACACCGGCTTTCTTTGGGATTGGAATTATTATTTTCTTCTTGGAGTCTGAGGGTATTTCGCCTGTCTCATACATCTTACTCACCAGATGGTAGAGTTTTGTAAGGGCTGACTCTCACAAGGCTGTGAGCAGTTCTAATGGAAAGTTGTCTACTCCTGGGGCATTGTTTCGACTCAGGTCTTTCAGTGCTCTGTCAAACTCTTCACGCAGTATCATATCTCCCATTTCATCTTCATCCTCTTCCATTCCCATAATATTTTCCTGAAGTACATCGCCCTTGTGTAGACCCTCTATATACTCCTTCCACCTTTCTGCTTTCCCTTCTTTGTTTAGAACTGGGTTTTCATCTGAGCTCTTGATATTCATGCAACTGGTTCTCTTTTCTTCAAAGGTCCCTTTAATTTTCCTGTAGGCAGTATCTATCTATGCCCTAATGAGATACGCCTCTATATCCTTACATTTGTTCTCTAGCCATCCCTGCTTAGCCATTTTGCATTTCCTGTCGATCTCATTTTTGAGACGTTTGTATTCCTTTTTGCCTGCTTCATTTACTAAATTTTTATATTTTCTCCTTTCATCAATTAAATTCGATATGTCTTCTGTTACCCAAGGATTTCTACTAGCCCTTGTCTTTTTACCCACTTGATCCTCTGCTGCCTTCACTACTTCATTCCTCAGAGCTACCCATTCTTCTTCTGCTGTATTTCTTTCCCCCATTCCTGTCAATTGTTCCCTTACGCTCTCCCTGAAATTCTTTACAACCTCTGGTTCTGTCAGTTTGTCCAGGTCCCCTTTCCTGAAATTCCGACCTTTTTGCAATTTCTTCAGTTTTAATCTACAGTTCATAACCAATAGACTGTGGTCAGAGTCCACATCTGACCCTGGAAATGTCTTACAGTTTAAAACCTGGTTCCTAAATCTCTGGTTTACCATTATATAATCTATCTGATACCTTCTAGTATCTCCAGGATTCTTCCATGTATACAACCTTCTTTTATGATTCTTGAACCAAGTGTTAGCTATGATTAAGTCATGCTCTGTGCAAAATTCTACCAGACGGCTTCCTCTTTCATTTCTTACCCCCAATCCATATTCACCTACAATGTTTCCTTCTCTCCCTTTTCCTACTCTCGAATTCCAGTCACCCATGACTATTAAATTTTCGTCTCCCTTCACTACCTGAATAATTTCGTTTATCTCATCATACTCTTCAATTTCATCCTCATCTGCAGAGCTAGTTGGCATATAAACTTGTACTACTGTAGTAGGGTTGGGCTTCGTGTCTATCTTGGCCACATTAATGCGTTCACTATGCTGTTTGTAGTAGCTTACCCGCAATCATATTTTTTTATTCATTATTAAACCTACTCCTGCGTTACCCCTATTTGATGAGTTTATAACCCTGTATTCACCTGACCAAAAGTCTTGTTCCTCCTGCCACCGAACTTCACTAATTCCCTCTATATATAACTTTAACCTATCCATTTCCCTTTTTAAATTTTCTAACCTACCTGCCCGATTAAGGGATCTGACATTCCACGCTCCGATCCGTAGAATGCCAGTTTTCTTTCTCCTGATAACAACGTCCTCCTGAGAAGTCCCCACCCGGAGATCCGAATGGGGGACTATTTTACCTCCGGAATATTTTACCCGAGAGGACGCCCTCGGGAAAAGTTACGGCCGTAGTTTCCCCTTGCTTTCAGCCGTTCGCAGTACCAGCACAGCAAGGCCGTTTTGGTTAGTGTTACAAGGCCAGATCAGTCAATCATCCAGACTGTTGCCCCTGCAACTACTGAAAAGGCTGCTGCCCCTCTTCAGGAACCACACGTTTGTCTGGCCTCTCAACAGATACCCCTCCGTTGTGTTTGCACCTACGATACGGCCATCTGTGTCTCTGAGGCACGTAAGCCTCCCCACCAACGACAAGGTCCATGGTTCATGGGGGGGATATGTGAGTTATAAGAAAATTTCCTCCACATTAGCTACAGAAAAGACAAACATGTAATCTAAATATGACTCTTATGTTGCGCACCTCTCACTGTTGGGATACACCTGTGCCACCGCACAGTTTCGTCTATTTCCCACACCAACAAACTTGCTGTATCTTCATTTTAAAACTATTCCACTGTAAATTGTGGTAAGCGCTATTCTTCATTCAAAGTACTCTCGAGTATCGTCTAAAATGCATATAAATTTATTATTTAGAAAAAAACCAACGTTGGTTCAGTGATACAGGAGATAAGAAAGTTCGTGTATCGAACGTTTCGGCATACTCAGTGGTTTGAAAATGGTACCAGCTGAGGTTATGCAATGAGCCTTATACAACTTGCTGTTTGCCCCGCAATATATCCTCGTTTACATGTTGTAAGAAGGCTGTTTAGGTTTTTATATTGGTAACGCCACGTAGCGCTCTGTATGAAAATCACTGACTGTGCTGTGTGCCGTCTGTGGCTAGTTTGCATTGTTGTCTGCCATTGTAGCGTTGGGCAGCTGGATGTGAACAGCGCGTAGCGTTGCACAGTGGAGGTGAGCCGCCAGCAGTGGTGGATGTGGGGAGAGAAATGGCGGAGTTTTGAAATTTGTAAGACTGGATGTCATGAACTGCTATATATATTATGACTTTTGATGACTATTAAGGTAAATACATTGTTTGTTCTCTATTAAAATCTTTCATTTGCTAACTATGCCTATCAGTAGTTAGTGCCTTCCGTAGTTTGAATCTTTTATTTAGCTGGCAGTAGTGGCGCTTGCTGTATTGCAGTAGTTCGAGTAACCAAGATTTTTGTGAGGTAAGTGATTTGTGAAACATATAGGTTAATGTTAGTCAGGGCCATTCTTTTGTAGGGATTTTTGAAAGTCAGATTGCGTTGCGCTAAAAATATTTGTGTGTCAGTTTAAGCACAGTCATGTATAATTTTTCTAAGGGGACGTTTCATATGGGGACCCTCCCAGGATACCTCACTGGAATCTTCTGATTTTGTTCTTGTAGTTTGTGTAATTAGTGTAGCTATTGTTTATTGCTAGCGCATAATCATAGAGAGAATTTCCTTTGTAGTTGTAGCTTTCATTCTTGTACAGTAAAACAGTTGTGGCATGCATGTAGATTTGCACCAAGTAATTCGCAGCTGTGCTTGCAATTAACGAAATATTATTTTCAATGCTATGTTAATGTGTTTTCTTATTTTGCCCGTCAAATTGTGCTTTTCTATGTTGTCGTGTGAAATATTGTGACAATAATGGCGTTTGAAAAACGTAATACTAGGCTCCAAAGTAAACTGAGAAATGACAGTGAAGACGAAAGCAGTGTTTTAGCGCCACCGTGTAATGATATTAACTAATGTTCAAACTAGTAATTTGGGAACTGTACATAGGGAAATGGAGCGGGCTGCAAATAATGGTGTAGGCAGTGAAACAATTAGTGAACAGGGAAGCATTATCGACCGATCGGTCGGCAACAGCTTGCCTCAGGAATCCGAAATGACAGGACACAATCTTGCAAATACTGTAGATTCAGCTTTTGCGTCCTCGCCATTTTCTCAAATAAATCAGGACACATTTTCTGCTTTTCAAAATGCGAATATTGTCGGTTCAAATGCATTGCCGAATAGCACTGAGGAGCATGTTTCAAACACCAGTGCATTGTTATTACAATTAATGCAACAAATGGGACAAAAGTTTCAAAAGTTAGACACAATGGCACAAAATCTTCACAAGTTAGACACAATGGAACAAAATCTTCAAAAGTTAGACACAATGGAACAACATCAGGGACAAACACAGCAACAGTTAGACACAATGGAACAAAATCTTCGGAAGTTAGACACCATGCTTGAACAAACACGTGAAGATTTAACTACTGAGTTACATAACATTGAATCGAAATGTCAAAAAGTCTAATGACGTAAAAACACAAATTTGTGAGCATTTTCAACCTATTTTTTCGCAGCATGAAAATGCATTACAGAATCACGAAGCAGCCATAAAAGAACTGCAAACTATTGTTCATGTAAATCATGAGACCTTGCAAGATAAAATTGATTCAGTTGCATCTACCGATTCGGTTATGCTGCTTGCAAAAACTCAGGAAAATTTAAAGAACACAGTAGATACGACTTCAACACAAATGGACACTCTGAAACTTGGTTCAGAAAAACACACTGAGGGAATAAGTACACTATCGGAGAAAGTAGCCGAACTTTCAGATCAGTTCACTAACTTATCTACAAAGGTAGGTGATGATCTGAATGACACAAGACCTGTAGCCTTCACGGACACTGAAGAGTATGAACAAATTAGAAAATTGAGACAAAATCAAAATCAAATCAATACACAGTACAAAAGAGAAATCCGGGAAGTACAAGATCAGTTGGCACAAGTAATACAAGAATTACATATTTCAGAGGACACTCGCGCTCCAGTACGGGAAGAGGGACATAGAAATACGGAACAACCACAAAATAATAACACAGGACATTTCAGAAATTATGAAAGAAATTGGCAAGGTGCACCGAATTTTGAAATGGAACCGCCGAAATGACGTAACAATGAGCGATATGCGACTCACCGACATGATGATTTTGACTATAAGCTGTTCATTACTACACGTTAATCTAAAACATTTAAGAATTCTGGCAACGACATTCATCCACAAGCGTGGCTCTATCAATTCTCTCATTGTTTTCCTCCCAACTGGTCATTAGAGCACAGATTAGAATTTGTGTGTGGCTATTTAGACAATGAACTAGCTGTAAGAATGTGATCGGTCATTCACGATTGTCACAGTGAAGGAGAATTTTATCATGCCTTCCTCTCAGCATATTGGTCTCAAACTACACAAGACCGAGTAAAACATAGCATCATAATCGTGAAACATTTCGAACAATTTGAATTTTCCAGTCTTGTGAAATATTTTGAAGACATGTTGCATAAGAATCAATATCTTTCAAACCCATACAGCCCTTCAGAACTCATCCGTATTTGCTTAATCAAATTGCCTGAACATTTAAGAAATATTATTTTGGTCGGGTGTTGCAAAGACGACATTGAAGATTTTCAGGGACTCTTACAAGAATTAGAAATTGACACAGACAGTTGCGGGATGCGAAAACAGGAAAACAATCACTACAGGTCACATCCGTTACAATTCCTTGACGACAGAAACAATAACTGGACACGACAAGTCTATTCTTACAACGCAAATAGTGACCAAAACAGACACCACCCGTATGACAACCATTGGCAGAGTAGTAATAATTACAGGTAAGGATCGCCTCTCCGCGGTAGTGACTATCACAGAGACAACCATAGAAACAGACAATATGGGAACAAAAACAATTATTATCAAGGGAGACAGAATAACTTCAGACCCAACGGTCCACCGTGCAGTGATAATTCAGGGAGAAATTCTCCACCACTTAACTGATAAGAAAGAAATTACAGGAACTACCGACAGGACGACAGACGATATGATCGTAACGACAGACCTGAATTGCATCAGAACTGGCGAGATTCAAACAGAGCAGGGCACTCTCGACAAGGTGAATTTGTAGAAGTTAGGTCTCCTAATCCCAATAACAACGCGCGCCAACAAAGGAACAGACAATGACTCGCACTGCAGGCAACCGCGTGCGCTGGCTGGCTCAGCGAAAAATAACATAGACGCTAACCTTGAAAAAAATTTTAGCATTCCTTACCGACGATAACATGATAACTACTTTCAAGTTGAACCTCTGCGCACTAGGAAGAGTAAAGGATTGCACCACATTTCACTTGTAAAACCGTTTAGTGAGAGATAATCTGTTTTTTAATTTCGTCTTTGCTATAAAATTTTTCATTTCACGCTACTAGTACGCGTTGTCACACTTAGAAACTGTTATCATGCAACAATGTTTTGAAGTTAACTATCCAGTCTAGAACCTTGGGAACGTATTTAGACAGTATTTACGAGAGCATTGTTACAGTGAACAGACGACACAGTGTTATTGTGTGTGTACATTCTTGCTTGTTAGTTGCACGATTACGTAACGACTATAAGGTTTACATACTTAGAATATACACTAGTACTGCTAATGAGATTTTAATGCAACATTTTGGTTTACCTGAAAATACATTCTGGATTTAAAGTACTTTCTGAGAGATACCAGATGACACAGTGGTTAGTTTATTTGACAGCTACACGATTATATCACGACGCTACTAATGAGTGACACAATTTATATTATTGCTTTTGCGCTGCATCTGTTTTATATCTGCACAGTTTTTCTGAATTCTTCTGGAAAGTAAAACATGTTTTAGTAGTAACTTTTGTGGTATAGCTACAATGAGACAGCCTTTTTCGTAGCACAACAATACTTTCTTCATAACCAAGATATCTATACGCAAAACATTTCACTTTTGTTTATGAGGAGGTGAGTACATTGACTTCAGAAGAACTTTGCTTACAGAGGACGATAACTACGACAGTTCCACAGAATTACAACAGCTCCACAGAATTATCTTACAGCAAAACGCACATTTAGCGCTACAGGACATGCATTTGAGTGATTAATTTTGTACTTGAAACATTTATTTTTAAAGATTTTTGAATTACAATGATACAAAGGTTTTCCGTGATACATTTCATTCCATTGCTGTAATCTGTAACATCTGAGGTTATAATTACATTAATCCTCAGGGGAGTACACGCCTACTTTGTGTACCATGTGTTTGACAAACACAAGGAGCCCTAGCTAACATGGTATTTGCTTATACAACTTACACATCGGTACCATATTCCTCTAACACAGAATTACACAGCTATCTGATTATTTAACATAGAAACAAACTTTTTTTTTCTACATCAGTGACAGATGTTTACGCAATTACACAGTTGGATAACTTCACACTTACGAAATTGCATTTTGTCTGTACTTTGTGAACTGCTCCTATTTTTTCGAAACCATTGTGATACTATGAGAGCTTTGAATGATGTATTTGGTAAGGGAGCATGATTTTAAAGTACATTTGAGGTAGATGACACTATTGAAATGAGCAGAGAATTGTTTTAGGTTTTGACATTATTGCAGAAAGCTACGACGTTTTTGAGATTTGACTGAGGTGTTATGATGTTATTTTTATGACAACTATGTGTATTATGCTGTTGAGGTATGTTTATGATCAATAAGCTGATGTTATATGAGGAATTTGATTATGCTACATATTTATTAAGATGAAATCTTGAAGAAGTGCCGACGAATATGTATATGTGTAATAAGTTAAGGAATAATGAGTAGTGGTTAGGGACTCTGCCTTGTGAAAAAGGATGTTGGAAACCAAGAATCGTACTTTAAGAGTTATGAAATGTGTGCAAATGCGCGAATGTATCACAGTGCCAATGAAAACTTTTTGAACACTGTTATATTCATAGGATTTTGTTTCTACACATTTGCAACGCAAATTCTCGACCTGTGAAATTTTTTATATGAGACTGTCACTGTAATGCAAACTGGTGCTGTAAATATTTCAGTAAGAAAGTTAAGTGACCACCTTCACGTAATGAGTCGTGGGCACTCATCTGCGTGACAGTCGCCTGGAAAAAAGCCATTAGTGTGTGCCTTTCAGAGGCACAGGTGGAGTAAAAAAAAAAGGGAGGCAATTATCCTCGCTGTTGACATTCCTTTGTAGAAAGCATTGCAAATACGACACACTCAAACTTGAAAACATATGATAACACTGTGGAGCTCTTAATTTATGATATTTACTGAAATGCCTAATGAAATGATGAGAAATATTTTCATGTCTATACACCTGATTATGACTATTGTCTTTCTAGTTGAGAGATTTTTTTTTACTATCTTATGAAATGCCATATGGCTAATGAATGATGTTTCATGCCTTCCTTTGTACATATTTGCTCATTTTCTTTAATATCTAGTTTCTAGCTGCACTGCAGCATTGGTTATTATAAAATTTAATAGATGTACTAATATCACTATTTTCTGTCTACAGACCCAGTAAAGAATACGTTTATGATGTACTTTCTTAGAAAAGAGAGCACAAATAGACATTTCCCTTCACAGGAATTGCATAAATAATTTTTTAATGACTTGGTAACTTTCTTGCAGAGTAAGTTTTTGTGATGCATCACTCCAGTGTTAAGATGTGACATGGGTATTAAAAATTGCCATTTTTACTGTAATATTCTTTCTGCTTGAGCTTTGTCATGTTTAGATATAAGTTATTGCATGTGCTGCTGTTTACCAAGCATAGTGCTACTGAATTTCACTTTGTATCACTCTGTTAAGCCAGTTTTACTACTGATTTATTTTTCTTGTTCCTGCACATTGGCTCATATTAGTTGTAATGTTGCATTTGCTTGGTAATTTAGATAGCTTGCTTTGACAGTTTCCATTTTTTTTCATTGCTGTTTGTATTAATTGTTTTGTGCCGCTGCATTGCCTCGTCCCTTAGTTTAGCATCTGAGCTCAGTAGAGTTAAGTTAGCTTAAGAGGGGGTAGACTATATAAGAGAATGAGTTATGATGAATTGGAAGAAATGCATTGAGAAGCTATAAGAAAATGGTTTGGCCAAAAAAGTAGTGTACAGTGGAGAAAAACTATTTTTGAAAGAGGATATGAACAAAAAAGTAGAGTTTAGTGACAACAGGTTTAGGTAGGATTTTCTTGGAAATAAATGATGAGGTAAGATAATGGAAAATAAATAATGAGGTAAGAAATATGTGAACATATAAATACAGAAAGCATGCTTGGATAGGATTTTTTTGGTGGAAACAAATGTTGAAATAAGACGAAAGATCTATGGAATGAAGTTTTGGGTTGGACTGCAGCATCAAATTTTAAACTGAAAACAAACCCTGCCCTTTCCTCCTGTGTTATTCTGCTATGTGTTTGTGTACTCTTGTGTATTTGTGCTTTTCCTGTCTTTATGTGTTTAGCTAATATGATTTATGTTGTAGAATTTTTCTGGTACTAAGCTATGTTCACTATGACGAGGAATACTGTTATCCTCAAATATAATTTGCATTTATAATATGTCATTTTCTTTGTAAAGATGTTTACACATTATTAATTCTGTTCTGTTTCAATTCTCATGTGGTCCAAGAATGACTAAATGAGAAAAATTGCAGATTTGCCATTGGTATGCCCACGATGGAAAATCAGTCAAATATTTTTCTAGTTATTTAATGAATCTGCTCAAATTTCACAGGGGGTTGCATTCGAAAAAAAATGAGTAAAAATCACCCAGCTTCTATGGGGAGATCGCACAATATTCTGTTGTACCCATTTAAACAGCACCGGTGTTCCTCCGACAGTAAACAGCCAGGAAATTAAGTGGCGTCATATCAAGTGAATTAGCTGGCAACGAAACAGGAGCTCATTTTCGAGCACACTGCACTCTGGCGCAGTTTAGCAAGTCTGTTAACCTATCTCTGACCATGCCCACCTGTAAGTTCACTGCAGTCTGTGCCATAGGGATTCTCAATGGCCCACACATCACTGTTGCAACTATTGAGCAGCAGGAGTTAAAGCTTCCAATTTCTGCGAATTAGCGATGTGTACTCGTTGTTCCCACATTAGTTTTCATGCAGTGCTGTATGCAGCAACGGTGTGACTTGGAAGTAGTCGGATGCTGACTGAGTGCGCCTCTTTCGCGTGAGCACCCAATGCTTCTTCCAAGTCACAAGTGCGTTTTCTGTTTTCTTTGTAAAATATAAAGTGATGTAGAGAGCGTTTGCATCATGTCTCTCATTATATTCGTATATTATTCACAGGTTTTTGTTGATTATTTTCCACTATCGTATTTACACGACATAAATACAGCATATTAACGCGATGCATACGCTTTGAAATGAAGTTGCTCAAATTAACGTCCTTACAGATGGTTGCTGTCAAACATGATTTTAGTAATATTTTCCCGTTGGAGAATAGGGGAAAATGTTTTTATTGATATTCCCTTGTCTTGGCCGGTCGGTGTGGCCGAGCGGTTGTAGGCGCTTCAGTCTGGAACCGCGCGACCGCTACGGTCGCAGGTTCGATTCCTGCCTCGGGCATGGATGTGTGTGATGTCCTTAGTTAGGTTTAAGTAGTTCTAAGTTCTAGGGGACTGATGACCTCACATGTTAAGTCCCATACTGCTCAGAGCCATTTGAACCATTCCCTTGTCTTATGAAGGGTATCATCAACCGCGGGATGTAGGGAAGATATTCCGGATGCTTATGTCTACATAAGGGAAACTTCAAAATGATGATAAATATTTGGTTTAGCTATTCTCTCAGAAAGACAGCCCAGTGCGCGTCATTGAATGCGGCGCCTAGGCAGTAGAGGCAGTTTAACGTAGGGTCTATGATATGTAGAGACGTGTAGTTGTCTGGATTTTTAAAACGTTGACCTCGTTGACTTTAGCCCATCTGCAATCTTAGTATAATAGCTGTCGTATAAAGCCAGTGGCAAATTTCTGGTGATAGTTGGTACAAGAGAATGTAAACTTGCAAGATAAAGGAAACAGTGTTATTCCTAAAATATAAAACAAGCGGTTTTTTGGATTTTAACTGTATGCACCAAGAACAGAGGGAAATCTGCCGTACAGACGGAGCTGTAGGTTCTTAGAACACGGGACACGAAATTAAAGTGGGAAATATCAACGTCCACTCTCACGAGATAGAAAGGCTGACAGGGAAGAGAAGTAGTTGGCAGGGATTGAGCTCCAAGGAAAGATACAAGTGGGAGAGCTGAACGCGCTGAGATCTTTTGGGGATCTCTTGCCCTGCTTCTTGTTCGTCTTCTCAGTGCAGATTAAACCTTGTCCATCACGTTTACTTTTTTTCGCTGCTTGCTAAGAAATGTCTTGTCTCATTGAGAGACACCATCAAGATTTTCCTTCCAGCTCCTGGCTGATCTAAAGTAGGCCCATATGGAAAAATCGAATTATTCAGTTTAATCCGTTTTTACGCTAAATTATTAGTTTCCCTTCTATAGTTCTCTTTCTCAAATACGGAAAACAGTTTAGACACTTACAGAGCAATTTTAAGTTAGGCAATTTCTTGTATTTTACTAATTAGCCTCAAGTAAGAAAATTAAATTATAAACAATACATCCAACATATTTCTCATTTGTAAAATAATTATTTATGTGTAATAGTGGACACTAAGATACACAAATATGAGAAAGTAAGCAATTAGAGCTGACTGACTTATAAGTAAAAAGTACAGTCGATGAAATGTGATTAACACATCACTATGGATTAAGACATCATAATTTTTAACTGTTCGCACAACGTAAACGTAGTGAAAATAAATGCAGAAATGTAACCAAAATTAACAACAATTATTGTCGTAGAAGCTCTAAATGATATACAGCAGCTAGGGAAATTCTATAAAAAAACTCCAATTATTTATTAGGTTGTTTCCTACAAATAGATTCTTGCTCTCTTTAAACTATGTGTCACTGATAGCACACCAAAGATAAATGTAGTAATTGCTTGGGAATAAATAGTAGGATAGTTTCTTGAGAACTATTTTTGTACGTGTTAACGGTCATTGACATTGCAGGAGACAAATCTTGAAGCTTTTTAAGTAAGTAACTATTGTATTCTGTACCACTGCACATTTCGAAATAAATTGAGCAGAATATTAACTTATTTTTCTCTAGTTACTTTCGTCATTATGTTACGGAAAATTATTCTATGGTAAATCGTTAAATAGAACGAAAATTTTCATAGTACATTCAGTTCTTTGACCAAAATAACCGTATAGACACTTCTGTAAGCTATTAGAATTTTGATTGCTAGTTCATAATACGTTATCACGTTAATTTTGTAAGTATAGGACACAGTCTTCTTGAGATCTCGTTATATCCATACAAGATCAATACTCAGAAAAATCTATTAGTCCAAACTATTAATATACCTGTTTCTTATATTGTGATAATTTGTAATGTAATGTAACGTAATGGTACGAATATCTTTCCAATCAAAGTAATTACCAAAGTGCTCGTGTTTTGCTACACCGAAGCTGGAGGTATCCAGTTGAATCCTTTACATTGCACTGCGCTGAAGCTGTTCATGGATATCTCAGGCACCACGCTGTAATCGCACAACAGCAAGACCACACACGTTCACTGTACACCGCTCCAGTGTCAGCATTTTGTTACCTTCCACAGAATGGTTTCTAGAAATGGGTTAGTCACTATTTAAACACTAAGCAAGTAAAAATATATGAAACCCACAAAACATCGAACGATTTTTTCCAAGTGTTATAACACACGAAGTAAATTTCATATCATTTAACGATAGAAAAGTCGATTAGAGGCCGCAGCATTCACTGATGTTCGATCAAATGGAATGAGAACATTAAAATTTTTGTGGCCGTCCAGTAGCGTTATTTTAATGTGAAATAAAAGGCTTAAAATTTTTTAACGCTTATTATATTATTTAGTTTTTTTTATGTTGAAAACTCCGTTCTGAAAGTTAAACTAGAAGCTACTGCTTGCCTTAGAAAACGGAGTAAATGCAATAGCCACAAACATTTCTCAGAAACCCCTGAAGTTTTGGTCAATGAAAACTGAGACATCATCAAGATTTGTAGACCCCGTTCTTTATAAATAAATAATGAAACAAAAATTCCACTTCTCTAAGTAGGGGGTGGTTATAGTTAAACTTTCGCTACTTCAGCCAGTGTAGACGGAAAACTATTTACCATACGGGCACTCAACTTTATAGAAATGATGTTCAGAATGTGCGCTGCAAGATCTAGGTTGCTTGTAGTTTTAGCGTCATGACTCGTTAGGCGCCGGTAATGGTATTCGAACCCCAAGGACTAAGGACATGCAACGTGGACGTGCGACGTGATCCCCGCTGCTTTGGACTCAACTGTTTTGATGCACGAAAGAGCTCCACCTCACGCTGCTCGTGAGGTCACTCTGTCACTCCGTACAAAACCGAATAATTGGCCGATCGTTCCAAACTGCGTGGCCACCAGCCTCACCAGATTTGAACCCGTGTGATGTTTGGCTGCGGGGTTACATGAAGGACAGGGTTTAAGTTATGGAGGGTTTATCGACGGGACACTGACACACGTTACAGGTTGAGGATGAGCGTAGCGAGGGAGGTAGCCGGCATCCCATCTGAGATGCTTCGGGCAGCAGTAGAGCAGTCTCTGGTGCGGCTCCGGGCAGTCGTGGATGCAGATGGCGTCACACTGTGCAACGATTGTACCGTGGTACGCAGTTGACAAATATTACACTCTCAGGTGGAAATTAAGATCTGTTTACTTCAGTGGTTTATTATTTCTTTCCTGCATGGTCTTAAAAATGTTTCCACGAAGTTGCAGTGTTTCGCGGTCACTCGTTTTTAACGGGGGCGCTCTCAAACAGCGAAAATTGTTACCACTCTACACGTAATCTGAAGTGACACATTCAGCACTCTGAAAGTAAAATCAGAAATTACGTTTGAACGATCGTGAAACATCTTGACGTGTAATAGCAGAAAAAGTGTTTATATAAAGTAAGTGGTTAAACAGACACAATAACAAGACAGTTATCAGATTTTTAAGGTTGCTGCAAAGTTTGCCTGCTGGGCAACAGTGAGCATGCCTATCTAAAATTAAAGTTACTGGCAAACAATTCATACCTCCAAAGAGACCGACTAAAGTTTTCTCGGCGGGGGAAGGATTTATGTATATAGTTCTCCAAATCGACATATGCTCGAGAAAATTACAGCAGCACTGCATGAGACAATGATAACGCTATGCTCACGCTAACCTGGAAAATGTAGCATCTCCAAACGACACAGTAAATATCTGTTTTGGACTACTACATTACAATTAAATGGAGGTAGAATGGATGATCGTGCGAAGAAAAAGTTTTTCGTTTCCTACTGAGATAAAGGCTTGCTTCTCCGGAGTAAAATATTTTTTCACCAAACGTCTTCCATGTTATTTTCTAATCATATTATCTTTAATGAAACTATTAACAGACTGTGCAATAACAACAGATATAAGACGAATTCATCTGTTTTAGATTGACATTACTTCCCCTATTACACGTTTCATATACCTAGGAATAACTCTAGTTAATTTTCTTCTCAATACATCTCCGATGCGTTTGTTTTTCTTTCTCCTGACAAGTAATACTGAAAGTAATGAATTCTTTGCAAAAATAATTCTGCAAGAAACGCGCAGATATTAAGAAAATAAAACAACGAAACACGCTTGGTCACGTAACATTTAACAGTGGAGTACCAAGCTAAAACAGTTTTGTATATAAAAAAATTAATCAGTTTCTATGGCCACTCACCGCATTTCTTTTCCCCGTGGTACTCCAGAAACATTACATTAATGACTGAGGTGCGAAGAAGATGAAAAAATGTCTCCAGTGTACTAACGACAGATCTCAGTCTTAGTTTGCTGAAAGTTACATAGCTTATTCCGACAAATTAGTTTAATCGGAAATAGTACCCAGATATTAAACATGATCAGAAGACGAAAGCATGATCTAACGACTGTATTTACAGACCCTGCGCTGGAAAACGAATTATGTAGTGCCCCTCCTCTCTTGTAAGTTTGTTTACATTTCTAATGTGTGTAGAAGTACTGATATTTTACCAGCTGTTGCGGGTAAGAAAGTATGCGACAAAGTGTTGTTTCCGATAACATGCAAATTCCCGTTGTCTGTAATGAAAAAGTCAAGAGTTAACGCCAAGAGGTACTTAATTCTCTATTAATCCAAATAGTACATGTATACATGATTGCTGTTAACATTAACAAACACATTATTATTTTAGTTTTTTTATCATTATTATTATTATTATTGTTATTTACTGGTTACCAGTTCGTAACTTGGAATTCGTCACTGAAATAAAAAGAAAAGTCCAGAAGAAAAGATTGTAAGACAGATCTAAGTTTTCTCTGCTATCTGTCTGACGCTTTATGGTATTGGGCAGATGATGAAAAATTTTTTTGTTGCACATTGAACTCCTGTTTCAGCCGCTGATAGCTTTTACAATGGGCAGTAATGGTCATTTTTCCCTCTAGTGTTGTAGATAGGGACATCACTGTTTTTCTCGAATTGTAATGGATTTTTTATGACGAATTGCATTAGCGAATATGTGTAGTGTGACGGCGCACTAAAAAGGTCTAGCTTCTTGAAGAGGTACCTACGTGACGTCCGTGGGTGAATACCACGTATTATTCTTGCTGCTCGCTTTGGTGCAACCAGTACTTTCTTCCTAAGCGACGAGTTGCCCCAGAAAATTAGTCCATAAGACATTATTGAGTGGTAATCTGCAAACAGATGATTGTAGGGTGATTCGCTTGTTCCCAAAATTTGCAATGTACGAAAAGCAAACGTAGCAGAATTTAACTATTGGAGAAGCTCAGTTATATGTTTCCTCCGTTTAAGTTTTCTTCAGTATGTACACTCAAAAATTTGGAGCATTCTACCCTGTTTACTGACTCCTTTACAATATTGTTGGTATCATTATTAGTTGTACAGCACTGAAAACAGACTTTTTTTTTTTAAAAAAAAAAAAAAAAAGGTTTAGAAAGAGTCCTTCTATGAGAACCACTTTATAATCCTTTGGAAAAGTCTTTTTCAATTTCTTCTATTGCTTTCTCTCTAATGGGATTTATTATAACATTAGTATCGTTTGCAGAAAGTTGCTTGTTGAATGTTAACTGGAAGCTCATCCAAATATATAAGGAGTAGGAGTGGACCCAAAACTGAACCAAGTGAAACTCCCTTGTGATCTTTTTCACCAGTCACTAAAATTTTCTTCCCTCCGACGTTGTTTGAACTATTCATGTAAAAACTTTTGCATTCTGTTTGTGAAATAAACTGTGCATAAAGCCTTCAGTTCCATGAAACTTGAGTTTTTCTAAAAGAGTAACATGGTCTACACAATCAGACGCCTTGGAAAGACCTCAAAAAACACCAACTGGCAATATTTTATTATTTAAGGCTTGTATTATTTGATGAGTGAATGAGTAAATAGCATACTCAGTCGAGCAATCCTTCTGATATTAAAATTGTGATATGCTAAGTACATTGTTTTCCTTAAGTGTAAGACTATCCTCAAGAACATTACATTTTTGAATATTTTAGAAAAAGATGTCAGTAAGGTAACTGGACGATACATGTTTAAGTCTGTCTTGTCACCTGTCTTATGAAGAGGTTTAGCAATTGCATATTTTAACATGCATGGAAAAATTCCCTGTGTCAGTGACGCATTGCATTCGTGAATAAGGACATTACTTATTAAGCTGTTAATACTTTACAGAATTTTGTTTGAAATTCTATCAACAACACATGAGCTTTCGTTTTTATAATCGTTATAATTCTGTTAATTTCAGTAAAGGATGTGTTGCTACTTCTAGTTGCTTAAAGTTTTATGGAATGAAATTTTTAATTCATTCTCGTGCTTCTTTAATTGAACCATTTAATCCTATTTTTGCTGTTACATTTAGAAAGTGATTGTGAAAAATACGTGCAACTTGTGAATTATCAGACACGACATTGTCATTTAGTTTACTTATGTTATCGCGTGCACTGACAGTATCCCATACAGTTTAAATCTTATTTTCTGCATTGTTCATTTTGGTCAGGAAAAAAACAAAATTCTTCGTCTTCCACTACCGGAAATAATCTCTTTTATTTGATTAGATATCGCTCTACCTTTTACAATAACGATCTGAGATATACAAAGCACAAAAATGGGAAGGGAACGTTCTATAAAGAACAGAATATCCATCCCAAAAACTATGGCTTTGAACGTCAGCTTAGATTCTGTCGTTAAAAAGAACAGCAACGAATTTCTTGGGTTTTTATATATAGTAATAATCATCACGTGTGTGACGTGTATTTTTCCCTTGTGTGTGTTTAGATGTGAATAACAGTCACATTTTTCCATTTGTTGTTAAACCTGAAATAAGCGCGATAGGCTGTCGCAATTAATAGAGGTCTACTAATTTCTACTGTGCAGTCTCCAGGCTCGAGTGCATCAAATACTTGTGTTCAGAAGGCTAGAAACTAGCAGTACATTTTTCAGAGCTTATTTTTGTGTGGGGAGTGCGCGTGTGTGTGTGTGTGTGTGTGTGTGTGTGTGTCGTCTAGTATAATAACCAATAAATCCTTTTTTATGTTAAAGAATACAATAGATAGACAAATAGATACGCATTCCAGAGATACATAGCGAGGAGATCCTCACAAAACATAAACTATTTTTAAAAAGCATTTCAACAGTCACTGATGCCTCCAACAAGACCGAAAAAATGTTCTTTGATGACGTGCGCCTACACTAGCCTAAGAATTATTAATAATAACTTTATCTTGAAACTCTTCCAATGATCCATGTTTGTGTACAAAAGAAACAATATGGGACTGTGGGACCACCTTGACGCAAAGCACTTTTATTATTTATTATTTCTTCCAACAAACCAGTTTCAGTGACAAATATCGCCATCATCAGTGGGTTCTTTGATTCTAAAACGTGCAGAAATAGCATACTTATAAACCATTATAAAACAGGGTGTAGAAAAATTTCCTCTACCAGTCACAATAAAAGATTATTTATTCGTCACACGACCGATTTCTGGCTTGTGCCCATCCTCAGATGTTTATACATTCACTTACATATTTATATTGCTGGAGATCGCTTTTGACACCTGTTTAGCAAATAATTTTAATTATTTGCTGGTGACTAAACAGATACATGTTTAGCAAATAATTTTTTTATATTTATACAACAATCTCCAGCAATATAAACATGTACATGAATGTATAAACACCTGAGGATAGGCACAAGCCCGAAACCGATCGTGTGACGAATAAATAATCTTGTATTGTGACTGGTAGAGGAAATTTTTCTACACTGTAAATGAACAGTCACGGAGTTAAACAGCATCCGCTATGGATAAAATTCACATTATAAAACATTATTATACGTGTACTGTTTTTTTCTTTATATTGTTGTTTCTGTTAATAATTTCGTAATACCTTATTTACTATGTGTCACATATAGTAAATAGGCTATTATGAAGTTATTCACGGAAACAGCAATATTTGGAACAAAACAATACTAATATAATAAGGTTTTACAGTGTTTTATTAGTATGCTATTTCTGCATGTTTTAGACTCAAAACACCCACTGATGATGGTGACATTTGTCGCATAAACTAGTTTGTGAGAATAAATAAATGAATAACAAAAGTGTTTCGCATCGATGCGGATCCACAATCCCATATTGTTGTTTTTGTATGCAAACATGGATCAATGGAAGAGTTTTAAGATAAAATTATTATTAATACTTCTTAGGCTAGTGTAGGCAAATGTCATCAAAGAACATTTCTCGGTCTTGCTAGAGGCATCGGGGATTGTTGAAGTGCTTTTTAATAAAAGGTTTACTTTCCTCACAATTGCACGTAATTTCAGCGAGAAATTACCGGTTTCGTCCGCCACCACCATCTTGAGCTCATGAGAAGTAAGTAGTTCATTCCGTAATACTTTTCAGTGACTGTCAAATAATCAAAGTGGTTTCCTCATAAAGCGTTTGGAGTGAACTGCAGCTTTATTCTTGTGATCTAAAAATGGGGATAACGGCCAAACCAGTGAGAGCTCTACTAAAAATTCATTAATGGCTATTAAATTTTTACTTTATTACTATCAAAACTCATCACAAGTAGCTAAACTCTTATATGGATGGCAAATTGTAGCAAATATGTGTTCCTGTATAACGGGCTCCTTTCTAAACCACAATTGGTGATTTTAAAACTTTGTGAAGAGTATCAGTTCATACAACCAAAAGCACGATCCTCAACATGCTTCTGAGACACGACATGTAATTATTTCCCAACTGAACGACTAGTAATGGCTAAACACAGGACTCTTTGTTATAGCCAGTTTTCGTTTTCTGTTGTAGAGATGCGATTTGGACTATTTCGTGCGACGTCGTAATGTTAGAATCGATCTTTCGACTGGTTTCATGTCATCCACCATTGGTTCCTGTATTATGCTAAGCTGCACCTGTATGCGTAGTTACTAAACGATACATAATCTTGTTGAAATCGTTTCGTGTATTCTAATTTTTGTCCGCACCTATATTTCTCCCTGTACATAACTGCCACTTCTGATAAGAAAGGAAGGTCATAGCTTAACGTACCATTGACGGAGAGGTCATTTGAGAAGCAGTACAAGCTTTGATTGGATAATGACACGGAAAGAAATCGGCCTTATCTTCAAAGGGCAACCGGTATTGGCCTTCGGCGATTTGGAGAAATAATCTTGAAGAGCGGATGCAGATTTCAACTCCTGTCTTTATGAATGCAAGATCATTGTGCTAGCCACTGCGACCTCCATGGTAAATCCTTCCCACTGACTTGACCTTTCATTTGGTAAACGTTTTCCTATCCGTCGCTCCCTTATTCTCTCTCCGACTTCGGCAACGTTTAGACGTCCGTGACTATTAACAGGCGCATCGCTATGTTTCATGCCTCATGATTAGCAACCATTCTCAAGATTGAAGCGCAAATCTACAAGTTTCCCTTTTTTTATTTTCACTATTAATTTTTAAAATTGCTTGCTTTCTGTTATATTATGGCAATCGAGATTGAATAATCAAAATCTTGTCAAGGTATCGAGAAAGATAGTATTTCTTAGTTAGAGTAGCAGAAACTTAGCTGTTATTCCGTATCGATACTCGATTATAAATGTACAATTGTATTCCGTATCATACGCAATAAACGAACGGAAATGGCCATCCATTACATTTTACGCAAATAATCAATTAGGTTGATAGTATGGAGCAGCACATGAACTCACTAATTTAAAGCTTTCTAACATACTCGAGAATCATTCTGCTACAGAGAAAGAAACCAGTTACTCTCTCTTTCATGGTATGTATCCCGTCGTAATGGGTCGGCTCTTTTCATGGCTTGGCACATTTATTTTATTTGTGGACGGACGCCCTTCCTTTTGCTACAATCTGGAAACCTGAGGAAGAGAAGACGCGTGCGCTATCTATTTATAAATCAAATAATTTTTTTGTATGTGTGATCTTATTTTAAGAGTTTGTGTCTCACTTTTTCTGGTGGAGATAGGGCACCAGCCCGACATTTACCGAAATGAGCGTGGCAAGCCGCCTGAAAACTACACTCAGCCTGGTCGGTTTCCGAGACCAATACTCCGCCAACGAATTCGATGCGGATCTGGCTCCCGTCCCTGCCTCGCAAACCTAGCACGCTGCGCTTTATGCTACATACACTGCCTCTAATAATTTCGAAAGTATACTTACCCATATAAGAATATCGTTGTAGCGGCTGGGCGCACAGTCGTGTTACTGCTGATGTTTAATTTTTACTCTGTTTCTATTTTTAAGTAGGTAACTGGAATGTTCATTTGCCAAATTCATAAACTGAGCGTAAATCGTTCACCAAAATGAGTAACAAAAACCCGTATTCTGCGGGCATTCTTGCGTGCGTTTGATGTCAGTAGGGGGCAAAAGGCGAACACCTCAAAGGATAACAAATGACTGAGACGGGAACGTAGAATTGAACTGTAGGTAACGCCAAAAGCTGATGAGAGAAGTACCTTGTCTATTTAACATTTTGCAGGAGGAAAGGCTGTAAACAGGAAAACAACGGCAAAAGAAAAACGAAAAGTTGTATAAAATGTCTAATGTTGCATTCAAAAATATTCCCTGTGAAAAAGCGCTACTGCGGACGATTGCTCCTACGGCGGAACTATCGGAACGTGAGCGACGAGCGAGATTAGCGTGAGGGGCGCGCCGGCAGGCCCTCGCTCGGCCGTTGGCGGTTAAGCCCACCGTCGCGTCGGTTGGGGCGGTTCCTAGCGGGAAACCCAACACACTCCTCTCTCTTTCTGCCCATTGCCGCCTTCCCTTTTTTCGTCCCCGGCCCCAGTCCGTACCTTCTTTTTAGCTCTCGACCGTCTCAGAGCGACACTTCAAGGTTCCTAGTGCCCATTGCCACCCTCCTTCATTTTTTTTCCTCCTATTTTTCCTGATTTATTCCGCCCCGTCTGTCCCTTCCCCTGCGCGAGCGATCGTGTGACCGGAGAAGCCCTCCTTCTGATCCCCACCCTTCTCGTTCCTTTTCCTTTTGTCGTGTTTCTGGTTTTTCAGAGGGATAGAAATATGTGCTCGGTCGGTCCGGAGGTGAGCCGTCGCCGCCGCGTGGCCGAGGAGTCGGCCGGGCGCGCCGTGGCCCCGCCCAGTGGCGCCGCTGGAGGCGGGGCCCGGCGGCTGGGGCGCCCCCTCCCTGCGGCCCGCCGCCATTCCGGGGGTGGGGCCTGGAGCCTCGGCGCCACAGCCGCTAGGGCGGCGCTGGCGGCGCGACCGCGAGTGCGCCGGCGCGACCGCCGCCGCCGCCACTGCGGGTTCAAAGTGTGGCTGGCCGCGCGAGCGAGAGGAGTCGGACCGAGGAACAGCTCGAGTGCGCGCCCGTGCCCGTGTCGTCGCACCCGTACTGCACGCGGAAATCGCATCTCGGCAAATATTTTCACTTACTCGCGTGTCCACTGGCGTTCGCTCTCCACAGACCCCGATTCTAGTGCTGCGACGGACATTTCTTAACATCGCCGCGTGTCCTTCTCATTCGTCTTTTTTTTCCTCCGTCGGAAGCTGAGTGAGTGTGTTATAGTGTGCGTCGGTTACAGTGTGCAAAGTTGTCTGGGGTGTTACGGAAGTGTTGGATCCGCCGGCTACGGAGGCGTAAGCGGCGGCGGTGGCGGCGGCGGCGATGGGCGACGCCGGCGGTGGCGGCGCTGGCGAGGTGAGTATTGATCGGCGCCCGCAGCGCGGCGCTGCCAACTGCGACCTCAACCTTGTCCCACATGCCACGGGCTCGCACAGCGCGCTAATTATAGCGCCGGTCACACACTCGCAAGGTTTCCGCCACACTGCAGACTGCCCCGCGAGCGACAAAAAAAGCGGAAATCCTCAGCTTTTCCGCCAGCTCCCTCGAGTGCGGCGGTCGCCGTTCCGCCATTTTTGCTCCCCAGATTATGTATTTCTGCCAGGCTTCGCGGCATATCACCCCACTCCGTGAATGGTGGCGAACTTCTCGGCCAAAGGTGTATCGCGGCCACCATCTGGATGGTATCTTTTCGCTGTTCGCACAAGATATGTGGGGAAAACGAATTTCTGCACGTCTCGCTGTGTTACATATCAGTATATTTTAGTACCGTGTGTAGTGACGTGTACTTCTTAGCATTGTTGTGCCTAGTACGCTCAAGCCCGTCACAAACGTAAAACTTCTGCGTACTGTCCGTGTCTTCAATCACACAGTGGTACTAGCCGGAGGAATGAGTTCCTCAAATGTCTCATGTGCTAACTTTCGCGATATAGTTGGGATTTGTCTGCCTGCCGTTGTACTCTTTGCATCATAACGCCAATGGTAATGTGCTGTAAGACGAACACAGGTGGTACGTTCTCTCTAATTGCGTGTATTACGCTACATATACTTATAATTACATACCAGCTGTAACGCCGGCCGAAGTGGCCGTGCGGTTAAAGGCGCTGCAGTCTGGAACCGCAAGACCGCTACGGTCGCAGGTTCGAATCCTGCCTCGGGCATGGATGTTTGTGATGTCCTTAGGTTAGCTAGGTTTAACTAGTTCTAAGTTCTAGGGGACTAATGACCTCAGCAGTTGAGTCCCATAGTGCTCAGAGCCATTTGAACCAGCTGTAACGGACATTCGTTTTCACTGTGGCTCCTCCAGTTCCGCAGCATTTCTTAGGTGTGATATCTGTCAGCAAGCGATCTTAAAAACGTTCTGGAGTTGCGAGCGAAATAATTTATCTACTTAGTGATTAGTCGAGGTCCGGAACGAGTTCCTTGGGGTACGCTTCACGCTACATGCGTTTCACTTATTTGTCGTCAAAGTGATAATGCGCTCTTAAATGTGTCTGGTAGCGATGGGAATGAACTGTTTGCGTTCCAGTATTACTGCAATAGGTTCAGGAATGTAAGAGTGTCGACAACCGTCTGCGTTTATGGTGTGGTGAAGCTTGACATGCGGTGACTAGAGAGTGCTGCGCGCCGGACGCGAAGGTTTCGCGTTTCTGGGGGGCACGGAGGTGGCGCGCCAGCGGCCGCCAATTAGCGGGTCTCGTCGCAGGCCGGCGCGGCGCGCTGGTGTTCCCCGTCTCTGCTGCCGGGCCGCTACTTCAATGCGCCACCTGCGATTCCGTCTTGCATTACCAATTAGTGTTATTTCTCTGCCGAGTGACAGAACCACGAGCTCGTCGCAAGTGAGACTCGTGATGCGATAGGCGAAGTACTTCTTGGAGGGGTAGTTCTCGACAAAAACATATTCATAGAACAGCTCTTTCCGCCCTATAGAAAAATACCAAAATATTCCAACATCTACTGCAATATGTCACTTATTCTATTTACAAATCTTCACGTCCCGTCCTCATCATTACCCAGCGTTCTCCTCCCACCACCTTCACATACTTGAACCCTAACCGAGTTTATATCCCAACTAAAATTTGAATTTCGTAAGCGTGCAACCTACACATTCTGCGGTTTCGAGTTATACAAATCATATGAACTGAACTGAAATCGTTGCAATGCAGGAGACATATAACGCGATAGGCGCTTGTGTGCTATAGGCAAAACCCATCTGACGAATGACACTTTCACTGTGGGTGAAGGACCAGGGGGGTAGAGGGGGACCAGATAGGCTGTTTTCCATTCAGTTAGTAGTGCTTTACAACTATACCGCCGAAGATAACGCGCAGAGAGATAAAGCACGAAAGCTGTTAACGATTGTGGAACGCGTCTCTCTTATGACTGTTAGCGCAGATCGTACTAGTGCAGCAACACAGCTTTTTGTGTTGCTACTGCGGCACGTCGGTAACAGCATTCGCTCTAGTGAATGAGACAGCCGTAGCAACAACAGAGAACAAGGTGAATCGCGTTACATCTGACACCACTGCGAATAGATAGTTCGTTCAGATTTTCATAACGTGTTTGTGTCTTCTATTAAACGATTTCCAGCATACATCTCAATTTCAAGATCAATACTGAATCCTTGTTCTTGGTGGATCATTATTTCAGATGTAACACACAACACATTTACCTAGACTTCTCGGAATCCTGAAGAACAAAAAAGTCGTTATCGATGGACATCTACACTGTCTGCAGTAACACAGAGCAACAATCTTTCTTTTAGGCTCCAGAACAAATAGTTCCCATTTATAAGCATCCTACACAGGTGTGCAGCTGCAGAATGGGACGGATGAGGATAGGCTTCATATCTTCCAGCCAGCCAACTTACTTGCGCCAATTTAGAGGCACTATTTCATTGGCAGGATGCCACGGTTATTCACACAACCGTAGTACAAATTAATCTCTACCCCATAAGAGTACTTCAACTTGACACGACTCCACCGCCAAATCACTGCATAGTATGGACGAACAAAGGGCGATGTGAATTATGGGGTAGAGGAAGTCTTTGAAACAAACTTTTCTCAAACACACATCTTTCCAAAAAGTTTTACCCTAACTGGCGTACAAGAAAGTAACTACCATGTGTCTCTATGTACTTAGCACACAAGGTTCAAATGGCTCTGAGCACTATGGGACTTAACTGCAGTGGTCATCAGTCCCCTAGAACTTAGAACTACTTAAACCTAACTAACCTAAGGACATCACACACATCCAAGCCCGAGGCAGGATTCGAACCTGCGACCGTAGCGGTCGCGCAGTTCCAGACTGTAGCGCCTAGAACCGCTCGGCCACTCCGGCCGGCAGCACACAAGGATTTCCTGTTTGACAGTCTCCACATCTGTGTGTTCCATCAGACAATAAAGTTCTAATTTTCCGCGCAATTATGTCTAACATGCACTACCATTACAGTAAATTCGTTTAGGTGTGCAGAATCCGTTTTCCATGTTGCAAGCTTTTGTTAATTGCACTTTTTCCGGAATTTAACCAGTTCTGCGACCAAAATCTTTCGTTATCGCTCAGGAAGGTATAGGTGGCTGCTTTTCTACCGCCTGAAGCAATATCCATTCAAGTAAAGTTAAGATTACATGACTTTGGCACTCCGCATATTGTCGTGGGTGTTTTCGGAGCAAATGGTTGGAAAAACATCGAATTCCATCATTCTCATAAAAGAAAACCGCCAGGAACACGGATGAAGAAACATAGTAAATACAAGAAAAATGTTTGTTTTCTCTGGTAGGCTGTATAATGCCATGCCGCAGGTCGCAAAACCAGATTGTGTATTGGTAGAGCGCAAGTTTAGAGTGTTTGCATTAGATCATATATGGGCAAAACTTCAGTGAGTGTAAATAAAAGGAACAAAGGAATTGTAGCATGGGCGGCGTCTCTCCCTGGAAACCGGTATCAATGCCGAGTTTTCTCGGGAGATCAAAATCAAATTTAAGCTTATTTCTTCAACTTCAATATAACTGAGCGTTATAACACACAACTAGACTACTGTAGTCATACAACTGAGTAGTAACATGAACTGAATCATAATTTGCAACATTAATTTACGTTATTTTTTTTTTAATTTCGAGTTACAGCGTACAAGATACAAACTTACATAGATTGTTCAAAAAAATGGCTCTGAGCACTATGGGACTTAACATCTGTGGTCATCAGTCCCCTAGAACTTAGAACTACTTAAACCTAACTAACCTAAGGACATCACACACATCCATGCCCGAGGCAGGATTGGAACCTGCCACCGTAGCAGTCGCGCGGCTCCGGACTGAGCGCCTAGAACCGCGAGACCACCGCGGCCGGCCATAGATTGTTTTTTAGTGCTTTGTTCTCTAGCATCTTTCCTGACACAGTCTACACACATGTCCAATTATGTAGCGCATGTTTCGTGGAGCCACTGGTTGCAACTCATACAATCCATTCATCTTTTTTTTTTTTTGTTTGTTTGTGGTTAGGAAATAGTTTTCGCAACATTCACAGCAGCGGTTGGTTTATGAATTTATTAGGTTCTTTCCAGTTTCTGCGATCGTCCTCTAAGGTGGTCGTGTCCTGCCTCGTGGAGTGACATATGATATGATTTTCACCATTTCCTTGTGTTGTGTTTCTTTAATTTCGTTTTACCTCTGTTTTTCACGCTTCGCTTCAATGTTTGTAGCATCCGTCATTAAGTGCTTTGGGTTGAGCTTTCGCCTTACTGACGCTGATTTGGGCAGTTGTGGCCTCGAGCTTTCTTTCTGGATAACCTTCGTTTGGTGTCATTTCATCAGGTGACGTAGGAAGTTTCTGGAGAGTTCTGGGAAGAATCAACAGGAGTAGCTGAGTGACCCATGGAACTGCAAGTTTGATGATGGTGGTGACTCATTTGTGCATGACATTGAGAAGTATTCATGCATTCGGTTTGAGTTAAATGGAGTAATGCCCGTGGCTTTAAGGCCATTTAGCGCTATTCCTACAGGCCTGGCTTTACTCCAAGCTGCGCCGACCGGCCTACTCATCTGATATCGAGCATTTTTTTGTTTTGTGCAACCCATGCTGAAGCTTCTTTACGGAAATATGCTTTTAGGTGCCAGGAAAATGGCACGTCCAGAGAATGCAAGACATGAGTGCAGTGGCCAGATTGGCAGATCATTACGACATGGTTGTCAACAGCTGTCTGAAGTAATTGCAGAGAACTGCTTTGAGAAACGTGTCCCTCTAAAATAAAATGGGTCTTTCCCGATGGCTTGCGTTTCAGAAAATGATCCGTGAACCAGGTGTAGAACAAGTCTGTACTAACGAGCGATGACTTGGGGCACATGTAAACGTCGGAACCTGGAGACAAGCCATCAGCAAACTCCGCTTTCTTGTTTACTCTCTTAAATATCAGAACAGGAGGCATTTTTGGCCTGCAGCATTACAACAAGCCAGAACAGTTACATTTTCGCCTTTCTCTTCTGACGTTAGTACATGAATAGATTTGGTACAATTTTCCATTATCACAGAACCAGGTTGGTTGTTGCCTGCGTTCCGCTCTTATCGATGTTAAAAATTATTTCTGGCTTATCAAATAAATCATTTTTCTTCAGTACGTCTCCCAATACACCAAAATAATTATCAACAATTTTCTTACTCATTCCCGTCGCTCTTGCTAAGGAAAGACCCTCTGACTAGCGTACACTCAATTCTGGATTTCTACATACGAAAGAATTTAACCAGTCGTAACCCACAGCTGCAGATTATTTGCTGAATCTGTTTGGTAGTCCCATTTCATATGCCATTCTGTATGCAACTTTTCTCACCTTCAACCTGTCAGGCGCAACCCATGTGCTGCAAGAGCCTTAATATAAGCAACCAATATCTTCTCATATCGTGTTCCAAATAAACCTAAGTTTGTGAAAAAAAGGAAATAAATAAATTTCTCAAATTAAATTAGCAGATAATATATATTTAAATGACATTAATATCTATTTTGATTATAATTTGAGGTCCGCAGCTCGTGGTCGTGCGGTAGCGTTCTCGCTTCCCACGCCCGGGTTCCCGGGTTCGATTCCCGGTAGGGTCAAGGATTTTCTCTGCCTCGTGATGACTGGGTGTTGTGTGATGTCCTTAGGTTAGTCAGGTTTAAGTAGTTCTAGGGGACTGACGACCATAGATGTTAAGTCCCATAGTGCTCAGAGCCATTTGAACCATTTTGAACCATTATAATTTGACTTGGGCGATTATTCAAATAGGTTTTCGTGCTGGATCCAGTTGCCTTTTTCCAGGTTGCTGGACTCCATTCTTCGTTTTAAGGTTCGTGCCGGAATACCATAGTGCCTTTCTGCCTCCCTGAGTAATATTTCCTTTGCTTTAAGCCTTTTTACAGCTTCTCTTAAAGTTTCCTGTGTCCACTGAGGTCTCTTGGCAGTGCTCTTCCTGTAGTACTGAATAGGCATGTTATAAATATTTGTGTGTTTCTGTAAATAACAGAATTTTATACAGTCACAGTGACGTTAAAATGTAAGAAATAAGATAACATATATATTTCCAGAGTCATAAAGTGACACCGGTACGCTTTGAATAGTATGTAATGTTTTCAGATCTCTCATAAAATCCGACAGCAGTAAGTATCCCTACCGGATCTCTGTGTGCTCAATTCCGCCAAGTGTCAGGGTCAGACGCCACACCCCACTTTCGTTGTACCTCACGGCTAATATGGCCGAAGTTAGGCTTGCTCTCTACTACAGTCACGCTTATGACTTTGTCTGTACTTATTTAGGCAGCTGAAACGAACTCTATGTACAATATATGAACACAAGGAAAAACTTTGTCTGAAGGAAACATGTACTCACCTCCGTATATGGACTACAATTTGCGTAATATCGGAGCAACTTGCGCCGCACCCGCACACAGTGGTTATGACAAAGGAACTAATACAGCATGCACACTGCCATCTAGAGGTCACTATGGAGGCCTCTGCACAGTGTCCGCGGCCTCTATATCGGAGCAGCATCTGTATCGTATTTACCCTACGTTACGCATGAACATGCGACCGCAGATGGCTACCAGTACAGTTACACCTGTAAGGGAAGGAATTGTTTCCGCGCAACATCATACACTTCTTGTGCAGACATAAAAGAGATCATAATTTTACCCGCATTAAAAGCTCGTCGTGTGGGGCCGTAACTTAGCTACATTCCACGTCTAGTATAAACCTAGTCTGAAGTTGTGTAATAGTGTCGGCAGATTTAAGCAGCAACAACTCGTGTTTCTCACTGTGGACTAGTAGTCCACTCCCAGTTTCGGTACTCGGTAACAAGAGTGCCTTTCCCGCCGCGGTCAGTCTCGATCGCTCGCCTTCCTTCAACTCCGGCTGTTACGTGTTGTATTTCACAACACTTGCTCTTTGCAGGTGCTTCTTGTCGTTTAGCTCGTTTGTTCTTACGAAGGTGAGTCAAATGAAAACCTCAAATATTTTTTAAATATTATTTATTGTGCAGAAGTGGTACAAAGCTGTATCACTTTTCAACTTAATCTCCCCCGTGCTCAATGCAAGTGTTCCATCGATTACAAAGTGCATAAATTCCCTTAGAAAACAAATTCTTTTGGTAGTCCGCGCAACCACTCATGCACCGCGTGGCGTACCTCTTCATCAGAACGGAACTTCTTTCCTCCCATTGCGTCTCTGAGTGGTCCAAACATATGGAAATCACTTGGGGCAAGGTCTGGTGAGTATGGTGGATGAGGAACACACTCGTTTCCGGTTGGTGGAAGTGAACCCAGGTTTCGTCCCCAGTAACGATTCTTGCAAGGAAGCCATCACCTTCTCGTTCAAAGCGCCGAAGAAGTTATTCACAAGCATCAGCACGTCGTTCTCTCATTTCAGGAGTCAGCTTCCATGGCTCCCATCTTGCAGACACTTTGTGAAACTGGAGCACATCATGCACAATGTGGTGTGCTGACCCATGACTAATGTGTAAACATGTTGCAATGTCATTCAGTGTCACTCGGCGGTTTTCCTTCACTATGGCTTCAACTGCTGCAGTGTTATGTGGAGTCACAACTCGTTGTGCCTGACCTGGACGAGGAGCATCTTCCACTGAAGTCAAACCATTTGCAAACTCCCTACTCCATTCGTGGACTTGCCGCTGTGATAAACATGCATCACCGTACTGAACCTTCATTCGTCGATGAATTTCACACCTTTACTACGCAAAAACCGAATAACAGAACGCTGTTCTTCCCTGGTGCAAGTCGCAAGTGGGGCGGCCGTCTTTATACTAGTACTGCGACGGTATGTGTGCATCTGCACTATGCTGCCAACTACAGGCCATTCTACACGCTGTTTGTAGCACGCTTACCAACTTACAGGATAACGACGCGAAATTTCGATTTGTTATTACAAATTTAAGGTTTTCATTTGACTCACCCTCGTAATACGATAATTTTGTAGAATTTCGACGGCGTCGCACATAATAAGCACAAAGCACTCTCCTTTCATTTTCAACCGCTCCAGCAGCCAGCTGCAATTGTATGTGAACATCGCCTTTTTTCACTGTGCCCTCATACGTATCCGAGCTGTTCTTCTGAAGAATAAATTGTACCGAAGCTTGTGAGCAACGATCGACTATCGCTGTCGCGCCCGAGTTTGGAGTTGCACTGTGGAGTCGGCAGACGGCGCTGGCTGTGCGGTTCGCCGCGTGTGTTGACGTCTTAACCCCCGGAGCAGGATAAGCCGCTTTTGGTCGGCGGCAGGTCGCGCGCCACGCGACATTTTTTGCCGCCGTTCGCATTGTGGCGCCGGCCGGCGATCCTTTCATCCGGGCTCAGGTTGCGCACCCTGCAAAAAGTCTCCGCTATTCATATAACACTTAATTGCCTTTTTACTTTTGCTCTTTCATTGGTTCGGTGACGCTGTATAACAAATTAAAGTATACGTAACAGTCACCATAGAAGGCCAGTCTGTCTAAACTCCGCAAGTGCATGACAGCAGTCTCTTGCTGTTGTACCACATATTAAGCTTTTCTGTTTGTGCAGTCAAGCATAGAACATGAGGTATGTCACTGTGAGGTCTGTGACCGCCTCGATTGTATATTCTCGGCCCCAACGGGGACAGTATACAAATGTTTCAAGAGTATTCGTAGGTTAATTCCAAGAAATCATTTCACGCAATTATCCAAGCAGTTTTTCGCAAAGTATTAGCTGTCTTCCTTTAATTATCCGCCAGTTCTGCTACTACGGCGTTTCAGCTACACTTTCGTCAAGTCTCATAGTGCTCAGAGCCAGGCTGCACTTGCACACCGGCAAGATAATTTTTAACACTTTAAACAGTCATTTTAATTATTTTTTTTTTGCAAACAATCTAACTGTTATAGACCTCACACGCTTGAGCAGAAATCCCGCATTTTCCTGCAGTGGTTTGGGCTATAAGCTATCTCTTCTGTCGACGACCAAATGCCATGTGCTCTCTTTACTACTGAGATTTTGCGATCGTTCCAAAGCGTATTTGCACGCATGTCATCTCCATCTATCCTACTTGCGGCTCTCATCTGTGGCTAATTAACTCTGTAGTCAAAGTAATCATCTAGTGTACAACTTTCTAATTGACAGCATCAGCTAAAAAATAAAGATAAAAGCTAAACGGTAATGCCTATGTCATTGTTTTGTAAAACACAATCGAAAATACTTGGGGCATTGTTAACACACTGTTGTCGTCCTGAAGAGTGAGGTTAAAACTGAAATAATGTAACGGTGCAAGTATTCTTCAGTTTCTCCCACAACATGCAATAGCTCATCGGATCGCATTAAACACGATATAAATTTACATCCGGAAGGGCATCGATGCTTCCCAACACACGTTGCCGACGACGCCCGCATCTACGCCATTTTCGCGTCGTATCCTCTTACAAATTCACTGTTGATTAGTTAATTATATGATACTGACTAAGCGAACGGCGGCCTGCTACGAACCACTTAATGACTTTTCACACTGTAGTTCTGATACTGCGCTAACGATCAGTTACATATTTCTCCTAAGTCTTACCCCAAGTCCTACAAAAACATAACGAATAAATCACTGTTTTAATTACGCACATCGAAGTTCATTGCAGAATTAGTGGGACGAATGTTCATTTCTACTTAATCCGCTTAAGCAGTATCTGTCCCTGCAACCTACAAAATACTGTGATAATAAAAAGAGAGCATACCCTAATTGTACCTAGAATTTGTTGATGGAGGCATTTTGCTTTGCCATACGGGTTGTCCAGGGAGTTTTTTCCTATCGTGTTTCATAGTTCCATGTGAGCTAAAATAGCACCGTCACGAAACGAATGGCACAGTATTTTTTAAATACGAAACCAATAATCTACACTTTGCGACACTGTGTTCACTCAAGTGACAAAGTCGAGGAAATGACTATAAACTGCTGAGGGTGATTTCCGCACTAACAAATAGAGACATGTGGCAACGGAGCCTATTAACTTACCCATGAATGTGAGTAGTGTGCCAGTCACACTTTTCATTTGTGTTGAAATTCTATTGAACTGGGCCTGCTAAACAGCCCACGCTTTTCTGCATAATCGGTAAGACAGTGTTATCGGAAGGAAAATATTTTTTTCCTATTATTCACTTAGTAAATTCCATGAGGAATTATATACTAGAATGGCAAAGTCAGAAATGAGAGACGTTTAACCGGATACCTACAAGAAATTTATGAACTGACACTACGTATTGTCCTATAAGGCCTTCTTTGGGCTAAAATATCGTTATAGAAGCACAGAGGAACCCAGCAGCACAATACAATAAGACACTGCAAAGTGAACGTAATCACAGTGGTGGTAAGAGCAGAGAGTTGTTACTGTGGGGATGAGAACGGCACACAATATTTGCATACAACCCTGAATTTGACACACCCAAGAAAGCCTTACATCTACCTATAGTCCTGATTGTTTGATCAAACTGTGGTAATAAAATGTCAGTTATACAAGAGTTGTGTATTCACTGATGCTGTTAAGTGATCATTTTATTTCTTATTTCCGCACACCCAGTGCTGATGTTATGCTCTGTTCTATTAGCTAAATCATTTACATTTCGTTCCATGTATTTCACAGTGACGCTTGTGCCATCCACAAATAGGGAAGAACGAATCGTCTTACGTCTGTACTGCTGGGCCGGAACAACCGGTAGCACCTGTTGTTTGTGTTAAGTAGTGTGGTCTTATTGTTTTGACTATAATACATTACTTTAAAATCCTGAATTTCAGAAAATGATTTCTCATTGTAAGTTTTATCACAAGTTTCCAAAAATCTAAAAAATGGTTCAAATGGCTGTGAGCACTGTGGGAGCAATATGGGACTTAACTGCTGATGTCATCAGTCCTCTAGAACTTAGAACTACTTAAATCTAACTAACCTAAGGACATCACACACATCCATGCCCGAGGCAGGATTCGAACCTGCGACCGTAGCGGTCGTACGATTCCAGACTGTAGCGCCTAGAACCGCTCGGCCGCTCTGGCCGGCTCCAAAAAAATCTAAATCTGTGCTTTTAAGACTAGAGAAGGGGGCGGTTGTATGGTTGAAGAGGTGCGCGGAGAAATTTAGCACTGTTACAGCGTCAAATCATTTTATATGTGAAGAATGTCAGTGGAGCAATAACGTGACCCTTCGCCAACACCACTTCTCTGTGCATAACGTAGCGACCTACAGACAATCTCAGAAACCTGTTACAATTTGTCACTTTTTTGTGTTTACCGTCGTTCCTTAGTTGCTTCTATACCCTGAGGGATGTGGCCCGTCCACGCAACTAAATGATAGACTGTTTGTTTTGTTGCATATGCTTCCGCTTCCTTTTGTATATGTAGGCTACTGAAGATGTTTCACAAATAAAAAGAAGCGAAATGCATCTGGCACAGAACAAACAGCCTTTCATTTAGTTGCGTAGACGGACACATCCACAAGACTATTAGAATTATATATATGCGGATGCACGAATACGTCCGATCTCCTGTGGGAATCTCTGAGCAGCGAACACGTAGTCAATGGACAGCGACTGTGGATAGGTGGCGCTTGGCGGGAATTTGGATGTGCCGTGAGGTGTGCAGAGATAGTCTGCGCAGTTGCGATAACGCTTTGTCCCGGATGGTGCAGTAGTTACCGAACTGCCTAGCAAGCAGGAGATCCGCGGGTTCGAATCCCTGTCCGTCCCATATTTTCACTCATCGCCGAAGATTCCGCGTAATGTCCTGCTGCAGCTGACAATAGTGACCTCCTACAATTTACACTCTAAGAATTATCTATGTCAAGGAAAGCTTTTCTGAAGAAGAGAAATTTGTTAACATCGAGTATAGATTTAAGTGTCAGGAAGTCATTTCTGAAAGTATTTGTATGGAGTGTAGCCATGTATGGAAGTGAAACATGGACGATAAATAGTTTGGACAAGAAGAGAATAGAAGCATTCGAAATGTGGTGCTACAGAAGAATGCTGAAGATTAGATGGGTAGATCACATAACTAATGAGGAAGTATTGAACAGGATTGGGGAGAAGAGAAGTTTGTGGCACAACTTGACCAGAAGACGGGATCGGTTGGTAGGACATGTTCTGAGGCATCAAGGGATCACCAATTTAGTATTGGAGGGCAGCGTGGAGGGTAAAAATCATAGAGGGAGACCAAGAGATGAATACACTAAGCAGATTCAGAAGGATGTAGATTGCAGTAGGTACTGGGAGATGATGAAGCTTGCACATGATAGAGTAGCATGGAGAGCTGCATCAAACCAGTCTCAGGACTGAAGACCACAACAACAACAAGAATTATCTCTCTCTTTATCTACATCGTCAGTAGAATAAGTCCTTCTTGCTAACAAGATCACCCTACAACAGAATGCGGTCTGCGATATTCACGCCTTCTACTCGCGGAGAATTGCTGTAAGTTTAGCGAAATTAGAAGCATTAGATTGCATGGAATTCAGAGATGTGCATTTTCTTTAAATGCAATACAATTAATTGTGTTATTGTATTACAGTGCTAGTGCTGATTATAACATAATATAAACATTAATTTTAAGAGTTTATGTGGAAATACTGTTCAATGGAGCGGAAAGAGTTGCCCAACAGAAAGTACTAGTGCTAGTTCTTTTCGTTATTATTTATTTTTAGTTTTTTCTTTTTTTTCTAAGCAGAATTTATGTCTGTGGTACATCTGATTCTACCATTCATTTTTCACATTTTTATATGGCCGTTACTGCTTAACAGGGTGATTGCTTTGGGCTGAACTGCAATTTTACGATAAGAATTTGTAGTGAACGGTGCTATGCAAATATGCCCTGTCACTTATGAGTTGGTATGAAGCTTATGGGCAAGCACGTTGACGTAACGATGGCAGTTATTCCTGCACACGTATTCTCTGTGGTGTTAGCGCCAGAGCGTATCGCGTTACTCCACGTGTAAAGCTGGCACAGTTTCGCGAGCTTTTCTTTTTGCAACAACAGGGCTGGGCGTTCATGTAGAACCATTAATAATAATCTGTTTTCCGAGCCAGATGATGCGACAAAAGTGACGCGCTGAGTGAATCTCTTTTCACTCTATGGGATCTGGAAGCGTTCGTCATGCCTGGAAGCAGCGTCGCAAAGTTAGTTTGGCCTTATTCGATCCGCCTGTCGTTATCGTGTCCCGAGGTCTGACGGTACTTCGCTAGCTTGCAAGGCAGGCTTGATAGTTCCGCCGTGTCCCACTAGAGTGAGCTAGCAGCGCATTCGCACTCGTGTGCTGTTCCGCAGTTGCCACGACGGAAGCAATGTTCAAGGGCCACGACGACTCACGCCGTAACGTTAGTGTGTGGTGTGAACCGCTTGATCTACGGCGCACTGTTTATTAACGCGGCTTTCCTTGTAACATTAATTATGAAAAACTGTTACTTTTACTCCTTTATATACTATGTTGTTATTTATATGCCACTGCTGTAACCACATTTTTATATAATTATATTGATATTATTGCTAGCAAACTGTTACCTATGTACAGTACGTGTTATTCTTATGTACATCTACAGATACAGAACCCAGAAAATTGCGAGAGAGGGAGACAAATGACAAACTATATCATTATCTTAATGTTTTTTATTTCTGAGTATTCGCAAATTATAGCATTGTTCTTTTGAAACTTGCTGAAGACCAGAATACAATACTCTACTATGATTTTAGGATACAATAAAACATATTTCTGGAAATTATTTTTTATAATTGTGTTGTTATTGCACGTCTCAAAGTTCAAGCGAAACTGACTTTTTCTTTCAGCAGTGTGTGCCATTGAAGACCATATGTACTATTATTTGATAGTAACATAAATGTTTACAGCTCATTTTTAGAACAGATACGTTACTAATAATTTCTGACCGACCTCAGAAAATTAAACCCACAGTCACCTGCCAAGGACATCGTTATACTCTGTACTGCTGTGGCACACTTATCAAGAAGACAAGAGATATATCTACATCTACAAAGACACTCCGCAAGCCATCGTATAATGTGTAGCGGAGGGTACTCTGTAGCACTACTTGCAATTTCCCACCACAAATAGAGCGAGGGAGAAACTACTGTCTGTACGCCTCCGTATGAGCCCTAATTTCTCGTATCTTATCTTCGTTGTCCTTACGCGCGATTTATGTTGGCGGCAGTAGAATCGTTCGGCAGTCAGCTTCAAATGCCGGTTCTCTAAATTTTCTCAATACTTTTTCTCGATAAGAACGTTGCATTCCCTCCAGGGATTCCCATTTGAGTTCCCGAAGCATCTGCGTTACACTTACGTGTTACCTACCGGTAAGAAATCTATCAGCCCACCTCTGAAGTGCTTCGATGTCTTCCTTCAGTACGACCTGGTACGGATCTCAAACACTCGAGTAGTACTCAAGAACAGATGGCACCAGCGTCCAATATACGGTGTCCTTTACAGGTGAACCACTCTTTCCTAAAATTCTCCCAATACACCGAAGTCGACCATTTGTCTTCCCTATCACAGTTTTCTCAGGCTCGTCCTACCTCATATCGCTTTTCAACGTTACGCCCAGATATTTAAACATCTTGACTGTGCCAAACAAGACACTCGTAATACTGTAGCCGAACATTACGGGTCTCCTCTTCCTCCTGACATTTTTCCACATTTAAGGCTAACTGCCATTCATCACACCAACTGGAAATTTTGTATGTCTTCTTGTACCTTCTTATAGTCACTCAACTTCGATACCTTACTGTATATAACGGCATCATCAGCAAAAAACCGCAGATTGCTGCCCACCCTATCCGCAAAATCATTTATGTATATAGAGAACAACAAGGGTCCTATCACACCCTCCTGGGGCACTCCAGATGATAGCACTGTCTCTGATGGACCCTCGCCGACGAGGACAACATACTGGGTTCCATTACTTAAGAAATCTTTCAGCCACTCACATATCTGTGAACTTATTCCATGTGCTCGTACCTTCGTTAACAGTCTGCAATGGGACACCGAGTCAAATGCTTCCCGGAAGTCTAGAAATATGGAATTTGCCTTTTGCCCCTCATCGATAGTTCTCCGTATATCACGTGAGAAAAGGGCAAGCTGAGTTTGGCACGAGCGGCGCTTTATAAAAGCGTGGTGCAAATAAAATTTCATTGAGTGATTTGAATATTTTATGAATGTGTCAGTGGTAAGTTAAATTCAACACTGCCTATATTCGTAGCCTACAAAACATTTTTCGTTTTCTTACTTGACAGATTTGAACTTTTACAGCATTAAGAGTGTTTGTTAGAAAGATCGGTAAGCGTGTCCGTCTGTTATCATATCTCTGACCAGTGTAATGGGCAAGTAGTCAATTGTCCAGCAGTCCACCGTAGCTGGACATTTTCTTCCACACAAGTGATTCAATATCCCCATCACTGTGTCCAACGGTCACGGCAGACTTATGGTACTCTCTCACTAGTGTCTTCGGGTGCCCAGTGCTATCCCGTCGCCGCCGCTTAAATTAGCAGCGAAATTAGCCTCGATGGCAAGCGAGTGCAGGCAGACGATTACGTGATGCGAATGAGCAAAAGTAGCCGCTCGGCTAGAATGCTCCTATTCCGTCCATAAATTCTGGTCTCAGTCTCAATGTCCATACACTCACAAATTGTATTCAACTTCCCGCAGTACATTTCCGAGGCTCATCCCCTAATCTTCACCTGGACGTCATTTTTACCCTGTTTCGTTGCTGGCCTAATATGAATCTAGCGGCCTGCAAAACGTTGTTACGGAATGGCATTCCAAATATATCAGATATATCACACCTGGCCTAATATGAATCTAGCGGCCTGCAAAACGTTGTTACGGAATGGCATTCCAAATACATCAGGTATATCACAGCAAGCGCTTAACACACCACAGATGACTCCACAACGAATTTACCAGATTGAGGTTTTTTTCTATCTGTCTGCTTTCAAGATTCATCGCCATTAGTGATTCTTCTTGTCTTTCGTGTGTGGCTAGCACTGTTGGACAGGGGAGCATTTGGTCGGCCTCTAAAAGTAAAACGAACCATATATCAAAATCAAGTTACACTACTTAATTTTATCCCTTATGATTGGAGTAAAAGCCGGGACGTTTCGCAACATACAGACAGAAAATAATTCGCCCTCTGTCAACATTTTCATTCTATTAACGATGCGCGGTGCACTCCGAGCTCTGTAAGATCATCTTCTCTCGTTTAGCGTCAGAATTTCGTTATTTTTATACATGTAAGTCCTATTTCAAGTGCACAAGTTTGAAGTTTATGTAGTTAATTACGTTTTTTGTAATCTAGTTCTAGAACCAGTGCACATGTAATTTACATTCCGCACCAGAGTTTTTATATATCGGAGTGGAGTGCTCACGTTCAATATCTATGGACGTTAGAGAAATGTGAATGTGAAAAAAGGATCTGTATAGACGGATATTACATACTCTTTTGTACTAACATAATAACTTTCTGCATATTTCAGTACGTCCTGTAACTGGTAGTAATAATTAAATTTCGTTTTTGGAAACTAATAACATTTTAATGTTACTGAAAAAACGAAGCTGTTAAAATTCTCTGAAAATACGAACAGCCAAAGTCTTTTTAATAGCTTCAGATAGTTATTTCTTACTCACTCTCCTACAAACAAACGAACACCAATTGTAACCAACAACAGCATACTTGCTATTGAAGGGAAATCTTCTAGGACGGTAAGCCGCCTCATTTTCAATTTCATGTGTATGAGCAACGTTCCGGTCCCTCTGCTGGGGTCTCCTCTAGAATCTTCTGGTCTTCACTGTTAACTAACTTTATGAAGATTCTGATGAAGATACCAGCATAGGAGTCGAAACGTTATTAGTGTCGAAGAAACTGAAACTGAACATGACGCAGCCTAACAGCCCAAAAGATGGTACCTTCAGCGACAACGGACCCAAAGTGTGTAGACTTACATAGGCTACATGCTACATCTCGGACACACATGTAGCTGTCTCACAAGCAGCATTGCCGAAATATTTGAAGAAGCCATTTCAGTCATCGCAAATAACGAGAACGATAGCACAGCCTACATTAAACAAAACGATAGAAAGGAATTGATCCTAATTTGTCCATTATTTAAGCAACAACAATTTTTTTTAGTAGAGCACAGCGTGCATGTGTGAAAGGTGTGCGTTAAATTTATTTCAGTAGCAATATTTAGCTAGCTAGTATAGTACAGCATTCAATAATTTCATGAACGTATTTGATGATCTGTAATTTAAGGAAAGGGTTGAAGGAGTACATGATCTTTGTAGACAGTAGCCTTTATTTTCGATACACTTAGTTCAGTGTTACAGATAGATTGGTATTCCCTCAAGGACGACGATTTCCATTTGATCCTGCAGCCATTTTCGCACCATGAGTCCCAATTTCGTTGGCATACCAGTCAACCATTGCGTACACCCCTTAGCAGATATGACAGTTGGAACGCGTAGGATTAGGGGTACGGGTCAGGTCGCTCACTACATGTATGTCATATTTAATGATTTCGACAGTTTGGCTGGCCATATGTGGACGAGATTTCTCATATATCCGCTCCGCGTCAACAGCTGCTTCCAGATTACAGACCAGCAAGTCGGTGGAATTGCCACGGTTACCTTATCGGCCCAGTTGATAAAGTCATTCTGTTTCGTGGATTTTGAGTGACAAGAGAGAGGTGGCATTTCCTTTTTTTCAAAATACCTTCTTCGTTGGCAATCTAGTGTGATTTTATTCTACATTGTGACGTATGGATTCTCACTCATAGTGATGTACCCCCGTTTCAACCCTTCAGTGTCGTGGCAGTCGAGGCATCAGTTACAGTTTTCCACATGCCTACAGCAAACAATCTTGACAATCATTTCCCACGAACTTTCAGGAACTCGACGAATTTGATTGGCAGCACAATGTGATTTGGGGAAAGTAGTCTGTCATAGACTGTAAGTCGCTGACTTGCTAGTAGCATCCTTCGAACAGGATGAATTTTTTCGTCAGTGATGATGTTGACTCGCATCTTACCCACTTTCTTCAATCTCGCTTTTCCTGACACTTTCAATCTTCTCAATAGAATCACACATTTTTCACAACAGCGAACAGTTCCAGTATTCCCTAGGAAGACTTTGTTGATGTGCCAGCCCTAGTACACTTTTTGAGTGGTATAAGTCGATCACCGATCTTTGTTCCTTCTTTGTACACAGCGCCAGTAGAGCGACCACGGTTACTCTCTCACAGCACCAAGTAAAGGCGCTTTTCAGGTCGAACTTTGTCTCCTAGCAGCTGTTGTTGTTCTGGTCTTCAGTCCTGAGACTGGTTTGATGCAACTCTCCATGTTACTCTATCCTGTGCAAGCTGCTCCATCTCCCAGTACCTACTGCAACCTACCTCCTCCTGAATGTGCTTAGTGTATTCATATCTTGGTCTCCCTCTACGGTTTTTACCCTACACGCTGCCCTCCAACACTAAATTGGTGATCCCTTGATGCCTCAGAACATGTCCTTCCAACCGATCCCTTCTAGTCGAGTTGTGCCACAAACTCCTCTTCTCGCCAATTCTATTCAATACCTCCTCATTAGTTATGTGGTCTACCCATCTAATCTTCAGCATTCTTCTGTAGCACCACATGTTGAATGCTTCTATTCTCTTCTTGTCCAAACTATTTATCGTCCATACATGACTACACTCCATACAAATACTTTCAGAAACGAATTCCTGACGCTTAAATCTATACTCGTAGTTAACAAATTTCTCTTCTTCAGAAACGCTTTCCTTGCCATTGCCAGTCTACATTTGATATCCTCTCTATTTCGACCATCATCAGTTATTTTGCTCCCCAAACATCAAAACCCCTAACTATTTTAAGTGTATCATTTCCTAATCTAATTCCCTCAGCACCATCCGACTTAATTCGACTACATTCCATTATCCTCGTTTGGCTTTTGTTGATGTTCATCTTATATCCTCCTTTCAAGATACTGTCCATTCCGTTCAACTGCTCTTCCAAGTCCTTTGCTGTCTCTGACAGAATTACAATGTCATCGGCTTCCCTTTGATGTCCCTCGACTGTTATAACTGCCATCTGGTTTCTGTACAAATTGTAAATAGCCTTTCGCTCCCTGTGTTTTACCCCTGCCACCTTCAGAATTTGAAAGAGAGTATTCTAGTCAACACTGTCAAAAGTTTTCTCTAAGTCTACAACTGCTATAAACGTAGGTTTACCTTTCCTTAATCTAGCTTCTAAGATAAGTCGTAGGGTCAGTATTGCCTCACGTGTTCCAACATTTCTATCGAATCCAAACTGATCTTCCCCAAGGTCGGCCTGAACCAGTTTTTCAATTCGTCTGTAAAGAATTCGTGTTAGTATTTTGCAGCCGTGACTTATTAAACTGATAGTTCGGTAATTTTCACTTCTGTCAACACCTGCTTTCTTTGAGACTGGAATTATTATATTCTTCTTGAAGTCTAAGGATATTTCGCCTTACATTTTGCTCACCAGATGGTAGAGTTTTGTCAGTACTGGCTCTGCCAAGGCTGCCAGTAGTTCTAATGAAATGTTGTCTACTCCTGGGGTCTTGTTTTGACTTAGGTCTTTCAGTGCTCTGTCAAACTATTCACGCAGTATCATATCTCCCATTTCATCTTCATCTACATCCTCTTCCATTTCCATAATATTGTCCTCAAGTACATCACCCTTGTACAGACCCTCTATATACTCTTTCCACCTTTCTGCTTTCCCTTCTTTGCTTAGAACTGGGTTCCCATCTGAGCTCTTGATACTCATACACGTGGTTCTCTTTTCTCCAAAGGTCTCTTTAATTTTCCTGTAGGCAGTATCTATCTTACCCCTAGTGAGATAAGCCTCTACATCCTTACATTTGTCCTCTAGCCATCCCTGCTTAGCCATTTTGCACTTCCTGTCGATCTCATTTTTGAGACGTTTGTGTTCGTTTTTGCCTGTTTTATGTACTGCATTTTTATATTTTTTCCTTTCATCAATTAATCAGCTGCTGCATCGCAAAAGGAAGTTTGCTTTTGGTAGCTACAATCCCAATGTCTTTTTCTATCAGGTCATAATCTTCAGTAACGAGCAATCCACGCTATATTCCTCCCGGTCTCACGCCAATTATATATATTATGTAAGTCTGGGGTTAGGACGTTTCTGCAAACCGAATGCCGCAGTACATTCCAGTCTGCGTGTGACTCTTCCAGCAGCAGCTAATCCCGCTAGTCAGCTAATTCCCAAGGGAACTATTAAAGTAAACAGCGGAAAAAATGCTAGGATGTCCTGTTTATTTAAAAGACTCAGAAGTGGGATACCAGCTACCTCATTCTACCTTCTTCAGCACCTTTAAAAATGTTTCCAAAAATTTTTGCATGCGAACATACTCGCGTTCTTTTTAACCTGCAGTGCACGTCAAACTCCTGCAAATTCCGCAACTGTAACTCACTGACACCCACTAGTCCACCGCGTAAATCGTTCACGCCCATCCACTCACAGCTCCCGTTTCTCGCTCACTCATATAGCCCAACTCACTGTCATAATGTCTTTGTATCACTCTGTTGTCTCCTGTGTCACAACCATAGTCCCCTTCGTTCTGCCCTATCACTACAATCTCTTTTGACTGTCATTGTGTCGCTCTTGCTTTCTCTTTCTGCTAATATCTCATTTCTTCCTCCCTACTGCTGCTGTCTCTTCTCACTGTCACTATCTCTCTCTTCCTCTTTTTCACTTTCATATATTCTCTCTCTCATTATCACTGGTTCTCACCCACTTCCACTTTCTTCTTCTCTTTATTCCTCAACCCCTCCCCCCCCCCCCCCCCCACCCACTCCGGGCACTTTCACTCTTTTCCTAGCACTATTCTCTCACTGTCAACTATGCTCCACTGCCACTGTGTCCATCTTTCTCTCATGCCGCCATTGTCTCCTTCTCTTTCCCTATAACACAACAACGATCTACTATCTTCCAGTATTTATTATTTTTCCGTCTCAGCGCGAATATGTTCGTATGCCAAAAACTTTGGGAAAATTTTTAAAGATGCTGAGGAATGTAGAATGTGGCAGGGTCTTTTAAATAAGCAGGAATATATTCGCTTTTTGTGCTCCAATAGGTGCATTTTTCTGCTCACTGCCTTTTTTTCCCTGCTGCAGCAGGGCATGTAGCTCATATGATAAGGAATGGACTGGTCAGTAAAATTTAGATAGTTAACTTATGTGAAAGTCAAATAAAGAGAAACTAATTTTACACCTCAAACAGGATTTTGCGTGCAAAAACTTTGAACCTCTGTATCTCGGAAATGGATAAAAATTTTCGATATCAGGATCTTTGGAATACATTGTAAAAATACAGCCATTTTGTGTGCATATCCGTCTCGGAATCCAGGGCTGGTGGCTAAAAAACGAGTTTTTTTATGGGATTTCTCGATAACGAATAAAGATTTTTGAAGAAGGGTAGAAGGCTCTTCTTGATGAATGTCTAGGAATATACTGTTAAAATTTCAGCAATTTGCTGTGGTTATTTATTATTTAGAATACGCCTCATACCGGTTTTTGCGTGTAGAAGTAAAATAGCTTTGAACCTCTGTACCGTGAAAACGCATAAAGATGTCAAGAAAATTTTCAAGCTTATTCGAGATCGAGACCTTAACACATATCGTAAAAATTTCAGCCATTTTCTGTGCATAACCGTTTTGGAATCGTCGACTGGGTTTTGGTCCGATGGTGACAGTGAAAATATAGTAAAACACCTTTTTGTGGTGTTTTCCGAGGTACCGCCCATGAATTAATGCTGCCTCCGTAAGTTCCATCAAGCCCAGGCAGACCACACCAAACGAAAAAAGAATCAACCGATTTGCTCCAGTTGCCTAAGCTGGAGGATGTGGGTAATATTCATATTCCAACCCTGTACTGTAGGATAGTGACACTAAGACAAACCTTCTGTTTGGTATACAAATGGTCCCTAGCTCAAGGGCTTTCCAAAGTACTTGACCCTATCTTTTTATCACCAGTAGTGCCCGAGTTATGAGCACCGGAAAATCCCGGGCTGTCTGTTGCGAGGTTCCTTCTGGTCAGGCGCAAAGAGAGAGGGATGCATTAGCATTACACTGTGCCGTGTTGAGTGATTATCCTACCACTGTGACACAGTTTTTGGAAGAGAAGACGTGACCCAAAAACAATAACTTTGGCACATTTCTTTAAACAAACGTCAGATGTGTTTTAACTCGAGGAGCATTTTCCAATATCTCACGCAGTAAAAGATGCTCTCTCTCAGTCAGCGTCATTCAAAGAATGAGCGATGAGCTATCTGATAGAATTCACCATAGCTGACACTAGAGATACAGAAAAATAAAAACAGCGGGCAACGGGCGGCAGAGAAGATAATGGCCTTGGGGACCGCGAAAATCAGACTGTCGCGTTGATCAGCTTTTTAACCAAAACTGAAATATTGATGTCTTTGCTAAAGCTTAACGACCCATCGACATGCTGGTAACTGAAATCGGCCGGTAGTAAGGAAGTGGTGGTGGTCATGGTGGGGACTCCTGCCGGCCATGTCCTTGACTCACTGCATACAATCCAAGAAACCTAACTTTTGGAACCAGCTACTTCCCAATACATGCCAAGCATATTTGCAGTTGCATAGTCTCGTCCTACACAGCACGAGAGCAATGTCTGAAATAACTGACTCAGAATACAAATCTAGAGCCATTTAATCTATTTCGCCTCTATTCGGAAGTGTGATAATGACAGATTCTAGCGGTTTATATCTCGACTATCTGGCACACGAAGGCCCGTCAGGCAATTTTTTTAACATCCCCGCCAATACGAAAAGAAGGTAAAATAGAATCACATGATAAATATATTATATTTCAATTTTAAACGACCTCTGTAATTCAAAAATATTTTCTTAGTGAACCTCTAGCTGATGGCATTGCGTTTCACAGCAAATGTGACAAATGTGATTTATGCTGGGTGACTTTGACATTGATGTCTTTCACAGCTGGACAAAAGAAATGTTGAAGTTCGCATTTTTCTCTGGAAGAGACAGCAGCACTTTGCAGCCAAAGAGAGCTCGCTTTAGACAACTCGCATGTCTCAACGAGAAAACAAAAAAGTGCGGAACTCCTGACTAGAAAATTTCTGTTATAAATTTAAAGAACTGTAGCATTTCAATGCACATCAGTTTGGTATGCTGACTTCGAAATAGCCGAAATGTGTTGACCAATTGTTTGCTATATGGATCGACAAAGAAAATTTTTAAAAGATGTAGAGAAGGTTTTTTTGAAGTATATACATCACTTATGACGAGATGCGATCGCCTTTTCATGAAATTATTTGTACTGCATGTTCAGAAGATAATATTATTTTTCCTTATGCGTTATGCATCCTGGTTCCGATTTACGAGTATTTTATGATATTACCGAGCGTGGTTAAATAGTACCCCTTTATTTTAGAGAAGATTCATTCAAGTATCTGTTTGTCCATTCTAGCAAGAGCAATCTGTCGCTTTCGTGTCTCATAAAAGTCACTTCTGGAATGTCCATTACACAAAAACTCGGTCTCTTTGTTCCCCAATGTATTTAGTTTTTGCTAGTGCTCCGTTTCTAATGTTCCAGACTAATTATATTGCTCCATTACTGTCGTATTGCGAGGGAGAGCCTAGTCATTACGAACACAACTTAGTGTAATTCCTTAACCATATTAAAGCATGTGTAATATATTTTCGTGCTGTTTTCTACCCCTTCTTTTTGTTAGAGATGACGTACACTGCATCATATGAGTTCAAGCTGTCGTACTGCTCACAAGGGAAAATCCCCATCGCCCCCCCCCCCCCATCAGATTTAGTGGTAAAATGTCCCAGCCAGCGGATTGCCCGTCAAAAACTGAGCAAAGATCAAGCGTGAAAACAGGAAAAAGGTATGCTGAACTGTGAAAAAGAAGCAAAATAGAAACAGTGAATGGTCCAAGCTCAAGATGTGCAACATAGAGCGCATGGTAATCACGACGTCGTGATTGTGTGGTCACGGTGCTGGACTGCCAAGTCAGAGATCCTTGTTCAAATCTCCCCCGTGCCACACTCTTTTTTTTTTTTTTTTTTTTTACATGATTATGAACTTCTCATCTGATTACTGACGTGTCCGTTCTCCTTCTGTAGTCTTGACTGTTATCATACTGTACATTGGTTACAGAATATGAGTCATGTGGAAAGAAAACATTACCGTCGCAAGTTAATGTGACAAATAGTGAGAGCAGGCGAGATGTCGCATACACCTCTCACGGAAATGAAAACAACAAATAATCGGATATGAACTATGTTACAACAGAGGAGCTCAGAAGTGAAAACTTTCAAAACAGAACGCAAGAGTCATAACATGTGGTACTTGTGTAGAACAAACAGGAGGCACATACATGTGGGGGTCCCTTCCTTACGCCTCGCTGTTGCAAACGTACTACTCCATGACACAGACACAAATTGAATACACCGAGCAGACACGTCAATGGCCGGACGGACAGTTCTTAACTCTGTGAAAAATATATATACATACTGGCACGAAGAAGATTTGAACACGCTTCGCAGTCCCAACAGCGTGACCATATAACCACGGCGCCTCGATTGCTCGCTGTCGCTCGATGTTGCACATCTTGAGTTTGTACCGTTTACTGTTTCGAGTTTTCTTCTTTTTTCACAGTTCTTCCTGTTTTAATGCACAATCTGTGTACAGTTATTTACGGGCCATCTTACCACCAAATCTGAAGGCGATGCGATGAGGCGTTTCCCCTGTCAGATCTCTTCGAAAGTTCTCTCTGACTGACAATTCGAAGCCAGTATAAATGAACTCTGTCCGCTGCGAACATACATCATCTAGTACTCAGATCACTGGTAAAAAAATCACTTATATTCAGAAAAAGAGCATCACCTGAAGACAATTGACAAAAAAGAATAAAAAGTAAATATTCTGATTATGTGTGCAACGTTCTTTTGCTGGAATTCATACTATGTAAGAAACAAAATATTCTGATAAAACATTTGACGTATATGTTGCACCCACTTGTCTGTAGAACGTGTATCCGGCAAATGAATTTGTAGGACTGGTAGGCGATGCGCGAGGTCGCTGTTTGCAGTGTACCTGTCGTTGCTGTTATCTGCGGGGCCGCGGGTTCAGTAGCCCGCCGCGGCGAGGTGTTGATCCCACGTCTGACGCACGTTCCCTTTTCTTTGGCTCCCTCTCGCGGCTTTGTGGCTTTTCACACCGCTGTGACTTGACTCATCAACTTGGCAACTGCTCACAGCCACCCACAACCAGAAGGGCCGGATACCCTCCTATCGTCTCGGCGGCCCCTTTTTATAGCAAAAATCTGTGAAAAAACTCTAGCCGTAGGTCACCGACCTAGTCTAGAGAATAACGTAGTGAGAATAACCGGCAGTAGAAAATTTACAAGTCAGTTTCTGCGAGGGACGAAGTATTACCAATAAAATGACCAGTCCGCTAGTTGAACTACTATTTGATTTTTTTCTATTCCTATCTCTAGCAGACACTAACCTATCTACAACACGATAAAATTAAGAAAAAACACGGATTACACTATCTCCATAGTCATTGGTCTCGTTTAAAGTTGTCTGTATCTTCTAATTCCTTCATCATTCCTGTCCCATACATTATCAATAACCTGCCTACGTGCGAGTAATTGTCGTCATATATAATGTGTGCTGCACAAATACCTTCCGCAGAAAAACAATTTCTTTCTCCTGCTTCATCTTTGGAGAGGTTTTAGTTCCGCGTACTTTTATGTTGTAAATACACTTTTTTTGTAATGTTTTCACGAGTTATATTCAATGTTTACTTTCAAACAATCATTTCGTTAATGGAAAAAAAATCTGCCCCGTTTCGTCCCCTTTTCCTTTTTGTTCTTGTTGCACATTATATATGCCCCCTGACGTTCTGAACCCCAGAGTTTTCATTCCTTCGACTGTGTTTTCCTCGGTGCTCGTGTTCTGAATTTTGTTCTTATAGTTTCTGTCATTCTTTGTTACTGTCGCTTTCGTTCCGTTGACGGTTGACATGATAACTGTTCTCTGATGGGAAATCGGGATTCAATGTTCCGTCGACGATGCTATCATTAGAGAAGGAGCGCAAACTCGGACGGTGCGCGGGTAGGGATGGAAATCAGCTGTGCCCTTTGGAACGATGTGCCCCAGCGTTAACATTAATCTGTTTAGGAAACCACGGAGAACCTAGCTATATCTGGATGGTCGGCCGCGGATTTAAACTCCTCCTGAATGCGAGTCCACCGCCATGGCCACTTTACCACCTCATTTTGTTCATTTATATTCACCTCATAGCCTCGATGTTTTCTGTTACTGTTTGGGTTTTCATTCCCGCAGGCAAATTTTCTTTCAACAACTACAACCTTGATTTGTTTCTTTAACACAAACTTGCCATTTCTTAAACGACACACTATTGTGACGAAATCCTACTATCGCAGCACGATAAATTACTTGTCTATTTCTGTGCTTTTATGTATTTCGTTTAAAATACTGAATAGTTTACTTCAATTCCACATTGTCGGAATTTCTTTTCTAGCTACTCAAAAGACAGTAAGTTCAGAAGTGCTTCTTACGTCGTTTTGCCTTTGAAAAGCTGGGCTGTTTATCATTCAGTACATCTACAGCTTTTCCTTATTTATCCATATTCCTCAGCCCGAGTGCGTTGAGTGTGCCCTTCTTATAAAATATTTTTCTAATATGACAAACTTCCGAGAACTACAAATATGAAAACAAAGTTCAAGGAAAATCTAGATAGAAATAAAGTTACACTTCTCTCACCAAAAGATGCTCTTGGAACACATCTTCACTCCTTGCTCTCGTCGGTTTATGTCATTATTGCAAACATGGAATGTTGTCACACGAGAAACAGTAGCAATCGCTCTGAAAGAAGCTGAATGTTATACTTCGGGAGTCTATTTCAGATGGCAGGTGGTATTGTTTATGTCTAAGAGCTGTTAGGCATAACAGAATTGAACCAATACCTAACTGAAAGTGCGCGCATCATACACTGTTACAATAAGTGCTTTTACAACATAAATAAAACAGACATTAAAAATGCAATGTCGAAGATAGTTTTATTAATTCGATGCGCCTTGTTAATAAGTCCCAGTCTTCGTCTGCTATAATTTTGCCACTTGATAGGAAGGTTGATGAACATGTATCTGAATGTAGCGTCGCCATTATTAGAATTATTTTACATCCAGTTTTATTATGAACAGATTCGTAGATGTTTCGCCAAAACTATTTTGTTCTAATATAATTCGAAATGTGTAGTATTAGTGACCTCACGGAAATTTGCCATGATAGCATAAACTTCCAATGATACATTGTTAGCTCTGAGGTGGCACTGAGACAAGTACGAGGATTGTAATGGGTAGAAGCCAGTCTCGAAAACCGGTCGAACCTTTGTCAGTGCTACAAGGGCTTGCTGGAAAGTAATGTTCCGATTTTTTTCTGTTATTAATAACGGTTGGGACATTACTTGCCATCCATATTACTCGGGCGACTCTTCAGCTTCGCTAATGAAACTTGAAATCTTTTGCAGTTAGAGGGCTCCGAAACGCACCTATGACGGCGCTCGAGGGACCCACAGAAAAATGAAAGCATGAAATCAAGAGTTCTTCCACACATGGAGCACCCTCTGCTTCAACATGACAATGCCAGACCACGAACGAGAGCTACAACATTTGCAGCAATCTCTGTCATCGATCAGTGATCAGCTCGGACTTGGCCCTATCCGATTTTCATCTGTTTCCATAGCTTGAAGAACACCTAGGAGAACTTCTCTTTGATAGTCATGAAGTAATGCGAAGAAAGATGAAGTTGTGGCTCCGTCAACAAAATCAAACATTCTGCAGCAACGGTAACAACAACCGTCTCTCGTTGGGAGAAATGCATTCGTCGCCAGGGTGGCTATGCTGAGAAATAAATATGTTGACTTGAAGGATAAAGATGTTGAATGTTACTACAGTTTGCTTTATTTAAAAGCTTAAAGCGTTTTCACATTAAAAAATTCGATGGCATTATTTTTCACTATGTCCTCGTAGTTTTATGCTGGAATGATTGCTTCGATGGTTAACTGTCTAATCCCTTCCATTAATTTTCCCAAAAAAGGAGAAGTAGTGTTCCTCTTCTGACTTTGACGTCAATAGGATGTCAGACGTTTTAGGATGTCAGACGTTTTAGTTAACAAATCTGAAAGTTTCTCGACACGAGACATCACGACAACTAATTCTCACTGTTATTGTTGTAAGTACACTACATAAGCTAAGACTGTTTGCAGATAAGCCACTCACAAAGCCTTACATAAGAAAGATGTCGGATAGACAGCCGGGTCATGTTAATGTTGAATTTTGCCTGAAAAACTGTCAGATCACCTTAAACCGAGCAAAATGTGGACTGCCGAATTTCTACTTATGGAAAAGCCTAATTAAGCCTTCCACTACGAAACTGGGAAGCCAGGGAGAAACTAATGCTGTCTTACAAGTGCATGAATACAGAAACGTACAGGAACGTGTTAACGAAGCTGCACATAGTGTCACCCATAACGACGTAAGTACAAGAGTAGGGTAAAGGAAAAATGCGTTGTAGTGCACAGATACTCTTTAGATACCGCATAAAAAAGTTGTATTCTCCGATGCATATATGCTAGATTACTGATCCAGCGCGCCATATTTGGCAGGATATATTGTATGTCTACAGTGAAGGACAGCTGGGATAATCACAATTTGCTCAGTTTATTTGGATGTTAATGGAAACGTTGTTCGTATCATTTGATATAATATCGATTAAAAACTACTATACTCCAGTTGGAAACTGTAAAATTTATAGACCCAGTCAAATGAGGAAAGTGAAAGTAATCTACGAACACACGCACTACTACGCAGTGGTCGCATAAGAAATACGTTCATTACGAGACCTCTCAACGCACAGAGTGTACGCGATACCTCTCATAGCGACTGTAAAGTGTAACTTTGTAAAACGCTGGTTGCGTTCACAGAATCGTCACTGTGTTTCTTCCTCCTCCGAAAACACCTATGAACAAAACGTAATTCCAAACTTTTAATATGAAATGATTAAGTGATAAGTAGAAATAATTGTTACCTTCAACAGAGTCAATCCCGCGTGACACAAGAATCAAACGAATAACATTGCACAGGTTTTCTGTGAAAGCTGTGGGAACATCTGTTAATTAACGTCATCCTGCGTGTGCTCAATTTTTCACAGCCAAATTCAGCCGTTTTGACGAGGAATCGTAAATTTTGCTCCTCCTTTACTTCTGAATAGGCATAAATCATATTTAGATTCTACACACAAATAGATTCTTTCTCCATTTCTATACATCCTCCCCACCCCAGGTCTGTCTCGCAACTGTGTTTCAGTACCTGAAGATCAATGTTGAACATTTCTTAGGTAACTGGAGTAGAGGCGCGTATTTGTAATTTTTCATTTTTTGTTTAATTTACCGTTATGTTCAGGGTAACGCGGCCTAACTGAATGATGCAGGGCTTGTAGTTGGATAGACGTGTGTCATGTTCTTTTAGAATCGTACTAATTTAATTTCTCTGATTCACTCGAGCCAAACGCCATTCAAGAATGTCGCTGCTTATTCCTTGTATATTTGAGCGCGTACCTTATATATTTTGAGCTCATTTAAAGCTAGTTTCTCCACTGTATTAAAATTGTAGAACCTATATTGGTCTATGTGTCTTACGATATTAAATTTCTTGCGATTAGATGCGTGAAGGGAAAAGTTAGAATCAGGTCGTTAGGCCAAGAAGCAGCATTCATTGTAAACGGCGGTCGCGAGCTCTTACTAGAGTGTGTGATAAGTAATTTGATAATTCTTTTACTGGCCACCCACTGATTGAAATTTGATGCTGTAGCGGTTCTGCTTGCTGTGCATTACCTCTAGCTCTCGTCTGTTCAGTCATACACCTTTCCATCTAGACTTTGCCTTCCTATATAGTCGCTTCATATTATTAAGGGGACTCGTATGGCGGCGGATGGAGGAGAACTCATCGACACAGAAAATTATCATTCCAGTGTTTCTGGTTTCGTGAATACATGAATTCAAAGAATTTATCCTTTTTTCGGTTATAAAATTCCATGATAGTCTACATCGTATAGCAAGAACTTGTTTCTGCAATTTAAAAGTTGATTAAGTCTTCACTTTGCACTTTGGATGCCTGTATTGCTCAGACGATCAGTACGAAATTGGCTCACAGATTGTCGAAATGTTTTGATACAATTTGTAAAGAAGTGACTCAATTCCACACGAAATCTATTTCTATACAAAAATAATAATTTCTACTGTTATTTCCATTTTTTGGATTCGTGTTGCCCTTACGAGAGAGCATTTGTACAGATAGAGGATTCTTATGCTTGCGCGAGTCCCAGCCAGCGGACCAGCAGGAGGGCCCAATGCCCAATCGCGCTTGCAGAGCGAATGTTTCGGCAGCCTGATTTCCCCAGGGCGAAGGCGGCCAACAGTGTGACTCTGCCTGTCGTGTAAATGAGCCGAGAGATGAGGATTTCTCTCGCACACGCTACTGGGTTATTCTTTCGGTCCATACGTGGGGTTTGCTACTTTCACTAAGTGTCGGACATTGGGATAAGCGTAATGTCGAACTTCGCAATCCACTCTTCTCTTATTTTGCGCTAGTCTCGGAATATTTGGGAAAGTGAATTTATAGGTGAACCTTAGGTAATCACAAATTATTCGCGTGTAGGGAAAGAACTGATTTTCTTTTTCAATATGTCCATCTATGATTTTAGTTTTGAACACACGTACCATCTTTCAGATAGTTTTACAACAGTTCTGCGAGTGCTAGCTTCCACCTATGTCTGTGTTCTGCATCGTTAACATTCCTTATTTTTTCTCTCTCTTAGCTTCTTGGCTGTATTCACCGTTTTGGATCCATACACGATGGGCATTCCTGCCGTCTTGTGTGGGCAGTTACTGTATGTCTTTTGCCGGATGCCTTTCGTGTCGCCACATCGTTATATACTCTAAGAAGGAGGGAAATTCGAGTGTCCCATCTGTTTACAAAAAAATGGTTCAAATGGCTCTGAGCACTATGGGACTTAACTTCTGAGGTCATCAGCCCCCTAGAACTTAGAACTACTTATACCTGACTAACCTAAGGAGATCACACACATCCATGCCCGAGGCAGGATTCGAACCTGCGACCGTAGCGGTCGTGCGGTTCCACACTGTAGCGCCTAGAACCGCTCGGCCACTCCGGCCGGCATCTGTTTGCAAATTGAGTAAACTTTGATGTGTATTATACTTCTATCGGAGACCACTCAGAAGCTGGAATCGTTAACAGAGTAACGGCAGTTATTCCGGTGACGTGTACTTCGCGTCTCTTGCTTTCTTTCCTATCTCTTACGACTAGGTCACCAGGCGTCTCATTTACAGACTTTATTTTCTTTTGGTTTAGTATAAACGAGCCGGCCACTGTGGCCGAGCGGTTCTAGGCGCTTCAGTCTGGAACCTCGCTGCTGCTGCCGTCGCAGGTTCGAGTCCTGCCTCAGGCATGGCTGTGTATGATGTCCTTAGGTTAGTTAGGCTTAAGTAGCTGTAAATCTAGGGACTGATGACCTCAAGTGTTAAGTCCCATAGTGCTTAGAGCCATTTGAACCATTAGTATAAACGATATTTTGAATCATATGTTTCCAAAAAATTTCGCCTTCTCAAGTGAGCTAGCAGTATTATGGCGAGAACGAGAGCATGCTTCATTAACTGCCTATTCAGCGTGTGGGATTAAGTCATCGATCTTCCCGTGTTTCTGTGTGATATTTTCACTTTCCTCCATGGAACCTCTTTACTTGTTTCTGTCTTATATTGAAGAAGAAAAATTTATATGTATGTCTCACGCGATACTGCCGTGTACAGAGGGAGGATGCCCTTGCTGTGCCATTCACAAGAGGTGCTGAAACAATAATGACCAATGCGCTTCAGCAGCAATGCGAATTTCTGTAACAGGACGGCCAGGCGACACATACACGTTCTCTGACTCCGTTGTGAAAACAGTTCTCGAAATTTTGCAAATTAACCTTATCGTGAAGCACAATGATTTTTTGTAGTGTCTTCCTTCTGCTGTGGCACAGTCATAATGATTAAGGAAATCATGAAGAATGCAAATCTTCCATTTGAATCTCCTTTATCACGTCAGTTCCATGTGACAAAGATCGCAACAAATGAATAGTACAGAAGTATGGATCAGCCTGAAGCTCTATAATCGCCCGGCCTCACAAACTAATTACTATCTAGCCTATGAATAGCTGCGCACACTTTGATTTGCATGCTCTTAGGCACACGTGACCAAATATTCCGGCATTGGCTACTGCTTTGTGATGCACTGCCATGCTCTGTTACAGCAGTATGACTTTCGTATGCCTACTTGTGCCCTTTGTAATAGTCCTACTTTTTGAAGAGATGTAGCTACCAGTATTTCTCTAAATCGTTGCCTTTCTGTAACTCTTCCGTGATTTACAGCTGTCTTAGATGTACTGAATAGCGTAAGCTGTGAGTAGAGAGAGCGACTCCGGCATCAGACAGTAGCGACTTCTTGAAGTAGTCCAAAAGCACATACGGACGACGATTTCAGCAGTGCGGCTTAATGTACTGATGCCGTCTGAAGTCTGACGACATTGCTACAATTTTACATTAAGGCCGATACGTCGGCAATGAGTCTAAATTTCAGTACTTGTACCACGGATACATCATTCCAATATTTTGTGAACTGCTAAGGCCTGATCACACGTCTTTGCGACACACTCTGTCTCTAATGACCTCATTCCATTGAGAATAACATACATAATGAGCTGCGTCTGCAACAAAATCCCACCTGTAGTCACATGTTTAGTCTTACTTTTCATAAGCTCGTATTTTCTCAGTTAAGCGACTAACTGAAACTGAGTTTCCTCAAAAGCGTCAGAGAGTTGTTTACAACCGGTCTGCTTAGTACCCGTCTCAAATGCTACCTATATCAGGGCTTCCCTGGTAACAATCAACTGCAGAGACGGAGGACATAAATATCAGAGAGAACGTAACTTAACAATCAAAAGCTCGACCACACGTCAACGGAAATTACAGCACAGCTCAAGTTTCGAATACTGTTATGTGACATACGAACTGTAGGGGCTGGAACGCGACCTCTATCTAGAACGGAGCCAGCAAAGCATGTTGCCACACGGTTTAGAGTATGATATGAACAGTGTATAACGTAGGTGCATTTACTGTTGTACGCTGTTCCAGGAAGTATATGATTTTAATGTTCGACAGACTGTCTATAGAAATGAGAAGAAATCATGTCAAGATCGTATGACGGTAGAAACGAGAGAGTACACCTATTTGGAACCTCTCCAACCAGTCAGCTTCTATAGCCATGGGAGGTTTTTTCCTAATAAAAGTCAAAGAGAGGAAGTGAAAGTAAGACACGGAAGCGTAGAAGAAACGATTAAGATCGGAGGTGCAGATGTGTGAGAGACAGACAATGGAGAAGGGAAAATCGCACTCAACTGTAACCCAAATAAGAAGAAATTAAGACTAATCCATAAAGCAAACAAAAATCAAATCTACGACGAAAGCTTCTGGAAGAGCCACATTGAACACAGGTTTTAAAAGAAAAAAGACTAGACTAAGCACTTATCGACGTCATTGACGAACAAAGCAATTAGGCAATAAAGACAAGACTAAGTGGCCGATGCGCTATGAAACAGCTGCATCGTAATAAGAATGGAGTGCTTTGGGAAATCAGTGAAAGCTTAGATATGTAAGAGTAAGTATTCTGTGAAGAAGATCTATTCGCCTTCATAGCAGTTTATTAGACGTGTTCCTAGAAAAGGTGACGTGTCCATACCTTGCCCCGATGTAAGAACCAATGAGTCAAGCTATTAGGAGTCAACTGAGAAATTAACAAGTTTTTTTCTTCTCTCTCTCTCTCTCTCTCTCTCTCTCTCTCTCTCTCTCTCCCTCTCTTTTCTTTATCCCTCTCTCTTGTAAGAAAATACAGATAAATTGCGTCTTAGAGAATAAAATACGAAAGACGCATGCAGTTAAAGTAAGTCTGTTCTGCTGCACAAGCCGAAGACCAGAACAAAGATTGAGCAATTTTAGGGGAAAGTTAGGGAAGAGAAGGGAAGAGGCTCTTCTTATTTGTGTAACTCGCGGCAATCTGTCCACTCCAGCGCCGGCCGGTGTGGCCGAGCGGTTCTAGGCGCTTCAGTCTGGAACCGCTCGACCGCTACGGTCGCAGGTTCGAATCCTGCCTCGGGCATGGATGTGTGTGATGTCCTTCGGTTAGTTAGGTTTAAGTAGTTCTAAGTTCTAGGGGACTGATGACCTCAGATGTTAAGTTCCATAGTGCTCAGAGTCATTTGAACCATTTTTGTCCACTCCAGCATTACAAGACGAGCAAATTCTCGCGCATAACATTTACGATAAACTGACTGATATCCAACGATGATTGTCCTCGAATAACTAACTTATCTGGGAGAGAACACATTTATTACAAATGTGTGCTTCTTAAAAAGTAATTGTGTCTAGTATGATATTCAGACTCTCTCGTAACCACTCGTATCTATCATCAGGAATATTGCGATAATCGACATTGTCTAGAGCTGCCTGTGCAACGTAAATAGTTCTCGCGGATGCAGAAACAGCTACATGGGCGCCCTTGTCATTTACCTCTGAGCCTTCATATCTAATTCGCAATAGTGCCACATTTGATTATGGTGCAAAATCAACAACACCCGCAAGATCCCCAACAATTTCACCTCACTCAAAACTCTAAGGGAAGATTCAGTGAGAAGCTACGCTTAATCTTACACGATCTGGCAATAATAAGACACGTGGATCTGATGAAAGGAAACCGATATTATTCCCACTGCTCCAGTTGCCGCTCTGCTGTTTTACCACACTCACTGAAATAATTTCAGCATAATACAATAGTCCTCAACGAACCTAACTTTTTTCGCATTTTCGTTTGTTTCGTTTTCAGATTATTCATCGGAGTTTTTAACGCCCTTAAGCAGTATGGGGCGATGCTTTGCAGGATTCGCCAACAGTTGCTTGTAAACGGTGCGAAGAGTCAGGCTGTGTTTCCTTCCCGCCACATTGACGAAGAGTGGACAGCAACCTCAAACGTGTTTTCTCCCGTCGTAATTGGTCCTTTCAGGCAGCGGTAGAGATTTTTAAACTGGTACTGATAAAAACGTAAATAAATAAAACCATTTCCGTCTTGATTTTAAAATGTTCCAAATGTAGTAAGTGAAGTGACATAGATAAGTGTTTGTCTGATAAGTACGTATAGAGTTCAGAAAGTAAGTTCCACACGTTGGCTCACGCTAAGATCGTTGCGCAACTAGCGCGTCCCGTTCACAGAAAAGAGGATGTTTTCCCGGTTTTCTGCGTAGGCAGTTCTGCTGCGGCACGGACAACAGGCCCATCGCAGTGTTACAGGAAAACGACGTGACAGCCGGAAACGTGCTCCAAAGTAAGATTCGTGTCAGTAAAACGTCTAAGCTGCGGAAAGATTCACCGTAAAATTCTGGTGCTATATGGACCAAATTCAGTGTCACGTTCAGACGTAGTGAAATGGCGCCAACAATTTGACCAAGGGCGTACAGACGTGGGTGACGCTGATTGGGAAGTACGGGTCTTGCACCATCTTTTCGGCAAGCTTTGAGAACATCTGGGAGGGGGGGGGGGGGGTATAGATTTTCAAGCGATGAGGTTGGTTGGTTGGTTGGTTGGTTTGGGGAAGGAGACCAGACAGCGTGGTCATCGGTCTCATCGGATTAGGGAAGGATGGGGAAGGAAATCGGCCGTGCCCTTTCAGAGGAAACATCCCGGCATTTACCTGGAGTGATTTAGGGAAATCACGAAGCGATAAGGACGTCCACAGCCGTTGAGGAACTGGGTGCCTGGTAGACCGTTCCCACCGTTGTTTACAGAGATCGATGACTACGTTGAAAAATAGTGTCAGGTGTCTGTGTTCTTTGAAGTGTAGTGCAGCACTCCATAAAAGTTACTTGGCCTGCCATAATAATGTGTAACATACATTTTGAAGTCCCCTCGTGCTTTCCGTAACTGGAGTCAGCAGTTTGGTGAGAGTCCCAGAAATTCTCATCGTTCCACATAAATGGCATCGGAATTAAATAAACGAGTGGCCGAACTATTCGTCCAATAATATATTCCTAATGCAGGCGGGCCTGCTGCTTCAGATGTAGTGCACATGTATAGCGTCATCACTGGTCGCTTCAGTTTTGTATAGTTCACAGTAAAATTCGAGAATAAAAATTGCAGCACCCAATCACTAAAATTTATATTTATTACTCAGAACGCGTTTCGGATACTTTAATTCAGATGACAATAAGCTTATCAACCTAGATTTCAGAAATATGCTTTCCATTATAATTGACAAAGTAACTTAAATTACCGTTAAACAACACAGATTACCACTAATTTATCGCGGAAATATTCTTCTCTTTCAGAAATACATTGCGTTCCTGAAAGGTATGCTAACGATTTGAAACAGGATGTGACTGACGAATATAGATTTTATTGACTCTTTTCGGATCGTGTGTGCGTTTAATAGATTGACAAGGTCACAAACCTTTGCCGGCCGCTGTAGCCGAGCGGTTCTAGGCGCTTCGGTCTGGAACCTCGCGACCGCTACGGTCGCAGGTTCGAATCCTGCCTCGGGCATGGATGTGTGTGATGTCCTTAGGTTAGTTAGGTTTAAGTGGTTCTAAGTTCTAGAGGAATGATGACCTCAGATGTTAAGTCCCGTAGTGCTCAGAGCCATTTGAACCATTTGAACAAACCTTTACCAAACATGATTATGTGCAAAGTATGCATTGGCAATACGCGGAGAAAGTTGTGTTACTGGATTCCATGCGCACAAGAATCCAAAAATACCCAACAGGCTCTTACAACCCAACTTTCACCGATACTGAGAATACCAACTAGATCATAAAAAAGATCCGAATATAAGGTTTTAAGAAGTATAGTCTCAGCTGCATCCGTCAGTACTGCTGAGCGAACACTTACTGTATCCAACAATGAAAACTATCCTTTTCCACGCAGTTCCTAAAGATACAAGGTACTTTTTATAATTGGTTTACATTTTCTTCGAAAAACACGAGAGCCGCTTATGATGTGCATTACTCTCTGCCAGTTCTCTATTCATGCTAAAGTTTCTTTATCGTTTCTAACCAGTTAAACTATTTTTCAATTTTTGGTCTTCAGAAAAATTCATTCTCTAGCTGTTGGTGAGTGGGAGAACTGTCAAAATGTTCGTTTCATCTACACACGACCAGTGCGTCGTTTAATTTTTCGGCGGTGAAAGCATTTAGAAGACCTTCAGGCGTACGTTGCGTGCAACTCGTGACCACAGTAATGTTGTATCGTCGCGGATGTACTGCTCGGAAGCAGTGGCTCAGGCGAAGACCAGTTAACTGCCGAGATGCTGAACCGAAGAGAACGCCGTGTCAGCGAAACCGGCGAGCCGGTAGGCGGCAGCACCGTCGCGGTGACGTAACGACGCCGACAGTTGAGCGCCGCGTAGCCAGGGGCGCGCGCGCTACAACTTCGTCAGCTCGCGGAGCGCCAAGCTCGTGCTGCTCTCGCTCCTTGTTTAATTAATTCGTGACCTCTACCACTACGAAGCGGAATTAATACGATTAATCGTCCAAGTACGTGCTCCGTCTGCGGATACATCCAAAATTTAGGTATTCCGTTGTCCCTCCAAATTGTTTAAGGCAAATGACTCGATGGCTACTCTCAAAAGTACGCGACCGATTTCCTTCCGTATTTCTCCACCGTCCGGTTGCGAGTTCCGTACCGAATGACCTTGCTGTCAGTGGGGCGTGAAAAATCCAAATATTCCGTCCTTCTCGCCTTCAACTGTCTCAGATTAATCATTTTCTCTGTTCATCATTTTATTTCGAGTGATACAAGAAGCGGGTAAACAGACAACCGCCTTTCTGGATCTACTAAAGGAGACACAGTACCACATTATAGATGTTTTCATACGGAATGTCTTCAAAAATTTGTGACTGCCTCAAAAAATGTGAAACTAATATAACGGGAGATGTAGCGTTAGGTATTCCCCAGAGAAGAGGTGGTTTTTTTTTTTTTTTTTTAGGTGGGAGCCCCTCCACGCTCGCACAAGCATGGTGATCAACTCAAAAGGTCTACTGTCACCTCTGCATTGTTAGTAATTATAATCGAGGACATCGCAGGAGCGAGGAACTGCGATGTTATCCGTACATCTGGGTAAGGTTACCCATTAGTACGGGCGCATCTGGGTGATAGAAATGGACGAAAAAGCTTGACAGAATCAAGCTTGAAAGAAGAGAAGAGTAATAGAGCGGATAATGTTCTCAACATACATAAATAATTTGTCAAACAGGGGCAGCACCACATTGAGATTATTCGCTAATAATTATATTGTTCACTGGAAAGTATTTTGGCCGGATGACAGTAAGGAAAGCGAGAACTACTTAGTATTTGCACATGGTAACAGAATGGTGACATCTTTAAATTCTGACGTACACAAAAGAAAGAACACCACATCCTGTTCCAAGGTTAAGATATGTCACCATTTGAATACTTGAGAGTAATATATCGATATGACGCGGAGTACAGCCAACTCCTCAAATCAGTTTTTTTTTTTTTTTTTTAGTATTGCATTCGTTTATATTTCTGCATATATCAATTTCGAAGTTATACAGATTACTTTCGGAGAATAAAATAGAATGAGTCTCATGTTCAACACAGGTTACTTTTCTAAATTGCAGGTTTTTGGACATATGCTAAAGCGGTGGGCTGTTCTCTGATAGAAACAAATATTTATTTTGTATATTTTATAAAAAACTAAACAATTTATTATTATATTAAAACACTTTGCATATTTCATTAATATTGAAATCGTTATATATGTGACACGTTAAAAGTTGGGGTGACGGCAAGTTGTGTTAGGGGAAGGAAATATTACAGCATGTTCAGGGAAATTAAACGGGAGTTCTTCGAAGGAAAGCGACGTTATCTTCGTGAAAAGCTGTTGGTAAATTTAGAGCGGAAGACAATGTAACGAATGTACTGATTATCTTGTATCTCGCGTAGATATCGTGACAAGTTGAGAGAGATCAGGACGTATCGAGAGATACACGGAGTATCGTTTTTTCCTTCTCCGATCTGAAATGGATTAGCTCCGGGAGTGACTAATACTCGCATCTGGTCAGCACTGTGGCTTGTGGAGTGTACAAAATGGCCTCAATGAAGCCACACCCCCAAGTTTAAAAGTAATCGGCGAAGAGTGCTAGACTCACCACTCACAGAATACCATGTTTTGTATGTTGTCTGCGAACTGTTTATCGTAAAAACTGTCTTATTTTGACAATCCCGGACGAATAATTTGCGGAAAGTGCAAATAGCAAGCGATTGGCAGACAACTGGAATATTAAAAGAGCGATTTCAGATGCTCCTCGCTGTGACTTGGAGCTTGGCCAAAGGACTGTACTGTGTATCGTCATCAGTTCGCATCATAATTCCTCGAGTATGAACAGCTCCTATCATAAAATAATAAAATCTAAATTTTTATTTGCGAAGAGAGACTAATTTCAAGGCAGAAAGGAACAAGAAATTTTCTCGTTCTGTCCTTTGGAATTCCCTGCCTGAAGACTAATGTGATTAATAATATGGATCCTTTTTGCTTCAAATCTCGCTAATCCTCTGAATGTGGTATCGTGCACCCCTTCCCTTTCCAACCGAAAGTTGCTCGGACAGAATGACTGTTGCCTCGTCCACATGTAAGAAGAACGAAGATCAGGGTTTGACCTTCCGTCGACGACGAGGTCACTGCAGACTGGGGAAGAATGCGGAAGTAAATCGGCCCTTTTAATGATACCATCTCCGCATACGCCTTAACCTATTTAGGGAAATAGGAAAAACGTAAAACGTAAAGCTGGATGGCTGGACGAGGATTTTAATGTCAGTTCTCTGCGTGTCCTGTCTGTGTCTCCGTTTAAGCGTCTAATTTTACCACCACGGTCTTTATGTGAGATTCTTCTTTTGTATGGCCGTAGTGTCGGCATATATTTTACAGTCGCGAACGGTGTTTCAATTCCGTCTTTGTAATTAACACTAAATACATGTCATAAGAGGGATTGGGTCATTCGAATCATTTTAGATATGCGCCATAGAAAGATTAACAAAGTTCTAAAGGTAACGCTGTAAGTGGGACATGTTACAACGAGGAGAAAGCTGACTTTTAAAATTCTAATGTTTTTAGTGTTTCATTGGCGTAACACTGTCTTGTCTAGGCATGGAAGTCTTGGGCATTCTCTGTCTGTGTTATGACATATCTTACAGATCTTCAATGAATCTAGGTTCTGTCTGTCATTAATCCCGCTCAGTATCAGACTAACGTACACTATGCACGAATAACCTAAGTAGGGATTTTGTGAACTACGCTCTTACTGGATGAATTGCACGATTTCAGATTTATGTAAATAAAACTCAGGCCGAAATTTGTTTTCCCACAGTTACATTTATTTTTTCGGTACATTAAAAAATTTGTATCACTCCGGACGGATGCATCAACGGATTTGTAGGCTATGACAAATTCCAAGAATTTATCTTAACATATTACTTGAACCAATGCAACATCATCTTAGGATCCATCTTCTTTACGAAAAGAATGATAACAGCAGCTCTCCCAATAAGATTTTGTTACGTAATTAAAATCGCTTTGTTTTCTGTTGATACCGTTTCCTCTAGACGCTTATTAATTCAGTATTCATTGTAATACGCTCCTTTCTCTGCCATTAAGATTATTTTTTTCCTCCACCCCTGTAGCTAGCAGGCCATGTTGTTAAATGACTGGGTATCCTATCATGACTGTAGATACAGTATCTCAAAATACCACAGTTAATTTTGTGGCTGTTGTTACGGATACACCAACTATGCGAACTTGGACGATCTGCCGTGTCTAGATACTGACGAGGTGTCGTAGTACAGCGGTGATTTTACGTGGCGACTCGACTCCGTTAGCAAATAATACTCTCAGCAGCGAGATAGGTTCTTAATTGTCCCTCGATCGTGTTCTGCGATCGTCACCCGAGGGTAATACTAGGCGGTGGTAGGGAGGGAGGGGTGTCACAGGCGCGTTAAGTTTTGGAGGGTGGCTCCCCCCACCCTGTGGCTAACCCCCGCCCGCCCCTCCCGGAGCTTTGTGTCGCCGCCGCCAGAGAGGGTGCGAGCGGCGAGGGCGCGCATGCGCAGAGCTCAGTGCGCCCGCTGCCGCCCCGCCGGAGGGGTGTGGGGTGCCGCTGCCGCTGCCGCTGCGGCAGCCTGGCCAGTGCGCTGCGCGACCCCGCGGCTGGCGCGCCCGTGCCGTGCGGCGCCCTGGCTACAAGTCACTGGCGGTGCTCGTGCCATTATCCGACAACAGGTACTGCCGCATACAGACGTGGCCTTTGCTTAAGGGCAGCCGGGAAATTATTTCAGTGGTGCCTTCTTAAACGTGTACTGGCCTTCATTTGTAACTGATCGCCGTTTGATTATCTATGTCTGCGAACAATGAGAGTTGCACGTTATGTGTATCTGACAAAATGTGAAAGAAGAGGTGTGCAACAAAAGAAAACTACGGAGTGGGAGCGGTGGGACCATTTCGCACTTTGGTCTTACCTAGATTCCGGTTTAGTGTCTTGCAGGTAAAGTTAAAGCTTAGTACAGTTCTCAGTCCACGTGACTTTCGTGCCACGATTTCGGTGAAACCTTTGTCTCTTGTCATTTACGGAGAACGTCGTTTCCCGTGTTGGAAGCAGTTATTTTGGGTGCTGTCGTTTTTTTTTTTTTGTTTTTTTTTTTTTTGGCGGGCTGGCATAAGTAAGTACTCTAACACCATGATTAATTATTGTAGTGTACCAACAACTATATGCAGCTACATAACTTTGCTTGCACTTGAATACTACTGAAGGACGTATCTAATTTAGAATTACTTGTGGATCATCGGAGACGCTTCAGTTATTCTGTGGAAGATATATCCCGTAGACTTTCTCGAATACTCGCAGAATATGCGGCTGATTTTTTGTAACAGAACATATTGCTCATCATACGTCGGTGTCTGGGTTGTTGTGTCTCTTTATCTCCATCCGGTAGCAAGAGCTTTCAGGCAGTGCTGCTAGCCGTGCCTTATACTCTGCCTCCGGTAGGTATGTCTGTCGCAGCGAGACCTGTGAGTAGATAGCGCCGCTGAAACGCCTCTCATCGGTGTAGCGCCCTGACTCGACACATTCCTGGAGCCGCTCCTCACCTTGCTCGCATCTTTGTACTCCCCATCGAGTGATAAATACTCCAGACACTACGACGTATGCCGCCTTTTCTTTTTTCTCGTGAAGAATGAATAGTTTATACTTTGGCCCTAGTCTCAACAATTGTTGAACGTCTTTCTCAACTCGTTATTGGAAAACAGATCTACAGGTTATGTAGTCATGATATTTTACTATGCGAATTAATTTTCGAAAACCCATAGAGCATGAGTATCATGGTGAGTAGCATTTTTTTACCAAACTGTTTCAGCCCGCTTCGCTACTGTGTTTGTTCGCAGTAGTTATATGTAACTGCTCGGTAAAAATTGAAGTTAGCTTATCGCAACTGTTACCGCACCTGAGGGGTCAAACATTTGCTCTAAAAATGAAGATAGATTACTACATTTCTTTATGTTCACTTTGCAGTCACCCCTTTGCGTGCGCCGGACGGGGTCGCCGAGTGGTTCTAGGCGCTACAGTCTGGAACCGCGCGACCGCTACGGTCGCAGGTTCGAATCCTGCCTCGGGCATGGATGTGTGTGATGTCCTTAGGTTAGTTAGGTTTAAGTAGTTCTAAGTTCTAGGGGACTGATGACCTCAGAAGTTAATTCCCATAGTGCTCAGAGCCATTTGAACCTTTGCCTGTGTATTTCCCAGTTAATTTTCTATGATTGTAAATACTTACTGGATCGAGCCTTTAAGGAGCCTACGTGCACTTTATGCAGATCCCTTCATTTTCCTCGTGAAAAGTGATGACTCACATAACACACTGAGAAAATATGTACAAATCTACTCCGGTTAAGTTTCGTTTTTAGCACATGTTACATATTTAGCTGAACCTGATCCGCATCCCGGCGATATCGAATTCCGAACTCGCACGAGTTTGTTGTCTGAATTCTAAACTCACATAGTCGTCTTCTCTGGCCGAGCGCGCAGAATTTCTTATACATCACACTTGGAAAGCCCCAGAGATGGCAGCTAGTGTGAAATCTTGCAGTCTCAGTTTTGTCAAGCAATTTTTTTCACTTTTTCTGATGCAGCGTGAAATAAGCCGCGGAGCCGGTGGGCAGCCATGTTGCTGTCTTCCGTACATGTTCAGCTGCGGTCCCGGGAAGTCTTAGCGGGATGAGCTGTATGCTGAATACCTTGGCTAGTGTCCAGTGGGCAGACAGTCTCCATAGAAAGGGTAGGCTTTTCGTTATCTGCCGATGACTAGCCTTGTGCACAACAAATCCTTGTAATCAACATATCGCTTCTTTCTATATGTAAATCGTTGTACTATCCGATAGTCTTTGGTTGATACTCGTCAGTCCACCACTCGTACTTCTGAGCTGGTGTTTGGAACTTCCCATGTTTGACGCTCCACATTGGCCAGACTTCGATCTGGACTGCTGTTAAGGGCAAAACAGGGGTTTCAGTGTATCTTCAGTTTCGAAATATTTTGTACAATAGCACATCAGCTACCTTCGAATTAACTATCAGTATGTATTTCCCGAGGGGTAGTTCGCATGACTCCATCATAACAGGAGTAGCATCAGCACGTACGGGGTTATCTCAGGTGCCTGAAGAGAATTGTTATAGCTGCTGCTGCTCCTGCTATTGGTGGATAATATTATTTACGATATGATGTCTTCCAGGTTTCTCAGGAGTTGTTATGAAGTGCTGCAGTAGGAATTGCTCTCCAGTTTCCAGTCTCTCTAAATGCGGTAAATGTACACTTGTGTGTTTCACTGTGTGTAAAAGTGCAGCAATCATACCAACATATGTTTGTGTCAGAGATACAGTAAATTTCGGGGTGAAAATATTTCAGAATCACTAATTTGCTGTTAACATTCTTCAGAGTGCAAGGGTGCTCGAAACAATCGTATTGCAAAAAGAAACGTACGGAACTTCATGAGTAGCTAATGTAATGTATTTAACTTGAACGTTGAACTATTCAACTTGAGGTTTGAACAGTTTCGAACTGTTGAAGGTGTGAAGCAGTAATCTGAAAGTTAGTTTCGACTCGTGTGGCATGCCTGGAAAGCACATTTGGTAAAAATAATGTTCGCGAAAGGCAAATGTCTGGTTCGTCGAGAAATTCGTATCCCTCAGTAACATTGGTATCAGGGAGTAGAATGCTCACAAAATTTCACTTCTCGTCAAAGTAATCGGTAAAGTCGTACATGGTGAGACATCAAGCAGAAAAGGAATTCGTAGCTTGTTATTAAATCTGTTTGAGTGTGCAGAATTGTACGAGGTTCTGCGTAACTTGCAAAGGATCTTCCGACGATAGAACGGGCGGCTTCAGTTACCGAGAATGCGCCGGAAGTAGAGGCAGCTCGCAGGCTCTGGTAAAGCGCGCCATTTACGTATGTTCAAAAACTCGCTTACCGACTTTCAGAGACCGATTTTCTGCCACAAATCCTCGGGAATGTGAAGATACACTCCGGTTAATTTGAGCACCAGCCTAGATACGTGTGTTCCATGGGCGCGAGAAAGCAGCACGAGAGCAGATGTGTGCCGTGGAGTGGTAAGTCGGCGCCAGGGCGGTCGATACGGCGGGCGGCTGCGGCATCGGCTGTGGCCTGCTCTGCTCTCCTCGGCAGACCTGCTCTCCGTGCAGACTGCGGGCCGCCACCGTGCCAGCCGCAGCAATTACACGCACGCGTCGCCAACATGGCTGCGGCCGCGAGTCACCACCACCTGGCCGCCGCCGCCGCCGCCCGTGTCGTGCGACCTTCGCGTGAGCCGGTTGCCGCACGCTCGGTCCATCCTCCACGGCGCCACTCCTCTAATTGCTGGGTCGCCGTCTGCACTGCCCGTCTCGCTGTTCCTGAGTACCGCGCCGAGGGCACGGGTTCTATTCCCGCGACTAGCAGGGAGGACGGGAACGCGATACACCCGACACCTTGAGGCACCGAGGAACTGCGTAAGTGAAAATACCGACACTGGCGACGGGCGCGGAATCGGTGTCAATCCTTGCGCACCGTATCCAAATGACGCCATTGCCAGAGAACGACTCGGTGGCCTGTTAGCTTAGCACGGTCTTCACAGACTGATCGCGCAGTTACTTGCAACGCCTTATAAGGACTTATACAAGGTGATTCCGTGACGTTGCAAACTTTAAGGGAAATTGGAGAATGGTGAATGTATCTGTTTTGAGGTAAACGTACCTGGCCCGGAAACGAACGAGTCGTAAATTACAAACGAAAATCGTTCCGATACGTGACAGTCGAATACATGTACCGGTACTGTTCTTGTACGATTGTAGGGCAGGCAACTTCCAGAGATGGCATTATGGACTAAAACGAAAAATAAATGTCTAGTAAACATGGACTCTAAAATGCACACATTAAGAGCTATGAGCACTTGTTCAACAGACAGATGTTTCACAGTAGTGAAGATAAACAAGTCCTCATAGCTCTTAATGTGTGCATTTTAGAGTCCATGTTTACTAGACTTCATGTTCCGATACGTAATACCGCTTCTCAAAGTTATATTCCACTCTCACACGCATCAGAATTATTTTCAATCATATCTTTAGACTCCGTCGTTTGTGGAATAAGGTCCTCTACCTAAAAGTCATACAGTTACGCTTCTCCATCACCCCTGAAACTTTGGAACACCACCACGGAATAACCCTGTCTGTCTTCAGTTTAACTGTACAGTTTCCCGTCGAATCTGTATACTTATCTCAGCCAGATGTGTGTAGGCTAACTTTAGTTATCGCCGGAGTTCAGTTCTCAGTTGTAGCTTTTCGTGCAATGTTCGTGGCGATAAACTGACGATGGGTGTCAGAAAAAGGAAAGCCGAAATTGTGGCTCGTCCTCCGGAAGCACGCATTCGTTTATGAAACTCTCATTTGCGTGTGGTTGCTTCTCTGTTGCTTCTTTATTTCTTCCCGAAAAGCGGATTAAATATTCTGTATTTTCTTCACTAAACTGTTACTAGTCCCGCCAGGCTCCAGGGATTCTATTTTTGTATTGAAACATCGTACATATGTATATATTACATACCCTGCGGTCGTCGTAGTTTTTCTTTTTAACACGATTGGAATCGCATTGAAAGCACATTCTACAGGATATCACGCAGTGCCTACTACAGGCTTCTGGGGATTGTGGAGGCAACTTTGTAGATAAAGTTTCGATAGTAAATACGTGTCCGCAGCTCGTGGTCTCGTGGTAGCGTTCTCGTTTCCCTATCACTGGGTCCCGGGTTCGATTTCCGGCGGGGTCAGGGATTTTCACCTGCCTCGAGGTGACTGGGTGTTGTTGTGTCGTCTTCATCATCATCATTCATCCCCATTACGGTCGGAGGAAGGCAATGACAAACCACCTCCTCTAGGACCTTGCCTAGTACAGCGGTGCAGGTCTCCCGCATCGTCCCCTACGCTCTGTCAGGGAGTACGGGACTTCATCATCATCAGTAAATACGTGTACGTATTGTATGTAGGAAAAACCTAAGGATCGGCTCACTTTTAGATCTCACGGCTCCCGATACGCACACAGTGAGCTCTGCAGGAGGAGCTGCACGTGGCCACCCTGCCGTTCGTTGGACAACGCGACGCATGCTTTCCTGCACGCGGTGCCCAGCACAGTCAACCCTAATAACTGCGAACTGGCAGTCGTCGGACGAAGATGGTATGTCACATGCGTTGTGCAGCTTTGTCATTGCTCAGGGTACCGTGAAGCGGGGCATTTAAAAGTGATGTAATCTTTGAACTTACTTTACATCCAGACGACACATTTCCGAACTTGGGTTTCTTTAGCCTGTAATAGGAACAATGAAACATCATGTATATTCCAAGTTTAGGAACCCTTCAATAAAAGACAAAAGCCCATCTGTACTGAAGGAAAGTGAGCAGTATACTGCCTCAACAGATGAACCTCCGCAGTCGTCTGCGCTATTCGTTCAGTTCATCGCCCAAACGTGACGCCATTTGTTAAACTGAAGGTGTGTAGAACTGTCCACTCGTCTCCGCTTTTTGCATTATCCCCTTTCACTGTAGAGTAAGTAATGAGCGCTGAGTCACTGGAGCATTGTGCCTGCAGCCGTTATCAACGGCAGAGAACTAGCCTTGCGTTCAGCCAAACGGCAGTGAGGAGACGTTTGTTCAGCACTCGCAATGGGACACTCCAACAAGGGAGCAGTCGTTAGCTCTGCGCGTGCTCTCCACCCCGTCTCGTCGTGGCTCACCTTGCTGGTGTGCCGCGCTCTGCCAGCGGACTTGTCCAAACGTCTCGTCTTATTTGTCCACGTCTTGCTCTACGGCCAGTTACAGTTGCCAACACCCAACACCCGCCGCTACCAGTCTTGACGTTTTTTTCTCTTGTTCCAAGCGAACTGCCATCTCCCAGCACCACCCGCAGCAGAAGTTATTGCACAAGTAAATGATTTCTTCCACCCGAATAGTCTTACTGTCATTTCGCACTTAACACGCGTGCACCGTTTTTTAGACAGGCTGCAGAATACTCAGCATTTCTGATTTCAAGTAAACGACACTCGGCTTGTCCGTGTACAGAGTATTATTCAGTGCTAATCGTTGCCGTATAACAACAAACGTTATAGCTATTCGCTTAAAATGTTTTCGAGCACTCTGTTACCTCTGTCCTTCTAGATATGGAATAAATTGTTTTCTGTGACATGTAAAGTTCTATGGTCTCGTTCGCACAATCCGAATAAATTAACGCTGTTTGCTATCTTTCGGTCTGGGTATTGAGGCGTAAATTAGTTATAATCGGCTACTTTTGTATTTTTTATTGATTGTCTGTGCCAATACTCACATTGTGATACCAGTGAAAAGATGAATTAATAAAGGCTGTCGGCTTCTCTTAATATTTGTCTCTGTGTTATTAACATTATGAATTACTTTAGACATGAGATAGCGATCCAGATTTCTAATGAGTTGCAATTGCTCTTTTCTGCTATTTTTGGCTACACTGTTACTGTGCTGGAAGTTGGTCACGTGAGGTTACAACATGGCTCTCAGAATGCTGGTCTGTCCTGTGGAAGCACGCATTCTTTTATGGAACTCTCGTTCGTGAGGGATCGGAATTTCACATTCGACTGCGTGTATTTCCCGGATATTTGCCTTTTGAGTACAGTGTTCTTACGAATTGGGCTGTGAAGACTTACCATGTGAGTCGACACTAACTTTTAAACTACCGCTTCACTACTTCAACAGTTAGAAATTACGTAGAATTTGGAAAAATAATATGTTAGGTTTATTCTTTCAGCCTACGTAATTTTCTTTCAGCATTGTTTATAGAGCGGTTGGCCTGAACAGTTTCGCGCTCTGAAGAATGATAACAGTGAAGCAGTTCAACTCTTATAGGCACTTGTAGGCTCAACGATGAGTTTATTAGCCAAAGCTGTCATTTCGTTGTTCTGCTTGCCGCAATTTTATTAGCACTTTACCATTTTACGAAAAATATGTTATTAATATATTGCTCAGAATCCTTAGTCCTTGTTCACAGGCAGCAACTAGCCTATTTCTGGAATTCACTCGTTAGTTTTATATGGATAACGTAATCATCACAGCTACATACTGAGGCATGAGAACCGTCTATCCGGAAAAAAATTGTGCATGTACAAAAATATTAATTACATGACTAACACAAGATCAGAAACACAACGATATGAAACCTTCTTATCTAGACCCTTTGCATAATCCTTCTCGGAAAATGCCTCGTAGTACCTATGTTAACATAAGTATAACTAGCGGACATAATTGCACGTGGACATGAAAGGGGATTGTAATTTGGCGTCACTTGGTCTACTAGCGACACACCAATACTATGACCATCCCCTCAGCGTGCAAAGTATCCACGGAAAGAGTACCATGATTGATAGTATGAGATGTTTTCCATCCACTAAAGTGCACTAAGTCAATGAAGTTAAGGAATTCTGCTACCTAGGCAGTAAAATAACCAATGACGGACGGAGCAAGGAGGACATCAAAAGCAGACTCGCTATGGCAAAAAAGGCATTTCTGGCCAAGAGAAGTATACTAATATCAAATAGCGGCCTTAATTGGAGGAAGAAATTTCTGAGGATGTACGTCTGGAGTACAGCATTGTATGGTAGTGAAACATGGACTGTGGGAAAACCGGAACAGAAGAGAATCGAAGCATTTGAGATGTGGTGCTATAGACGAATGTTGAAAATTAGGTGGACTGATAAGGTAAGGAATGAGGAGGTTCTACGCAGAATCGGAGAGGAAAGGAATATGTGGAAAACACTGATAAGGAGAAGGGACAGGATGATAGGATATCTGCTGACATGAGGGAATGACTTCCATGGTACTAGAGGGAGCTGTAGAGGGCAAAAACTGTAGAGGAAGACAGAGATTGGAATACGTCAAGCAAATAATTGAGAACGTGGGTTGCAAGTGCTACTCTGAGATGAAGAGGTTAGCACAGGAAAGGAATTCGTGGCGGGCCGCATCAAACCAGTCAGTAGACTGATGACAGAAAAAAAAGTGCATCCTTTTCCAGTTAAATGTTGTCAGACAGCGTGTAAGGTAGCAGCATAAGACGTCTTATCTCGTCCTCTTGTCAAGATTCTAATGGACTTCGTTTACCAAAACGGTGCTGACAGCTGTGTATGTCATTTGTTACATATGTGTCAATGAAGTGTTGCTAACGGAAGAATTGATTCTGATCGTTGCAGAATGATATAACGAACGAAATGCGACACAAGCACATTGCCTGTTTCTAAAATAACTTCTTAGTCTCTTTTACCCTCTTTATACTGCGCACAAGCCTGTAATAAAACGTTCATTTTGTCTCGTAATTTGGTGATCAGTATTCTGCTTCCTCATCTGTCTCCCCCTTGTCCGCCAAATTCAAATGCTGAAAATTTTGTCCTCTACAGTGAGGCGGAAATTCGAATCTAGTATTGTCATCATATTGCGAGTTCGCTTACGGAGGCAAACTGGCTGCTGGTCTTGACGGACGGGTGTCGAAACACTACAGACATGATAAGCTTAGTATCTCTTCGATATCGAGGTCATAAAAAGCACTAACACGTATTGTCCTACGATGGGAGAAGCGTGACTAACAAGTGGCCCACGAGGCTCTCTCCGTACGGTAGCCAATATGTAAGCGATGGAAATAAGGAAGCTCACATTTAAAGGCTGGTGGCGAGCTTTATAATATTGACGATCACCGTGACAGCGGCCAAGAAAGGGCGTGGCGTGAGGCAGCCGTGATGTGGCACGCGGGTTGGTGGGGAGAAACCTGTCCTCGGCTGCTCCTGCACTTCGCAAATTGCGGGCCACCGCCTCGCCTCGATTCGCCGGCAGCGCTCGCGTGGCTCGCGGCCACCTCCGCGTCCGGCGCCTCTCTCTTTGTCGAGCCCTCTCTCTCTCTCTCTCACACACTCTCTCTCTCTCTTGTTTTCGTTTGCTTCTCACTTGTGGTGCGTGTTCTGAGCAGCCACTACGTCTGTAGTCGTTGCGTGCGGTGTGGATCTACCCACCAACTCCCAACGAATTGTCGATGCCTGCTTACTTGGTGCACCCTTCAAAAGAGTCCCAAATCCGTTGTCGGCATATAGAGTTACTGTGTATAGCGGTGTGACAGCGTAAAGAAATTACTGGAAAAACTCGTTAATAAACGGAAAGGGTGAGAAAGATAGTAAACTTACTTACAAGGGTAGCTGATGAGATTTTCATCACCAACATTACTGCTGTTACGGAAGTGTCTGCATCCATAAAACACAGTAGCCGCAATGGAAACCGCATAAAACATTCATGGAATGTTACAGTTACAAACCTGCTGTAAAACGTGTGAATGAAAAACACTCGCACGACATTCTAGAATATTGCTCAAACTTGTGGGAACTCACCAGATAGGACCAACAGACAATTTTCAACGTATACAGAGGAGGACAGCACGATGGTCACAGGTTTGTTTGATTTGATGTCAAGGAGATGCTGAAAAAAACAAACCTGTACTGGCAGACGCTTGAGTACAAGTTGCAACAACTATCCCACTAAAGCCAACTTACAAAGTTTCGGGAACCCGTATGAAGTAAAGTGTTTGGGAACATTTTACAGTTCCTGAGCTGACAATCCCGTAGGTACTGGGCTAGTTATAGCGTGCACACAGGCATTTCGTCAATCATTCTTCTCGCGCTCAGTACGCGAATAGAACGGGAAGAAATTCTGATATATCGTAATATGGGAAGTACCCTCTGCCATGCACTTTACAGTGGTTTGCAGATTCTAGTTGTATTTGTAGAGGATACTTCAGTGGTGTATTAGAAAACTTACGCTACGCTTCCACTGGAAGACAGTTTCCGTATGGAGACAGCACCATGCTAAAGCTTCTCGAGAGACTGGCGTCGTTTCCTTGCGAGCAGTGGTGCTGTAAAAGCGTCTCGATGTACTGAATTTCGGACGATTTGCACATGGATTTCGGGGTTCCAGTCGTATAATCGATGTCGCAGCAATATCTCACCTAGGCTCAGGCTTCGAGCAGCATTAGCATTAAGTTAAAAGATGTGTCTTGTGAACATACTCAGTGAACGCGGATAAGGGACGGTATTGATACGGCCAACCAGTGAAAGAGAATAATAGCCACTACAGTCACATACTTCAACACTTTGGTATGAATTTTCTTGATTGCGAGATGAATGCCAAAAGGAATTTTAAATGTTACTGCTAATTAGAAACTGCTTGATCGTTTTCCCAGCCGTCTGATACTCATGTGACAACACAACAGTGCTCCATACTTCTGCAAACAAAATGTAAACGTCGTAAAATAGAGGCAACACGCTGCTCCGTGAAGCCGTTGTGTCGTGACGTAGCGTGGGCCGACAGCCGAGCGGAAGCGCCTGTGAAGCCGCAACCCACATTACGCTGGGCCCTCCACCCTGTCTACACTCGCCTCCTAGGGGCCGCGAGAGAAAGAGGACAACCACTCGTTTCGGCGTTTCTCGTCGTTTGAAAGTCGCGAACGTACGCTGCGATGTCAGCACAGTACGCGCTCCAGGTAGTCCGAGGATCGTCAGCTTCGTCGCTTGTCGGTGCATCTTCATTTTACATGTAAGTGTCCGATGCTTAGTATAGAGAGCATAGTATACGACTGCATTTCCGGGTTTCCAGATATACTTTTGGGTTTTGTTGAGACGTACACTGTTGAACAAGTATGAGAATAGTAAGCAACATTATTCATATAATGAGTATAATGGACGATCATCTGCTCAACAGCCAAGAGCTGTCTTCTACAAGAGGGGGAATGCTCTCTGAATGAAGACAACCTCTGTTCTTGTCCTCACAGTGTCGTAAAAAATTAAAAACAATTTATCTCAGCTGTAATGGCTTATCATCTCTGTGATGGCCATTGTGGTCACCTTTGTTAACCCTTCATGTTTTTTAGTTAATATGGGCATGAACCCATAATGTGCCAGTATAAATAATTTCCTTATAGTGCTGAGTTATGTACTTTGGGCAACTCTTCGTACATGTTTTCCCAAGTCTATAGACACGATGGGCCATTTCTTTGTTGACGCAGGCTCAAGCACATCTTCGTCTCTACTTCCCTGTCAGTGATGTATCGCTGCACTAAATGTTTGAAGGATCACCATATTAGGAACCTGCTGCTAAGTGTGGCGATCTTATTCCAACTGTAGTGAAAAGGCCGCGCTACCGTGTTATTTCAACTCCATACTCCGTCGGTACGCGAGATAATGGTCGTGCCTGCGTCAGGCAAAAAGACCCATATTACGTCACACTCTCGTTCTATATTGTTAGGAATTTTTGTCTGTTGAATTGTTGTCAGTGCTTAAATCCCAGATAGTTTTAGGATTTTCTTCAGGAGTAGCGAAACTTTCACCTCTGGCAAACACCGTCCTGCACTGTTATTGTTAATTTAAGCTAAGCGTGACCCATATCCCAACAACTGGCTGGATGGCGGCAGAAAAGCAACGACATACCGCCTCCGGGAAGTCCACTCCTAGTGTAGCACACGCTTTTAGGCTCACGACTGTTTTCTAAGTCCTCTCGCAACAGTGCCGATCGTCCCATCGCCGTTACCCGCTCCTCACAGATTCCAGCTGTTCATAAGTATCTTTAGGGAGCAGCATTGTATGTATGGAACTGAATCTTTGTCGTCTTTGTTGGTGTTCTTCTTTCTGATATTCGCCTGACACACATATGATATTGACAGCTGCGTGTAGTTTTATTTTGTGAACAATGTGGGTGATCAACCTTGTGAACTCTGAAGTCACACTTAGCTTGGGAGTATACAGGAATGAGCGTTAGTAAGAAAGGTGGCAAAGATAGGGAACTGAAGCCATGGGTCACCTGTTCTTCTCTGAAGATATACGATGGGATGTAGGAAACTATTTAAGATGACATTATTCGCATCCATTTATCTGCGCCGCTTACTTTGTACACAAAAAAACTGCAATAACTTTCATTTACAACGTTTACATAAGACCACATTCACTTTTTATCATCGAGATTTGGAGCTGGATGCTACAGGGAATGTGGTATAATGGCCAGCACTCTACGAAGGAATGCGACCGTAACGTGATCGCGTGACCGCAGCGCAATAGAGGAACGTTCATTCACAAGAAGTGACGCGCTGTGCAGCCATGTGCTCATGCCTTCTCTGGCGAGCGGTTTCCTGCCCGGCTGTCACGAAACAGGTGCATTGTAACGGTCTTCCTCACTCACAACACCTCGCCGGATACTTGTCTTAACGGATTCGTAACCCACTCATCCTTCTCAGCAGCTGATGTTTTGCGGAGTTTGTGTAACATGGACAACGAAAATAGGGTTAGCTGTCCTGAAATGCTACGAAACATAAATAGGTGGGAACCTAAGATTTTCAACGTGGTGGTTATAATGAGTGGAGGTGCAGTTTGGGCTATAATTATCGTATGGCAGCGAAATTCGTTAGATACTCTAATGCATTAACGCGGAATCTACCTGTACTTAAAGAAAAAAAAAAAAAAAAACACCAATTTTGGCCACCAGGTTCAACTCTGGCGCTATACCGCATCTCCTCTACTTCTCCGGTGCTTATATTGAACAAACTGAGTAAGCAGCGGTTAAGAACAAAATCAACATTACGCCTTTCTCAGTTGTTTGGCCTTTTCTGCCCACATTCCATTTCTTATCCATTGCAAGTGGAAATATATCTATACGTTTTTCTTCCATTCACAGCGCCAGATTTGCAATCAGTGACCAAAGCTGGAATTAATTTTTCCAGAGTAAATCTGTTCCGCGTTAACACATAAGATTATATACCAGGTTCCCCGTCATAGCATAACTATAATCCATGCTGGACCTCTGTGAGTAACTGCACTTTAATTATAACCATCCGATACATAGTCGCCTGTCTCGACGACAGGCACCCAGTGTGCAAGTTACTGAAACGTATATTTGGAAGTACGGCATGCACGAGGAATTCGTTTAAACTTTTCGTGAGCAAAGGGATGATGAGTGTTTATTAATGCACAAACTTTATCAGCAGGCGCTAAATCGAATATTACCTACTTAATAAACTACTGCAGGAAATATGGCCTGTGTCTGTTTCATCTTCTAGACGAACACGGCTGGCTGGGATTTTGTGTATGATGCAGAAGCACACACAGGAATGAGAGCAGCAGGGGCCAACGGTCGCACTTTCTGACCCCAGTACCACCTAGTAGTGGACCGCGGTACGAAACGCGGCGATGCCATCTGGCGGCAATTTTCACAACCTCGTGCTCGCTCGCGTTCTTTGCCCGGTCGCGCGGCAGAGCTCTTGTGCCTGTGTGTGTGTGTGTGTGTGTGTGTGTGTGTTTCAGCTCCAAAGCAAGAATAACGCTTCCTGTTGCTGAGCACTCAGCGATACGTAGCTACTCAGCGATACTCCTTAGCGTGTGTCGTCATTATCACGTAATCTCATTGTACATTTCCTGTTCATTAATCCACTAAAACATCACTTAATGGAAGTACTAAATGAGAAAGCTTCTTTGCTTCCGTAGTCACAAGTGCTTGTAACGAAGAATACTTCCTACCTTTTCTTCTTCTTCCAAGGTATACCAGGGTTAAGCCTCCACTTTTCTGATTTTTCATTTTTGGTGTTTTCCAGGAAAAAACTGCTTTTTTGCTGCATTGATGGCTCATCTCCTGAGCCATTACCACCTAGGCTCATCCGTCATTTTTGTAAACCTCTACTTATCAGTTTGACGACTGTATTCACACGATATCCTCCCAGCTTTACGATTCAAATATCAATACAAATAAATTTTATAAGCAAATTAATGTAAAAATACTTACCTCATGGGCAGCACACTGACATTGTCACTCCACAGCAACACACTGCTTATTCTGTTGATCCTTGGAGGATACGGTGATGTTAAGTGTATAAGCCTATGTGTGACACTTTCTTCTCCCTGAAAATCGCTGTTTAGTCTGTGTCTCACGATTATTCCATACTGCTTAGGTGTGTGTGCGACAACAATCGGATTATTCTACAAGCAATAGTAAAATCCTGTCACGTCTCGTCTCAGAACAGTTTTGAAGTCTGTATGGTTCTTTAGGTACCTCGTCGACTAGAGAAGGAAGCTGTGAAGCAATTACGTCTGGTTTCGTAACCTGACCTGGAACCATTTTAGAGAAGCCAACTGTCCTCCATCGAATGTTTAGGTGGAAAGTTGCAGACCATAAATATTTATTTTATGCTTGTTGCTAAACTAGTGTTCGTATCCATGAAAGTGCACGAAGAGGTGAGTATATGGTAATCCCATCAAAAATATTCCGAACTGAAAATAGACCTCGCGTGAATCATTTCCTGCTCTCTGGGATTCTCTGAAGAGAACCAAAATTCTACAACTGCTCTTTCCAGGTGGGTTAGGAATGAAACAAACAAAATTAGAAAACAAGAAAAAAGCGCTTCTCTTCAGCTGGCAGCGAAATGCTTCTACTGTGCGTTTATGCCATTGCTGCCTGGGCTGCAATATAAATGCAGTCGATGGATTACAAGCCATCCCTTGTTCATCAAAAATGTACACATTCACAAGCAACTCGAATTTGAAACATTCTGACAAGCGGTTACAGAAGTATCAAGAAAATTACATTATACCTAATCACATACGAGAAACAGTGATGTCGGAAACAGCAATAAGGCATAACGCGGATGTAGCGTAAATAGAACCCAGTGAGTGGTTCGAAAGGAAGATGGGACTCTAAAGCGATAATCAGAGATAAAGTATATGGGAAAAGCTGAAGGAACAGCGCCTAAATGGCTCTGAGCATTATGGGACTTGAACATCTGAGGTCATCAGTCCCCTATAACTTAGAACAACTTAAACGTAACTAACCTAAGGACATCACACACATCCATGCCCGAGGCAGGATTCAAACCTGCGACCGTAGCGGTCGCGCGGTTCCAGACTGACGCGCCCAGAACCGCTCGGCCACAGCGGACGGCGAATAGCGCCTAAAAGGCAATAAATGAAATTTCCTCCATGGAATCCACCCACACGTATGTCAATGACGACGATGACGATGATAGCATAGTGTAAGCTTACTGTGGTTAAAATCAATTTAAATAACAATACGGTTAAAACTAAACAGTAACAATAAAACCAAACGCTGGGGAGTTTATTTAAATATAACACAGACCTAAATGTTCATATAAACAATACGAAACACAAGTAAGAGCAACGTAGAATGACTGTAGATAAAATCCGTTATAAAATACGGGCAGAGACATTTTAAAAGGGATCACATTATTGTGGGTGGGTGAGCACCTAATTCCGTGGAGACCAGCTGATAGTGAGAAGATAAAACAGACTCATTTAAAATGTGGTGATTCGTCTTACGTCTTTTTGAAGTTTCGCACTCTTCAGGCATTTGGCCCCCTCTCGAATTAGACAAAAATGATGTGAGTGTTTCTTGGTAAGTCTTCGTTTGGGCAGTTAAGCTATGGGTATAACGAGCTTTCTTATCCATGTCTGTGCCATATTTGCCAGGTTTTCGCTAATAGCTCGCCCGAAACGTACACGAGGGCATCACTGGGAGCACACTGGAAGTAAGCGGCGGTATACGAGGTTTAATTATGTGATGTGATATGTTGTTGCTGTTGTTGTTGTTGTGGTCTTCAGTCTTGAGACTGGTTTGATGCAGCTCTCCATGCTACTCTATCCTGTGCAACCTTCTTCATCTCCCAGTACTTACTGCAACCTACATCCTTCTGAATCTGCTTAGTGTATTCATCTCTTGGTCTCCCTCTACGATTTTTACCCTCCACGCTGCCCTCCAATACTAAATTGGTGATCCCTTGATGCCTCCGAACATGTCCTACCAACCGATCCCTTCTTCTAGTCAAGTTGTGCCACAAATTTCTCTTCTCCCCAACTCTATTCAGTACCTCCTCATTAGTTATGTGATATATCCAAGAATTCTTCTGTAGCACCACACCTTTCGGAAGCTTCTATTCTCTTCTTGTCCAGACTATTTATCGTCCATGTTTCACTTCCATACATGGCTACACTCCATACAAATACTTTCAGAAACGACTTCCTTGCACTTAAATCTATACGCGATGTTAACATATTTCTCTTCTTCAGAAACGCTGTCCTTGCCATTGCCAGTCTACATTTTATATCCTCTCTACTTCATCATCAGTTATTTTGCTCCCCAAATAGCAAAACTCCTTTACTACTTTAAGTGTCTCATTTCCTAATCTAATTCTCTCAGCATCACCCGACTTAATTCGATTACATTTCATTATTCTCGTTTTGCGTTTGTTGATGTCCATCTAATATCCTCCTTTCAAGACACTGTCCATTCCGTTCAACTGCTCCTCCAAGTCCTTTGCTGTCTTTGACAGAATTACAATGTCATCGGCGAACCTTAAAGTTTTTATTTCTTCTCCATGGATTTTAATACCTACTCCGAATTTTTCTTTTGTTTCCTTTACTGCTTGCTCAATATACAGATAGAATAACATCGGGGAGAGGCTGCAACCCTGTCTCACTCCCTTCCCAACCACTGCTTCCCTTTCATGTCTCTCGACTCTTATAACTGCCGTCTGGTTTCTGTACAAATTGTAAATAGCCTTTCGCTCCCTGTATTTCACCCCTGCCACCTTCAGAATTTGAAAGAGAGTATTCCAGTCAACATTGTCAAAAGCTTTCTCTAAGTCTACAAAAGCTAGAAACGTAGGCTTGTCTCTCCTTAATCTATTGTGTAAGATAAGTCGTAGATTCAGTATTGCCTAACGTGTTCGAACATTTCTACGGAATCCAAACTGATTTTCCCCGAGGTCGGCTTCTACCAGTTTTTCCATTCGTGTGTAAAGAATTCGTGTTAGTATTTTGCAGCAGTGGCTTATTAAACTGATAGTTCGGTAATTTTCACATCTGTCAACACCTGCTTTCTTTGGGATTGGAATTATTATATTCTTCTTGAAGTCTGAGGGTATTTCGCCCGTCTCATACATCTTGCTCGCCAGATGGTAGAGTTTTGTCAGGACTGGCTCTCCCAAGGCTGTCAGTAGTTCTAATGGAATATGATGTGATGTGACGTGCCGTGTGAGCGCTGCCTCTATGTCGGCTGTGGAAGCGCAGCGCGCTGGCAACATCGGCGGACGAAATGGCTCGCTTGACGCTAACTGCCGGCGCAAGATAACGCGGAAACACCGCTTACTGCATGGCTCTGCTCTCCGTACGGCTGCTGCAGATAGCACCGCGATACTGTCTAGCGCGAGACATCGAACGTACACAAAGAAGGGAACGCGACTAGCCACCCACCAATGGCACTCGGTTTCGCTGAATACGGGTCCACCTCATTCGGTTTCCGAGCGAACACAGACAGACTCAAGTGCCTCGCAAAAGGTCGCCGTTCACGGCGGCACATAAATCTGTGCGTGTTCAGCGTGCAAAACTACACAGGGCGGCAGCTGAAAGGAGGCGTGTAGTGTTGACTGACGGGTCGCGATTTTGCAGTGTATTCTTTCTTTTTCTCAGTTTATTGTTTTTCGGGCCGTGCTCATTCAGCCATATCAATAGTAATGTAAGTTATGACGATACGAAAGTATGTACAACACAACACCCAGTCCCCTCCCTCTCGGCTGGGAATCGAACCCGGGCCGCTTCGCTTAGCAATCCGCCGCACTGACCGCGCAGCTACCAAGGTTATTCCATAGTGTTTTAGGGGTGTTTTTCGTTAACATGTCTTGGGCCCACGCAATCACTTCACCGTGAACATGAACCATGATTTTTGTGTCAACTTTCTCTTTTTATCCTTTCATCTTCAAGATGAGTTTGTTGATGACTCCCTGTCTACCAGATAAGAGCTGTGCTTACAGGGATGCCTGCATACGTCTCTGGTGTGACGAACATGCAGGCACCGTATCGCACGTCGACTGGCCCACTAAATTATCCGGTACTGAACGCACAGAAAATGTACTGGCATGTTTGGAACAGAGGTTGAAACGAAGCAGTCACTATCCCCTCAATTTTGTTGGCCTTCGACATCCGGCAGCAGCTGAAGACACTACTATACTATGTTGCTTTCTGAAGTGAGGCCATTCTCAAAGCAACAAGAGGGTATTAGCGAGCCGCATCGTGAGGACAACGATTTTTTTGTCCGCCTTCCTCCATCCTCCACTCACAGGCGCTGTTGTATGCGCGATTCGGAAAGCTGTGTACAAAACTGCCACATTGCTAATACTAGATTACTCGTGGACAGAGATGTCGCATAATTTGCCTTTTATGTTAAACAGGGAACTCAGACAACGAAAGACGAAACTGAATGCAATTACCTGAAAATCCTGGTAAGCCCCAAACCGGTCGTGTTTTAAATAAACTGCCTTCTGATCGCAAGTTTTCTTCAACACTAGCCTTTAAAAGGAACAGTCACTGAGTTCAACAGAGTCCTTTATGAATAAAATTAACATAGTAATTTTCTTATTCGTAGAAACAATCTAAGGAAACTTAAAAATTATTTACTCCATGATAAGATGAACATTATTATCGTCCGTTGTAGAGCAACATGAATTTTTTTTCATCTTATGCGATATGTCTGCGATGGTACGTCACATACAAAATAAATAAATGCAAAATGTCCTGCTTTACACCATATACTAGCAATACCAGGTTGGCAGGAATAGTGAATTGATACCAACTGCAATCGTAAATTTTACGAGGATGTAGTAATCTAGGTTTAATTTTTAAAAATTGTGATATTCATCTTGAAGTTAAAGCTCGCTAGTTTGTGTCTGTCTTTGATTTCAAAAAATATATGTCTTGTAAAAGGATTCTGCTTTTAGCAAACAAAATCATGTTTTCTCCTACGTTTCTTTTTTTATGGTCTTGAAATTTCGTGGAAAAGTGTGTGGCTGAGAAAAGAAGAAATCTGTCTTGGCTCAAGGCATAATCCTTTTCTAAAATATGTTTAAATTTTGAATGATTAGTGAATTCTGTTTATGCACCGCACTGTTCTAGCAACAGATGTGAAATTGATCCAGCTGCTTAAAACTAGGTGTTAGTAGAAACGATCAAGTAGAAATGCACCAGAGGTGATCTATTCGCCGAGCATACAAACATCATCTGCAAACCTGTGCGAGAGCTGCGTTGTGTTTTGGGTGACGACGATGTATACAGACTTTTTACGCACTGTGGTAGTGTATGGATGACCACAGTTCTCGTATTCTCTTTCTCAGTCAGGTGGCAGCACAGATACAAGAAAAGAGAGAGAATTTTGTCCACGAATAGCTAGTTTCTTTCTTTTTCAGTGTTCATACGCTTGGAAATGAACTGTTGTTGCTGTGGTCTTCGGTCCAAAGACTGGTTTCATGCAGCTCTCCATGCTACTCTACCCTGTGCAAGCTTCTATACCTCCGAGTAACTACTGCAACCAACATCCTTCTGAATCTACTTAATGTATTCATCTCTTGGTCTCCCTCTACATTGTTTACCCCGCACACTTCCCTCCAGCACTAAATTGGTGATCCCTTGATGCCTCAGAATGTGTCCAAGCAACTGATCAGGTTGTGTCACAAATTTCTTTTCTCCGCAGTTCTACTGAGTGCCTCTTCATTAGTTACGTGATCTAATCTAATCTCCGGCATTCTTCTGTAGCACCACATTTCAAAAGCTTCTATTCTCTTCTTGTCTACATTGTTTATCTTCCATGTTTCACTTCCATACATGGCCACACTCCGTACAAATACTTTCAGAAAAGACTTCCAGCTGACATTTAAGTCTATACGCGATGTTAACAAATTTCTCTTCTTCAGAAACGCTTTTCTTGTCATTGCCAGTCTACATTTTATATCATCCCTACTTCGACCATCATCAGTTATTTTGCTCCCCAAATAGCAAAACTCATCTACTACTTTAAGTGTCTCATTTCCTAAACTGGTCCCCTCAACATCACCTGATTTACTTCCACTGCATTCCATTATCCTCGTTTTGCTTTTGTTGATGTTCATCTTATATCCACCTTTCAACACAATGTCCATTCCGTTCAACTGCTCTGACCAAGTCCTTACAATGTCGTCAGCAAACCTCAAAGTTTTTTTTTTTTTTCTTCTCCCTGGACTTTAATTCCTACACCAAGTTTTTCTTTTGTTTCCTTTACTGCTTGCTCAATATACAGATTAAATAACATTGGGAATAGGCCACAACCGTGTCTCACTCCCTTCCCAACCACTGCTTTCCTTTCATGCCCCTTGACTCTTATAACTGCATCTGGTCTCTGTACAAATTTTAAATAGCCTTTCGCTGTCTGTATTTGACCTCCGCCACCTCTAAAATTTGAAAGAGAGTATTCCAGGCAACATTGTCAAAAGGTTTCTCTAAGACTACAGATGCTGTAAACGTTGGTTTGGCTTTCCTTAACCTATCTTGTATTAGAAGTTGTAGTGACAGTATTGCCTCGCGTGTTCCAACATTTCTACAAACTGATCCTCCCGAGGTCGGCTTCTACCTGTTTTTCCACTCTTCTGTAAAAAATTCGTGTTAGTATTTAGCAAGCCTAACTAATTAAACTGATAATTGGGTAATTTCCACACCTGATAGCACCTGATTTCTTTGGAATTGGTATTATTATATCCTTCTTGAAGTCTGTCTCATACATCTGGCTCACCAGATGGAGCAGTTCTGTCACGGCTGGCTCCCCCAAGGGTATCAGTAGCTCTAACAAGTGTTGTCTATTTCCGGGACCTTGTTTCGACTTACGTCATTCAGTGCTTTGTCAAGTTCTTCACGTAGTATCATATCTCCCGTCTCACCTTCATCTACATCGTCTTCTATTTCCGTGATATTGCCCTTAAGTACATCTCCCTTGTATAGATCCTCTATATAATCCTTCCCCCTCACTGCTTTCCTTTCTTTGCTTAGGACAGGTTTTCCATCTGAGCTCTTGATATTTTTACAGGTGGTTCTCTTTTTTCCAACGGTCTCTTTAATTTTCCTGTAGGCAGAATCTATCTTACCCCTACTGAGATAAGCCTCCACATCCTTACATTTGTCCTCTAGCCATCCCTGCTTAGCCATTTTGCACTTCCTGTCGATCTCATTTTTGAGACGTTTGTATTCCTTTTTGCCTGCTTCATTTACTGCATTTTTGTATTTTCTCCTTTCATCAATTTAATTCAGTATCTCTTCTGTTCCCCAAGGACTTCTACTAGCCCTGGTCTTTTTACCTACTTGATCGGCTGCTGCATTCACTATTTCATCTCTCAAAACTACTCACTATTTTTCTACTGTATTCCTTTCCCCTGTTGTTGTCAATGTTCCCTAAAGCTCCCTCTGAAGCTCAATACAATCTTTGGTTCTTTCAGTTTATCCAAGTCCCATCTCTTTCAATTCCTGCCTTTTTGCGGTTTCTTCAGTTTTAACCTACAGTTCATAACCAATAAATTGTGGTCAGAGTTCACATCGGCCCCTGGAAATGTGTTGCAATTGACATCTGTTTCGGAAATCTCTATCTTATCATTATATAATCAATCTGAAACCTTCTGGTATCTCGAGGTCTCTTCCACGTATACAGTCTTTTTTCATGATTTTTAAACCAACTCTTAGCTATGATTAAATTGTGCTCTGTGCACCATTCTACCAGGCGGCTACCTCTTTCATTCCTTTCCCCCAGTCCATATACACCTATTACTTTTTCTTCCTTTTCCTACTATCGAATTCCAGTCTCCCATGACTATTAAATTTTAGTCTCCCTTAAGTATCTGAATAATTTCTTTTATCTCATGATGCATTTCCTCAACCTCCTCCTCATCTGCGGAGCTAGTTGGCGTATAAATTTGTACTACTGTGGTGGGTGTGAGCTTCGTGTGTACCTTGGCTACAATAATTCGTTCTCTATGCTGTCTTTTTTACTCAGTATTACACCTACTTTGTATTACTCCTATTTGATTTTGTATTTATAACCTTGTATTCACCTGACCAGAAGTCCTGTTCCTCGTGCCACCGAACTTCGCTAATTCCGACTACATCTAACTTTAACTGTTCTTTCCACTTTTAAACTTTTAACCTACATGCTCGATTAAGTTATCTGACATTCCACTCTCCGATCCGTAGAACGCCAGTTTTGTTTCTCCTCATAACAACTCCCTCCTGAGTAGTCCCCGCCCGGAGATTCGCGTGGGGGACTGTTTTACCTCCAGAATATTTTACCCAAGAGTATGCCATCATCATTTAACCATACAGTAGAGCTGCATGACCTCGGGAAAAATTACGACTGTTGTTTCCCCTTGCTTTCAGCCGTTCGCAATACCAGCACAGCAAAGCCATCTTGGTTGACGTTACAAGGCAAGATCAGTCAATCATTCAAACTGTTACCTCTGAAACTACTTAAAAGGGTGCTGCCCTCTTCAGGGACCACACGTTTGTCTGGCCTCTCAACAGATACCCCTCCGTTGTGGTTGCACTTACGGTAGGGCTATCTGTTTCGGTGAGGCACGCAAGCCTCCCCACCAACGGCAAGCCATCAAATGTCGTTGTTTATGAAGTTACTAGCAAATGTCCATAAACTGTTTACCCATGTATAACCAGCCTGTAAAATAACTGCCTTAATGTTAACATACTTTGGATGTTAATACTTGGTTCTATAATATCGCTGTAGCTGACGTCAGAGTAGCTTTGAATCCCGTTGTTTGTTTTGTACTTCTCGTCGGTAGTTTTTATTTTGATCACTTTACATCTCCCTTCGATGCAATTTGCAGGGAAACAGTTAATATGCTACGTCGTAGCTTATCGGCCGTGCCCGCTGTCAGGAAAAGATCCTGGCAGGCTCTTGACTCTGCCCCGGGCCTACGCGACAGACGCGGTTGCGATTTTTGGCAACTGAGCCACGTCCTGACTTCTCTCATTCCCGCGGTCACCGCCCTCGGTCGCGGCGCTGGCTTTGGCCGTAGCCAGCGCGCTATCTGTCGGCCAGTGCCAGAACTTGGACCATACCGCTGCAGACCGTCGACCGCTGTAGACGCACGGCAGGCAGGGAGGAGTTAGTAGCTCTTCAGAGACCAGCTGAATGCACGGACATGCTGTTGTTGTTGTGGTCTTCAGTCCTGAGACTGGTTTGATGCAGCTCTCCATGCCACTCTATCCTGTGCAAGCTTTTTCATCTCCCAGTACCTACTGCAACCTACATCCTTCTGAATCTGCTTAGTGTATTCATCTCTTGGTCTCCCTCTACGATTTTTACCCTCCACGCTGCCCTCCAATACTAAACTGGTGATCCCTTGATGCCTCAGAACGTGTCCAACCAACCGATCCCTTCTTCTGGTCAAGTTGTGCCACAAACTTCTCTTCTCCCCAATCCTATTCAATACTTCCTCATTAGTTATGTGATCTACCCATCTAATCTTCAGCATTCTTCTGTAGCACCACATTTCGAAAGCTTCTATTCTCTTCTTGTCCAAACTATTTGTCGTCCATGTTTCACTTCCATACATGGCTACACTCCATACGAATACTTTCAGAAATGACTTCCTGACACTTAAATCAATTCTGGATGTTAACAAATTTCTCTTCTTCAGAAACGCTTTCCTTGCCATTGCCAGCCTACATTTTATATCCTCTCTACTTCGACCATCATCAGTTATTTTGCTCCCCAAATAGCAAAACTCCTTTACTACTTTAAGTGCCTCATTTCCTAATCTAATTCCCTCAGCATCACCCGACTTAATTAGACTACATTCCATTATCCTTGTCTTGCTTTTGTTGATGTTCATCTTATATCCTCCTTTCAAGACACTGTCCATTCCATTCAACTGCTCTTCCAAGTCCTTTGCTGTCTCTGACAGAATTACAATGTCATCGGCGAACCTCAAAGTTTTTATTTCTTCTCCATGAATTTTAATACCTACCCCGAATTTTTCTATTGTTTCCTTTACTGCTTGCTCAATATACAGATTGAACAACATCGGGGAGAGGCTACAACCCTGTCTTACTCCCTTCCCAACCACTGCTTCCCTTTCATACCCCTCAACTCTTATAACTGCCATCTGGTTTCTGTACAAATTGTAAATAGCCTTTCGCTCCCTGTATTTTACCCTTGCCACCTTTAGAATTTGAAAGAGAGTATTCCAGTCAACATTGTCAAAAGCTTTCTCTAAGTCTACAAAAGCTAGAAACGTAGGTTTGCTTTTCCTTAATCTATCTTCTAAGATAAGTCGTAAGGTCAGTATTGCCTCACGTGTTCCAGTGTTTCTACGGAATCCAAACTGATCTTCCCCGAGGTTGGCTTCTACTAGTTTTTCCATTCGTCTGTAAAGAATTCGTGTTAGTATTTTGCAGCTGTGACTTATTAAGCTGATAGTTCGGTAATTTTCACATCTGTCAACACCTGCTTTCTTTGGGATTGGAATTATTATATTCTTCTTGAAGTCTGAGGGTATTTCGCCTGTTTCATACATCTTGCTCACCAGATGGTAGAGTTTTGTCAGGACTGGCTCTCCCACGGCCGTCAGTAGTTCCAATGGAATATTGTCTACTCCGGGGGCCTTGTTTCGACTCAGGTCTTTCAGTGCTCTGTCAAACTCTTCACGCAGTATCATATCTCCCATTTCATCTTCATCTACATCCTCTTCCATTTCCATACTATTGTCCTCAAGTACATCGCCCTTGTATAGACCCTCTATATACTCCTTCCACCTTTCTGCTTTCCCTTCTTTGCTTAGAACTGGGTTTCCATCTGAGCTCTTGATATTCATACTAGTCGTTCTCTTATCTCCAAAGGTCTCTTTAATTTTCCTGTAGGCGGTATCTACCTTACCCCTAGTGAGATAGGCCTCTACATCCTTACATTTGTCCTCTAGCCATCCCTGCTTAGCCATTTTGCACTTCCTGTCGATCTCCTTTTTGAGACGTTTGTATTCCTTTTTGCCTGTTTCACTTACTGCATTTTTATATTTTCTCCTTTCATCAATTAAATTCAATATTTATTCTGTTACCCAAGGATTTCTACTAGCCCTCGTCTTTTTACCTACTTGATCCTCTGCTGCCTTCACTACTTCATCCCTCAAAGCTACCCATTCTTCTTCTACTGTATTTATTTCCCCCATTCCTGTCAATTGCTCCCTTATGCTCTCCCTGAATCTCTGTACAACCTCTGGTTCTTTCAGTTTATCCAGGTCCCATCTCCTTAAATTCCCACCTTTTTGCAGTTTCTTCAGTTTTAATCTACAGGTCATAACCAATAGATTGTGGTCAGAGTCCACATCTGCCCCTGGAAATGTCTTACAATTTAAAACCTGGTTCCTAAATCTCTGTCTTACCATTATATAATCTATCAGATACCTTTTAGTATCTCCAGGGTTCTTCCATGTGTACAACCTTCTTTCATGATTCTTAAACCAAGTGTTAGTTATGATTATGTTGTGCTCTGTGCAAAATTCTACCAGGCGGCTTCCTCTTTCATTTCTGTCCCCCAATCCATATTCACCTACTATGTTTCCTTCTCTCCCTTTTCCTACACTCGAATTCCAGTCACCCATGACTATTAAATTTTCGTCTCCCTTCACAATCTGAATAATTTCTTTTATTTCATCATACATTTCTTCAATTTCTTCGTCATCTGCAGAGCTAGTTGGCATATAAACTTGTACAACTGTAGTAGGTGTGGGCTTCGTATCTATCTTGGCCACAATAATGCGTTCACTATGCTGTTTGTAGTAGCTTACCCGCATTCCTATTTTCCTATTCATTATTAAACCTACTCCTGCATTACCCCTATTTGATTTTGTGTTTATAACCCTGTAGTCACCTGACCAGAAGTCTTGTTCCTCCTGCCACCGAACTTCACTAATTCCCACTATATCTAACTTTAACCTATCCATTTCCCTTTTTAAATTTTCTAACCTACCTGCCCGATTAAGGGATCTGACATTCCACGCTCCGATCCGTAGAACGCCAGTTTTCTTTCTCCTGATAACGACATCCTCTTGAGTAGTCCCCGCCCGGAGATCCGAATGGGGGACTATTTTACTTCCGGAATATTTTACCCAAGAGTACGCCATCATCATGTAATCATACAGTAAAGCTGCATGCCCTCGGGAAAAATTACGGCTGTAGTTTCCCCTTGCTTTCAGCCGTTCGCAGTACCAGCACAGCAAGGCCGTTTTGGTTATTGTTACAAGGCCAGATCAGTCAATCATCCAGACTGTTGCCCTTGCAACTACTGAAAAGGCTGCTGCCCCTCTTCAGGAACCACACGTTTGTCTGGCCTCTCAACAGATACCCCTCCGTTGTGGTTGCACCTACGGTACGGCTATCTGTATCGCTGAGGCACGCAAGCCTCCCCACCAACGGCAAGGTCCATGGTTCATGGGGGGGACGGACATGCGTTACGATTTAAAATTATGTTGAACCCTCTATTAAGATAAAGAAATAGACAACGGGTCAGTTTACAACAAACTAAGATTGTAGCAAAATATTGTTGTTTGGACACAAAAAGTTAATTAAAACCTAGATGTCTATTTCACAAACTGAGCAGCTGTTTGTAACAGAACTACAGACGATGTTAATGGATTTTACATCAATATGTTCATTAGCACGTAACAAATCATGTTACAGTGTGTGACAGAGTATTCAGACCATTGACTTTTATCGGTGAAGAAACAAGCCTCCCCCCCCCCCCTCCCGATCTATCTCTCTCTGTCTCTTTCTTTTATGTGTGTGTGTTTTTGCACTGAATCTCACAATGTTTCAGCATCTGGAAAACTTGCAATCTGTACTTGCTCCTGTTTATTTCAAGATTGTCGGGTTCCTGTACCTCAGTGCCGGCATGGTAGCTCAGCGTGTTCGGTCAGAGGGTTAGTTGCCCTCTGTAGTAAAACAACTGAGTTAATCGATCAACAACGAACATAAACGGATGTCTTACGACGTCCGTCCCGAGCAGATGCAACGATCTAAAGCGAAGAAAATAAGCACTACATTTATGGCTGTCTTGATGACACAATACGTAAATGATAGTGAACGCCGCATGTTCGTCAGAGATCAGAGCAATACGTGTGTTTGCACCTATGAATGCGTAAAAAACTTTATGAACAGAGACGTACGATATCTCGCTAATTATGCTGTTGTCTACGAAATGTACCATTGCTAATGAACTGTTGCGAATCCGGAACGAGGTCAGAAAGAAAGAAAAAGGAAACGGATTGATGTAATAGGTATTACGACAAGTTAAATGTGCAGAAATACAAGGTGATGCATTGAAATAAAAAATGGAAAATGGAAGGGTTTTGGTTTAACCGTTAGTAATATCCCAGATCATAGATCTGTGACTGGGGTAATACGTCTCTTGATGCAACAAGCTAGATCTGGATTATTTAGAATAAACGGAAGGCTAGAATTTTCGTCAAACGTATCCACGTAACTACTAAGATACGCAGAAATATAATACCACACCAAATGAAGTTCATTTTTTCAACATGTTGGCTATTTCGTGTAGGGGAGCCGGGAACCTGTGTGTAGGGTCAAGTTTCCCCTTTCACGACTCGGTAGTGTAACAGAAAAGGGGACAACTACGCTAGTATGAAGCTCCATTAACTATTTATCAGACAGCGAAGGACAGAGAGAGATGTGTAAATTTTTCTCGCCGAAACTCGAGGAGCGTATACTGCCAAACCAAGGAGGCAGGCCACTGAATAATCTGCTGACGACTGGCACGTTGTAAGAACACTCAGCTTACTAGGACGTCATGGCTTCAGTTCATCACCTGGAGCGATTCCCATCAAAAGCCCAAGAAGAATGTTCCTATCCATAACATGCAAAGATTCTGTTCTGACTCACTAAAGTTACCAAAGCAGCATGTAATCAACCTCTTTAGCCTGTCATCGTGCGGACGTAACTTCGAAAGAGTGTATGAAGTGCATGTTGTCACCTGTATACTTGTCAACAGAAATTAAAGCGATTAATAACTTTTAACGATACACTCAACAGTAAATCGCATATTTAATTATGCGAAAGAACTGATTTCGGTTCGCGTTATGCTAGATGGATAACTGTTTTGTCACTGGTTAAAATCTTTTTACTTCTCCACAGTTGACCAACGACAGCTAGAAAAATATCGAAGCATGTAGATTCCTAAAGCTCGTCGAGTATAGGTATGAAGTACCCGAGATGTCAGCATTTCGCGACAAAGTGTTAGGTATCTTTTGTGTTGAATGAACTATGGGAAAGGTGTTCGTAAGATTAGAGCCGAAATTTTTCGTTGCTGTCTCGAAACAAATGCAAAAAGAGCTTCTCGACAGTTCTGGACCGTTTGCGACAGAAATATTACGAATGAGACTGCAGTCCACCAATCCGTGCCGGAAACGGAACACCACTTGAAAGGACGGGCGGAAACCGGAGGCCCAGGAGAGAAAAAGATGAAGTGGATTTCAACTGCCGGGAAGGCTATGACTAGTACTTTGTGTGATGCAAAAAGGATTCTGGCAGATAACAAACAAATAGTATTACCGCACATGTGTTCTGGGACAACTGTTTTAAAACATAGGTACAGAAGGACTTGGATAGCAAAAGGAAAAAAGATATGTATCAGCACGACATTGCACTTGCTAACAAAAGTACTCCGAGAATGGAACAACTTAGGGATATGAAATATATTCTGAGTAACTCAGAAAGGCGGATGACAGTTTTGCGAGAAATTTTCACGCTGCCCTGTTGGACTGGCTGGAGCTGCTACCGGCGACGTGTTCAGTGCACGCCGGCAGAGCAGCTGGCGAGCCGTGGGCCGCGCGGACCCACCAGACTCCCGCGTGCCGAGAGAGAGAGAGAGCTTATCACACCCCCACACCCGCGGGCGCCGGCGCCGGCGCGCCAGGGGCAGGCAAGCTCCACGTGCGGCGGGCGGCCAGTACGGTGATTAAGTGACTTCCGGTTGTCCGTTTTCTGTCATTACCGTAGGTGCCCCCTCCCTCATTGTTCGCGCACCCCTCCGCGGACCCCTCCCCTTCCCTTCCCTTCCAGTCCCTTTCCCTTCTCTGCCCTTGCCCGGGCTCCACGTGTCGGTCGCCATCTGCCCGGCACACCGTCTCTCCCTTCCCTTTGCCTCTCGCGCCAACTGCTGACGTTTTTTGGTTAACCGATCCAACACACGTGTCAGCGCGTTGCATTTATCGGCGACACAGCTGTAGAGAGCGGTTCTTACAAAGAACAGAATAGCGGGCAGAAAGTTTATTCTTCCTTACGTATTGCCTTTTCACGTGTGTATCGGAGATACTCGGATTTCGCACACGGTCGTCCAATTTCGTACGTATCGTTCAGTTGAGAGAGGTGGGGATAAAATGAGTTAGCTATACGTGGTGACTTCTAATTACGCGGATATACAATACATAATTCATTCAGGAAACATCCCCCAGGCTGTGGCTAATCCATGTCTCAGTTGGTGACTTTAATGGGCACGATTCTGTAAGGTCCCCTATGCTCTTCTCTCTCGCTGTTTTGAAAATCATCTCATCCTGTCATAGTACCAACTGCCGATTTAGCGCGTCTTTATAGAATCGCCAGACGACAGAACTGGAAGAAGTGACACTATGATGACGACTGAACAGCGAACATCTGGATTTATAGTTTATCTATTGGAATAACCGACATAGCCTGAGCTAATAATATTCTATAAATAATATACTACAACTCTATAAGTTGTGAGACCTGCAAGGTTATCAACAGGGAAACCCCAGGAACACCCGCTCGTGCACAGGTATAAATTTCATATTGCCTGTCGTGAGTGCTACAGAAGTGGTACGAGTACACGAAGTGCACCGATGCCTCTGGACATTGCTTATATCGCTGCTTCTTGAAGATGTGCTACATGTATCATATCGGAACACGCGGTTGATGTATTATGAGTCGTCCGTCCTTTTTCCGTGGGCCATTACGTATTTCTATAGCGTTTGGGCGGCGTCACATTAAACGAGAGAGGTACAAGAGTCCCAATACAAGATAGATAAGATTTCTTACTTGGATTGTTCTGTGAACGAGACGTGTAACATTCAAAAGGCTCTGAGCACTATGTGACTTAAGATCTATGGTTATCAGTCCCCTAGACTTAGAACTACTTAAACCTAACTAACCTAAGGACAGCACACAACACCCAGTCATCACGAGACAGAGAAAGTGTAACATTCGGTAGAGGCTCTAGCAAGCGAGCTATCTTGTAACTACACTCTACATGTCTGTTATAGAAGATCGTAAATGTCATGTGATGCTATCCCTCTTCATGAACACCGTCATACTTTCTTTGATCTCCAAACTGTCCAGAACCACACTCGTTTTCCTTGACCGTGTGAGTTTAAACGAAGCCATTAGTGGTTGCCATTCCACACGCGTCCTGTTTCTGGAGAATGTTGATGAATATATGTTCCAACTCGAATTTTGCCTCTGCTTGCATCAGTTGTCTGAGCATGTCAGGGATCTGCTTGAGAATTCTATCCAAGCAGTGGTAACGGAATTGTAAATTGTCACCGTTAATTTTATAGTACAGCTACTGAAAGTCTATACTGGGGCGAAGGGTTCATTTTGAAGATACTCGAAAGGTGTCTTTGCAACTCAGCAGTAATACATACTTTACACGATGTATACAGTTCCTACTACAGGTTTCTAGGCTCTAGAGGGAACTTATTACATAAAGTTTGGGTTGGATAAGGAATATACCGTTCGGATGTAAAAAAAAAAAGTTTGAAGATGGGCTCAGTTTCAAATGTTCTATTTCACGGTGCGCATACAGCACAGACGACAAGCTGTGACCCGGGTGTTATGCAGAACACGCTTCACGTGGCGACACGTGCGTCCACACACACGGTGCTCGTCGGTAGAGCATCACACTCAACCTTCATAAATGCGAACGTACAAGGACTCGCGGCTGTTGTTGCAGTCGCACGAAACTGATAGGTCGCATGGGTTGTCCAAGCCTACCATTACGCAGCGCACCGTGAAATGCGAGATTTGAAAGTGGTACAGTCTTCAAACTTTCCGGACTTGAGTTCCCTATCAAAACTTTATCTACTAAATTTGCCAGTACAGCGTCTAGAAGGCTGTATTAGAGTTGTGAAACATCCTTTATAAGGACATCAATAGAACTCCATTAGTTATTTCCTCTGAGTAAATTAATTACTTCTGTTTCCCCACTCAAAGACAACAGGGCATAATGCATTGTTATCTTCCGACTTTTTTCGGTTCATTCCAGTGTACGTGCGTAACTCGTTTCGTTTTATTTGCTGTTATTTCGGCAGGCAGATAGTCCTTTGATGAAGTGCAGACGCGAGCAGAGGTCCGATGCAATTGTTTTTGCGGAATCTTTCCAAGCATCCAGCCCATTTGGTGCGCTAAAACAAACCAAGGATGAGCAGGTGGTGCTGCTACCTGTAATTGGCTATCGGCTACCTGTCCAGCGCCACCAGTCCCAGGCTCGCATCTTAGCGCACGTGTGCGCAGTGCGTCTGGCGCTTGAGAACTGGTCGTCTGGGGCAGTGATTGAGAGACGGGGAGGGGGAGGGGGGAGGAGGTTGCATGCTCCTGCACGATATAGAACCGTAACAAAAAAATGGCTCTGAGCAGTATGGGACTGAACTTCTAAGGTCATCAGTCCCCTAGAATTTAGAACTACTTAAACCTAACTAACCTAAGGACATCACACACATCCATGCCCGAGGCAGGATTCGAACCTGCGACCGTAGCAGTCGCGCGGTTCCGGACTGAAGCGCCTAGAACCGCTTGACCACCGCGGCCGGCGAACCGTAACAGCTATTGCTGTAAGGTCAAGGACCCCAGTACACACTCAGCAAGCTCAAGTAGGCTTTCCTTGTTCTGTCGTACCTACTAACAAAACACGAGATTCTAAAATAGCAGCAGACTTGCTAGATGCCTACTAAGTGTGACACTGGCTTCGTCCTTTACCGCTGAGCCCGATCAGAAAATTAACACTGAACGAGACTCAAAAACGTAGGACTGAACATCGGAAAAATGGGATTGTTTGTGACCTTTGCTCACGCCACAACTTACATTTTACAAGTGTACAAAGCACTGACACCTATCGGTGATGGAAACCTAACTTGCGTAATCTATACCCGTTAGAGCACGTAATATGATAAAAAAAAATCTGTATTCAAGTGGGATGTGGTAGTCAAACTGCCACTACCGTTTTTCACGTTTGTAGTCGTGTTTTCTTAGTACTGTTGATGGCGACATTGTGATGATGTTGCGCCAGGCAGGAATGATGGGAGCAGATAGCAAATAAGAAGTGATTAAATTAGTTTAGGCGCAGAGATGACGATATATGGACATGTTGATGAGAGAATGTCTTCTGGTGGAACATTTTTTTAACAGTTCAAGGTAGAGAACGAGCCCGAAAAATAGCCGAGTTGGTGCTGAAAGTGGTACTCAGTGTGCCGTTGCGTCCGCTTTTACTGGCTGCACGACACAGTCACAGTCGATAAGGTTACGAAGCTGTGAGCCGTCGGAGAGGCGCTTGCAAGTGTTCCGTGGGACGGGATGGCGGGTTGGATCCGCAGGCAGCTCTCGGTGACGGTGTGCGTGGATACGGGGCCGGCAGGAGAAGAAGGGTTGAGGCGGGGGGCGCAGGTGTGTGGCGGCTATCTGCATGAGGCGGGCGGGAAGGGAAGGATGGGCGCCGCGCCGCGGCCGCGGGTATACTCGCGGCCCGCCGCCGGCCGCCAGCTGCCCCTGCCCGCCTGCCTGCCTGCCCCCATCAAGGACGCCGCTCACGATAGGCAGTCCTGCCTGCACGTGGCAGCCCACACCTGCCCCTCCGCCTCTTCCTACTTGCCTACTCTCAACTCTATGACTACACTGTGTACACGCGACACGTGTTGCAGCAGCATCGCAAACACTAGCTCTCCTTTCATGTTTACGTGCGTAGTACTGGTGTAAACTCTACTTTTCATTATACTGAAACTGTGGGCCTTTTGAACAGTACCGATTGAGAAGTCATATTCTCCTATTTATATTTCTCTTATTTGCTCCAAAAGCCGGAAATTAACACCATCTTTGTAATACACACTGATGGAAAACAATCGCAAAACCAAGAAGGAGTTGCGCGACATAAACGAAATTTGGTAGGCGTGTTCCCACATCTAAAAAAAAAAAAGAAAAAAAATGGTTCAAATGGCTCTGAGCACTATGGGACTTAACGTCTGAGGTCATCAGTCCCCTAGAACTTAGAACTACTTAAACCTAACTAACCTAAGAACATCACACACAGCCATGCCCGAGGCAGGATTCGAACCTGCGACCGTAGCAGTCGCGCGGTTCCGGACTGAAGCACCTAGAACCGCTCGGCCACCGCGGCCGGACCCACAACTGAAGATGACGTCTACTCGAATTTCAAGCCGGCCGGGGTGGCCGAGTGGTTCTAGGCACTACAGTCTGGAACCGCTCGACCGCTACGGTCGCTGGTTCGAATCCTGCCTCGGGGATGGATGTGTGTGATGTCCTTAGTTTAGTTGGGAAATCCGCGTTCGAGCCCGGTCCAGCACAGATTTTCATATTTCGGTTTAGGTAGTACATCTATACTTATTATACTCGAAATTCACATATAAATTTTACAAGGAAAACAGCACGTTGGTCCTGTTTGCACACATTAGCTAATAAGCTCGCCATAAGTTACGTTGTCGCATTTATCGCATGCACGTCGTATTGAATCATTGTATCGTTTCAGTTTGTACAGCAGCTCAAGACCTTTATTTTGCTGAGTTCTGCTGAAAACAGTAGAAGCGGTTTTAAGGCCAATTAAGACAGTTTTATCTTAATCATACATTTATTATATACTCGCATAAATTTAGAAAAGTCAGTATTTGACAGGTCAAAGATTAGTCCGTTTTCTAGCCGTAACGCGCTAGTGCAATACTAATTTCGAGACTACTCTGACGCATTACGGTTTCAATCCTTTTTGGCAGAGGAATCGCCATTTTTCGCGATGTTTTCCCACCATATATTTTTGTGCGCCCAATGTAACTGATTCAGATCTCCGTCATATTTTAGAGTTCGTTGGCTGTGGGTGAATTTGTCATTCCGATCTTACAGAGACGCGCAGATAAACGAGCATGCATCTCCCCTATTCGAATTATTCGTGTAGCATGTCTCTTCCCAACATTCTTTCTGCTGTAGCACGTTTCTTTTGGTACTGATAGACTGGACTGAAGCATAAGTAAACGCCTGTTCGTACCGCGATAATTTCCACTGTTGGCCCGATCGGTGGTGTCCCTCTTTTCTTGAAACGTAGATATTAGTCGGAATGCGGAAACATCTTTTAGATCGTCATCTAGACTTCGTTGTGCCGAACATTTGAGTGCCCCTTTTACTACATGAAAATGGTTTTACTTTCTTTCTCGGCTTTTATTATTAATTCTACGGTGTAGAAATAACTGTTAAGTGAGATTTCCATTTTCATTGGTGTAACTGCTAAAAACGTTTCTACAGTCGATAGAAATCAATGTTTCGCTCCATTTCTATGTACCGAAAATATATTTTTTTTAACTCGCACTTCTATCTACATTAATCTATCTAGTTTCTTATGCTAATGAATATTTTTAAGAACTTTGATAATGTCGTCTTACGCCCTTAGAAACATTATGCTTTCTCGTTAGACTGTCTTCTCACTGAAATTTCTCAACGTTTCTGTTAACCTCTACGGAAGTCTAACATGATTGTGATATAACAGCTGTCCTCCGTATAAGCTCGGTGGCGTTTGTTAGTGTAATTCAAGCTGATATGACTGTCAGGCAGTTAGCTGAGTAATGTTCTCGCGTAGACAGTACAAGTTTTAAGTGGCCACGAGACGAACAAAGGCAACTAATGAAAAGCGCGACGTAGGAATTTGAAGCCGATCTGTCTCGTGTCCTACAGGCAGAGTTGATCTGTGAGTCTGGGACGTGATGTAGACGCATCGTCTCGCAAGCCTCGAGCGCTCACCTCTTCCACTCGCGGCCTACAAAAAAGCGAGCGCGAATGCGGGGCACGGAGGAGGGGGGAGAGGAGGGGGCAGCAATGGGGTGACGGGCCTCCCCGGCTCGTCCGCTTTCAATAAAAGTTGGGCCGCCGCCGCCGTCGATGCCAGCCGAGAGACAGCCGCTGCCGCGGCCGTGCGACGTCCAGCGCGAACGTCGCTACTTTGCATACAGCGTAGCAGACCGACCTCAGTTAATTCCTATTGTTCCGTGCTGGCTCTACTCCTCCCACACACAGCGCATTTCGACAACAGTCGTTTGCTCTACTTTTTGCTGGATGCTGGGTTGCACACTGCTAATCAAACCTCCTTAATACACAAGGACAGGAGATAAGTGTGCTCTTTGTTCGTGTACGGTTCAACTTCCGTTGTGTAACTACTAGACGACTAAGCTTGGGGATTTCTTATAAAAGATTCGAGACTGTCGATTTTTCACTTTGAGTAGTACACGCTGCTTAAAGGCAGTTTTATTATATTGCCGTATTTTGATGATAATCTGCAGACTGCTGACTCGATGTCCGTAAATGGCGGACTCAGCGAATTGGCTGCATAAACACACATATTAGGTACAAAATCGCCTAGGCCATGCTAGAATTTTTCCGTCTTATACACAAATCAAGTGGTGTCACTCACGTTAGTTTCACTGTGAATGACGAAATAGTGCTGATATTTTCTGGCGAATGGCTCTGAGTATAGTTGTTTTAATTTTGTTTAAACTGATATCTGTCCTGTGTGTGATGATTTTTTTCTACGGGGAGGGGCGAGAGAAAGCAGCTGCCCTCCAGTACCCCTTGCAGGGTATGCTCCTGGTATCGCATTAAAATACAGGTTGTCGAAGGAAGGAAAGAAGGAAGAAAGAAAGGCAAGCATTTAATGCCCCGTCGTCGTCCTTGTCATCAGAGGGGAAACAATGTGTTTAAGTATGACTAAGAAGGAAACATCCTCGCTCTCGTAGATTACCTTACGACTGCCGTCCGTCGGCATTCATGCGTAACAGAAAGCCAGCAAAGCTTTAGAGTCAAAACTGTACATTCTCGTACGGTAGAGGGACAAAAACTGAGTGTTTTGAGATGATGAAACTGTGAACGGGGAACAACAGGCGGTGCGACATCTTCAATGGCCAATGTGTATGATGCACGTTTTCGAAATTTCTAATATTTAGTAACACAGGGTTGCCTGCCGCAGCCACGTTCACGAGAAGAAAATAACGGTGGAGGTGACCACCGTTTACAATTCACAATTGGTTGTCGAATATCTATACGTTCAACTGTAGGAATTTATTGGTACCATTTCCTGTGAATTATGCACTTTACGTGGTGTTTGTCCAAAGTATGCTGTCATATTTGTTGGAGACTAATCCTTGTGGCCACACAAGTTAAGTTGTTTATTTTAATAGAAATCTAAATATTCATGTCCGACCGTTAGTTTCATATACCAAAGCACTCTGTTTAGAATTTTCCATTGCATGTTTGATTTCGACCATGGAGGTTTGTGACGTCCTTTAGTTCGTCATAATGGCTCGAGCATAAAAGTATTGGATGTTAGTTATGGCTATTAACTGTTGGCCTGTCCGCCCCCGGTAGCTGAGTGGTCAGCGCGACAGAATGTCAATCCAAAGGGTTTGGGTTCGATTCCCGGCTGGGTCGGAGATTTTCTCCGCTCAGGGACTGGGTGTTGTGTTGTCCTAATCATCTGTCTACAAGTCACCGAAGTGGCGTCAAATCGAAAGACTGCCCCCGGCGAACGGTCTACACGACGGGAGGCCCTAGTCACACGGCATTTACATTTAACTGTTGGCCTGGAAGGACGCACTCTTTGCTGTTGCATATAATTCATGACTTTGACGTCCATGGAGTTTTTGTTGTTTTCACTTTTCATCATGCGTGCTGGAAATATCTGACTTTTTAGGGCGTGTTGTATCGATCAAACTGATATGATGTCCCTAATGCATCGCCTATAAGGACAAATCAGCACCTGCGCATATACACTCTAATGACGTTTAGCACTACGGCTCGATCCAACAAGACTACCCATCGTGACCATTACACGCCGTCCATGATTGACATACTTTTACTTTAGCTGTAGTGCCCTGAATCAGCATTACTCCCCCACAACTCGATGTCTAATACACACGTGTTTAGTCATCATTTTCCTTTGCCGTTCTTGCTGGCGAAACAGTTTCGCGTGTCATTCTTGTACACGATTGTGTGCAGACCTATTAATATGCTCGCACTCCGTTATTTACTTTCAGAATAGAAAGGTCTCGCGGCAACAATAGCGGCACCCCACCCTTCCTCCAGCCGCTTACTAAAATCTAGCCACGAAAAATCTCTGAATAAACATGACAATATGCTTACAAAGCGATTTAGAAAATTGGCGAGTACTTCGAAGTATTTAAGGTCAGCATACGATGCATCTGGATTATAGATATACGATGCCGCAGCAAAAACTATGCTACTATTTTAGAGTTATTTGTATCTCTAAAACTGACACACCCGAGTACACGGTCGTCGACATATTCGCCTGGCATCGGCGAGAACCTCACAGAATGCGTCAGGGCAGCGATTATTCTGCGCGACTCGGATGACTCCGTACCCCCCAACAGGGCCCACGACCTACGACCGGTTCTCGTCCCTTCTTGCTTCTGTTTCTGCTTCTGCCCATCGCTCTCCGGGCCACTGCCTTTTACTACCCTCTGCCTCTACACACGCCGCGCCTGGCCGTTTTCTTCTCTCATACTACCACTAAAATTCTGCTGTCGAATTTTCCTGGTTTCATCGGATGCAACGAACTACAGTATCAATCCGTGACAGTTATTTTTTTTTCAGTACATCTCGTGTTACCTGATGTCGTTTCATTTACAAATTCTCTCAGCGCGATTGTCTTGCTTTGTAAAGAGAACTGAAAAAATGACAATAATATCAGTTAAGCAGTAGTGGAAGGTCAGAAAATAGTTGTATAGGTTAGGCAGCAAAGGATATTTGTGCTGAATGAAAGGACAAGATTACTGTTACCAGTCACTGTTTATTTCCAAAACGCGTTTCAAAAGGCTTAAACCGCCATTATCAGATGGATCTATTTGTATTAATATGACGTGTGTGTGTTGTGTTACGACTTTCGGAAGCGTCATGACTAAAATGCGAATATAACAGGTGGATGTATCCAGTACGTGATTAAAAAGTTCTTAGACGAAACTAAAATAAATTCCGCTACCTTCCATCTTGTGAAACGCTGTCCTGAGGACCGACTCCTGTGAATCCGATTCCTGAAGCGTCATCGTGTGGTAGTATTGATAGCGCTCCCAGACGTTAATGTTGCCTTTAGAAATGTTACCTTGGCTGCTTAGTAGCCATCAACGAGACCGAATGAACAATATTTCAGACTCGTATTAAATTCTCGGTCTCCCAACTTGGGTTCCACATGCGTTCAACCGCGAAAATGTTTCGAAAGATTTGCAATATCCAAAAGTTGACTAGACAGTGTTAACAGCATTAAAAACCCGACTTTTGAACTCAGGGAGAGGAAGACTAGAATTTCAAGCTCCGCGTCGGCGAGTCCGTTAGAAACAAAGCACTAGCTCGTATTTGGCAATGGTGTAGAAAGAAATTGGTCGTGTTCTTTTAAAAGGAACCATCCTGCCATATATATTAAGTGATTTCCGGAAACTAAAAGAAAACAAAATTTGGATTCCCTGGTGGGATTTGAACCGTCGTCCTCCGAAATGCGAGTTCAGTATCATAAGGCGGCGCCACCTTTCTCAGTTATTTCTGTGACGAGTGTGTCTCTCAGTCGACAAAGATAGTATTAGAAAAAATACACTGAAGGAAAATAATTGTAACACCAAGAAGAATTTTTGAGACATACACAGAAGTTGGTAAGCGTGTTTCTACATCTGAAAGATGATGTCTATTAGAATTTCGCACCAGTCGCATAACAGTGGCGCACTAGTAGCGCCACTATGAGGATACAAATCAATTTTCTTTAAATACACGCAGTAACGGTCGTGACCGTCAGTTTACTTCGAGATTTCACGTGGTGGGTTGATGTTAGTCAAGAATGCCTTAAAGGCGACAAAGACATCAATATGAATACCTCAGTAAATCTGAACGATGTCATGTAATAGGGCTACGAGAAGCTGGATGTTCTTCCTACGATATTGCAGAAAGACTTGGCAGCAATGTAGCCACTGTACATGATGGCTGGCAGCAGTGGTTACAAGAATGTACAGTGGCAGGAAGAGGGGGCTCCAGAGGGCTGCATGGCATTCCCGAGAGGGAAGACCATCGCGTTCGGAGTTGGCTCTGGCGCATGTACTGCAATCTGAATAGCTGTTGGCCCTACTCTGGCACAACTAACTGTATAAATCGGTTACTTTAAGGGCAGCTCCAAGCCGGACGCCCTGTAGCGTGTATTCCACTGCACTGGCATCAAACCGTCGCCATCTGTGGCTTCAGTGGTGTGAAGGAAGAACTTACAGAAGAGCAAGGTGATGGTCTGTTGTGTTTAGTGATGAAAGCTGGTTCTGCCTCGGTGCCAGTTACGAGCCCGAGTTAGTTGCAAGGAAACTAGTTGAGACCTTACAACCCACCTGTCTGCATGCTAGATACTCTGGACCTGCAGCTGGAGCTAAGGTTTGGGGTGGCATTTCGTATGACGGCAGGAGCATTCTCGTCGTAATCCCACGCACCCTGGCTGTAAATTTTTACGTCAATCTGTTATGCTGCCATTCATATACAGCATTCCAGGGATTGTTTTGCAAGAGGATAACTCTCGCTCGCCGTTGTAACCCAACTTGATCTACAGAATGTTGACATGTTACCTTGACTTGCTAGATCACCAGATGTGTCTCCAATGGAGCACATATGGGACATCAGCGGACGATAACTCTAGCGTCATCCACAAACAGCATTAACAGTTCCTGTACCACCGGCCAAGTGCGACAGGTATGAAACTTCATTGTACAAACTGACATCCGGCACCCGTACCACACAATGCATACTCGTCTGCATGCTTGCATTCGTCATTCTGTCGGTTACACCGGTTATTAATGTACTAGTATTTCACACTTGCAGTGGCTTATCTCGCGCTTACGGTTGCACTGTTAACCACTTAAATTTGTCAGCTAGACAAATGTATTACAGAAATTTCATTATTCTACATTTATTATTATTATTATTTTTTTTTTTTTTTTTGGTGTTGTGACTTCCTCCGTCAGTATGTCTTTCTGTCAATCTGTAAGAGATGATCTCCAGGCAAACTGTTGTTTCAGAGTAAAGCGGACCATGTACACGTCGAAATGGTGGATTGCTAGTTCATATTATACCGTCTGTGGTGCTAAGATTACACAGCATATTAGTCACGAAAGAGACTGTTCATAGTTATTGTTTGGATGATTGTGAAGTTTTTTGAATTATTTGGGGAAGGGAGCAGCGTGATTGATTCACATCGATACCTGCTGTATCTGCAGTTCCCTGAGAAAGTGAGGAAGACTAGCGATAAGTGTGACCTCTGTAGAAAATTTACACTACAGTTGAAGACATACGTTTTATTGCAGTTATCCGTTTGCTGGCTGAGGTAACAGGGTTTGGGGGTCCCGAGCACTAGGGTAGCAGTGTGGTTGTCAGGCCTAGACGTGTGCTATCTCGGCTCCGGAAAGAACTGAAAGGGACACGCTTTATAGCATGAGGTGACCGCTTTGTGGAGACCGTGGCCCTATACTGCGCAGCACGGACGGCCAGGTTTTGTGCGCGGTCCCCTTCGGCTCGCAGCCACGTACTGGTGCCTGCGGCGACGGCAGCCCGGCCCGCGGGATCAGCTGAGGCTCTTGGCGCGCCGAGCCCCTCGTATTGATCGCGGTCCTGCGCGCCTCCCTCGCCTCCGTGCCACCTGTTCGTCTTCCTCGCAGGCCCGCGCTTCTCTCGCTGTCCCACCTGCGCCTAATCCTGGCCGTCCTCCGGTAATACGACTGGCCAGCACAGGACAGCTTCAGCACATCACTCGGGGACACTCGAAAGCAGCTCGTGTGAAGGGTTTAGGTCTAGATGCTCCCGTTATCGAAAAAAAAATTGGTGTTGTGCGTCACGACACGGAATGCGTTTCATATTGCGTGGAGTCGTTAGAACACTAGAAAATACAGTACGTGCCAAGCCAGCAACATAATACATTTACAGAATTAGCAGCATCAGCTATTTCGCTCCGTTGCGGATATACTAAAGGAAGAAAGCGCTGGCGAAGTGGGGAAGTGTTCAAAAATTGTATAACACCTTTGGTTACAGAGCTGTCAAATTCTGTGTGCATAGATTCGAACAGCACTGCTTGCTTACTCCTCAACTAAATTGCAACAGATCGAAATTCTTAATTTTTCGATCTCTGCATACGGATCCTGGTATCCATACCCGTAGATATTAAAAAATTTGTTAATGAAAGATTGGACGAACGTATGTATATATCTATGTATGTTCCACATCTCCTCTTAAACCACTGGACCGATTTCAATAAAATTCGGTACACATATCACTTATTATCTGGAAATAATCGCTTTGGGCGTAAGAACAACCGTCCTAGGAATGGGTGGGGATGGGGGTGTTAAAGAAGTGTAGCCCACGATGCACGAATACACAGAATTTATTGATACAATATCTGAAAATGAGAGCCCTTAGTGACTTGCAACAAACTTAACACATAGTTTCAAACCTGTTGAAGCTTTTTCTCGCTGAAAACCCCCACGAAATGATGAAAGGGAAGAAGTTTGTCTTAGTAAATTTTTGCTACGCGGATGACGTTTTAATTTATTACTTTTTTACTACTGTCTGTTTTGCGACACATTTTACAAACAGTGTTAAAATATACCACTGAACGTGCCTGCAAAATTATATCATTGTACGACACATAGGGAAGGAGATATGATGTCATAAACATTGAGCTTACTGAAAACAGAACTGCAGGGTGAAGTTCACAAGACAGTGAAATATGGGTACAAAACGAGTCATATATGTTAAATGTATATGACATGTGCGTATGCGAGCAAAGCATTGGGCAAAAATCTACTCCTAAATTCTTGGATCGATTTCAGCCAAACTTGATTACTTACTATCTAGAAAGAATTACTGTGGGGGTAAGAACGAACAACCTTCTACTGGAGTAGTGGTGGTAATGGAGACAAAGAAGGGGCTAGTAGAAGACAGACAAACAAAGAGAGGGGAGGAGGAGATGGATGCACATAGGGGGGAGGAGGAATAGAACAGACAAGTGGAGGAGTAAATGGACAGAGAGAGGGGAGAGGACAAGAACGACAGAGAAAGGAGAGGGAGGAGATGGATGGAGACATGGGGAGGACATGGACAAAGAGAGTGGGAAGGAGGACATGGATAGAAGGAGAAGAGGGACAGATGGGGCGGGGGTACTAAATGGACAGAAAGAAGGGAGAGGAGATGATGGACAAAGAGTGAGGGAGGAGGAGAAGGGTTTAGAGGGGAGAGGAGGAGATGGGCAGATGAGAAAGGACCAAATGGACAGAGGAAGGAGCAGAAGGTGGTCAGACAAAGGAAAGAGTAGGAAAGGGGGCAGGAGGAGATGGGCAGAGAGAGGGTGAGGAGGGAATGTACAGAGAAATGGAAGGGGGGATGCACAGAGAGAGGGGAGAGAAGGAAATGAACATAGAAATGAAAGAGGAGGTGGACAGAGAGAGTAGGACAGGGAGATGGACACAGGGAAGGGGAAGAGGGAATGGATGGACAAAGAGAGGCCACTGGAGGAGATAGAAAAGGAGAGTGGGAAGGAGGAGACTGAAATAAATACTTACCCAGGCAACGCTGGATACTCAGCTAGTGTGTGTATAAAATTTCCTCATTTTCTAATGATCAAACGATTTAGTAATGGATCCTGCACTCTGACTTTTGACCTCGACTTTTTTCCCCAACTGGAAGTGCTGAAAGCGACCATTCTGCTACTCACATAATTAAATACTATGTTGCATGTTACTGAACACATGCTGCAACATTTTTCTGAGGAACTGAATCGTTCAGTTTCTATATGCAATTCATGCATAGTCTGAGGTAGTTTTGTAAGCAGCATACTGAAGGTATTCCCACAAGAATATCAAGTGGGGTATATCAGGAAATTTCTGAGGATGTACGTCTGGAGTACAGCATTGTATGTTAGTGAAACATGGACTGTGGGAAAACCGGAACAGCCGGCCGCGGTGGTCTAGCGGTTCTAGGCGCGCAGTCCGGAACCGCGCGACTGCTACGGTCGCAGGTTCGAATCCTGCCTCGGGCATGGATGTGTGTGATGTCCTTAGGTTAGTTAGGTTTAAGTAGTTCTAATTTCTAGGGGAATGATGACCACAGATGTTAAGTCCCATAGTGCTCAGAGCTATTTGAACCATTTTGAAAACCGGAAGAGAAGAGAATCGAAGCATTTGAGATGTGGTGCTATAGACGAATGTTGAAAATTAGGTGGACTGATAAGGTAAGGAATGAGGAGGTTCTACGCAGAATCGGAGAGGAAAGGAATATGTGGAAAACACTGATAAGGAGAAGGGACAGGATGATAGGACATCTGCTAAGACATGAGGGAATGACTTCCATGGTACTAGAGGAAGCTGTAGAGAGCAAAAACCGTAGAGGAAGATAGAGATTGGAATACGTCAAGCAAATAATTGAGGTCGTAGGTTGCAAGTGCTACTCTGAGATGAAGAGGTTAGCACAGGAAAGAAATTCGTGGCGGGCCGCATCAAACCAGTCAGTAGACTGATGATCAAAAAAAAAAAAAAAAATCAGGAGACTGAGGAGGTCACGATCTCTTAGATATTATTTGCCCATGAAAACACTGATCCGAGAAAGTCAGTCTTGTTGGCTATATGAGCCATAGCATTAACCTGCTGAACGCCTGTCTGTTATGGCTAGTCTTTGGGTGTTTAAGGATTTTCACACCATCTATATACAGTGCTTACAGTTCGTACTGCCATGAAAGAATCCGACGATAAATCGGCTACACGATATTGCGCATTAAACATCCCACTTTTTCTATGTTATTAGGTCACTTTCTTGTTTGTCCGGTACAATTTTGCAGTTGATTTGAAACCAACTTCCTTGTGAACTGGAGACCCGAAATTTTAAACACAGCTGAGAACTGGGCAACAATGCGGTATTAACTGCCCTTCTTTCACGTAGCTGCCATAGAGCTGGGGGAGCGGATGAAAAGGATGTGCAACACCTGACATTTCAGCTGCCCTGCAGGAATGGCGTGTTGTGTGGGTAGTATCAGAATGCATTCCAGGCGGTTTGCGAGCTGATGGCCACATCTGAGCCGTGAGAGAAGAATGAAAGCGGAGACAGATATCGCTTTTTTGTCTGTTTGTTTGCTGGGTGGTTGTTTGTTTGATACAAGTTTTGCAATTGATTTAAACCTAACTTTCTGGTGACCTTTAGACTGGAAATTTTAAACGTAGCTCAGAATTGGATTATACAGTATTAACTCGCTTTCTTGTCTGGTGTGTGGTGGAGGGTATTTTGTGTACAACTGCCATTTCCTCCTTTTTCTGTTGCACTTGCGAATGGCCTCTGGGAAGAACGATTTGCTGGTAAGCCTCTGTATGAGTTTGAATCACTCTAATTTTTTACCTTCACGGACTTTTCGCGAAATATAAGGAGGATTGGCTGAGCCAGGCGAAGAGAAACTGAAATAGACATGAAACTTACCATACGTCTCTGTTGTAATCTCATCAAAACGTTTGAAATTGATTGAAAGATTTCACACACGCTACTAAGCAGCAAAAAATAATTATTTAAGTAAAAATGAATTTATAATATACCACTTTTTAAAAATTGGGCTAAGCTATAAAATAATTTCTTCTGGTGCCATACAAATTCCTAACCCCATACAGATGCTTCTGAAAGTTTGCGACTGTGAGTTTTTAATAGCTATGAAAATATTTGGAAGATTTAAAACGAAAAAACGTGGGGCACACGCAGCAGATAATAGTAAGGAAGTGAACTATTTATGGAGTAGTTAGTAAGCAGCGTAATAATGAGAAGGTGACCCATTCGTGCGTCAGTTATGTATTGCATACGCTCCACATTTTTCGTTGTAGTAAATCTTACAAGCATTTCCATAGTTATTAAAAATTACTGTTACAAACTTTGACAACTATCTGTATGGGGATGGGAATCTGTATGGTGTTAGGAATCTGTATGGTGCAAGGAGAAATTATACTTTTTAGCCCAATTTAAAAACGTGGTATTAAAAATTAATTTTTCTTTAAATAACTATTTGTGCATGTCGAGGGGAACCTGCAACTGACGTGGATTTTCCATTGCCCAAATGCGTGAGTACTGTTCATTCACATGTCCATCGACTTGGATCATGCCTCGTCAGATCAAAATTAACCATCGAGTTCTGCCTCGTTTATCGTTACTACTGATGTGAGTTGACGACAGAAAGCTACAAGTTTTTCGTTGTTTTGAGGTAGCTACTCATTAGAAACACGAATACGATTCAGGTGCATCTTTAAAAACTTGTGCAATGGATAGGTGGAAGAGGTTAGACAGGCGTCGCACAGACAGCTTGCAGCCCCTTGGTATTAGCACTTGCGGTCAACGACTTTTGACTGCATCCCTCTCAGTTCCTGTCTTCTGGAAACAGTCCTACAGCACATAGTGGGCGTATTTGGTGGACCCGTACCACAATTTTCTGTGCATTTCGTTCGGTCTATTATTTCGTATTGAAGGAACTTTCAAAAGACGCCTTTGACGGCTGCGTCCTAACTTTTCAGATTAGGAAAGATTCCGTTTCATTACGAGAATTGAAGGAAGAGCACGGCTTAGAAATCAGCTTATGAACGAGTGTGCGATATAGAGTTGAGTACTCTCCAAATATGCAGGAGCCCTGCCACGTTCGACTCCATGAAATCGATGTTGTCTTCGTGTAACAGAGGCAAGTGCGTCGCACAGTCGACAGATAGGAGAGGTTATGGGTGCACGAGAGGCATGAAGTATTTCAGTAAAAAAACCTCCTCAGGCGATGTAAAGAAAGCAATTGCGTTGATTTTACTCTTATATTGGAAGAACAACGATCTCACTCCAGTGCAAAATATTAAAGTTACAAATTAAGAGAATGTCTGTTGCATAAAAATGTTTATTACAATGGTGACCGATTTCAGTCTATTTGCAAATTGTTTTCTGACCACTCTCCTGTGGCGGCAAGCGGAGATGGTGAACGATAATTTGTAAGTTTAGTATCAGCGTTATCATTATGACCACCGACCTACTATCGATATAAACCCGTCCAGGCAGTAGCAGTGTCACCTCGCGAGGAATGACTGCTAGTCAGACACGTGCACGTTTCAAATACTGTCAGTGAGCGTGCTGTCCATGTGTATAATGGGGAAAGGGTTCGATCTATCTGAGTTTGGCCGAGGGCACATTACAATGGCCCGTTCGAGGAAACCTGTGGCGTGTCTTCCACACGCGACGAAATCCAGGTGGAATGATGTCCAGACGTCGTGAGGTTGACCACCCCTCACTACAGATTTCGCACGTCGTAGGGTAGGCAATTGCCATCTGACTGTGGAACCTCATGACGAATTGTCCATAAATATACAGTGACCAAAGCCGCGATAAATAGACCTGGTGGTGTCACCCGGCCGATTTGTTCCCCAGTCAGCGTTTTGCGAATGTGCTCGGTGTCACAGCATTGTGTATACTTCGCGTGAACACTTATCAAAAAATGGCTCTGAGCACTATGCGACTTATCTTCTGAGATCATCAGTCGCCTAGAACTTAGAACTAATTAAACGTAACTAACCTAAAGACATCACACACATTCATGCCCGAGGCAGGATTCGAACCTGCGACCGTAGCGGTCGCTCGGCTCCAGACTGCAGCGCCTAGAACCGCACGGCCACTCCGGCCGGCAAGACTTATCAGGCATGTCCTCGATTCGCAAGCGTACGTGGCTGAAGTATTGCACCGGACACACTAACGTCGGGCACGGATGGACGTGCGAGGAAACTGGTGAGGGGGCCGGGACGGGCGAGGTGAAACCGCGGCGCGGCCCCGGAGGTCGAGGTAACGGCGCGGCGCGGCGCCGGGCCGCCTCTTAACTGTGCCTTACGTAACCGCAGGGCCTACGGCAACCGGCGGCCGCGTCTCCAGCCGCCGCGCGACGGCCGCCCGGCTGCTCGCCTGCGTTCCTCGCGCTCTGGCTGACGACCGGATGGCTTCCCAAAACAACTCCAGCTCGCTCTGTTCGTACACGAGACCCAGTATCAAAAGTTGAAGCTGTGTTCCTCCCACTTTTCCACTGTCTGCAGTATGGCTTCTACTACACTACTGACCATTAAAATTGCTACACCAAGAAGAAATGCAGATGATAAACGGGTATTCATTGGACAAATATATTATAGTAGAACCGACATGTGATTACATTTTCGGGCAATTTGGGTGCATAGATCCTGAGAAATCACTACCCAGAACAACCACCTCTGGCCGTAATAACGGCCTTGATAGGCCTGGGCATTGAGTCAAACAAACCTTGGATGGTGTGTAGAGGTACAGCTGCCCATGCAGCTTCAACACGATACCACAGTTCATCAAGAGTAGTGACTGGCGTATTGTGACGAGCCAGACGCTCGGCCACCATTGACCAGACGTTTTCAGTTGGTGAGAGATCTGAAGAATGTGCTGGCCAGGGCAGCTGCCGAATATTTTCTGAATCCAGAAAGGCCCGTACAGGACCTGCAACATGCGGTCGTGCATTATCCTGCTCAAATGTAGTTTTTCGCAGGGATCGAATGAAGGGTAGAGCCACGGGTCGTAACACATCTGAAATGTAACGTCCATTCTTCAGAGTGCCGTCAATGCGAACAAGAGGTGACCGAGACGTGCAACCAGTGGCACCCGATACCATCACGCCGGGTGATACGCCAGTACGGCGATGACGAATACACGCTTCCAACGTGCGTTCACCGCGATGTCGCCAAACACGGATGCGACCATCAGGATGCTGTAAACAGAACCTGGATTCATCCGAAAAAATGACGTTTCGCCATTCGTGCACCCAGGTTCGTCGTTGAGTACACCATCGCAGGCGCTCCTGTCTGTGGTACAGCGTCAAGGGTAAGCGCAGCTATGGTCTCCGAGCAGGTTGTCCATGCTGTTGCGAACGTCGTCGAACTGTTCGTGCAGATGGTTGTTGTCTTGCAAACGTCCCCATATGTTGACTCAGGGATCGAGACGTGGCTGCACGATCCGTTACAGCCATGCGGATAAGATGCCTGTCATCTCGACTGCTAGTGATACGAGGCCGTTGGGATCCAGCACGGCGTTCCGTATTACCCTCCTGAACCCACGGATTCCACATTCTGCTAGCAGTCATTGGATTTCGACCAACGCGAGCAGCAATGTCGCGATACGATAAACCGCAATCGTGATAGGCTGCAATCCGACCTTTATCAAAGTCGGAAACGTGATGGTACGCATTTCTTCTCCTTACACGAGGCATCCCAACAACGTTTCACCAGGCAACGCCGGTCAACTGCTGTTTGTGTATGAGAAATCGGTTGGAAACTTTCCTCATTTCAGCACGTTGTAGGTGTCGCCAGCCGCGCCAACCTTGTGTGAATGCTCTGAAAAGCTTATCATTTGCATATCACAGCATCTTCTTCCTGTCGGTTAAATTTCGCGTCTGTAGCACGTCATCTTCGTGGTGTAGCAATTTTAATGCCCTTTAGTGTTGAAAACACAGGGTCGCCTTGATGAACGATTCCCATCCGTTTTCATCTACGCATCCTACTCAATGGTCACATTGAAAGCGAGCCTAGTGCTCGTTTGTACGGAGCACACTGACGTGACAAGAGTCATTGGTGAGTGGTATGAACATAATTATGCAGATGTCGGTAGTATCGCGTACACAAGGTATATAAGAGAGCAATGCATCGGCTGAGCTGTCATTTCTACTCAGATGATTCATGTGAAAAGGTTTCGCACGTCATTACGGCCGCATTACGGGAATTAATAGATTCCGAGATCCACAGTGTCAAGAAATTTCTCATTTCTGTGGTCATTTTGTAGCTAGTTGCTTTACAATTCCTGAGGATATTTTCTTTCCGTCGTTACAGCTACAAAAAAAAAGTTGTGTGACCGAGCGAGGTGGCGCAGTGGTTAGCACACTGGACTCGCATACGGGAGAACGACGGTTCAAAAAAATAGTTCAAATGGCTCTGAGCACTATGGGCTTAACATCTGAGGTCATCAGTCCCCTAGAACTTAGAACTACTTATACCTAACTAACCTAAAGACATCACACACATCCATGCCCGAGGCAGGATTCGAACCTGCGACCGTAGCAGTCGCGCGGTTGCGAACTGAAGCGCCTAGAACCGCTCGGCCGCCGCGGCCGGCTCGCTGTTTGGTCTCTTCCCCAGAACAATCCAATCCAATTTAAAATGTGTGTTTTTCTCACCCAGTGCTATAAGCTTTATTGAGGTAAATCATCATCAGTGGTCTGTAATTAAAGATATTTACAATTTGATTTGTTTTTGAGATCGAAAAACAGTTCGTTAACCATTGTTTTAGTTTTACATACGGTGATTTCTGTTTCGTTTCTCGCCTACATCAGGAAGTGCTACTTATTCGCACGTCTTTGGTGTCCTTCTTCATTAGACACTGATACTTACATAGTTCTTCAGAGGAACTACAAGTATCAGTGTCTATTGAAAAAAAGACACCGCTAGCAGACGGCATTTCCTGATGTAGGAGAGAAACCAAGCAGAAATCACCGTAAGTAAAAACTAACAAAAAAACTGTTAAAAACTGTTTTTCGATCTTAAAAAGTAATCAGATTGTAAATATCCCTAATTACAGACCACTAATGATGCTTTATTTAAGTAAAGCGATGCGCGTCTGGTGAGAAAACCACGCATTTTCTTGTAGTTGTAACGACGGAAAGAAAACACCCTCAGAACGATGTCAAGAATGTGGCGAGAATACCAAACTTCAATCATTACATCTCACATCTAGTTTCACTTAATAACCGAGAGCTGTGCCGTTTGCGTAGAGTTGTCAGTCCGAACACACAAGCAATTCTGCGTGAAATAACCGCAGTAATGAATGTGGGACATACGACGAACGTATCCGTAGGGAAGTACGGCGAAATTTGGCGTTAATGGGCCGTGGTAGCAAACGACCGACGCGAGTGCATTTGCTCACAGCGTGTCATCGCCTGCAGCGTTTCTCTTGGGCTCTCGACCTTATTGGTTTGACCCTAGACGAATAGGAAACCGTGGCCTGGTCAGATGAGTCCCGATTTCAGTTGGTAAGAGCTCATGGTAGATTTCAAATGCGGTGCAGACAGACACTTCGAAGCTATGGATCCATGTTGTTAACAAGGCACTTTGCAAGCTTGTGGTGGCTCCATAATGGTGTAGGCTGTGTTTGCATGGAATGGGATGGACCCTCTGGTCCACCTGACCCGATCATTGACTGGAAATAGTTATATTCGGCTACATGCAGACAACTGGCATCCATTCACAGACTTCATGTTCCCAAACGACTAAGTCACATCACCGGGCCACAATGTCCACCATTGGTTTGTAGAACATTCTGGATGATTCGAACAAACGATCTGGCACCCAGATCACCCGAAGGACATAATCGATCGATCAGTTCGTGCACAAAATCCTACACCAGCAACACTTCCGCAATTACGGAAAGCTATAGACACAACAAGACTAAATCTTTCCGCAGAGACAAATCTCGAAAGACTTTTTGAGACCATGCGACGTCGAGTTGCTGCAGTACGCTGGGCAAAACGAGGTCCAACACGATATTAGGAGGTATCCCATGACTTTTGCCACATCAGTCTTAAGTCTTAATCAGAGATTATGCTGAATCACTAGAGAGTTATTTCCCCCATCTGATTAAATTCAAATTAAAAACTCTCAGATCAACACATAAAATATTAAATATAAAAAAGTGAAATCGTCATTGGTGATCAGAAGCCAGTGTTAAACATTGTTTTGGCTGGACTGAATAATATTTGTATCACAACTGAGAAACTAGTGAACATTTAATTGCGGATTTAAATTACAAAGACAGCTTGAACCAAAATTATAATGGCAAAAGAAGACTTGATATTCATTACCGTATGTACTTCATAAACCGTAATCAGTATGAGGGAACAGTATAGGATAAGTAAGAAAGGAAGGAAGGAAGGATTCCTCAAACTACACCCACACGTGAATTCGTACCAATAAGAAGAAACCGTAAGGATAATACCGTACACTACTCGTGGACGATCGGCCAGGGACAGTTTGCTTTACCAGTCATCCACGTGGTCAGCAACTCGCGTAGTAGTTCTCCGCATCGGAAGTACGAATAATACGCAAACATTTACAAATAAACCAAATTGGCACACGATTTGAAATATAGGTTGACAATAAACCTGAACAAATAATAAAGTTGATCTGAGGGCTCTTCACATGGCGTGAAAGCACAGACAGCAAAACGAAAGATATTCAACTTAAATGCACAAAAAGTTGTTAAAAATGTTACAGTAAGAGAAGAATGAATCACCGTAACAGAAGGCTCAATATACCACATGAGAAGCAGGTGTTTACAATCACCATTTCACACGCTACAATCAACAGAAATCCGAGAAATGAAATCAAATCGAATTATAGAAAAATAATTCTAATACAGATTATAGAATATAAATGACACATTCACACATAACAAATCCACACTAACTGAAATAAGACATACTTTGATCACGATCCACTCCCATCGCTAAGCTGCGGAAAGACAAAAAAACTGATTTAAAGAAATGAAATATTAATAAGCTCGATAGCATTCCCGCACTGAAAATAATTTGACGAAATGATTCAACAGGGCTAGACTTGAACTAACGTCTAGGCCAAGGAAAATAATATAGGCATGCGTATTCAAATACAGAGATATATAAACAGGCACAATACACCGCTGCGGTCGGCAACACCTGTATAAGACAACAAGTGTATGGCGCAGTTATTGGATCGGTTACAGCTGCTACAATGGCAGGTTATCGAGATTTAAGTGAATTTAAATGTTGTGTTATAGTCGGCACACGGGCGATGGGACACAGCATCTCCGAGGTAGCGATGAAGTGGGGATTTTCGCTTACGACCATTTCACGGGTGTACCGTGAATATCAGAAATCCGGAAAAACCTCAAATCTCCGACATCGCTGCGGCAGGAAGAAGATCCTGCAAGAACGGGACCAACGACGACTGAAGGGAATCGTTCAACGTGACAGAAGTGCAACCCTTCTGCAAATTGCTGCAGATTTCAATGCTGGGCCATCAACAAGTGTCAGCGTGCTAACCATTCAACGAAACATAGATCTGGGCTTTCGGAGCCGAAGGCCCACTCGTGTACCCCTGATGACAGCACAACACTAAGCTTTACGCTTCGCCTGGGCCCGTGAACACCGATACTGGTCTGTTGATTACTGGAAACATGTTGCCTCGTCGGACCTTGTTTCAAATTGTACCGAGCGGATGGACGTGTACGGGTATGGAGACAACCTCGTGCATCCATGAACTCTACATGTCAGAAGGGGACTGTTCACGCTCGTGGAGATGTGTGCAGTTGGAGTGATGTGCGATCCCCGATACGTGTTGATATGATTCTTGCAGGTGACCCGTACGTAAGCATCCTGTGTGATCACCTGCATCCATTCTTGTGGACAATTCCAGCAGAACAACGCGACACCCCACACGCCCAGAATTGCTACAGAGTGGCTCCAGGAATACTCTTCTGAGTTTAAACACTTCCGCTGGCCACCAGATAGTAACATTATCGAGCATATCTGGGGTGCCTTGCAACGTATTGTTCAGAAAAGATCTCCACTCCCTCATACTCTTACGGATTTATGGACAGCCCTGCAGGATTCATGGTGTCAATTTCCTGCAGCACTACGTCAGACATTAGTCGAGTGCATTTCACGTCGTGTTGTGGCACGTCTGCGTGCTCGCGGGGGCCCTACACGATGTTAGACAGGTATGTCCGTTACTTTGGATCTTCAGTGTAAATTACCTAGTGGTTAACATCGTAAGTTCCAGGAGGCAGTCCGCCAGTTGTGCTGTTGTACATAGAGAAGTCGCAACGCTTGAAAGTGGTTGAGAAATGCAGGAAGGCCTATAGAGGATTGATGCTAGCTTGGTTCAGAGACTTGTGGTTGACCTGCTACATAAAATAAGGGAACGTACTGCGCGTAAATAGGCAGAAAGACCCAAAATTGTATGGTTACACGATTGCACAGCAAATGCTGGAAGCAGTCACATCCATAAAGTGGATCGACAACATAAAACCAATCACAGATAAGGCAGATGGCTGACTGAGATTCATTGGAAGAATCCACATGCAGTGTAGTCCACGCACAAAGGGAGTAGCTAACAAAAAACTCGTTCGCCTATTATTTGAATATTGCTCGCCAGTTTGGGATCCGTACCAAATAAGGTTGATCCAACAGAGTTGATGGATAGAGGAGCATCGCGTTTCAATACCGGAAAACGTTACGGAAATGCTCAGCCAACTCCAGTGGCGGATGATGCAAGAGAAGCGTTCTTCATCACGTTGTGGCTTACCGTTAAACTTCCGAGAGCGTACTTTCTTAGGAACAGTCAAAAAATATAGTGCTTCTTTCCAATCATATCTCGAGAAAACACCATAGTGATATTCGAGCTCACACGAAGGCTGAGCAACACACGTTCTTCCTCTTAACCATTTGCGGCTGGAGCAGGAAAGGGCAGAAATGACAATAGCACACAAAGTACCCTCCGTCACAGGTCGTAACGTGTCTTGCGGAGCATAGATACCGATGTAGGTGCCATCAGTCATTCAGTGTGTCATCTACACGAATCTTACAGCACAGCTGATTTTTAATGATTGAATTTACACCGTCTGCCGGAGTGGCCGAGCGGTTCTAGGCGCTACAGCCTGGAATCGCGCGACCGCTGCGGTCGCAGGTTCGAATCCTGCCTCGGGCATGGATGTGTGTGATGTCCTTAGGTTAGTTAGGTTTAAGTAGTTCGAAGTTCTAGGGGACTGATGACCTCAGAAGTTCAGTCCCATAGTGCTCAGAGCCATTTGAACCATTTTTTTTGAATTTACACCATTCCTCGCTAAGACACAGTCCCAATTCCTCCCTAATTGTTCGAGGAGGGCCATTAATTGTTGTTCTATAATGTGTGAAAATAATTTTCAAATCCGGCGATTCTGATGGCCAGGGAGGGCATATTATTTTTTACCGATGCACAGCAACTAAGTTTTTGATATTTTCGTCAATACCAGTGAAAGACGTACTTTGCAGGACAGCATGCTTGCATCATTGTATGATTGTTACCACCAAAAATTCGACGATCTGAAAAGCTTCATGACCGCAGCTACCAGACTGAATGTCCCCTACATTCTAGCCTGGCTTACAAAAGGTCTAACGGTGGCAGCCGCAGTGTGAATATTACTTTTATATTGTTCCCATTGCATCCCGTTGTCATTTGACGTAAGAATTCTAATAATATTGACTGTAGGTACGAGCAAATTTATTTTTCTACTGTTAAGCTAAGCAGACAAAGTTTTGCCGTAATCTGTATATGCTGTCATAACACTACGGACTGTAACTGTGGGTACTCGCACTAATATCGTAGATCTTGCTGACACAATAGTCAAGCCTGGACAAACAATTTGCCCTTGCTTGAGTTACTTAAGGTCCAGCCTGGCAATGTACTGGCAGCTGAAGTCGCTTTCAGAAATGTTATTGTGCAATGATAACACAGAGGGCGCTGAGTATGGTCGACACAGAAAACAACCTCAACAAATGGGGTAGTCTGATATAATAATCATACATCCTATTCTGGCTGTAGCTGTTTAAATCTTATGCCATTTTTGTGCATATTGTTCGCGCATATTGAATTTCTTTATCACAACAATTCTACCTTACACGCGCGGGTACGAAGACAGCGCATATGTTATTAGTTATAGTGTGTGTGCGTGGGGAGGGGGGAGGGGGGGGTGTTGTAATGGCACATTTAAAACCCATGCCCCTGGGAGGCAGGACTCGAAATAACGACCTTCGTTTTTCGAGATCACGACTCTATCCCGTAAACACGGAGACCTGCGTTCAAGGAATTCTGTGTAACTACTATGTGATACCGTAGAGAGTAGTTGGCATACTTTGTGTTTTGCGCTGGGAGCGGACCTCTGTTCCTCTGTTTCCGGAGGCCGGTAGGCGCTGCGTCTGCGAACTCGCACTGCGCAGGCGCGCCCACCCGCGATCGTTGTCTCGCTCGGGGCTCAACCGCCAGGGGACGAAAACGTGAGAAACAGGCTGCTAGCCGCTCAAAAAAATCCCCTCCTGCTAAAAAAATATGCGCGCTTTCTTTGTGGCGCGCATCACATGTAAATGCGAATGTGCGGTCCAGGTGGAGGCTGGCCGCGGTTGCAGATACTCCGGGAATTAGCGGAGCAGGCGAGCGGTTCCCACGGCCGCGGGCGACATACGGGCGTCGAGAAATCCGCCAATTTAGCGTGTTGCTCCCCAAAAAAGGGAGCCCCTCATTCCGGCACTCGTGTCCGTTTTTTCCCCGTCCTTTCACTTGCGCTGTCTCCCCGTGTAACGTCGCTTCCCCTAACGCTTCTTCCGCAAAGAAAGCTCGCGGAGCGGTTTTTTAAGCTGCAGGACCCAGCTGTCTGCGCGACCCCGTTTTTTCCCCCCTCGGCGCTTTTCTTCTGGTTTTCTGGCGAAGTAAAAAACGGGCGCGCGCGCGCCTCGCCGGGGCATTGTGTGGTCGGCGGAGCTGGGTGCCGGCGGCGCGGTTCCCACGTCTGCTACTTAGGGGGGCCACGCTTTTTTGTCATTAAAGCAAAAAAGCGAGCCCGTGCACGGGAAGCTCCGCTCGCACCTTGCGCCGCGTCGCGCCGCGCCGCATTTGCGTCCACCTGACGCTTCTTTCACGTCGGGCTCCCTCGACCTCCGCACCTCATCTCTGTTTTTCAACGAAAAATATCTTCGATAGTTGTATTATACTCAAGTGTGACGGGAAAGCGGGACTCCCTGTTCCCATAGCGGACGTTTGCTGGCTCCGTGCACCGTTACGTCCGCCCGGAAACGCAACATCCGATGCTCTTTCGTTCCTCCTCATCTCTTTTTTCCCCTCTGATACGGTAAAATGAACCTGAATTTTCTTGCGTGAGCTGTCATGCCTCTCGTAGCCTTAGGGTATGTAGAAAACCACTCGAGAGAGGAATCGTGGATCGCTACAGCAGGTCAGAGGCGTGATCACGCACATCGTACCACCGTGATCCAACAACTTTATTATAGCTATCTCCAATAAAAAGTTCCAACAAGAAGAATATAGGTGACGATAGACGAAGTAGAGAATACATAAATTTCAGACTGGCTATAGCACGAAAAACATTTTTAACAAGAGGAATTTTTTAACATCTAAGAACGTAATTGTTAAGAGGCTTTTTTCTAAGCTATTTGTCTGGAGGGTAGCTCTGACCAGAAGAGAAACGTAGACGGTAAGCAGTTCTGACGAGAAGATAATGCAAGCTTTTGTGGAGTGGTGCTACAAAACAGTGCTACAGATTAGATGGCTAGTTCAAAACAAACTGGGGTAAACGTTTATGGCACCACTTGCCCAAAAGACAGAATCCGTAGATAGGACACATTCAGTTTGGCAATGGAAGGAAGAGTGATGGGTAAAAATTGTAGAGGGACACCAAGAGATGAATACAGTGAGCACGTTGCAGTAGCTACTCAGAGATGAAGATGCTAATACAGGATAGACGATCGTGAAGAGCTGCATCAAGCAGTTCTCCGGACTGAAGACCGAAACAAGACCAACGACAGGCTTATTTCTGTTATTAATTATTGTGATCCGGACACCATGCTACAAAATTATACGTAATAATTTTACGTAAGGCTATTTAATAACGAAATTTTGTTTCTAAATTCCTGCCGAAAGCATCAGATTACAACTAGTACCACAAGGGGAGTGAGTTCCTTCAAATAATATACATCAAAAGAAGTTTTGCATCACCTCGGTTCCGAGAGTTCCGGAAACTGTACGCAACATTTGAATAGAGATCAACATAAACATCATTTCCCCCCTTTTTATTGCTGATGAAAACCACACATTGCATATTTTACCGCCATACAGCGAGACCTTCAGAGATGGTGGTCCAGATTGCTGTACACATCGGTACCTCTAATACCCAGTAGCACGCCCTCTTGCATTGATGCATGCCTGTATTCGTCGTGGCATACAATCGACAAGTTCATCAAGGCACTGTTGGTCCAGATTGTCCCACTCCTCAACGACGATTCGCCGTAGATTCCTCAGAGCATTTGTTGGGCAACGTCGTCCATAAACAGCCCTTTTCAATCTATCCCAGGCTTGTTCGATAGGGTTCATGTCTGGAGAACATGCTGGCCACTCTAGTCGAGCGACGTCGTTATCCTGAAGGAAGTCATTCACTCGGTGTGCACAATGGGGGCGCGAATTGTCGTCCATGAAGACGAATGCCTCGCCAGTAAGCTGCCGATATGGTTGCACTGTCGGTCGGGAGGATAGCATTCACGTATCGTGCAGCCGTTACGACGCCTTCCATGACTACCAGCGTCGTACGGTGGCCCCACATAATGCCACCCCAAAACAGCAGGTAAACTCCACCTTGCTGCACTCGCTGGACAGTATGTCATAGGCGTTCAGCCTGACTGGGTTGCCTCCAAACATGTCTCCGACGATTGTCTGGATGAAGACATACGCGACACTCATCGATGAAGAGAGCGTGATGCCAACCCTGAGCGATCCATTCTGCATGTTGTTCGGCCCATCTGTACTGCGCTGCGTGGTGTCGTGGTTGCAAAGGTGGACCTCGCCACAGACATGGGAAGTGAAATTGCGCATCATGTAGCCTGTTGTACACAGTTTGAGTCGTAACACGACGTCCTGTGGCTGCACGAAAAACATTATTCAATATGGTGGCGTTGCTGTCAGTGTTCCTCCGAGTCATAATCTGTAGGTAGCCGTCATCCACTGCAGTGGTAGCCCTTAAGTGCCCTGAGCGAGGCATGTCATCGACAGTTCCTGTCTCTCTGTACCTCCTCCATGTCCGAACAACATCACTTTCGTTCACTTCGAGACGCCTGGACACTTCCCTTATTGAGAGCCCCCACTGGCACAAAGTAACAACGCGGACTTGATCGAACCGCGGTATTGACCGTCTAGGTGGAATGACTGGGACTGATCGGCGGTCGGACCCCTTCCGTCTAATAGGTGCTGCTCATGCATGGTTGTTTACATGCTTGGGCGGGGTTAGTGACATTTCTGGACAGTCAAAGAGACTGTGTCTGTGATACAATATCAACAGCCCACGTCTATCTTCAGGAGTTCTGGGAACCCCGAGGTGATGAAAACTTTTATTGATGTGTGTATATAGAACCTAACATGTATCCAGCCAGGTCTCATCACATTTCCATTTTTATTGTTTTTAGTTTTTTTGTACTCGGCGTTCAGTTACCTCAATATCTGTCGCTTCTGCGTTCACGCAATGAATGAAAGGGGGGACCATGTTAAATCTTACGCGATGAAACAATTACGAAGGATTGTATTCGGTATTTCGGACTTCTCTCTGCTGTCTTCTCTTTCGGTGCTAATATGATCACTCAGCGACTGTGTAGAAGATTTTGGTCCGTTTACTGACCTCCTTCAAATTTTTCACCTTGAGATTGAAGCACTTGTGGACCCGCCAGGTTAGCCGAGAGCGCTAATGCGCTACTTCCAAACTCGGGTAGGCGCGCCGGGCCCGGATCGAATCCGCCCGGCGAATTACTGGGCTGGTGTGCTGGCCAGCCTGGATGTGGTTTTTAGGCGGTTTTCCACATCCCACTGGGTAAATACCGGACTGCTCCCCATATCCCGCCTCAGTTACACGACTCACAGACATCTGAAACACGTTCGCACTCTGTCATGGTTTACACTAGATGCAGACAGCTGGGGTACACTGATTCCGTCCTGGGGGTGTATGGGGTGGCGGCAGGAAGGGCATCCGGCCACCCCTTTCAATTAACGATGCCAAATCCGATTGTAACAATGCCTACCCTGTGAAAACTGCGGGACTATGGCACAAGCAAAAGAAAGATTGAAGCAATTGTGTCTGTGTTTCCTTGGAAATAAATTTGTTGTTGGCAGGGTTCCACCGAGATCAAAGAAAAGATAAAACTGTGTTTTGCTCAAAGTGAAATCCCTCCAAAAACAAATTTAACATTTTTCGTCCAATCGTACATGTAAATTTTACTTTTGAATTCATAGAGCCCGTTTTGCATTACTCTCCTTATGCTCAGTTTGACTTCGTTCGCTTTTTGTTGGTCAACGAGACTGAGCATCCTTTAACTCTGCGTCAAAGGTATTTTTCTTCGGTAGCATCTTACTAACACGGCTATTGTACTACGGCGGGTATTTCCCGTTCTACGCCACCTAATGTGGTACATATTTGTCTAAACGTTATTCCACAATGCTGTTGAATTTTATTCATACCCTCCCAGGGATAAATGTTTGATATTGAATGTTGCACTTGCTAAGCAGAAAATTTTTCTATTTTCTTATCCTGTCCCTTGATACATGTAGTTATTGATGCTGTAAAGTTTTATGGTAACTGATTCCCTCCTGTACAGTAACTGAATCGAACGGTTGGGGTCTATCTGACAGCAGAAAATCGTTTCAGAAAAGATATTTACAGTAACCTCGAACGCATGCCTGTCCCCGACACCAGTCTGAACCATACAGGTTACTCAGTCTACGGCTGAAAAGTTGAAATCATCCTCTATTACAATAACACTGGTAAAAAATTTATGTGTGATGTTCTCTTAAGATTTCTCTGAAACATTATTGTACAGCAGCTGCTCAGCAGGTCCGTAAAAGCATCCAGTTACCATCTTGATGGCCCACCTTCGCCAAGACTGTTTCTCAGTAATATGTAATAAATTTATTCGGGACTAGAGACGTTTTCACGGCAATAATACGCTACTGCGTTTCACACCCACCCTATTCTTGAGACACGTAGTCCAATCTGAATTATACATTAAGCTGCTATTCATTTCTTCCATCTGCCTAGTTTTTCTCTTTGGTACTAACTTGCAATTATGACCACTTATACGTGCAACTAAGTTTGGGACCGAGCCATATATGCTGTTAAGCTGTTGCCGCATTCAACTTTGCCTTTTCGACATGCAAGGACGAATGATCTAATGTGTCATCAACACGGCTGATGTACACCTTTCTGCGCGTATGGCTCAAAATTCCTCTCACACAAGAAACCACCATATGCACGAAAACTGAGCACGGTCGGTCATCAGCAGCAAACCATCGGGCCAAGTGACATCAGCGTCACGAAAGCGTCCGTGAAGCGAATTTTCGCCTTTCGGAAGAACATTAAGCCGGCCGACCGGTTCTAGGCGCTTCAGTCCGGAATCGTGCTGCTTCTACGGTCGCAGGTTCGAATTCTGCCTCGGGCAATTAGGTTTAAGTAGTTCTAAGTTCAAGGGGCCTGATGACCTCAGATGTTAAGTCCCACAATGCTTAGAGCCATTTTAACCATTTCTGAAGAACATTAAGCTGTACGCGAAAGGCAGCGGTGTTTAACGTGGATGGTACTGGTGTCTGCAGGCCCATGCAAGAGAGCATAGACCACTGGCGACTGAATGTGTCCGTACTGTCAGGGTTACTGACTTATGCCAACTTCACTCTACGAAGGAAACGCGATGAGAATTGTAGTGTTTAGATTTCTCAGAATAAGGTACTTGGAAAAAAATTTGAATTACAGTATTGTAGAAAAACGTTCAGACAAGAGTAATCGCATGTTTCGGATGGAGAACTTCTGTACAAATTCTCTCATTACAGACACATTTTGTAGACCTTTTTCGTTTACTTTAAGTGGGTCTGACAACGTTGAGATGCCGGTAATACTATGTGAAAAAATCGTAAATCCCAAACCCTACACGAAAGGAGAAGTGTGAAGGAGCGAGACGTAGAGCAGGCAGGGTGGGCGAGGCAGGGGCAGGGCCAGCGGCAGCGGCGGTGGCGACGGCAGTGCGGTCACGCCGCGCGGCGGCCGCACGACTTGGCACTCGCGGCTGGCCCTGGCCGCGCCCGCGTCGCCGCCCCAGCTCGCACACGCCATGAATTACACATGGCCGGAGTTTTGCAAAATCCCAGCTCGTGTTCTATATTTACCCTCCTCACCTTCCCACAGGCGCTGCAACTCAGTCTGCGAGGAGGCGCAGTGGGCAGCCGCCGCTCTGGCATTCGCTGGGACAGCCTTTAATTCCACTCAGCCAGATTTCGGATTTCCGTGCTTTCCGTAAATCGCTTAAGGCAAAGACCTCGGTTGGTCCCTTTGAAAAGGGCACGGCCGATTTCCTTCCCCGTCCTTACTCCATTCGAATTTGTGCTCCAATGACCCGGTCGTCACCAGGACGGTAAGCCTTTTCTGTCTGTCTGCGTCCTCTCTCTCCATTCCCCTATTCTCTCCACGCTCCCTCCCCCCACCCCCATTCTCTCTCTCTCTCTCTCTCTCTCTCTCTCTCTCTGCAGTTAACATTGATACGGAATCCAACAATTGCAAATAGTTGTGACGTAGTATGGAACAATACCAGTTATAGAGAAAACATAGGAAAAAAGACGATTTTAATTCGTTTTGAACAGTAGAATAACAAAAATACAGGGGGGTACATTGTACTATGGGCATTGGGAACAGTAAACGTGCGAGAAAGGAGCAAAGTATAAGCGTAATCGAAATAGGTATATTAAAGAGAAAGGGAAAAGAAAATGACTGACGAGGAAGAAAAAGAGAAACGCTTATCTGGGAGACGATAAGAGCATTTACTTTACTGTTTGACACAGAGAAATGGCCGTATATTTTACGTTCTTAGGTAACAATATGATATTGACGAAAGAAACTATTTCAGCGTTCTCTTAAATGCAACACAGCATTAACTTGTGTGCAGAGTACAGCGCGGCTTGTTCCACAGCAGGGATGCAGACCAGTTTGCGAATGTTTCGGAGGGTACAGCTGGGCAGTTGAGTTGATGTGCTGCGACCAGACCCACCGTAAAATATAAGTGTATGCAGTTCCTCGGACGACTGTGGTTTCGCTTCTTTTATAAGAGAATATGGTGCTGTTGCCCTTTGAAGGCGTAATCACCACCTATGTTGCAGAGGGGACTGAAAACGTTGGATTCTGTCACAGAAAGTGGTTGTAATTCGATCAAGCTGTTACACGTATTGCTATTGTTGGTACATATAAAACTAGGATACTAGTTTAGTGAGGTCTTCTGTTGCACTTATGATGAGATGATAGGTCCTTGATGGGTCGTGCCAGGCACTAGGTTTCATTTATAGTTATAGTGTGTTATGCCTTCGGCAGTGAGCGTGTGCTGCACAGGGACTCCAACCCTGATGTTTTTCTTGCCGGGTCAATCGTTTAGGTGACGATGATGTTTGGTTTGTGGGGCACTCAACTGCGCGGTTATCAGCGCCCATACAAATTCCCAACCTTTGCTCAGTCCAGTCTCGCCACTTTTCAGTGATGATGATGATGAAATGATGAGGACAACACAAGTACCCAGTCATCTCGACGCAGGTGAAAAAATCGTTTAGGGTAGTATTTAGTTGCTGTGTGCTAATCTCCAATAACATCTTGTGAAGAGTATGCGTTTGGAAAGTTGTCGATGTATGCTTATCGGCGATACGACATAGCTGTGTGTACGCTATTCCGAATTCCGATGTGAAGTGCCTTCCGAAATGCATGCAAGCGACTTTCACTTAAAATGTCTCCCCTGCACGGGAATATCTACAATGGATGTACGAGTACAGGTTGTTGATACGTGGTTGACGATATATGGCCGTGAGTCTTGCTGAGGTAGCCTAATTGTAAGGCGTCCGCTCCCAATACGCGGTTCGAGTCGCAGTCCGTTATAAATTTTCGTTGTCATTATTCTATTATACAGTTGATGCTTGTCTCTATTCGTCGCTGCAAATACATTTCAGGTATTACTATTGAGTCCTTGTCAATTCAAACATCATCTTTCATTTGATATTAACCTTCTGCATTCAAATACTTGACCTATTACTTAGACTGGGATAGCTTAGTTGTTTCGAAAGGTGGTTTTCAACATGTCGAGGAACAAATGGCTCAGTGCTTTTATATCAGACTTGGTGGACTTAGCTAATGGATGTTATCCTGTACGAACCCTATTATCTGACTGCGAATAAGAGGTGGCCAAAATAAGGCAAATCTATTAGCAACGTTAAACTTAATATCTAAGAGGGTAGTCAGAAGTGAATGCTTTAATCGCACGATGACGACAGAGGAAAATACGAAAAATTATTTGTATGCAAAAAGACGGATAATTGCAAGCAACGTGTCTGTTACTTTAGGTGTGAACCAATTTTAACATCACGAAAATTTATACGAGGGTCACTTCAAAAGAAATGCACACTATTTTTTTTAATCCATCTTTTATTCTACATGTTTGAAAGTTTTACATTGTGTAGATACATCCTTTAGGAACAATATTTTCATTTCCCCACATTATTTCCATCCCTCTCAACTGCCATACGCCGTCTTGGAACCAGCGCCTGTATACCGGCACGGTAAAATTCTGGACCAACCTGTTGGAGCCACTGTTTGGCAGCGTGCACAAGGCAGTCATCATCTTCAAACCTTGTTCCACGAAGAGAGTCTTTCAGTTTCCCAAAGATATGATAGTCACATGGAGTCAGGTCAGGACTGTAAGGCGGGTGTTTCAGTGTTGTCCATCCGAGTTTTGTGATCGCTTCCATGGTTTTCTGACTGACATGTGGCCGTGCATTGTCATGCAACAGCAAAACATCCTGCTTTTGCCGATGTGGTCGAACACGACTAAGTCGAGCTCTAAGTTTCTTCAGTGTCGTCATAAATGCATCGGAATTTATTGTGGTTCCACTTGGCACGATGTCTACAAGCAACTGTCCTTCGAAAAACACCAGCAGAAGGTGTGGCTTTCATTTTATTTTTTTTCCTTGGGTGAATTTGCATGATGTCACTCCATTGATTGCCTCTTCGTCTCTCGTGTTTCATCACCCGTCACAATTCTTCCAAGAAATTCATCTCCATCATTCTCGTACTGTTGCAAAAGTTCGCTGCATACCGTTTTTCTTGTTTCTTTGTGAGCCACTGTCAACATTCTGGGAACCCACCAGGCACAAACCTTTTCTAACGCCAACACTTTCAGTATTCTGGAAACACTTCCTTCCCCTATCCCAACGTAGCGTGACAATTCGTTCAGTGTGATGCGTCTGTCAACAGTCACCAATTCGTCAACTCTCTACACATTGTCTGGAGTGTGTGCAGTACGAGGCGTGCCGCTGCGAGGACAATCCTCAATATTGCCGTGGCCGCTTTCGTCACGTAACCTGTTTCACCACCGACTAACTGTACTGCGATCGACAGCAGCATCTCCATACACCTTTTTCAACCTCTTGTGGATGTTTCCCATTGTCTGGTTTTCACAGCACAGGAATCCTATGACAGCACGTTGCTTCTGACGAACGTCAAGTGTAGCAGCCATCTTGAAGACCTGCTGTGACGTCGCCACTCACGGGAACAGTTTGAACTAAGCGGGAAGGATGTATTTACACACTGTAAAACTTTCACACATGCAAAATGAAAACTGTATTTTTACAAAAATAGTGTGCATTTCTTTAGGAGTGACCCTCGTATTGCAACCCATAAAAAGGGCACAGTCGGAAGTAATCGCACAGACGTCGATAAACTGCTTAAAATCGATGACTGACTTTCAAAGAGAGCGGTGAATTCAGTAGAATTATATCTTAACGTGGGGTAAAACCTCCGTTTCAAAACTACCGCAGTGCAATTGCAGTGGAAAGTTTGGAGGTTCCGAACGCCCCTAGTAGCGGCCGGTCGTCGGTCGGCAAGTGTCAGCCGCCGCTGTGGGTGTTGTGGGCTGGCGGATGCGCTCCGCGGCCAGTGGGCGGCGGCGGCGGCGGCCTGCGAATTGGCTAATTGGGGAGGGGGAGGCGCCGCTTGGGCTGGCAGCGCCGCGTCGGCCTGCCACAGGAGCGCGAGTAAACCAAAACACGAGGGCCGCCAGGGCGAGGCACGTACCGTGCTAGGCGGATCGTCACACATATGGTGGCACTTGGCTCTGCCGAAGGGCGTGATTGGAGTCCGAAAATTTGCTGTTCCGTCCCCAGCGGCGCCCCATCTCGTATATCATGAAATATCGACCTTTACTCATAGTGCGCGATCGCATCTGCTCGACATCTGACCCGAGCTCAGTAAGCAGACGGCTGATTCCTATTGATGCTTTTCAAATGCGGCCATAAAACTGCAGCGCTCGTTCACCGGATACTGCATTTAAACAACATGTTTACGGTCGACTGCTCTTGCCTTCCTCCAACTCGCGAACGAATCAGTACACTGCAGGGGAGGAGGGAGTCGCAGCAGTTAAACGTGGAAGCCGAACGACGGTGCCGCTATGCGTTGCATGCGTAGGCAAATCAGTATAGCCATGCTTCGAAAATTAAGGCGGACGACGAGCTGGGACTGTTTTGTTCAGAATGGACAAAGAAATCTGCCGCGGACTTTCAAAGGCATTTGCCGGGAGCTGTTAGGAAAACCTAAATATGGATGGCCGGGGGTGTATGTGAACCGAATGCGAGTCCTGTGTGCTAAACCACTGCGCAATGTCGCTCACTGGCAACCTTCGAAATCACATGAAGTAACATAGAAATTACTTCGGCTGACCGAGAATCATAGCCCAGATTTGTGAATCTGCAATCCCACACTTTCCCAACGACTCACAAGTGCTAGACAATGCAAACAACTGCCGGCCAGTGTGGCCGAGCGGTTCTAGGCGCTTCAGTCTGGAACCGCGCGACCGCTACGGTCGCAGGTTCGAATCCTGCTTCGGGCATGGATGTGTGTGATGTTAGGGGACTGATGACCTCAGATGTTAAGTCCCATGGTGCTCAGAGCCATTTGAACCATTTTGCAAGCAACTTTGTACATACGTTATTCTCATTCTAATCGCTTTCGGTTTCTTAAGACTGCCTTAATTGATGTTCTGACTGCAGTTATCATCTTTAGGCTAAGTACTGGTTCTAGACAGTTGCACTGCAAGTTCAAATGGTTCAAATGGCTCTGAGCACTATGGGACTTAACAGCTGCAGTCATCAGTCCCCTAGAACTTAGAACTACTTAAACCTAACTAACCTAAGGACATCACACACATCCATGCCCGAGGCAGGATTCGAACCTGCGACCGTAGCAGTCGCGCACTGCAAGTCACTCGAACGTCAACCTCTTTTGCCTTTCAAGCTGTTTACACAAAACGCCCACTGGGTGAAATGAGTGAAACAAACGCCCTATACAATACCCTTAGTAGAATCCACGTCCAGCCATCAAGCAAGCGCTGTCATCCTGAGCTAGTTCTTCTAATAAAGGGAAAGAAGAACTAGGTTCCTTATTTTTTAAATGTTTGTGACTGTCTGCTAATTACCTAATATAAAGGATTCCAAACAGACGAATTTCACAGTGTAGTGACTGTTGAATCATTTGGCAGTCTTTGTATACTCGTAAGTCTTGTATGTGCGTAACATAACTGTATTCTGCAGAATTATATATGCCTCCCGATCGAGTAGCCTATGTGTATCGGAATGAGAAGTGATGACTGATTTCGCGTCTCTATGCGGCTTTACTGGAGCCCAAATGTCGACCAGTATCTCTTGTCTGACTGTCCCACCAATAACATCCAAGTTGTCTGTCCAGACTCTTAGCCTCCAATATTCCCAAATTAATACACTTATCCTCATTAATGTTTGACAGACGCCTCTTCTGTATTTGTGACCGTGACTGGAGCACAGCCTATCCGTTAGGTACACTCGGGTGGCTCAAGTTGGAGCCATTTTTCACCAAAGTGTCGCGCTGACAATGTTGGTTGTAACTCGCTTGCTTACGTAGAATGTGAATTTGACTGCGCGTATTGACAAGAGTATTTCTCTTTCTGTTGCAGGTTTCCTGGGCTGCACAGAGATCACATTTGGTAAGTCGACATTCCTGCTGCTGAATCAGACGTGCAGATGCTGAAGCGACTCGCTTACCGTCCAGCCTGTCTGCACTGCAGATTGCTTTCTCTCGGCTCATAGACTGCCATGTGGCGTCCATCTGGGGCAGTCAAGCAGGACAGGACTGACCCCATGCGACCAAAGATTGTGCTAGTGATCCTATGACGTCTCGAGGTTCCTACAAATATTACTTGCAAATTTTTGACGTAGTGATATTTAAAGTCTCAAAATAATTTCTGCTAATCTCGATGCAGCCGTCCATTTTTTCTTCGAAACCACTCGTCGAACTGTCGTCCGCTCTCTCCCGCCATTCAAGTATCCCTTAGTAAATGGCAACGTACGTTGTCCAACATCGGCAGGAGGTTCCAATCGTAGAAAATCTCCATTCTTTCAGTCAGTCTTCACTTGTGGACTGAAGACGTTGTTCCGCATATCAGCATCCACCGACTATATCTAGTCAAACAGCATACATATTTTTCCAGATCACGATCTTTTTTTTTTTTTTTTTTTTGGTCATCAGTCTACTGACTGGTTTGATGCGGCCCGCCACGAATTCCTTTCCTGTGCTAACCTCTTCATCTCAGAGTAGCACTTGCAACCTACGTCCTCAATTATTTGCTTGACGTATTCCAATCTCTATCTTCCTCTACAATTTTTGCCCTCTACAGCTCCCTCTAGTACCATGGAAGTCATTCCCCCATGTCTTAGCAGATGTCCTATCATCCTGTCCCTTCTCTTTATCAGTGTTTTCCACATATTCCTTTCCTCTCCGATTCTGCGTAGAACCTCCTCATTCCTTACCTTATCAGTCCACCTAATTTTCAACATTCGTCTATAGCACCACATCTCAAATGCTTCGATTCTCTTTTGTTCCGGTTTTCCCACAGTCCATGTTTCACTACCATACAGTGCTGTACTCCAGACGTACATCCTCAGAAATTTCTTCCTCAAATTAAGGCCGGTATTTGATATTAGTAGACTTCTCTTGGCCAGAAATGCCTTTTTTGCCATAGCGATTCTGCTTTTGATGTCCTCCTTGCTCCGTCCGTCATTGATTATTTTACTGCCTACGTAGCAGAATTCCTTAACTTCAGTGACTTCGTGACCATCAATCCTGATGTTAAGTTTCGAGATCACGATCTAATGGCTGCGAAAGGTACACTGACGAATTCATAGTCGCCACTTCATTATAACTTTATTGGAATATTTGAAAGCTTGGCTTTTTTAGCGGGAGACATAACGAGATGAATCCTGTTCGATTTTTTTTTTTTTTTTTACGTGTGGTAGTACGACGTTGCAGAATGTGATCCCTGCTTCCCTGTCAAGGAATTTGGTATCCTCAAAGGATCAGGTTAACTCGCTTTCACGCAGTCTTCAAGGACATGTGATGGCATTAGATGCATGAGTTTTCCGACATTACTTTCCGTACTGCAGCAACAAATTCTGTAGCGACTAATGGAAGGCAGCCTATCAACGAAGCATCCTTGAGGTTGAAATTACCCGTCGGAATATCTATTAATCACTGGAGTATGGCAGAACAATGAAGATGCCTCGTCCTGTCATTCGAGGCATTTCATGAAGGCATTCAACTGCTTTCAACCACGTGGCGAATTATGTTACAAAATCGCTGCCATCTTTCTTCCAATCACTCCGACTTGTCTTGCTACTAACAAATCAACAGCTGCTGCAAAATTGATCGGAGGAGCTCGATCTCTTGGCTACACAGCGTGTCTTAGTAGACTGCAGGTAAGTGATACGATCCGCTTAGTAACACTGTGCCGTTATGGCAACACGTATAGCCCCCTCTGCGAGAAACAAGACCACGCTGTGACTCCACGATCTCCGTGATGGTTTGTAGGCACTAGCACCTCATACCTACTAAAAGCATAACATATTCTTCATCACCGCAGCTCGTGGTCGTGCGGTAGCGTTCTCGCTTCCCGCGCCCGGGTTCCCGGGTTCGATGCCCGGCGAGGTCAGGGATTTTCTCTGCCTCGTGATGACTGGGTGTTGTGTGATGTCCTTAGGTTAGTTAGCTTTAAGTAGTTCTAAGTTCTAGGGGACTGATGACCATAGCTGTTAAGTCCCATAGTGCTCAGAGCCATTTGAACCATTTTGATTTTCTTCATCACTCCAACAAATTTTTCTATTCTTCTAGCAACCAGTGACGATCTTTCATAAATGTGACGTGTGAAATGAAGCGCAGCTGTCCTACTATTGACATGAACTTCTTTAAGGTAAAAATAATGCTGAACTGCAGTTTCTTATGTGAAGAAGGCCATGGATGAGACGACTCCTGATTTTGTTTATGGCATAAATAATAACGTGCACCTACTTGAAAGTAGAAATAAAACATGTTTGACAATGTAGTTTCACGTTCTACAGGCCGTCGTTAATAGTCTCCGCTCGCACATTCAGGCTGAACCGATGGTGATGGTTGCAATCACTACCCCATGAGGATTCTCCGTAGCCCCCAGGTGCGGAGTATTACAGCGGTTGATGATGTCGCCCATCGTCAAGGTAAATTCATATGTGAATAGGATGAATGACAGAAATCCGAGCACAGCGGTGGTCTTTGCAACATACCAGCGATGAAACCATCGCTGCGGAGGTAAGTCCGTGGGTAAAAAGTCTGCACGCGTGGTAAGTGATTCGGATAGTGGCAGCTGCCGTGGAGAAATTTCCACTCGGTCGCCTGAGATACCTCGTACTAGTGAGTCACCTGACCTGCTGGTGCTGGCGTCATATTATACAGTGTTCAGCGTTTCTTGTCTCTATCTCCAGTCTGTGCATCATCCTTGGCATCCATTTTTGACCGTATGTCAATATGATCTTTTTTGTTCCTTATCCTTTGAGGAATCGTTTCCTGCAGCTTCTCCCAACTTAGTGCATGTATACTATTTGACAACCTTAAGCGGCCTTTTGTTCAGAAACAAAATAAAAAATGTATCAAGCAAATGTTGTTTAGCTATCACGGGGGACCTTACCTAGTATGATTAACTTTCTTGCAACTTCGTTCGTTACAAAGATATCAACAGCAATATGTCTTTTCTAAATAGTGCCCGATAATTTTATTCGGTAATGCAGTTTTTCTTCTGAAGACTCGTTGGAAAACATATCACAGTACACCATTCAGTTAATTATGATGTTACTATAAACGTAACGGAAAAATGACTTCGACTCTCCGATAGTAGGACACATTGCAGGTACACGGGATAACTAAACTCGTTCACTTGCTGCAGCTGACAGTAAACAGACGGAAACGATAGGAAAATGCATAACGGTCATTCAGTCAACCAACCTGTTCATTAACGTTTAATGTGTTCACGTTAACACAACATCCCACTTAATAAGGAGCAGAAACGGGTAATTTTTTAAAACTGTTTTGTTGTAGTATAATTCACTGTGAGCACAAAAAGGGGTCGAACTTAAAAGGAGCTCGAAGTGGTGAATGTGGGCAGTGATACGCTGGCCCACGCGTTGAATGAAAGAGTTAATTGGTGCTTCCAGTGTTGCCTGCTGAAGGGAATTAGAAGCCAACATGAAACATTCCTCTGTGTTCTTCGGAGTTTTGGAATATCGTGATAGACAATGTCTTTTTTTTACAAATCTTTAACATAATTTAGCGCTTCAACAACCGTGAATTGTTCAGACAATAAGAAATTCATCCTTCAGTTGCAAGGTAAATTTTTTTTAGTTTACCTTGGTTTCGATGCCAATAATGGTATCTTCTTCAGAATAAAAATTAAATTATTTTGAGGGCCAACGTTTCCTGTTTCCTTAAATAACGCAACTATCCGGTGAACGGTCCGCACACTTGGATGATGTCGTCCAGGATACCGAGCAGCATACAAAGCACACGGCCGTTGGGCATTTTGATCACAATAGCAATACATCAACACGATATCGACTTTTTCCGCAATTGGTAAACGGTGCATTTTAACACGGGTAATGTATCACGGAGCAAATAGGGTCCGCACTAGCGGAATGTTACGTGATACCACGTACTTATCCGTTTGCGACTATCACAGCGCCATCCATCACAAAGCAAAATAAAAGTGGTCCAACTAAAACATTCATATTTCTTTACATACTACACGAATATGTGATAAAAATGGAGGTTCCTACTTAAAAAAACGCAGTTGATATCCGTTTGACCTATGGCAGCGCCATCTAGCATGCCAAGCATAGCGCCATCTGGTTTCCCCCTTCAAGCTAGAGGAGTTTCGTTCTTTGTAGTTTTTTTCGTTTGATGCTTATTTCGTGAGATATTTGACCCGATCACTATCAATGGACCACCATGTATATTCCCCTGCTCTTTTTTGGACGCTCTAATTATTTTAGTATTATTAGTGTTTTTGAATAATCATAATTCTTTAGTAGTTTATCTACAATGACTGCATGACTATTCGTACGTCACGGGTAACACTGCAACCACAATAACAATACTGTCAGGAATATCGGAAACTTACATGATTATAACAACAATACTCAGCTGGTCACATATTTTACCTGCTTTGAAGCAATAAGTTCATGTGGGTCACTTTTAGTTTCAGTTCCCTTCCAAGATGCTACTCCAGGCGGGTGTAAAAATGAATGTGCGTAACAGAAAATACTGATCGCGAAAATGAAGATTTGGTCCTGCCCTCCTTCTTGCTCTTAAACATATAAATTACAACATAAACATAAATGAATAGTTACGGAAACTAGTAACTACAAAATGATAAATGTAGTTTCTGCGTATACATTTATTGTAGATTAAAAACCCTTTTATATATTACAAATGTTTGTATAGCAATGTCCAATGGACATAAAGAGATACAAATGAATTTCCTAACTAATATGATTGATCAAATGGCCCAAATCTGCCCCCTTTTTTTGGCTACGCGATCTAACATAAATAACGCGAGATGACTGACATCTACATACCAGACACTAGAAGACAATACTTTCAAAGATAATCTACAGTGGTGTGCAACCCCAGTTGAAATACAACTTAGGTGATCACAACTGTTTAGCTTTATAGCTCTAATATACCAAAGCAATTAGCAATATCACCGTATGCGTCGGAGTGATGGTTCTCGTACATGTCTGTGACGATGGAAAACTCCAGCCACAAAATAAAACTCTTTGAAACACTAGGACGGCAGAAGGCGGTCCTCTAACTAGTATAATCTAATACTGTGTTCTGCTCTCTCTGTGCTACAGACAAGATACGTGAACCCCCAGCCACAAGGGCGGAATTCAGATAACGTCTCTACGTGAGTATAGACAGAGGAAATGCTCTCAATCACTGAACACTATGCTCTCAATCACTGAACACTGCGTACTCAACGACGACTCCCTACCCGGAGGCGAAGTCCAGAATCAAATAAGTTCGCAACAGTACAGTGCCTATCCATCGAACTATAAAATCTCCTGAGAGCAAAGACAGCAAGTCCATCTGTACTAACAAACTTCATACTGAGGGATGGTCAAACACGGGCGTCCAGAACGGAAGACCTCTTTCACCTCTTTCTCTCCACCGGTGGCTTCCCAGCAAAGCTCCGCTCCTCTCCCCGTAACTGCAGAAGACGAATAATATTCTCGAAACCACGGAATATTCTCTCTCTCTACAGATTCCTCCGAACGCAGACCAATCATATTTTAGACTTTTGTCGTCCAGTGCAGGAAGTTTGCAAGGAAATACCTGTACTCATACAATGGTACGCTTCTCAGAGTAAAAATCCTCGGAAATAACCAAGCCTGCGTGATTTCCGCGGTAGCGCGTCCTCGTTCATCTCTGCTGCGTCAAGATTTTCAGAGTTTCCGAAGAATTATCCGGTTTTCCTTCCGTCCCCATTACAGCACCGGCCGGCCACCACTGTACTGTGCTTCAGCGCTCAGGTGCCCTGACCATCCGTCTTGGGATACTTCCTGTTTTAATCAGACCAACACACCTGTGCGGGCTTTTCCACCCAGGGCCTGAGTTACGCCTGCTGTTTCATTTTCACTGGTGTTCCGACCTCTGCTAGCCTACATAATCATTCATTACGCCGTTTGGATAATAAAGACAATCCATCACCTTCATGCAATAAGCATCAACAATTATTTACAAGTTGTACGAGACAATTTCAGTCTTCTTTAAATATTCAAATATACGATGTACAACCTATCAAATGATACCTAATTCCGGTTGTAAATCACGGCAAAGTATGTAGATGAGTGCTTGTAAGGTGCAAAATTATAGCCACCTTGCACCCTTTGCGCAAAAAAAAATTGTTTTAACTGGTACGGACAGCATTCACATGTGTACTTACTACTTTTCATTTGCATTTCAGATCAGAGACAAAAAAAAAAAATTCGTCTCATTTAAAGTTAGACGTGTTGATATGCACTTCGAAAATAGTGTTGGCAAGTGTGTACAGTAAGAAGTAGTTTGCTTTCCTGACTGAAATTCTACTCTGCAGCGGAGTATGAGCTGATACGATTGGCAGATTAAAAGAGTATGCCGGACCGGTATTCGTACCCGGGACTTCTGCCTTTCGTGCGCAAGTGCCGTACCGACTGAGCTTCTCAAGCACGACTTACGATCCGCATTCACACACTTTAGGTTCCCGATTCGACTTACGGTCCGGCACACAATTTTAACTCACAAGGGCAGGCCGCCAGTTGTGAAATTCAGATTCGATTCATACTGCGCATAATAAAAGCTCATGGCCAGAGGTGTAATGTGGCAAAGCACCAAGATGCACTTCTCAGCCGTTGTCGAGAAAATCGACAGTTAAAAGAAACCGTTGCGGTGAAATACTCTCTACGATTAGTAATTTTCTACAGCGTGGTGGTGCAGCGGTAAGCGCTCGGGTTCGTAATCCGAAGGTCGCCGGATCGAATCTCGCTCCATGCAACTTTTTTTTTAGTATTTGTTTTTTGTAATTCATATATATATATATATATATATATATATAATTCCCGGCAATCAGTTGCTACAATTATGCATATAATAAGTTGTTGAAAGTCGTTTGTCGTGGAAAAACTGGCGACTTCGAATATCATTATGTTTTCCGCAAACAAAGTTGTATTTCACAAATGTTATTAATTGTCTTCATAATGTTAACCACGTTTAGTTAACGGAAGACGTAGAAACGAATACGTATAGCGTAAGTCAAACGTTCGAATTAGAATAGAGACCCCACGAACACAAACTTGCTGTGGCAGGTATGAAATATAAACTCCATTACTCGCTCGTTACACTTGAGGGACAGATGTTGAATGGGCCGAAACGAGCCGCCCCATAACAGCGTAGTTGCCTGCTAACTTCGAAAGAAGGTAGATGCGGTCCCTAGCGCAACTTATAACATCGTCGAAAATCAGTGCGGACGGGACAGCTTTGGTACACCCTGTTAAACAAACGGAAAAATGGAGGCGGAACAATTGGAGAGCCATCCGCCTTCACCAACATGCATAAGCAATTCATTAATAGTTTATATATATATATATATATATATATATATATATATATATATATATATATATATTTGAATTGCAAAAAACTAATAATAAAAAAATATTGCATGGCGCGAGATCCGATCCGGCGACCTTCGGATTACGAACCCCAGCGCTTACCGCTGCGCTATGACGCTGTAGAAAATCATTAATCGTAGAGAGTATTTCACCGCAACGGTTTCTTTTAACTGTCGATTTTCTCGACAACGGCTGAGAAGTGCATCTTGGTGCTTTGCCACATTACACCTCTGGCCATGAGCTTTTATTATGCGCAGTATGAATCGAATCTGAATTTCACAATTGGCGGCCTCCCCTTGTCAGTTGGCAACTCTATGTTTCATTTGTAAAATGAGTAGTGACAAGGACTGAAATATTTTAATTTAATAAATTTAAACCAATACATTGTTTGGTTTCCCGTAAATGGCCACCATGTAACAATACGCACAGACTAATCATACATACATACCCTGTAGACTAACTCGTTTCACATCATTTTGATACAGATCGTGCAAATTATCTACGGCACGCGTAACTAACTTAACTGTACATATATTAAGTTCGTTACAGCCACCGTGAACAGCATTTACATATGTAATGACACATGTTCACATGAACATTCCAGAAGAGAGACAAAAGGAAATTAATGCAAATACGATTTACTGATAGATATGATGATATGCATATCCAGTATACCCTCGAAACATACCACAAGACATGTCACTGTTCTTTATTGAGTGCCTGTCAATTAGCTATGCTCTAAAGCAGCATCCGCCGTCAGGAGATATGCCTGGCAGCCGAGAACAGCCCGCTGTCACGCGAGGCGCGTCTCGCAAGTACTGCGGGCTGTGCGGAGAGAGGCCCTGTGGCAACAGGCGAGGACGTGCGCGCCGTCTGGGCGTACTTGATGGGTGCCAGAGAGTCGAACTGCTCCTGCCAGATTTACCACAGCTCTTAATCAGTTGGCCTTGAAGCTGTTGCTCCGAAGAACGTGGCAAGTAATTTGGAGGTACAATCTCTGTCGTGGGATTGCAATGGATAAATGCTTCCAGACAATCCCTCTGATGCTAGGAGAGCCCTGTGTGTAAAGAATTCATCTCGAGTGGAATGTTGATGTGTGTGATGTTTGTGTCTCAGATATTTGGAAACTGTACATACAGTGAGGGCTGTCTCACACCGCAAAGGCGCTTAATGCAAATCGTCTGACACGGCGAGCCTTAAATTGCTTCTGACATCGCGGCTCGCTTCAACAATTTATCTCACAAATTTGCACTGACAGAATATCTGCATTAGTCATCAGTCTGCTACGTACAGTTCCGTTTAAAGCTGGTCTTGCCCTAAGTGACTTTTTCTTTGTTACTTTCTTCCATGGGGTGGCGCTGACATACAGCTGCAAGAAGGCATTTGGAGGAACAAAAAAATGAGTCTGACAAGGGCTCCGGTGAATGAAGAAATTGAGTGAGTGTAGTGGTAATAATTTTGAAGATACGAAAATAAATGGTAATTTGTTGTAAAACATTTAGTCGTACATAACATGGTCGAAATGACTGACAGTTTTTCTATCTGCAGAACACCAAATTGCTTTGCTCATGAGGGAAGGTAACCGAACAGACAACAAAGTTTTCGAATCAGGAAACTAATCGTTGTGAGAGAACCGTTGCTTGTGACGGAGTGCATGTTGAGCTTAAGTACTAGTCAGTGATAAAAATGGTTCTTTTATTATATTTGATTTGTAATTGGCAGTTGTAGTACTGTTTTTTTTTTCCTCCAACAGCTTGTGACATACATCCGTATTTCATCTAGTGGAACAATATGTAAGTCTTTAATGATGAAGACAGTTGTGATGCTGCTGTTGGCTCGTTGAACATGCGTACATTCATGATGTAGTATAATCGCAAGAAGCGGTCTTGTGAATACCTTTACCACAGCTTAAGTGTGTTTCCAGTACGCAATAAGGGCCGATTTTATCTTCAGAGCCAGAGGAGCAGAAATGCTCTTGTTGGGGTTAGTATACCTCAGCCGAGTTGTCTACTTTTCAGACATGCACGAGTCAGCTCTCATTTGCTCCCAGTGGGCAGGTTCCACTCAGAGTGTGTGGCGATGGCTGGCGCCGCTTTCGCTACCGACAACGTGGGAACGAGATGTGCTGGCACAGCTGAGGTATTGCATTTTCTACTGTGTCACGTCATGCACACCACCGACTGTCCGCGATGGCCGGTGGCCCCCGCGGCGCGCCTCCCGCCTGTTCGCAGCCGTGACCGCGCCGCCTCCCCGCGCCTGCCTCCCACAACGCCGGCTCACTTTCCGCGCCCTCACGTCCTGTCACGGCTCTGGAGCTGAGTTAGTCATTTACTTTCCTCTTCCACTCGAAAATAGAGTAAGGGAAAAACGACTGTCTTAAAGCCTCCGTGCGAACCTTAATTTATCGCATCTTATCTTCGCGAGCCTTACGCGAAATGTATGGAAGTAAAATCCTAGAATCGTTCTGCAGACAATCTGAAATGCCGGTTTTCTAAATTTCCGCAACTCTGCCTCGCGAAAAGAACGCGTCATCTACCCCAAACGAAGCCGCACGTCTCTGAATTGCTTAGATGTCCTCCTTCAGTTCGATCTGGTGGGGATCTCAAACAATCGAACAATACTGAAGAATGAGTCGCACCAGCGTTCTGTACACCGTCTCCTGTATGGATGAGCTAAACTTTACCAAAATTCGGCCAGTAAAACGAAGTCGAGCATTCGCCTTCCCTAGTACCAACCTGACACGCACATTCAATTTCGTACCGGCTTGCAACGTTACACCCAAATATGTAATCGCTGTGACAGTGTGGACCTCCACCGTGCAAATGACGTATTCGAACGTTACACGTTTGTTTTTCCTATTCATCCCCCTTTCATTTTTCTACATTTAAAGCAAGCTGCCTTTCATCACACCAATTAGAAATTTTATGTAAGTCATCTTGCATTCTCCTACATTTACTCAACGATTACACCTTATCGGACTCTATAGCTTTTTCAGGAAACAGCTGCAGACTGGTGTTTACCCTGTCGATCAATTCATTTATATATCGAGAGAATAATAGCGGTCGTATCACACTTCCCTTGGGCATTCCTGGCAATACCCTTGCCTCTGATGGACACTCGCTATAGAGAACAACGTACTGGGTTGCGCTGTTTATGCTGTCCTCGAATACTCCCTCTTTCCTAGGGTTTATTCCGTCGTGTGGGAACCGCTGTTTTTCACGAAGTATCAAATTTATTTTATTTTGAGATTAACGACGGATGCCCTTTCTGTCGCCAAAGACGTCAGTTAACCTATCTGTGAATCGTGAATCGTGTAAACTTTGTTCTGTACGCCAGCGTATTTTAACTGTTTGCGTGTCGCATTCTCTGTGGCAGAGTTTGGGGGAGGACAAGGGCAGCCACGAATTTGCCGAAACGAGTGTGGAAAACCGCCTGAAAACCACACTCAGGCTGGCCAGTGTACCAAAGCAACGGTTGTTAATACACCGGTGCTGATGGTCTAGCTGCCGGCCGGGGTGGCCGAGTGGTTCTAGGTGCTTCAGTCTGGGACCGCGCGATCGGTACGGTCGCAGGTTCGAATCCTGCCTCGGGCATGGATGTGTGTGATGTCCTTAGGTTAGTTAGGTTTAAGTAGTTCTAAGTTCTAGGGGACTGATGACCTCAGAAGTTAAGCCCCATAGTGCTCAGAGCCATTTGAACCATATGATGCTCTAGCTCACTTCCGTGTCTCGCGTTGAGCTGGACGAACAGTATACAGTATTCCTCGAATAAAAGTTCGCCAAATTTTCGCAATAGCATCTCGATATAATCTCGTAGAGTTTCTTCCATTGTTTACCACTTAAGTTCCCCGTGCATATCTACTACATATTTTTGATGAGCGGCACAGACCCGTTACCATGCCAGTAGCACTTCTCTACGTTAATTCGGCGTCTGTTATGTTGGCCGCTTCACATTGACTCCAGTGTCTAAGCAGTAATTTGTATTTGTCGTTCTCAACTTGATCACAAATACTCAGTAACTCTTTTGTAATGTTGATACCACATTCTGTCGTTTTTGCAATATGTGAACCGTCTGACAGAATGAAGATGAAGGCCATTAATAGATTAATAGAGATTAATGGCCTTCATCAGGTTATCTTGTAACGTATCAGCATTACGAGCTGATGCATTTGTAGTGCCGCTGATAACCCGTTGCTTCACAGATTTTGAGAACTTGAACGGCGCGTCAGGTGTTCTCTATGTTTGGGTTCACGGAAATGCACTGCGTTGAATGTCTCAGCTGTTGCGGAGGGTTCTCCGATGGGTCATATTTTGTTGAAGGTCGACTACGGGTTAAGGCACCAAAATCCATTACTTAACTGAGTAAACCTCGCTGTCTATATGTCCTGCATGTACCTGACATTAAACGCCTATGTTTCGAGCGTGCTGCAAGGTTCACATTTCAAACTTTCACTTTCAACACTTTTTTTAGTTTTGTATGGGAGGTTTTGTGCGGAAAAGCAAATTAATTTCTTCCGTCATTCATATTGTTTTAATGGGCCGTGAAATAAGGAGCAATGACCAATCTAAATAATCGCACAGAAAAACTGTACGGACGTAGTTAAAAACACAATTGGACGGGGACTTCAGTATCACATTCTCATTATTACCTAGTACAGCAAGTTCGAGTTCTATTAAAATTATAGAACTAAAATAAGCTCATTGCCATATCTCAGCAAAGAAGTGAGATAACCGTATCACTGTCATTAACTGTATCACTCTCATTCTTTAGAAAACAGAATACAGTTTTGCAAACAATGCAAAACTCGTTGCCAATATTGTGATTGCTGATTATTTCAGTACTGCACTCTCGTCCGCCTTAGTACGAGTTTCACAGTACACCCTGTGTGATGATCTTACTACATATGTAATCTTATCAAATTCTGAAGGCGGCAGGGGTAAAATAGAGGGAGCGAAAGGCTATTTACAATTTGTACAGAAACCAGATGGCAGTTATAAGAGTCGAGGGACATGAAAGGGAAGCAGTGGTTGGGAAGGGTGTGAGACTGGGTTGTAGCCTATCCCCGATGTTATTCAATCTGTATATTGAGTAAGCAATAAAGTAAACAAAATAAAAATTCGGTTTAGGTATTAAAATCCATGGTGAAGAAACAAAAACTTTGAGGTTCGCCGATGACATTGTAATCCTGCCAGAGAGAGCAAAGTACTTGAAAGAGCAATTGAACGGAATGGACAGTGTCTTGAAAGGAGGATATAAGATGAACATCAACAAAATCAAAACGAGGATAATAGAATGTAGTCGAATTAAGTCGGGTGATGCAGAGGGAATTAGATTAGGAAACGAGACACTGAAAGTAGTAAATGAGTTTTGCTATTTGGGGAGCAAAATAACTGATGATGGTCGAAGTAGAGAGGATATAAAATGTAGACTGGCAATGGCAAGGAAAGCGTTTCTGAAGAAGAGAAATTTGTCAGGAAGTCGTTTCTGAAAGTATTTGTATGGAGTGTAGCCATGTATGGAAATGAAACATGGATGATAAATAGTTTAGACAAGAAGAGAATAGAAGCTTTCGAAATGTGGTGCTACAGAAGAATGCTGAAGAATCGATGGGTATATCACATAACTAATGAGGAGGTATCGAACAGAATTGGGGAGGAGTTTGTGGTACAACTTGACTAGAAGAAGGGATCGGTTGGTAGGACATGTTCTGAGGCATTAAGGGATCACCAATTTATTATTGGAGGGCAGCGTGGAGGATAAAAATCGTAGAGGGAGACCAAGAGATGAATACACTAAGCAGATTCAGAAGGATGTAGGCTGCAGTAGGTACTGGGAAATGAAGCAGCTTGCACAGGTTAGAGCAGCATGGGGAGCTGCATCAAACCAGTCTCAGGACTGAAGTCCACAACAACAACAACAACAACACGTAATCTTAAACATTAAGAAAAAAATAAGCCGCTTTTTTCCACTGGCAGAGCGTTACTCTCTGGTGCAGTAGAATAAAAAGATGCTATGTTCGGAGAAGTGAATACCTCCATTACAAAGCATCAATAATTTGTTAGACTCGTTTTCGCGTTGGTCCTATCAGAAGATATACTAAAGCACATAGGTTTACCTTAGAGAAACTGTAGGCCTAAGCTTGTTACGAATCTCTTCTATACGTTAGATAGCAGCCCTCTCCGTCCACTGTCTGCGCTAAGCTTATTGGTACCTTCCACTTCCGATCCCTCTGCTTCCCTGAAATTTCGTGCATCCTTTACGATAACCCCAGTGGCTGCAGCTTACGCACTGCAATGAAGATTCTTTCTTCCTTTCGGAGTAGTGATGTGCGAGTCACGGCACGCATCTGACACGTGTTCTTGACCAGTACATAAAGTAACATTAACGTACGTCACTAGTCTGCAGATCAAGCAAATTATCGCTCTGATGGTTGCTCATGCGGTGTCTGTAAGGTGGACTTGGGGCACTGCATTCGTGTTTGCTAAACCGGGTGCGGAATGTCCCATGGAGTCAACCACCAGTCGTGCCGAAAGCGAGAGCAATGCACGTCACGCCACCCAGGGCGGTCTGGAGCAAACGAGTGCGTGACCGGCTGGGGTCAGTCGCCATCGAGCAGTGTCTTAGCCGAGAGGCGCAGCAACAGGTAGCAGCTAATGGTATGAAGCACGCGGCGTGACTCACTAATCCCGGCCGCGGACGGCCTGCCTGCACGGCAACGCGTCGTCCCCGCGACGTCACGCAGCGCGTCCAGGACATTTGTGCGCTTGCATGTTGCGGGGGTGCCGCACCAGTTTCTGTCAGTGATACTGCGTTGTGCCGTGACTGTGCCAGTAGTGCACTACACCCGTACATTTTCCGAATCGTAGCACGCCACACAAAACAGTTATTGACCTGAAACTTCCTGACAGATTAAAACTGTGTGCCGGACCGAGACTCGAACTCGGGACCTTTGCCTTTCGCGGGCAAGTGCTCTACCAACTGAGCTACCCAAGCACGACTCACGCCTCGTCCTCACAGCCTTACTTCTGCCAGTACCTCGTCTCCTACCTTCCAAACTTTACAGAAGCTCTCCTGCGAACCTAGCAGAACTAGCATTCCTGAAAGAAAGGATAAGGCGGAGACATGACTTAGCCACAGTCTGGGGGATGTTTCCAGAATGAGATTTTCACTCTGCAGCGGAGTGTGCGCTGATGTGAAACTTCCTGGCAGATTAAAGCTGTGTGCCGGACCGAGACTCGAACGCGAGACCATTGCCTTTCGCGGGCAAGTGCTCTACCAACTGAGCTACCCAAGCACAACTCACGCCTCGTCCTCACAGCCTTAGCTGGTAAAGCACTTGCCCGCCAAAGGCAAAGGTCCTGAGTTCGAGTCTCGGTCCGGTACACAGTTTTAATCTGTCAGGAAGTTTCACATCAGCGCACACTCCGCAGCAGAGTGAAAATTTCATTCCAGTTATTGACCTGTTCTACTTAAATCAGTAGACTGGGATTCCCGTAGGCAAATTATTTCATTTTCAAACTCGATTTCACAAAGTATGATGTCTCATGAGGTGTTATCACAAGAAGTCTGTCCAGAAACTTCCGAATAGATACTACCTAAAATATACAATGAAGCTTGATGTTCCCTTCTTCCGTTTCGTTCATCCTGGTTTATTCCTTGCAGGGAAATAGCTATGCCTGTGTTATTGAAAAGTATGATGCAATGTTCCTTCGTATTTATTCGCCAATTCCAGGCCCTCGACTCTCAATAAATATGTCCTTACTGGCCTGGAATATACGTAACGTACGAGTGCAGTCTGTGACACATGTATGACGACGTACAAAAATTTGGGTCCGGTCGTGATTCGTGTTCAAAGTGTTCAAGCGGTTAAGGCGACCGCTCGCGTAAAAACTCTAAATTTGTGTCTCGATCAGGCACAAATTTTCACTGTCGTAATTCCAGTATACAGCCGAATGTGGTTCATATTCGCGGCTGCGAATACATTTCCTATATTTCTTGGAGCTGCGGTTGGCGATAAAGTGTGTCTCTACGACGTCACGTCGGCTGCCGCGAACCAGCGCAGCCCGCAGACCAACGAATACCTCAAACAGAAGGTGCACAAAACCAGTCAGAGACAAATGTCTACAAGTGAAACATGACTTTGCAGAATAACATCATATAACGTGAATCAATACAAGAATAACGCTGCAACCCTACACGTCCATTCAGTCACATTCACAGAGAGCAGAAATATTACCGTGATACATTCTCGCGTATTTCAAGTTTTTAAGTTTCAAAGATTCTGCCCCTTTCCAACATATGCAGACCTTTAACTGATACGCAATACAAGCACCAAAAGCGAAAAACATCTGAAAAGACCAGAAATGAAAAGACATGTCAGATATACGTGACCGATCGCTTGCGAACACATTTCGTACCAGCGATTCTTTTGCACTTTAAAATCAATATGCAATTAATCACACTCAAAGTAAGATTTCCAACTTTCAACGTTTGTGTTATTATAATGCAATATTTCTGTTAATGTAGATCACTGTGCAGAAAGTAAGAGATATATGACATGGGATACAAGTTTAGTACAGTCTGTGTGTAGATTAATCACCCCAAAATGTTTTAAAACTGATCTAACTTACGCTTTAATGAAACTTCAATAATAAACGAATCAGAATATACACACACCAAACCCGCCATTCCACCCCAGCTCGTGCGTGGGGGCAACTTTGAAATCTTCAATAGGAACCTCCGTTTCTTATTGCAGATTACGATTATACGGTAGATTCTACACACGTTTCGCCACAGATGGCGCTGTAATCGGAGGAACCGAAACGGGTTCACAATGACAATTCACAACTTGCTACTCGAGGTCCTTCAATACACTGCAGCACGTGACACCCTACCTCCACGCTGCGAGGGTAGAGCAGGCCAGTATTTCATAACTTCTAATTGGAAACCCCATTCGGAACGTTGTATTCCTCCGTCATATCGAACAGGGGACTACTCGACGCGGACTGTGGCCGTGGTTCGGAGCGAACGCTACCGTATTTTTCCAATTAGAGTAAGTGTTCGAAGGTAGTACCGTCAACTTCAGTACTCTTAGTGACCCGCTTTTCAAATGTGTGTACACAGGACAAGAGCATATCTTCGGGAATGTCAGCGTGGGCGTTTCTGATACGATCGACCACCTTCACGGCTTATTGGCACTTGCTGGTACGCGTTATCTTTTAAACATTCCCACAGAAAGGTGTCAGGCGACGTAAAACCGGCAACGTAGAGGGCCAATTAGTAGATTCACCTCTGCCGATCCACCGACCAGTGTTAACACGATCTAATATCTTCCGTGCTTCATTTTCTGGGCAACTGTTATGCTGAAACCACATACGTTGTCGAAAGTCCAGGGCAACATCCCACAGTAGTACCTGTAGTTCCTGTTCCAAAAACATTCGATATTTGAGCCCATTCAACGTGCTGTCGATGAAATACGTACTTTAACTGATCAAGGACGTTGATGGACAATTTGCCGTAACCAGTGGATGTTGTCTACACTCCAGTAATGCATGCTATGCCGCTTAACGCTAACATGGTTTGTGATTGTAGACTCATTAGAAAGCCAAATAACGTGGGGTCGTTTACATTTACTTGGAAGGAGAGACAGCATTGGTCGTATTTTTTTTGTTTTATTAACCGCAAAATCGATTTTGCGGTTAATAAAAAAAAAATACGACCAATGCTGTCTCTCCTTCCAAGTATATTCATTATCTGGTCGTGGTGCACAGGACACTCCATGGAGTCGCCAATCAATAATCGTTTACGTTTGTTAACGTGCCAATCCACAAAACACTAACCGGTTCTGGAAATCAACGCCATTAACTTATTGATGCAGAGGCACGTGGTATGGGTGATAGTTGTTACGATGCAGTATTGTGACAATACTACCTACCGAAATACTGGAATTGCGGTGTAATTGCCAGGAGCTGATCCGTGGGTTGTGGTGCACTGCCGCTAGTACAGCTATTCCATTAGCTTCTCCTGTAACACGTCTGCTCGTTTGCAGGGCTGTACTCTGACGGACATAAATACGTTCACAAGCTTGTTACAAAACGAACGAGAGCAAGCTTTCTGTGGTAAACGTTCCGGCATACACGGCAACAGCAGCCTCAGCATTTTTTCTATATTCTCCGCAAATCAAGATAGTTTCAGTTTCATCGCTCACTTGTACGCGTGTTCTTCAAATGACAGGTAGCTGTGCAGGCAATAAATACTGTGCACGCTCTCTGTTCTGCGTCTGCACGATAAGTGAGCTACGGTCGAGTGTGCTGCCTGTTATGGTTCGTCGTAGTTCGCCACACGGCCACGGTGGCGCGTCGACTAGCCCCTGTTCGATTTTGGAGGAATACAACGCTGCGAATGGGGTTTCCAATTAGAAGTTATCCTCTCCTAACGTCGCTGCATGGCGGTCGGCTCCCACGTCCCATTGCATATTCAAGGGCCATTGAGTAGCATGTCGAAAATTGCGGCTGTGCACACATTTTTCTTTCTCTGATTACACCACCATCTGTCGTGAAACGAAGAAAATGTTTCAGACAAAACGTATGTAGATTTTGCCATAGGATCGTAATCTGCAACAACAAAAAAACGGAGGTTCCCATTGAAGATTTAAAAGTTGCCCTCGCCACCAACGCACGGGGTGGGTTGCGGGTCGAATGACCTCTTACATGTTCGACTGTGATACCTGAGTCATCGCCTTGATGTCTGAGTCGTCTAAAGGGGACCCGAAGTAGTCAATCTTAAGGGACGGTTTCATGAATGGAATAAGTAGTAGCCTGCCTGGGTGGCCGAGCGGTTCTAGGCGCTATAGTCTGGAACCGCGCGACCGCTACGGTCGCAGGTTCGAATCCTGCCTCGGGCATGAATGGATGTGTGTGATGTCGTTAGGTTAATTAGGTTAAAGTAGTTCTACGTTCTAGGGGACTGATGACCTCAGAAGTTAAGACCCATTGTTCAAATGGCTCTGAACATCTTGGGACTTGACTTCTGAGGTCATCAGTCCCCTAGAACAGACCTACTTAAAGCTAACTAACCTAAGGACATCACACACATCCATGCCCTAGGCAGGATTCGAACCTGCGACCGTAGCGGTCGCGCAGTTCCAGACTGTAGCACCTAGAACCGCTCGGTCACCACGGCCGACTAAGTCCCATAGTTCTTAGAGCCATTTGAACCATTTTTTTGCTATTAAACGTACCGTTGCCACTGTAGATGGCACTGACTCAATACAGATCCCTTGACCACGTGCCGTGTGTTCATTTTGTGCTGCAGGCTGTGTGTTTGACGCAGCGTACTGTAAGCAGCAGAACGGTACGGTACTCATGTCGGGAACTAGCCGGGTTGGTGTTTGAGTACGGCCAAGCAGATGGAAACAGTCGATAGGCAACACGTCCATATCGAAACAAGTATCTCACAGACGCCAACCACATCCACAACATTTTGAGTCCTTTTTGGGCTTTCGTGTGATCATGGGTCCTTTCAGACAGAGGAACGTGCAAGAAGTGTGCGTATACCAGATTTGGAGGACCAGATTCTATAAGATGCTGAGACGAACCCTAGTACAAGCTCCAGGCAAGTGAGCCGCCAAAGTACGATTATGTACTGTGTTTATCTTGCATGAAAACCGCTACCATCCCCATCATCTGCAACGAGTGCAGGGATTATCAGCGACGTATTTCACTCTACAGGAAGGATTTTGACCGTTTTCATCTGCTTGACCGTACACAAACACCGTCTCGGTTTGTTCCTGACACGGATACCGGACCATTCTGCTTTTTGGAGTACGCTGCGTCAATCACACAGCCTGCAACACACAAGGAACACAAGGCACTTGGCCAGAGGAACTGCGATTCGTCAGCACTATCTACCGTGGCAACAACGCATTTCCGGACACATGTTTATAGGACCTTTTTTCCTCCATTTCCAGTTAGGAATCAACCCCTGCAGTTTGTCAGTTTTATTAATGTTCACTCAGTATGTTTACTGGAATCTGGTAGACAAATTGAGAAGAATGCCTTCTCGCCAGATAGTGCTTCACTCTGCTGGATAAATTTTCTCCGCAGTGATTTGGAAAGTTGGTAACGCAACTGACCGAAAGCAAGGGGTACATTCTGCCACTCCCAACACAAATTCGTCACATTTGCATAAGCCTAGTCTTTTGTTGTGGTATTCAGTTCAGAGAGTGCTTTGATGCAGCTCTCCATACTACTCTATGCTGTACAACCTTCTTCAACTCCGAGTAACTACTGCCAGCATTCTGAATCTGCTTAGTGTATTCATCTCTTGGTCTCCCTCTACGATTTTTACCCTCCACGCTGCCCTCCAATATGAAATTGATGATCCGTTGATGCCTCAGAAAATGTCCTCACAACCGATACTTTCTCCTAGTCAAATTGTGCCACAAATTCCTCTTCTCCCCAATTCCATTCAGTACCTCCTCATTAGTTCGATCTCGGATAGGCGCGGAAGTCTTTCCTCGAGAACTAACCCAGGTCCACTCAGTTTGGTGGTCAGATGAGTACCGGGGACCGTTTCCAGGGGTAAAGGTTGGCCCTCCTAGTGCCGCGGCTCCCTGTCTTAGGCCGAAAGCCCGCCCACGGGCTTCCGCCACCTTTATCTGGTTCTCTGTATTGCCCAGGCTGTTGCAAGAGTAACTACGGCCAGTGTATCTTGTTTCAGTTACACCTTCTGGGATCGTGATGACTGGGTGTTGTGTGATGTCCTTAGTTTAGTTAGGTTTAAGTAGTTCTAAGTTCTAGGGGACTGATGACCATAGCTGTTAAGTCCCATAGTGCTCAGAGCCAGTTGAACCATTTGAGCCATTTCATATATCGTAACTATACGGGACGAGTTGGTTTACATGGTATTTACCATAATTGTATTTAAATTCCGGTAGGCACAGACGAGTACACACGAAAACAAATGGTTTCGAGAGAAAAGAAATAATACAAATTTTGCTTGAGATGAAATGCAAATGCATACTTAGGAAAATGGTTCAAATGGCTCTGACCACTATGGGACTTAACTTCTGAGGTCCTCAGTCCCCTAGAACTTAGAACTACTTAAACCTAACTAACCTAAGGACATCACTCACACCCATGCCCGAAGCAGGCTTCGAACCTACGACCGTAGCGGTCGCGCGGTTCCTGACTGTAGCGCCTAGAACCGCCATACTTATAAATTTCCCTGTGAGATTGGAGCTACGCAGAAAACCCTGCGTTAACATTTTATTTAGTATTTGATTGCTGTCAGACCTTCCTTGTCACTGGCGAGACGAACCAAAACTTCGGCCTCTCCATTTTCAATTCTTTCTGAGGTCGATTTTAATTAAGAATAATAAAGGAAGCCTGTTTATGATTCTACAATTAGACAAGGACTAAGTTATTAGAGATGGAGGAAAAGGCCTAAGAGAAGAAGAATGAGAAAAGAACTCGGCTATGTCCATTTCTAAGTAAAATTGTCGCCAGTCATGCTAAGCTAATTAGGGAAATCACGGGAAATCGAAAGCCGGGTGCCCGAACGAGGAGCCTGTGTGATCATTTCACATCCCCAAGTAATTGCACGAGTTGACTGGTTCCGTTTGTCCCTCGCGGATATTGTCATAAGATTAGGGTTGTCAGATGTGAAAGTAGAAGAGCTGAATTCGTCAGCGTGTTTAGCTGGACATTTTCTTCTAAATGCCGGAATACCTATTTCAAGTAGAAATAGCCATTTGGTTAGTTTCTGTTGTTTATTAATAACTAGTAACAGTCACGTTTTCGAGAGATCAATCTTATGTCGGTTTGAACTGAAAAATCAGCAAGTAGTCTCATAAGATGACAATTATTATAGCAACAAGTGCTCAGTCTCCTTAATTCCTGAGTCGATCTCGTAAGATAATCTTACGTCAAAATAAACTAAACGGTCTTCATTAAACAAAATAAACACGGAACGAAAACTTGGAGATGTGCAGTAACTTTGGTCGTTTCATTTAGACGTATAAAAAACTAAGGACACTCTATTTCTCATTTGAATCCACTTTATCCATTGGCAGTTTATGAAAGAAAACATCGTTTCAACGTTGGCATTATGGCCTTTACTGACACAGTAAGATTATGTCATTCGATAATTCAGGATAAAATGGCTCATTACGCTATGAGATGAAATAAGCTGCCTGCTTTTCAAGTGGAAAGAGCGTTCCACAGGTAGAGTCGGGTTTTTCTTGCGCTAGTTTGATAAAATTTTGCCATTGATCAAAAAATTTACTCTCGCCCATGTGGCTAGGGCTGGGGAGGGGACACTGGTCTGGTGTCGTTCGATCGGCACATTCTACATTGCATCTGTCGCTCAGCGCGGGTGTGACATTGTGTTAGCATCGTTCGAGCTATGAAGAAAAACATTGATACAGACATGATAATAGCATCCTCCTTGAACTTATTTTTCGCACTTAACAGCATTAGGCTGGGAGTGGCGTTTTAGATGTGTGTGCTCTGTTTCATCGCTAGAAAACTTAACAAAAGTGAGATCGGCGAAGTTGTATATACAGAAGGGCCCAAAAAAATATATCCTCTGTTTAAAAGTCCATAACTGGCAAAGTAATTGACGGAGTTGTCTCATCTTTGGTAGTGTAATAGTTTGTAGTTCCGGCAATCGCCACACAAGCGTTGTATTGCGTTGTTTTGTTTAGTCAGATGACAGTCGCCAGACAGTCAGTGTTTTGTTCTTAGTTGCACCTAGTTACCCAAGTAAACATGGCTGGCGCAAGGCGTACATTCGATGAAAGGAAGTCAGTTTTGAAGTGGTGTTTTAAGTACGAAAACATTAATGAGGTTCAACGGCAATGGCGAAATGAGTATCAAACAGAGCCACCGACACGTTTAACGATTCGTTGCATTCGGGACAAATTTGGAGCCGAAGGCTGTGTTAAAGATGTACACAAACAACGGTCTGGACGACGTGTAACAGGAGCAAGTCCAGCTAACTCCCGTCGTGTGTTACAACAATACACTCGGTCTCCACAGAAGTCTGTGAGACAGTGTGCCCCTGAAACGGAGTGATTCGCTCAAGTGTTCGGCGAATTTTGAAGACAGCAAAGTGGAAGTGCTACATCCCACGATTGCTACACGCAATGAACGAGGACGACCCAGATCGTAGAATGGAGTACTGCGAGTGGTTTACTAACATGGTGCCCAGTGACGAAAAGTTTGCAGAGATTGTGTGGTCTGTTGAGGCACAGTTCAAAATCAATGGTACAGTAAATCGCCACAATTGCATCTACTGGGCCGCCGAGAATCCGAACGTCCATGTAGACAAAGCCGTGAATTTGCCAGGAGTAAATGTGTGGTGTGGGTTGTCTTGCCGGGGCTTGATTGGGCCATTCTTCTTTGACGGCACAGTTACCGGTGAGGAGTACCTTCAGAAGCTTCAGACATCCATTTTACCTGCCATCCGAGACTTGTATAGAGGCGGAAGAGTTTACTTTCAACAAGATGGTGCCCCAGCCCACTACGAAAATCGTGTTAGGGCGTATCTCGACGAAAATCTACTAGGAAGATGGATAGGCCGTAGAAGTGCTGTGGAGTATCTACCACGTTCCCCAGACCTAACTCCTCTGGACTTTTACCTGTGGGTAACACTAAAGGACGTCGTTTATCGACAAAAGCCACGCACATTGGATGAACTTCGAGAATCCATCGTGCATTAATGTGCAAATATCCTACTGAACACGTTGCAGTCAGTAGTTCGTGCTGCAGTTCGGCGGCATCGTTTGCATGTGGATGTTAATGGTGACCATTTCGAACACCTACAGTGATATCTCTAAGTTGAATTTTAAGCTATACTTTCACCGAAAATGAGACAACTCCGTCAATTTGTTTGCAAAGTTATGGACTTTTAAACAGTTGATACATTTTTTTGGACCCCTCTGTATTTGGCCGGACACAGCCGCGAAAAGCCGAACGTGTCGAGATTATGCGGGACATTTAGTAACCCAAGACGGGACACCAGTTTTGTGTCTTTTGTGAAATACAATATGTAACAACAAAGGGTGTTAATCTCCACACTACTTTGAAATCTTATTACGATCTCATTGCAGGTTTTTCTTCAGGAAGTACTCAATTAGGGCACTCGAACACTTCCAAGCCCCTGTCCGTCGAGTTATTAATGAAATAGTGCTAACAGCAAGAGTTGGGGCACGCACGAGGCTGCTGTACTTCTGGTTCTCTACAAGGCTCTCTATCGAAGATAATGTGCTGCGTCCTCAGTACCAAAAAATCATCAGCTCCGTCAAGAATTTTGGTCGGTTCCGGTATTCGATATATTCGTACTGGAGTTAGGAAATGTAGATGCCGTGCCGAATCGAACGCTTTTCAGGATTCCGCAGTGTCAAGTTTACGTTCGTCGAACGACACGGCAGACGTCATCGGTGTGACGCGAAGTATTCGGCGGCGGCGGTGTGCTGACTGCTGACGTGGTCGGCGGCCGGCGGCAGACTCCGCGGCGTCGCGTCTGCCGAGTCGCGTGCCGCGCGCGCCCACGTGGCAACAGCGCGTGCCGCCGCCGCCGCCGCCGTCGCGTGGCCTTGAGACGCCCGCCGCCCCCCGCCAGGCCGCCGACTGTTCCGTCTCGTCTCGTCTAGTCCCGTCTCGTGTCGTCTCGGCGTTCGCTCCCGGCTGCCCCCGTCATGTGCTTTCCCCGATCCTCGCCCGGTCTACGGACTGCATCGCACCTACCTAGTCACTGTCCGGCTTTCTCCACGGTCGTGTTGCAGCTGCCCGTCTCCGTAGTCGCTCCGTTCCGGAGAGTCCCGCTCTCGTCGGCTGCACCCGCAAAAACAAACTTACGTGTTTACAAATAAACCGCATATCGCAGTCTGATAATCATAACTGACTCTGTCAATGTATTGCTGTCGATAGAAAATCCGAAGTGCGCCACTAAAATGAATTCTTATGTAGCAGACGTCGTGCGCAAGCCAACAGAAAGTAATTTCAGAGGAATAGCTTCGCAATTTTTCTACGGGAGCTTTCTGAAAAGTTGTTGTTGTGGACTTCAGCCCTGAGACTGGTTTGATGCAGCTCTCCATGCTACTCTATCCTGTGCAAGCTGCTTCATCTCCCAGAACGTACTGCAACCTACATCATTCTGAATCTGCTTAGTGTATTCATCTCTTGGTCTCCCTCTACGATTTTTACCCCCCACGCTGCCCTCCAATACCAAATTGGTGATCCCTTGATGCCTCAGAACATGTCCTACCAACCGATCCCTTCTTCTAGTAAATTGCGCCACAAACTTCTCCCCAAACCTATTCAATACCTCCTCATTAGTTATATGATCTACCCATCTAGTCTTCAGTATTCTTCTGTAGCACCGCATTTCGAAAGCTTCTATTCTCTTCTAGCCCAAACTAGTTATCGTCCATGTTTCACTTCCATACATGGCTACACTCCATACAAATACTTTCAGAAACGACTTCCTGACACTTAAATCTATACTCGATGTTAATCATTTCTCTTCTTCAGGAACACTTTCCTTGCCATTGCCAGTCTACATTTTATATCCACTCTACTTCGACCATCATCAGTTATTTTGCTCCCCAAATAGCAAAACTCATTTACTACTTTCAGTGTCTCATTACCTGATCTAATTCCCTCTGCATCACCTGACTTAATTAGACTACATTCCACTATCCTCGTTTTGCTTTTGTTGATGTTCATCTTATATCCTCCTTTCAAGACACTGTCCATTCCGTTCAACTGCTCTTCCAGGTCCTTTGCTCTCTCTGACAGAATTACAATATCATCGGCGAACCTCAAAGTTTCTATTTCTCCTCCGTGGATTTTAATTCCTACTCCGAATTTTTCTTTTGTTTCCTTCACTGCTTGCTCAATATACAGATTGAATAACATCCGTGATAGGCTACAACCCAGTCTCACTCCCTTCCCAACCACTGCTTCCCTTCCATGTCCTTCGACTCTTATAACTGCCATCTGGTTTCTGTACAAATTGTAAATAGCCTTTCGCTCCCTGTATTTTACCCCTGCCACCTTCAGAATTTGAAAGAGAGTATTCCAATCAACATTGTCAATAACTTTCTCTAAATCTACAAATGCTAGAAAGGTTTCCTTTCCTTCATCTATCTTCTAAGATACGTCTTAGGGTCAGTATTGCCTTACGTGTTCCAGTATTTCTACGGAATCCAAACTGATCATCCCCGAGGTCCGTTTCTACCAGTTTTTCCATTTGTGTATAAAGAATTCGCATTAGTATTTTGCAGCCGTGACTTATTAAACCGATAGTTCGGTAATTTTCACATCTGTCAACACGTGTTTTCTTTGGGATTGGAATTATTATATTCTTCTTGAAGTCTGAATGTTTTATTCTGTCCTCACTACCGGTTGAGCTTATTACATGTCACTAATTTTACTCGGTCGATTTTCCCGCTTCTCCGACGCAAGTAGCAAACCTCTGTCGCTAGAGGGTAACTTTCCGGTATGTATATGAGGGTGCTTCAAAGAAAAACTGAAAGCACGAATTCAATAAGTTCGCTCACAGGTGGACTGCCCTCTCCTTCAACAGCACAATGCCAGGACACGTACGAGCGCAGCAACATTTGCAACAGTCCGACGCCTTGGGTTCATTGTCATCGATTGTCCATCATACAGTCACACAGTCTCGACTTAGCCCCACCCGATGTTCATCTGTTTCCAAAACAAAGCCCACCTTCGAGTAATAGCGTTGTGCGGGAGGGGGCGGGGGTCAAGATGTGTATCATGCTCCCAGCGCCACTTGCAGAGGGGCGCCAAATGGTCTTCAAGACAAAGAACATTTTACGGAAAATATGTTATTATTAGAGTAAATTCTATGTATTGTATTACTGTACGTGTTACTGGAGGGGAGATTGCCGCCAATAAAGTGTAGCGTCATATGCCGGTAGCCAAGGAGGGAGAGCAGGCGCCAGTAAAGAGTCGTGCCCCGGGCTCCAACTAAGTTTGCTACACCACTGCCTCCGAAGACGTCTCCTCGATAGCGATGAAGGGTTGTAAGCAGAGGTGACGTTGTGTCTCCGTCAACAAAGTCAGACATTGTGCAGTGACGGTACCAAAAAACTGGCTTCTCTTTGGGAGAAATGTGCTCGTCGCCAAGAAGACTACGTGGAGAAATAAATGAGTAAATATAAAAAATAAAGATGCTGAATGTTAGCTACCTGTGTTTTATTTAAACGTGTTTAAAAGTTTCCACATAAAAAATTCGGGTTCATTGCTTTTCAGTATATCCTCGTAGATTCCAGGTCATACCGGATAGTCTTTATGAACATGTTGACTGTTTGATTCAAATGGCTCTAAGCACTGTGGGACTTAACATCTGAGGTCATTAGTCTCCTATACTTAGAACTACTTAAACCTAACTAACCTAAGGGCATCACACACAACCATGCCCGAGGCAGTATTCGAACCTGCGACCGTAGCAGCAGCGCGGTTCCGGACTGAAGCGCCTAGAACTACTCGGCCACAGCGGCCGGCGTTGACTGTTTGTAAAAGACGAGTCAGCTACAGCATTTCTCCAAAACACAAACATTCCACTCTCAGACTGAAAAATGAGCCACAAAGTAGAGCTGGAATTACTGTAGTGCTATCAGAAGAAAGTGATATGCCACTATCCAACTGGAAATCTCTCAAACGACCGTCATCACCGCCCAAAACATTAGCAAACGTCTTCCCGCAAGAATACCTGGAATTAGACATAATCAGGGCAATCTCTCAGCTCATCTGTTCAGAATAGGTATTTTGGACAACACAGCGATTATCATTCCTTGCGAACCACAACAATGTATTATTCGCATTTTACAAATGCGAAGATCGTGGGTGGGAAATAGCGTAGACAAAAATCGTGAATGTAATTTCCTTCTGGTATATTCAGATTATTATTCGCAAATTATCTTCACAATACAGACAGTTGTATAAACTGATCACGGCGTGTCAATTTCGCTTGTAGGCTTACACATGTTGACGCTCTCAACATACTACTCTATTTACTACAAACGTAATCAGGTTTTAAAAATTTATCTGTGGACAGAAATTTGTGATATTTCTATGGTACATTATATACTTAATATGTACAGGGTGACAGTTATTGAACTACATGAAAAAAACGCAAATTAGTTACAAACTAAGGTGTGCACACACTATTTCAACATGTAAACATCACTACAGATTTAGGTTATAACATGTTCGATATGCCTGCCATCATTGACGATCATGTGGCACAGACAAATAACGAAATTCTGCATGACCCGCTGAAGTGTCGGGACATCGATGTTGTCGATGGCCTCCTGAACGGCTGTTTTCAGCTCAGCAGTGATTTACGGGTTATTGCTGTGCATTTTAATATAGCCCCACAAAAAGGACTCTCATGTGTTCAGATCCGGAGAATATGGCGGCCAATCGAGGCCCATGGCAGAGGCCTCTGGGAATCCCAGAGTCAGAATGCGGTCCCCAGAATGCTCCTCCAGGATATCGAAGACTCTACCGCTTCTATGGAGTCGAGCTCCGCCTTGCATGAACCACGTCTTGTCGAAATCAGGTCGCTTGGGATAATGGGGATGAAACCATCTTCTAAAACCTCCACTTACCGTTCGGTAGCGGCCGTGTCATCAAGGAATATCGCACCGATTATTCCGTGACTGGACATTGCACACCACAGAGTCACTCGTTGAGGAAGAAGAGACTTCTCGGTCGCGAAATGCGGATTCTCAATTCCCCAAATGTGCCAGTTTGCTTATTGATGAATCTATCCAAATAAAAGTGCGCTTCGTCGCTGAACCATATGCATACTAACTTCCCATCATGCCCCGCAGCCAACCGTGCAGTTTCAACGTCCTAACGCAAACCGTTCAGAAGTTACGACGATTTTATTTCATATAGTTCAATAATTATCACACTGTATATCCTATATCATGAAGTATACTATTATTTTTATTATAATGTGCCTTGTAGTAAATATGAACATGTAGCGTACCAAAAACGAGATTCCTAATGACCGAAGGAAAAAATTCGCAAAAACGTAAGCGTGTAACGTCGCATTGGGTCCTTTGAAGAGGCAGCGATTTATCATTAGCACTAGCGGTGCTGGTAAGGAACAAAGATCAGACTGGTTTCTGTTTTTGCCGACTACCTTGTCTCGGTCGATTAAATTTTATTACTTGCACTGTAGACAATTTCTTGCAAAATAAAACTGTTGTGTCTTGAATGAGCTGTTCGTAGCAAATCCTGCGATAAGTGCACGAAGTGGAAAAGACACAATGTAGTGTTGGTATATACAATTACTCGTGACTTCTCTCCACCGTCGGTCGTATATTTTACGATGGGTAAGCCAGTCGTCGACAGTAGTGTATAGTCGCTAACTGCAGCTACATGTCTTTGTTCTGGTCTAACTGTTCTGTTACTTGAGTCCTTTCTGCCAATACTAAGGTTTCTTTGGCAGAAACCGCACAAAATCATGTAAATAACCTTTCACAGTTTATGTTTTTGTGGTTGCCGTCGTCGTTGTCTTCAATCTAAAGGCTGCTTTGACGCAGTTCTCCTTGCTACTCTTCATCTCCGAACAACTACTACAACTAACATCCTTTTGAACCTGCTTACTGAATTCATCTCCACACTTCCCTCCAGAACTATATTGATGATCCCTTGATATTTCAGAAAGTGTCCTATCAACCAACCCCTTCTTTTAGTCAAGCTTAGCGACCAATTTCTTTTCTCCCCAGTTCTGTCCAGTACTCCCTCATTAGTTACGCGATCGACCCGTCTAACCGTCAGCATTCTTCTATAACACCACAGTCCTAGATCTGCTATTCTGTTTTTTCCTTTTTATGTTTTCCTTAACTGTTTTGTCGTCTACGTTTCAGTTCCATACAAGTATACAGTCTAGGTTAATATCTTTAGAAGAGACTTCCTAATACCTAAGTCTATATTCGGTGTTAACAAATTTCTCTTCTTCAGAAACGCTTTCCTTGCCGCTACCAGTCTTCATTTTATATCCTCTCTATTTCTGCCATCATCAGTTATTTTGCTGCCCAAATGGCAAAACCTATCTGTTGATTTTATTGCCTGATTTCTTACTCTAATTCCCTCAGAATCACCTGGTTTAATTCGACTACATTGCATTGCCCTTGTTTTGCTTTTATTGATGTTCAAGTTATATCAGGGGTCAGAACATTGATACAGAAACAATGAAAAAAGCACGCCAAATTTAAACGAACGCAAAACCTCCGAGATTTGGCGATCTTCTACAGAAGCTCGAGATTTAGCGCGGACTTCAACGCCAGCTGCTTATAATAGTTTTCACAAAGGAACTTTGTCTCGAAACCTGGCAGGGAATCCAAAGAGATTCTGGTCATACGTAAAGTATGCTAGTGGCAAGACACAATCAGTTCTTTCTCTGTCGGGTAGTAGCGCAAATAGTATCGAAGACAGTACTGCCAAAGCAGAGTCACTAAACACAGCTTTTCGAAATTTATTCACTAAGACGCAGCAAGTTTTCCACAATTCGAATAAAAAACAGCTGCCAACATGAGTAACTTAGTAATCCTCGGAATGGATTTGGGGGGGAGGGGGGATTTCGAAGGGGGTGGGTGGGGGGATATCATTAAAACAAAGGCGTTTTTTGTTGCGGCGGTATCTTCTTACGAAGTCTCAATCAGGAACTTTTTCCTCCGAATGGGACAATATTTTGTTGACACCGACCTACATAGGAAAAAATCTATCATCATAATACAATAAGGGAAATCAGAGCTCGCAGATTTTAGTTTTTTCCGCACGTTTTTCGAGACTGAAATAATAGAGAATTATTGAGAAGGTGGTTCGATGAACACTCTGCCAGGCACTTAAGTGCGATTTGCAGAGTAGCCATGTAGGTGTAGATATCCCAATTTGAAGAGTGTGTCCATTCTGTTCAACTGTTTTTCCACGTGATTTGCTGTCTCTGACAGAATCAGAAAGTTTTTGTTTCTTGTACGTGAACTTGATGCTTTCTCCAAATTTTCTTTGGTTTCCTTTCCCGCTTGCTTAGTGTATAGATTTCACAATTTATGTGAACTATTAGCCACGAAAACTAAGCTGAATAAATTTACAGTGGCCTTCCAACACATGAGATAGGTGTCCAAATTACAGTGCTGGCCATTGTAAATACAACTCTAGGAAGGATGGTACATAACGAAATATTAGTCAGTGCTCGTGTACAGCGTAGTAGGAAAAACACAGGACTGAGTTTGTAGGTGATTTATGGGTAGGTAACGCGCGAAATTTAGCTACCTCTAGCAGCAACAATCGCTCTATCGGAGCTAGGCATCAAGTCGAACTAAACTTGGACGACAGATACAAGTGCGTAATATGAGGCTGCTTCAACTGCATACCGTACTTTATCAGTCGTAATGGCGCCAAGCGAAACTCGGCTGAATAGATGACGTGTTACCTACCAGTCTTGTGTTCGGTATTCTCGTTGGACGGAATCACTGTCGATGCCCATCGATGGAAGCCTCAAGAATGGTCGCCGTGCCGACAGTCGGTGGCGCTACAGACGCCGTCACGCTGTCAGCGTGGACGCTTCTCCTGCTGCAAACATGTCGGCACGTGACGTAGATACTGTAAGGCGGAGCCAATGCTGTGTCTGACCTCTCGGGCCCTAGACGCGTGGGGCCGTTGAGATCTGATGTATATGACCAGCGATTTCATATTCACCTGACTATTGTAGGATCTCGACCAGCGGGCGCACCAATTAGTGGATCGAAAAGGGCCGCGACCCTTATGCTGGTAGTGTTTCCAACACGTGCTGGTAGGCCCTTCTCGTTTCACGCGAGGTATAACACCATGTTCTCGCAATTAACCATCAATAAAATGTGATTTCTAGATGAGAGACTCGCTGTATAGATTTTCCTCTTACACAGAATACAGATGGCGTTACTCCTGCTTGGTTTGTGCGGTTGCCCTGAAGCGCTAATCAGCTGCATCTCCCAGCACGTAATACACTTCCCAGCAGTTTTTCCTTAGTTGTATGCCGGGTACATTGTGTTCCTACACTACTGGCCATTAAAATTGCTACACCACGAAGATAACGTGCTACAGACGCGAAATTTAACCAACGGGAAGAAGATGCTGTGATATGCAAATGATTAGCTTTTCAGAGCATTCACACAAGGTTGGCGCCGGTGGCGACACCTACAACGTGCTGACATGAGGAAAGTTTCCAACCGATTTCTCATACACAAACAGCAGTTGACCGGCGTTGCCTGGTGAAACAATGTTGTGACGCCTCGTGTAAGGAGGAGAAATGCGTACCATCACGTTTCCGACTTTGATAAAGGTCGAATTGTAGCCTATCGCGATTGCGATTTATCGTATCGCAACATTGCTGCTCGCGTTGGTCGAGATCCAATGACTGTTAGCAGAATATGGAATTGGTAAGTTCAGGAGGGTAATACGGAACGCCGTGCCGGATCCCAACGGCCTCATATCACTAGCAGTCGAGATGACAGGCATCTTATCCGCATGGCTGTAACGGATCGTGCAGCCACGTCTCGATCACTGAGTCGACAGATGGGGACGTTTGCAAGACAACAGCCATCTGCACGAACAGTTCGACGACGTTTGCAGCAGCACGGACTATCAGCTCGGAGACCATGGCTGCAGTTACCCTTGACACTGCATCACAGACAGGAGCGCCTGCGATGGTGTTCTCAACGACGAACCTGGGTGCACGAATGGCAAGACGTCATTTTTTCGGATGAATCCAGGTTCTTTTTGCAGCACATGATGGTCGCATGTTTGGCGACATCGCGGTGAACGCACATTGGAAACGTGTATTCGTCATCGCCATACTGGCGTATCATCCGGCGAGATGGTACAAGGTGCCGTTGGTTACACGTCTACATCTACATCTACATCTACATTTATACTCCGCAAGCCACCCAACGGTGTGTGGCGGAGGGCACTTTACGTGCCACGGTCATTACCTCCCTTTTCTGTTCCAGTCGCGTGTGGTTCGCGGGAAGAACGACTGTCTGAAAGCCTCCGTACGCGCTCGAATCTCTCTAATTTTACATTCGTGATCTCCTCGGGAGGTATAAGTAGGGGGAAGCAATATATTCGATACCTCATCCAGAAACGCACCCTCTCGAAACCTGGACAGCAAGCTACACCGCGATGCAGAGCGCCTCTCTTGCAGAGTCTGCCACTTGAGTTTGCTAAACATCTTCGTAACACTATCACGGTTACCAAATAACCCTGTGACGAAACGCGCCGCTCTTGTTTGAATCTTCTCTATCTCCTCCGTCAACCCGATCTGGTACGGATCCCACACTGATGAGCAATACTCAAGTATAGGTCGAACGAGTGTTTTGTAAGCCACCTCCTTTGTTGATGGACTACATTTTCTAAGTACTCACCCAATGAATCTCAACCTGGCACCCGCCTTACCAACAATTAATTTTATATGATCATTCCACTTCAAATCGTTCCGCACGCATACTCCCAGATATTTTACAGAAGTAACTGCTACCAGTGTTTGTTCCGCTATCATATAATCTTACAATAAAGGATCCTTCTTTCTATGTATTCGCAATACATTACATTTGTCTATGTTAAGGGTCAGTTGCCACTCCCTGCACCAAGTGCCTATACGCTGCAGATCTTCCTGCATTTCGCTACAATTTTCTAATGCTGCAACTTCTCTGTATACTACAGCATCATCCGCGAAAAGCCGCATGGAACTTCCGACACTATCTACTAGGTCATTTATATATATTGTGAAAAGCAATGGTCCCATAACACTCCCCTGTGACACGCCAGAGGTTACTTTAACGTCTGTAGACGTCTCCCCATTGATAAAAACATGCTGTGTTCTGTTTGCTAAAAACTCTTCAATCCAGCCACACAGCTGGTCTGATATTCCGTAGGCTCTTACTTTATCAGGCGACAGTGCGGAACTGTATCGAACGCCTTCCGGAAGTCAAGGAAAATAGCATCTACCTGGGAGCCTGTATCTAATATTTTCTGGGTCTCATGAACAAATAAAGCGAGTTGGGTATCACACGATCGCTGTTTCCGGAATCCATGTTGATTGCTACATAGTAGATTCTGGGTTTTCAAAAACGACATGACACGCGAGCAAAAAATATGTTCTAAAATTCTACAACAGATCGACGTCAGAGATATAGGTCTATAGTTTTGCGCATCTGCTCGACGACCCTTCTTGAAGACTGGGACTACCTGTGCTCTTTTCCAATCATTTGGAACCTTCCGTTCCTCTAGAGACTTGCGATATACGGCTGTTAGAAGGGGGGCAAGTTCTTTCGCGTACTCTGTGTAGAATCGAATTGGTATCCCGTCAGATCCAGTGGACTTTTCTCTGTTGAGTGATTCCAGTTGCTTTTCTATTCCTTGGACACTGATTTCGATGTCAGCCATTTTTTCGTTCATGCGAGGATTTAGAGAAGGAACTGCAGTGCGGTCCTCTTCTTTGAGGTAGGTAAAAGGAGCCAACTATTAACCTAGCTCGGTTGTTGAGTGTAACCTCCACCCATAATAATTCACAGGGACTATCCACTTCTACCTCACTACATGATAAACTACTACTAACAGCGACAAACACGCCACCACCAGTTGCATGCAATCTATCCTTTCTAAACACCGTCTGTGCCTTTGTAAAAATTTCGGCAGAATTTATCTCTGGCTTCAGCCAGCTTTCTGTACCGACGTTTCGGTCACCTCTTGTTCGCAATGACGGCACTTTGAACAGTGGGCGTTACATTTCAGATGTGTTACGACCCGTGGCTCTACCCTTCATTCGATCCCTGCGAAACCCTACATTTCAGCAGGATAATGCACGACCGCGTGTTGCAGGTCCTGTACGGGCCTTTCTGGATACAGAGAATGTTCTCGACTGCTGACCTGGCCAGCACATTCTCCAGATCTCTCACCAATTGAAAACGTCTGGTCAATGGTGGCCGAGCAACTGGCTCGTCACAATACGCCAGTCACTACTCTTGATGGACTGTGGTATCGTGTTGACGCTGCATGGGCAGCTGTACCTGTACACGCCATCCAAGGTCTGTTTGACTCAATGCCCAGGCGTATCAAGGCCGTTATTACGGCCAGAGGTGATTGTTCTGGGTACTGATTTCTCAGGATCTATGCACCCAAATTGCGTAAAAAAAACGGCTCTGAGCACTATGGGACTTAACTTCTGAGGTCATCAGTCCCCTAGAACTTAGAACTACTTAAACCTAACTAACCTAAGGACATCACACACATCCATGCCCGAAGCATGATTCGAACCTGCGACCGCAGCGGTCGCGCGGTTCCAGACTGTAGCGACTAGAACCGCTCGGCCACTCCGGCCGGCCAAATTGCGTGAAAATGTAATCACATGTCAGTTCTAGTATAATATATTTGTCCAATGAATACCCACTTATCATCTGCATTTCTTCTTCGTGTAGCAATTTTAATGGCCAGTAGTGTAATTTAGTGGCCAGAAGTGTCTTTTGTCCCGTTCGTGTCGGCATTGTTGTTGGATTTTAATTCTGCTGAAACATGTCGTATGTGGGTCACCTCGAATCGTGTAGAAAGCTCGTCCACTGTGTGACAGTGAGACAGAAGTAGTGCGCCAGGGGCGCAGGGTGTGGAGGAGCGGCGGTCACCGGCCGGCTGGCAGGTAGCGGCCAGTGACGCAGCAGCGGCGGCCGGCTTTTTTCCGAAGCCGCTCAGCCCTTCCTTTGTGTCGTTGACTCCGGCGACGTGGCCCGGCGCGGGGAAAAACTTGGATGTGGCGCGCCTCTGCCTCTGCTGCGGCATTGTGTGCTGCGTGGGCGGAGGCTGCGCGCAGCCCACGGTCTCCGGCGGCCAGCGAGCTCTGCGGCAGCGCGGCCTGCTCCCAGCTGCTCGTCGATCTGCGCGACCTATCTCGTTTCTGGCGTTTCTCTTCACCACCTACATGCTGCCCGGGAGTTCCACTTCGCTCGTGCTGCGCAGCGCAGGTAGAGGAGACCAATTCTCCTGGCCAGCGCTCGTCAAAAACGTTTCCCCCTCCACCTGCTCACCCCTCTCCCAGACAGGTGGCGCATTGGTTATGGACGCCCCTTCGGCAGGTTGCCCGTTCAAACTCAAAGATTTAGGCTCTATATGGTTTGCCTAAATCGACCGAGCCAAATACTTCTTATCAAAAACACACGTCCTCTTTTATTTGTCAATGCTACCGTCTCTAATGAACTCGGCGTCGACAACTTTAAAACATACTATTACTTCTTCTTTCAAATTACCTGTGCCTATCCAACCACTGAGGCTACACTCTAAAAAGAAATCTTCTTTTTGTCAATTTAAAATTACCGTTAGGCTACGTAAAAAGTGTACCAGTCAAATTTACAAAGGACTTGGTAGTATGAGCCCACTTACCAGCATGATGTTGCGCTCCCTTAATCCTGAATGCGCGCACTGATTCGGGCGGGAAGGGTGTGTCCTGTCCCCAGGCAAACTGACGACCGAGCTGCCCTCATTCGTGTTCTGTGGAGATCAGCTCTGGAGATCTTGCTCACCGCGGGAGTACCTCAACATCACGCAGGCAGTTCATAGAGACACGTGCCGTGTGCAGACGAACATTGTCCTGTTGAAACACTGTCGCGAGAGAGGTAACAGGATGTCCGTGCCGTGGAAGTTACCTCAGTCACTACCAGCCGTCACCTACAGTCATACCGTACTGCCCCACACGGTGGCGCCAGGAACTTAGGTTGCTGCCTGGTGGCCATGTGGAATGTGGCAACCCTCATGGATCATCAGCTAAACACTGCTGTACACTGCAATCATGAGAAAAATGGGAGCTTTCCGCAGATGTCTGTCACACATGCCTATGACAGCCATCTGGGGAAGTGCAGAACCGCGATTCATCGCTGAACACAATGGGACGCCATTCATCAGAATTACATCCTTCCCGGTCACGGCACAATTCCAAATGAAGTCATTTCTGTTGTGGTGTAAGCGTCGGCCTACGCATGGGACGATAATTCCGTAATCCGGCTGCTGCTAGTCTCCGACGTATGCTGCGGGACGACACAGAATGTTGTGGGGAGCCCATTACTTGTTCTCGGACGGCAGGTGCAGATATGAAGAGATTATGACGTGCTCGGTGCACAACTCGGCGGTTCTCCCTTGTCAGACAGACACGGCTGACCGGAACCTTGATGACGAGTATCCCCACGTTCGCAGGTAGTCCAACACCGGGACATTGTCACAGCCAAATGGCTCACGGATCTGGATGTTCCACCCTCCATTGAGCTGACCAAATGGAGACCCATAGTAAGACCACTTTCAAACACTGTCGGGTGCTGGTTCTGTCACTCATAGTGGTCATCCAACATCTCATGCTATTCACGCGCCTTGTTCATCCTACCAGTCCTGGAAACAGCTCCGACACCCGTCACAAAGAAGTGCAACCACCTACACGTCTACCTATGGCGTGCACGTGTACGAAGTGGCACTGACATACACCTTGTGTTCTGGGCGCTTCACTTCTTTTCTCAGGCGTGTAGTTGCAGTGTGCAGGAATGTAAAATGAGTTGATCTCAGATCTTCAACCGTGCATGAATCAATGGTAAATTCCAAGAATGATTGCCTGTCGAACGCGCGGGCTCCTAACGATATACATCGAACGAGCGACTCGATGTTGACAACACGACTCTGGTGGCGCGAGTTATGGATATTGACTAGAGCAACGACAAAAGACGAACGTTTATTAAGTTATAGTTAATAACAAATGAAAGTTCGAGTAGTAACTTTACTGACTTTACTCGTCAGCCACGTCTTATTCGTGCACTACTGCTCGTGTTGTGTTAGCTGCCAGCAGGAATTCTTTTTCCCATAACCTGGGTACACTCTTGCTATGTCAGGCAGAGACAGCAGGAGGGTATCAGTAGGATCAGTTTTTCCAGGCAATCTCAAGTTGTAGAAATATAGATATCAAAAGAGATATAACTTTCCACGCTTTATAAACGAGGATTTAGATTTCGTCATGTGAGGCACACGGCACTCGAATCTGCAACGCTTTCGCTTATTGCTATTCATACCGGAAACGATGAAATATGTCCCCCTGGCAACGCACTACACGTTTACCATAATTCGCGCCACCACAATCGTATGGTCGACATCGAGTCATTCATTCGATACATATCGTTAGGAGCCCGCGCGTTCGCTACGTAATCATTTTTGGAAATTACCTAATCAATGAGATAAGTCGATTCGTTGGTTGAATACACGATTCTTGTGTATTGTGTATTCAACCACGGACCTAGAAACGTCAGAGTGGCTTCGTCCCGCCGTAGGTCTCATTGGCTCACAACCCCAAAACAGGCCACAGCAGTCCACCCACCCCACCGCCGCCCCACACCGAACACAGGCTTATTGAGCGATTTGGACCCCCCTCGCCCTCCCCCTCCGGCAACGTCCCATTCCAGACGAGTGTACCCCAAATGTTCGCGTAGTACAGTAATTATGGTGTATGTGTACGTGGAGACAGTGTTTACGCAACCATCGCCGACGTAGTGTAACTGAGGCGGAATAAGGGGAACCAGGCCGCATTCGCAGAGGCAGATGGAAAACCGCCTTAAAAACCATCCTGACCTCGACACTAATCCGCCGGGTGAATTCGTGTTGGGGACCGCGCGGCTAGTCGGGCGGACTTGAATACACGACAGCGTAGCACAGCTACGGAAAATATTGTTTATAAGGCAGCGGTGTACTGTTAATGTGTGACCTGTGTCAAGCCGTACTGACACAGTCTATGGAATGCATACCTGGATAAACAAGCCCAAATGATTACAGGTTCGCTTCACTGGCAATACATATCACAATAAATGTAGAAAGATCTGAAGTGAAAGACAACGGAAGACACTAAAACGTGTTTAGAGTTCCTATGAACATGTTTTCCTTGTGGCCTCTCCAGCTCTCTATGTACCACTTCCATAGACAACGTGACCATAAAGTACAGATCGCACAGGGTTCTGTTTCCACAGCGGACCCGTTGACGGACGTGGCAGTAGCGCGTGTTGCGGGGCGCTGCCGCCGGCGCGCCGTTATCTCGGCGCCGGCTAGTCTCGTCTGCTTCCTGCCTCCCACTTTCACTGGTTCCTCTTCCTCCGTCGGCCGGCGCCGGCCTGTCCCACGCCACCTGGTGCACTCGCTCTCTCAACACCTACAAAGAACCTCTGCTGGACGTCTGCAGTGTTACGAGGCTCCGATTTCAGTAAATAAGCTTCTCGCGAGCACTGGAGTACTGTGGTGGCTGTTTTGTGTCCTGATCCGAGGAAGTCATCCGAGTTCAGCTACCTTTGCTTCAACCGTTTGAGCACGACACAGTTGTCACGATCTTCAACAACGAACGAACTGCAGTTATATAAAACGAGATTTCGTGATCCATCCGATTTAAAAGCCTGGATGTGCGTTAGCAGCCTTAGTAACGAGAACTGCGAATACTAATGGTTGTCACTGCCACCGAGCAGTGGGAGGTGGTGACGGCGAGTGTGTAGCCTACTCTACGGTATCCAGGCGCACAGCAAGAACGCAGTACAGGCAACCTGAAGCTACGGTTATACTGCACAGTGTTTGTGGTGCAACTTAAATTTGTCGCACTCCCTCACTTAACTCGCAATTTACTGTTGTTGTTGTTGCGGTCTTCAGTCCTGAGACTGTTTTGATGCAGCTCTCCGTGCTACTCTCTCCTGTGCAAGCTTCTTCTTCTCCCAGTACCTACTGCAACCTACATCCTTCTGGTCGTAGGTTGTGTTCCAAAAATGAACTGCTTAGAGACAAAAGTGAGCACAGTTTCTGCAGAACCTGACCATTATTTTGCAGGACAATGCTCATGCACGTACAGTGCAAGCTGTTACTGATTTGTGTGACTGATGGGGCTGCTGAGTGCTATGCCACCTAATGCACTCCCTTGACTTAAGCCCTCGCGAGTTCAACTCGATTTCTAAACTGAAGGAAACACTTCACGGCATTCGCTTCAGAACTGCTACAAATTCGTCGGGCAATAGACAGCGCCGCCGGCCGCTGTGGCCGAGCGGTTTTAGGCGCTTCACTCCGGAACCGCGCGACTGCTACGGTCACAGGTTCGAATCCTGCCTCGGGCATGGTGGTGTGTGATGTCCTTAGGTTAGTTAGGTTTAAGTAGTTCTAAGTTCTAGGGGACTGATGACCTCAGATGTTAAGTCCCATAGTGCACAGAGCCATTAGAATAGACCGCGCCGCTCGAACTGTCACACAACTGGCACTGCTAAAAGAATCCTACGATTTCCACATCGCTGGCAACGGGTTATACACAATGCTGATGACTACTTTGAAGGTCAGTAAAATTTCGAAACACGTATCTATTTTGAAGGAGCTGTAAATAAATAGTTGTCACTATTAAAGGCCCAACCCTCGTATAATACACGAAAGGATTCGAAAATAATCTGTGAGAAACTGTGGACAGTTCTGCAGGAAATGCGATTACATTCACAGCTGATAAAAACAGTTTGGATTCAGAGTGTTGATCAAGATTTTATGAATAACATATATTTAGATGTAAGACGCGGGCGCATTATACTGTACCTTTCAGTCTAAATATGGACGATTCTTACTACAGTGCAAGTGAAACTCAATATACATCCTGTATAATGATAAACGTATATTTGGCTCAAATGGCTCTGAGCACTATGGGACTTAAGATCTGAGGTCATCAGTCCCCTAGAACTTAGAACCACTTAAACCTAGCTAATCTAAGGATATCACACACATCCATGCCCAAGGCAGGATTCGAATCTGCGACAAACGTATAATTTAACATGCCGATAATCTAGTAATAATAGCTGACAGCGATGTGTTAAAGAGCTGCTCGTGGATACCAGAGAGGACGAAAAATACTACTGTCACAACATTTGAAGTCTCGAAACCTGTTAGGTGAATGTAAGTGGCAATCTTGGCCTAGATCTTAGTGAAGATGGTTTAGAGTTACTTTTTACAACCGATTATGAAATGAGTACCCGTACTGCAACGAGTCTGATGAGTACTTACTGGATACAGCATTGCGTGTTTTAACGGATGGCTTTGGAATGAAAGGAGCGAGAGGGTGGAACCCGGTGGGAGCGACCAAACTACTCCTCCCCGAGCAATACCAATAAGGCCGCCGAGTGTCCATCACCATCACCTCCCATCTCCAAAGCTGAGGGGCCAGCGAGGCAAAATGTCATGCAAGGGATCTGGGCAGGATCTCGGCCGCGTCGGAGATTTTCTTCGTCCAGGGACTAGGAGTTGCGTTATCCCCATCATCATTTCAACCCCATTGTCACTCGAGCCGCCCAAGTGGCCTTTTTAAAAAGGACGACATATCGCTGCAATCTATAATTTACAAAAAAAATAAAAAAAATAAAATCTCGCATCAGGCGACCATTCTGCCTGACGGGAGGCCCTAGCTGTTGTCGTTGGCAGGAGAGCCAACACCGTGTTACTAGAGGAAGCCGAAAGGCACGCGTTTTAGCTCACGCAGGCTGGCGTGAGGTCTGGAACAGGACAAGGAAATTAGAATTTATAAAAAACGGACGTAGCTGGTGGAATACTTAACTTTAATCCATTAATGGTGAACGTCGCTCTTGACGGTACATTATTCACAGTATCAACAGTAACTAGTAATGGCGCCTTGCTAGCAAATGACGTAGCTGAAGGCTATGCTAACTATCGTCTCGGCAAATGAGAGCGTATTTTGTCAGTGAACCATCGCTAGCAAAGTCGGTTGTACAACTGGGGCGAGTGCTAGGAAGTCTCTCTAGACCTGCCGTGTGGCGGCGCTTGGTCTGCAATCACTGATAGTGGCGACACGCGGGTCCGACGTATACTACCGGACCGCGGCCGATTTAAAGGCTACCACATATCAAGTGTGGTGTCTGGCGGTGACATCACACTAGGTACACGTAAATTTTATTTATCACCGTCACTAGACGGATGACCGTCAACGGTGTCACATTTCCTCACGGCTTTGGACGCTACAGAAACATTTGGATCCTGGACTGGAACAAGCCTGAAGTCTACTGATCAGATTTAAGCCGCCACCTCTTCCAAATACTGAAGACTTAACTGCTGTTCTACCGGCACTACTCGAAGCGGCTAACAGAGCGAGATGGTGCAGTAAACGACTCTTGATTCGCATTAGGGCCGTGCGGAGTTCAAATCTTCATCTTCATTCCAAAATTGGGCCTTCCACGATTTCGTTAATCGATTAAACCGATTCCTGGAATGGTCCCCTCGAGAAGTATAGGAGCCACACATTTTGTCGACCGTGGCTCATAGGACGTGCGTGTGCTCCGGTTTCTATCGAGGTCTCTGTCGCGAGGCGACCGCCGTCCCTCGAGACTACTGCGCTCGTAAGACACTGTGCAATGTTGTGGCGCGGCGCTGGACAGCCCTGGCGACCCGCGCGACGCGCTCGATACTGCGCGTGCGCAGCTCGCGGCCCGCGGCCCGCGCTATCGACCCCAGGCGAGCGCGGCGCGGCGCGGCGGCCGGGCAGGCGGCGCGAGCACACGCCGTCTGGCGCTCTTTGTCCGCGTCTCGCGGCCGGCCGGCGCGCGCGGCACTGTGCGACGCGACGCGACGCGACGCCGGGCGACGCGGCGGCCGCGGGTCGACGACACCGACGCCAAGCACTGACCCTCGGCCGCCGGCCGCGGCGCTCTGCCCTAACGCGCCGCCCAGTGCCTCGGCGCGCCTCCCGCCGTCCGCACCGCTTTCCCTCTCAGAGCGAGCTTCCCAGCACTGGACCACCGTTACGGCTCCGAGACCGGTCTCGTGCAACTTCTCCACACTATTCTATCCCGTACGAGCGTCTTCACCTCCGTATAACTACTGCAACCTACATCCATTTCAACCAGCTGACGAATTCAACCCTTGCTCTCCCTAGAAGTTTCTGTTACTGATACTTTCCTCCATTACCAGATTAATGATTACTTCCTGTCTCGTGTCCTATCAGCTGATCCCTTTCCTTTAATCAAGTCGTATCCTAAAATTTCTTTTCTCCACAATTCGACTCAGTACATATTCATTAGCTACCCCACCCAGCGATGTTCCGTCGCGGTTAGCACATTAGATTCGCTATCGGGAGGACGACGGTTCAAATCCACGTCCGGCCATACAAATTTTGCCCGATTTCCCTAAATCGCTCCTGCCGGCCGGTGTGGCCGAGCGGTTCTACGCGCTTCAGTCTGGACCCGCGAGACCGCTACGGTCGCAGGTTCGAATCCTACCTCCGGCATCGGTGTATGTGATGTCCTTAGGTTAGTTAGGTTTACGTAGTTAAGTCCCATATTGCTCAGGGCCATTTGAATCATTTGAACTCTAAGTCGCTCCAGGCAAAAGCCGGGATGGTTCCTTCGGAAGACTACGATCGATATCCTTCCCCACTCTTGGAACATTCCTGTCTCTAACGACGTTGATGTCGACAGCATTATAAAGTCTAGTCTTCCTTCCTTCCTTAGTCACCCCATTTGCTTATCTAATATTCAGCATTCTTCTGTAGCCCCAGATTTCAAATGCTTCTACGATGTTCTTGTCTGATCTACTCGAACGGAAAAAGATCGCAACTCCAAGAAGTAAAGCGACATAAAGGAAAGTCAGTAGGGCGTTTGTTCATTTGAAAGATGGTGTCTATTAATATTTCGCGCTAGTCGCATAAGAGTGGTGCTAGTAGCGCCACTGTGAAGAGCCAAATCAGGTTTGCCTGAAGTACAGTTTGTAATGGCTGTGAGCGTTAGTTACTTTTGAGACGGGACGTGGTGAGCTGACGTTAGTCAAAAATATCTTCATGCCCACAAAGACTCCACTCTTCTTCTTCTTCTTCTTCTTCTTCTTCTTCTTGCGCTACGGCCTCTGTAGGACCACAGGTAGCCCCTTCGTGGACTGCATTTTCCTCTTCTTCTCCCAGACTCTCTTCATTCTTTCTCTTCTTCTCTCCCACTCTTCTTCCGAGATCTTCAGTGTCCGTTTCTCCTGTCGGCTCCACTGGTGACACTCTAATCTTTTCCTGTATTATTCTCTGTCATTGATCTCCGGCATATTGGTCGGTGTATATTTGTTCCTCCAATTTTCCTTTCCTTGGACCTTCATCCCCAATTCCAACCAGTCCTTCCGAAGTTCAACAACCCACTTGTTTCCTGTCTTTCCCCTTGTCCTCCCTGTTGTTTCCCACACTCTCTTCGTCATTCTGTCCATACTCGTCCTTGACTACATGTCCAGCAAACCTTGCCCTTTTGCGTCTGATTAGTAGTTGTAAGTTCTAGGGGATTGATGACTTCAGAAGTTAAGTCCCATAGTGCTCAGAGCCATTTGAACCATTTTTAACCTAGTATTTTCTCAGTATTTTTCTCTCTTCTGTCTCTAGTTGTTCTGTCGCATTTCTTCCTAGTGTCATCGTCTCAGCAGCATATAATACTGCATTCCTCACCGTTGTCTTGTAGTGGCTTATCTTTGCTTGTATGGATACATTCTTTTTATTGTACATCTCTCTCGTCGAACAGAAGGCTGACCTCATCTTCTTTATCCTCTCTGTTATTCCCTCCTTGCTCCTGTTCCTTCCTGTTCTCCCAGGTATTTAAATTTGTCCACCATTTGCACAGTGCCTTCCGGTGTTTCCCAGACTGCAGCGGTGTTTAATGTCTTTGTCTTGTTATAGGTGATCCTCAGTCCCACCTTTCTGGCTACCTTACTTAAGTTGTCGAGCTGTGACTTTGCGTCTTCTTCCGTCTCGCTTACTATTGCTGTGTCATCTACAAACGCTAGGCAGTCCACTTTAGCCCTGTTGCCCATTATCAACTCCCTGTTACATTTCAACGAGATCGTGTAATGGGGCTACCAGAAGCTAAATGTTCCTTCTGCGATACTGCAGGACGCCTTGGCAGGAATGTAGCCACTGTACATGATTACTGGCAGCGGTGGTCACGAGAAAGTACAATGAACTGACTCCAAACCACCGCCATTTGCGACTACAGTGGTTTTGAGCGACAGCTCATTCGAAGGCAGGATCTGTTGTGTTTTGTGACGACGCCAGTGAAGGCCCTGCTAGTTGAGGGCCTGTAAGTGCGAGACACGCTAGACCTACACCTATAGTTATGGTCTCGGGAACGATTTCGTATGACAACAAGAACACTCTCGTGATTATCCCATGCAATCTGGCTGCAAATTTGTACATCAGTCTGATCACCCAACCTATTGACTGCCATCCTTGAGCAGCATTCAGGGAGTGTTTTCCGACAGGATAACGCTCGCCCAGACACCGCTGTTGTAGCTCAACATGATCTGCAGGGTGTTGTGTTGCCTTGGCCTGCGCAATCACCAGACATGTCACCAATGGAGTACATATGGGACGTCAGCGGACAACAGCTCCAGCGTCCTTCACACACAGCATGAACAGTCCTTTTAGTGATCGATCTAGTGCAATAGCCATGAAACTCCACTGCACAAACTGACATTCGGCACCCGCACAACACAGTGGATACACGTCTGCATGCTTGCATTCATTATTCTGTCTGTTACACCGGGTATTAATGTACCAGTATTTCACAGTTTCAGTGGCTAATCTGGCTCTCATTTAACCTGTGATCTTGCAATGTTAATCAGTTAAATGTGTTACACAGACAAATGTATTCCCGAAATTTCATTACTCTACATTAATTATTTTTTAGTCTTGCGGTTTTTTGCGTCAGTGTATTTATCAGCCACGTTTTAGTTCCGTACAGGGCTACACTACAAACAAATATCCCCAGAAGTTTTTTTAGCACTTTTGTTAACAAATTTTCCCTTTTTATAAATGCTTTTTATGCCTTTTGAGTCTATATATTGTATCCTCTCTGTTTCTGTCATAGTCAATCTTTCGCCGCACAAACAGAAGTCTAATTCCTTCTTCGTCGTCTTCTTTTTCTTACGTTTCTCTTCGTCGTATAGCCTCTTTTCAACACACCCATTCCACTGACTGCTCTTCTAATTCATTTTACGTTTCTGATAGAGTTAAAATATTATCAATAAATCTCAAACTTTTTATTTCCCCTCCCTTAACTTTAACTTGCTTTTCAAATTTCTTCTTGGTTCCCCCCCTATTGATAACCCAATTTACTGTTCGAATAATGTCGCTGGTACCTTATAGCTCCGTATTATTCACTTTGCAGCCACTGCTTTCCTTTCATGTCCTTCGAAGCAGTCTGGTTTCTCTGCAAATTCTAGAAAACCTTTAGCTCCTTACATTTCATCCCTACAATCTTCAGAACTTCAAAGAGAGCATTCCGGACAACACTATCAAAAGCTTTATGAAACCGCAGTGTTGTGAAAGAGAACGTGTCAGAAATTATCAGTGAAGTAGATCCACCCTTAAAAGTCAGTGCTGGATCAGATATGCACAACAGATGAACCTAACACTAAAGAAGTTTGCCTCCCTAGCAGTGAAACTTCAGTGTGGTATTCTTTTTTTCCAAAATGTAGATCACGGCGAAGTCATGATTCATAATTTGCTAAAAATTTTAATCAAAAGCATGACTTATGTGATAGTGGATTTATTACGAAACTTTAAATCCACAAAAAATGAAAACTGCTTAACATGAAATTACATGATGCACGTATAATCATTGATTAAGATGAAACTGGGGTAATTCAAATAACGCTTGGTAAAGCTGATTGGTGGACAATGGGAATTTACTAAATACCATCTTCTTTTTCTAATTAATTTACTGTAACTTGCCTCTGCATTAATAATAGTGATCGTCTGACTTTAAATAGAAACTGAAGGTATCTCTGCAACTGTCACAGTACTGTCGAACGTGGGAAGCCTGAACCGAAGGTAATGTTGAATCCCCAAGTTCCGCAGACCGCTGACGGCATGGTTGGCTACCGTCAAGTGCGTACCTAGAAGTTACCCGCTGCAGAGCAGAGCTGCCTTCCAAGTCTGCCTTCCCTGTCGAGAGCGACGGCAACCGTTCCGCACCGCCTGACAAAGTTCATTCTCGTTCCGCGTTCGAAGCCCGAGTCTCTACTTTTTAGAACTTATAAAGAAGGCTGCCTGCGTTCGCGGCTAGAAAATTTCATCCGCCAATCCTTAAAAAAGTTATATTTTCTGCACCAATGGCTTAACCGCTGTGTTGTTAAAAATCTCCCATCAGAAATCGGCAAATCCAATAAACTTGCTTTGTTTTCGAACAAATCAACTCAAACGAGACATCATACTACTCGCTGTGGAGAGGGATGTCGTTACACGTATTGCCAAATGCACTGAGGTTGACGGACATCATTTTGAGCATTTATTGCATTAATGTGGTATTTACAGGTAATCACGCTGTAACAGCATGCGTTCTCAGAAATGATAAGTTCACAAAGGTACATGTATCACATTGGAGCAACCGAAATAAAATTATCAAACGTACCTACGTTCTGTATTTTAATTTTAAATTGTGAGTTATATGTTTGTGACTATTACAGCGCCATCTATCACAAAGCGAAAAAAGTAGTCCAACTAAAACATTCATATTTCTTCAAGTACTACACGAATATGTAATAAAAAATGGGGGTTCCTATTTTAAAAAACGTAGTTGATATCCGTTTGACCTATGGCAGCGCCATATAGCGGGCCAACCATAGCGCCATCTGGTTTCCCCCTTCAAGCTAGACAAGTTTCGTTCTTTGTAGTTTTTCGTTTGATGCTTATTTCGTAAGATATTTGGCCCGGTCACTGTCAATGGGCATATGATTAGTAAAATTTCCTAACAACTTTCAGTAACAGACTCGGGTTGTAGATACTGAGAATATTCCACAAATGTCTTTCAGCTTATAGCTAGATTTCCGAACAGGTTTTAAAGTCAATATTTTAGTACAGTTTTTCACGTGTTATTCAGTTGCTCATTCCGAATTTATCAGACGCTCCTGACTCTGTAAAGTTATCGCAATAAGGACTAAGAATCGTGTGATTTGAAATTAAACCAGTGAAATCATCCCAAATACTACGAATTGTAAAATGTACGAAAAAAGCTATACAGGAATATGTAAAATCCTTACACACTACTATTAAGAATGCAGAAAACTTAATGTGAAGTAAGTGTTACTTCACCATCCTACACTGCAGCCGTGTTACAAGACACTACCATAACGTAACTTTGAAACAGAATTTTGATCAGAAATCAAGACTGGAATACGTCTAACGCCAAATCAAATGGATTTGACCAGATGATTTGTGAGAAGATTGCTCTTCAAAACGTCCCGTTTAATTTCGTGAAGGCTCTTGGAATTCAACTCTTAATGCAATATGAAATGCCAAACTGTCAGATAAGGTGACGCCATTCCTTTTTTATTTTCAGTGCGCGTACGAAGCTGTCTGGAAGGCACTCTTTGAAACTGTAAAGACAGCAGTGATGAAATGCAGAGCGCTCTACAACGTTTACAGAAATCAGACTTCTGTTATTAGAATCAAAGGACATGAAAGATAAGCAGTGGTTGCGAAGGGAGTGAGACAATGTTGTAGCATCTCTCCAATGTTGTTTGATCTGTACTCTCAGGAAGCACTAAAGGTAATCAGGGAGAAATTTGAAAATTGAAGTATAGTTCAGAGAGTAGAAATAAAATCATTGCGGTCTGGCGATGACATTGCAATTCTGTCAGAGACACCAAAGGACTTCGAGGATCAGTTGAATGGAATGGATGATTTCTTGGAAAGATGTTGCAATATCAACATGAACAAAAGAAAGATAAGGATAATGGAGTGTAGTCGAATCGAATGAGTCGATGATTATATAATTAGATCAAGAAATGAGACACTCATAGCATTAGACGTAGTTTACTATTTGAGCAGCAGAATAACGTTTGGCCGAAATCAAGAAGATATACAGTGTAGACGGCAACAGAAAGAAAAAAATCCTGAAAAAGTTAAATTTGCTAATATCGAATACAAAATTTGAATGTTATGATTTTTCGAAGGTTTTTGTCCTGGGGTGTAACTTTGTACGAAAGTAAAATGTAGATGACATTCTGGTAACGCAAGAACAGAAGCGTTTGAAATGTGTTGGCATGGAAAAATACTGACGATTAGATGGGTAGGATCGAATAACTAATGAAGAGATACTGAATCGAATTGGAAACGAAATAAATTCATGACACAACCTGACTAAAAGAAGGGTTGGGTTGCTTGGAGGAGGAGACCAGACAGCGAGGTCATCGACCTCATCGGAGTAGGGAAGGACGGGGAAGGAAGTCGACCGTACCCTTTCAAAGGAACCATCCCGTCATTTGCCGGGAGCGATTTAGGGAAATCACGGGAAACCTAAATCAGGATGGCCGCGTCGTCCTCCCTAATGCGAGTCCAGTGTGCTAACCACTGCGCCACCTCGCTCGGTAATTGAAAGAAGGAATCAGTTGATATGTCACAACCTGAGGCATGTCTTCGGATTGGAGACAGCAACCACAATACAATAACAACAACAACAACGCGTACTTTCATTGTACACTATAGTTGCTAGTTGAGTAAGAAATATTATCGTGAAGTTGTTACGTTATCCTAAAATTCAGAAAAAAATAAAATCAAAACGAAGAATCAGAAAATAGGAAATGTGAGATACATCGGAATTCGTTACTAAGGCCCATAGTATGTTGGAGGTCAAGAGCTGTATTCAGCTACGAAGAGAATGGTTGAAAAACGAAAAGAGCATGAAAACAATTGTCGCAATGACGAAATGCATAAATCAGCTATATCGGTTACACTTCACAGCTAAGAAACCGCAAGATCGTCTTTGTTAAGATCCAGGTTTTGGCAGCCGCGAGCAGATACCACAGTAGATTCTATAGAGGTTATTGCACACTCCAATAATTTTAATAGGAAAGAGGAAGGTGTAAAGATTTAGAGATACCTGGCACTTTTTTATGGACAGAAGATGCACCTGCGACCAGTATGCCAGGGGTGGGTGATTCCGACAGTATGGACAACACGTGACAGTGGTCAAACTGCTATCGAAGTCGAGAAACAAGTGATATCTGGTCTACGTGTCGAGTTGCATTACAGCGTTGTTAGCTTCACCCACTGTGTGAATCTGACTTACATTCGAGCCACAACCCCTGCTGTTCACGTCGTCGTCTTACGGGATCGATTCACTGGTTTTCTGAAGAAAATGCCTAGAATCGTCGCCTAGAGAATTTAAAAGTTGTCATAATATATACATTGTAAGTGATTTTCGTAAATTTTTGCCGCTCTCCCTTTACAGTAATGGTGTTACAGATGACAGGCTATTTATTAAAAAAACAGTTAATGTGCTACATGGCATATAAACTACTGATTAAAGTAAAAACTATCACAATAGTAACTAAAATGTTAAAGCTAACTTTTCCATAGATATTGTAAGTGATCAAAAGTTAAAAATAATTAAAAAGTGTAAGAACGTACTGATGACTGTACAGATGCATTCGAATGAAAAAATCGTGGAAAGAACTGGAGTATCAAAAGTGATTTGAACCCATTCCCATAATTGTTTACAAAAATAGTTGAGCAAACTGCATATGGGCTCATGCTGCATTGTTGTCACATCTTCCCTCTGTCAGAATAATCACCTTCCCTCTCACTCCGCCGGCCGTTGTGGCCGTGCAGTTCTAGGCGCTGCAGTCTGGAACCGCGAGACCGCTACGGTCGCAGGTTCGAATCCTGCCTCGGGCATGGATGTGTGTGATGTCTTTAGGTTAGTTAGGTTTAACTAGTTCTAAGTTCTAGGGGACTAATGACCTCAGAAGTTGAGTCCCATAGTGCTCAGAGCCATTTGAACCTCTCACTCCACTCCTTTCTAGGCCAATTGGATGAGATATAAATGGCAGAAGAGTCGTTATACTATTGGCTGGCGGAGCTAGTGCTCCCTCTGTGGTTGCCAGATTTCTGGGACACTTAGTGGTATAATGTATTGCCGAATTAGCATAATTTGATTTTTATCTCTGAACTAAATATCCAATTACCAAAATTTATTATACAAGATGGTATGATCAGTTCCCAAACTTTCTCCCTATCCCCAAGAGGAAATAGGTCCTGCACGTGATGTTTTATTTGATACGATAGTGAGAACACACTTGTGGAATGATTTACAGTACCACGTAAAGACATTTTAAACAAAATTATACTGTGACCCATTTGCGCAATTACTCTTTAGCTGTGGTTCTATGTTGAATGGACTTCTTTTGTGGTCACGAAGGAAGGAAGAAAGGCAACAATTATGAAGTCTTTATTATGCAAAAAATTCCCCAACAGATGTGATGTATCGGCCAGCTAACACAGACTGCTATTTGCGCATCCTCTGCCAAGAAGTGCAGCTAGCTCAAAGTGCTCCAACACAAGGGCACAGGACACTGCACTCACATCACTACTCTCAAAGCCGGACCGGTTTGTGCAGTGGGCAGCATCTCACCTCATCTCACTTCCCTTGCTGCATTAATTCAGCCCTAAATGCTGGCAGGGTCTCGTGCCATGGTGTTGCCGCCAAAAACCAGTTCATCTCACCTCACTGCAGTCTGGGATGCACTACGGTTGAAGTGACACCTTCTTGTCCCCAGCAGCTAGATTCTTCACATGAGTATGTGCTGTGAGACTGTTGGGCCAACAGCTCAATTCACAGTCACATAATCAGAGGATTTTTCTGTGACTGACAGCGCACTTAATATAAGACTGAACGAACTGAATTTTTAGGCGGGCTTTCTTTAGTTAATTCACCAGGACCACACCCCACTGTCTGCACTTGACAGTAGAATTATACACATGCCAGCATTCATTATGATGGTGAGGGAATTTTGGGACTTAGGGGATGACATATCACAGGCAAATAAAATGTATGCACCTCCACCTGAACAACCATCCTTGCCACAAGGTCAAAGGGGGCGTCAAAATGGCGATGCAAAAGACATCAAGGCTCGGCTATCCAAAACCCTCTCTCCCAAGGTCAAAGGGGACAGCAAATTGGAGATCTAATAAGGTTTTTAAGCTTAGGCTCTCCACAAATCCTCCTCCCCCAAGATCAGATGGCTAACACTACTGTAATCGATGGACATTCTGTGCAGATATGTAACCCCACACTACCCCTGCACCCCACGTTCCTCCATAGTAAGAAGCAGGAAGGACACATTTGCTACGCTGTCATATTGTCTGCTATAAACAATTACGCCGTCTTTATTACAAAACATTGATCATGTGGGAGTAGGACCCACGCATTGAGGGTTCCATACAAACTTTATTGCTCATACGACAGGTTGCAGAATTTATCCAGCATCAGATACTCAGGAACAGTTACTGCACATACTAGATGTTGTAGTGTAGATGTGGCGTCTCAAGTTGTATGTGAAACAAACGTTTGCAGACTAGGTTGCTTATCGTTATACACGAGTCTGTTAACACATCTCTGATTATGAATAAAATCAGGATACGTGGTTGGTTGATTATGACTGACCAGCGAAGGAGTAGAAACAATATAAATGATCCAGTGGATAATGTCGGAAGCTCTATGAAGTTGCGAGGATCATATCGGGTCGATATACCCCATTCAGAAAAAATCTAACAAGAAAGCTGGTGGAACTCAAATGGGAATCCTTGGAAAAAAGACGACGTATTTCTCACGATTCGTTATTGGGTAAATTCAAAGAAACTGCATTCAGCGAAGATTGTGTGACCATTACGCTGCCATCAATGTATATCGTGCACAGTGTTTATAAAAAAAATAAAATAAGAGAGATTGGGGCACATACAGAGGCATATAGTCCAGGGGTTCGCAAACTTTTCCTCTGACGAAACACTTTGAGAATCCTGGTACTTTGATAGAACGCCTTGTTTATTTCAAAGGCGAATAGAAAGTGGATATTACAAGAGAGGCATTCCGCATCACTGATAGATTTTACTGTTGAAAATAAGTGAGAGGTAATGTTCTGGTTGACATATCACTTCCTCTCACATAGTCTCGGGCGATGAACCCAAGAAGAAACTAGGTCTAATACAGGGATATACTGGCTATTATTCTTTCCAATTGCAAGGAGCAGGGATGTGGGTGAATATAGTCTCCACCACACTCTCTAAGCAGCCTTTGCTGTAACATGTTTAAACTGTAATGACCCTATAACAATCCTTCCACTCGAAAATTACAACTACATATGCCAATTCCGTTAGCATTTTGGAGCTTCAAAGCTCATGTTTCTGGTCGATAAATGACCCAGTGCCCATATGGATGTCTACGTGGGTATAGATTGTCAGCCGAGTCCTGTACCATAGTCGTGAGACTCCTGCACTATTTTACGATAGTACAAAAAGAGCTGCCCTTCTTTGAATTGTTATTCGAAGGTCTTTCCTCATTCACATATGGTAAGGGCCCCATGCCGTGCAGCAATACCATCCAAGAAGATGTACGAATGTAACCAAGGTGTATGCAGTCTCTTTTAACCGATTTGATGCACCATCTAAGTATTGCCCCAGGAAAACTGTGACGTAACTGGTTAGTCACATGTCGCTAAGCGACCATGGATATAAATGTTGCTGTTGTATTACCGGAAATTTTCTGGATGGAGGAAGAGGGCGTGTGGAATCTGGAATATTAAGATCGTCAATTTCCATTGCTGCAATGTGGTGAGGAAGACCAACTGCAAGTTTAGGACGTTCGATGACCTAGGAGCAGATTTTCAGGACATTTCCCCTTGGGAGTGGAGCAGCGTGAGAAGGCTGGCGGAGGTAGCGGTGCTCCCATCCTGGAGTACCGAAAGGCGCCCTCTCAGAGCCGTGCGAAATAAAAGTCGTCCCTGAGGTTGTAACCAGAAACGCCTTCGGTCTTTCCTAGAAGCATACCCAGAGAAAGAGCCACCGCCATACTACCGTATATATCTTGGGAACTAGCAGCATTTTGCACTCAACCGAATTTTCAGCCAATTGTGGTGAATGCTCGTCCAGTGCATACCTCTAGTCAGCTCACAGAAATACAAGTAGTAGTTTTGGAGAAAATTCTGCGAGCTTTTCCTGCAGTTTTGAACTTGAGGAGAAATTCTCCGTAGTCACGGTGGCAAAACTCGGGATTTGTCCCCTACACAGTAGCACATTGGAGCGGTGAGGAAAGACAGTCGGGTTCGAGGACGTGGTGTCAAAATTTCGTCGGACGTCTCGCCGTGGAGATACCGTGATGCGTCCGGCCCAACCATGTGTTTCTTTCGCTGTCTTTTTTGACTTAGTGTCGCCGTTACCATTTGCGCTGTTCTGCGCCTGAGAAACTTTCAATTTGCGTTTTTATTTCACGACATGAGTTTATGTGTATAGAGGATTTCTTCTACTTCGACTGTGAATCGATCTTATACAGTATTATTGCATTTGCAAATTGCTCAGACTTTGAAAGGTTTTTGGCTTGTAGAGTTGGAGTATTCTACAGAACATTCAAGCGCCTTCAGGATTTATTCAATGCAGTCAATATAGACAGGCATTTTGTCTCACGACTTTCTGGTTGTAATTCCATCATAGTAATTTCAATATTCATAACATGAACTGTCACTACACCGCGTATACGTTACAGTATAGAGGTGAGTGCCACAGAAAATAAGTAATCACGCGTCCTGCTTGCACGTATGTGGTGGAGTCCCTCTGAAACTGGTCTACATGACAGTGGGAGCTGGCGCGGATTTGAAACGTGAGAACTCCCTAGATTGGCAGTGCTAAGGTGCAGAGGCACGTGGCAATTTCTCGGCTGTTTGGCCACAATTTTTACAATAAAGATTCCATATTTGTTGGTATCGAACAATGCAACATGGCCGTAAATGTATGCTTCCTACTTCCTACTCTTGGGGAAGTATGGGTTTGGCAGCGGGGGATTTGTGTTCAGAACATACAGCTACACACAGTGTCCATCATTTACAGTGATAGCAACTGTCTGACATTGGGAGAGGGTGAGATGTGGAGGACCTAGCCTTGATGCTGTCTTCTGTTGCCATCTTGCTGCCCCTTTCAGTCTTGTGACAGAGGTGGTTGGGGGGGGTGAAGTGGGGGGGGGGGAGAAGGAGGCTGTGATGTGTCGTCTACATGTCCTAAAATTCCCTCATCATCATTATCAATTAATTCTTCCGTCAGGTCCATTCTGTGTGTGTGAGTGTGTGTGAATGCGTGTGTGCGTGTGTGTGTGTGTGTGTGTGTGTGTGTGTGTGTGTATGTGTATGTGTGTGTGTGTGTGTGTGTGTGTGTGTGTAGTCATGCAAAAGTAACTAAGGACTATCAGCCTTAAAATTCACCGTGGTTGTAGCGTTAGCTAGAGAAAAATTCTCTCATTACATGTCTGTAAATTCAGCTGTTGGTCCGACATTTCCACAGTACAAGGAACTCACCTACGTTCCGAATGCCTCCAGCGTCGGATCACATAACTTCCACCGCATAACATGATACATCCACCAATGTCGACGTTCCTCCCAGAGGCTAATGTGGCGGCGCTCGCGATGTCTCCACCTGTCCAGACCCAACAGACCTATGCTGCTGTACCGGAAAAACCCTCTGCTGGCCGATCAGTCATCCTGGCCAGTGGCAGAACTCCGCGCAGTGCCATCGATACCACCGAACACAGCAGGCACCACGAACAGCAGGATAGCAATCGATTCATTTCTTGTACCAACTGAAGCTTTTGTGCCGGTGAGACGTGAGTCAATGCCGTAATCCAACGCAGAAGACCACGGACAAAATCAGTGTTCAATGAAACGCCGAAAGCAGCGCTGCAAGACCGTGTCAGAACACAGCAGCACCCTGCCGCCGGGGCAAGAAGAAGTGATCCCGCAGGACACCATTGCCACTGATTCAACCCTGCAGGGTGGGCAGTGGGACAGATGGCGTCCGGCTGCCAGTCCTGTGCGGTGAACAGTGATCAGCAGGCTGCGAGCCCAATCAGCCCCTTTTTATCAATCACTACGGCCTTATGCAAGTAGGCTGAGGACGTGGAGACTGAGCAAGACACCAATCCAGAGCCTGCTGAAGTGATGCCAAACCATCCTGTCTGGACAACACCTGGATGGCTGTGGTCCGTGGGCTGTGATGTCACTCGTGATGTCCGCTTCTCTCCACCACCACCATGGATAACCCAGTTCAAGCACCGCAGAGCCAGGTTTACCGCTTGGCCACTATGAATATTAACATGTTTGGCTCCCCTGCCAAAATCCAGCTCCTGAGACGAAGAATACAAGCCACAGTCGACTTCACATTGCTGCAAGAAGTGTGAACAAATTTACTCATGGACATTTATGGTTGTGAAACATACGCGATGCCTGATGGTCCTGCAGACAACAGTGTGGCGATTTTGATGTGTGATGGTGTCGGCGGCCGACATCGCTTATCTCCCCTCCTCTCGAGGATCAGCGGTCACTGCGCTCCACATCTGATTCATTAGTGTTTAGGCACAGTGAGGCGCCACCAAACATCGTGACCGGGCCAGGTTTACTGGCGTACCCCCCCCCCCTCCCCCCACTTTTTCGTATGACAGTATGAACACATCATCTTCTTCGGCGATTTTAATTCCGTCCTTCAGTCCAAGGACCAAATTCAGCGCTACACGCCATGTGTGAAACTTCCCAAGATCTTCATTAGTGCGACACTTGGGAAAACGTTCACAGCGACAGCTGTGGATTTACGCATCTTACCATTCATTCGGTAAGCTGACTGGATCGAAATATACACTCCTGGAAATGGAAAAAAGAACACATTGACACCGGTGTGTCAGACCCACCATACTTGCTCCGGACACTGCGAGAGGGCTGTACAAGCAATGATCACACGCACGGCACAGCGGACACACCAGGAACCGCGGTGTTGGCCGTCGAATGGCGCTAGCTGCGCAGCATTTGTGCACCGCCGCCGTCAGTGTCAGCCAGTTTGCCGTGGCATACAGAGCTCCATCGCAGTCTTTAACACTGGTAGCATGCCGCGACAGCGTGGACGTGAACCGTATGTGCAGTTGACGGACTTTGAGCGAGGGCGTATAGTGGGCATGCGGGAGGCCGGGTGGACGTGCCGCCGAATTGCTCAACACGTGGGGCGTGAGGTCTCCACTGTACATCGATGTTGTCGCCAGTTGTCGGCGGAAGGTGCACGTGCCCGTCGACCTGGGACCGGACCGCAGCGACGCACGGATGCACGCCAAGACCGTAGGTTCCTACGCAGTGCCGTAGGGGACCGCACCGCCACTTCCCAGCAAATTAGGGACACTGTTGCTCCTGGGGTATCGGCGAGGACCATTCGCAACCGTCTCCATGAAGCTGGGCTACGGTCCCGCACACCGTTAGGCCGTCTTCCGCTCACGCCCCAACATCGTGCAGCCCGCCTCCAGTGGTGTCGCGACAGGCGTGAATGGAGGGACGAATGGAGACGTGTCGTCTTCAGCGATGAGAGTCGCTTCTGCCTTGGTGCCAATGATGGTCGTATGCGTGTTTGGCGCCGTGCAGGTGAGCGCCACAATCAGGACTGCATACGACCGAGGCACACAGGGCCAACACCCGGCATCATGGTGTGGGGAGCGATCTCCTACACTGGCCGTACACCACTGGTGATCGTCGAGGGGACACTGAATAGTGCACGGTACATCCAAACCGTCATCGAACCATCGTTCTACCATTCCTAGACCGGCAAGGGAACTTGCTGTTCCAACAGGACAATGCACGTCCGCATGTATCCCGTGCCACCCAACGTGCTCTAAAAGGTGTAAGTCAACTACCCTGGCCAGCAAGATCTCCGGATCTGTCCCCCATTGAGCATGTTTGGGACTGGATGAAGCGTCGTCTCACGCGGTCTGCACGTCCAGCACGAACGCTGGTCCAACTGAGGCGCCAGGTGGAAATGGCATGGCAAGCCGTTCCACAGGACTACATCCAGCATCTCTACGATCGTCTCCATGGGAGAATAGCAGCCTGCATTGCTGCGAAAGGTGGATATACACTGTACTAGTGCCGACATTGTGCATGCTCTGTTGCCTGTGTCTATGTGCCTGTGGTTCTGTCAGTGTGATCATGTGATGCATCTGACCCCAGGAATGTGTCAATAAAGTTTCCCCTTCCTGGGACAATGAATTCACGGTGTTCTTATTTCAATTTCCAGGAGTGTATGTGTAACAAGTTCTTACATGAGGTGTGGTGGCTGCCGAACAATGACCTCTGGCCTTCTCTGATCACAGCACCTATATCTGCTCGGTGCATCTCCACTTTCCCCAAGTGTGGCATAGTAACAGCTTTCGGGTGATGGATGTAACTCATGTACAGGACCTGGAGTGCTGTCGACATGTCATCGTAATGTGAGCCATCTGTGAACGACGTCATTCTCGATATCCTCGACTTTGGCGCGGAGGCTCCTTTGTGCCGAACTGGCAATCTGAAACAAACTCTCGCAATTTGTCTAGAACACAGCTACATGGCACAGACGCTGAACTTTTACTGTTTCGTGCTCAGGGACCTCGACGCTCTGTTCCCACCGCTACACAGACAACGGAGAAGGAGGTTATAGTTTAACATCCCGTCGATAACGAGGTCATTAGAGATGTAACACAAGCTCGAATTAGGGGAGGATGGGGAACGAAACCGGCCGTGTCCTTTCAAAGGAACCATCCCAGCATGACAGACAACGAGAACGACACCGTGGCGCACATACTATCTTTGACGAAGAACCGATTAGAAGGCGCAGTACTCCGCTGGTGACAACACAACCAAACAGCCGCTGAGGTACCCGCCAAGAATCAAATTGTATCGGACAAGCGCCGACGCCACCGACGGTTAGTCACATGCCTTCCAATACGAGACGTTCACTCTTGTACGACCCAAGCAACCATAGTGAAGGTCATGGAGGATCTTTTTCGTCATCTCTACCAGGAAAGAGCCGTAGATGAAGGAGTGACTACGGCAGAATTACAGTATGTGCCATATACTATCGACACGGCAACAGGGACAGCATTAACGGAGGAAATCTTGCTGGAAGAGGAGATGCGATCAGTAAGTCTCCAGGCCTCGATAGATTACCAGTCGACTTTTATCGGGCCTTCCGTGACTTCATGATGCCCCACTGGGTTACGGTGTTCCGCGAACTCGTGTCCCGAGACTGCACTTTACCGCCTACTTTAATCGAAAGACATTTATACTAGTACACAAGCCAGCGGGAGGGAAATCGGAATGACTGTCGGCCAGGACAAAATATTTTGGCAGGTCACAATAAGACGACATTGCCAATGATCCTCGTCCCAGAACAGACGTCGCAGAATGGAAATGCAAATGTACAAGTGGCCACTAGTTTCGTGACTGAATCGTGTAGCTTTTATCCCTCGGAAAATTTCATTTGCCCCTCAGGCGTAATTACCCACGGGTTTGGAACCACTGATCTAAAGTTAGACAATCTGAGAGTGTGGGCGCATGTCCTGTTAGTAATGGGGCTGTCATAAAAAGCTTCCTCGAGGGGATTGGTACACTCTACTAGGTGAAGTTTTCGACATATGTGAAGAATAGGGCACCATGCATGAAGTATATATAACATTAAAATCGCAAAAAAATACATTTTAAAGATATTTAGTGTTAATTGTGAGATACAGTGGATGGTACGACTTTCGTTGATATCATATTAAGGATCAGCACTCCAAAACCGACAAGCCACTTCCATTAAAAATGTTTTTAATTATTAAGATGTGTAATCAATACCAAATTAGTCACATTAAAGCCATCGGCGAGTGGTGTGCGGGTTAGTGTTGCTATGCGTGCAGAGTAGCCGAGTTGAGCCGCCCGCTGGCGGCGTCCCTCCACTGTGATTTCCGGCCTTCCGGTGTTTCGCCTCAGTCGAGCAGCTGCAGCGACACAAGTCTTCGTATTGCGGCTCTGCCACCGCAGATGTAGTCAGGTGTTAACAGGACCTCTGCACTGTCTCTGCACACTTGTTCAGCTTTCTGCCATCAGCACCGACGCGCTCCGGTCGTTCTCGTATCTCGTTTCTCCGCAATCCTCGTTCTTCCCCTTGCTAATTGCCTATTGTCTCTCTAATTAAAACGCGTCATTAATATCCGTCAGCGCCGGCCCGCTGGTTGCGCCTCTGCTGCCCGCTGCCTGCCGCCGGACTACACATCACACTCTTCCCCTCGCTCAGGCGGACAGTTTTTTGTCATTCGTCAGATGTCGGTGACGACAGGAAATCTAAGAACAAGTCTGTACCCTTCGGAATAATGTTTAGGTTACAGCAATTCCTAGCTCTTTACGAAATACCGCATATTTTTCTGACAAAGAATGTGTGTAAACCACATACATTAATCATTTTCTCTAACTAGCAAAAAAAACTCAAGTAGCTTATAAGAAAACACAAAATGGCAAGTTGTGTGTTTCTCAACAAAGCCACGCTAACGTGCACCGTAGCTAGAAATTTGGAGCAAGACACGCTCAGAAAAAGCACAGTTTCACTCTCATCACCCGTTGGTCACTATTGCATTTGCAGTGATTCGTTTCCTTTGTCCATATTTTGTATGTGGAATGCTTCTTTCGCATTTTTGCTTTGCCGTGGATAGTACTATTTATTTGTCATTCTAAAAGGATAAGATTGGTTTTGAGTATTATGGTTTCAAATTTCTTTTAAGCTTTGTGCTGTATGAGAGATGTGGCAGTTTACTGTTTTCCATCGTTTCATTATAATAATCTCCAACAGACGACGGCACCTCAGCAAGTCAAAGCGCTGCCGCCAAATTGTCAATCCGTATGAAATTTGTTTATCGTTTGCAGTCTACCCTAAAATATGTACGAAAACTCTGATATAGAATAATATAGAGGGCAGCAGGAAAAGCGACGCTTAAGGAAGATATTTGCATGTAAACTGCGTAGTTTTTAAAAACAGAAATAGTTACACATTCGGCAGCCATGTTCTGATGGTCCCTTGAACATATTACACTACTACAAACCAAACTTAATCATGAATCTTCATCACAAATAAAAAAGGATCGAGGATAGCTCAGTCAGTAACAGCACTTGTGCACGAAATGCGTTGTTGTCGCTCGGAGTTCCGGTCCACCACACACTTTTAATCTTGCAGGAAGTTTCAAAACAGCGTACATTCTGCTTACCAAACCTGTCCTTTTTCCCACAACAGTTCTCACCGAACTGGAGCGTACAGAAGGAGGTTCTAGCCTGGAATAATTGGTTGCACAATCAATATAAACTAAGGAAGGGAAGTCGTATCTGCCATCCACCTGTGAATCATGTAAAATTTGTTCTGTGTGTTACCATATTTTGACTGTTTGTTTGTTTGCATTCTGTGGGACGAAATTTACAGGACCAGCCCAGCATTTGCCTCGGCGAGCGTGGGAAACCCCCTAAAAACCACTCTCAGGCTGGCCGGAGTACCAGCCCACGCTCGAAGTTTCGATCTGGGCCTGGTTCACCTTCCTGATTTCGGGAGCTAGCGCGCTGTGAGATATGGTATACGAACTGGTCAGGTTTTAAAGATACAGTAGACTTAAATCCTCCTACCAGGCTGTATTTACGACGGATGCTACTTACAGACGGAGGCAGACAAGTACTTAGAGTACTGGAGTCTGAGAAGGACAAGCGACTTAACTCAGCTCTCACCACTAACATGCTGCGTGTGCTTCGCTGTCAGTTTTTTATGTTTGTATATTCGTATGGTGAGTTCTTTCAGACACTCACTCACTTAGTCCTTCCTCACTGGACAACAATGTGCAGGCCACTCGAATGTTAGACGGATCGCCGTACCAGCAGTGTGAGCGCGCTGTGAGAACTGAGATAAGATACGGCTCTCGAACGAAACGGCTTCAAACGTGAAACATTCATAAGCATTAAAATTTAGGACATCGATTTCAAACCAATAGAATAAGTTTGCCCAAAACACACCTGCAACGTGTGTTACAACGAGCTGCCTGTATCCGTCAGCGGAGTAATTGCAAGCGTGCATGATCGAGTAATAACAGAGAACTACCTTCTGGTTCTGTGTACTAGTCCATCCGCACATCCTCTGCTTGTTAAACATACCTGCCCTTACCTGGGCTGCACTCGTTCTTAATGTGCGCTACAGCTTGTTTAGCATACATGCTACTTGCATTGATCGAAACAGCCAACGGCACTGCCGCATAGCACCGGTTCCCTTCAGAAGTTAAGCGCTGTCGGCTGAGCTAGCACTTGGATGGGTGACCATCCGGTCTGCCGAGCGCTGTTGGCAAGCGGGGTGCTTTCAGCCCTCGTGAGGCAAACTGAGGAGCTACTTGACTGAGAAGTAGCGACTCCGGTCTCGTAAACTGATCTACGGCCGGGAGAGTGGTGTGCTGACTACATGCCCCTCCATATCCGCATCCAGTGACGCCTGTGAGCTGAGAATGACACGGCGGCCGGTCGGACGGAGTTTAGTTTTATTGATTAAAACAACTCAGGAAGTGGGTCGTATAACGCTTGTTAAATGAAAATCTACTCGGGTAAAAACACTTATAAACTTAACTCACTAACTACTCCACTCTGATATTACAATAACGCTACTGCTATGTGGGACTGAAAACGAAACATCAGGAAAGTTTTGATTCTGCCCAGTAACTACCCCGGTATTCTTCAAGGCGATAAAAACTGACACCCTCCGTTACAAAAAAACTATTCAACACAACACCGAGAAACTTCACAACCAAATGATAAGCATCGTCCTACTTGCCAATCTGCAAGGCGAGGAATGACGCAGCAATCCATCATAATCTTTATTTATTTAGGCTGCCAACATCCAAACCTGAAGTTGTTCTTACAGTAAAAAGCATAGCTTCACACTTCGTGTTCTTCCTCAAACAATGCCCTGCGACACCTATTTATAATTTTTGTGCCGACTATAACGTCACACATGTCACTTTCCCTAACAGATACAATTTTGATAGGATTATGCTACCCACAAATTCTTCCATTAGTAGCTCTCTAGTAACACCGTTGTAATAATTTTACGTTCGCACTGCCTCCTCAAAAACGTAATTTGCTACTTTTTCTTCCCCCATCCTTCAGGCGTAGGGACGAGTGCTACTACCAGTCGCCAAGGTGTGTCTGCCTCAGGGTTGGTAACGGGTGTCTGTCCCAGTGAAGTGTGTCTAACTTTTAGCTTTCTCCAGTAGTAACCACGCATCAAAACTTCCGAACTCTCCTAAAGCTTTACCCTGACCCGGTGTTTTTCCCGAGCACTCGGCAGCTCTCTCAGTGATCGGAGGTGGGTGTCAGGAGCTCCAACGAAATCTGTCGTATGCGCTCAACTAAATTTGAATTAGGCCTGTCTAACGATCCAAAAGATGGATTAATATGTGGCCTGCATCTGTCAGTATTGAATTAAACTGAGCATGTATTTAGAATATCTCCTACTATCATTCCTTCTCTAACTGTACTGATTCCAATACCGAACATTAGTTTTTACGAAATGTGTCGTCGGTGAAATGATATATCATTTGCCACATCACAGGCTGATAAATTAGCTATGGTATTTCTCAAACGAATTTCTGTTGTTCTGGAACAACTAATTTCATAGTAGAATTACAGAATAAACGAGTTATCACAGCTTGAAGGAAATTGGGGCAAAGGCGGGTGATATGATGGTAATTAGAGTTTGCAGTAGATGTTTTCAGGAGCTCTTACTGCAGAACTTACAGCTACTTCCATGATGGGAAGCACACCGCTAACCGCCCACCTGCCCAGTCAGCGTCCCAGAGATTGGAGCCGTTTCTTCTCTCTGAAGTAACTCCCCAAATGGCATCAGGATTTTGAGTGCACGCCGTCTGACCAGTTACTTGGCAGCGTCCTGAAGGAGTGTAAGTAGGCCTTTAGGCCGATCGGCGGCTGTCATACTGACTCCTAGACTGCTTGGGTAGTGGCAGAGCAACAGGTACCAGCCGTGTACCCATCCCTATCTGTGAGCTATGCATTTTGGGACAGGGCGTCACTCAACCAGCACTTGGTTGCCGTTCCCAGATCCCGCGGCTTCAACACAGACGGCCAACTCTCGATTCTCTGTATCTAACTACACCAGCGTCACACAAATTTCCGACGTTTGTTATTCTAGCGAAGGTATTGATCCAGGCATGGTTCTGCGTTGTCCGCGTTATTTTCTTCAGATTCTTTCTGTATTATATAGAATCTCTTCACACATGGGGTAAGGCTCCATCTGCGAAATGCGATTGTGGAGCAGCAGGGCAAACCGTGTCTCATACTTTTAACGATTTTGCGATGGCAACGAACGAAGCAATTAATTATATTGAAAATTTAGATGTATGTCTGTATATTACATGTGTTGTTGTTTGTCCTTAAAACCCTTAGGATACTTGAATTCCGGTATAGTTTTATACTTCAACTGGTATTTAAAAGGGCCTCTCTTTTTAAGATTATTGCACGAACAAATGGTTACTGGATAAAAAGAAAATATGTTGCTGTGGGAAACAGCTACACTAAATAGTGGATCTGAATAATGAATTACTTTCGTAACTGCTACTACAGAGAGACTTTGGTAAACCAAATATTGTAAGCAAACAACTTGGTCTCCTTAAGAACTTTTTGCGAAACCTTGTTTTCACCTTTGAAACGGCACATAATTTGAGAACATTGCAATACAAACTAGTCTGCAGCAAACAGAATTTCGTAGCTGTCATTGGTACCATTAGTCACTCATAAAAAGATTCGTAACTTCATTACGAATTGTTCCGTCATCAGCGCTGTGTAATACAGCTAGTAACTTCGTTTTTCGGCAATATACACAACTCCGTATGCGTGGATAAACTGTACCAGGAACAGTTTTGAAATTAATACGCATTCACAAGCACTTCTTTAATACTCGTAGCGTAACATTTTATATAAGAAAGTGTCTACACGTAAATTTGACAATGAGGTTGCCGCTGACACAGAACACGGCAGTCCATTGATGGACTGGCACGTCTCTTTACGTGTAAGTCAGCTCATCTTAATCTCATTCATTCTCCTGCCGATTAATAAATATTTAACGCTGATTACGGGTAGTACCAGTGATTGCGAGAATTAAGCCGACAACTCCCATCTTAAAATTTTCCCTATTCTCGCGGTTGCTTGCACGTTACATGTTTCTGTAGTTGCACTTTTTGCTGGGGCATCGTGAGAGAGGAAAGAGCAGAAGCGTAGAGCAGTGCCTGGGAGCTTCGTCGACCTCGCTGTGGAGGGCAGCCCAGTCTTCAGAGGAGAAATCGTGAGGGGCTGCAGCCAGGTGTTGTCAAGCCAGCAGGCGGCGGCCGCTGCTTTTCCACCAGCTGTGCCCCGAGCGGAATGAGGTGCCAAGAGTCTCTACCTAAAGAAGTCGAATAATGTGAGCCGCGACGAGAACTTGACCCTGTGCAGAATATTGCTGTTTTACAAGCCGAGCCATGTGGTCAAGACACAGGTCTAAGTAATGTATTTTTCTGCGACTGGACCGCGTGACCGCTACGGTCACAGGTTCGAATCCTGCCTGGGGCATGGATGTGTGTGATGTCCTTAGTTAGGTATAAGTAGTTCTAAGTTCTAGGGGACTGATGACCATAGATGTTAAGTCTCATAGTGCTCAGAGCCATTTGAACCATTTTTTTCTCCGACTGGCAGCTTCCTTGAAGGCAGTGGAGTGGGACGCCAGTCGGAAATCCAGATTCTGTTGTCTCGTGAGAAGGGACACACTTGTGCTTCATTTAGAAATTCTTCCCTCTCTTCGCAAGGGCGACGTCGCGACATCTCGGCACCGCTCCCCGCGAGGTGAACAGACTCTCGTCTAGAAAATAGCGAGAACAAATTTAATTGGGTAATCTTAAAAATGTAACAGAGAGCGGGAGTCAGGACGCCAACTTCAGAAAATTTCAGGCACGGATGATCAGCGTTTTGGCTGTAGTAAAGACTTGACAGAAGAGAAGGTGATTGTCTGAGAAGAGTTCACGTGGAAAGGCAGACAACTGGCTACCTTTCTAAAACTTTTCCGAGGTGTGAAATTAGTTTGCTAAAAATATTATCATTGGCCGGCATTTTCCATTGGCGAAGAAGTACGCGGACTTTGCAGAGAGCAGCGGGTCGAGACAGCTTTTTGAGACAGATTCAGCATATGTATAAATGTCTCCACATACATATCTATACTCAATATACCAATGTGTAGTGCACTCTCCCCTTATTATGGCTTCTTCCAATTCGATTCACATATGGAATTCGTGAGCAGTGATTATTAAAAAAGGGTCCGTGACTGCTGTAATGTTCCTAATCTTGTTTTCGCGATTCCTTCGGAAGCGACACTGTGGGAATTTGGTGTTTTCCTAGATATCTGATTTAAAGCTTGTTGTTAAAACTTTTAAGTGGGCTTTTTACGGAATAGGTGGCATCTGTCTTCAGGCATCTGGCATTGGAGTTCTTCAGCATCTCCGTGATGCTGTCCCATGAGTCAAACAAAACTGTGACCACCATGCTGACCTTCCTTGTACACGCTCCATATATCCTATTACTCCAATGGTGCATGGGTCTCAGTTGAGGAATATTCTAGAATGGGCCGCAAAAGTAGACAGTGCATCTTACCTAGTATAATACCACTGACTGAAGTCTGCCAGCTGCTTTACCAACAGCTGAGCCTTAACGATCGTCCTATCTTATACCCCTGCAAACTGTCACACCCTGGTACTTGTGTGAGTTGACAGATTGCGGTTATGGCTGATTCATACTGTAATCTTGGACGTTACGTTTATTAGTTTTGTGAGCTACACAGTTTCACATGTCTGAACATTTAAAGCTAGTTAGCAATCTTAGAATCTCTTTGAAATATTATCAAGATTTAATTTGTACAGCTTTTTTTCATATGGTAGTTCATTGTGGATAACTAAACCATCTGCGAAACTTCTGAGGTTGCTTTTAACATTGTGTGCCAGGTCATTGAAGTAAAAGACGAACAGGCAGGGAGCCAACATGCTTCCCTGAGGCACGCCTGAAGTTATTTCTACATCTGCCGATGATTCTGCGTTGAAGATGACATGCGGCGTCTTTGCTGCCAAAAACTCCTCAATCTCGCCATAAATTTGGGTCGGTATCGGATACGATCGTACTTTCGGGAATAAATGTGTGTGTGGCACTGAGTCAAATGCTATTCGAAAGTTGAGAAGTTCCGCATGTACCTGGACGCCTCAATCCATGCTGTTCAGTATGTTGTGTTAAAAAAGCGTGAGTTGGTTTTCGTATGACCGGCGTTTTCGAAATACATGCCGGTTGGAATGGGGCAGGTCATTCTGTTAGGGTACCTCTTCTTGGCTGAACCGTTTGCAATATTGTTTTGCAGCAGTGCGTTTCGAAAGCTTTCATCCCCATTGAACACGTACATTTGATTTCAGTGAATTAGCTAAGGGCCGGTTTTCACTTAGGGCACCGTGTTCCGGCTGTGCTTCGACTGTGTTCCAGATGGTCGCGTCCCGTGCATTCCCATATAACACACCAATGGAGCAAGTAGACGAGGATGTTGTTGTGGCTCTCGGGTCTTTTTTTAGTTTTATTAAGGAGAAAAGAAGAACGAAAAAGAAAAACGCCGTTACTGGGTTGACACTCTATTCTGAGCTAGAGAAGTAAATGGAGAATTCCACACAATATTTAATAGGCTCGCTGATGTTCCAGTGATATTGGTAAAGTATTTTAGAATGAGTTTTACTAGCTTCAAGCATTTATTGCAAATCCTTCTTCTTGAGCTTCAGAAAAAACGTTCGCAGTGGGGAAAGTATATTTCAGATGAGGAACCACTGGCTGCTACGCTAAAATAAGAACTTCCAGTTGAACGTACTATTAATTTCGTACATAATTACGTATTATTTTTGACAGGTTTATCATTGATTGCTTGTTGTTTTGTTCACTCTATTCATTCGCTTCAATGTACGGTTTCGTAGATTTTTGCTAATGAGAATTCTCAATTTTGTATGAGCTTCAGTTGTAGACTACCTCCTTCATTTGCTCCTGTAAGCTCATCTGAAAGCTTCTGTGTTGGATCGGGAAACGATATCATTTGCTTTATCTTCGAAAAAGTCATTAATTTTCTTTCCTTTTTTGGCACTTTGGGCGGTTACCGTGGCTCACTCTTGGCTCACTCTTGGCTCTTACACCATCAGTCAGTGCACTATGCAGACCGTTATGAGCGCTTCCATGCGACCCTTGGCTTCAGTTTATCTGGCCAGCACGCCTTAATGTTGTAAAACTTGCATCAAAGGAAGTACTGCGACCCACCGAGGATGGAACGACCTCAAATCCTCGTTTATTCCCCATTTGCATCATCTAGAGAACACTGAACTTTGATGAAAACCTCGCGGTACTGAAAAAGCGGAATTAAAACTGCATTTCGTCTTCCAGTCCCCATCTCTGTCTTCTTTGCACCGTGACCAGATGTATTTTTGAGTCGAACACGAACTCGAATAAAATAGGAACTCAGTAGCGCTCATTTGCGTTTCCGTTCATCACCTGTAAGTAAGTAAAATTGTAGCTGTTACCTCCACGAAGTACAACAAAAAGTAACTCGAACGGGAAAACTAAAGCTATTCTTAATGGATTTGTTAAGCTTCTCATCGATGTCCCTTCATGATTGTCTCTGACAAGAGAATTGTAATCTTTATGCGGCGAGTTAGGGATGCTGTTGAACAAGTATTACAAGCTCCTCGTCCATGTTTACGAAAAACTCGCAGAAGCTAGTCTGAGGTCAGACAAGAGACGTACGTTCGAGAGAGATTCGTAGCAATTCGTGCATATCCGGAAAGAGCCAAACACCGAACGACCACCAACAGGCTCCGTACCTGCGCCTCGAGGTAGTTTTCCACATAACGTACTATGTTCCCGCTGCGCACCTGTTATCTGTCATGGAAACGCTCTCCCGACCGGTAAGATAGGCCCTACAGCACGACAGGCGCACGGCGTGGACACATTGGCGACACATCAGGGCCGGCCGCGGTGGTCTCGCGGTTCTAGGCGCTCAGTCCGGAACCGCGCGACTGCTACGGTCGCAGGTTCGAATCCTGCCTCGGGCATGGATGTGTGTGATGTCCTTAGGTTAGTTAGGTTTAGGTAGTTCTAAGTTCTAGGGGACTGATGACCACAGATGTTAAGTCCCATAGTGCTCAGAGCCATTTTTTGACACACCAGGTTATATGGAAAATAGGTACTTGACGCCTATACAAAGTGAATAGGAAAAGTTAGTCGCGATTCCATGTTTCGTGACACACAGCACAATAGAGGCAAAGTATGAACACGGAACCCTATATGGAAACCGACTCTGTTTACCTCACATATCAGAATGCTCGCAAAGACGTTGTGGTACAGCGAAAGGGAAAGCCAACGCGTATCAGATGCGGGCGTAATAAAGCCGGAAGTTGGCACGACTTGTACCAAACAGAGCGTGCGCAGGCGCCTCCTGGAGAAGTGGGCAGGCAGCGGCTGGCCACGGCACCACACCAGACTAGACCCGCCTCGACACGACACGGCAGGACACGCGGGTCTGCGTGCCGGCGCGGCGCTGCGGGCCGCGGTATTGACGCAGCGGCCTAGGGCGGCGCGGCCGGCGGCGGCCTTGGGCCGGACCCTGACGACGGCGCCGTCGACGGCGCGCGGGCTGGCGGCGGCCGCCGCTTCCGGCCGGGCTGCTGCGGGGCGCGTGCTATCGACCCCGGGGTCACCGCCGCGCTCCCCTCTCCGCACCTCCTGCTCGCCCACCGTCTCCACACTCACCTGCACCACTTACTCCCTTGTCCAGTAACACGTCGGCCGATACGCACCCTTTTGCCCCTCCTGCGTCTAGTTCAAGTCCGCAGCCAACGTTCAGTTGAACATTGCTGAGGGACACCACAACCAGTCGCAAAGACTTTCGAGAAGAAACTTTATTCCTTTGTCATTGCCGATGTTGGACACACTACCGATATTCATATGATAACATTTGTTTTATAACATTACCAGCGTCTTCGACAACTCGTCGTCAGCTCTTGCATTGCGTGAAGTTGTTTTTCCTTTTAGCTTCACTTTATACTGAGATGACAAAGGTCATGGGTCACCTAATATCGCATCGAACCCCCGTTTGCCCTACATAATGCTGCAACTCGACGTGGTGTGTACTCAACAAGTCGTTGGAAGACCCCTGCAGGAATATTGAGCCATGGTGCCTCTAGAGCCATCCGTAATTCCGGAGTTGTTGCAAGATTTTGTGTACAAAATGACCTCTAGATTACGTCTCATAAATATTCGATGGGATTCATGTCGGACGATGTGGGAGGCCAAATCGTTCGCTCGAATTGTCTAGAACATGGCGCATTTTCATCCATAAAACTTTGTCGCTATTTGGGAACATGAAATCCATGAATGGGTGCAAAACGGTCTCCTAACAATGAGATTTTCACTCTGCAGCGGAGTGTGCGCTGATATGAAACTTCCTGGCAGATTAAAACTGTCTGCCGGACCGAGACTCGAAATCGGGACCTTTGCCTTTCGCGGACAAGTACTCTACCACCTGGAAGGTAGGAGACGAGATACTGGCAGAAGTAAGGCTGTGAGGACGGGGCGTGAGTCGTGCTTGGGTAGCTCAGATGGTAGAGCACTTGTCTACGAAAGGCAAAGGTCCCGAGTTCGAGTCTCGGTCCGGCACACAGTTTTAATCTGCCAGGAAGTTTCGGTCTCCTAGTAGCAGAAGGTAACTATTTCCAGTAAGTGATCGGTTCAGTTGGACCAGGGGACCCAGTGTATTCCGTGCAGTCACAGCATTATGGATTCACCACGAGCTTGCACAATGTCTTGTTGACAACTTGCGTCCACGGCTTCGTAGAGTCTGAGCCACATTCGGTCCCTACGATCAGCTCATCTGGCCACGCAGTGGTTTTCCAGTCGTCTAGGGTCCAACCGATGCGGTCACGAGCCCTGGAGAGGCGCTGCAGACGACGTCGTGCTGTTCGCAAAGGCACTCGCGTCTATCGTCTGCTGCTATAGCCCACTGTCCCAACAGATATGTTCGTCGTAGGTCCCACATTGATTTCTGCAGTTATTTCACGTAGTGTTTCTTGGCTGTTAGTACTGATAACTCTACGTAAACGTCGATGGAGTCGGGCATTAAGTGAAGGCCGTCAGCCACTGCGTTGTCCGTGGTGAATGGTAATACCTGAAATTTTGTATTCTTGACCCTGTGGATCTCGGAGTATTGAATTCCCTAAAGATTCTCATGCGCCTACTCCAACTACCATTCCGCGTTCGAAGTCTGTTAATTTCCGCGGTGCAACCGTTACCACGTCGGAAACCTTTCCACATAAATCACGTGAGTAGAAATGAGAGTTCCGAAAATGCACTTCTCTTTTATACCTTGTGCACGCGATGCTATCGCCATCAGCTTATGTGTATATCTTAATCCCATGACTTTTGTCCTCCCAACGTATGTGTATCGATATTTGTCCTTCGGCAGCCAAGAGAATAATAACAGCAGCTTCGTCTTGTTTGGACGCATTGGGTAATGACGTCGCCATAGTTCACGTTTTCGCATTTACCTCACGCACGTCGGGAAGACACGAATGCCACTGTAATCCCTCGCCTACATGTCAGTGCTTATATACCCACATCGGAGTGACGCTACGTTACACATACGCTGCAGCAACGCCCTCAAACGGAAACATATAACGAGCAATCAGAAAGTTACCGTTTGTGGCCTTCGAACAAAAGTGTTTTGAGCGCCCCTTATATATATGTTCTCGTACAGGACTTTCTGGACTGCCCGGCGTTTTAACTTCCTACAGCTCAAATGAGTGCAGATCTTCGGACCTCGTCGGCATTGCAGTCTAAAGTATGCTGTAATTGAAATGGATAAGTGAATCTTTGCACAGTAAGTAAATACGAGGCGTCTCTTTTCTAACAATGTCCATATATTGTTCTATACCATTCAGTAACTTCTTTTAATCAAAACTTTAGAATATAGTGAACTTAGTGTAAGACTGTATACGTGAGTTTGTGACAGGTTGTTACATCAGTGAGTGAATGGTCAATATCCATATTCTTCCTCTGTTTTCCTCGGATTTCTCCCAGTACTGTATTATTACACTACGAACATCGCCGCGTTATCCCATCCTGCGACGACAATGGGTGGAGCGTACACCAAAGTTCATGACCTCGTGGATATACTGCCATCACTGCCCCACCTTGAAGGCGCTTAGCGGCATAACAGAGTTACTTCCTATGTCGTTATAGTGCTTTAAAGATCGCAACCATCATTCGTCGACTAGGTAGACTTAGCGTTACACATCACTCTACTCTTGTGATATGTAACACTAGAAGGTCAATCACAATTCTGGATTCCACATATGCGGAGTACCTCACCGGTGGCGCATCCCCTCCAAGTCACTGCATTCTCAAACTGTTCGTGGTCTTTCACGCCATGCGGAAGATGCCTTCACTGGCTGCAAGCTCGTCTTTGATATCTGTATATCGCATTTCATCAGGGGTACCGAGCGGATGATGGAACAGGGTCCGTTTTTTGTATGAAAGCCTTTCTTTGTCCGATTCTAATGATTTGAGGTGCGGCCGACGAACAACAGATGTCGGATGTGATTGTCCTGCTTTTTCTTCTCTACACCTGCCTCCGTCCTTCCCCTGATGTGGGGGTGCAATGTCCACAAAGTTCTAGGTACACCGTGCTGGCTGGAGTTTGTCGGTGCGCCGTTTCTCGCTCCTAACAGAGTCTGTCGGACACCTGAGGAGTCGTACAGCCGTTTGATATACGAACTGCATCAGTTATTTTTTTCTGTTAAAACACAACAACAATAAAATAAACGAATTAAACATTTCTAAGGGCCTGGAAAATTACGTTTTTCGCGGTTTCCTCAAAAAAATCTAGGGAATTACCAGAATTATTCTCTAAACAAGGGCACCGCTAATACCCATCTTCACTCGTATTCGACAAAGATAGTTTTCCATTTCAGTGATCTCGATGTAGACAGAGCCTAATTTTTCTTTCGTCTTCAATGAACATCGAGCCTCACACGTCGTCATACAACAAATGAAATCTAATTCGTTCACTTTGTTCTTTCCTGATACATAACACGGACGGGACGGGAGGAATTAGCCAAATGTGAATAAGCAGTTTACTGTACCTCTGACGGAAAACGTAATAAGCTGTTGGTGCAGTTTGAAAGATACTTAGTTGAGATATTACCTGTAATTAACGAAGGGAATGAGGAAAGGTGGAAAATAATATATCAACACTGCATCTCCGCGGTTAGTATTTGGTGAAACTGATAGCAAAGAGCGCTGTAGCTCTCCAGCTGAGAAGTCGCGAGCATTGCTTGCGACACGGCGCCTAGCTGATCCAGAAATGCGTTACCGCGTCAGGTGTAGCTGCGTCATGTCGCAGTTGCCTTCGCGATCCTCCAGGAGGCAGAAGTCACTACTAGGGATGCTCCGTACGAGATTCAATACCGTATTTTCTGTCGATATCAAAACTCGAAACTACCGATATCTGAATAAATCTGTTTAACAGTATCGATACCACAAATGTCTCAACTTTTGATTACTTGCTTATTTTTAAACTTTTCTCGAACATAAAAAAATTATTAAATAATTTAATTTGTGTTGTTATTTCATGGAACAGCTTAATTATAATTTAAAATAAAAACTTAAGGAGTAAAGCACTAATATTTTAACCACAAAAAATATTTATTTTACGAAGACACCAACGAAATTAAAGGTAGCTACCAGTTGACATCAATAGGGAAAGTTGAAAATTTGTGCCTGACAAGGATTCGAACTCGGATCGCGCTGACCACTACTCCATCCGGACACAGTGGTCACTGCAACCGCAGGGATCAAAAATACTGTCTGTTCTGTCGGACAGGTCCGATAGTTAAGGCCCAATGATCCCTCCAGTGCAGATGCGCAATAAGCTCCATGTCTCAAGGAAGTCGACGAAAAGTCACGAGGATAAGTTGAGAATTTGGTCTGACGGGAGGTGTGATATGGTAGTGTGTGTAGTTGCGATGACCACTGTGTCAGGATGGCGTAGTGGTCAGTGCATCTACCTAATAGGCAGGAGACCGGGTTCGAATCACAGTCTGGTATAAATTTTCGATTTATTTTATGCTAACTAAACGTGATATTAACAGAGCAGAAGCGTTTTAATAAGATAATGGTAATCATTTTGACTACAAGGCAAAATATGGTGATATGTTGCGTGAACCATCTGGAGAATAAAGTCAATAGCTGAATCTCTTTTACAAGGCAGTCAGTACATTTTGAATATTATTGGTATACGTTGTTGAAATTTGATACGTTTTATGTAGGTATAGCAAGAAACGTGTCGATATTTGATCATATCAGAAACATTGGAACGTTGCAACTCACAGCTGAGCTCTATTACTCGAATCATTTACGTGTTCTACTCTCCTTACAACGTTTAATGTTTCCCTAGAGGGTTGTGACTCGACCGGCATCAGCAGTGTTGCGCTGTGGAAGAGGTGATGATTACAGACCCGTCGTCACTACGGGCGCTTCAGCGGAGGTGGTACAGCAATTGCGCATTGCTGCAGAGCTGCCAGGGATCGCCGGTGCCGGGTTCTGGAACACAAGGAGCAGAGGACGGCCGCTCGGTAGACGACACTCATTGTAACTGGCAGCTGGGTAGAGAGGCGGGGGGCAGGCGGTGGAGAGAGGATGAGGTGGCTTCCCCCGTGTCTGGGCCGAGCCGTCCTTGCCGCCGCATTTCCACCGCGGCGACGAGTAAAAAGTAAACGAGAGGAAGGAAAGGAAAGCGGGCGCGCCAGGGAAAGAAGGGGCAGAGCGCAGCGCAGGTCAGGCGGCCGCCTCGCAGCCTCGCCCCGTCTGGGCCGGGCCGTCGCCTTCCTTTTTCGATACCTCCCCCGCGGCCGCCATCTGCGCCAGTGGTGTCCAAAAGGCGCGCCGCCCACCGCCGCCGCTGCCGCCGTGTCCCTTTGACCCCTGGCAGCCTCAGCTGAGTGAGCGCCCAGGCGGCGCCGCCTCCCACCGGTGGTGGCCAACGACCTGACACCCACACTCAGTACAGGTAGACGCTGCGTTAAAACGTCTGCCCCACGGAAACTTGTCCAGGATCGCCCCACTACCAACGCTGTCGGCTTCTACCGTCAACCTCTTCTTATACAGCCGAAGCAGTGGTAATCATGAAGGCCGCCAAGTACTCTTTAACTCTGAACAGCGAAAAGATTTTGATTATTTCTGATTCCAAGCGCATTCTCACTGCCTTAGACAAGGAATTGGGAAAAACACAGCAGTAAAGCTGCTATCTGCATAGCCAACTAACTGATGGAATGAAACTTCCTGGAAGATTAAAACTGTGTGCCAGACCGAGACTCGAACTCGGGACCTTTGCCTTTCGCGGGCACACAGTTTTAATTTGCCAGGAAGTTTCATATCAGCGCACACTCTGCTGCAGAGTGAAAATCTCATTCTGGAAACATCCCCTAGACTGTGGCTAAGACATGTCTCCCCAATATCCTTTCTTCAGGAGTGCTAGTTCTGCAAGGTCCGCAGGAGAGCTTCTGTAAAGTTTGGAAGGTAGGAGACGAGATACTGGCGGAAGTAAAGCTGTGAGTACGGGGCGTGTCTCGTGCTTGGGTAGCTCAGATGGTAGAGCACTTGCCCGCGAAAGGCAAAGGACCCGAGTTCGAGTCTCGGTCCGGCACACTGTTTTAATCTGCCAGGAAGTTTCATATCAGCGCACACTCCGCTGCAGAGTGAAAAATCTCATTCTGGAACTAATGGAATGGTCTGCGAGAAATAAATATATTTACACAGACGTGACAGAAGTCATAGGATACCTCACAGCATCGTGTCGAACCACCTTTTGCCTGTCATAGTGCAGCACCTCGACGAGGCATGGACTCCACAAGTCGATGGAAATCCCCTGCAGAAATATTGAGCCATGCTGCCTCTATAGCAATCCATAATTGCGAAAGTGCCACCTGTACAGGATTTTGTGCGGGGACAGGCCTCTCGTATATACCCCTTAAATCTTTGGTGGGATTCATGTCGGACAAACGGGTGCCCAAATCATTCGTTGGAATTTTTTAGGATGTTCTTCAGACCAGTCGTGAACACTTGTCACCTAGTGACATGGCTCATTGTCATCCTTGAATTTCCATCGTTGTTTGGGAACACGAAGTCCATGAATGGCTGCAAATGGTCTCCAAGTAGCCGAACATAAGAAATTCCAGTCAGTGATGCGTTCAGTTGGACCAGAGGATCCATTCCAAGTAATACAGGTGAAACCATTACGGGGCCACCACCAACTTACACAGTGCCTGTTGAGTCCATGACTGCGTGATGTCTGCGCCACACCTGAACCCTACCGTCAGCTCTTACCATGGGACTCATCTGACACCGTTTTCCACTTGTCTAGGGTCCAACCGATGTGATCTCGAACTCAGAAGCGGCGCTGAAGACGTCGTCGTGCTGTTAGCAAATGTACTCGCATCGGTCGTCTGCTGCCGTAGCCCATTAACGCCAAATTTCACCGCACTATCCTGACGGATACGTTCGCCGTACGTCCCACATTCACTTCAGCGGTTATTTCACGCAGTATTGCTTGTCTGTTAGCACTGGCAACTCTAAGCACACGTCTCTTTTCTCGGTCGTTAAGCGAAGGTTGTCGGCCACTACGTTGTCTCTGGTGAGGGGTAATGGCTGGAATTTTGTTTCCTCGGCACGTCTGGGCACTGTGAATCTCAGAATATTGAATTCCCTAACGATTTCCGGAATGGAATGTCCCATGTGTCTAGCACCAACTACCATTCTACGTTGATACTCTGTTAATTCCCGTCGCGCGGCCATAATCACGTCGGAAACCTTTCCACATGAATCACCTGCGTAGAAATGACAGCTCCGCCGATGCACTGCCCTTTTATACCTTGCGTACGCGATACTACCGCCATCTATGTGTGTGCATATCGCTATCCCATGAATTTTGTCATTCCAGTATATACGTTTTAGATAAAAGCTTATGCAGGTGTTCTGTATAACGACACGGTAAGAGGATGGGAAACGTACCTTGATAGCTAGGTACCTGACACCGACGTCTTACATCGAGCAAAACTGAAAGTTAGATTTTAATGAAAAGAGATGGGAAACATCAGATGTAAATAGGGAAAAATGTCATAGTGGGTTCAATCCCACGTAGCTCGTCTGCCTTGGTTTCGTAACACGACAGTGCACCACAGAGCTGTCTCTGAGAGTCAAACACGGCAGCGCTTGAATTCACGACTGTGCCGCCTACAAGTAAGAAATAAGATAATTGCGAATTCAGTAATTCGGACGTTGGAGACTTTAATCATTTAATTTTCCCTTAGAAGTTGTAATAACATGCCTCGCAGAACGGTGAGCTCGGGGTATCATTTGTTACAGAATTACTAGTCTTTTACTACAGAATAATACAGCAGTTCTTAGATGTTTAATAACATTTATTTTAGTTAACAGTTTTAAAATTGGACCAAAATCCTGTAGAGAAGTTGCAATCACCATTTTAGAGGTAAATTAACGTAATTGTTTGTATCTGAAGGAGTAGTGACTGTACAAACATGTTTGTAAAATTTTTTGCATTGGAAAATTTAATTATTACTTCTATATTTAGTACACTTAGCGAGTACGTGTAACAACGCACTCAAACACTGAATACGACGGCTTGGTCACTGTTCGGAATATTCTGCATAAAATGGTAGCAACAACTTGGAAGCATACCAGTTATCAGTCTCGCAGATAAAAACCGAAAGATCTCGAAACAGATGTTCCCAAATACCCTTATATCACTCTTGTAAATGCGCGATCTTCTCTTGTAGCGCAGAGTACAGGGTGCTCGCGTGTAAGTCGAGAAGAGCTCGGGGCCTAGATGCAGTCTGTGCGCGAGATTATTAAACGTTTGCCGGGCATAGCGGCCATCTGGGTACGCGTGTTTAGGCTGTGTCTTACACCCGCCCGCCCGGATAGCTTCGTACCCCATCTTGAAAACGCAATATCATCACCATGATGATGAAATGCAATTTAAGGACTGATGAAACACGACGACCGAGAGAGGTAGCGTATTGGTGTGAGACAGCGGACAAGTGTTTGTCAGGAACAGGGTTACGATCTCTGTCCGGCCACCCTGACTTGGCTTTTCGTGGTTTCCGTAAATCGCTAAAATGCTGAGATACTTTCTTAAAAAGGGCGCGGCTGATTTTATTCCGCTTTCTTGTCCAATCCGAGCTTTTGCCTCGTCTCAAATGACGTCATCTTTGCCAGGACGTTCAACCCTAACCGCCCATCCTTTCTTTTTCCGTCAGTTCTCGACACCACACAATAGAGTTCACGCAATCGCCAGATAGTTGGCGTACACGACACTCTTCCTTCTGGGAGGTCAGTTGCTGACGATACAACACAGGATGCAAAGAGGAAGCAAAAATGTAATGCCTGTTCATGCAGCGACCTTTATATAACGCGATAATGAACAAGATAAAGATAGTGCTGCTATCTGCAGAAACTCCTTTAAAACCTAGCAACTATATACGGATGTATGTAAGTTAAAAAGTTAGAATCAGCTGGAAGAAAACTGGTCAACAGGAAATGTAAATTACAAATAGTTTTACACAACCATACGAGTTGGCACATCTTCGTGTCCCTGGCTTCCAAAGTCGGCAAAACGATGGCGCGCTGTCACGCGGATGGTCAGAAGTGGTTTGCCGTGGCAGGTTTGATAAGACATTTGTGCCTTGTGACCTTCAGTAGCATTGACACATGTGAAATATCGGTAACAACTTCGTGACAAGATCGGTATACAAAGTTTGAGGTACATAGATCTTCCTGCAAAATTTTCAGTGCCACGAAGTTAGATGTATTTAGATATATTACAAGATGTTCTGAAAGTGTTTTAAAAGTTTGATGAGCAATGAACGCTGATGATTTTTATGAAGGGTATTTTCTGATTCGTATTTTCTTGTATTGTATTTGTAATGTTATCGCAAAAAAATGGCTCTGAGCACTATGGGACTTAACATCTGAGGTCATCAGTCCCCTAGATTTAGAACTACTTAAACCTAACAAATCTAAGGTCATCACACACATCCATACCCGAGGCAGGATTCGAACTTGTGACCGTAGCGGTCGCACGGTTCCAGACTATGGCGCCTAGAACAGCTCGGCCACACCAGCCGGCAATGTTATCGCAGTCCCCGCGTTAAACGAATTAAATTTTGTGTTGTTGCTGTTTAACAATTTCCTAAATACAATAAATTGCTGTGTGCTATGATAGATCAAATAACAAGCAAAAGCGTAAAACACGATCGGAAATAGGATAGACATTCCCCATTAAAAAGTATCAGGAACCTTATCTCAATAAAGACGTTATGAGACTGTCGAGGCTTAATCATATATCTGTTGATTGTTGATTTATTGATTGTTGAATGTAGTTTTGGGGCCCTGTAGGGAATCAATATTTTCAACATCAAGCACTTTGGTTGAAGCCGATAAAGGGTATGACGGAACCCATAACGGATCACTCCAACACGCATGTGAATAGGAAATCTAACTAAATTGCATGATGAATCACTACATGCAGCTGAATCATCGTATAATGAAAATTTACCGTCTACCTCGCCAGTTAGTCATCGCTGGTAGACGGGACGTACCTAGAGGTGAGGTGTTTCTGGGTTATAGAGCATACGGAAAACGAATTTTCATTAACGACGGCGTGAGGTAGAAGACAGTCCAAATCCAACTAATTATCCTCGCTACTTGTGTCTCTCCAGCAATAAGACCTCGAGGTTCACCTGCTCTTAACAGGCACGGACACAGTCTCCATCGTGAAGAGGTCAGAAGGACGACGGCGACAGTAATGCGTTTCGTGGGTATTCAGAAATGCTGGCTGGCGCTCTAGAGGGCGGCGGCCACTTGTCCCGTCCGCCGCGCCGCGGTATTGTTGTCCTCCGCCGTTGAACGAAGACGCTTTGAAGCCTGCCCGCGCAAAGCCGGAGCTCGCGCCGCCGCCGATCGATCGTCTGCGAAGCTGGCCGTGCGAGAACCAGAGGGAGGGGTGGAGGGTGCGACCCTGCCCGTGCAATTCCTGCGTCCTCTGGCCGCGAACGACACCTGCCTCTGCTCCCTCTCGCGTGTCTGCCCTACAAATGAAAGGCGGAAAAGAAAGTGCAGTACCGTACGTAGACTAGTACAAGTCGTCATTCTGGATGAAACGGGGACCGATGCTCGAAAACTGACATCGCGTCGTCGGTGTCAGTACCTGCAGAACAAGGCAATGAACGCACCGAAAACTGTGGCAGTGTAGCCGATTATAGCTGTGGCCATGTCACCTAACGTAAAACGCTACCTTAAAATTGAAGAGAGAGAGAGAGAAAACAATTATTTTAATTCGTGAATCGGAAGCGTAAGCTATCTCATTCGGTCGTACCACGTCTCATAGCTGGCTGACAGTTGCAGGAAAACTTAACGTCTTTAAACGGTCCTTCTGCTCTCACAAACTTCAGATCACTCGCAAATGAGGAGACTGGTATTCATCTCTCTGTACGGCAATGCTTAGCTACGTGTTCTTTGTATTAAGACTAGCTGAACTTCAGGATTGTTCAAAAAAATGGTTCAAATGGCTCTGAGCACTATGGGACTTAACTTCTGAGGTCATCAGTCCCCTAGAACGTAGAACTACTTAAACCTAACTAACCTAAGGACATCACACACATCCATGCCCGAGGCAGGATTCGAACCTGCGACCGTAGCGGTCGCGCAGTTCCAGACTGTAGCGCCTAGAACCGCTCGACCACCCCGGCCGGCCTCAGGATTGTTCCTTCACAAATCCCACAGCTGTTACGCCTTCCTCCAAATGCACTACTGCCCACTTGCTAACGGCAGACCACCTCCGGTGTCTAGTCGTTCGTGGTTAGTGACGCTGAAACCCCTCCGATTCCTGCCGACCAATCTTTTTCTGTGGTACAAATACATAAAACACCTTTCAGGCAGCCAACCGATAAATATTTCACTCATTTATCTGCACCTTCGATAGTGAAACCGCAAAGTGTTGTCAAATAACATAGCTTCCACCAGTCTATGAACTACTCGGAGTTTACCTATGATCTCGCTGTCGACAGAATGCTGAAATTTAATAGCCAGGGATCGCAAATCGTGATTCTCAGTGGCTTCTATAGTCACGATGGAAAAGCTCTGCCATACCCAAGAAATGAAGCAAGAGAACACTCGCAGATATCCTACATCGCCACTCTTCATGAGATCCTAGAGGAGGTGGTTTGTCGTTACGACCTATTATGAAGCGTCACGTGTGTATGTTGTGTGGATGAGTGCTTGTACAGTGTCGTGTTGGCTTGTTTAGTTGAGGATCAAAGTAAGGCAGAGGATGAAACCCGGTGCCGGCACATAGCCTACTCCTTCCGAATAGCACCGAGCTTAACGCCCTCATCCGACGGACGAATCACCATGAACAGTGCACTCGCTTCACGAGACATAGCGGAGGGGCTTGGAATTAAATGCAGGACACTGGTGCAAAGACTGGTAACCAGAAACCTTACGCCACCATCTCCCCTTGCCGGCGAACTACTGGCAGAGAAAATTTTATCCGCCACCGGGATTCGAACCGGCTTTCCTCCGAGGCGGGAGCCACCAGACAAGCGTGCGTTAATGAGTTCGGCTACGAAGTCGGGTCAGAGGTGATGATACGGCCATGGAATTCCTTGAAAATATTCTACTTTGGTTTAATAAACTTATGGAGGAAGCAAAACGTATTCCGTGGGCTCTACAATATCTTGGTGGGTATACTACAACACTACGGTAACTGATGTCTGTTGTAGAGCCAATTAAGGGACGATTGCTTTACACTAGCGTCTCTGAAGCAAACTGAATAGTTTCTTTGTGAACAATGGTACAAAATCTTACCGCAATGGCCGGCCGCAGTGGCCGAGCAGTTCTAGGCGCTACGCTCTGCAACCGCGCGACCGCTACGGTCGCAGGTTCGAATCCTGCCTCGGGCACGAATGTGTGTGATGTCCTTAGGTTAGTTAGGTTTAAGTAGTTCTAAGTTCTAGGGGACAGAAGTTAAGTCCCATAGTGCTGAGAGCCATTTGAACCATTTGAATGTTACTGCAATATTTTATACAGTTGTATATCATCAGTGGTAGTTACCCTATTTTGGTTACTATATATGGTCTGACATATTAAGGTAGGTGGTTCCACTGTTTTTTCAATCATCGGCGTGTCGGAATTTGGAAGTAGATTTCAGTCTGCTAACCCGTCTGTAAATCGATAGCTTACATGTGAAGCATTGGCTACAAATGTGATTCTGCGTATTGACACGAATTTGTCTTCTTGTTGCAGGTTTCCTCGGGTGACGAGAGTCCATTACATTGCCGGTAAGTTACCCGTCACTCCTAATGCTGTGATTAGTGACATCGGCAAATTTTCGCATGTATATTACTTGTTTGCCCAGGAACTATCTTTTCTCCAACATCTACAACCACGCAAGACACAGTACATCGCGAGGCGTAAGGTATCTCGTAACGCTGTTTGTCATACTTTCCTGTACCACCCGCGAATGATTGGCTGGTAAAATTGCTACATCATTAGCAACATACGTTGTAAGTTCTTCAGTCTTGGCGGCCTGGGTGTGATCTTTGTTGAGAAAACAGACTGATTACGAGATATTTGCGTGTCTTAGGGACAATCATATCGTACTGCAATCTACCTCAGGGAGTCTTTCAGCGGGATTATTTCGTGCATCTCTAGAAAAGATACGTTATACATTCTTAGGAAGAGAGAGAGGAGAAGGTGAGCAAACTGAAAAAAAAGCCATTAATTATCTCACAGGTATTTTGATCGATGTTTGACACTTAGAAAGCACAGTAATTTACTTACCAGAAGAGAAAAAAACCAGTTGTGTTGTATATTACAGACAAGAGATCCATAGAGACCAATATATCAAATGAAAAGGACATACGCAGATACTTTTATACAATGGCATTTATGCTTCGCGAACGTGGAGAAGCGGGAGAGAACTTCAAAAAATCATTATTGAGCTTTGATACCATTTACAGGATATGTCAGAAATACTTTTACAGCCTTTCGGAGCGTAGCTCCTCACATCAAAACAATAAAACCCAAATAAATTTACGTTTAAAATATTTCGTTTTTGAGTTATTATGATGGAAAACTCTTCCAAATTTTCATGTCAGAAAGTGATAGGTATATCCAAAACATGCTCTACCGGGTTCTGCACATGCATTAACTCGTCAGACTGGCGCAAACTTTCAAACAACCCAGGGGGATATTTTGCAGGTTTCCAGCTTAATAGAATCAGAGACAATGATTTCTAAAGTCGCATAATAATTCTAAAAAGAATAAAACGTTTGCGTTCTGGATTCTAGGACATTGAGTCTCCCCCACGCACACGGATACATAGAATACGATGCCTATCTGTGCGCTTTGGTGCACAAAGAGTTCGTCTTAACTAGAAATGCAGATTTACTTTACCTTCGCCTTACACGGTGCGTCTGTGCTATGGACTAAGTAGCAGTACTGCGTGGCCAGTGTGTGATGGGTTGAGCGGGGTGTGCGCCGGTGTGCAGCGAGTTCGTTTGGCAGCAGGTAGCAGGTAGGGCACCGGAAGTGGAGCAGCCGCGCTTCCGGCGGCAGCGGAGGTCACCGGGGCCGGCCGGCTGGCTGCCCGCGCCCGCCTGCTCTCTCACACTACGCCCGCGTACCTCTCATACGCACACGCGCACAACTTTTAGCCGCTTTCATTTTCTTTCGGTATACATTGCGAAGCAAGCCATTCTCTTTACATCCGATTCGCCCTGCGGGGAAGACATCCGTGGACGAGAGAGCGGGGCGCACTTGTAGATATTTCCGCCACCGCTCGGTTCAACTTGGGTTTGCATGTCATGTCGCAGAGCAGCGAAATTGTTGCTTATTCTGTGCATGCACAATGACATTTCGCCGCCACTGAATGTGAACAACAAGGAGAAGCAAGTTTCAAAACCAAGCGCGACTGACTGACTGACTGAGTGACTGAAGTTGTAAAACTACCGTAGGGCTCCGTAGACCAACAGAAGTAGACGCAGTCTACGGTAGTTTTCCTAGTAGCTATGGTCAGTTAAAGTCATACGCGTAACACCTGTATGTTAGGTGTGCTGTATACGTATCGGACGTTAGCTCATAACGATCGCTTTCATTGCGTATGCGATCAGCGTCCTACCATATTCCCCCCAAAACTGTAAGAGGTGAAGCCTAGAAAGTGAGTGAGAATATATGAAGGTCCAGGTAACCTACGGTACCTTTTTGTTCTGTACAGTTATCCTCCAGTCTGTTACTTAAGAATAAATAGTATTTGCAGCAAAACTAAAACTGTCAATGTTTAATTCAGGTTTTATTCGGCAATTGTGGATTTGTAAAGTGAAACTGGGGGATGTTGTAGTAAAAATAACGAAAACAATACAGATTTTTCATATACCGCTGTATAACGCAATTTCCTTAAAAAAAACGTAAAATAAAAAATAAAAAAAACGGAGAAAATATAGAACATCGCATCAATACTTCGTCGAACTTATATAAAACATGTTTCTGTTATTAATGAACAACTTTTGCATGTATCAATAACAGCAGGAAACTCTTGCCTTTGATCGCTATAAAAAACGTTCTATTGATAGGAATGTAAACTGTACTTGCATCAGAAGTAATTGCTTTAGTTACATAAAAGCGCAGAAGTTATGCTATCATCTAATTTTTTATTACTTATAAAATGCAATTTATATTCCGTAAGGTTATAAAATACGCAATGGAACAACACTGAATGACATGCGTTTCTAATTATGTTCAAGAAAACAACCAACCAAACAAAAAAAAAGAGAGAGAGAGAGAATTCGTCCGCTCCCATTTTATCTCCTACACATTTATTTCTGTTTCCTTCCTTATCATTTCTACCAATGTTAGCGGTAATCCTACCGTTTATGAAGTGTACCAAAACTACCGAACCATAGTTTTCCTAGAGCGCAACTCTAGTTATGACCCAAGAGTGTGGAGAGTAGCTCGCTACCTTGAAGGAGTGTTGGCAGAAGTACTGTAGAAACGTCACACGGAAGTTAAGGGACCCTCGCACCTGCTGTCAACATGTGGAAATCATAACCGTCTGACGCTATTTTCGTACTGTAAATACTAGAAACATTCACGAACAGAGTATTTTCAAAATTAACAATACCTATTGAGCGTGTGGGGGCAAGTATTATCGGTCTGACGCTTTGCCGTTCTGTTATTCGCATTTTTCCAACTTGGTTTCTGTATAATATCTGCTAAGTTCAAGTGATTCAGACTTTCAATTTTTTTTAAATGGGCGTATAAATGATGGCTTAATTTATTTACTAGCAGTGTTACAGAAACAACCCATGTCTAGGACGAGTATTAAAAAAGGGCTAGTATTAAAAAAGTGCTCGGTAATAGTGTTTGAAATTCAGTGTATTGTTATCAACAAACACACAAATGCGCCATGTGGTCAAAAATAGCGAAGTTACTCCTCCTACTTGTCGACTGGAAGTGCCTGTCTCATTGCCATATTCTGTATTTCTATTGTTTCTTGTATTATCATTAGTAAATAATTCCTGTTTGTTGTGGACGTGTTACAACAATGCAACTGTCGAAATTAAAGATAATTTATAATGAAGTACAGTTAACCAGTTGCGTTTATTTTCTCTGTGAAGACATTTCAAGCTGCCTGGCCTCTCATCTTCAGATATTGTCAGTTATTTACGTGCCATTGACATTCAGTTCTTGAAATTTTAACTGGAGACTCTCTCTGTTTAGTTTCCATCTAAGAGCCAGTCACTTCAGTTTAGTCACACTGCACCGCAGGTCAAACAAACCTGTGACCATTCGTACCGTCCTCTTTATATACAATCAATAACCCCTGCTAGTCCTATTTGGTAATGGTCCCACACACATGAGCAATATTCTAGGATGGGTCGCACGAGTGATTTGCAAGCATTCTCGTTTATAGACTGATGCATTTCTCCAATAGTCTCCCAATAAACCGATTTCTGCTACCTGTTTTACCCACAACTAAGCCTATGTGATCGTTCCATTTTGTCTGAGTTGACAGATTCAAGTTTTTTCGTTTTTTGAAGTGTATGATTTCAGATTTCTGATCATTTGAAGGAAGTTGCCAGTCTTTGCAACACTTTGAAATCTTATCGAGGTCTCACTGAATATTTATACAGTTTCGCTCAAACTGTCCTTCGCTCTAGATAACTGCATCATTTCGAAAAGCCTGAGATTACTACTAATGTTGTCCGCAAGATCATTAACATACAACATGAACAGCTAGGGGCCGAACACACTTCCCTGGGATACTCTCGAAGTTACTTCTGCATCTGTCGATGACTCTCCATCCAAAATAACGTTGTAATGTTGTTGCTTAATTTGAGGTGTAAGCGGTGCTGATATTCAAGATAGTAAAAGCGGGTTAAAAGCTGTGAGCTGTCTGGGGAAGTTAACCTTGCATTACTGAGCAACTGTTTCACCTGGTATCCAGTCTAGCTTCCCAAATTCCCAACCAGACTAACATTAATTATGATCTTTTAATAGTCATATGACAACCGGTGATATATATATATATATATATATATATATATATATATATATAAAAGAGAATTTAAATAAAAAGAAATAAATCAGTTTGTATTTCGAAATTTATTTTAATATTGATAATTGAAATTTCAGCATATTAGACTTGATTCATAAATAAACTGGTGCCTTATTTAGGATTGTGAAAATGTGAGTTTGTAATCTTACAGAACACATCAAATATAGAGCCAAGATTGGGAGACTGCATACAACACTGCATTCATAAAATAACACACAAAGAACGTTGAAACATATGCAAGAGGAAATTAACCACAACCAACCGATTCAATTTTCACCCAAAGAAGTTACGTTCGTAGCACAATCCTGTTCGTCATGTAATTACCACACACTGGTATACTAAATTCATATTAACTCTTTGTGAAATCTTCCCCAAAAGAATAGCTGAGGGCTACTTTGATGATTACACCACATGCTTCACGTGGTCAACTTGGTTTACACAAAGAGTGTAACTCCACAATAATTATGATAATTAAAATAAATTAGATCGAAAAGCAATATACAAAAGAAAAACCTCAAACTGGTTACTATCGTCTTACTATTAACCTGATGATGCCGGCCGAAGTGGCCGTGCGGTTAAAGGCGCTGCAGTCTGGAACCGCAAGACCGCTACGGTCGCAGGTTCGAATCCTGCCTCGGGAATGGATGTTTGTGATGTCCTTAGGTTAGTTAGGTTTAACTAGTTCTAAGTTCTAGGGGACTAATGACCTCAGCAGTTGAGTCCCATAGTGCTCAGAGCCATTTGAACCATTTTTTTATTAACCTGATGGGTCAAACAATTGTATAAGCACGTGGTACTGGTTTCACAAAGTACACCCCACGTGGGTTGAACATAAAGAAAAGTTACTATATTGAAAAATATTGTCAAGACGAGACGTTATAATCTCACGCACATTCGCATTTAAGATTGATGAACTTAGTTAGAGTTACTGATCAACACGTGGTTCCACTTTACTTACAAAGTAGTGACAAAGCAACTACCGGAATATATTCTGAACTTCACACTCGAATTACACTGCGTTGCAATTTAAGATAACATTAGATATTTTAGAGCTTAACCTGAAATAAAGGTGATTAAATTTTCAGTTAGGCTGATCTTAAGAAATCCATTGTCCTACGGACTTAGCAGACACGCGCTTAGCCGGAGATCTTACCACTTCAGACGCTCGCCGCGGTCAGACTGCCGTGGTCCCTTCCTGAGGGTGGCTCACAAATACAAACGGAAGTGGCCAGATGGGCAGCTTCCTATACCAACATGACAAGGGACGGACAGGACCATACTAAGAATGGAAACCTCTCTGCTTTTAGAAAGCGTAGCTACCTGTTCCGACGTTGGTCCTACTGTTCTCTAGCAGACAGGCTTGTCTGCTACCCTCAAGCATGCAACTAGAAATACATTTGCTCATTCATCCTCTCACACAGAAGGGAAGGGGGATGACAGTATCTTATCATATACAGTATATAAAAGAAAGCGGATGTAGGTTCCGTAAAAGACTGTGTGACATGAATTACATATAAACTGTGTTTTAAAGTGTAGTAGTGTGACAGCTCGTTCTTGTTTATGTGTAAAAGTAACACGTTCCACTACTCAGTCTCCTCCCAGATAGTCAGAAACACCACAGTAATTTTAGAAGAGGAATTTATGCCGTAAATGACAACATATTTAAGAAATTAACATGAAAGGAATCCAACAGAGACCTTTCAACGTGCTGCGTTATCCGTACCGAGAAATCCTCCAATCCAGTCACAAATTTCGTCTGATACACCATATGATCGTACGTTCCATAATAAGCTTAGGTGTGGTACTGTAAAATGTTTCCCGGTAATCGCAGATACTGCATCTTCCTGACTGCCTTGATCCATGGCTTTCAGGAAGTCGTGTAGGAAAAGTACGTGTTATGTTCCACACGATGTATATTTTCAAAATCCTCGTTAGTTGGCATGAAGGAGTCGTTCTGTTCGAGGTACCTCGTTATGTTTGAGCTCAGAATATGTTGGCATAATTTGTTGGCATGGCGTGTCAGAAGAGATTAGTCCATAAACATTACGTCACGGACTCTATAGTTTTGACTTAATGCTCTAGGAGCGGTTTGTCTCGTCAACTGACGAGTGGACCCGCAAGCTTAAACATGCGTGTCCAGTCAGGCCCGCGGCTCACCAAAGGTCGGCCGTGCCTGTTTCAGATTTTCTCACTCGTTACCGGCTTCATCTGCACGAATCCACTTTGCTCCTCCATGTTTTCCCGTGTCGCCTATCATTCTTCCATTATGTTTTCGTGTGGGACTTTCTTTGTCTCTTGGAAGCCAGCAAATTAATTTCCTTTGCCAAAATACAATCCATTGGCCTGACTACAGAGTCCACCTCCTTACATTTCATGTTCATTACAGTCACAATTACGTCTTCCTATTTCAGTCTTTTACCTGATCCAATTTTTTTTTTAATTTTCTGTCTGTCCATCGTTCATTAAACAACTTTAGTTTCTTAATGTTCACACTCTGGATGAAAAATAATAGCACTGCGACTGCTGGAAAAATAAAGAAGGAAGACTCGAGTTCAACGTTCCCACATATGGTGGACAAGGATGTTGCAAGAAATTGGTACTGTCCTTCCTGAAGGAACCATTCCAGAATCGCAGATTGCGAGAGATGGCGTACGTGAAATTTGTTGACGCATCAAAACTTCTTACGGACGGTGTCTTGAACTAGAGATCCTGTTCTCGAGGACTGGGATTTTCCGTACGGACTGAGATCTGTAAATATGGAAACCCAGATGTCAGGAACTTTATTGTAACTGTGTGTTTAATTTTCGAGTGTTACCTTTATTTTGAGCGATGTTTCTGGGCAGAGATGTAATGAGTGTGGAGAACTTTTTTACATGAAACTTAAGGCTTGTGGAACGTGAACGAAACAGAACACACTGTGTCCATGTACGTATTTGAACAGCTTGCATTTGTTGAGATTGGAATGTAGCGTGTTGTTGGTTCAAGCAACAGCGCCGCAGCGTCCGAGCCCTCCAGCAAAAGCTGGACGCAAGTCACGGCGCTGCTGCTGCATTCCAGGAAAACACCGCACTTAACTCTCGCTCGACTTCCTTTTCTGACCCATTAACGTACTTGTCGCTAATGGGACTGAAAACTCGGTTTTAGCTGCTGCACACCTCTCATTTGACATGCCGTTACGTCCGTACTTCAGCGCCAATAATTGCACCAGAATCGTCATCGCTTTTTACCTCTTGAGAACGTGTATACCTGTGCTTTAGCTGGTGTGTAATGGCCACAAGAATTATCTAGTACTTAACCCTAGTCTCTTAGGCCATTGGCCACGTTATGGCATCTAATATTGTCCCTATGACGTGATCTATACATGTTTCTCCACTTACTTCCGTCATTATTTAAAACTATTTCAGGTTGTTAAAACATCAATGATTTACCTCCATAGCTTTAGCTTGGTGCGGTGACACTATCCTTTCCATAGTTACTTTAATATTCAAGATAATATTTTGATCGCAACCAAACGGATTGTTTGAAAAGACGTAGTACTTGCTCGGAAAAGGAAACGACTTGGCATTCATCTGGAATAACTAAGATAAATTACGACGTTCAAGTGGATATTTCAATCGCGTTCACTTCAAGTAGCTTCGATTTCTTGAATGCTGTGCCATCTTATTCGGAATAGTTTTGGGTGGCGGAGAAACCCTAATACAGTGGCGGTGTGAGAACAGATTTCATCTGATTTAACAGGGAGACAAAACAACAGTGGTCTTAGATTCCTGTTGTCCGCAACGGAACTAAGTTCATTGTGCGGTTTCTCTTGCTGTCATTCTAGTAAAGACAGCCAGCGTTGTAGGAAAGCCTTCACGTTGTTTCAATTTTAATATTAATTTTAATAATTAACAGCCTCAGTTACACTGTTTGCCTAGAATTTACCTAGGTTTCAGTCGGGATAACCCGACGTTCTTCAGAATAACAGTAACTACCGTCTTTCCATAATGGAAAGTTGAAGATATTTACCTTCACGTTTCTTTGTCAAAAACTATCTCCATAGGAACTACTGATTCAAATTATTCTGTTTCTTTTGACCTCCAGTACTTCTCACTGGAAGATTAAATGTGGTGTGGTTTCATCCCCCAAATCACATGGTCTATACTCAGGGGCTCCTTTCTCTACACCTATCGTGTGGAGGTGTTTAGAAAGTTCCCGTGGCCAGCCAGTAGTTAGATATACCACAGGTATAATCCGCTTCCTGTTCAGGCCCAAGACTACAGAACTACAATTGAACACGGCTTTGGCCTCATTAGCTCGCCGTGTTTCTGTTTCTGTAATATAGATCAACATTCTACGTGCTGTCTGCTGATCCAGCTACGTAGTTTAGAGTTTAGCATCGGTTTAGCAGTGGTAAGGGCATGTTCCGCTCCATCGAATGGAGTCATCACCCCAGCCTGGGCAGCCTACCTGCTTGCCCGTTCCCACAAATTCCCGAGTGACAAGGCAGCCACATAAGTTCTACCCTAGTCTAAGCCTCTCCAGGGATTCATCGCACGGAAACAGATAGTAGACTACATTTTACAGGGTTTTTTAGCGGCTGCACCTCTATGTAGCATCTTTGGGAAGTTGTGCGTGATCTGAAACTTTGCATTAACAGAACACCTGCTATGTACGTCTCAACAAAAAAAATTGTTCACAAAGCAAGTTGCGGAAGTCGCTAAATGATATAGGTCGCGCCCCGACGGGAAACAAAAGGGCGCGTCAGTCTGAGTGGAGTGGGCTGCCAGAGAGAAACGGTGACGCGATTGACAGTTGGGCGGCAGCGCAGACAGACGGCCACCAGCTGCCGGTGATCCCCTCGCCTCGAGTACAGAGCGCGGCCCCACGGCCACGCGGTGCTGTGCAGTGCGATAGGTTGCGGCGCGATAAGCCGCTATCAGCGGCCGGCCGCCGCATCTGCCGGCTCCCGCCTCCAAACAGACTGCCCAGAACTGCTCCACACTCAACAGATATCGCAGACAGTGTAACTACGTCGGTGTTGACCAACTGGGATCACACCTGTAACTTCAGCTGCTCTCCTTGTCTTGTTGCCTTTCTTTTTTCCAGTACTCTTCCATTTTCTTCCTTCTACCCATTGTGTTCCCGTTTCTATTATCACTAGCGAACACGGTAATGCTTATCAATTATTAAATATGTGTGGGAATTCGATGAATGTCTCCTTCTCCGCCCTATCTCTATCCATCTCCTTCTTCTCTCCTCCTCTCCCTCACCCCCCTCCCTCCCTCTCTCTCTCTCTCTCTCTCTCTCTCTCTCTCTTTCTCTCTCTCTCTCTCTTTCTCTCTTTTTCTCTCTCTCTCCATATTCTCCTCATCCCCCATCTCTTCCATCCCTTTCCTCTCTCTGACCTTGGGTCTTCTTTACTGTTATTGCAAACGAAACTTCTAATGGTACTTAAATTCGCTTAAAATTAATGGCTAAATAGTTTGGGATCGCTAGTATAAGTTACACAGTATGAGAGAGATCTCTCCAGCTGCTACAGCTGGTAGCTTCAATGAAAGTATTTAGCGTATAGGCGGTGTGTGTTCTTTCGCACAAACAGTTTCTATCCCACAGCCATTATAAATCAGTCGAAACGCAGAAGAATTAATAACATTAGCTGTCAGTGAGCATCGATTTAAATCAATGGAGGAAGTTGAAAATTTGTGCCGGACGGGAATTCAAAGCAAGGGCTCATCCATACTAGGTAGATGCGCTGATCACTACGCCACCCAGACACAGTAGGCTTCGCAACTGCACGGAATACCCTAGCACACCTCCTGCAGAGCCAAATACTCAACTTACCCACACACTAGTAATGTAGTGCACCTTGCCCAGTATCCTCATTACTCGCGATATTTCGCCGATTCCCATGCGGCTTGGAGTGTGGTGTGCATCCGCACTCATGTGATCAATTCGTTGTCCTCTCCTCCGCCTAAAATTTTTCAACTTTCTCCCCTGATTTAAATCAGCACCCACTGGCAGGTAATGTATTAATGCCTTCGTGTACTGATTGATTCATAATGGCTGCGGGATCGAAAGTGTCTGTCTTTTTTCGGACGCTTCCGAATTTTGTATATGTATATAATTATGTATAATTAAGATGAGGACGAAAAGTTATCAGTGTTGTCTATGCTCGAACTTTCACGGAAATCGGCGAAATGCCGCGAGTAATGAGGACAATGTGCAAGCGGCACTACATTAGAAGAAGGGAAGTTGGTTCAAATGGCTCTAAGCACTATGGGACTTAACAAAAAAATTGTTCAAATGGCTCTGAGGACTATGGGACTTAACATCTATGGTCATCAGTCCCCTAGAACTTAGAACTACTTAAACCTAACTAACCGAAGGACATCACACAATACCCAGTCATCACGAGGCAGAGAAAATCCCTGACCCCGCCGGGAATCGAACCCGGGAGGGACTTAACATCTTAGGTCATCAGTCCCCTAGACTTAGAACTACTCAAATCCAACTGACCTAAGGACATCACACACATCCATGCCCGAGGCAGGATTCGAACCTGAGACCGTAGCAGCATCGCGGTTCCGGACTGAAGCGCCTAGAACCGCTCGGCCACAGCGGCCGGCAGGGAAGTTGGGTCTGATGAGAAGTATGCTATGGTATTGCGTGCAATTGCGATGGCCACTGTGTCCGGATGGCGCAGTGGTCAGTGCATGAGACCTGAGTTGGAGTCCCAGTCCAGCACAGATTATCAACTTCCCCATTGATTTAAATCGATGCCCACTGCAGCTAATCTCATTAATTCCTATGTGTTAAGTATTAACGTAGTTGTAAACTGCGAACAGGATTACAGAGTTAGCCATAAAGAAATTGTTTCTGTTTTTTGTTACAACTCACTGCGACGAAGAAAACAAAACAGCACAGTGTTGTGTATACAATTTTTGTGTAAAATTGTACGTGAGGAGAAAACGTACAGTATATATGAGAAGCGATTTGTCTAATAGTTTAAATGCCCTTCTGTAGTAGTTAAAGCCAACTAGGAGAAAGAAAATCGAAACCGCACATTTTCCCAGCACAGCAATGTATTTTATTTCTCGCAGTCGGTTTTAACATAAAATCATATATTACATTTTAAAGTAAAGTATCACCTATGTCGGGGTCCAGATAAACCAGAAGTTGCTCTTGCACTGTCATGCGGAGTATGTCACCAACAAGGGGTAAATGCTAACCAGGGCCTTGTACCCGCCCTTTCGCAGTAGGGAAGTTAACCTGCATACAAGGGGTAAATGCTAACCAGGGCCTTGTACCAGATAAACCAGAAGTTGCTCTTGCACTGTCATGCGGAGTATGTCACCAACAAGGGGTAAATGCTAACCAGGGCCTTGTACCCGCCATTTCGCAGTAGGGAACTTAACCTGCATACAAGAGGTAAATGCTAACCAGGGCCTTGTACCCGCCCTTTCGCAGTAGGGAATTAACCTGCATATCAAGCTCAGCATTTACCGAAGTTATCCTGCACGGGCCACGATTAGTGTCACCAGGATGCGGACATTGCAGCGCCTGCAGTACAAGGTGCTCAGGTGGAGCCTGCACGCCCCGCCACTCACGAGAATTGTCACTCTCCACGAGGAAGCGGATATCGTCCCCCTAAAGACGGCCATACGCAACAACGCGCGGCGGCTCTATGAGAAAGTGGATGCCTTGCGGGACACTGTCCATGGGTTACGCCACGTTGGGACCACACTTCCACGCCGCTGGCATCGACATCCGGTTTCTCCAACCATCCTAGAGGAAACGGATTCCGACCTTTGCTAACGATAGGTCTGGCACGCCCACCACGGACGCACCCCTTGGCGGGACTAGCCCCCATTCCACGTCCAATACTTTCCAATCATACCTGCCCATGTTAGGCTAAATTTTTCTGCCTGACTCATGTAGTACTGTCACCGTCAGAGGGTGGTACGGGACTACAAGTCCCAAAATTTTTCTGCCTGACTCAAGACGGCCATACGCAACAACGCGCGGCGGCTCTATGAGAAAGTGGATGCCTTGCGGGACACTGTCCATGGGTTACGCCACGTTGGGACCACACTTCCACGCCGCTGGCATCGACATCCGGTTTCCCCAACCATCCTAGAGGAAACGGATTCCGACCTTGGCTAACAATAGGTCTGGCACGCCCACCACGGACGCACCCCTTGGCGGGACTAGCCCCCATTCCACGTCCAATACTTTTCAATCATACCTGCCCATGTTAGGCTAAATTTTTCTGCCTGACTCATGTAGTACTGTCACCGTCAGAGGGTGGTACGGGACTACAAGTCCCACCGCCATACCTCCAAAGTGAATTGCAGTGACGCAGTCACTGCCCTGTGGAAATTTACTGCCTTACCAACACAGTTAGATCGCAATAGACCGGTGATGCTGTATTGTAACATATCACAAAAAAAGTACCTGTATATATGTAATGTGCACACTAACGCCTTGTATGTATATAGTGTGTCCCAGAAATGTTGCTTCGTATCTCGAAGGGTTGTAGAGAGTAGCAAATCGAGAACAGCAACCCGTGACCGGAAACGTCATCCAAGGACACAACAGAGATTCAAAGTTGAAGGCTCCCGGCGCGTGTCACCACGTAATCCCTTCGGCAGCAAACGTGATCTTGTACGCTGAGAGACAGTAGCCGGAACGTCCCGCAACGTTTTTCTTATTCAGTGATCGCGACTGATTGCTACGATCGCCAATGGAGAAAATGGAGCTAGCTGGCACGTAGGAAGGCATTGCCTTGTATGAAGCCGGCCGCTGTGGCCGAGCGGCTCTAGGCGCTTCAGTCTGGAACCGTGCGACTGCTACGGTCGCAGGTTCGAATCCTGCCTCGCGCATGGATGTGATGTCGCTAGGTTAGTTATGTTTAAGCAGTTCTATGTCTAGGGGACTGATGACCTCAGATGTTAAGTCCCATAGTGCTCAGAGCCATTTTGAATCTTGTATGAATAGATGGTCTAATGTCACAATGGATGACGATTTCGGACATGGATTTCTATCCGCTATTTATTTCTCTCCTGAAAACGTCTAAAATCTCCATATCTTTCTGTCTGCAAAGAAGGATCATTTTCGAAGTTTAAAAACAAACGATTATTGTGATTGTTTACTTCGCTACCTTCACTGGATACTGGTTTTTGGCACGACTGTAAGCAGGGTCACCTGCAGACAGTCAAATGTAAAAACTACAGTATTTCTTCTCCGGATGTAGATGGCAGTTGTTATTTGTCATTAAAGCAAGGTGAGTCACGATGAACAGAAGACACACTGAATTGGTACGTGCGACGTACAGAGAAAAGATGGGAGAAGATATAACGTCCCGTACAGCTACCAACCAGAAAAAGGAAAATCTGGCTAGATGTAGATGCAAGTGACTGTGAAGTGCTTGGTAGAGGATGCTTCCCATTCGGGTATTGACTAAATAAATCCCTCTAAATTAGTCCAGTTTTGTGTTCGCGCTCGTGATACTGTTCTTGAAACTATGAACGCTCGTGATACTGTTCTTGAAACTATGAACGCAGCCTTTCACCGTCTATGTGACGTCTCTCTGGAAGTACCCGTCAGTTCGGGATTTTCAGCATTTCCGCGAGGCTCTCCCGTGAGTCAAATACACGTATGACCATTTGTGCTGTCCTTTCTGTGTACGCTCACTATACCCTGATGATCCTAGTTGGTACGCATCTCACTCACACACACTCACACTGTAGTAGTCAGTTTCACCACTGTCGAATAATATTTTAATGATAGAACAAGTATGTTGCTCTTAACGAGAGCCTCGCTATGCAGCCGTCGTTTCGTGTTCGTTACTGGTCTCCTTGGTCTCTGGCGTAAAACAAAGACGACAAAATCATTGTCAGACAAAAGAAATTTCAAGAGAGACAGAAATCATAATGTGTCATGTACGCCGGGGCGAGAAAGCAATAGCAACGCTGTGGCGGGAATTGGCGGAATATGAAAATGACACCTCATTTGAAGAGAGTAAGCGTACGCGGAGAACGGTAGCCGTGCCGTGCCGCGCAGCCCAGCCCCACCAACCCCTGACCGCTTCTCTGCCGCTCTCATTCTGTCACCCAAATACTGGGTCGATCTATACGAGCGCACCTCGGTCGGCCCGGGCCGGGAGCCCGCAGCCACGCGCACGTTGGCAACCCTGGGCCAGACGGACAGAGGAATGCCGCGCCTCTGACGTCAGCACGACCTTGTGGCTGTGCCGTCTGCCCGCCAGAGGTCTCCTGCGCGGCGCGGCGCGACGCGACGGGCTACGTTGCGGCTGGCCTCACGGTAAGCCACGTCGACTTCCGCGAGGCCGGCGCCCGGTGCGCGCGCACCCGGCGCTTCGCGTAGGCTTACCGAGCGAGGCGAGCCGGTCCGTCTTCATAGTTTCCTCGCTTCCCGTTCAAGAAATAGTGCCAGAAGTGCTCGATTACTTGCCGTCTTCATAGAACTAAATTTTATGCCTGCAGCGTAATAACGACGTTACAGTATCCCAAGAAACAAAAATACCTCTCTAGTCCACGCGCCGTCACCGTACGATCTGAATTGCTCTATCGTCAAACGGATGTACGCATGTTCCAAGTTAACCTACGGGGAAGAGCGACGTCTGTGCATGTTATTCTAGTTCTTTTTGCGTAAGTGAAGGGAGCAAAGGCTTAAGAAATTTCTTCTACGTGTGATCTTGCTGTTTGCTACCTTTGCTTCTGCGATACAGATGAACGTTCTTGTTCTTTCAAAATAAACACCAAGCAGTGTTCGTGTAGTCCACGCTTATGACAACCTCGGATAGTGTTAACCGCTGCCTTTGACGTCACGTCAAGTTTACTGTCACGTGAATTATGAAGCATACCGATGTTCTTCGCACTAGGAGGATTTGAGAAATTACATCTTATGGGAATGTGAAGGGCAACAGCGATTAGTCGACCGAAATCCCTGTCTGGACGCTTATCTAAGAAATACGTTTTTTTCTTTTTCGGAATTCTAGGTTGATATGTACCGTAAAGTTCTCTTTTAAACAGTTGTAAAATCTTCCATATTGGTTTCAATACCTGGAACACCTGCTTCATCAACATGACATAAAAACCAACGTGCAGTTGTCAGTTTAATATGAGTGCCCGTAACTCACAAACTTGTGCAGTTGGTCCAGCAGATCTTTACGCCAAATATCGGAGTGGTCCCTAAGCCACAATTATTGGTTATGTTCGTGTTGATGTTCGCCCTATTAAAAACACATGGTTTCGCTACACCCTTATGAATAAAGGGCAGCTCACAGACAAGATTCTGGATAGTGACAGTGGGATAGCCGCACGCTGAAACTCGATGAAATTGTTGTTAGGCTACCTGTGTTTCTGTTGAGTAGGGGCACTGTAGCGCCGCTACGGCGTCTTGCGTTACGTCTTACGGCAGTTCACTCGATACACACCGAGGTACTGACGACCCTTCAACGCGCGCAGCTGTCGCCGAACGTACGAGTCATGTTGGATAGCTGTCGGTCCGGTCATTAGCAAGAGCATCTTTTTGTTGGCGAATTTAGCAGTTTATTTAGAGAAGACAAACGTAAAGTATACGAAAAAAGAGCTGTAGAGGGAGCAGCAACAGCAGAAGTGGCGGTGGGCAGAAATCGGCGAGTGTTTGTCTAAGGGCAGACGCCGCCCCCTGGAGCTGGAGTAAACACAGCGACGCAAATAGCGAGGCGGCCCGGGGGGCAGGGCGGGGAACCTGTCCTCTCTCTGTCTGCTCATTTCTCCTCTATCAGTCGCCAAGGGACGCACCACAATCTTCGTTACCCCTGATTCAGTATTCTTCCGTTCACGCTGCAGGTTAATTCGTCAGTGCTACAGTACTTTCGCACTCCGTTCTCTAATGCGTACCGTAGAAGCTCAGTGGGACTAAACACTTGTAGCGAGTGCTCTACATCAGCGAAGCACCGCCGAATACAGCTTATGTCGTTATTTTCGACTTCCTTGATCTCCGCAACTCCTTTTACCTACTGAACATCCTAACTTCTCAGCTTCTACCTGCACAACCTTCGAATTCCGCAACTTTTACCTACGCGACATCCGAACTCCATGACTTGCCCAAACTGAAACTCCACAACTAGCAGGACACTTGTGAAAATGTAAATGTCGTATGGAATTTTTGGTTCGGATATCCCACGGAATGGGTTCAGTGGACCGTCATTTTCTTCTCTTGGTAACTCTCCTAAGCACGTCAGTATTCCATGTTGCAGCATGTAACCATGTTAACCCAAAGAGGCCTAAAAACATGAAGGCGATCTTTTATCTGAAGCGCAAGTTGCAGAAATCGGGTAGCGGAAATGGAGTGCTCTTCCTCGACCTTTTCTGTATTGCGGAGTTCGTGTCCGTCCGCTATGTTGTACGAGTAGTAGTTGCCCCGAAGTACTTTTCATCATACTCTTCTGGCACTGGAAACGCTTCGTCTTTTCTCTGTAAACACGAATTCCTTCATACCCATGCAGACATACATCCCCAATCGTGACCTCACAACCTCTATTCTTCATTATGTTTTGCACATATTGTTCATCATACGCTGGGCTGTCACCAACGATATTGACATTCATCAGTAAACAAAACTGTGTTCCAGAAACTAATGTAACTCTCTGTTTATTCCTTTGCAAATCCTTCCGACAGTTCGTAACTTTCAAATATTCTTGTATATCGGCCGTGACTGAAAATATTACGTTTTCTGCTGTTTCTTAATGTAAGCTGGAGTACCGGCACTCTCTGGCTGATAGTTCCGGAGACCGACTGTTTGTTCCACCGTTTTAGAGGATGAACGCAGATCGCAGTCTCGTCACACAGCGACTTCTTCGTAATAAACGTACTACATCATTCCATGAGGTCATATTACATTCCGTCTTTCGCCGACGGTCACTTCTTCAGTTTTCGTGAACATACTCGCAACACGAAGCGACAGTCACGCTTTCCACACACTGCTCTACATTGAGGTTTATCTCTGAGTGACTATTCTTCGCAGAAAATTTCACTTGCGTGTATATTTTTTCAGAACATAATGCATATCTCTACTTCAAATAATTTAATTTGAGGCTGCTATTCCTTGTTTTCCAAAGTGCCTTAGCGCCATTACGCTGAATTGAGGCCTATTCTGCATGATTCCTATTTGTATATACTCATTCTGTGTTAATATCCTGTAATTATTTTACTTGCGTCTGTGTTGAACACCTGTGTTGTCACTGTGTATTCAACAAGCGTATCACCCGGCCGACACAATTTGTTCAGTTTCCTTGTCACTTCTCTCGTTTTTGTGACAACTTGACACAACCCAAATATTAACACGTATGATTTGCTTACTCCTTGCAGGAACTTACAGAAAACACTATATTACGATTGCTAATATACTATGAGCTCAAATACATTGAGGAGTAGCCATCACGTTGCCGCAACGTATGAGGCGTTGGGCTCATATACCTGGAGATCTGGGTTCAAACCACGTCCAGTCACTCCATATTTGTGTTTTTAGTGGTTCGTTCGTTTGAAGCGAATGCGGAGAAGCATGGCGACGGAAATAAGGCGACCTTCTCCACCTCAATTGATCAATAGTATGTGTGTGTGTGTGTGTGTGTGTGTGTGTGTGTGTGGAGAGATTAGAGAGAGAGAGAGAGAGAGAGAGAGAGAGAGAGAGAGAGAGATCTCGCAGTATGCTTAAGATTCTAAAAACCTACATTTTAGCTATTTTGGAAGTACGATACGGATGAACTTGCGCTGTAAACTAAAAAAGGGCTACCATAGAGTGTATTATTTTCATTCGGCGCGATTAGTTATGCCTAGTCACAGAAAAAAAGTATTATGCTCCATTGGTCGCAGGAAATTGGAACAGCCTGCTCGAGCGACGGCCTGCGCTGTCGTGACACGGCCATTAAGCTATCTGTTGTCTGCCTGTCTAGACACAGCGTCGTTTCCGAGGCCACGAAGCGCATTCACTATGTTTACGTCTTGTCTACAAGACATCACTCTCTCTTAACTCTGCTCTGTAAGTGTAAAAATAGATACGGACATGTGGTACTCTTTTCCACGAAGGTGTGCCTGAGAAGTATCTCAAGAAAGAGAATGATATTTTTCCGTTTTGCTTTTTCGTTTAATATAGATCCATCGTGTGCGTCAGCGGGCACGTACTTTGGCCAGAACGAGCGAGGTCTGAAGTCCTTCCAGAACTCTCTTCATCCTACATTCTCGTTCTGCATGTTCGCCTTCAGGAGCGATAAACATTTTGCTTTTTCATTTATGTCACAATACGAATGTCAGCGACTGAAGTTATGCTTACATATCACGAGTTTGAAGGTGTTCCAGCACGTGATATATAGTGAAGTTAATCAAGTGGAGCGCATAACTGCAGGACGAAAGGTATAAACAACTTTCCCATGTTGCCCGTTATCCTTGGAAGCAATGTAACGCGCCTAAAGACGGAAACGACTGAGATTAATGTTACACGTTCTCTGGCACACATTGAACTCGGAAGCCTGTTCCCCCATCGAGCTCATTAGTACGTTTTCGTTTTGATCTTTCAACACATTTTCGTCCAAGTTGCTTCGGTGGGCGTCCTGATATTCTGATTTTATTCATTCGTAAGACCTGGTACTGCCAAATTCGTTTACGTCGTTCAGTTACTCAACAATAGGAAAAACTCGTCCGTTTTTATTATAAAACCTTTCTCTGATAATCCAGTCGAGAACATGCTTTGCAGTATCCTAGATGTTATCACTTTTTCGAAGTCCACAGCTATACGCATGCTTTTAATATTGCCTTGTGGATCACAGCTCAAATTCAGACTTCCGACTTGGCGCTACGTCGGCGGCGCGTGTCCCTATGAGTCTGCTAAAGCAGTGACAGAACTTCTCAATTGGCCTTAGGAAGCTAAGCGGGCCCGCTTCCAGATCTTTCCATTAATTAAAAAAGTGGAGTGGTTATCGGAAACTGAGCCCGAGACTTCTTAGTCACAAACAATTCACCGTGGAATTGAGGAACATTTATAAATAATTTTCACCCTCTCATTGGTTCAACTAATCTCTTACAATTGTAGGAGCAGTGTTTCAGTATCATTTAACATCGCACGTGATTCACTGGTTCTTAAGTTAAAAAAGTCAGATAGCTGTACCGCTACGAAATTAGTATTTATTTCATATCTGATGTGATCTTTTCCAAAAAACATGAATGACATAGTGCTGTCAGGAGTTACTTTCCATTTTGTAACCGCTTAGTAGTGTGTAGTTTCAATTTTCTATCTCGTTCCGCAGCTCTCCAGTGTCTGACATAGGCGAATTACACAAGAGACCGCGCTGCTATGTATTTCGACTCTCTGCAATTTTAACCTTATTACTCAGAAATCAAATAACCTTAATGGTCTTGACGGAAGCCCACTTCCAAATCAGTGCAAATAAAAGTAACGCCCTCGCTAAGCAAGAACCTGCAAACGGAACTCCAAAATGGGAGAAAGTCACAGCACAAATGATTTGATGCCCATATTCAGAAAGCAGCTAACAGAAACCTGGCAAAACGATGATAAAAACACCTAAAATCAAAGGTAATCGTTATGCTTTAATTCATCCAGTAATTCCACCATACCATAGTTTCATAAGGCAAACACTTCATGAAGCTTCTCAGGAGCTATTGCAGGATTGACGTTTAATCACTGGAACTACAACAAACACGTTAGTTGGTTCAACATTGGTGCAAGAGCCCTGTTGTTTAATGCGAGGAAGATGATTCAACCCGAATGTTTCTACAATGTTATAAAAATCTGGAACACATAAAAATACTTGAAAGTAATCTGGGGCAATTTGGCCATAATTTTCCAACTAGCCAGAAAACTTTTGGCTTCTAATGATGTAGTAACATGTAGACTACTGTACGGATTTCTAAGCAATGCAAACAACTCGCAATAGGAAACTGAGCTATTAAACTAAAAAAAATTATTGTTTCGTGCCTTCAACTTTTATAACACCTTTACAAGGAGAACCAAAATACACGTTCCTGTCATTTTAGGCATGTTTAAACTTTGTATTTGAAGAAGACGGATGGAAAGAATCTGTGCTATAGAAAGAGAGAATTTCAGCAATTTATACCGCACTTCCACTTGGACTACTCTGTGCACCCCATACCATATCCACTCATAACGTTAAACATACTATGCTAAAGTTTATACTTTTATGAAGCTTGTAACTTTGTACCTGGACGTCCATTGTAATATTGTATAGTTTCGATTACCGCTAAAAACTACAGATTAACAGAATCAGTTGTCACATGGCTTTAGGGATGCCAAATAAATAAAATTATTACTGGTACATTGTTCGTGTGGACTTTCTGTATGGCTGTGTTAGTTGTCAGAAAGTTATCTAAAACGTACCCCATGTATGACACATTTTGAAGTACCTTCCATGTCTGCTAGACTCTGACTTAGCCCTAGGTTAACACACTGTAACGATCACAGACATGCTGAATAGCTAAGAACACTATCAGAGGAGCCGAAGTCACAGGTCTGCAGCTATCGAGTTTTCGAAATAATAGTGTTATTACCATGGCGTAGATATTGTTTTCTCCATCCCTTGTAAGCTTTATGCAAACTTTACTTGGCGCTGTTCTCGATAGAGACGCCTTTAGCAGGTGGTGGTCGGTGCCGTAAATTGGCCCCGAGACTGGTGCGTGCCAAGCTGACGGCGCATTCGTCTCCACGGAGACCCGCAGTGCGAAACAAAACACGGCCTGCTAACGTCACAATGGCCCGACCTGAGCTACAGCAGGCGAAAAGGAAACACACCTAACCAAGCTGACGTCAGCCGTAGGTTCAATAAGAGAAAGACTGTTAGCATAGTGCGTTTTCTGAATGGCCGAATGGCGGTGAGACTCAAACCCAGTAGAGTGTTTCGTTAATATTAAAATGCACACAGCATAATGTAATGTTTTCTTTGTGACTGGTATCGGCCTTGTGAACTTTTCTGCTTATAAACAGCAATAAATAACGGTAATCTCTTGTTGCAGCATTTTAAAATAACGGCGATAACGAATGAGTTTAGGAACGGTGAGCAAAGTCGTTTCCCCGTTGCAGGACTGAATTAGACTGATGTATATGTTCGAGCCAGAACTAAATTGCTGCAAGCGAATGCTAGATTATTGAATGGATGTTTCATTCTGCAGTGACGTGTATGCTGCAGCGAAACGTCGTAAAAAATTAAAACTGTGTGTCGAGTGAGCCTGAAAGTTTGATCACACCTCTGAGGCGGGATTGATGGGGTGGATGGTTCCTTCACCCCGCTAGTGCCCCATCTATAATAATCTCGTCGTCGATGAGAAGTTAAAGTTGACTTTCATTCCTTTGACACATTTCTTTAACAGATGGGCTAATTGATAATTTATTTTAATGAAGCGTCTCAAAATGCCTATTTTCGGTGTTTCGCAGTACATACGTTGTCCCAAGCGTAAGCAAGTGGCGGAGTTATTCTTCTTCTTATTATTATTACTGTAATTGGCTTTTAGCCTTAAGGCCATTCAGCCATTTCTGTGCTGAAAAATGGTTAGCGTGCGTTAAACCTTAACCTGAGTTTCTAGCAGTTATGATTCTAGTGCTACAGCCCTGAAAATATTCCCTATCGTGTACAAAATTTTGACTCGGGAATGAACAACAACGCAATCTGAATAAAGTTAATCAAAATTTAAGTAGTAATCACACTTTCATAGAGCAAGGGAATATATGAAGGGATCTTTAACGCGTGTTAAAGTAACGGAAAATTATAACTAAGATGCTCAACCAATCTAACTCAGTCTATAAGTGTAGTTGCTTATCCTCTTGTATAGGAAACGAATGCAATGCAGGTGCCAACTGCACATTGTACCGCCTAACATCAAACAGCAAGTAGCATGAGCCGTAACAGAGCCAACTCAATTTATTCAGTACTGCAGCACCCGTTCCGAAATCCTCTGCAGCTCAGACCTATCCTATACTGGCTGAAAGCTGTTCACGAAGAAGAAAATATTATAACTACTGGCAGCAGTTTATGATAAAATTAATTCTGCTGAAGACACCTTATTTTCAATAAACAGCGCTCCTATCGGCTTCTGGCGCTATTAAAGGATAAACGAGCATATGAAGATAGAAAATAAAAAAAATCAGGAAGGAAATGGTTACGGAGAAACTAGAGATTAATTCTAATAATAATGCAATGAATAAGCACTATAATTCACGAAAAGTAGATACGTATGTCTACCAAGGGAACACGTGGAAATACAATACCACATGTTCTCAAAACCGAGAATTTGCTCCATATGCCTTCTATTCCCCGTGAATGAGGATGTAAAAGCGACTAACATCTGCAGATGACTTGGACAAAAGTAGAAACTAATTCTCACCATATCAAAGACGCTTACCTGACAAAGGCCTAATCTTGCTTACAAAGACTTCTACGAAGGTTAAAAAAATCATGTAATACAGAATTTCGTAAATGCTACGCTAGCAGGCAATGCTCTCACCATTTATCTTTAGCTTAGAAATGCCCATCTCAACAATACAGAAACAATCATGTCTGAACTGAGAACGTAGAGAGTATGGAGAGGAATTTCTTAGCATGGTAAATAAGAAGAGCTACAACATCCAAACGATGGTTTAGCGGAACGATGTGAGCTGCTGCAGCCGGCAACGACGGGCAGAAGCAGAGCAAGAAAGAATAGGGAAGAGCCATGTGGTCCTCTACCAACTGATTTCACCCCGACTGGTCGGCAGAGTAGCGCTGTCAAAGAATCTTCAAAGTGCACATATACTTTACTACGCAACCAGAGATGTGGCTTCCCTAACAAGCGAGAGCACTGAATAGATATTTTTTGAGCCACACGAGTGGTTCGCAACGTGCATATCGATACATAATACGAAAGACATTTCTGAAAGGCGGCTTTCAGTCTTTTACGAATTTTCTAGGATTTTACAGGGTAAGGTTACATTTACTGCAGAAAATTGTAATTTGCTTTAGAATTAATGTTATTTTCATGAAGAGGAGGCGCTTTATTGGTTGGTAACTGTTCACGAGATCTAATTAACTGGTACAGGGAACCAGTTTGCTGCTTTGCATACTGTTTCCGTTAAAAAAAAAACTGCTATCTCCTTCTGTTATTCCATCATATTCCCGATAAGGACAACTTCGAACATAGCTGGAGAGTGATCCATGATTAAATTTCATGCGAATTGCAGAATTTATAAAGTTTTTATCTGCGTTAATTGTGGGAAGCAGGGCTTCGAGGGAATATCTGGGTATATTTATCCACAATATTTCCCTTAACTGCATATCGATGGTTGATATCTGTTCTCCTATTGCCATCTTATTCCTCTACATACAGGGTGAACATTAATAAAAACGAAAAACTGCAGGGACGGATTCATCATCATCATCATCATCATCATCATCATCTTGGACAGTTTCCAGCCACTGGCTGGGTCTGTCGGGAACACAAGCCTCTCCACCGTGTTCTGTCTTTCCACCATTCCCCCTCTTCCACCTTCGTCCAGTTCTCTCCTCTTCTCATCACACATTCCTTCACTCCCTTCACCCATCTATCTCTTGGTCTTCCTCTGGGCCTCTTCCCCTCCAGTTGCAGATCAAACATCCTCTTTGGAATTCTTCCCTCATCCATTCTCTTCATGTGTTCATACCACTGCAGTCTTGATTTTTCTATCCTGTCCTGTACTGGTTCCTCCTTTAGTCTTTCCCTCACATACAAATTTCGCAATCTGTCTCGTCTTGTTACACCCAACCTGCTCCTCTGGAACTTCATTTCACTAGCCTGTATTCTACTTTTGTCGCTTTTGTGCATTACCCATGTCTCACTTCCGTATGTCAATATGGGGACAAAGTAGGTTCGGTATATAATTCCCTTGGATTTCTGTGGCACCTCCTTGCTCCAAATAAGCCCCCTAATGCATTTGTAGAACTGCCCTGCTTTTCTGCATCTTTCATTTATTTCCATTGCGTTTCCCCCCTTACTTTCAATCACGCTTCCCAGGTACTTGAAGTTCTCTACCACTTGTAGTTTTTCCCCTCCACAAGTTATATCCACATTTGGCCTATTCTTCTTCCTTGTTGTGACGATTATTTCACTTTTCTTTGCAGAGAAATGCATTCCATATTGTGCTGCCGTTGCCTCCCATGCATCTAACTGCTCTTGCACCTCCTTCACGCAATTTCCCCATAACATCAGGTCATCGGCAAAAAGCACTGCTTTCATTTTATGATCTCCAATTGCATGTGATACTTGCTGTAGGATTTCATCCATAACAATAATAAACAATAAAGGCGAAAGTGCACTTCCCTGTCGCAGCCCATTTTCCAGCTTGAACCATGCAGTACGTTCCCTCCCCACTTTCACACAACTCTCACTTCCCTCATACATTTTTCTGACTTTTCGTGTAATCTCTTCATCTATCCCTTTTGCGTTCAGCACATCCCAGAGCTTGTCCCTACAGATACTGTCATACGCCTTCTCAATATCCAAAAAGGCCATGATTAAGTCCTTCCCGTACTCATAGTGCCTTTCCTGCAGTTGCCTTACCGCAAATATGAGGTCCGTTGTTGATCTTCCCGGTCTGAAACCGTACTGCTCCTCTTGCAGTCTACTTTCAATACTGCTTCTTATTCTCTTCTCCAGCATCTTTTCATAGATTTTTCCACAGTGGCATAGCAGGGTGATTCCTCTGTAGTTCTCACATCTCCTTTTATCCCCTTTCTTGAAGATCGGGACTATAATTCCTTTCTTCCAATCCTCAGGAATTCTGTTCTCCTTCCACACCACCCTCAGCACTCTGTATAGCCACTGGGTTCCTACTTCTCCTGCTGCTCGTATCATATCCACTGTTACTTCGTCCCAACCTGGTGCCTTGCCCCCTTTCATCCTCTTTATGGCTTCTTCCACTTCATTCCAAGTTAGATCATCAATTTCCCCACTATTATAATCGTCTGCTGCCTTAGGCTCTCCATCGCTGTTAGTTACCTGCTTGGCAGCATTCAACAGATCTTCAAAGTACTCCTTCCAAATCTTTTTGAGCTCATGCATTTCCTCCACAACTCTTCCATTATTATCCATGATCCTCAGGCACTCGCTTCTGTCATTCCTCTTATTTCTTACCATGGTGTAAAGTACTTTTTTGTTCCCTTCACTGTCCTCTTCTAACATTCTTGTCCATTTTTCCATCCACTTCTTCTTCTCCGCCCTTACTATGGTCTGTGCCGCTTTCTTGCTTTCCTTATATTTTACCCTAGCTTCCTCTGTTCGGGTCTGGAACCATTCTCTGAAGGCTTTGTTCTTTCGAAGTACTGCCTCTTTACATATGTTGTTCCACCATGGGGTTTCCCTACTTCTCCTCTTTGTGCTAGTTCTTCCGCACACAGTCTCAGCTGCCTCAACTAGAGCCCTCTTAAAATCGCCCCATTCTTCTTCCACTGTTCTCTGATCTTCCTTTGGCAGCTTCTTCCTGATCAGTGTCTGGTACTGGGTCCTCCGTTCATCCTCTTTCAGCATCCATGTCTTCAACCTTTTCTCCTGTATATCTGTTGCCCTCCTATCTTTTTTCTCTCTTAGGGTGGCTACCAACAGCCGATGGTCGCTGTCTAAGGCCTCAGATGGTATGACCTTAACATCTGTGAGGCTGCTCATCATCTGCCTATCCACTAGGGACGGATTCCTGACTGAAAATATAGGGAAAAGGTACATGTTTTCGGAAATGAGTCGTTGCCACGGTAGATGGTGCTAACAGATGAAAATTCCTCTGACTACGCCCCGTGTGTTCCGTGGGTGTTGCAGGCTGTATACAGCAGAATGTTCCGGTATTCATGTCGGAACAAGCCTATATGGTGTTTGCTTACGCCCAAGCAGGTGAAACCGTCGTCGGGCAGCACCGGGACGATTTGTTGTCGCTGCACACACACCGTTCATTTCTGGACACATCTTCATACGACCTTTCTTCCTCAATTTCCAGTCAGGAAGCCGTCCCAACAGTTTGTCAGTTTTATTAATGTTCACCCTGTAATGTGTTCTTCGGGTCTGATGGCGGCAATAAGATGTTTTTAAATTTACCTTTTTGATTGGGGGTTCACAAACCATACCTTCTTCCTGAAATTTTCATTTTTCTTGTGGTGGTTTTTATAATATCAATTATCAGTCGATTATTTTTCCTGACGAGGGCTGCTGTCTGCAACCCTTGGAGCGAGCGTCTAGAATCCTTAAAAATTAAAATGATTTTTACTGTGAGGTTCTGTAAATACGTAAATCTACAAGTAGAGCTGTGGCTTTTGCATAAAAACTAAAAGTTTCCCTGTGAAGCGAAATCAGTTTCTCCTCGGTCGTGCTGGGACAAAGGAACGCGCAACCGATTCTGTCATTGCTAGTTGTTTTGGAGCCATCAGTATACTGTATATGCCGAATTACTGTGAGAAATTGGCACCACGAGATTCCTCGGTAACGAATCGGCCGTAAAACGAATGGTCTCTAGTGATTCAGTTACCTTTCGCATCCGGGCACAAAGTGTTCTCAGTTAGCTGCTGTATTTTTCATTCGTGTGAAGATCCACTCAACATAAATTACATTGAAAAATAAGTTACGTAACAAAAGTGAAGAGAATGCATTCGTTATCGTCGTAAACGGGTGGTAGCGAAGTGCTGGCAGAGTGCTACAAACTAGATATTGTGGAATCAATCAACTTGGTAATGAATAAAGTCCCATTTGGCGCTGTCGTTCACAGCGCACACCATCAGGAGTTCCTCTCGACTGGCACGGCGCTTTCAAATTGCGTAATTTAACTCTGGAACTGCATCTATTTTACACACATACACGCACATAAAGCAGTAATACTAGTGTTTGCAGTACATGTTAAGAGTGTACCTCCCACAATGTTCCTATATATTTGCTTCAAAAAAAAAAAAATGGCTCTTAGCACTATGGGACTTAACATCTTAGGTCATCAGTCCCCTAGAACTTAGAACTACTTAAACCGAACTAACCTAAGGACATCACACACATCCATGCCCGAGGCAGGATTCGAATCTGCGATCGTAGCAGTCCCGCGGTTCCGGACTGCAGCGCCAGAACCGCACGTCCACCGCGGCCGGCATATATTTGCTTCTACTGCTGCTACACTGCTCCTACAAGTTCGCCACATACGGAATTGTTCGTGATATTTTGTCAATCAGAAAGCACCTGTATCATCACAGTAGATCTTATTTGCTGCATCTACCCTGCCCATAACCTCCTCAGTCGTTAATGTTGGTCGCTCTTCATAGTCTGCTCTGCATGGAGAACTAAACAATGTCCCCCGCCCCCCCCCCCCCATCTACTCGTCGTGCATTCCATCGTGCGGCTGGTCCCGGCGGAGGTTCGAGTCTTCCCTCGGGCATGGGTGTGTGTGTTGTTGTTCTTAGGATAATTTAGGTTAAGTAGTGTGTAAGCTTAGGGACTGATGACCTTAGCGGTTAAGTCCCATAAGATTTCACACACATTTGAACATTTTTTGCATTCCATCGATGTCTACTCCCAGAATTCACCGTCTGCGTACTTCAAAAACCAGTCACTACTGAGATGTCTCATGTGGTGGGCGTTCAGTCTTTGTTAGGTTTTTAGACTCTTACAGTTACTAGCACTCTGTCCAAAACAAATTACAAATTTCGTCAGCGGCTCCCTGATGCAATTTGCAGACGATGGAGCTGTCTACATGGCAGTCAAGTCGTTAGACGAGTATTGAGGGGTGCGGTGAACCCTTCAGATGATAAACGTTTGGCGTATTGACTGACATCTGGTTCTTAGCGTAGCTAAATGTACCGTAACTTCTACAGCCAGATGAAACGAAGCAATACTGTAGCTATAGTTACAATGTAAGGAGCAAGATCACATACAACCAGTGTGGGAAAATTGTATGACGAGCTGAAAGTCAGTGGAAGAGTCCTAGGCAACTCACATTCAGCCGCGAAGCAGATACCATGCGTCACAACACCCTTTTCAGATCAATTCTTGTGTTGTGGATTAATAGAGCCATACAAGGGCTTCAGTGAACAGCCCCGCCATTCACCACCACGAGATTGCTTAGGAGCGAGGTTCCAAAAAAAAAAAAAAAAAAAAAAAAAAAAAAAAAAAAAAAAAAAAAAAAAAAGCAAACGCTTACGCTAAGCTTCAAATACCGTCAACAGACGTTCGTAGAGAAATTTTCTGCCAACACCCGCATGCAATGACCATGTCTCAATATTACTCAATTTCGTAATTACATGGAAGCAAAAAGGAAAGAAAGAAGTTAAGAGTTTTAATGTGTTCTCTACTTCATTAGAGAAAAAATTGTACGACTTGTACAGAAACTAGATTGCAGTTAGAACAGCAGAGGGACGGGAAAGGGAGACAGTGGATGAGAAAGAAGAGAGGCAGGACTGTAGAATGTCCCCGTCTTTATGGAGTCTGTACATAGAGGAGAAATTTGGAAGAGATATTATGGTCCAGTGAAAAGAAATAGAAACGGTAAGGTTTAGCGGTGGCATAAGGAGACGGCGGCGGCAAAGGACTCTCGGAAGATCAGTTGAACGAAATGAATAGTGAGCCATAAAATTTCGGGCGTGCAGCCGCGTAAATTCGGCTTCTTCTAATATTTCGGTTGAATACCGTCCAGCCTTCTCCATAGTAAGCCGAGGCTCACGTTGAAGATGGCTGGACGGTATTCAGCCGAAATATAAGAAGAAGAAGTCGAATTTATGCGGCTGCACGCCCGAAATTTTATGGATCATTCTTTGCGGTGCGGTAATATGAAGATGCACATGGAAATGAATAGTGTCTTGAAAAGAGGCCGTAAGCTGAACCTCATCCAAAGTAAAAAAGGGATAATTAGTGATGTATAGCTGAATTAAACCAAGTGATACCAATAGTTGTAGATTAGGAAACGAGACACCAGAAGTTGTAAACTAGCTTTGATATTTGGACAGCAAAATAATGGACGGTGACCGAAGTAATGAGGACATAAAATGCCAACTGGCAATTACAAGAAAAGAGTAACGATGAATATAAATTCAAATGTTAGAAAATCTTTTCCGAAGGTGTTTGTGTGGAGTGCAGACTTACATAAAAGTGAAATGCGGATGATAAACAGCTCGGAAAAGGGCAGAACTGAAGCTTTAGAAATGTAGTACTACAGACGTATGCTCTAGATTAGATGGTCATATCGAGTAATTGATATGGAGGTACTGAATCGAATCACGGAGAAGAGAAATTTAAGGCCTAACTTGACTAGAAGGGATAGGTTAATAGGGCACATCGTAAGCAATCGAGGAGTAGTTAACCGGTCAGCATTCGCGTAGTGTGTAACGTAACTGCTCTCTCTCGCCCACCACCCTCTATTGAAACAGGAAAGGCTAAAGCGATATTCTCCCCTGAGGGACGGCGGCCGGTAGCCGAAGGAGACGGCCCGAGAGGGAAAGTGGTGAGGAGCAGGTGGGGTTGCTGGGCAGTCGGCACCTGTAGGCGCGTGGCGGCGCGTGCCGCGCCGTGGGCGGCAACGGCCGCGGACAGCGGTCAGCCCGGCGACGAAACGGAGCCTTTAAAACCCCATAAATCTCCCACCGTCTGGCAAGGCGGCAGAAAAAATAAAGGCCGCCGCCGGCGAGGGGGTCAGTTTCACCGCGGGGGTTGCGCTTTTGTTGACGGCGCGGCCGGCTGACAGCTTCAGTGGCCGGGCAGAGGCGGGGGCCCGCAGGTAGCGGCCGGGCCAGGGAAACAACTGCTGGACGCGCAGTGCCAACCTGTCCCCCGCCACGCCACCTGTCTCTCGCAACACACCTGTGCCCCACGGGGGCGAGAAAGCGGCCGAACAGAGGGACGTCAAATCTTGAGCAACAGGGGCCGCTTCTTCCGCCTTTCGATGCGCGTCGAAGCAAACCGTGCGACGCTCAGGGAATCAGATAATCAAACGAGACACTAAAAGTGGTAGACGAGATTTTTTACTTGGACGGTAGAATAAGTGGCGATGACCGAAGTAGAAAGCGTATAAAATGAAGGCTTACAATACCAGGAAACGCATTTGTGTAAAAGGACAATGTGTTAACGTCGAATATACATTTAGAAGTTGGCAGGTATTTTCTGAAGGTACTTGTCTGGAGGCAGTGTAGCCTTGTATGAAAGTGAAATGTGGACTAGAAACAGTACAGACAACGAGAGAAGACGTTTTTGAAATGTGGTACTACGCAATTATGTTGACGATTAACTTGCTGGGTCAAATAACCAATGAGGAGGGAAAAAAAACAAATTTATGGCACTGTTCCTCTAAAATAAAGAGTTCGAGTGATGAGGTATCAAGGAATAATTCGACTCGAATACAAAAGGGAGGTTCAAAAGGATATAGTTGCCGTAATTATGCGTCTGTATTAACTTACTTAAAACGGCAGATGGCGTCTTGTAAGATTTATCGATAACCAGTGTCGGTTCTATTTTATCTTCAGATATTATTTCTTCTCTTCATAACAATTTAGATATGGAGTATAAAAGTAACTATGAGCATAATATTTGCCGCGAATGCGCTTGGAATCGAAGTGTACGTTCTTAGGTAACGATTTGTCACAAGATACATTTGTATCATAAGAGAGAAAATAAAAGTGAAGATACCTACGTAGCCGAAACAGGCTATCAATAAATATTAAAACAAGCAATCTAGACGTTTTATAAAATAATACAACTAGGAATTTCATACTGTCCTTCGTGCAGCGCAGTTCCTTGTCCCTTCGACGAATATAGCGGGCACTGGGCAGTGCAGACAAGCGCCAAAGTTCGTCCGTACCTCCGTAATGCAGCCTCTCAAGATAGCCGCTATTATGATGTGGATCGCGACTCCGTTACTTGGAAGGTAGCATCCTCCTTCAACAACAACTTTTGTACCATAGAATGTAATTGGTCACATAAAATACCCGCGCAGCTATGGATCTCGAAGAATCATAAACAAATCTATTGTAGAAAGGGAAAAGGCGAAAGATTGCTCGTGGGACGCGTTGACATACATCGTTGGCTCAGCTCACTTTGCTTGGTTTAGGCTCCATTTGCTTCGTGATGACGCGTTCCTAATTGATGTCTGACTCTGTCATAACAAGTGTCGAATATTTTCAGGTCTGATTTTTTAAATTATTGTTTCAAATACTTGTAGGACATCAGTGGTACGGAGGTTTGGCTTTTGTGCATCATTACTCTTGGGTGTTTTGTTATTACGATTCGTGTATGTTGTGATCACGTCGAACGGTGATGCTCTCGATACATCTGCAAAGTAGCAGTCTGTGCGTCAGAAATAGCACCGTGTTTGCTTCACCATTTTCTGGTCGGTTTCACTTATGAATCCCAATTCACCGGCATTCATACTAATCACTTCCTCCACTACAGTAACAAACGTCAATCTGAGCGCAAGCATATCCAGAGTTTTCAGGTCACGAAGATGAGGTATTCCTGAATGTAAATGATTCATTCGTTCGACCACAACTAGGTACACCCACTCGCTTACTGTGTTAAGGGTGTCATTAATATTCTTCCTCCTTCCAACACATTTTCGTTGGACATGTCAACATTGTCAACGTTTGCAATCCACTATTTGGTAACTCTAAAGGACTGAAATTGGCCACGATACAGCTTGTTTCATGTTCCAGTGTCGTTCTTCTTACATATAGTGGCTGCTCGTATGGGAACTGATCACCTTGCTGGAGCAGCAGACGCATTCTATTTAGAATATAAATACCTACAAAAATTTTACTGCTTTCGTCCCATGTGAGAGGTTAAGAAGATTGTTTTTGTAGCAACGTCATTTGTGTATCCCTGTTTATATTGTAAACTAGCAAACCCGGTGATGCTTCCCAATTTCTAAATATATATGGGAACTGGATATACAGTACGTCCTAATCTCCTTCTGCCCTCTCCCTCTCTTCCTCCTCGCCGTCCCTCTCTCCCTCTCTCCTCCTCCCCCTATCGCTGTCCATTACCTTACCCCCAGATCCCTGCACACCGTTTATCTTACACTCTCTCTATACATTCGTCCCAAATGATATCAATTAGAAGGAATTGTTATATTATTGTATATTCTGCAAGGAATCGAGGTTCTTGGCCAGAAAGCAATGATGCCAGTGGTTCTGGCGACGGTGTCACTTGTCGTAATTTGACTTTTCCACTCGTACAAGATAATCCTGGCTGTTCGTGTCGAAACCTCAAAGCATTGCAGTGTTGACAAACATTGTTCATTGTTCCGAAGTCGACCAACACATCCGCAGCGTAATCGACTGTTGGATCGTATCTGAATGCCAAACGTTCAGGTCCAATTGTCACGTATGACAACGTGTTCTGTCGACACGTTCCAAATCATTTTCTTCGTAAGCTCCATCTGAAAGAGACGAATTCGACTGTATCCGTCTTAATGGATCGCGCTTTGATAAATTTTTATTCGTTTCGCCTCCGAACGCTGTCTACGATCTTCGCCAGTCTCATGGACTGTAATTAGCTTGCGTCGCGCGTACGCCGACCGATATTTTGACGCCTCACTGGTGGCATTTTTCCAAAGAGATAAGCCACGAACTGAAATGAATTGAATGTTTCGAACGCACCAAATTATCACGAAGTGACGTCAAGTCAATCTAAGCAACACGCCAGAGAGATATAATCAGCACCTATATCGATTTCAGTTGTATTCCTTTTCGCAAAATATCAGTATTCAGTCGAGAATTTGTTGTTGTTATGAAAATATACCACCATCACATTTCTTTCGTTAAGATTTTCATTCAAAAATGCTATCCAAGTTTCCGACTTTTCCAGTGCATTTTCAAAAAAAAATTGTGTCATACAAACCTTGTTCTGATAATTACGAACACAACAACAACAACAACAACAACAACAACAATTAGCCAGATCCGTAGTGCCGTTTTCAAGTAATGATCTTTCATACATGCGGCAACTGATTTTTATTTACTTACATAAGAGATCCATTTTATTTGTAAAGCGCACAGTGTATTGCACTGAGCATACACATGGCGCAAATTATCCACTTAGTCACTCTTGGGACATGATTTCGGAAATAAACCTTTGATTTTTAACTTTAAATCCGCACGTCTGTGCGCGGCACAATTTAGACAGGATCGACGATTTAAAGTCGCGATTAGAGGCTACATCATATGTTAGCCTCGTTTCCCAACCTTTTTTGTATGAATTTCGCGGTACGTTAAATCCTTCTGATCCTTTGATTACATAACTAGTTTATTCATCCAGCTGGTGCAAAATTATCCTAAAACGTCGTGATATTAACGAGGGAAAAGATATGGTCTCAAATTTAGACGGCTGCAGACGTACCAAGCGTGACGTTCACGCTGCGTGGATTTTCCCTATTTCAGAGAGAGCTGAGTGCACTGTCTATTACCATTCACAGCTGAGCCTTGGTTGCCGCCACGAGAAGAGGACGAGCCAAGAGCCGCCGAGCAGCTGCTGTTGACGGCGCCACTGGCTGCGCGGCTTGAACCCGTAGATCCGAACTTGTGTCTGAGCGGATCGCAAGCTCGATTCTATGGGTCTAAGTCGCCAGCGGCAGTCCTCGCCGGGCGCGACGCCAGCGCAGCACGACGCCGCGGCCGACGTGCTAGAGGGCGCCGGGCTGAGGTAGTAGGTTGTATAGTTATGAACTACATCTTTATTGGGAGAACTGTACAACTTGCTAACTTTCCCCGTCGCTTTCCGAAATCGCCACATCGTGTGTAGCGCCTGCAACGAGTGTACACTGTACGAAAGGAGAAATAAAAGGAAATTGGACAAAACACAAGTGACTTTTCTTTCACTCCTGTCAAGCAACACACCTTCACTTCGTATGAATTTACCTTTAATTTTATCTCGATAGTGACGAATTAGTGTGTTTCGCCCCTTACATTCGGATGCCACTGGAAGGGAATGTTTGACGTCCGTGAACCGTCAATTAGGGCGATTCACAAACAACAACTTAAGTACACATGTTATTCCAAAAACGTTATCGTGCAAGTAGTGGCCAGGAGGTGCTGGTGGAAAAGCACACATTGATAAGGTTATCTTTTATTTTAAAACGTTTTCTCAGTAATAAATTTTTAAGTCTGGCATTTCTTTAAAAAAATAATTTCAAAACAATTTCAAATAGCTTGACAATTTTCATTATGAAAAGGAGATTATCAGGTATGACATTAACAACTTGCCAATAATGAGATTTTAAATAAGACAACAGTAGAAAAAACTCTTTTAAAAATAGCTCTATGTGAAGGATATTGCAAGGTTTGACGTTAACAGTAAGGAGATTTTAAACTTGTTATATCAATAAGGGAACGATTCCAAAAAAGACTTTAAGTAGCTAGCTTGTACTAAGCAAAAATAGTTGTCTCTCGCCAGTTACATAACTTACGTTTGTTACAAGACAAATGTGAATAAGCCATCACACAAACCTTTATATTAAAGGCAGTTCTCCCATAAAATTTTTCTTAGCTCGGTGAGGGAGTGACACATGTAAAGGGGCCCAGATCACAGTAGGCGGAATAGTTACTGATGGTCTACAGAGCCATAGCAGATCAGCCCCAAAACTTCCATTACAAGTCGCCACCTCCCTTAGTTACTCAAAGCCAGAAGATGTAGCAAGGGCGAAGCCTGCACAGACTCCGAACCACAGAGACCCGCGACACCGACTCTAAATCACCCAATCGAGGTGTGAATGAAAACGGCCCGACCAAGAAGCAATTACCACATTCCCGTGGACAGGCAAACAAAAACTATGGTGGGATGACCCCTACAAAACCACTGGTGAAAACTCATACACTTCACTAGAACTTGAAAACCTTCTCCTATACACAACTCTGTTACCTGAAAACAGTACTCAACTTCTCACACTCCACCCCAGCGCCGGGAACACGTCACACTTCCATATGCTCGTCAGAGCCAACCGCTGCCACTGTTTTCAACCGCCGATAAGAAAACATATGGTCCCACGCGCTGATTCCTGCGCCACGGCTTCTAAGCTTCATAAGCCACGTACACGCGGGTAAGGCAGACTTAGCCTCTGACGAACGTCACAAAAGCCACTTTCGCTCCATATTGCCACTAAGTTCCGCACTGCATTTTTTGCTGGTAGTTTCAGCAAAGCACTTCCAATCTCTAACTCTTCCACAAACAGTGCGGCACACGTTTGCCACGGGCTGTGCTTAACACTAGACAACGAACAGGCGCTGTTTTATCACGAGCACCATTTTGCGGTGCATTCACCTGGCCACTGAACACGTCTCTTCCTCTCACTTACTGAAACGTAATGAAACAGCGTAGTACTCAGAACATGTGAGAGATGCGCAGGCGCAGTCATATGACACTAAGACAAGCAGCAGAAACTCTCACCGTCTGCGGGCGGGCGTTATTTCGCAGACATGATGAAAAGTAAGCCAGGATGGCTTTCCTTGAAAGTCAACAAAAGGGGGCGTAGGATATCGTGGACTTACAGGTGTACGGCAAGGGTGCCGCTGTTGATAGCCAAAGGGATGTTGCTAGGAAAAGAAATGACACCCCAGTTCCATCACTCCTAGTTGTCGGGCCGCATGACGGGTGACAGTCAGGCTGGTGTCCCACTACTATCTGGGGCGTCTCCAGACATATCTCTCCTGGTCGTTGGGGCTAGTTCGAAGCGGGATTCATCACTGAACACAATTCTGCTTAAGTCAATGAGACTCCAGACCGAAGACGTGGCTGGAGACGTCCCAGACATCGATGGGATACCTGACGCCCACCATTTGACCCTGCTACCAGGAGTGATGGTCTGGTGTGCCATTTCATAGCAGGACCCCAAGCTATCATGGGTTACATTTGAGCAAGTTAACGATCCCCCTCCAACGAGAATTTTTACAGCTTCTTTTCGTGATTGCCAAATCCTACCTTGGCTATCAAAATCGCCGATTCTGTCCCCATTTGAGAACGATTGGGGCATTATAGCCTCGGTTCTCCAATCATCTTGAGATTTTGACGATCTAACACGCCAGTTGGACAGAATTTGACACGATATCTCTCAGGAGGACATTCAACAACCCACATCAGTCAATGCCAAGCCGAAAAGTGTCTGCACAAGGGCCAGGGGTGGATTAATGCGTTACTGATTTGCTCAATTTGTGAAGCCTATTCTCTTGAATAAATCATCCAGCTGTTCTGAAACTGTAATAATTTGTTTGTCTGTACATGTACATCACATCTGCTGATTTCCGTCCCATTCGGATAATTCCTTCGTGGTGCGTCTTTTGTATTTCCTCTAGCATCTGTAGATCTGCAACGGAAGCCTGGGACATCATCCGAATTAAAGTTTGACCAATCACAGAGGTATAGCTCCAGTGCTTATTTCTAAATTGTATTAATTTATTTTGCGTTGGAGAGGATTGTTATAATTAAACTTTCGCTACTTGAGAGGGCCCCCTCTAGAAAAAAGGGATCACAGGACAATGAAACTTTGTAGAACATTTGTAAGGACATGAAGAGAAATAACGAATTCACCATTGAAAGAAACACATTCTAATTTGCACATGTGAGGGTTGAAATCTGGTGAGCCTGGTTGCTACGCAATTTGGAACCATCGGTCAGTGATTCCGTTTGTTTTTGGGAGAGGCCGGCCAGTTGCTCGACAAACTGTTGAAGATACTGTTGCCATGGTTGAGAATGTTGGACGCAATGTGAGATCTTCAAGCAGTGCATCAGCTGTGTCACGACAGTCGAACATTCCATCGTCCATGGTTAAAAAAGTTCTGCAAGCAATTGTGAAACGTTATCCGCACAAACTTCATATTACTAACCAACTTTTCCCACATGACGCAGACATTCGAGTAGACTTTGATCTCACGTTTCTTGCAAGAGCTGAAGTTTACATGTAGCCCTGGAACGTTTTGTGTGGTGATGAAACATACTTTTACCCTAAATAGGGCAGTAAACACTTGCAGCGGTGGCATTTGGGGACCGTCGCCACCAACAAACGTTCATTAAGTTCACCCGCGTAATGAACACGTCACTGTGTGGTGTGGCTTCACAGCACGCTTCATGATTGTTCCATTTTGCTTTGAGGAACTCACACCCCAAGGAAAAAGGACATGCAACGTGAATGGCACTCGTTACTCTGATTTGCTTCGTCAACGTGTTACCCTGCTCTACGAAGAGACGTGCTTTGGAGTCAACTGTTTTGATACACGATGGAGGTCCACCTCACAATGCTCGGAGGTCACTCGGTTACTCCGTAACACATTTGGAGAAGACCGAGTCATTGGCCGATCGTTCTGAACTCCATAGCGGCCAAGATCATCAGATTTGAACCCTCTCATGTGGAAATTAAAATGTGTTTCTTTCAGTTGTTTGTTCTTTATTCGTTTTCCTTGTGTCTTTACAAATGTTTCCACAAAGTTTAATTGCCCTCGATGACTCGTTTTTCATGGGGGCAAACTTTAGTATCAAAAGTTTAATTATAACGATTCTGTAGTTCAACATAGCAAATGAATAAATAGTTCTGGCGCATCGCAATATAAACAAAATATGTGTAGACAGTTAATAAAATAAACAAGAAGATGAAGCTGTATGTTCAGCTTTGTAGCTATTCAATTGCTTTATAGCCGTCCCATGCAGTTCTTCCAGGAATACATCGCAAGCACGTGAGGGACAGTCCTGTACGATACGTGGCACTGTCTGCATCACTTTGCTGTTGTATTCACAATTTGGAGAGCCTCGTCATAGCTAGCTGTGGAGGATGGAAGTGTATCTTCCTGTCCATTGGATGCGACTGAGTCTGAGCCAGATGGTGTGAGGGAGGCTGTAGCCCGGGAGCTGAACAGTCAAGTTTTCGACTCGCTAGAGTGAAGATGAACACTTCCAGCCTCTGGATTGAAAGCGTTGTCCAGCATGCTAGTATCGGTTCTCCAGGCTGGTCACCGAGATTTCAGACGGAATATAAAAGATCGTTGCTTTATATGTTGTGCAGGGGGAGAGAGAGAGAGAGAGAGAGAGAGAGAGAGAGGCTGGGTCTTCTGCAATCGTGTGCACAAGCGAGCGAGTACTTGCTGTCTTGTTATGTAAATGCTTAGCACAGGGAACCTCTCAATTGGCGCAGGTAGAAGTGTATCGGGTGCAAGCCGCACGGCCTGTCAACGCTGAACGTCCAGAAGGTAGGTGTCAGAACTCTTATGACTAATCAGTACGTAGATGATAAACGAAGAGGATACCGTCGTTCTCAGAATTTGTGCGTTTTGCAATAATTTTTTGCGATTGTTTTTCGAAAGAATAGTCGCGGTACGTTCGTAATCCGCCTAAGCCAATCACCAGACACTTCTGAGTGCTGAGACACTGTAATATCTTATATCTCAGTATTGTCTTTGGGTAGTACTTTTCGTATTTGCTGCTTACATGGAATGCTGCAACTTCTATCTTCAGTTAATTTGATTTGTGCTTTTCATAGACAGCTGCCAGAAACGATGTTTTTTTTTATTTTTTTTACTTCCATATTTATTTAATAAAGTAACGTGTTTCGAAGAACGGACCCCTTCCTCATACTACAACGGTAATAGAATTTTTTTTTACAAAATACAGAAGGGTGTCAGAGATGTTCTTCACAGACTCAGAATGTGCTGTGACCATCCTGCGCAGAAAGTGAAGGATGACCTAACATGAGGGAATAATCACTTTGTTTTTTGGTTTGCTGTTCACTTATTTTTTAGAGCTCCGTACCTCAGCTGGTAACAATGTAACTCCTATAGAGTCGTTTTGTTGTCCGTCTATCTGCTTGTCTGTCCGTCTGACAGCAGAACGGTATACGTATCAAGATGAAATTGGTCACATACTAAGCTCTATTGTCCCTTGGTGATGTAAAACATTTAAGCAACTAAGTCAGTGCAATGAAAACATACAACTATGTACGTCACATATTTACATATTGCCAAAATCACTCATCAAAATCTATAGAGTGCGTGTGTATTACACCTGGGACCTAGAAACGACGGAGAGGCTTCGTCCCGCCTTAGCCCTCAGTGGTTCACAAGCCCCACATCAGTCCACCCACCCCACCGCCGGCCCACACCGAACCCAGGGTTATTGTGCGATGGAGAACGGCTCATTCCAGACGAGTGTACCCCAAATGTTTGCGTGGCAGAGTAATTGTGGTGTACGCGTACGTGGAGACAATGTTTGCGCCGCAATCGCCGACATAGTGTAACCGAGGCGCTATATGGGGAAGCAGCCCGCATTCGCCGAAGCAGGTGGAAAACCACCTTAAAAACCATCGACAGGCTGGCCAGCACACCGGACCTCGACACTAATCCGTCGGGCGGATTCGTGCCGGGGACCGATAGGCCTTCGCGCTGGAAGCAGCGCGTTAGACCGCGCGGCTAGCTGGCCGGGCTATCTATAGGGTATTACCCGTTGACCTAGAATCACAAAATTTAGCAATAAGCGTTGTTTTACAGTACAGCTAAGGGAAAAAATTGGAAAATTGTTAAGTCGTAGGTACAGTCATCAACCGTCAAAGGCATAATCGAAAACTATATCTGCATGTAAACAGAGAATGAAATTTGTAGTCATGTATACATACATTCATGTTGTGGTGTGTTCCGTTACCTTTTTGCTATGGCTCCTTGGATGTTGTTAACCACTGTCTAGGTGTAAACTTGCAAAGGCCACTAAAAACACGCCATCGAAATCAACTATACTGTGCAGTAGAAACAAGATGGCAGTCGAAACAAAGCCTGTTTCGATTTGTTTATCAACGTTTGGATCCTCGTATTACCTGTCGTTAGCAACATTTTCTGCACACTTTGGTGACGACTATGTTGTTCTACCAAGAAGCGACGGAATAATCAGTTAACATGACGTAATTAATAGTCGAGTTACATTGAGGTGACAAAAGTAATGGGATACCTCCTAATATCGTGTCGGACCGTGTTGTGCCCGGCGTAGTGCAACAACTCGACGTGGGATGGACTCAACAAGTCATTGGAAGTCCTCTGCAGAAATATTGAGCCATGCTGCATCTAAAGCCGTCCACAACTGCAAAAGTGTTGCCGGTGCATGATTTTGTGCACGAACTGACCTGTCGAATATGTTCCATAAATGTTCTGTGGGATTCATGTCGGGCGATCTGGGTGGCCAAAGCAATGGCTCAAACTGTTCAGCATGTTCTTCAAACCAATCGCGAGCCACTGTGGCCCGGGGCATTGCCATCCATACAAATTCCATCGTTTTTTGGGAACAGTAGCCGAACATCCCGAGAACCCAGTCCATTCCGTGTAAATATAGCCCGCACCATCATGGAGGCACCACCAGCTTGCATAATACGTTGTTGACAACTTGAGTCCATGGCTTCGAGGTGTCTGCGCAACACTCGAACCACACCGTCAGATCTTACAAACTGACACTGGGACTCATCTGATAGGCAACGGATATCCACTCGTCTAGGGTGCAACCGATACGGTGACGAGCCCAGGAGACCCGCTGCAGGCGATGTCGTGCTGTTAGCAAAGGTGTCGGTCATGTGCTGCCGTAGCCCATTAACGTCAGATTTCGCGCCGCACTGTCCTAACGGATACTTCCGTCATACTTTTTTTTTTCACCGCTTGGCTTGTCTGTTAGCACTGACTACTCTACGAAACGCCGCTGCTCTATGTCGTTAAATGAAGGCCGTCGGCCACTCTTGTCCGTGGTAAGAGCTACCGTGTGAAGTTTGGTATTCCAGGCACAGTTTCGACACTGTCGATCTGTGTATACAGCATACCCTAAAGATTTCCGAAATGGAATGTCCCACGCGTTTAGCTCCACCTACCGTTCCGTGTTCAAATTCTGTTAATTCCCGTCGTGCGGCCATAATTATGCCAGAAAGCTTTTCATATGAATCACCTGAGTACAAATGACAGCTCCGTCAATGCACTGTCCTTTTATACCTTGTGTACGCGTTACTACTGCATCTATATGTGTGCATATCGCTATTGTGAAGGGAGACGAAAATTTAATAGTCATGAGTGACTGGAATTCAAGTGTAGGAAAAGGGAGAGAAGGAAACATAGTAGGTGAATATGGATTGGGGGACAGAAATGAAAGAGGAAGCCGCCTGGTCGAATTTTGCACAGAGCACAACATAATCATAACTAACACTTGGTTTAAGAATCATGAAAGAAGGTTGTATACATGGAAGAACCCTGGAGATACTAAAAGGTATCAGATAGATTATATAATGGTAAGACAGAGATTTAGGAACCAGGTTTTAAATTGTAAGACATTTCCAGGGGCAGATGTGGACTCTGACCACAATCTATTGGTTATGACCTGTAGATTAAAACTGAAGAAACTGCAAAAAGGTGGGAATTTAAGGAGATGGGACCTGGATAAACTAAAAGAACCAGAGGTTGTACAGAGATTCAGGGAGAGCATAAGGGAGCAATTGACAGGAATGGGGGAAATAAATACAGTAGAAGAAGAATGGGTAGCTTTGAGGGATGAAGTAGTGAAGGCAGCAGAGGATCAAGTAGGTAAAAAGACGAGGGCTAGTAGAAATCCTTGGGTAACAGAAGAAATATTGAATTTAATTGATGAAAGGAGAAAATATAAAAATGCAGTAAGTGAAACAGGCAAAAAGGAATACAAACGTCTCAAAAATGAGATCGTCAGGAAGTGCAAAATGGCTAAGCAGGGATGGCTAGAGGACAAATGTAAGGATGTAGAGGCCTATCTCACTAGGGGTAAGATAGATACCGCCTACAGGAAAATTAAAGAGACCTTTGGAGATAAGAGAACGACTTGTATGAATATCAAGAGCTCAGATGGAAACCCAGTTCTAAGCAAAGAAGGGAAAGCAGAAAGGTGGAAGGAGTATATAGAGGGTCTATACAAGGGCGATGTACTTGAGGACAATATTATGGAAATGGAAGAGGATGTAGATGAAGATGAAATGGGAGATATGATACTGCGTGAAGAGTTTGACAGAGCACTGAAAGACCTGAGTCGAAACAAGACCCCCGGAGTAGACAATATTCCATTGGAACTACTGACGGCCGTGGGAGAGCCAGTCCTTACAAAACTCTACCATCTGGTGAGCAAGATGTATGAAACAGGCGAAATACCCTCAGACTTCAAGAAGAATATAATAATTCCAATCCCAAAGAAAGCAGGTGTTGACAGATGTGAAAATTACCGAACTATCAGCTTAATAAGTCACAGCTGCAAAATACTAACACGAATTCTTTACAGACGAATGGAAAAACTAGTAGAAGCCAACCTCGGGGAAGATCAGTTTGGATTCCGTAGAAACACTGGAACACGTGAGGCAATACTGACCTTACGACTTATGTTAGAAGAAAGATTAAGGAAAGGCAAACCTACGTTTCTAGCATTTGTAGACTTAGAGAAAGCTTTTGACAATGTTGACTGGAATACTCTCTTTCAAATTGTAAAGGTGGCAGGGGTAAAATACAGGGAGCGAAAAGCTATTTACAATTTGTACAGAAAGCAGATGGCAGTTATAAGAGTCGAGGGACATGAAAGGGAAGCAGTGGTTGGGAAGGGAGTAAGACAGGGTTGTAGCCTCTCCCCGATGTTGTTCAATCTGTATATTGAGCAAGCAGTAAAGGAAACAAAAGAAAAATTCGGAGTAGGTATTAAAATTCATGGAGAAGAAATAAAAACTTTGAGGTTCGCCGATGACATTGTAATTCTGTCAGAGACAGCAAAGGACTTGGAAGAGCAGTTGAACGGAATGGACAGTGTCTTGAAAGGAGGATATAAGATGAACATCAACAAAAGCAAAACAAGGATAATGGAATGTAGTCTAATTAAGTCGGGTGATGCTGATGGAATTAGATTAGGAAATGAGGCACTTAAAGTAGTAAAGGAGTTTTGCTATTTGGGGAGCAAAATAACTGATGATGGTCGAAGTAGAGAGGATATAAAATGTAGGCTGGCAATGGCAAGGAAAGCGTTTCTGAAGAAGAGAAATTTGTTAACATCCAGTATTGATTTAAGTGTCAGGAAGTCATTTCTGAAAGTATTCGTATGGAGTGTAGCCATGTATGGAAGTGAAACATGGACGATAAATAGTTTGGACAAGAAGAGAATAGAAGCTTTCGAAATGTGGTGCTACAGAAGAATGCTGAAGATTAGATGGGTAGATCACATAACTAATGAGGAAGTATTGAATAGGATTGGGGAGAAGAGAAGTTTGTGGCACAACTTGACCAGAAGAAGGGATCGGTTGGTAGGACATGTTCTGAGGCATCAAGGGATCACCAATTTAGTATTGGAGGGCAGCGTGGAGGGTAAAAATCGTAGAGGGAGACCAAGAGATGAATACACTAAGCAGATTCAGAAGGATGTAGGTTGCAGTAGGTACTGGGAGATGAAAAAGCTTGCACAGGATAGAGTAGCATGGAGAGCTGCATCAAACCAGTCTCAGGACTGAAGACCACAACAACAACATCGCTATCCCGTGACTTTTGTCACCTCAGGGTATTTTTTTGACACATGTTCCAGATCCAAATGTGGCATGCCGTTGTACTAATGTCAATTTGTCCTTAGGCGTCCTTTCTCTGATAAAGAGATGTCTGTCGTAATTTGTGTGCATTTCTTGTAAAAAAAATCAAGAATTCTACGGAGTAGAATTGAAGAATCTTCAATCAGTAATCACTCTCTGCTGTCATGAAGTTTACAAACTATTAACAGGGAAGCCACTGTACTTGTAAGAAAATCTCTCTGGTGGTCAGTTGGGAAAAATTGCGATTGAACGCAGAGGAGAACAAAGTTGCCCCTGCGCGGCCCTGACGGGCGCGCCCGGCCGGCGGCCCCACACGCGGCACGCCACGCCACGCCACGGCACGGCAGCAGCAGCAGCAGCAGCAGCAGCTATAGTATAGCGTGCTCGCCCGCCTGTCGCCGCAGGACATGGCGCTGGGCCGGTCGATGGCCAGATCGCTATCTGCCCGCCTGCGCTCAGCTGGTGCGGCAGTCGCCACCGGCCACTGGAACACTCGCACCACCTCCCTCGCAACCGGCAGGCGCTAGCTGCAGGTTTACGTCATCAGCTCGCTGGCTCTGCCACCTTCCACAAACCAGATCTGGGTATTTGTAGCTTTGAATCCGAATTTATTGCGTAAGGTGGACTTGTAAATAATGGAAGATACGCTGTCATAATGCATACCATGTAGACTGATGGAACGAAAGTCTCAACACAAAAAAATCGTTAATGAAATTACTTAATAACTAGTGCAACTGCCAGAGTGTTGATGCGACATGTAAACGTGCACTGTGTTGTACAGGTATCGGATGTCAGTTCCTGGGAAGGAGTACCATGAATGTTGCACTTGATCTGTCAGTACAGGGACGGTTAATGCCGTTTGTGGATGAGGCTGTAGTTGTCTCTCAGCGATATCCCATATGTGCTCGATTGGAGACAGATCTGGTGATCCTGTGGCCCAAATACATGTCGACATACTGCAGAGCACGTTGGGTTACAACAGCGGTATGTGGGCGAGCATTATCCTTTTGGAAAATACCCCCTGGAATGCTAATCATGAGTGCCAACACAACAAGCCGAGTCACCGGACTGACGTACAAGTCTGCAGTCACGTTGTGTGGGATAACCACGAGAGTGTCCCTGCTGTCATGCGAAATCGCACCCCAGGCCATAGCTCCAGGAGTACGTCTAGTGCGTCTAGGATACAGACAGGTTGGCTGCAGGCCCTCAACTGGCCTCCTTGCAACCAACACTGGGACTGAGGCAGAGACAGCTTTCATCAGAAAACACAACAGATCTCCACCCTGTCCTCCAGTGAGCTCTCGTTTGACACCAATGAAGTTGCAAATGGGGGTGGTTTGGTGTCAGTGGAATGCAAGGTTTCTGGATTGGAAGTGTCCTTGAAGTAACAGATTTGTAACAGTTCGTTGTGTATCTATGGTGCCAACTGCTGTTCAAACCGCTGCTACAGAATTGCCGTACGATGTGCCAGAGCCATACCCCGAAAACGGTGGTCTTCCTTGTCAGTAGTGCCCCGTGGCCGTCCTGAGCGACCGTAGATCCTCATGACCACCCGTGCCAGCAGTCGTGTACAGTGGCTACATTCCTGCCAAGTCTTTCTGCAGTATCGCAGAACGAACATTCAGCTTCTCATAGCCCCATTTCACGATCTCGTTAAAACGCCGTGAAGCGTTGATAATGGCGAGTTTGTCGCCTTAAGAAATTCTTGACTAACATAAAATCACATCAGTCTCAAAGGCAACTAACGCTGCATGGGGGCTTAATTATTATTTTAATGCAAATATTTTTTAATTTTACGTAACTGTATGTCCGATTACGTAGTCTCGTAAACGGTTGGCCCTGACTAGTTTTTGTACGCAATCTGACTGCATAGAACAACAACAAAGAATGAAATGAAAATTTCCGATAACACAATTAATTAATTAAGTCCCCAGCAACTATAAAACCTACGAAACCAAAACACAAGTGTAATTGTTCTGTGTGTGGGAGTGTGATTCAACGTACACATCTGGCACGGTTCTTCTTCAACAAGACAAGAAATTTTAAATACCATTTATACTGAAGTAATTAAAAGAAAACAGAAATACTATAACTGCGCAAGAAAACCAGAATTACACTCTAATACAAGAACACAAACCAGATGCTTTGTTGACTGAACCTGTAATGACGCATTATTCAGGACATTGAAATAATGAGAAAAAAAAGAAAAGGAGTTTGTTACCTTCATATATATTGACGAAAAGCACTCTGATCATTACAACATCTCCATTAGAACAACATCTGCTGTCTAGCCCATCAAACAACTGCATAAAACATGGAACAAGCACTCTCCACTACGACTTCTCGACAAGAACTTTTCACTACGACATCTCGACAAGAACTTATCACTACGACATCTCAGCAAGCACTGCCTACTACGAGTTCTCGACAAGCACTCTCCACTAGCACATCTCAGCAAACACTAACTACTGCCCTATCTCGACAAGAACTGACTACTACGAGTCCTCGACAAGCACTGACTACCACGAGTTCTCAACAAGCACTGCCAGTGGAGGCGACGGAATAAAACTCTTTGGCGCAATCTCTGGCGCTGTGGCTCAGTGTAGCCACCTTTCAACGCTCACGGCCGTTTCTGCGTATACTTAAAGCAAACCTTATTTGCTTCCTCATTGTGGCGCTACTAACCCCACTCCTACGCGACTGGCACGAAATTCTAATGGACATGTTTTAGATATTGAAAGACGTCTGTCAATTTTCGTTTATGGCGTACAACTCCTTCTTGGCATGAATGCTTACCAAATAATTGACTATGTGATTTATATGGCACTGACATGGTTACAAGCGTGGGAGAGTGACAGGGCAGAAGTTCGGTCATATGTTCGTGCATTTAACAATCAACGACTTGGAGGACATATTCAATTTTCTCAGTCGTTTTTTATACCGAGATGAGATGCAGTGAAAACATACAAGGCCAAGTCAAGCTGAAGCAATCTATAAAATAAGCTGTTCTGTACATTAAATTGGCACTAATGTCACACCCTCCTCTGTATAAGTCCTTCGTTTGTGTCAAGAACACGGAAGTGGAGTCATTACTATTAATTGATAGAGATGTCAACATACTAAAATTAACAAGAATTTTAATCTAATGCAGTAACTACCAGAAGCGCATCTCACTCCAGAAAAGCGATGTAACATATTGCCACAGAATCGTTATCTGCGCATGTATCAAACAACTGAGACAATTTAGTATGTCCTCCAAGTTGTTGCTTTTACAACATAAATGAATGGGATGCGATAGCTTTTTTTTTTTTTTGTCATCAGTCTACTGACTGGTTTGATGCGGCCCGCCACGAATTCGTTTCCTGTGCTAACCTCTTCATCTCAGAGTACCACTTGCAACCTACGTCCTCAATTATTTGCTTGACGTATTCCAATCTCTGTCTTCCTCTACTGTTTTTGCCCTCTACAGCTCCCTCTAGTACCATGGAAGTCATTCCCTCATGTCTTAGCAGATCTCCTATCATCCTGTCCCTTCTCCTTATCAGTGTTTTCCACATATTCCTTTCCTCTCCGATTCTGCGTAGAACCTCCTCATTCCTTACCTTATCAGTCCACCTAATTTTCAACATTCGTCTATAGCACCACATCTCAAATGCTTCGATTCTCTTCTGTTCCGGTTTTCCCACAGTCCATGTTTCACTACCATACAATGCTGTACTCCAGACGTACATCCTCAGAAATTTCTTCCTCAAATTAAGGCCGGTATTTGATATTAGTAGACTTCTCTTGGCCAGAAATGCCTTTTTTGCCATAGCGAGTCTGCTTTTGTTGTCCACCTTGCTCCGTCCGTCATTGGTTATTTTACTGCCTAGGTAGCAGAATTCCTTAACTTCATTGACTTCGTGACCATCAATCCTGATGTTAAGTTTCTCGCTGTTCTCATTTCTACTACTTCTCACTACCTTCGTCTTTCTCCGATTTACTCTCAAACCATACCGTGTACTCATTAGACTGTTCATTTCGTTCAGCAGATCATTTAATTCTTCTTCACTTTCACTCAGGATAGCAATGTCATCAGCGAATCGTATCATTGATATCCTTTCACCTTGTATTTTAATTCCACTCCTGAACCTTTCTTTTATTTCCATCATTGCTTCCTCGATGTACAGATTGAAGAGTAGGGGCGAAAGGCTACAGCCTTGTCTTACACCCTTCTTAATACGAGCACTTCGTTCTTGATCGTCCACTCTTATTATGCCCTCTTGGTTGTTGTACATATTGTATATGACCCGTCTCTCCCTATAGCTTACCCCTACTTTTTCAGAATCTCGAACTGCTTGCACCATTTTATATTGTCGAACGCTTTTTCCAGGTCAAAAAATCCTATGAATGTGTCTTGATTTTTCTTTAGCCTTGCTTCCATTATTAGCCGTAACGTCAGAATTGCCTCTCTCGTCCCTTTACTTTTCCTAAAGCCAAACTGGTCGTCACCTAGCGCATTCTCAATTTTCTTTTCCATTCTTCTGTATATTATTCTTGTAAGCAGCTTCGATGCATGAGCTGTTAAGCTGATTGTGCGATAATTCTCGCACTTGTCAGCTCTTGCCGTCTTCGGAATTGTGTGGATGATGCTTTTCGGAAAGTCAGATGGTATATCGCCAGACTCATATATTCTACACGCCAACGTGAATAGTCGTTTTGTTGCCACTTCCCCCAATGATTTTAGAAATTCTGATGGAATGTTATCGACTCGTGTTTCTTCTTCTATCACATCAGACAAATCTTCACTCTCATAGAGGCTTTCAATGTATTCTTTCCACCTATCTGCTCTCTCCTCTGCATTTAACAGTGGAATTCCCGTTGCACTCTTAATGTTACCACCGTTGCTTTTAATGTCACCAAAGGTTGTTTTGACTTTCCTGTATGCTGAGTCTGTCTTTCCGACAGTCATATCTTTTTCGATGTTTTCACATTTTTCCTGCAGCCATTTCGTCTTAGCTTCCCTGCACTTCCTATTTATTTCATTCCTCAGCGACTTGTATTTCTGTATTCCTGATTTTCCCGGAACATGTTTGTACTTCCTCCTTTCATCAATCAACTGAAGTATTTCTTCTGTTACCCATGGTTTCTTCGCAGCTACCTTCTTTGTACCTATGTTTTCCTTCCCAACTTCTGTGATGGCCCTTTTTAGAGATGTCCATTCCTCTTCAACTGTACTGCCTACTGCGCTATTCCTTATTGCTATAGCGTTGGAGAACTTCAAACGTATCTCGTCATTCCTTAGTACTTCCGTATCCCACTTCTTTGCATATTGATTCTTCCTGACTAATGTCTTGAACTTCAGCCTACTCTTCATCACTACTATATTGTGATCTGAGTCTATATCTGCTCCTGGGTACGCCTTACAATCCAGTATCTGATTTCGGAATCTCTGTCTGACCATGATGTAATCTAATTGAAATCTTCCCGTATCTCCCGGCCTTCTCCAAGTATACCTCTTCCTCTTGTGATTCTTGAACGGGGTATTCGCTATTACTAGCTGAAACTTGTTACAGAACTCAATTAGTCTTTCTCCTCTTTCATTCCTTGTCCCAAGCCCATATTCTCCTGTAACCTTTTCTTCTACTCCTTCCCCTACAACTGCATTCCAATCGCCCATGACTATTAGATTTTCGTCCTCCTTTACATACTGATTACCCTTTCAATATCCTCATACACTTTCTCTATCTGTTCATCTTCAACTTGCGACGTCGGCATGTATACCTGAACTATCGTTGTCGGTGTTGGTCTGCTATCGATTCTGATTAGAACAACTCGGTCACTGAACTGTTCACAGTAACACACCCTCTGCCCTACCTTCCTATTCATAACGAATCCTACACCTGTTATACCATTTTCTGCTGCTGTTGATATTACCCGATACTCATCTGACCAGAAATCCTTGTCTTCCTTCCACTTCACTTCACTGACCCCTACTATATCTAGATTGAGCCTTTGCTTATTAGATGAATATCAGTATTCACTGTTACCAGCTGACTGTTGCAGTACTGCCGTGCCTATTATCAAATTATCTGTTCGTGACATTCTCTTACGGGAATCGGCAACGCGCCGCGAGTAATGTGTATAATGGGCGGGGGCACTACGAATGTAGTGCGGGACAATACGTTGAGAATGTGGGTTTCGCGGGAGGCGTGCCAGAGATAAATCCCTGCAGTCGCGCTATCCTCTGTGTCCTCGGTGGCTCAGAGGGATAGAGCTTCTGCCATGTAAGCAGGAGATCCCGGGTTCGAGTCCCGGTCGGGGCACACATTTTCATCTGTCCCCGTTGACGTATGTCAACGCCTGTAAGCAACTAAGGGTGTTCATTTCATTGTAATTCTCTAGTCATGTGAAGAACTGCCTTCTGCACACTCTCGTCCGACAGGAATCGCCGACCCTTCAAGACGTTTTTTTTATGGAACCGAAGGCGTGATAATCGCAGGAAAGAGATCAGGACTACAGGGCGAGTCTCGAGTCTCCCACTTGAGTTGGCGTAACTTATGCGTTACGACATTTGCGGTTTGCGGACGTGCGATATCATGAAGCAGCAGCACAGAACTTGGTCCAACATTCCACAACGGTAGGTTTCGACCGGCGACATGCTGCCCCATACACATTATTCATTTCCCTGTGAATGTCTGCCAGTGTTTGTCCTGCTGCAGCGAAGACAAGTATAACAGCACCTCGCTCCTTTATGGTCGCATTTTGTAATAACGTTGCCATAGTTCACATATTCGCATTGACCCGTCTCGGAAAGACACGTATAGCACACTAATCCATTGCCTACAAGTCGGTGCTTATATACTGTATCAGAGTCGCGCTACGTTGCTTATATCCTACAGCAACGCCCTCAAATGGAACTTTTTGATTGCTCCTTGCATTAGCATTCTATCTTACAGTCTTTGCCCTATCAGTATTTATTATTATCATTATTCATGTATGGGCCCAATAGGATCAGGCGATGTACATTCACTCAATGTCCCTTTTGATGGCTGACCTTCCTTCGTGTCCAAATTTGTTTCATCCTTTTAGAATGAAGTCTTTCTTTCATCAGACCACGGTGTTCCACCCGTTTTCTAATTTCTCTCTAACCAACTTTCCTATCAAATATCTTTTTTCTCAATGTTTTTTTATCTGTAAAGTCTGTCTGAGTTATGCCGACTACTTTAAGATCCTCCTTAATTGCAGTGATCTATTTAATTGGGTCGGTTTTGGCCTTACTTCTGTTTTCGTAGAATTCTACCATTTTTTTGCCAACCTAGTGAGTGCCATTCTTTAAAGGTGCCCATAAAATTTAAGTCTTCGTTTTCTCATGTCACCATGTATGTCTATGTATTCTGTTTCTTTATTACTTCTCACACTATATTTTTTCTCATCAGTAATTTTGGGCCTAATATTTTCCTAATAATCTTTCTTTCTTTCTTTCTTTCTTTTGAATTTCCTCTGTATCCCACTTTCAATTTAAAATTAAAGTTTCTGCTCCATAAACAGATTCAGGTTTGATTACAGTGCTATAATGCCTAAGTTTGCTGCATTTAAAAAGTGATTTTTTATTACAGATATTCTGTGTTAATCTGAATGCAGTTCCCATTTCTTTTGACAACGAAGTTCGTTTGCAGCTTTTTCCAGGCCGTTTTTTTGATGATTTCCCCCAAGTATTTAAACCGAGAAACACTTTTTTGTTTTTCCATATTTTGTGTTCAAAAACTTTGGTGCTTATTTGATGCGTGCCATATATTCCGTTTTTTCGAATGATATTTGTGGTCCTACTTTTTCCGCAACTTCTTTAAGAATTTCAATTTGTTTTTGAGCTGTGGTAATATCCGTTTTTCAAATTGCCAGATCATCTGTACAGGCGAGGCAATCTACTCTAATATTACTTCTACCTAACTTGATTGATTGATCTATATTTTGACTCGACTTTTGCTCTCGCCATTCTGTCATTACCTTTTCCAAAACACAGTTAAACAGTGACGGGGAGAGTCCATCTCCCTATCTAACAGCCGTCTTTTAAATGAAATGGTTCAGAAATTTCCCCCATGAATTTGACTTTAGAACTAGTGTCGGTTAACGTTTCCTTACTCAGTGTTAGACAATAAAACTCTAACACATCGTCAGCTCCCCCGTTGCGACAGTTATCAGCACACGGTGCCCTCCTGTACAAGCGTACAGCTCCGTACACCAACGTTCTGGTGGCTCATTTTCTCTGGACGGCTCGGCGTTTGGCTTCGTCTGCCACCAGAGTAACCAGAGTGAGCCAGTACGGTACGAGATTGCTTTGAAGCAAAAATGGTTTGATTTATGCTGGAGCATTATGAAATACATTGAGGGTATCGTATTTCTGTGACGCGACGCGACGCGACGCGAGAGTATTTCCGAGAACACTCTGCAGACATCAGACCACTTTCTCGCCTTTTAGTAGATTAAATCAAATGCATTGTTCAATCCGTAGACCGACAGCAAGGTACCTGTTAAGGTGGAATATTTCAGGAAAGAAAAATACACACTGCATATAGGAATGCTTAAATTTAGCATTCGCTGCCTAGGTCGTAAGTGACGTATTTCGTAAGGATATGGGACAAACGCATTTTAGTTTAGAAGTTAATACAGTAATGGTTATAAACGTCAATGCCTAGGATGCTGTCGGAAAACATCAACAATAGAAAACAATTTTACTGGGTTTATTGCACAGATGTGCACACGTCGAACATTACACAGATCTCAGATTGTCCGATATTATTGATATTGCAAATGCAAGTTGCTTCAGAAAGTAATTCGTCGGTAAAGAAGCTGGCCACTAATAAATCCTTTAGGCAACTCGTAAACTGAAATCTGTCTCATTTATTACTCTGATTTATTACTCTAATTCACATTTTCTCACCTTGTGGTAATCTTTTCATCTCTGCGTAGTTAACTATCACAGTCAACTACCCAGTTACCTTTTTTTCTATATTCTCATCTTGGCATGCCTTCACAGTGTTTCCTTCTATTGCTCCCTCCAGCGCCAGGTTATTCCTCGCACGCGTAGCATATGTCCCACTAACTGTCGCTTCTTCTTTGAAGTATCTTCCACAGACTGCTGGCCTTAAGCTACTCTTTTTAGTACTTCTTCATTTCGTTTTCTGTCTACATACTTAATTTTTAACATTATATGACAGCACTGCATTTCAGACTTTTCTTCCTCGATTTCGCATCAATACATTATATCTGCAGAGCTCTTTTATTGAAGAAAGCTTTGCTTCCTTTGTAGTTATTTACGATATCTCCTCTACTTCTGCCACCTGCTTTCGTACATATGAGAATTTTTTCCCTCCTTCCAGTAGTGTGCCTTTTTCAATTTTTGTTGTTAATCAAGTCGTTAATCCTCTCGTTACTGCCCTTCTTCAGCTTCGTTTTGCATTGTTTATCCTTGAGTTGTACACCGTGATTGCGTAGTACTAGTAGCTACGTTTTTATACATATAATTGGTAGGAGGTTACTGTGCCTTCCTTTATGGTGGACACCGACACAGCACATCTGAGATTAAGTCGAAAGAGTTTTGCGCGTCTTGGGCTCTACTCTTAAGTTACCATCGATCGGCATGACTGACAAAGCCTTCGCGAAGAGTGATGTTACACGCTGCTACGGATGTGTGATAATTAAGTTGCTCATTAGTGCGATCCTCCATTACTTGAGCACGTGGGGAAGGATATGTCCTTAGGGAGTTGATCATTAGCCCGATTATAACCGTATAAGGTCGAAAATGAACCATGACTTCACCTGTGTAGTATGGGCGTCTGTGATGTACTTCTCAACAATGATACGATAAAGCTATTGTCACCGATACTGTCCGACAGAACAGTTCGTTGCATGACATATGACATAACTGTTCTCAATTACATAAACTTTATGCTCTGCGCAGCCACAGCTGTGGAAATACGTCTTGATAAATGAAGAACCGCAACAGCTGTTAAATTACGCTTTATTCAGACGACCGGTTTCGCAGCATATAGCTGCATCCTCAAGAATACAAGCGAGTAGAAAAAAAAGAGTGGGAAATGGTGGAAATGATATTGCCCAACTTAAAGAAGGAAGTAGTAAATAACGGAAAAAAGTACTCACAGTCAGTTCATATATAACCCGGACCCGAATTAAATGAACGACCCAACATTCTCAGTCAGGTCAAAATAAAAAGTCCGTCGAAAGATCGGTAGTCAGACAACAAAATCGGCAGAACGATGTAGTTGACCACCACAAATAGCAGGTAAAAGCCAAAAGAACTGATAGTGTGTAAATTTCGGAGTTTGAAAATGTGGAATTAAAATGAAGATAATTAATAAGGTAGAAATATAATTAGATAAACTCACAGATGGGAGAGCTGCATAAAACGGAATAGACTCGGGTGGCAGTGGCAAAGAAAAGATCAGGCGACAACCACAATAGAATAGGAAACGTAAATAAAAATTTCAGCAGTAATAACCAATGAAGACAGGAAGTAACTATTACCGATCTTGTTATTCACACCTCTAACCAACCTCTAACATACAAAATGGTTGTATTCAGGTTTTTGATTTATTGTATGTATAACGTCCTCTGTCCAAGGATAATACGCGAATATGGACTAATTCAATATGTATGGTGGATAGAAACACAGTTTGAAAAGCTTATAAGGGTGCTGCAGGAAGGCTATGCTGAGAAATAATGGTTAAGAAAAAAATTCGATGTCTTGGGCAATTTCAGAGTTATTTATGATTGAAATTAGCCAATCACGTCGCCGCGCGAGCAAATTCAAGCAGTATGCCAGAGGCGGTGACACCAGAAGTGTTCTTCCTTTGGTTTCCTCAGACTGAACAAACCTAGCATTGTCTAACTTAGCTTAAATTTATCACTTCCGAAATGGCACGTTATAATAAGTAATGAGTACTGCAATAAGTTGTAACTCACTGACTTAGAAATGTCTATGCATTACCACATTTAGTGCGTGAAAGTGCATGAATCTGATTCGCTGACTTCAATGCTAAGTAACTCAGAAACGGCGCAACGTATCGATTTTTTTTCTTAACAATTATTTCTCAACACACATTTTCCTGCAACAACCTTACAAGTTTATAGCGTACAGCAATGGCTGTGATGCTAATTTTGTGAATAATATTAACAAAGGTTTTTTAAAATAGGTTTCGTGGCTCTAGGCGAGTTGATATAATCCTGGTGAATGCAGAACATAAGGCTTGGGATAAAGGTATACGTCATACGTTTCCATATTTCGGTAAAATCTCGGAGAAGATAGGCTCCAACCTTGGCGCTAAAAATATAGAGACCGCCTATTTCATACCTAATAATATTGGTAGCAGATATAGACACACAATGTAGCACCAGCCAGAAATACTGTGCCACAGTATTGCATCCGATGCGACAGCTGTCCCATTGGATACATTGCCCGAATGGAAAGGGATTCCGACATGAGAATTTAACCAATTCAGAATCAGCTTTGAGGACAGACCTCCGTGAACAAGGGAATTCCATTACTAATCTGTTGAATAATTTAAAAATTTTACACCGCGAAAATAAATGTCGAATCCTACATATTTTGGAACAAATTGAGGTAATACGTTGTAAGTATCGATTCCCACAACACACAGAATGGTCAAACTGAATTGAGACATCTAAATTTTCTTACGATTTTTGATTGAATAAATAGTGTTACTTAATTTTATTCATATTTTTGTTATTAAAATACTGTTTTTTATATATTTTCGCCCTGTTTTCTATGCCTTTAGTTCCTGTAATCCCCGCCTACCCCCCACTAACATTTAGTTCACTCCTCTCCTATTATCCAATTACCGTTCTATTTTTCTCCACCCACTATCTTCCTGTGATCCCTTTTACATCTCTCACTTCTTTAAGAGTTTTCATCGTTAACGTGATTATTATTGGCTCCATGTAATGTCTTTTATATTCTATAAGGATTATTCATATTCCAGATATTCTTATATTTAGCCATCTTTGTATTAACCAGCTAAGTAAGGACGCCACCTATCTTTCTCTGCCGCATTGTACATTTAGCAGTTATTGCTTCTGACTCGCTCACGTCGTGCCGCATGTTATCTAGTCTGCGCGCCCTGGCCTATCCGGTCGGTTCCTTGCCGCCGCCGGTTCTCACCTGTCTTTGTTCAGCTGTGTGACTGACTTTTACATTCTGGTAAGTTCTTTAATGTAATGTTTCAATGTCATTTGCTTGGTCCGTTTCTGTGTATCTGCTCTCCATATATCTGCTCTCCGCGCAATCTGTATTTATCGGCTATTAATGCTCAATTTTTATACTTTAGGCTTTCAATTTGGCGGTTCTAGGCGCTCAGTCTGGAACCGCGCTACTGCTACGGACGCAGGTTCGAATCCTGCCTCAGGCATGGATGTGTGTGATGTCCTTAGGTTAGTTAGGTTTAAGTAGTTCTAAGTTCTAGGGGACTGATGACCACAGATTTTAAGTCCCATAGTGCTCAGAGCCATTTGAGCTTTCAATTTGATTGTGGCTGTTATCTGATCTCTTTCTCTCTCTGTCACCATTTCACCATATGCTACTGCCACCTGAGTCTATTCAGCATTATGCTGGTTTCCTAACGGCGTGTGTATCTAATTATTTTCCTGTCTTGTTAACTGACTTTCATTTTAATTCGACATTTTCAGATTTTGAATTTTAGATCCTATCAGTTCTCTTGGTTTTTATTGTAGAATTCCTTGTTATTTGGAGCGGTCGGTTCAATCGTTCTCCAGATTTTGTTATCTGGCAACCGTCATTTCGACGGATGTTTTATTTTGATTTGATTCAGAACGTTTGTTGGTGCATTGGGCCTGCATTTTGTATGAATTGACTGTGAGTACTTTTATGCATTATTTACTTCACCCTTTTTAAAGTTGGGGTACATGCAGTATTTTATATTACACTTTCCCCCTATTATTTCTACTCAGATATATGCCTGAGGACGAAGCTACAAGCTGCGAATCCCTTCATCTTAATAAAGCACCATTTAACAGCAGTTGCGGTTCTTCATTTTCAAGATGTCCTAAATTAGGTTTCTTGTAGTTTTCACTTCTGGCGATTACAGTAATAATTATTTCGGCAACATTACCTGTTTCCTTCCCCATCAGTACCGACATGATCTAATGTTGTGTCTTTTGCAACATTAACTAGAGGGGATGTTACGTGTAAGGAAGCGAAAAGGAGGAAACCTTTCAGCGCTCTGAAAATCTAATGTCGTCCGTTTTAACCAAAACTGAACTACCGTCTGGCAGTATGGCCGGCCGGAGTGGCCGAGCGGTTAAAGGCGCTACAGTCTGGAACCGCACGACCACTACGGTCGCAGGTTCGAATCCTGCCTCGGGCATGGATGTGTGTGATGTCCTTAGGTTAGTTAGGTTTAAGTAGTTCTAAGTTCTAGGGGACTTATGACCACAGCAGTTGAGTCCCATAGTGCTCAGAGCCATTTGAACCATTTTCTGGCAGTATGTATCAATGTGATGTCTCCATAGATTGTACCCACAGGGTGAGGAGGAAGTGGTGTCTGTGTGACCATTAAAGGCAGTGACGCAATTCGGGCAAATAAGATTGTATATTTTCCGGACTGGCAACAAAATATTTACCTGTTCTAATTGGGAGCGAATATTTGGCAAAGTGCAGTTGTTGACTGTAATAAGCCAATAGTACAATTGCCCACATTCAAGGATATTTCACTTCATTAAACCAGAGTGTGTTTTTTTTAACAAACAAGTTGTTAATTCATCAGTTGAAAATTTTCCTTAAAGACATATTATGTGTTCCCATGAGTGAAGGAGAAAGAGAGAGAGAGAGAGAGAGAGATGTGTGTCTTCTCAATCACTGGCGTCTGCGTCGTGTAGGAAGTGTCAGAGTCCAGTAGAGCTAACGATCGGTGCTAAGCCTTATACTGGCCGTTCACGCACTTAGAGCTTCTGATGTAATGTGCGGCATTTAATGTTCACGAGGGGAGAATTACCTCCACAGTTTACGCGATCGGCAGATGAAGTGTAGCCCCGCAGACTGCTGAAACAGGCCGTTAAGACGCCGACTTGCTTCGGTGTCGCTCCTCGTTGCTCTCATTCTTCCCTCTCTCTATCGTCCCACAACGATACTGCCTTCACAACAGTACAAGATAGTGATTCTCTAAAAACAATTTTCAAGTGATGGTTCCGTTAACCAGAGAAACTTGATGGCCAATACTAGAGCACCCTTTGCCTCCCATTTCAGTACAAAATATTCGTTTGTTTACGTGTATGTAAATCTGTGATGCACAATAAATCTCAGATTTGAACTCTTCTTGCTACTATGTTTGTGGTACGGCCCTTCCTGTTCACTCCATTCCCTTTATTGACATTCATTAATTATTGTATCAATTCGCTGCTTGAATCGTTGTTGTGAGGAATCTCGAACTCATTGCTTTCAGGTCTGGAATATCTTCCTTGTCGAAGGAACTGGTGGGCAGGATAGGTTTACGGCCATACCGTATTCGTCTCCTGAACTCTCAATGTACTTCTCTTTCCCTTTTGGTGATCAACATGGAATACTAGCGGCAAAGAGTGAGCCAGCGGCGTCCCAGCAAAATGTACGTCATCTGACCGATATGACGTTATGAAAAACTCCGTATTTCCGTACCTTCTCATCTCAGAGATCCACAGAATTCTGTGGGACAGACAGGTGCCGTCAGTGCCATCTACAAATGGAGAAATTCGTGTGCTACAGCTCATTGGACGTAAGTGTATAATCTGAAAACTCCTGAATTGATGCAGAATAATATTCAAACATCTCTGTGTATTCCATTTTCAGTGAGTACTGGACACGAACTGACTTCGAAATTGCCAGCGTGTAGTCTGGCCAATTTTCATATGCCTTTGTGCCAAACGTTAAATCTTTAAGTTATACAGGTATTGTATATGATACTTATACCTTCCTGCAATCTTTGAGAATGTTTAAGCCGGGCTAGAAGACAACGATTCTACTCAAAGCGGGCGTAACAGAAAATGGAGTATATTTGTAAGTTTCTCTTCGAAACGACAAGCGAGGAAAAATTAGACCACTGTTAACTATTTATTGGATGTTCAGTATATGTTATTAACAAGAGAAAGCGATCAGAAAAACAGTCCACTACACAGTTTGAGGGATTAAAGTTGTATCATCCTTCACTCACAAGGAAAGTATTCAACCTCAAACGGCTGATGCCAAAAGGGGGGGGGGGCGGGGGGAGATTTTAAAATCCGGAGATGTGTCACTTCGCCCATCGGTTAGGGTTATTTACTCTATATTTGTGAGCTGTATATGTTTGGGCCTTAAAGAAGCTAACTGCAGAAGTAGCGGGTAAAGCTTAGTCACTACCAGCAGGAGGGAAATGAGGTAAATGAGGTAGTATTGCGCAAAAGGCTAACCAAATGCGTGTATTGCATAACATGTTAACATACACCGCCGAACAAAAAAGGTGAATCACCCAAAGACATGGTAAGGATTTCAATGTAACCTCGCACATGTACACCTCATCGCGGGAGATGTAAATGGTTAGAGTTGCAGTTCTCTGTGACAGGTAGAACGGCCAGCAGAGTTCGTTAGTATTGTTCCTGTGTAGTGTTGTTTCCACGCCCAGCACGGTATACTAGCAAAGCACATCTTGACGGTATACCGGGTTATGTTTATCGTACCTAAGCAGGAAAGCTACCTAAGCAGGAAAGCTATAGGACAAGATCAGGATCTTGTGATCGAAGACAAATTTGCTTTTAACAAAATTTTTGTTTAGTCTAAAATTGAACAAGCTATGTGCCTTGGGCAGAATTCTTAGTTTGTTACTTTAAATGAAACTGTGGTGCATTGCAATTGATCTGCTCTTAGCAGAAATTTACATGTTCAGAAATGAACATAACAAACGTAAACAGTGAAATACAGTCAATTCGATTTCGAATTAGGTTACCAAATTTGTTGAGATTACAGGTGCATTTTCACCCATGTGCCTTGCGGCTAGTTGCAAGCCACAGAGGTGTAAACGCACGTTAACACTGTACGAGGTTCCCTATGGAAGGAAGACTGCATGGAAGCTATAAGACCAAGGTATCCTTAACTGTGCAGCTCGCTAATACAAGACTAGAGAACCTAAATTGAAACTAGAATTAAGTCAGGAACTTAGGGTGCACGAATTAAGTCAGGAACTTAGGGTGAACATACAAAATACAAGGTGAACATTAATAAAACCGAAAAACCCCTGGGGCCATCTGAAAGGCGTCGGGATGTAGTTGGTTTTGTGAGGGTCCTTCTTTTGGTGTAGCCATGCTTCCTCACGACCGTTTGCACCTTGGCTTATTCGCGACATGAACAGCGGACCACATGCGTCAATCACACAGCCTGCGATACACGAGGAACAGACGGCACATGGTAAGAGGAACTGTCATTCGTTGGCACCATCTACCGTGGCTACGATGCATTTCGGGACCCAAGTTAATAGGACCTTTTTCCTTCCATTTCCAGTCATAAATCCGTCCCCGCAGTTTGTCGGATTTATTAATTTTTCACTCAGTATAAAAGAAGGAAACTTCCCAGACTACAGATCGCACTACTGCGGATTTTGAAAGCTTACCTCTGCTACAAGCCAGAATAGTGCTGCAAAACAGCCACGGATGGCGGTAGCTCCTGCCTCTGACGATGAGTATCCTCACCCGTAGAAACTTCCTTTCCGATCCCCCGAAAAATTCTTCCATCTCTCCAATTTCCAGCCTCTCAGATATCATATGTGGTGATACTAACTATTGCCAATATCACCAAACTTTCTCCTATGGGCGTACGCGAAACACATTTAACCAGTCTGAAATTTGGTACTGGACTAAAACCAAGTTGTTTTCGATTGCTTGTTTCGTCCACACCCTTTGCTAGGCAAACAGATGGAAAGTCGTTGGCAGAATCAAACTTCTTGAGCGAAAATCAGAGACGCCGCTCCGATGCATCCGCTGGCGCCAGGGCATCGGTCTTAACCACACAAGTACAGAGAAGTCTGGGTATGATACTGACCTCCAGGCGGCGGCGAGGTGGGGCGGACGCCAGCTGCTTCCTCCTTGGCGCCGCTCATCCACGCACAAAAGAAGATGCTGTGAGGCGTTTAGACTAACACCAACTGTCGCCCACCCACAACGGGTGCGTGGTTGACGCAGTGAGATTTACCGATGGCTTTCTGTCACTACTGCAGACCACACCAGCCCGATACGAAGCTTTTTTTTTAACTACACGTACACTCAGCCCCTACAGACCACCAACGTAAAAATAAGCTAGGCCTGAAATACGTAAATACATATCGCTCAGCAATATGTGACAGTACTCTCACAAGAGGCCTGATTGGATTTCACGAGGACGTGATGGTAGGCACATTCGCCGCGAAGGTTCCGGTCGAGCACGCCTGTCCGCTACAAGAGATGATCGACGTGTTGTGCACCAGACACATCGTAGCCCCTCCACGCCTGCACCTTCCATCCGAGAACAATTAATGCATTCTGCGTCATCCCGCACCACTGGTCTGGGGCCGGCAGCAATCGGACTGGAGGATTACCGTCCAATGCGTAAGCTACTGTTAACACTACAACACAGACGTCTGCGTTTGGAGTGGTGCGACGACTGGGAAGCATGGATTGCCGATGAATAGCGTCACAACGTGTTCAGCTATGGACTGCAGTACTGCACTACCCTGGATAACCATTGTCGGCAAGTAATGACGGCGATATGGAGAGAGGTTCCGATCTTCCAATGTTTTTGATTGGCACCGCGGTATTATACCTGGCGTCATAGTGTGGGGAACCTTCGTGTATGACTTCATGGGACAGCCGGTTCTCTCCTGGGAAAGTGTTGTGATGCCATATTGCAACAGGAGATTGTTCGTCCACAAATGGCACGTGTCATCATGAATTGCCTACATAATGTTGAGATACTCCCAGATACGCCCACATCTGTCCACGACAGAAACTTTTGGGACCAACTCGGACGCAAACTGTATCCCAGTGCCAGTATATAGGATATCAAGGACCGGTATCATCAGTTATGGTCAGGCTTGCCTCTGGAGACAATACGACGGCTTTAGGATACCCTTCCCAACTGAATCGGTGCATGAATCTAGGCCAGAGGGGTTGGAACATAAATACTGATAAGTGGGCTTGTACTGCAAAGTTCTATGTAAGGTAAGTCTGACTCGATTTTGTAATGACTGAAATAACATCACACGCCTTCTCAAACCCTGAACTTTCATTTCCGTTACACCTCTCATTCTGAGTGCTTCACTTTTTTTTTGTCACGCAGGCGGTGTGTATTGTTTCAAGCAGACTCGCATTTCTCAAAACAGAAGTTGCTGCGTCATCATGCGTCCTTCCTTCATTGGTCGTCGAAGGTCAAATGTCGAGTTTCAATAAAGTGATCAAAACCTAGTGGAAGTAAACAGTATGCACACCTGACAAGCGTAACGTGTGAAAATAGTACATTTTCCGTACATCCGTACTGCAGTAGTCCTATGCGAAAAATCGCTGCGTCACCTTATGGAACGCGATATAACAGAAACATCAGCTTCGCGGCCAGATCTCTGCCTCGGATAAGTTAACGTAACTCTATATCTCGGTGTAAAAGATTCGTTATAGATAACAGAGTGAAGGCAGATGGTCAAATGTTCATCATATACGGTGACTTGCAGTTTATCAATCTGCGAACGTACAAAAGATATGAATCCAAAGTTTGGCTTTGGTGGCAGTGTCTTTAACGCAACATCCCTTTTGGAAAAACTTTCCTTATTCAGACTGCAGTTTTTGTGTCCCGACTAGAAATCAGAAAGTAATAGATCTCTCACACCAACATGTGCACCGAGGGCCGGAATATAAAATGTGCTTTTTGTCCATGTTTGCACTTTTACTAGCGTTACCGTGGACACTTCTTGACCCCGTGCTACTAGCTTCTTTGCAACCAAACTTTCTCTTTGGTTCATACAAACAAATGTAATCTACCATCCATGGGCGCAGCGTAACAGTACATGCAGTAACAAACAGACTCTACCACAACAGCTGTTACTTTTTCCCGTCTGTTTGATAGTGTTCAAGAAGACAATAGTTCATAAAAAAATAGATCTGCTCACTTTTCCACATCTGCTCCGTATTTGTTTTCGTTTTTAATGGGTTTATTCACATCTGACGTAAACGCTTATGCTGTCTATGTAATAATATGGTCTTCTTCAATCCCTTTGTGAACCATGACCGTAGTGACAGGCAAAAACGAACGTTATGTTCTTCTCTGAAGATACTGACGGAATGCAAAGAAGGCTTAAGATTGTGCAGAGCCCACGCTTGAATATGCCAGTAGTGAACTACTGATCAGTTATCTCTTACTTTGTCAAATTGTGCTCTTACAGGCTTTTTTATAAAGTCTCCAATTTTTATGTATTTTTTTGTTTTGAAATGGCATGGGTCCTACCTTCTGCGCGCCACGTAATCTAAAATAACTGTGCATTTGGACTTCGAACGAATGCAGTTACGACGGTTCATAACTTTCTTAAAGGAATTATAATTGCGGTTAAAACAACCCTCGTAAAGTTTCGTCCACTGCTCGGTCATCAGTGCTTAGTAACAGACCTGTTCGTATTCACTTTGACGTGTAGTTCCTTCAGGCGCTGGAGTGTCTCAGTATGTATTTCTGTACAGTACCATAGTTTTTTTGGATTATGTTATTGTGTAAAATGCATAAGTACATATTTTCAGAGATTAATGGCATTTGGATAGCTACTAATTCAGTACAGCGTTAGCTATAAGCACATTTGTAGTCGACTTTAGTCGTTGGGACTGAGATGCTTCCCTTGTCAGTGTGATAATATTGTATTCCTATATTCCGAGTTTAGCTGCCGTGTGTCGAGCTTGTTTTGCCCTAGGATGCCCAATAAAAGGTGGTGACAGAAGACGGAAGATCATTATAAATGTCCGTCCTGCTGACGTGGCTTCCTTCGTACGGTTCCCCATCTTGACATATCATCTCTCATATCACAGGCAAGATGATCAGTAGCATAAGTAGCTGTTTATTGCTGAGAATATCACCAGGAAAGAGAATCAATTACAGCTTGATGAATAGGTTTGTTCGCGAATATATCATATCCAAGCAGGTTAATGATAGTTCGCTGTCCCAGGCTCCTATGAAATGGGTTTATTTTCTTCTGGAAGCAGCTGCAGAATCGGCACCTCGTGCGAGGCTGCTACAGTAATGGTTCGGTCAAGTTTAACGTCGTCCCGTCCCATCCCACGAACGTCCATTCTTTCACCAGAACGGCGATACTCACACTTACAAGGGAACCTCCCCATCGCACCCCCCTCAGATTTAGTTATAAGTTGGCACAGTGGATAGGCCTTGAAAAACTGAACACAGATCAATTGAGAAAACAGGAAGAAGTTGTGTGGAACTGTGAAAAAATAAGCAAAATATACAAACTGAGTAGTTCATGGGAAGATAGGCAACATCAAGGACACTCGGACCGCAGGAGCGCCGTGGTCTCGTGGTAACGTGAGTAGCTGCGGAACGAAAGGTCCTTGGTTCAAATCTTCCATCGAGTGCAAAGTTTAATTTTTTATTTTCAGTTTATGTGACAAACTCTTACGTTTTCATCACTTTTTTGGGAGTGATTATCACATCCACAAGAAAACCTAAATCGGGCAAGGTAGAAGAATCTTTTTACCCATTCACCAAGTGTACAAGTTAGGTGGGTCGACAACATATTCCTGTCATGTGACGCACATGCCGTCACCAGTGTCGTATAGAATATATCAGATGTGTTTTCCTGTGGAGGAATCGGTTGCCCTATGACCTTGCGATCAAATGTTTTCGGTTCCCATTCGAGAGGCACGTCCTTTCGTCTACTAATCGCACGGTTTTGCGATGCGGTCGCAAAACACAGACACTAAACTTATTACAGTGAACAGACACATCAATGAACGAACGGACAGATAATAACTATGCAAAAATAAATAAAGTAAAATTTTCACTCGAGGGAAGACTTGAACCAAGTGCCTCTCGTTCTGCAGCTGCTCACGCTACCACGGGACCACGGCGCTCCTGAGCTCACACTGTCCATGATGTTGCCTATGTCGCCCATGGACTACTCAGTTTGTATATTTTGCTTATTTTTTCACAGTTCCACACAACTTCTTCCTGTTTTCTCAATTGATCTGTGTTCAGTTTATCAAGGCCTATCCACTGTGCCAACTTATAACTAAATCTGAGGGGGGTGCGATGGGGAGGTTCCCTTGTCAGACTGCCTTAAACAGAGCACAGCTGCTTCCTTACTACGCTTTCTTCCCGACTGAGTTATATCCCCGTGTTAGACGACGCTGACGGGATATTAAATTCTGACTTTCCGTCTCCGCCCTAAACGCGTTCGCGAAGCTGTTGCCTGCAAACAAACGACGCACTCTCGACGCCCTGTGGCGGCTGGTTTGGCGCGCCCTTTCAGTCCGCCAGAACAGAACGCCTTCACTCCAGATACTGGTTTCGTTGAGCTCTCCTGTGCAAACTTCTTCATCTCTACATAATTAATGCAACTTACATCCACTTGAACCTGCTTAATGTACTGAAGCCTTGGTCCCCCTCTAAAATTTTTATCCTCTCACACTTCTCTCAATAACTATATTAACTACTCCTTAATGCTCTGGAATGTATCATATCAGTCAATCCCTTTTTTAATCAAGTTTTGCGTAACACTCTTTGACTCCAATTCGTTTGGGTATCTCTTAATTTTTTTTTTTTTTTTTTTTTTTTTTTTTTTTTTTTTTTTTTTTTTTTTTTTTTTTTGTAGTCGTCAGTCTTCTGACTGGTTTGATGCGGCCTGTCACTAACTCCTCTCCAATGCCAACCTTTTCATCTCAGAGTAGTTTATTTGCTCAGTGTATTCCAATCTTCGTCTTTCTCTACAGTTCTTTCCCTCCAAAGGTCCCTCTAGTACTATGGAAGTTATTTCCTGATGCTTTAACAGATGCGCTACCATCCTGTACATTCTTCTTGTTAGTGTTCTGCATATATTCCTTTCCTCGCCGATTCTGCGGAGACTCTCCTCACTTTTTATTCTATCAGTCCAACCAGTTTCCAACAATCTTCTGTAGCGGCACATTTCAAATGCTTCTATTCCCTTTTGTTGCGATTTTCCACACAGTCCACGTTTCATAACATACAATGCTGTGCCGCAAACGTACATTATTACAAATTTCTTCCTAAAATTAAGGCCTATGTTTGATACCAGTAAACTTTTCCTGCCCAGGAATGCCCTCTTTCCCACTGCTAGTCTGCTTTTTATGACCTCCTTGCTCCACCCATTGTGCATTATTTTGCTGGCTAGGTAACAGAATTACTCATTAACTTCGTGACCCCCAGTTCTGATACTAAGTTCTTCGCTGTTCTCAATTATGGCACTTCTCATTACTTTCTTCGATGGCACTTCTCATTACTTTCTTCGATTTACGCTTATTCCATATTCTGTACTCATTACACCGTTCATTCCATTCATCTGTAATAATGAATTTTACTCCCTCTCTTGAACCTTCCTTTTGTTTCCGTCGTTGCTTTTCGATTTATAAATTGAACAGTAGTGGCAGAAGACTACATCCCTCTCTTACACCCTTTTTAACCCAAGCACTCCGTTATTGGTCTTCCACTCTTGCTTCTTGTACATATTGTACATTGCCCGTCTTTCTTTATGGATTACCCGTATTTTTCTCAGGATTTCGAATATCTTACACAATTTTACATTATCGAACACCTCTTCCCGATCGACAGATCCCATGAACGTGTGTTTTTTCTGTAGTCTTCCTTCCATTATCAACCGCAACGTCCGAATAGCCTCTCTTCATTAGCTACTTGATTTTGCCGTCTTATCCTAAGCATTCTTCTGCAACAACCTATTCAAAAATCTTACATTTTATTCTTGTCTGTCTTGGTAATGTGCCTGTGACTAGGGCCTTCTGTCGGGTGAAGCGGTCGGCTGGTGCTTTTTAGTTGACGCGACTTCGGCGACTTGCGTGTCAATGAGGATGAAATGATGATGCAGACAACACAACACCCAGCCCTCCGGGAATCGAACCCGGCAACCTTGCGTGGCATTCTGCCGCTCTGACCACGCAGCTATATGGTTACTGTCCACGATTCATTTCCGTATGATGCGATACTCGAGACAGATACATCCCTAAAGAACTTTATAATACTCAGTACCCCGATGATCCCTGGTTTCCAAGAGAATTCTCTCATTTTCAATGGACTGAAACACTCGAGATGAATAGGAAGAGTATTTCCAGTGATGATTCGCATCGCATTTGAGAACCGTTGGCCACCTCCAGTATTGTTTGTCTCATTTGTTTCACCACTTCATGGAGTTAGTGAGACCCACGTGCACGAACTGAATATACTGAACAATAAAATGTAATTTAAAAATAGTAAATTATCTTTCGTGGATGATGGGGACAGGATGCACAGTAATTATGTGCAGCTCATTAAACATCCTTCAAATTCTGAAGGTGGCAAGAGTAAAATACAGGGAGCGAAAAGCTATTTACATTTTGTACAGAAACCAGATGGCAATTATAAGAGTCGAGGGACATGAAAGGGAAGCAGTGGTTGGGAAGGGAGTGAGACAGGGTTGTAGCCTCTCCCCAATGTTATTCAATCTGTATATTGAGCAAGCAATAAAGAAAACAAAAGAAAAGTTCGGAGTAGGTATTAAAATCCATGGAGAAAAATAAAAACTTTGAGGTTGGCCGATGACATTGTAATTCTGTCAGAGACAGCAAAGGACTTGGAAGAGCAGTTGAACGGAATGGATAGTGTCTTGAAAGGAGGATATAAGATGAACATCAACAAAAGCAAAACGGGGGTTATGGAATGTGGTCGAATTAAATCGAGTGATGCTGAGGGTATTAGATTAGGAAATGAGACTTGACTAGAAGTAGTAAAGGAGTTTTGCTATTTGGGGAGCAAAATAACTGATGGTCGAAGTAGAGAGGATATGAAATGTAGACTGGCTATGGCAAGAAAAGCGTTTCTGAAGAAGAGAAATTTGTTAACATCGGCTATAGATTTATGTGTCAGGAAGTCGTTTCTGAAAGTATTTGTGTGGAGTGTAGCCATATATGGAAGTGGAACGTGGATGATAAATAGCTTAGACAAAAAGAGAATAGAAGCTTTCGAAATGTGGTGCTACAGAAGGATTCTGAAGATTAGATGGGTGGATCACATAACTAATGAGGAGGTATTGAAGAGAATTGGGGAGAAGAGAAGCTTGTGGCACAACTTGACTAGAAGAAGGGATCGGTTGGTAGGACATATTCTGAGGCATCAAGGGATCACCAATTTAGTATTGGAGGGCAGCGCGGAGGGTAAAAATCGTAGAGGGACACCAAGAGATGAATACGCTAAGCAGATTCAGAAGGATTTAGGCTGCAGTAGTTACTGGGAGATGAAGAAGCTTGCACAGGATAGAGTAGCATGGAGAGCTGCATCAAACCAGTCTCCGGACTGAAGACCACAACAACAACATTAAACATGAAACAGAAGCAGAATTTATTCAGAACCCACTTTTCCGTTCGTCAAACGACGATTATCAGAATTTGTTCGAGTACATGCGATGAGTCGATCTGCCATAATGTGCTAATGGTAGATACCGTTTGTCAACTAGAGAGAAGTGGTTTTGACCGTACGCTTGATGTCACTGTGCAAGGAGTATAACTACAGCAATTACGTCATAATATTGACTTTTTTCGAAGAACAAGTAGTATCGACGTCCTCTATTTGTGATTACATTAAATCAAGGAAGAGAATCTGGTCGATACAACGTTCGAAATCTTTCAACATTGTGACTCTGGAACAAACTGTCGTTTAACCAATGAGTGAAACAGAACAGCGTGATATTTAACACGAAATTAAATTATTTACCTGTTACCCAACAGCATACTTCCCTTTCAGCGTATTCCAATTGTCTTCTTTCTATCCCACACCGAACTCTTACTTTTGTCGTATTGTCAACCTATCTCAGCTATTAGTGCCCTTATTTTTTCCTATCTTCTCTCTCAACTCTTCCCGATAATTTCCGACTGTTCTCTAGATTTGGTACCTTTTGTACCTGTGCCAAGCATTCCTTTTACTATGACATTAATCGCATTCGTCAGAAAGACTGACATTAATGACATACTGTATATTCACTATTTTTGTTAATGTATGCTTGTACTCTGCACATTGTAATGACAACTCACTGACGATATATTGTTACATGTAAGAGAAGTTCTGCAGCCTCTAATCTTGCAGATGAAAGATTTGTAGCTGCATTAATATATAATGTAAATGAATACATTGAACTCTGCAATGTAACTAACAAACTGACTTATATTTGCTGGGTAAATACAAGTGGCACACGCCATAAGTTATGCCACTGCGCTACGGTCGCAGATTCGAATCCTGCCTCGGGCATGCATGTGTGTGATGTCCTTAGGTTAGTTAGGTTTAAGTAGTTCTAAGTCTAGGGGACTGATGACCTCAGATGTTAAGTCCCATAGTGCTTAGAACCATTTGAACCATTTTTATGCTACTGGCCCCATCAGTTCTCATTATAACCTCATACGGAATTTTATCATCTTGTGGAACCTTAAAAATTGATAAGTTTGGCTTGTTATCAGATTATACAGTTCTGATTCTCATGTTTAGGGTATCGACTGAATTTCATTAAAGTAGTCAGCTCAGTAATGCAACCCATTTCACCATACTGGTATGTGAAACTTGAGGACGAAAGTAAATTTCGCTTGGTGTACCACTGCCAAGTAACATAGGTCGATGGAACTTGGACCTTGTATAGAAATAACTGTTACAGCAGAGTATAGTACATTACAGTATAGTATAGTGTAGTACAGTGAAGAAGGTGATTGAAAGAAACGAGACGAATAGAAATGGCTCTTTTATTCGAAGGTAATTATTATACAGAAGTTACCACGATTTGTTATGATCCCCTGGACATTATAGGGTGCAGGACATGATTCTTAAAAGGGTGTGCCATCACTGTGGGTGGCAACACATGCTCTGCAAATTTCTGCCATTCTGGCTACAAGGTTGGTTGTGGTAGGACGTTCCACTGCTGCTCAGAGGCTGGATGGTCGTTGTCGCATGTAGACGTGCTGCACTACGCATCCCACACGCGCTCGACGGGATTTGTTGGGGGAGAGGGCAGACCAGCCGATTCGCCGAATATCCCCTGGTTCCAAGAGCTGTTCCACCTGCACTGTTTGATGCAGTCGCGCATTGTCATCAATAAAAACGATGTCAGGGCCGAATGCAACCCTGAAAAGCACACTTAGGGAGGCAGTACAGTGTAACAATAACATTCATCAGTCAGTGAACCGTGTTTAACGATTTAGAGGTCAGTACCACCACGCAACATGATGACTCCCGACGCCATAACACTTGGACCACCAAACCGATCATGCTCGAGAATGCATTGTGTGTTGGCACGTCTCGCCACATGAGGGTACGTATACGTCTTGAATCACCACTCAGGCCGAATCTGCTCTTATCCAAGGAGAGCAAGCGACGCCACTTCTAGGTGGTCCGGACCCCATGCTTTCGGCACCGTCGTAAACCGTGCCGCCTATATGCGGGTGTCGACGAAACGCAACGCCCTGCTCGTCGGAGCAAAAGTCCATCCCTTCCAGTCGCCCTGCCATTGTGAACACTACCAAACTTCTGGGCTACACTCGTCACACTTAGTCCAGTTTCTCGATGATACGTCGCGTGTGAATTCATCCAAATGTTGTCTACGGGCCGCGTTGTAGTAAAGACCTGTGCAGTGCACGCGCGATCGCGCGGTTTCAGGCGCCATGTCGCGGACTGCGTGGCACCTCTCGCCGGAGGTTCGAGTCCACCCTCGGGCATGGGTGTGTGTGTTGTTCTTAGAGTAAGGTAGTTTAAGTTAGCGTAAGTAGTGTGTAACTGTAGGGACCGATGACCTGAGCAGTTTGATCCCTTAGGGATTCACCCACATTTGAACATTTCATTTGCATCCTCGTAGTGGCGTTACTATTTGAATAGACATCGTCTTTCAGATGCAGAAACACGCCTACCAACTTTCGTTTATGTCGCACAACTTCTTCTTGGTGTTGCGATTTTTTTTTCGTCAGAGTATATGCTTATCTGCAGATGCGTAATATGAATAACAACCTAGCCATTCGTTGTTTAACCTGACATCAGTGACTATTTCCAAGTACTGAGAGGAGGGAGTGCAGAGACCTAGCTCCCAAAAGTATTCATTCCTGTCGATTACCTGTGAAACTGTAAGTTTCCCTAACGATGATGTTTCCGTATTTCCCACTTTAGCTTGAGTTTCGTTTCGCCCAGCTGAAAGCAAATCTTCTGTTCTTTGAGTATGCTGTTTCAAGTCACTTATACTTGAGTCCCATGAGACGTTAGTATATTAGACAAACAGCAGGAACACACTAGTGCAAACTGTTAAAGCTGTGCTTGGTTCTAACTTTCAGGAAGGCAAAGAAGACAAGAAGAATGTAAGTAAACAGATAAATCTGAAGTAAATAAAGGAAACCTAATAAAAAATATGAGTTTGCAATCACTTTCAGAGCGCAGGTGGTAGTATGTGTGTTTGTTTTTGCGGTGTGGCTACGGGAAAGAATACGCCAAACAGTAGTTAGCGTCAGGTTTGTGAAGGTATCGTAGTGGAGACATTTCTCCTCTGTAAGGGTAGTACAGCAGGGCAACCGCGCCTCTGTCAAATCACGTCTCTCACTTATCTTCCTACGAGATACCACTAGCATATGTGTAACTTCGAGCCAAACCATCGATCTAAGACACTACAAAATGTTCATCCTAGGTCCTCTGTAGCGCCGCGTTCGAATTTTGTAGTTTGAAGCTTTATAAACGCTCTAACATTTATTCTCTTTTCTTCCCCGCTTTTAACGTGAAGTTATTATTTGTGTTACTAAGCGATATTCATGCACTAATATCTTCTTTATAGATTTTTAATGCGGCTACCTTTCATACACTCTAGCTGAAACAACGTAGTTAGAAAAAATTTAAAAACGAGGTCCATTCTGTTTCTGTCCCTTTCGCACGATAGTGTGAGCACTCCAAAGTACTTAATTTGTATGCACTTTTCGGCATGGATGCAAAAACACTTTCTCTCGATCTGGGAAATTTCTACATGTACATCATACTTTGCGAGCCTCCTAATTGTGTATGGCAGAGGGTTCTTTCGGTTCCACTATCTGATCCCTCCAGTCCTGTTCCACTCGCGAATAGTGCGTGGGAAGAGTGATTGTCGGTAAGCCTCTGTATTGGCTCTAATTTCTCGAATTTTCTCCTCGTTGTCAATCCGCGAGATGTATGTGGAGGGAAGTAATATGTTGTCTGACTCCTCCTGAAAAGTGCTGTCCCGAAATTTCAATAGTAAATCTCTCCGTGATGCACAACGCCTCTCTTGTAATGTCTGCCAGTGGAGTTTGTTTAGCATCTCCGTAACGCTCTCTCGCCAGCTAAACGATCCTGTGACGAAACGCGCCGCTCTTCGTTGGATTTTCTCTATCTCCTCTATCAGTCCTACTTGATAGGAATCCCAGATAGATGAACAGTACTCAAGAATCGAGCGAACAAGCTCCTTATAAGCCACTTCTTTCGTGGATGAGTTACATTTCCTTAAAATTCTTCCGATGAATCAGAGTATGGTGAAAGCTTTTCTCACTATCCGTTGTGGTCATTCCACTTAACTGGATAGTTAAGCCTAGATATTTTACGGCAGACGCTGTCTCCAGCTGTTTGTCATCAATAGTGTAGCTGTACAGTAGTAGATTTCATTTCCTATGAATGCGCAATATGCTACATTTATTTACGTTCAGGGTCAACTGCCAGAGTCTGCACCATTCATCAATTCTCTGCAGGTCGTTCTGCGACTTCTTACTACCTTCTGGCGTTGCTATTTTGGTATAGCAACTGCATCATCTACGAATAGCATTAATGAGCATCCGACGCTTTCTACTAGATCATTTGTATATATTTCAAACAGCAACGGTCTTATCACAATTCCCTCTCGTATTCCGGATATTACCTTTAAATCTGTTGATTTTGTTCCGTTAAGAGCGACTTGTTGAGTTCTATCTGGAAGTAAGTCTTGAATCGAATCGCAAATCTGCTCCATCACTCCGTAAGCTCGTATTTTTTTCATTAAACGGCAATGCCTTAGTGAAATCAAGGAACACGGCATCAACCTGAGTGCCGTTGTCCACTGCGCTTTGGATCTCATGGAGGAATAGAGCGAGCTAGATCTCTGTTTACGGAATCCATGTTTTTTTGTAGAGGAGATGTTCATTTTTCAAAAATGTCATAGTTCTTGAGCATAAAACATGTTCCATAATTCTACAACAGATTGGCAACAACGATATAGGTCTATAGGAGGAGGAGGAGGAGGATATTGGTGTTTAACGTCCCGTCGACAACGAGGTCATTAGAGAAGGAGCACAAGTTCGGATTAGGGAAGGATGGGGAAGGAAGTCGGCCGTGCCCTGTCAAAGGAACCATCCCGGCATTTGCCTGGAGTGATCTAGGGAAATCACGGAAAACCTAAATCAGGATGGCCGGACGTGGGATTGAACCGTCGTCCTCCCGAATGCGAGTCCAGTGTGCTAACCACTGCGCCATCTCGCTCGGTATATATATAGGTCTATAGTTGTGTGGATCTGTCTTACGGCCTCTCTTAAAAATGGGCATGACCTGTGCTTTTTTCCAGTTATTAGGTACCTTTCGTTACTCAAGCGATCTACGATTAATTACTGCTAGAAGAGGAGCAAGTTCTTTCGCATAATCTTCATACAGTAGAATCTTATAGGTGTCTCATCTGGTCCTAATACCTTTCCACTACTAAGCAGTTGTAGCTGATTTTCAATTCCGCGACCGCTTATCTTAATATCTGCCATTTCGACGTTCGTACGACGATTGAAAGGAGGGTTGGACGTTCATACGACGATTGAAAGGTGGGACCGTGTTGCGATCTTCCGCGCTGAAACAACTCTGGAAGACCGAATTCAGTATTTCGGCCTTCTCTCTGTTAATCTTCCGTTCCGGTGCCAGTGGCTTCGCTGAGAGAATGAATAGATGATTTTGACCCACTTACTGACTGTATATACGACGAAAATCTCTTGATAGAAATGATTGGACGGCACGTGATCTAGACGTTCTGTGGCCCTACTTTTGACTGACTCGACCAGCACCGCACCTCCGGAGTTTTTGACCAACTATTCGTATGACAGGGGCTGGATTGACTACATTTCTCTCCATCCCAGATTTTGTATCATGGAAAGCGGATCTGTCTTCCATTGACGAAAGTAATATACGACACCATGAGCAATGCCTGCCACCGACTACCGCTACATTCTCATCACTAAAAGAAGCGACCTTATTATGTAGATTCTAATTCTGCAGATGTTAAACTCACCAACGATGTTGTAACCAAAGAACGGTTTGAAGATGCCCTTCAGGGCCGTGCCTTATCAAGGTTTCCGCCTATTGGTCAGAAACTGTTGCATCTAGAGCTGGGATGCGGAATTGGTGACGTGGAACTTAGTTACACCGTATCGAATGAACCAACGTTTTTCTAGTTACCGTTACGCCGTATGAACGTTCGCTGCATTGGCTCTCGTGTTAATGAGACGGCGTGCTGCTGCAGACAAAGAGCTGTCCTCACAGGGATGAAGTGTGTGACGAATTTTGTGACGTAATAACGAGGAGTTTTGCGTCACGGAGTACATTCGAGCCCGAATAGTAGGATAAATTATGTCGGGTTTCTTAAAATTGAACCATTATAATGCGAAATCTCTCGTTACGTCACAGGCCCAGCCGAACAGACGCTAGATTTCGATACACTTTTCAGAAGCAAAAGCACTATATTTGGTAGATTTTTTCTAGAATTTATCCTGAAACCAAAATATGCTGTTTCAAGGCATCCGCGCATTAAAAATCTAGCCAAAATTCGTGCTTTATTTACGATTTGTTGTAATAAAATGTCCGGAACGGCGTCCGTGACTAAACATCCTACGATCCAATTAAGTCGGAAGGTATGGGGGATAATAAAACCTTTCCATAAACATTATTCAATTAATTTTTGAGTATTTGCTCATTATGTAACAATGAAAACTTTTGCTTGAAATGTATCTCTCCATTTGTTCTAATTTCAAGTGAGAAATGTGAACTTTGAGCACCCAGTAATCTAATGCCCGTTGACCTTATTAACTGTTCATACATATTCGATACTCCATCTGCTTCTTCGAACCTGTTGCCAATAATGTTTTTCAGGAGGAGATGCAAAATTTTTATAGCAATCGCTCCAACTTGGCGCACTCATTGAAATCCGCGCACCGATGTCTACACGGTGCTGTTCGGATTTTCTGAGAACATCTCCGTCAGCCACTGATGATGTCAACGGAGCTGTTTCAAGCGTTTCCGTTTCGGGAAGGAAACTCCGTGTTTGGTGCGCTGGTAGCCAACAACATGAGTGCCTAAAATTTGGAAGTGCCACGGCGGGCGGCTGGCGTTCGGCTGAAATCGGAAATCCGGAACGTGACGTCCTTCGTTCGCTACTTTTGAGACGCCCTATTGGATTCGTCGGATTTGGGTTGTTTCCGTATTATAGCTTGCATGTCAAGACTATGCCTTTTCAAGGCAACAGCGCATTGAAGATTTATCACAAACACGTCACTCTAGGTACGATTTGCTATAATTAAATGTCAGTTAATGAAAATTTGGCAGAAAAAGTAAAGGAGATTTTAAGATGAACAGTAATAATGCTCAAAACTGTATGTGATTGTTGTGGTCATGTGGTCAGAAAGTGCAGTTACAGATCAGAAGGAAGTAGGCTCGCGTCCTGGTAATACTGTTTTTTCATCTTTGCATTTGTGACACATTCTGGGACTTTCTTCCTCTTTCTTCCTCAAGTAACAGAAGTATGCTTAGCAATATTCGATGTTATTTACATACTACAGTGTGCTCTCTCAGTAATGAATTTTTTTGACTTAAAGATTGAATGGTTGCTTGTGAAACAACCGGTAGTGACAATTTATATTCTTCCTTGTCACAAATATTTGACCGTTTTTTCCGAGTGAAACACGCAGCAATCACATTTACTGCCTTGCTCGTCACAGATATTTAGCTTCAGTCGAATCCTTAACAACGATTTCGTAAATTTGGCCGTCAAGACAAAGATCTCACAGCGAGCGAGGGATGTCACGTAACCGATTTGCGATTTCAGCCGAACAGAGAAACGTCATGTTACCGACTTCTGACTTCAGCCGAATGCCAGCCGCACGTCGTGGTGTTTCCTCATTTTAGTCACAATTGCCAACAACTGCCAATGGAGAGCGCTGCAATCACACAACTTTTACACCGTCCCCATCCACACTGGAACCACGTATCTCATGAGGAAAGATGCGACGTGCGCATTCTCGATCCTATTAGAGGATCTGCAGGCAAGGCATGAACAGCTATCCTTAGTTCAAAAGCCAATTTATCGATTTCAGGGTCAGAGGCTGCTCAAGTTATGAAGTAAATCAAATTGATATTGAATAAACTACACAAAATGTTTCCTAATATTTCATTTATAATACATTTCTTTTGTATATAATTGTAAATAAATTTTGTAAATGATTAATAAAAATTTAGTAGTACAACCTGATTTGAACTTTAGTTAATAGGTCATAAGTAAGCTCACCAGGAAAAATTTTAGTTACAGCGATTGCTTTGAAGCGCTTCAAGTGGTTTAGAATTGCTACCAGCCAGTCATCTGTCGCTCCACAACTGAGTTAAGCCCTGGCAGTAAAGTGTGCTGTACGGAATCAGTGCAGTAAGATGGGTGACAGAATGGGAGAAAGAAGCTGTTCTGTTTAGACTTGCCCATGAAGCACTGTGAACATAGTTATCCAGTACGTTGATGTACCAACGTGGACTACATGGAATATTGTACACATGCAGACATGTAACATGGCTTAGGAACAGTGGTCGTAGAAAGATCCTAAGCAAAGGGGACCAAAGACAAGTATCACCCATTGTCATTGACAATTGGTTACAAAACCCAATAGCAATTCCTGCTATCATTGAATGCAAGTCCATCTCCACCACTTTCATAGCGAACGTGACGAAGGGAACTGATACGCCCGCTAAACCCGCTGGGCAGGACAGTTAATAGGATTGTGGAAAGCGGCCAAAGGTTGAGGTCAGTTTCTGCTTCTAATTGTCATTTATTGTAGTTCAGTAAGCTATACATGCAAAGCGGCACATAGCCGAATCTTTACCGAATGCAACTCTTTCACGGCTGAAGGCCTCCAACAAGAAATCTTAACAAGATAAAAATCTAATTAAGATAGCAACAAAATAATTCAAAGAACAACATACGCAAAGTGCAATACAAATGGCTGAGGACTACAATTAAATTCCAAAATTTTAAATATATTCCATAACCTTTAAAGACAGAAGGCCGCAGTGTTTACGCTTGAAAAATAAATTTAAAAATTAATTTTGCAAAATTTTAAGAAACAAAACAAATAACCATAAGCCTAAAATTTAAAATAGCTGACAACAGATAGTAAAACACCGGTGGCACTCAGAAGGTCTCCACGGTGGCCGGTCTGCCCTCGTTCACTTAGGTGAGACAGATGGTGAGCCCAACTATACTTGATCCGTCGAAACCCAACCAGGGGACAGCCACGGACCGACTGACACAACGACTTGCTTCCCGTCAATCAGTACAGCAATGTAAAAAACGTGACAATCCACAACGGAGTATGCATTAGCTGTCAAAATTACACACCGTTGGACAGCGACGTCAGGTGAGGAAAGGACGCTGCCTGAAATTACGTTAGTGGCCAGGGCAGGTAACCGGAACACTAACGGCCACTAGGCAGAAAATTCCGCTCGTACACTTGAATTTGAAACTCGGTAGTAGTTAACCTCGCTCAAAAGAACACTGCCTGAATTTACGTCAGTGCCCAGGGCAGGTAACCAGAACACTGACGGCCACAAGACAGAAAATTCCACTGGTGCACTCAAATCGTAGTCGACCAAAATGGTTAATTGCACCGCTTGGCGGCTAAATCTCAGCAGTATAACCACTCGGTGTTGCTCACCGGAAAACCTCCACAACAGCAAACCACCGAAGCGAACCACCACAACACGAATAGACGCGGCTTGGGTAGTTGAAACCACTACTCAACTTTGGCGTCCTGGGTCGGTGAAACACGAAGCTCGTAGCGATCGGACAGCTCCACACACGCTCCGACACTGCGCAGGGTGTGCCAGCGGCCCCAGCCGAGTGCACCGAACGGAGATAACTCCCCTCGTCCGCAACAACCGACCGACTGATCTCAGAGTGCCGACAACGTCAAAAATAGTCGTCAGTAGAAATAAGGACAACTACACTGACAAACACTTGCACGAAGACTTGAACGATACCCAACAGTAACTAAACACACACGAAAACAAATCGGGACATTGTCCGTTAGGAGGACGACCGACCGACGATCCACCAAGACCGTGGCCCGGCTCAAGTAATGCATGGCGGCTGTGGGCCGGCGAGCCGTGTCGATGCAGAGCTCACTGCTGCTCCAACCTGACTGCCCTAGTGCCACATTGCCATTCCGACTGGCAGGTTCGAACTGCACTCCAGACGCGTTCTAACTGACTGGCAGACCCGAACTTGCCACGCTTCCGACCCGAACTGGCTATCCGAACTGAACTCGCTTACGACAGACAATGACCGGAACTCACAGCAGTCAAAGATACTTCGAGAGGGAATATATCGATACGCACTGCTGGCGCCAATCACGGTCAGGCAAAGCAGCAACTCAGTGACAATAATTTAAATTAACGTCGTGAGGTGGAAGTACGTTAAAAACAGGGTGTAAAATACACGATGGCGGGAACACAAGCCGCACACGGCTCAGGGATCGCTTGCGATGCATATCTGGAGTCGGAAATCACGCAAAAATCCATTATTCATAGCAGCTCTTAAAGCTGCGGTCATCAGTGGGTCAAACGATACAGAAACTGGACAGAAGCTGACTAGCTGACTGCAGGCGTATTGTAGCGGTCACCCAGGGTCAGTATTTTTAGTGGGTGTCGAGACTGAGCACGTGAGTTTTGTGACGCTACAGGTGCATGACGTTGAAGTCGGAGGCCGGTGACGGTAAATGTCAAACGCCTAAAAGCGTCATTTAACCAGCGTTGTCGTGAAACGTATTTATTACTTGTTATTTTACAGTACAGACTGCCATCTCCAGCGTGGCAGAAGGCCTCTTAGCTGCAAGAAGAAAGGTGGACGCAGCGCTCCGCCGGCGGCCGTTGTGCAGGTCAGGGCCCAACAGTGATGTTGTGCAGGTAGCGGCTACAAGAATCTGCAGGTGCTAGCCTACCGTGGCTCACTAGTAGCTCGTGTGGGCCGCCCGAGGACTCTCGAAGTGTGCTTAAGCGAGTGCTAGAAGCATATTATGGATGGCGGATGTCATGAAGGTGGAACCGCAGGACCCAAATCAGCAATACAGCGTACAGCCAGGGAGGCCATACCGTGTGCAACCAGGGAGACGATATTCGGGTGCCTCACCCAACAGGTTGAAGACAGTTGTTTCCAGTCACTTGGTACTGCCCTTCACCAGGGAAAGGCCCAGGTCCGTCCGCATTTTCTGTCAGACACGATGGTGACCAAACAACAGTGCCCTCTTGCAGTGGCTCCGTTCCACTGCAACCATCTGACCATGGTCTCAGAGGCGAAGTCTTTTCTCGGAACTGTCATTCCATCAGAATCAAAGAAGCAGATGGGATGACCAGGCACTGAGACTCAGTCTTCTGAAATGGCATTATTTACTCTGGATGTAACTTCATTGCGGCCCGTGATTCGGCCATACGTAGGTGTCAGCGGATTTCTCCACACCATGGTGTCTCAGTTATTGTCAGTTCCCCTTGCCTTCACACTTTCTGTCAGTGTTACAACGTCATGGAGTGGCTGAGCTCGCGAATTACATGTTATGGTTCCGTGTTGCAAGGTTCGCAGAATGGCATATTGGTTGCTGTCCAGACTGCGCCATTTGCACTTCTTGATTACGACTCGGGACGGTGTGGAAATGTATTAACGATCGGCGACCTGCCTTCTGCAACATTGGCACCCTTTGTATGCCCCAGATACTGATTGTTACACACGGTAAGAACCGAGCCTGTTTCTCTGCCATCTGTGTCAAGTCATAATTTCAGAACTTTGTATTCACTTGGGTGACGCCTTAGAACAGTTTCATTTTTGATACATTGCATTTACATTGATTTATACTGTACAATCTTGTTAACATCTCAAGAGAATGAGTACATTATATGTACCCACCTAAATCTAGACTTTACTCACGAAAATGGTCAAGATATTTCTCATTCTACATTCTATTACCTAATTACAGGAATTGGTACAATTGTTTTCAGTTCCTACTTCTTAGTTATGGTGTGAAGCCATTCTACTGGGATCTGGAGCAAAGTTATGCCTGGAGAGTGGGCAGCTTTATGTCTCAAGCCTAGGCAGAGTATACAAAGTGCTATAAGAAAAGCGGCCATGTTAGTAGTAGAAACACCTATAGTGATGATGTTCTGGTGGTGTTTTTCTCGAAATTGTTGGACATGTTTGCACATCTTTTCTGTAGTAGAACGCCCCTTTCCTGAACAATCAGTCTGTCTATTGAGTGTTAGAGTTACGAATTCAAAGTATCGTTAATAAACGTTAGGTTTACGGTAGGTAGGATATTCGGAGATTTTGCTGGCCAGTACAACATTGGTGTCGATACCATGATCACGAACGATCCAGTAACGGTTGCAAGTAAGATACAGTTAATAGCTACTACATCGAAAGTTGTGTCAGATATCACAGTCCTGAAGTTGCATTCTTCCCATTACCCTAGGTTTCCCATCCTCATAACAGCTGATGATCTCTGCCTCCGGCGCTAAGACTGGGTAAATCCAATGGATATCTACTTCTGAAAATGTGTCTAAGGTTCCAGCACTTTCCTATGGCGTTGTATTGCTTCAAGTTCACCTCTGAACAACTAAATTGCCCACAATCATACATTCATTCTAACTATTCTGATCGAAGGAATTTTAATGCTTCCTGTTCTACACTCCTACAATTCCTGAAATGCCATAGCAACATGTACATCTTCTCGTTCCAAAATCACTAACATTTCCTTATTCTTTAGTGTACACATTTAGTCATGGTTTTCCATTTCATCGGGTACTGAGGGACAGTGGAGCACTCATATTGTGCGTTTCTACCTACTACTGGAAACTGGGTCGATATAAGCAGTCTTGCTTCATTCTGACATCTGATACACCATAGAATAATGCTACATTTCCTTGTATTACTCGAACTCCACTACTTGAAGTCTTGCGTCATTAATAGTGTCAGCAGTGTCGCGAAACAGTCTAGCGAAAGACATCTTTTCACCCAACGCACTCAATTGTTTCTGAGTCGCTGCCAGGTTGCTACTTTCTGCTGCTACTGTATTATACACTCACTCTGCAAACTGTTTAGCTGTCTCCCTTATTACTTCAGTATTGTTCTATACATTTCTCTCCAAATTCGTTAGCTGTGTGGTATGACAGTCTATTGCGGAGCTAATATTCCCTGCTGCGTCTGTCACCTGGCCTATTGTCGTTCTCTATTCCCGCACGTCATCTTCGTTTGCTGTCCCAAACGCGGCTTTTAACAAGGTCCCTCCTATGTTCATCTACCCCTGTTTCTCCGTACAGATGACTACAATAAATCTGTTATCTCCAACAATTGTGCTCTTAGCTTTTCATTAGACAGCTCCAATATTCTTTATGCTCGCCACCAATTTCCGAGAAAATGGCTTCTTTCCACGCCTCCTCACATAACTTCTTGAATCTGTCTTGCAGCCTCCTAATATTATTCATTAACTTCCCATATCTCGAAAGTTAGTCCCAGTGTCCAATAAGTATCCGTCAACAGTACATCCGGTTGTTTGGAAAACAACACTCCAGTCTTCAATACTTGGTTCAGGATTGCACCTCCTATTTCTCCGTCAGTGACAAGCAAGACTACCATTATTCTTTGAGGCTTCCATGCCGCTACTTTACACGCGAGAAAGGAAATTGCGATCGACTCCCTTTCACGATTGTCATGCAAACTCCTAACATGTAGCATGTTAGTGTAATAGTACAAATCGAAGGCCGGCCGCTGTGGTCGAGCGGTTCTAGGCGCTTCAGTCCGGAACAGCGCGGCTGCTACGGTCGCAGGTTCGAATCCTGCCTTGGGCATGGATGTGTGTGATGTCCATAGGTTATTTAGGTTTAAGTAGTTCTAAGTCTAAGGGACTGATGACCTCAGATGTTAAGTCCCATAGTGCTTGGAGCCATTTGACCATTTTTTGAACAAAAAATCGAAGGAGAGAAAAAAAATACAATATGAGAAATAGGCTCCGATAGCACACAACTTTAAACTATTACTTTAACGACCTAAGTGGGTATGGTTCCATGTGCACAGTACGAGTGGCAGTTAGCGCGTTCTTTTGAACTTTCCTTGGTTTTCAGATCTGTTGTGGTACTGGTATGGGAATTTGTGGTAAGGTTGTTGTGTTTCGTTAGAAAGTTCTGGACTTCCTTTTGGTGTGTAAGGATTGATAACCAACACCGACTGGCCAACTCTGAAATGAGGAAGTTGACTTACACACTGACCAATACATTCTTGCCTTTTCAGAGCTTTCGTGTCTGCTTGTCTGACTCTGACAAACTTCTCATAACCTTTTTGAAAACTTCTTTGCTGTCTCGACATTGTAAACTAACTTACATTGTCACATGTTGAAGGAAGATGGCTTTTTACTTCTGTATGCAATGTTGAACCATGAGAGATCAGTACTTGTATGTACCTTGGAACCGTATGTACCAGCCACAAATTGGAGGTATATGTCCCAGTCTGTATGCTGGCTGACTCATCATCCTTGAGACTGTTCAATGAATGTGTTCCGTTCACCTGTTTGCTTGTGGATGGAAGGGACTAGTCTGTAACATGTGAATTCAAAGTACAAAGTGTTTCATCATATCTGATAAGAAGTATGTGTCCTGATCAATCAGTAAAGTTCCTGATATGCCAACTTTAAGAATCCAATTATTTACTAATGCTGAAGCAACCATAGCAGCATGCAGGTCAAAAACTGCTCTCATGGATATAAACCATAAAAAATGATCAGTAATTCTTAATGTATACTTATTACCTGCTGGAGTTAAATGGGCCAAAAATATCATTTGAAAGGGCTTTGATGCCTATGGCAATCTTTAGAGATGAACTCTTTTATGGATGAGAACCACCCACTGAGCAATCGGTATGCAGTTCTGAACATACTGATTCACATTGCATTTTCTCATTCACCACCAAAATTTTTTGGCTACAGCCTTATTCTTACTCTCCAACCACCACCATGATCGAACAACACTGGGTCATATTTCTGTTGCAATGGAACTGTGGCAATGGAACCAGTATGTGTGGTCTGCATTTTGTTGACTTCCATAGTAAGCCCTTGTGTATTGTCACCTAAATACCTGACAGTCTGCATCATCTGCCTGCACTCTCTCCCAGTCACTTACACTCTTCTCAAACAGTTGTACCACTGAGACCTTGCAGTTCAAATTGCCTACATTTGTGTACTTCTTCTCAGTTCTTTGAATGACTTCAAAGTCAAACTCACTAAACTTACAAGGCCACCTTGTTAAAATGCTAGAGGGAACCTTCAACCCAATAGCCATTTCAGTGCAGCGTGCCCTGTTACAAACTGGAATTTCTGTCTGTACAGGTAACACCACTGCCAATATTTCCGTCTCTGTGGTAGAGTAATTGCATTCTGCTCTGTTTTTCTGTCGAGATGCATACGCTACGAGATGCTCTCCACAATCGATATTCTGACAAAGAGCACTACCGTTAGTATCACAGAAAAGTATGACTTCTTGTCAAAATTAGGAGACACTAGCATCGAGTCTTCACTAATGCTTCTTTCAGTACCTGAAAGGCACACTCACAATATGCCAACATCGAAATTTAATACCTTTTTTCAGCAAATTATGTATGCTTGAATAATTTGCATAAAGCTTTTTTACAAATTTTCGGTAATAGTTACAGAGGCTCAGAAAAGATTGTAATTTTTTAGTTGTAAGAGAAGTTTAAAATTCAGAGACTGCTGACATTAAACAGGGATCACTTCGCCCACACTCTTCACCAATAACGTGGTAAAGGTACTTAACCGCACAAAATTACATTTTTCACTACTTAGCATAAGACATGCTGCCCAAAGTCTATTGAATATTTCTTTCAACCATTATGCATGTTCATTCACATCTTTCGAAAAAAAAACTAAAATGTCATTGAGATACACTACACACATTCTGGATTTTAGGCCACACAAAACCACATCTAGCAATGTTTGAAATGTGGCTGGTGCTTTTTTTTAGTTTGAATAACGTCCTGAGATAGCGAGAGTGCCCCCATGACACAGTAACAGCTGTTTTAGGCCTGTCCTCTAGCACTACCTCCATCTGGTGGTAGCTGCTCCATGAATACATTGTGCGTAGCTATTTGCATCTGCGTAAGTTATCAAGTGTCTCTGTGAAAGTGGGTACTGGATAGGCATTAGTGGTGGTTCGAACATTCAAGTATATATAGCCGCAACAAAAGCAATATTTTTTGGTGCCATCTGATGATTTTTTCAAGATGAGGACTGTGGTTGCCTCCTCAGGGACTATGTGTTCTGTGATGCCTTCTACAAGCTGTCAGTCAGTGAAACCTTCCATGAATGATTGTAAATGCATATATGCATGATATAGCTTTTAACGGTGTTTGCAGTTAGTGGAACATGTGCATAAACAAATATTTAAGGAATAACAGTAGAGCTTTCATATATCGCTTGTCTCTGCCCTGCACATGACCCACTTTGTCACGCAATGCAGACTAATTGATGGTACACCTGTGACCGTGGTCAATACATGACCTACCTATATCCTCTTTATCCAAAATACCCAACGTGGCGAACATTAAGCTCTTTGTAGGCTTATATTGTTCATATCAACACTATATAGGCTAACCAGAACCACACACTCATCAAGTTGCTTATATATGCTGTGCTTCTGTGTACAGAACAGTGCATTGTTCTCAAATGCTTGTCACATTCAAGTAGTTCGACCACACGTAACATCTCCTGTTTTAAGTCTCTGTCTAAAGGGACCCAAACTAATTTCCCTGCACCTGACAGTAGACTGTTATGGCAACACCTTCATGGTCAGTGCGCCATGTGACATTGTCTTGCTTGCAACGGTATTACCCAGTGGAAACGAAGTCCTATCCACTCTGTTCCACGAAAGATCGATTTTAGCATGATGTTTACTAATGAAATCGAGCCCAAGAACTGCCGAATGCCCTTCAACAATCTGTGGTAACATGCTCAGAAATAGTGTTAGCCCCAATGCTAAACCTGAACAGTGGTGTGCCCAATGAACTTATTTCATTTTCACCCACTTCATGTATCCTGTAATGCAGAGACGCTCATCTGTTTCAACCCAAGTGAATTAGTGTGACAACTACTACATGTACACACCTGTATCTATTAACAACGTATGTTTGTTGCCACCAACAAAACGCCACAAACAGTATTCCATCCCCACATGTGCTCGTGCAGTATGAAACTTTAATGGAAACGGCTTCCGATGGCTGATACGTTCACTTTTGGAGTTAATGAATACTTTTGCTAATACCAATTTCCCCATTTCTTACTCCTGCATTCCCGTGCTTTGTGACCCACGCACCCACACTCATATCACTCCGGCCGATGACAGTATTGTTCGAAATGACCCTAACGTGCACAACTGTGACATTTTATTGCTTACGTAATGACCACGACCCCTAGTCGCCACATCTATTTTTTCCATTTGTGTGGCCGTCGTAATAGCTGTGGCTAAATGAGAAGGATTCTGCATCCTAACCCTACGCGAAATTCCAGCGGGAAAGCCATCCAAAAATTCGTCGAGAGCCCTATTCTGGACTTCTCGGCGTTCGGACATGATTTTTCAAATTCTATCCGAGAACTATTTAATGGATTCGTTATACTTCTCCACAAACATACTCATTTCCTCCCTAACGGAACGATACTGTTCTGATTACGATTCTGCTGCCATAATCTCTCTAATTGTCCGAATTTTTGAGCATCCCGCTTGGTCTCATACTAAATAAGAAACTCCTTAGCCTCTTCAACAAACCTTAACCTTTCCGTTCCACGCAAATTGGCCATTTGAAGGCCAACTGCTCTAGCCAAGACATCATTGAGAAACGCAGTTATGTCGTATCTCGTCTTGCCAGAAAAAGGCATTATCAAGTTTGCTATTTCGGGATCGATATAAAGAGAGGGTACAGTCTTACTTTCCCTAAGTTGCCCAAGTACTTGTCGCTTCTCGGCACGCAGTACTTCTGCCTGGTCCTTGTAGTGTTGTAATTCCGGAGCTTTCTGTACAAGTGCTGTTAGTAATCTAACGATCTGCTCTGTCATAGCAGCAAAAGAATGATCCATACTAGCAGTGCTTGTTTCTGCCGGCATCTTGCATATTGCACCATTGCCCAACCACCAAATGAGTACACAATACAAAAGGAAATACACATCTGGTTGACGCCACAGAGTACAAAATACACGACTAGTTGCTCTAGTTCTTCCGGCGTATCACAGCCCATCTACATCCAGTGCAATATCTTATGAAATAGCCTCACACACACCAGTCATACGTGTAATACATGGCGAGGAAATAATAAATATGGTGGTAACTTCAGAATTTTTAGGTATTCATATTGATGAGAATTTAAACTGGGAAAAGTACATTTTGAAACTCGTAAAAAAACTAAATTTAGCCACAATTGCCCTTAGAATCATTGTAAATCTTGGGAAGAGACAATTCATCAAGTATGGAAAAATGTTCTAGCGTAACTCACATTGAAGAAAGAAATTCTTGCCGGCCGGGGTGGCCGAGCGGTTCTAGGCGCTACAGTCTGGAACTGCGCGACCGCTACTGTCGCAGGTTCGAATTCTGCCTCGGGCATGGATGTGTGTGATGTCCTCAGGTTAGTTAGGTTTAAGTAGTTCTAAGTTCTAGGGGACTAATGACCTTAGAAGTTAAGTGCTCAGAGCCATTTGAACCAAAGAAATTCCTCATAGGCCAAAAATATGCTGTAACAATTATATGTGGTGCTCACCCACCATCATCTTGTAGACACATGTTTAAGGAGTTGGGTACTCTGACTTCCGCTTCACGGTATATTTATTCCCCCTTTAAATATCGATCCCTCGAGCGATCGAAGCTGCACCGCAACTTCCTCTACACAGGTTGCCGAGATAACATCGCCCTCTTTACGGGTGGCCAGGAAGGTAGGCACCTGTTCACCGACAAGCTGAATGTGGTTGTTACCGACAACATCCACTACTAGCTTGAAATTGGCCTCAAATGAGTCAGCAAGTGCACTGGCTTTCACGTCTGACCTCTGTCTATGATGCACGAAGCTCTGGACAATGCGCTGCTGTCCTCAGGACCGAGAGTGGAGGTGAGGTCGGCCCAGTTGTGGTGCTCCTCAACAGTGACCCTCCTGCACATCGTATTGAGGCAGTGAGCTGCCACTTGCAGAACAGCCGTTTTTTCTCCAGGATTGCTGCCAGAAATTGAGGAGGGACGCGGCAGCAGCAGCCCCATGGCTACTGCGGCCAACCGGGAGTGGCAGCACCCGCTGCTCCCTAGGGATGTAGGGGAGAGAGCCACATCAACTCCTACCGTGTTCAGCGCTGGTTCATCACTGAACAGGCCGAAAACTTACTCCCGATAGCAGTCGCCATCCAGATGCCGGTAGGATGGGCGCCCAGGAGGTATCACCGCACCGACCACGTCCACGTCGAAAGTCACTAGCAGGTGGTTGGAGGACATCACAGGTGCTCCGAGGTAGACGGAGGAACTGTGACAGTGCAAACAAATCACTGACTTCAAATATACACTTTATTGCGCTGCAGCACTTAACTAAACGTGTATGGCAACTCGTCGGATGTGCTTACAGACAGATACAAATAAGCAATGGCCTGTCAAGGCGAGCGTTACTGAATACAATGTCAGGAAGACTATGTGCGTCCTGGGCGCCACAATGTCGATCACTGCAGTAAACACTTGTCCCTATGCGGAGGCTGTAGACGACCCCACTTGTAGGCAATGTCTCACAGGCTGATTTCCAATACGAACTGTAGCTACGAACAGCAACCCTGAAACTTCGTACTGTACCTGTCGTACACCGCCGCTAAACATGAACCGTCCGTCGCTGCCTCTGTCCGCAGCTTATCACAACGTGGAAGTCCATCTCAGTGGCGGCGGTGCGGAGGTTGCTGATTGGAACCACACTTGTGGTTGGCGGTGAATTTCAAAGCGCCGCCCGTGGCACCTGTAGGAAACCGTATTAGCGCTCCAGCTCTGGTTGCGTCCATTGGCGAGGACACAACAACGCAACCGTACTCACAGGGCCGCACGCATATGATGCTGGGCTGACCATCACTCAGGTACGCTACTGCGTCTGAACTTGCACACTAAATCACTTGATCTTAATTGTATAGAAAATTTCTGGGACTATTTCCAGCAGTGTGTGAAATGCAGCAGTCGACGTTTCCGTAATTTAATGAGGCTTCAGGTAGATATGGCGTAGCTGAAGAAACACGCGAACAGTCTTCTTTACCAAATTAAGGTCACTTTCAGGGCTACAAGCGGTGTTACGTTTTCTGGAGCTGGTTAATTTTTGTCCAGTGTGCGTACACGTTTCAATATTTCTTAAGAATACGATTTCCATTATGTTCATTTGTTATTGTTGATCGAAAAATAAAAATTTATAAAAAATTCTAATTTGTAGATTTTACGCTAAAGTCCTGAAGTTCCAGAGATTCCACCTGAAACGCTTGGGGTGCACTCTTTACATCTTCATCGAGTAAATACGATTATTTTACCTTGCTTAGTTTGAAAGCAGCCAAACCTCTTATCCTGCAGCACATGAATACCCTCAACAGATCTCCATCATAATTTTAGGGGATTTTTTGCGTGTAGCTGGTGCAGAGAAATATAAATTAACTCTTTTCTAAGTTCCTAATTATATGTATCCAGATTCTTTTACTTCGCAAATTCTGTTTCCCCACGAATTCGTGTCTCAGATGGTAAAGGTAATACTGGCGAGTACTATTATCGTAAATTGTTAAAGTAATAGATTTTGTACAAAAATTTTATAGGTGGATAAAGCAGTGTAAATTTATTGAAGCACTGTAAATTTATCGGACGTAGCATTTATCGGAATGATTTGTGTATTTCTGTTCTGTTTGATGAACTATCCCACTAACGCACTTCTGAGCATGAAGCAGTGCAGAGTACTATCGGGACAGATTCCGGGCCGGCCGGGGTGGCCGATCGGTTCTAGGCGCTTCAGTCTGGAACCGCGCGACCGCTACGGTCGCAGGTTCTAATCCTGCCTCGGGCATGGATGTGTGTGTCGTCCTTAGGTTAGTTAGGTTTAAGTAGTTCTAAGTTCTAGGGGACTGATGACCTTAGGTGTTAAGTCCCATAGTGCTCAGAGCCATTTGAACCATTTGAAAAGATTCCGGATAATAAAAATCTTTTAAATACAGTCTTCTGAGAAGTATGGGTACTATTTGTAAAATATCTTCTCTTGTGCGGAACCAGTCTTGCCTCTGTAAAAAAATTGTATGTATCTCTTAATGAAACATGCCTCATCGTCACAGGCTGCCTCTGCTCTGCACGTGTGGAGAAGCTGTACTGCCTCGCTGAAATAGCACCCCCAGACAAACGAAGGCTTCCAGTAGCCAGGAAAGAAAGGACCAAAGCTACAAGACCTATCTGTTTCCTGTTTTCAAAAATCTTTGCTATCGGGAAACACCCCAAAAACGTGCCTTTTTGTGTAGCAGAACCGAGGCGCGGATTCCAAGACGGCTCTGCACAGCAAATGTCTGTAATTTTTACTATATATTCCTAAGATCCCGGTCTCGAACAGCCTTGAAAATTTGCTTTATATCTTAATCCGCTTACGAGATACAAAGGTTCAAAGTTACCCTACATGTATAGGTAAACTACGCAAGTAAAACCCGTTGTGAGGCGAAGATGTAATTTATAAACCGACGTAGCACGGAGAAATATGCTCTGGTTTCATCAAAAGGGTTCTGGGAACCTCATGGTGCGGTACTGAAGTACATGCAAAATTTCTGTACACGTAAAATCCGGTCTGAGGAGTAAAATTAATTCTGCTTTATTTCAGTTTCACGTAAGTAAACTGTCAAAGTTTTACTGGTGCAGAAAGTCCTTTTCACATGAGTGACATGCGCTGCTGTGCAGGTAAAAGAAGGGAACCAGCGGAAAAATGCTCATATCTGAGTACAGAGAAGGCGATGCTTCTGTTTAAAAGACCGACTGAAAAGTGGGGTACCAGCTGCCTCATTCTACCTTTATTAGCACCTTTAGAAATTCTCCTAAAAATTGCGTCATGCGAACATACACGTGTTTTTTTATGTTTAGAGAGTAAGAGACAACTGCAGTGGGAAAGAGACGAAAAATGATATACTGGAAGGTAATAGACAATGAGTGTGGTATAGAAAGAGCAAAGGACACAATGGCGATGTGTGAGAAAGAGTGGGGGACAGTGTCAGTGGCACACACTTAACAGTGGCATAACAGTGCTAGGGGAGGAGTGAAGAGTGGGAGAGGAATAAAGAGAAGGAGAAAGTTGAGCCAGTGATAATGAGACAGACCATTACAATGACAACGAGGTAGACAGAGAAGTGACAGAAGAGACAGCAGCAATGGAAAGGAATTAATGAGATAGTGGCAGTAAGAGAGAGCAAGAGGGAGAGAGTGACAGTGAGAGGAGAGAGTGACAATGAGAAGAGACAGTAGTAGTACGACAGAACGAAGGATACTGTGTCTGTGAGACAGGAGGCAGTGATAGAAATGCACAAGGAGATAACGACAATGGATTGGGCTGAATGAGTGAGAAAGGGCAATGGGAGAGGATGGTATAAATGATTTGTAGCGATTGGCTAATGGGTGTTAGCGAGTTACAGTTGGGGGATCTTGTGGGAGTGCGAGGTGAGTTGCATGTTAAAAGGAAAGCGAATTTGTTGTCATTCCAAAATGTTAGGAACATTTTAAAGGTGCTGAGAAAGGTAGAGTGAGGCAACTGATACCCAACTTTTCAATCAGAATCTTTTGAAAAGGAGCATATTCGCCTTTCTTGTGCTCCGGTAGGAGCATTTTTCAGCTACTTCAGTTACATGATCTGCAATGTGCACTAAGATATCTTTCCTCGGAATATTTTTGGTCTCTGTATGTTCCCTAGTCCACGGCAGGCTGTGTGATACAACAGGGAACAAACTGATGTAGAAACATCTTTCCGCTAATGACTATAATCGCAACAAAACTTTGGTTTGATTAAACTAGGCTAGAAAGAGCAGGTTTTTGTATTTCTTTCTTATCTTGTAGAAAATAACGTACATTATTGCACGAGATGGAGAATATCTCGCACCAGCTTACCGTACACATGCATGAGTGGCACAGTGGATAGGATGCCGAGGTTATGTAGCTGACTAGTACTGCACCATCACTGCGATTTGCGTCGCGGCAACGGATCCTGCAGTGATGACTCTAGGTATCGAAATAAACTCTGTTCAGCGTTAACGTCTCCTAACACACAGCACACAAGCCCAGAGGGAAAGTCGAGTGAGCAAAGGTCCTCCGTGAAATTCTTCGTTTGTACACACTCATTCTCTAAGCGTTTGAAGTCGGGTGCCTTCACAGGCCCAGGGAAGAACTGGCCTTCATCCTGCTCGGGTAGGAAGTCGACAGTATGCTTACTGTGGTGGATGGCCGAATAATCTACATGGAAGTGGATCAGACCTCGAGAATATCATACATTTATGTTGGAGAACAATAATTTCTCCATGGTATGAAGATATTTATCGTTACTGAGTGTGTCGCCAACGCGTAGGAACGCCACAGAAGCCATGGACAACACAGCCGGGACAGAACGCAATCACTTCGTACCACGTAACGTTGATCGAAATGAGCTCCCTGAGGTCCAAACGCTTGAGGAAATCCAGCTTTTGTCCTAAAAATTGCCGACTGTTCGTTGAAGATTACAGGTCTTCAGTACCAGTCTTGATTAGATATCGAAAAACCATTACCGTAATCTTTGTGGATCTCAGTAAGACTTCCCTCATAAGAGTATCTCTGCAAGGACAACGCTCCAGATCTACATATACGACTGCAGCCCTCTTTGAAAGTCACCGTTCAGTGTGTGGTGCAAGGTAGATCTTATACTAGAATCGTTTCCCGTTCTACATGATCCATTCACGCATGGGACACGACAGAGGAGATTTTCAGTAGCCGTCTGTGTTGCCCGAATTTCTCTAATTTTACACTCGAAGCCAATTCGCGATATGCTCGTTAGCGGAAGTATTTGTTTCTTGTATTGCAACGCGGACACTGGGAATATATTTAAGCGTGGCGAAGAAATGGGTGCACTATTTCGCAATTTTCATTTTTAGTAATCGTCTAACAAAATGAAAATATAAATGAAACGTCAGATTTTCATATATAAATCGAAATACTTCCCTGCAGTACATTATATCCCTTCTGTACTAGAGTTCTTCTCATTATATCTCTTTCCGTATTTTCATTACAATTTAAAGACTTTCCTCTTGACTGAATAACCTTTTCTCAAATTAACGCGTGGAATATGGGAAAATAAAGAAATAAAACAAATATGAAATGTGAATGAAACAGTGGAACGTTGTTAATATACAGTAGAGATATAATGTCAAGGAGAACAGGACATGTTATTAACCAGCGGAAAGATATTCTTTGGACAGTTTGCTCACATGGAAATTGTACTGGTTTCTTCTTGTGTAAGATGATCACTTTTGTTGTGTGATAGTGATGATGCAAAACAACTTGCCATCTCTATTTGGAACGAAAGTCTCGTTTAATTCATGTGGCAGATATTTGTGTATAGTGTTCTCTGTCGCCGTAACATCGTGGGACCTCTACTATTCTTTAGCTTTCCTACTGCTATCTGGTAAAGTAATGAGGACTTGATTGCGTCTAGTGCGAGAGTGTTGAGCACTTGTTCCCTAATACGCAACAGCGATGCTAAGCAGCAGTGTCCTTTCTCGTCAGATTCTTCACCGTGTTTGGTATTTAATTACGGTAGACGTAGGGAGTTATTCTAAGCATGGCACTTTTTTAATGTAGTTATAAGCTTCCTCCACTGATCTGCTAATCGTCAGCTGCTTTCTCAAACCGCATATATCGCAATGGAAAGTACACGAGTTTTATTTTGCGTAGTGTGAGTTATCTGCCGTATTTACGTATCCTGAGTATGTCAAGAGCTTCACTATACTGCATATAGGCTAAATTTGCAATAAAAAGAAATTAAGCAACCAGCGAACCCGATGCTCAAGTTTGATCTATCTTGAATGCATTCATCATTGTATTTGCAACTCTGCCCCTCCCCCCCCCCCCCCCTCTCTCTCTCTCTCTCACGTAGACACACAAACCGCATTTAATTTCAGGAAATAACAGTCGAAAAATAATATTCTTGTTTTTATTTATATAAACTACTTAGACCACGTAAAAGAAACTACATACCATAGCAATTGCTTATAGTTACAGCCACCGGATTCAGTACGCGCATTATAACGTTTTATTTCCGCCCTGTCGCTCAGATATCTCTGTTGTCTGTTCCACAATAACAAACGCCCAAATGGCCGTACCAACCACTTCTTTTCAGTTACTCCTGGTCTTTCATACGCCAGTGGCCAAATGCTAACAGGGAAAAAATCCATAGAACTGAGATTAGACTATCGCACTGCCCATGGGACAGGCCTTCCCTTCCAGCCCAACAATGAAGGTATCTGTTTCTGAGGTGCTCACGAACGTCAATAACAACGAGGAATGGAGCTCTGTCGTGTTGAATCTACGAAACCCCCGAGGATGAAAAGAGGTACATCCTTAAATTCCTCTGGCACCACATTTCGTTCAACAATAGGTAATCTACACCATTCAGATGGGCCAGCAAAAAATAATTTGTAATATTGCAGGCCGAAAGTTGGTGGAGAACCGTTTGCTGGTGTTCTGAGTCGAGCGTATCGTATGGGTTTTTGCTACCGAAGTCATGCCTATCACTGAAAGCGTGAAGTTATAAATATCTCGGGAATTAAAATACTGCGCTGGATAAGCCACTGGCAGAAATAATTTGGACCCAATGTTTATAATAATGTAGTAACTGCCGCTGTAACGGTAGGATGTATTCTCCACGCTGCGTTACTAACAAGTGGTGCACTCGAATTGCTCGTTAAAGGGTTTTTATCGTGTTAAATATTTGTTTACAACCATTGTTCCCTTATCCCAGAATACTCAGTTTAGGGTTCTGTACCATTTTTATACACTACTGGCCATTAAAATTGCTACACCAAGAAGAAATGCAGATGATAAACGAGTGTTCATTGGACAAAAATATTATACTAGAACTGACATGTGATTACATTTTCACGAAATTTGGGTGCATAGATCCTGAGAAATCAGTACCCAGAACAACCACCTCTGGCCGTAATAACGGCCTTGATAAGCATGGGCATTGAGTCAAACAGAGCTTGGATGTCGTGTACACGTACAGCTGCCCATGCAGCTTCAACACGATACCACAATTCATCAAGAGTAGTGACTGGCGTATTGTGACGAGCCAGTTGCTCGGCCACCATTGACCAGACGTTTCCAGTTGGTGAGAGATCTGGAGAATGTGCTGGCCAGGGCAGCAGTCGAACATTTTCTGTATCCAGAAAGGCCCGTACACGACCTGCAACATGCAGTCGTGCATTATCCTGCTGAAATGTAGGGTTTCGCAGCGATCGCATGAAGGGTAGAGCCACGGATCGTAACACATCTGAAACGTAGCGTCCACTGTTCAAAGTGCCGTCAATGCGAACAAACGTTGACCGAGACGTGTAACCAATGGCACCCCATACCATCACACCGGGTGATACGCCAGTATGGCAATGACGAATACACGCTTCCAATGTGCGTTCACCGCGATGTCGCCAAACACAGATGCGACCACCATGATGCTGTAAGCAGAACCTGGATTCATCCGAAAAAATGACGTTTTGCCATTCGCGCACCCAGGTATGTCATTGAGTACACCATCGCAGGCGCTCCTGTCTGTGATGCAGCGTCAAGGGTAACCGCAGCCATGGTCTCCGAGCTGATAGTCCATGCTGCTGCAAACGTCGTCGAACTGTTCGTGCAGATGGTTGTTGTCTTGCAAACGTCCCCATCTGTTGACTCAGGGATCGAACCGTGGCTGCACGATCCGCTACAACCATGTTGATAAGATGCCTGTCATCTCGACTGCTAATGATACGAGGCCGTTGAGATCCAGCCGGCATTCCGTATTACCCTGCTGAACCCACCAATTCCATATTCTGCTAACAGTCATTGGATCTCGACCAACGCGAGCAGAAATGTCGCGATACGATAAACCGCACTCGCGATAGGCTACAATCCGACCTGCATGAAAGTCGGAAACGTGATGGTACGCATTTCTCCTCCTTACACGAGGCATCACAATAACGTTTCACCAGACAACGCCGCTCAACTGCTGTTTGTATATGAGACATCGGTTGGAAACTTTCCTCATGTCAGCACGTTGTGGGTGTCGCCACCAGCGCCAACCTTGTGTGAATGCTCTGAAAAGCTAATCATTTCCATATCACAACGCCTTTTTCCTGTCGGTTAAATTTCACGTCTGTAGCACGTCATCTTCGTGGTGCAGCAATTTTAATGGCCAGTAGTGTAGTTTTGACCCTAAAGGCTTAGGATACATCCATCCCACCACCCCCCTCACCCCTTACCCCCACCACAGCAAAAATCCCAAATTCATTATGAAAAACGCATTGGTTTACTTTTAGGAATTATGTAACAGAGTATCCGCTGTTCGTTGGTTCCTGAACTGTTTGCTAGATAGCAGCCGTTAATTGCGTCATATTGTGTTCGTCCCGCGTAGTGCACCATTTAGTATGCAACGAAATGTCAGCTGTGGAAGGGCACACAGGTTTTTGTTAGTGAGTGGATTGCATACGTAAGCGCGCGTCCGAGGTAAACTACGGCTGACCCGCACAGACTGCGATGTTACTAGAGACCGAGTGAAGCAACGCGAACTACTTCTCCCTCCCGCTTAACCACCAGAAATAGACGTGATCCAACATTTGTTATTGGTTTCACAACGGGCGACCTTCTGAAAGCCAAGAACAGGTACAGAATACATCTAAAAACACTCTCCGCAGACAACGGTACAATGTGCGCTGGACGAATATCCCCTGTTCCAGTCACGTACAGAGCGAGGATAGGAAATGTCTGTGTACGCGCCATCATCTCTCTCACATCATTCTCATGATCCTTACACGAGATGGAACGTGACAACAATAGAACAGTCGCACAGCCTGCCTCATCAGTCCAACACAACTCCGGGAGAGCCATGTCGCGCGTTCTTTCATAGATTCTCACTTAGGCTCTCCGCGCATCTGGGTTACACTATTACAGGCGAGGATCCAGAGGGAAGGGGGCATTCATGATCTCCCCCATCGCCCCAAGAGCAAAAGCACCGTACTAACCACTGGTGGAAACAAATTATTTTGGTTACATTAAAATATTTTATAAATTTTGTTATTGTCACCATTATTATTATAGACCTATATATCTGTGACATGTAAATTATGGGGACGCCACCAAAGTGCGCTTACACTTGTGTGTGGACTATAGTGATCAGTCTCTGAATTAGCTCGATTTTCGCTCTCGTGCCTGCTTGATAAGGACTCTAGACTCCAAGATCAGTTTTGTAGCTTCTTGAATACGTCTTCTTTTACAGATGCGCTGTACCTTCCCAGAACCCTTCATGCAAATCTAAGTCTTCCATTCGCTTTCTCTCTCTCTCTGCGATCTTGCTGACGGATAACGTAATCTTCTGTACTGGAATCACGTATAAGGAATCAAATACATTGTGCAGATGTCAAATATTACATTTACGAAGATCGTACCATCAAGACACATCGCGAAGTAAAATATTTCACTGCATCTACATCAACATCTACGTCTCTAGCAGAGAGTTCATAGAATCACTTTGAAGCTATTTCTCTGCCGTTTCACTCTCGAACAACTTACGGAAAAAAAGAAAACCTAAATTTTTCCGTGCGATCTTTGAATTCTCTTATTATATTATGATGATCATTTCTCCCTGTGCAGGTGGACTTTAATAACACATTTTCGCACCCTAAGGATAAAGTTGAAATTTCTTGACAAGATCTTGCCGCACTTACAAACTCCTTTGTTTTAATGACTGCCACCCCAACTCGCGTTCATATCCGTGACACTCTCTTCTCTTCATACAATGAAGGCTTTCACGACCAGGTGGTACTGTTGTTGATAATTCTTCCGGGTTATATGGCCGTGGTCCATGGAATACTTCTATTCCTAACGTTTCGTCCAATACTACATTGGACATCCTCAGAGGTATGGCTGGTCCTGTTAGTCTGCAGGACTCAACAGGACCAGCCATACCTCTGAGGATGTCCAATGTAGTATTGGACGAAACGTTAGGAATAGAAGTATTCCATGGACCACGGCCATATAACCCGGAAGAATTATCAACAACACTCTCTGCTCTGTTTGGTGATAACAGACAAAAAAATGGTTCAAATGGCTCTGAGCACTATGGGACTCAACATCTGAGGTCATTAGTCCCCTAGATCTTAGAACTACTTAAACATAACTTACCTAAGGACATCACACACATCCATGCCCGAGGCAGGAGTCGAACCTGCGACTGTAGCAGTCACGCGGTTTCGGTGCCTAGAACCGCACGGCCACCGCGGCCGGCGATAACAGACAACGAGCTGCCTTTTTTTGGACATTTTCTATGTCCTCCGTCAAAAATATCTGGTAAGGATCGCAATACTCTGGCAGAGGAAGGACAAGCGTAGTTTAGGCAGTCTCTTTGGTCGATGTGTTGCACCTTCTAAGTGTTTCGCCAACAAAACGCAGTCTTTGGTCCGCCTTCCGTAGGATATAATGGAAGAATCGCACGGCAGTCCTGTCCACATGGTAAGCACCCACTCTGTTCTGAAGTACGTGTCGACTTCTTATATCTGGCAATGCAAACTGGCGTGATACGATTGTGCTGAGGTCCAGCAGCTACCGCCAACAATGCTTGTTGTGAGTAGACTGAAGCATGCTGGACTTCGTAACTGGTGCGTAGAAACTCTGTTCCTCTGTACTCGGACTCATAGGCCCTCCATATATATCTCTATACTTGAGTACGGCCGGCCGCGGTGGTCTAGCGGTTCTAGGCGCTCAGTCCGGAACCGCGCGACTGCTACGGTCGCAGGTTCGAATCCTGCCTCGGGCATGGATGTGTGTGATGTCCTTAAGTTAGTTAGGTTTAAGTAGTTCTAAGTTCTAGGGGACTGATGACCACAGATGTTAAGTCCCATAGTGCTCAGAGCCATTTGAACCATTTTTAACTTGAATACGCATGCCTACACCAGTTTAAAAAAATAGCTCTAAGCACTATGGGACTTAACATCTGAGGTCATCAGTTCCGTAGACTTAGAACTACTTAAACATCACTAACCTAAGGACATCACACACATTCATGCCCGAGGCAAGATTCGAACCTGCGACTGTAGCGGTCACGCGGTTCCAGATTGAAGCGCCTAGAACCGCACGGCCACAGATGCCGGCCCACATCAGTTTCTATGGTGCTTCAGTGTATATATTGTTTATTTTGATTGAATACGTGGCTTGGGTCTGAGTTTCTGGGCTGATTTTATGTCAGTCGTTGTTTTTCTAAGATTTATAGTTTGTAGTTGGTCATTTCAGTGCTCCGATATAAATCTCGACCTTTTGTCGTTATTGTTGTGACCAGATGGCTCTCAAGATTAACATGGCTATAATAAAACGCATGGTTTGATTATCTGACAGTCTGTTTTTCAGGCATCTAATTAGCTTTTAGTGTCTTCCAAAAAACAAGTATAGCACAGACAAGTAAGCAGTTTAGGGCAGTAGAGGGACACTGTCCCTTAACATCGCCATATGAAATGCCTAAAATAACTCCAAGAGTGTGGACAACTTTCGTCTGATCCTAGAAAATATAAAATAGATTCATTTCAACTCTTCAGCTGAAAATCTACCGCTGAAGGAATCAGGGTGTGACGTGTGTGTTCCAGAAACACTAGCGATTACAGCCCATACGACTTCAACGAAACCGTGTTGTCACTGCATCTCGTTGCGAAAGCTTATTACCCGCACTGTCTAAATATAGATCATCACGTTATTGAACGATAGTTTCCTCCTCTGAGCACCACTTCGTGCTTCCCTGAAAGAACATACACTGGCGTGGGATGCCGGCCAGAATGAAGATTGTGAAGCAGGAGAACTCAAGCACTTGGCTCCTAAACTACGATACGGGAATGCCTCCGTACCTGTCTTCAGTAATCCACCAGCGTCAAAGCTTTTTCTCGAATGTTATGCTAGGGCCACTGATAGAAAGTTCCGATGCGATTATAAGAAAAGGAAGCGTTAATATGAGAGCGAGTGGCTTAAATTTGTGGTAGCTATCCATCTCTTCCTTAGCAGTAGCCTGCATTTGAGCAAGGCATGTCGTACGTAGGACAGGTTAATGAGCACCTTCAGTGTAGAAATTAGCTGCCCATGATGATAACCAGCTGGTGACCGTTCTCTTTCCTAGCCGTGAAACATTTATTTTCTATAATTATCGTCCCTTTCGGTCTTCACCGTGAAGATTTTCACGCATAAAACAGAACATCCGCAACATTCTACAGCCTGTAGAGCCACTCTTGGGTTTGCTCCGTAAATATTACATTTGGAAGTTGTATGTCTGCTGCAGTAATGTTCCGCACACTGAAAAAAAAAAGCCGCGCGGGGTAGCCACGCGGTCTGAGGCGTCTTGTCACAGTCCGTGCGGCTGCCCCCGTCCGAGGTTCGAGTCCTCCCTCGGGCTTGGATGTGTGTGTGTTGTCTATAGCGTAAGTTAGTTTAAGTTAAATTAAGTAGTGTGTAGGCTTAAGGATCGATGACCTAAGTAGTTTGGTCCCATAAGACCTTACAATAATTTTTTCTGCAAAATTTCGAGAGACATACAGATGTAAACGTGATGTTTTGGTCAGCATTTTAATTTCATTTGGTGAAGCAATTTAATTTCTATACTGCGAACCTGAAAAGTCCAGAGGAGAGAAGAATGTCACCATCTGAACTAGAAACGACTGTTACGGGGAAACAGAACTCTGGAATGCAGAGCAGTGCTTATTGATTCACATTGTTACCCCTCATGGAAGTGCTGACGGTCAGAAGTTTCCTCTTTGTTTGGGCAACATGCGATCTGGAACCCGTACAAACCTAAGGTACAGGAGTCCGTGGTCTATTCGTGAAACAGCATTTGGACTTGCTAGCCAACCTGGCGCCACTCCCGACATTTCTATCTACCGGCTTCCCAGTTTTTTGAAAGAGCAGGTGCGACGTGACGAGAAGACAACAACAGGATCACAAAGATTCTGGCGCAAGATAATTTCGTAGCAAGGAAATGTTAGCTCAGTAAAAGTGAGCATGTTGAAAACTGAATAAAATGATTTCAGTGCTATGTTCTTTAAAGGTTTTGTAGTCAGTTTCGATTTAAGCCTCTTGCTGGTTTCTCTATTTACCACATAGTACAAAGGTAAACTAAGAAACACAGGAAGGTGGATCTGTATGGCGTGAAATCTTGGAGAAGTGTCGATCGTATCACATGCACAGCAAAAAGAAGACAAGAAAAACAGCACGAGAAGAGACATAGAAGTTAACGAAAGGCTATCATTTGTAATAACAAAAGGGGAATAGGGGAAAAGATTTGCATTTTGTTTCACAGAACAGGCGTTCCTGTGCTGCTAACCCTGTGCAGGGTAATTGCAGCTGTGCATCGCGCGCGTGTGAGAAGGCGTGGGCTCGCATTGCGGAAAATCCGCCCTGCCTTCCCAGAACGACCAGAGGGCTTCCTCGTGCCGGGTGCAGCCTGTGGTCTCACGCCAGGACGCCCAATACTGACCGAAGCCGCCAGTGGGACCTTCCCCACTCGCCTCCACATAGGAACGGTTACCGACGCTCTGCTGCGACCACTGACGGAAAAAAATCTCAGCACCAAGAAGGATTGTGCGACTTGAACGAAAGTTGGTAGACGTGTTTCTACATGTGAAAGATGATGTCCATGAAGTCGCGTAAGAGTGGCGCTAGTGGCGCCACTGTAACGATGCAAATAAGGTTTGCTTTAAATACACACTGTAATGGTCGTGAGCGTTAGTTACCTTTGAGACTGGACATCATGAGTCGATGTTGTGTTAGTCAAGCATGTCTTTAAGGAGATGGTGTGGTCTAGAGGTCTGATTTTTACCTGATTCTCAACATTTTTTTAGGTGAAATCAAAAGATAAGTTAAACAATGCTTGTATCCCGTTATCGATCTATCTCTTACCTGCATTAAATTTCTTTTTTGCCCAAGAATATTAAGGGGTCATTAAACAAAATGGCCCCAAAGAACGTAGTGCACACCATTCACCCGTAGGCGGGTGGATCTGGTTCAGGTAACTGGATGATCTTAAACAGACCAGACGAAAAAGTTATTAAAATATACGATTGCAGCTATGGTCAGAACCTCGGAAAAGTGAAAAAGTATCATTTTTTTACAAATGGAGGCTATTTGAAGAAAAATCGATTTTGTTTGGACGTTGAAACGTACATAAAAAATAGATATTTTCAGATTTGTATAACTTCTAGGTGTTCCGACCATAGCCAGTTCAATTCTCTTCAAAAATAGCTAAGCGACATCAAAATCGGCCGAGTAGTTTTTCGTCAATCTAAACATTCAGCAAAAAATGTGACTTTTAGCACATCATTTTTTAAGTTTTGGAAGGGGTTTTCGTCGTTTATTTTTTGGGACTTACCGTAAATCTGCGATGTCTGGAGCATAGAGTAGGCGTTCCTCTATCTTGTAAATCAGGTTCGCGCGTAGCCAGACTGTTTGCAATTTGGACTACTTCTTTGCCGGAAATATGTTTTGGGGGAAGCGTCCAAATCAGCGAATTTATCGATCCGGTAGAGTTCTGACTGCTTGCGCCAGCTCATTTTTCCAGTAAATTGTCTTCGTATACAGGTCTGATTGCTCTGAGCGCCGTCTGTAGACTCTAGACGACGTGGGACTGCCGTTATGATGATCATGTATTTCGACTATATGCGATAATTTACGGGCAAAGCGGTTTCACCCACATATTCTCTGTAACAGAAGGTATCGAAATATGCAATAAAAATCGACTTTTTGAAACTTCTATATCAGAAAACCTCCTTAAGGCGACAAAGACGCCATTATCAACTCCTCACTGAACTTCAACGAAATCGTGTAATAGGGCTACTACAAGTTGGACGTTCCTTCTTCAATATTGCAAAATGATTTGACAGGAATGAAGCCACTGTACATGACTACTGGGAGCGGTGGTCACGGAAATGTACGCTCGCAAGAAGGCAGGGCTCTGGCTCATCGCACTGCATCGGCAACAGCAATTTGAGCAACAGTTGTCACCACAACGACACAACCAACTGCTGCATAACGGTTACTTCAAGAGCAGCTCCGAGCCAGACGCCCTGTAGTGTGCGTACGACTGACCCTAAAACACCACCATTTGCGACTTAAGTGTTGTCAAGCGAGAGCTCATTGAAGTTCGGGGTTGAGGTCTGTTGTGTTTTATGGAGAAAGCTGTTTCTGCCTCGGAACCAGTGGCGACCGTGTGTTGGTTTGGAGGAGGCCAGTCCAGGGCCTGCAAAAAACCTGCCTGCTTGCTATACACACTGAACATACAGCTGATCTTGTGGTCTGCGGTGCGAATCCGTATGACAGCAGGAGCACTCTCGTGGTTATCCGAGACACCCTGACTGCAAATTTTCACGTCAGTTTGGTGATTGGTCTGTTGTGCTACCATTCGTGAACAGTATTCCAGGTGGTGTTTTCCAATAGGATAAGGCTCACCCACATACCACTGTAGTAACCCACATGCTCTACAGACTGTCTACATGTTGCCTTGGTCTGCTCGATCCGTCTCCAACGACCACATACGGCACATCATCGAACGACAACGCCAGCCTCACCCACAAACAACATTTCCCGTCCCTACATTGACTAACCAAGTACAACAGGCATGGAACTTCATCCCACAAACTAACATCCGGCGCTTGTACAACACAGTGCACGCACGTTTGAACGCTTGCATTCAACATTCTTCCGGTTACACCGGTTATTAAAGTACCAGCATTTCACATTTGCAATGCCTTACCATGCGCTTACATTAACCTGTGATCTTGCAGTGTTAATCGTTTAAATATGTTACCTACGCAAATGTATTCCCAAAATTTCATTACTCTACATTAATTATATTTCGTTGCTGCTCATTTTGTATGCAAACCCTACGTTACGTGGGTAGCTCTATAAGGCCACTAGCGGACGATGCAGTAGCGAAGTGCAGTCAGCCTCGTAGGCGAGAAGCGTTTCTTACAAATGCTGAATGGTATCACCCGCTGTTGTATCATTACGAGATACGGATATATTAAAGGGGAAGCTATCATATAAATTGCATGCGAAGAAGATGGATGTCAAATTGGTGCTTCGTGAAAGAATCATAAGTTAGTATGGACTCGTTTGCAAAACACTCGTTCGACGCATTCTTAAAATTTGTTTCTCATTCTGGACCATTACATAGTTGAACTTACAAAAGAAATGGGATTATTAATAGAACCGTCGCGCGTTTCGTTACGGGTATGTTTACTGACAGGAAAGCGGCATTGAAATGCACAAATGCACAGCCATCCCAACTAGAAGAGGTGACAGAAAATTTGATGCTACAAAAACGCTGACTCTTGAAGGAGTGAGCTCGAAGATGAGTCGAGGAACATATTACGTCTACTTGTTCCAATGTACGTACCCCGCGCTGGCGATGACGATACAAGCAGAGGCATTCAGGTTTACACAGAAGTATACGGCAGTCGTCGTCATCGCGCCAGGGGACCTTGGACTAGGCGTGACGGATCCGTTATGCACTTTTCGTCACTTGGTTCATAGCAGCATCTGAGCTGATTCGTATGCAGTAATTTATCTGGCATATTTGCCTAAGAAAAAAAGAGACGACGCACCCCGAAGGAATTAACCGGATGAGACAGAAATCAGTAGACGTGATGTACATGTATAGACAAAAAAATTATTACAATTTTAGGAAAATTGGATCATTAGTTCAAGAGAGATAACTCAGATGGCTCTGAGCACTATGGGACTTAACATCTGACATCATCAGTCCCCTAGAACTTAGAACTACTTAAACGTATCGAACCTACGGACATCACACACATCCATGCCCGAGGCAGGATTCGAACCTGCGACCGTAGCGGTCGCGCGGTTCCAGACTAAAGCGCCTAGAACCACTCGGCCACACCGGCCGGCTAAATAACTTCACAAATTGAGTAAGTTACCAAAACGTTGGTCGACCTCTGGTCCTTAAGCAAGCAGTTATTCGGCTTCGCATTGATTGCCAGAGTTGTTGGATGCCCTCCTAAAGAGATGTCGTGGCAAATGTCCGATTCGCGCATTAGATAGTCAGATTCTCGAAATGGTTCATGATACTCCAAACATTCTCAGTTGGAGATAGATGCGACGACCTAGCTGGCCCAGGCAGGGTGTGGAAAGCACGGAGACAGGCAGTAGAAACGTGTACGGGCAGGCATTATTTGGCTGAAATGTAAGCCCAGGATGACATTGTATGATGGGCAACGAAACGTGTCGTAGAATATCGTCGACATACCGCTTTGCTGTAAGGATGCCGTAGATGACAGCCAAAGGGGTCCTGCTATGAAAAGAAATGGCATCCCAGATCATCAGTCGTGGTTGTCGGGCCGTGTGGCGGGCGACAGGCAGGTTGGTACCCCACCGCCGTTCGGAGCCTCTCCGGACACATCGTCGTTGGTCATGGGGATTCAATTCGAAGCGGGACTCATCATTCTACTGCAGTCAACAAGATTCAAAGATCGAATGCACCCGACATCACTGCAGACAGGCTTCTCGGTGAACAGAGGTCAATGGTTGTCGGCTCAAGGGGCGCCGTGAGCTTAGCCCCCTTCCTCTGAGCCGAGTATTAATTGTCCTTATGGTCACTGAAGTACTATTTGCACGTCGGATCGATGATTATGATGAATCTGGGGATCTTAGCGCCTTTCTGACGATTGTCTTCTCCCTAAGTCGATAGCTTCCTTCTTGGCGCTGTGTTTGGCCGCGATTTACCATTCTTTCCAACATCGTCGAATAGTGGCATCGCTCCTATGAAAATGTAAAGCGTTTCGCCGATTACTCCGACCGGCTTCTTTGAGCCCAGCTACACGTCCTTTCTCACGCGCCAGTCTGCGAGGTATAGTTACTGTCCAACTGAATACACGGAATGAAATTCGCGAAGACTTTATGCCCTGGTATCTACACGTCCCTGTTTGCTATCCTTCTCAGGTGCGCCGTGAAATTGTGCTGCTGCATCGCACATTCGTCCATCGACCGCTAAAGTGTACAACGACATAATGGTTATGTATTAAACATATAAACATGTTATAGTACACTAATAAACTTATTTGTGAGTCATTAGCGATTTCAGTTTGTTCTTATACACTTCGATGATCAAACCAACATTTCGGCTGAGAACAACTGTTCATACACCCCGTCCATGACGTTAATGAAGGAACCATCCTAGCATTGGCCTTAAGTGAATCATACAACCCACGGAAGGGCTCAATTTGGATGGCCGAACGGGAATTTGAAACCTGCACCAGTGCCAGAACTAAATTTGCTCAACAGCCTCACTCAGTCACTACAGAGAGGAAAGGATAGCTCCGCCAGTCAGAACCTCTTGTCAACCTACTACTGTCACACACAGAGGCTAGATCTGAAAGCGAGCTTCCAAAGTTTCTATTGGGAAACTCTTGTTTCGTAGAAGCACTTTTATTTAGTAGAGCCTTGCCTGTGTAGAGGACAGAAATACATCATTTCTTCTTCAATTAACCTACGTTTTTGACAGTTGTACAACCTCCTCTGCAAATAGTCAGCATAAGGGTATACACTTGTGGACCAGGATGTTACGACTACCAGCTGAATAGCGCGTTGGTCCACCTTTGGAATGCAATACAGCAGAGATTCTGCCTGGCATTGTTCGACAAGTCGTTCGTAGGTTTTCGAAGGTACGTGGTGCCAGATGTCTCTGCACGGGTCACATTCCCTGAAATTACGAGTCCTAGATGTGTTCCATGACACTCAGATCAGATGGTCAAGACTTCAACGTGAGTTAATAATTATTGCTTCACAAACTACTGTAGCACGATTCTGCCCTTGTAACATGGACAGTTAACCTGTCAGAAGATGCCATCGCCGTTGGGGAAGTTATCAAGCAGGTGGTCCGCAATAAAATTCACATAATCCACAGCTGTCACAGGTTCCACAAAATCCCAGGTGAATGTCTCCCACAGCATAATCCTGCTCCCACCGTTCTTCGCCCGTGGCGCTGTGCATCTTTACAACAGCCGTTCGCCTGGATAACTGCATTTCCAGAACGACCGTCAACCGCGAGAAGAAGAAACGTGAGCCATTGAACACGTGACGTTTTGCCTTTGATCCACGACCTAATATCAATGAGCCCGTGCCCACTGCAATCGTAACTGACAGTGTCATTGGGTCAACATAGGAACGCGTAAGGGGGTAGTCTGCCAGCGAGCGTCGCTTCAGTTCTGAAACACTTGCAGCTGCACCAGCATCGTACTCTGTCGTCAGGCCTGCCACAGATCGCTGCCTGTCTTCCTTTACGGGGCGGGCAAGCTCTCCACCTCCACGGTCTGTGATGAAGCGTCGCCAACTCGTGGTTCTATCGTTCTTCAATCAGTTTCCGTGGATGCTCTCGACAGCAGCACAAGAACAGCCGACCAGCTTCAGCGCTTCCGAAGTGCTCGCTCCCAGGCGCCGCGTCATAACAATCTGACTTTCGTCAAAGTCGTTTATGTCAGTGGCTTTCCTCATTTGTGGCCACTATCATCACTATAATGAATTCCCATGCCTCACTGCTCCGCTTGTACACTTTCCTTACCGCGTCACATGCCTGCAGCGTAACCAAGCGGCATTCAATCTTACGAAGGACAGTGATCATAATGTTGGGTCTCAATACAAATTATCTGATATAACCTGCAAACCGTCATATTACACATTGGTTTTCCAAAATTACCCATAGAAGACACACAAAAGTAATTAACACTACAGTTTTATAATTTGACCACTCTCCGAATTATAAGGCAGCAGCTAATCGGTGCAGCTTCATTTTTTCAGATAAAATTATGCTTGATTACGTGTGAATGTATCCGTACACGTTTCTAATGTTAGACCTTGAACAATTTTAATGAGAGAGGACAACGTAATGTTAGGGTGAAGTTTATCGCTTATTATTTGGCCCGTTAACACGTCTGCTACAGACAGAGGAAGAGAATTAATGGTAATACCTAAATAAAGTTGTAGAAATAACAAAAACCGCCACTGGTCCGGACTAAAGTATTAATTGTAAGGTGTAAACACTGTTCCTGCGCGAGATACGACTACTGTTTGTTAAGATACAGAGACCGCAACTAGCCCCCAGTACTGTCAACAAACTATTTCATTACCATGACTGGTTTCGGGCCTGCAGTTTCAGACAATGCTTTACATGTAATGCTGCTCCTATTTTTCTATTTTATGGAAAAAAAACTTCATAATACGTTTTCTGTTGACGAATAACTGATTATTTCATAAGTCTAACTGTTCAGTATTCTTTGTTATGCAATTACCTTTCCACATATAAACTTTCAATGTTGATGCCTTTACCTTTTCTTTCGTGTACTCATCCATTCTCATAGTCTTCATTATCCATCATCGTCGTCAGTCATTTGACATCAACTGCATTATAGTCTTCAGTATGCCCAACCACGTTGCTTCTGCTCCATCCACCTCGAATCCGTCGTCCTTTCAGTCTTCTCTTGTCTCTTTGAGTCCTTGCTCCCTCTGCCATCTAAATACTCTTGCAACATCTCAAGTTCACTAGCACTGCAGTCAAAATTACGCCATCCAGTCTGTTCCTTGATCTGACTGGTTCATTCCCTGGCCCTTATTTCTCAACATCTCTCAGATTTTGTCAGCGTAATCAATTAATGGTGTACTTTCGAGTGTTGAGCTGAGTTGTGGTTTTTATTTTTCTGCAGGATATTTGCAGTTGTCTTCTTTAGGTACTGCAGGTACGTATAGTAGCAAGCTCGCAGCACACGAAGAAAACCGATGTGGTAGGTCGTCGAAATATTGTGCAGAAAATGGAATCAACACCTGAAAGCATACCATTAATTGTTAACATGTATCTTTACATAGATCTCTGATCAACTCTGTTTCCGATTGGTTTTCACGTTAAAATTTCGTATCTCACTGGCATCTCAGAGTAGCAGTTGCAATCTACGTCTTCAATTATTTGCTGGGTGTATTCCAATTCCTTTTTGCTCTACAGTTTTTACCGTATTCAGCTCGACCGAACCATGGAAGCTATTCCTTGGTAGCCAAACAGGCGACCTACCATCATCCTGCCCCTTCTTCTTGTCAGTGTTTTCTATATATTCCTGTCCCCGCCAATTCTCCGGAGAACCTCCTCATTCCTTACTTTCTCAGTCTACCTAATTTCAACATTCTTCTGTAGCACCACATCTAAAATGCTTCTATTCCCTTTTTTTGTGGTTGTCCCACAGTCGCCGGCCGGGGTGGCCGAGCGGTTCTAGGCGCTACAGTCCGGAACCGCGCGACCGCTACGGTCGCAGGTTCGAATCCTGCCTCGGGCATGGATGTGTGTGTGATGTCCTTAGGTTAGTTAGGTTTAAGTAGTTCTAGGTTCTAGGGGACTGATGACCTCAGCAGTTAAGTCTCATAGTGCTCAGAGCCACTTTTTTGTCCCACAGTCCACGGTTCGCTACCATACAGTGCTGTGCTCCAAACGTAGTTTCTCGCTGTCCTCATTTATGGCCCTTCGCATTACTTTCGTCTTTCTTCGATTTACTTTCATTCCATATTCTGTGCTCATTAGACTGTTCATTCCTTTCAAGACATACTGTAATAATTCTTCACTTTCACTGAGGATAGCAACGTCGTCAGCGAATCTTATAAGCAATACTTTTCACGTTGAATTTTAATTACTCTCTTGAACCTTTCTTTTACTTCCGTCATTGCTTCCTCGGGGCGGAAGACTATATTCTTGTCTTACACCCCTTTTAATACGAGCGCTTCGTTCTCGGTCTTCCACTCTTATTCTTCCCTTTTGTTTCTTGTACGTATTGTATATTACCTGTCTTTCCCTATAGCTTATCGCTATTTTTCTGAGAATTTCGAAAATCTAGCACCACTTTACATGGTCTAACGCTTTTTCCAAGTCGACAAATCCTATGAACGAGTCTTGACTTCTCTTCAGTCTTGCTTCCATTATCAACCGCAACGTCAGAATTGCCTCTCTGGTGCCTTTACCTCTCCTAAAGCCAAACTGATGGTCATCTAACATATCCTCAAACATATTTTCCATTCTTTTATACATTATTCTCGTCAGCAACCTGGAGCTGTTAAGCTGATTGTGCAATAATTCTCGCACTTGTTGGCTCTTGCAGTCTTCGGAATCGTGTGGATGATGTTTTTTCGAAAGCCAGATGGTCTCTCGCCAGACTCATGTACGTAATACACATCAACGTGTATAGTCTTTTTGTTGTCACTTCCACCAATGATTTTAGAAATTCTGATGCAATGTTGTGTATCCCTCCTGCGTTATTCTATCGTAACTTTCCAAAGTTCTCTTAAATTCTGATTCTAATATTGGATACCTCATCTCTTCTATATCAACTCCTGTTTCTTCTCCTATCACGTCACCAAACAGTTCTTCCCACTGACAGAGGTCTTCAATGTACTCTTTCCACCTATCTTCTCGCTCCTCTGCATTTGACTGTGGAATCCCCATTGCCCTCTTTAATGCTACCACCCTTGCTTTTAATTTCACCGAAGGTTCTTTTGACTTTTCTTTATGCTGAGTCAGTGCTTCCGACAATCATTTCATTTTCGATTTCATCACATTTTTGTTGCAGCCATTTCGCCTTGTTATATGCAACCAAATGTTAATTTAATCTTGGTCACACGTTCCAAGTGAAATTTGTATCCAGGATGAGAAATTTTTTCGTTTTAGTCTAGCGCTTTAGAAGCGTATTACAGCACGTAAAAAAAATATTACACATTAAAAATTAGGTACTTCTCGAAAGCCTGAGCTGAAGGACGTTGCACACTGTTAAACTATTGAGTGGCTTCGCTCTTGTCTCTCTCCATCCCACTAAAACTAAAAAAAAATCAACTCTGCGATTAGACGCAGAGTACCGTCCAATGCCGACAGACAGCCGTGTTATCCTCTGCCCTATGACGGTATTCGGATGCGGCTGTTGTCAGGTTTCCAGTCCTTCGAGCCGGTACTTCTCGTGAAGTAACACTTCAGTTGACACCGTGAGGCTGAGTGTATCTCCGTTCCAGTCCTCCCACCAAGAAAAAGTCCTATCTGTCCTGGGAATTGAACCCGGGGTGCTTCACATGGCAGTCAGAGGCGCAGAGCCCTCGACTACGGAACCTGATTAGTATAAGGGATATAACTGAGTCTGGAAACGCCAAGAAACGGATAGCACCGTAACAGGCAAAAGCCTAATATGCGAAGCGCAGCAGAAGTAATTTACTCAGCTCTGATATAACCGACGAACGGCAGGCAAGCAGTCACCAGATTCCTCCGCCCAACGAATTATGGTCTGGAAGAGCTTCTGGGAGCAGCAGAACTCGCATCCCCGATCTGGTTTCCCGTGGTTTTTTAAACAATTTAAGGTTAACAGTCAGACGGTTCCTCCCTCATTCTCGCCAGCTCTAGTTTTTGTTTTTGTCCATCCTTTGCTTTATTGGATTGTGTTAGTGCAAATCCTGTCGTCTACTTCTTGACGACATATTCGGTGGAGATGGCCAAGCGTTTCCCTTTCTAGTGGGATAAACATTTCCATAGCAGTCTCGTTTTTGGCCTGATATTAAGTCATCAGTCTCTGACAAAACCTTTATTGGACAAAACCATACACATGATCCGGGTTTCAGGATGCAGAGCCTCTCTTCAGGCGGCGCTACAAGAAACAAGACAAATTAAAACGGATTCTTCATAAAACTGATTAACATTAAAAGCAGCCATACAGGTGAACACCAGTTCCTATTTTGATCGCGTACAAGGAAGCCGTACTAGTCACGTAAAAAATACAGCAAATTAATCAAGCAGCATGCAAGCTCCCGTGCGGGTGAGACAAACCGGGTAAACGGGACCTAACCGAAAAAAGTTTTATTATTTTTATTTTTTGACAGTTTCATTACACATTTTTTATTACTTTTATTTCTTGTCAGTTGCATTATACATTGCATGTTTTGCTTTTATTCTCTGCTCTGTGCTAGGCCTGTGTTAGTTAATGCCATCCATGGAGTAATATGGTTTTGGCGCTGTTAGTAGAGAAAGGCGTTTGGCAGAAACGTGGAGGTGCGATCGTATTGTTAGCTCCGATTTTTCTGGTTGTCTCTCCGGCCCTCGGTATTAGTTCCCGCGGCGGCCGCTCTATGACACGCCTCATTGGGCTTCGCGCAGCAGTCTCTTGAGCGGTTTTGCTGGGCCCTTATGGTAAGATACATTTGAAGTTCACAAATTGGCGTTCTACGGTATTTACGCCTTTGTTTCCCTTTCTTAAGTCATTGCCACATGTCGGACCGTTCCCAGTTGGTTCGTAGGTTACATTAATTTTGCAGTGAGTGTCTATTTGTTGACGTATTCCTGTTTTATTTCGGTTAGGCCCAGTTTAACCTGCGAGGTACTGGTAGACTCAAAGAATCTTTTCTGCCTTATCCGCATGGGTTCTTGCTTGGTACTTCATAAATTTGCTAGATTCTCCACATGGCGCAATTTCCTCGTACACAATCAAGGTATGACGTCACGTTAATCTGCATGGACCCTTTTAACGTTAATTAGTTTTATATAATATCCGTCTTAGTTTCCCTTGTGTTTTTGTACCGCCTGAAATTCAGGTCGTTTGTACGATTTTAACCAAATAACGGATTCCTCAAGAACAACTAGAGCGGATTTATTCTTCAAGAAAAATTTTAGCAACTTGTTGTGAATGTCCCACAATCAGTGTATCACTAGTGGCTATTCATAATATGAAGGGTACACCGACCAGAGATGAGCAACATTTGCTGATCATAGATGTCTAAACATTGATGGATTTGTAGAATGGCGTAAAAAGCAACAGGCAGATACATCCATCACTATATTTATTATTCAATAAAGACTGCAGTATTTAACATTACATGCTACATAACTTTCTTTTTGTCTACAGAGTGAAATCTTCAACTAGCACATCGTTAAAAACATCGACTGCGATTTGGATGTCGCAGCTGCCCTGTGCGAAGTAACAATTTTAACTGCTACACGAGTTGTATGTTTATAACATATTACTAATTAGGTGCACTTACTTCCTATTCTCCTCGTTGTTGTTCAAATTTTGCCCATTTGTGTGGTATAAACACTTTATCTTTATATCCATCATAAAAAACAGCGCATTACCCGGCATGTTGACGGCTGACATGTTTATTTACATCGGAAAATTGTTCCTGTGCTTAGAGCTACATTTTGCTTACGGGTTCTGAAAGTATTGCTGAAGTCATTTGGGTGTATACACTAAATATTTTTGATTATACTAGTGAATTGCTAAAAATTGAAATTGTTTGACATGCAATTTACTTTGTTGTTTTTGTAATATTAAATATAATTTAGCTAACAAGCGGCTACAGTACTTGGTAAATAACTATGCGCAGCACTCAGAACATTCCGTGCCTTGCTATTTTGATTTTTCTCATTCATAAGTTTGACTCATACGCCCAATTGACTTCAGCAGTACTTTCAGAACTTCGGCAAAACGTAACGTTGACCCTAGTCATAATTTTCCGATGTAAATACACCTCAGTCGGTAACATGGTGGATACTACGCTGTTCTTGCGTATTAAGCAAAGAAACAGTGTTTGTGCGATGGTTATAAATGCGGAAAATTGAAGTTAGAGCAAGATGAATAAAAAGTGCATATAACGGGTAATATAGTGCAAACATAAAACGCGTGAAGTGTAGTAGTTTAACAAATTTATTTTGCATGGAGCGGCTGCAGCATCGAAACTGCAGTCGGTATAATGATGAGCATTTCCTGTTTTCGAAAATCTGACGATGTGGTAAATATTTAAGTACAGTACTTTTCTTGTGGCTATGGATGAGTAGTACCGTGACATGATTCCACAGTTGTAATTGTCCTTGTTAAAGTTCCAAAAGACGATCATTCATATAATGACTAAAGTTTCATGGTAGGTCCGTTTATTCCAGTTAGCAAATTGTTTTCTGGTGCTATTTTATAGTGTTGATTTCTATGTTTTCCTGTAATGTATCAACGTATTTCCCATCTTCATTGGCAATGGTTTAAACAGCTGCAACCAAATCCTATGCATTAGCATGGCAATTAATGGTATTATTAATCACTGGACGCAACTCCAAAAAATCATACAAAATGTTAAATTGGATGTAATGGTTCTTGAAATACTTTAAGGTCTGATTCTTTCGTTAGCTCATCACTTGCTATTTGGCCTGCACTTTGTTTCGACCACATTACAATCCTTTTGACAGAAGTAATCAACTGAGACACTGATTATTTCAACAACACAATTTATGCTAACAGATAGAGCATGTGTGCAATGCACCATGTATGACTTCTTACAAATGCTGTTTCTACTCCTTTAACCATATCTGCTTCTGAATCGGTCACAATGCCGGTATTTTACTAGTGTTCATTCGCCATTCGTTACGGATATTTAACAACATATTCGAAATATGTTCATCTGTGTGTGAACGTGACAGCTGAGATACAAAGAGTAGCTGTTTACATATTATCACCATGAAACTAATGAGCGATAATTCCCAGAAAACTTCTGGACTGTCCAAATATTCCATGAGCGTCAAACTGTCAACGTTCTGAATATTATTTTTGAAGTAGTAATCATTAACTTGCCTTTCCAGCCTCCTCCTTGAATCTGTCTCGACGGTACTTTCCACATAGGTGTAATGGCTTCCTCTAGATTTGAAAAACCTTAATTTTCCATAACTTGCAAAGATTATGGATGATTCCAAATCACGAGGAAAATTGCTTAGACAAGGATATACCTTTTGTTCCAGTTTCTGAATCATATTTTAGGATAGTTCGAAAACTTGGACTCCGTGTTGCATTAACACGGAATCTGAAACACTCGTCTTATCTAACTGGCTGTCGTTAAATATATTGTGGCGCTCCCTCCCCCTACTCAAGTTTCATTTCATTCAACAGATTCTGTACCGTTTTCCACCCCTTCCTGTACTTTGCTAATCTCTTCATCCCTACAAACTCGCTATACCTAAATCTCTAAATAGTTTCTATGCATGTCCGACTCGTAACCCGTTCGCACTATTCGTCCTCTCTGTTGCTCATTCAATGACAAAGTTAACTGTTGCCGAATGATGTAGTACATTAGTAGGAAGTATTTTTTCCTAAGCTACTGATCGATTGATTCAGTAGCCGACGAAGATTTGTTTCATATCCATATGAGAGCATCTGTGGGTCGGAAACCTCCATTAAAACGGAAGAAATAAACACACATCACATACTGCTTATGTGCCAAATCTTTTAAGTAAGGATTTCCATAGCCTCTTACTTCTTTTGCGTCTGCATTTGCATTATCTTTCGACTTTTCACAACAAGCACTAAAGGAATGTAATCTTATTTTTCAAATCGCCGCGCATTAACTTTTAGATACTTTTGTGACGTTAATACCTCCGCTTGTGACTTAATAATTGAGCAATGGAAAGTTAATAGGTTCATGTGTGTGTGTTAATGAAGTAATTGGTAATTGTAGAACCTGCTGCATTATAATCAAAGAGTGCAGTGTCTTATGGTACAGTGGTTAAGACAATGAAAGCTTATCAGGGAAGAACTGGCTTCAAATCCCCGTCAGATTTTTGTCACTTTTCCCGTAGCCTGGTTGCTGCGAAAAGGAACAAACGGCTCGTTCCGCCTGTACTGCGCGCCACATCTAACCGTGACGTCCAGCTCTCCCCTTCTATTTTGTTCGCCTAATAGATTTCAGGGATACGCACACAGCAGGTTGCACTAATTAAGGTTTTCCGTGGGTTCGCTAAATTATTCAAGCACAGTCCAGCACAATTTTCTCCCACAAGGACGAAGATTGCTTCATTCTAGCAGCTTGAAATTCATAGAATAGTATATTTACCTCGCTTGTGTGCTCGGTAATGCTTGGAACAATAATTATACAAGTTATTGGTGAAGATTATGTACCTGAGCACGTATTTTGCAAATCTATAACGTAACGGTGCAGTTTTCGTGCACAGACATTCCACAATTCTTCGCCAGGATCAGAGCGTCGCCAGCAACCAAAGTTTCATACAGAAGCACTGGTGTCATTTTTCCACCCCTCGTAGATCATAGGCGGAGCTCGGTGACTTAGTTCTAAAACCTCTGTAAACGACCAAACTAGTTTGTTAAATCCGCTGTCCCCTATCATGGATCGGTCAAACTAGCATGTCGACGTACCAACGAAGTTTGTCAAATTTAACCTCACTTTAAAAGCAGTTATCGCGAAGTATTTTGTCACTGGGAAAGGCTATCAATCCAGACAAAGCCTTTCTTGCATTGAGTTTAGCACCGTGTACAAAGAAGAAAAAGAAAACATGATGCTGGCCTAGGGAATCGTTGAAATTGAGAGATGAATTTATCAATCAAAATCTAATCAAATTTCATTGCAATACAACGACCTGGGAACACATCGTCCAAGGAAGAACTGGAGAGATTAATTGCATTCCTGCATGTATGTTGTTGACAAAATTTTGATTTTCTCTCCCTCGGGCATGGGTGTGTGTATTTGTCCTTAGGATAATTTAGGTTAAATAGTGTGTTAGCTTAGGGACTGATGACCTCAGCAGTTAAGTCCCATAAGATTTCACACACATTTGAACATTTTTTTTATTGTCTTCTTAACGTTTTCCTGCGTAATATATTGCTGGGAAAGATGTAACACCTCTGCCATTTTGATAATTGGCATTTCTCATTTGTTTTTGTTCATTTACTCTTTCGATCGCCATTTCCATGTATGTGGAAATTCACGACTCAGTGAGAGAAACTTTATCGTTAAAGATGCGCAGCGAAACGTCAAAACAACACAACGTGCGTCATCTAGCCAAATCTGCCGCCAGTCAAAATTCCTCTGACACGTCAAACACAGGCGCATACCACAAAACTATTGAAGTTTGGCAAATTGTTTGACGGTGTACTGTGGTTAAGACACTAACAGGAGAGGGGTCTGCCAACTCTGATTGTTTCCGTGCTTCCCCTAAACTACTGTTGGTCCTCGGAAAACAGGCGCAGCTTATTTCGTCGTCGGCGAGATTTTAAACCCTAATCTTCCATCTTGCGTTCCGTTCCGCCATTCCTTGGACGAATTCAGACAGTAAGCTACACAAACTAGGTAGTAGTATCGCTTGTGCTGAAGATCTACATTCTTCAGTAAATTTTACATGTTCTGAAACATTCGACAGACTGCAGATCCGGTAACTTGCGTAAATCATCTTTCAAAACAGCACTTTTCGTTCTGTACAAGTGTTTAAAAATAATCGTTATCCGGTACTCACAATCCTCTTGCAAGCATTCGTTCAGTGTTAGAAACGTTAGCGGCAGCTTCAGAGAAAATATTTTTTTCTGTGAAATTATTTTTACATAATATGACACAATCTATAAGCAATAATGTATATTAATTAATACAGAAAAGGAAAAATGTTAACTTCTCCAACATTAAGAAGAGTGGGCGGAAAGCAGCTAGTTTACAGTAAATTTGCAGTTTTGCAAAATCACTATAAATATCCTACTCCATCAACATAAGTTATTCAAATGGTTCAAATGGCTCTGAGCACTATGGGACTCAACTGCTGAGGTCATTAGTCCCCTAGAACTTAGAACTAGTTAAACCTAACTAACCTAAGGACATCACAAACATCCATGCCCGAGGCAGGATTCGAACCTGCGACGGTAGCGGTCTTGCGGTTCCAGACTGCAGCGCCTTTAACCGCACGGCCACTTCGGCCGGCTATAAGTTATTCCTGCAGTGTGTGACAAATATATCAGAAAACAAATTACCGATACACAACAAGCAGCAAAGAGTGGATGTGAGGCGTCTTAAAAGCTGGTAATGGCTGTGATAGTATTTTTTCGTTCAAGTGTTTCCACTACTTCGATAACTATACGCAATAAAAACAGTCGTTCCGGTGTGGGGAAATGTATGACGGGATGTACACCATTGATTCAGGTGGTCTACTTAAGAGGGCCACCGTTCACTCTACGTCAGATTAGAGTTTCCTATCCGTCTTCATGGTAAAATGGCGATGCCCTGTCGTAGACATGTTTCCTCTTTTAGGGAGGCCTGAACTAGTGTACAGCCAGCGAAATCTTCGGAATTCAAACTGTGTTATTTGAGCATTCGTTCCCTGCTTTATCACTAGTAAACTGGAGATATCTTCAGTTTATTTGTCAAAGGGTAGTTATTCACAAGTCGTAGGTCTGCATTCCTCCTGACCTTCAAGCTAGTTTCGGTTTATCATTATCCACGCACGATATGCCCAGTTGTTTCACATGAGGTGCGTAGTACAGTGCTTGTTTCGGGATCCTTGTCTTCAGCATTCGATGTTTGTTTTCTTTCCATTTAATTCAGCCATTCGCAGCTCCTTATGCTGGAAGCTGCACGCCTATTTCCTCCCATGTGTATGGATTTGTTTTTAACTGATCCAGGGAATATCGGTTTGGATGGTTGTTGTTAACGAGCTCTATTTTTTCCATTGGCCTTTGCTCTGAAGAACCTGTCATTACAATATGTAATTCCAGATTGTTTTCTAGCCTCACATTCCTTCTGAAAAGTAAAGGTGTCATATACGCTTAGATTAAATCTTCGCTTCAAGCATACTGTGTCGGACCCAAATTGCTGAAAATGTGATACTCCGTTAAATATTATTCCTCCCGCGACAACTCTTTAACGCACTGGTTCATTTGTCAAGAAACTCTAGGTTTAATACTAGCATTCACAAATTTATGAGAAAACTCAAGCTTTTGTCTTCATGAAAAAGAGGATTTAAATAGATCGACAGGTAAAAGTTAATAATATCTCATTCTCAGCACCATCTTCTGATAGCGATCTATGTCTCGTCTGTGCAAACACTCTTGTCTATTTTGTGCCGTTCTCTTCATTTCCCGATAAGTTGACACTTTCTTATCCCACACTCCCCTTTCATTCCTGATTTTTTTTTTCTTCCAATATATTTGTTAAAGTATTATTTTGTCTAAACGCCCCAGAGGATTAGTTTTCATTTTTTGGACAGTTGCTATAGGGTATTTTAGCTGATTAATCTCTTCTATTACAGCTTCCCTTGGGTTTCGTTCCATCGAGCTGGTCCTCCTAAACCTTTTCCATACCCATACTTGCATCGCATTTAAGCGCTTTCAGTAGAGTCCAGCCTTACCAAACTGCTTTTTTTTTTTCGTTACTAAGCGACTTGTTAACTACCAGTAATCTTCATTCATAGAAAGGACGTTGCATTGTTGCAACACTTTTTTCTGATTTCCATCCTTGTATCTGTTTCCCTCTGAAAGGTGCCCCAAAAACAAGATTTATTGCCTTTTACTGTTTTGCTCTGCAAATGAGGTGACGCAGTGATGAGCCACTGACACGCATACGGAAGCAGGCCGGTTTAAACCTCCGTCCGGCCACGCAGATTCAGTTCCTCCGTGATTTCCGTCACTCGTATATGGCGCACGCTGGCATTGTCTCCTTCCCCAGTCGGAGCTCGTGCTGCCGCTCTAACTACATCGTCGTCGGAGGAAGCTCAAGTACTGACTGAGAAACCAAATACCAGTTTTTATAGTTCTAATCTCAAAATTCCCTAAAGAGCGATATATTTGCAAATGTCTTTCATCCCCTTGGGACTGGAATTTCGGACGATCCCTTCTTAAACGATGCCTACAGTATGAGATCCACATCCTCTTCAAATATGAAGTTTCCTATCCTTAGCGGTTTGGACTGGGCGATGATGAGTCAGTGAATCACTCTGACACTGTTTCACCCCTTTAGGGGTTGAATATCTAAAAAGAGTGAAACACTTTTTTCATTTTTAATTGAGAAGCTAAATTCAAATTTTCGTAGATTTTGCTTTAAAAATGCTTTCATAATAAAAAAATTTCAGGAAAAAATCTCTTGCCCTATTTCACCCACTTATGGGTTTAGTTTTCAATAACATTATAAAGACGTATTTCAAACAATGGAAAATCCAGGATGGATGACTAAATCCAACGGCCTCTCTGCTACTCAGCATGTCCACTAGATAAGGACGTATTTTTTATTTGTAGCCAAGAAGTCAAATCCCAGCGTTCATAGACGTAGCTTTAAAATACTTCAGTAGTCCTTCAAAAATGAACTATTTTCAAAAAAAGCTTTTGCCCACTATATCAACCCCTTACGTTTGGAACTTCGAAAAATCTCTTCTTTGTATAAGAGCCACGCAGTCTCCAGATTTCAAGTTTCGTCCTTAGCGGTTTGGGCTGGGCAATGATAAGCCTAGACATATACTTGACCTACGTATGGTGCAGGAACTTGGTATGCATCGCAACAACGTAATCGTCTGACCTGCCATGACCAATCACGGTTTGATTTTCTTTTCGTTCACATGAAAAATGTTCAGATACGAAATGAACTGCAAGTTACTAAACCACACCATGTGTGAGTTCTTCTCATGGTTTTTGCACTTAAAAGCACATCTTATTTACAGCTATAAATTATTGCGAAGCTGCACACTATTGTCACTGCTTCCTTTGGTTTGCCAACACAAACGCTGAATTACCGGTAGAAGTTAACTTAAAGGGAATTAACCTTTCACAAATACAGCTTTTATTCCAGCCATACTGTTCTTTCCAAATTTATGAGGCGTATACACAACAAATTAAGAGGTTTCTAACAAATCTGCTCTTTCTAATTACTGCGAAAATATAAATATTGATATAACATGTAGTGACCTGTAAATCAGCAACTGAATTATGTCTCCACTAATAATTTGCAAAATATTTCGCTTCACGAAACTACTCTATGTTTACAATTTTAATTACATTTGTCATACCAGTCTTTGGCAGCGTGATTTCGAAATGTGGCCTCATTAATTCAGAATTTTTATGACGTGACCAAAAATGTTAGGGCAGACGAATGTGCTTATAAGATGCAGAGGAGCTCACGCATGTAAAAGTTACATACCCCTAATCTTTTATTTAATTGTAAACGTAGATATATGTACCATTAGATTCTCTGCAATTAACATTGACTTTTGGACAAGTGCTCCAAAGTTTCTGGTCGGTTATTCATGGCAAACATATTATAGAGGAAACAATGAACCACTTACATTGATTGAGGCTTCGTGTTTCGTTCTATGAATGACGTGGATTTAAATATCTACGTGTCTTCCACTTTTAATTCAACATTTAGTCTTCAAAATTGTATTGATCCACAACGTACACTCAAGATTCACTGGCACAAGAGATTTTAATCCATTCTGACATGGAAATAGATTCGATCACTTCAACTACAGTGAAGAGTTTTCCGAAATTTCGTGCGATACAATTATTTTGCCTTTTTAGGCCTAATTTTACACAGAGAGCGAGCTGGACGACAATAAGGTCGTTAAATGAGAGAAAAGTCGGTAAATCTGCAAGCACAGCAGTAACTGAATAAACTAATGTTAAACACATGTCTAGTGCTTCATGGTGGTAGTTTTGAATGAGAATAAAAGAAGATTTAGTCATACTTTTGGGATGCAGAACAAAGGTGATAACTTTCAACAACTTTCATTATTGTAAGACGAAAATTTGGTGTAAATCGATTTAGTATGGAAATGCAATTACGTTTCCTGACATGAGCATGTGCGGTGGAATGAGTTTTTGCCGGTACGTGATTGAATTTTAACCTAAGTGAGTGGAGTGATAGTTTCTAGCTGGTGGAGGTTTTGATCGAAAGAACGGATTAGCGAGGTTTCCCATTCTTTAGTTGAAGTTTGCAGTATTGTTGCGGAAACTGAAGTGTTCGATTTTGTGCGACTGTCTGGGGGTTCGTTTTGAATTATTGCTCAGAGACATTTCGTTTCTGAGATTCAGCACTGTCGCAAGGGACTAGTTGGAGAGCTAGGTGGACACTGTTCGCAGTGTTTTCATTCTCGCACAGTAGAAACCTCTGAGTTCGCTATCATACAGCTACAGGGTTCAGATCTAAACAGTGATCTAGAGCTGTGTTGCAAGCCAAAGCGCCACTAATGGCTTTCATCGAAAGAATTTCGGAAGGAGGTTGTGTAAGAGAGAGGACGATGTGCGACAACAAAGCAGTTTGTTTACCTGTTGTGCTTTAACTTCATCGCTATCATAAAATTCTTAATCGACTGGACCACGTAAAAATTCAGAAGCGGGCATTCTCACAACTCCTCGTCCGGCACGATCAATACGTAACTGGATTAGAACACAGAAAAAACTCAATTGGATTAGAACACAGAAAAAGCTTATCTCCGAAGTCTGAGTTTAGCAAGTGTTACCCGTGCGAACGAATTGCAGCTACTTTTCTTCGCCGAAGGAGTGTTGCGTACTGCAGACGGCTGTCCTTCTTAGATGTCCGAAATATACTATACGGGCAATTACACTACTGAACAATACTTAATACGTATGTATGTATATGCGGCGGATAGTAGGATCCCATACAGCGGATATTCATGAGAAACATCTGTAGCGACGGGAGAGCTAGAAGAAATCGTTATTAAACTGTTGTTGTCCTCTATACATATTATTTGCTGTCAGGTACGACCTCAGTCATATTGTTTACTGTTACGCCTTTATGCATAGAAATTGTCTCCGTTAGTTGGCTGTAGCGAGATTCAGAACGCCTTGTCTTAATGAAGGGTAACTTCTTTACATGAAGATAAATATTAAACGTAGCACGAAATACATAAAAAATGAAGTACTGTTCATCCATACGCGGTATACAGTCAAAGCTTTCTCGTAAAATAGAATGTGTTTCACACATTAAGTACACCATTTTCTTTCGTCTCCCAACGCCACATTTTGCTGTTACTAATGTTTGCATTCATCTGACACTGTGGTTGAATTGGTACTTTTTTAAAGCATTCAAATGAATGTGCCACGGCTGTGAAGTAGCGCAGTCAGATTGGTGTGGGCATGATGCAAGAAGCTTCGTCGCTCAGTATCTGTGCCACGTGCTTACAAGTCGCGGCCGTAACAGCGGTCTGCTTAACGCTGGCAGCGTCATATCATCTTAATCCAAATGTCTTACCGGTCCACTATATTCCTGACTGGCGTTTTACATAGCGGCACGTTACATAGACAGACAAATTATTCACGATTATTCTCTCAATGGTTGTAATCCAAAGATATGAAAGCGTCTGAGTACTAAAGCTTGAAGAACGTGGCATTTTCGCTGGACTTCCAACGCCATTTGCGTTTCACTTAAGAGGTCGACACGTTCCAATGATAAAACTGACAGTCCATTCATAGACTTGTGAAGCGAACACGAAAAATGGACAGAAGCACATGCAATGTATAGATATTGTTAGTAATAAATTATTCTCCATAGAACCCATTTTCTAATTACAGTATGCGGAGCGTTTCTGACCTGACATCCTCACCGTAGTCCACGTCACAAAGCAGCCAGCTCACTTTTCTTCTCTGCACTCCCCTCTAATCACCGGATCCACATAGTCCATTTGAATAAAGGAGAGACCTATTTTGTTTTTATTTACGTAGAAAAAAAGCGTGGTCGATTAGTCGTTTATATAGGCTGAGGCAAAAATCGCGCACTCGGACACCGCGATCCCTCGCCTACTGTTAGCCTGACTTAGACTGCAGCAGCAGGCGTCTGACAGCGGTAGGAGGCTGGAGTGTTCCCGCCAGTGGGGCGAGGGTGCTGCGGAAAGCACTTTGTCAGCTCTCAAGTAGGAAACTTTTCCACACACGAAAATATCGCCTATTTTCTTATTAAAAAAAACTGACCCCATCTCTAATTAATATTAACAACAGACGCTTTGTAAACTTAAAGTCACTACATCTTAAGGTAATTTCAGAATTTTTATTTATTTCAGTAGGAGATCGACATTAAATATTATATTTGTTACGAGGTAAATATTGAATAAATTACAAAGAAGGGCCATTTTCAGAAACTTGTATTTGGCAAACTCAGTGCGATTCGCAATTGTGGAAAGATCTGTTGCCGAGCGAAGTATTGTGGTAGTCAACGAAAAAAGTGATTGAGCGAGTAATAGTTTCAGAGATAAGTTTGAGCCACTTTCCCCAACACAAAAAATTACAGCCGTTTCGAAAAAGATTTCAACTCCGACTCTAGGCGAAGATGGAAAAGAATAGCCTGTACGAAACGTCGCGCCAGCACTGCAATATTCTGTGAAAAGAAACTCACGAAGATTTTTTTGCAAATATCCGTAAGCTACCAAATACCTATCCACGCCAATCATTCTGCTACGAACCTGGTACGTGGGACTGAAACTTCAAACAATAGAATCGAAATTTCACAAGAATATTCTCACCTCTATTTGTCAGAGTTAAACATCATGAAGTACACCTTTGTACTTCAGCACAGCGCAAATGTACAATGATGATCAACCAAGCAAACATATCTAAGATTTATTTTAAAATTGTTGAAGTAACTGATTTTCAGACGGATAGAACTAAAAGCAACATTTTCCTCCTCTGTGCCTGTAAGTATTCTCTATATGCTGTGGAATAGTGTTGTTTTTATTTTAATAGCATTAAATAATAGCGTCATTGTCATCAACTATCGATGCGATGTTAGAAATCTTCCAATTAGTCACAATCGACACCTGTTTTGACTGCCGTCCGTTGTTAATATAGACACAGAAATATTATTACTGGTGGACTTTGTGGTTGTCCCATCATGGTAGTTCTTTCCTGGATAACTTTATGTGGAGTCGCGATCTTTTTTCTCCTGAAATACCGTGGGCTATTGCGTAGCAGATATGCAGTTTAAGAAAACTATCGTGGATTTGGTTTATAAAAACTGGATTATTATCCCGGAATGAATTTTTCACTCTGCAGCGGAGAGTGCGCTGATATGAAATTTCATGGTAGATTAAAACTGTATACCGTCCCGGGACTCCAACGCGGGATCTACCTTCCGCGGGCAAGTGTGCTGTACCGAGTGAGCTACCCAAACCGAGCGACGTGGCGCAGGGTTTAGCACACTGGACTCGCATTCGGGAGGACGACGGTTCAATCCCGTCTCCGGCCATCCTGATTTAGGTTTTCCGTGATTTCCCTAAAATCGCTTCAGGCAAATGCCGGGATGGTTCCTTTGAAAGGGCACGGCAGATTTCCTTCCCCATCCTTCCCTCACCCGAGCTTGCGCTCCGTCTCTAATGACCTCGTTGTCGACGGGACGTTAAACACTAATCTCCTCCTCCTCCCTCCTTGAGCTACTCAAGCACGACTCACGACCCGTCCTCACAGCTTTACTTCCAGTATCTCATCTCCTACCCTCCAAACTTCATAGATGTTCTCCTGCGCAACCCGCAGAAATAGCACTCCCGGAAGAAAGGATATTACGGAGACATTGCTTAGTCAGAACCTGTGGTACGTTTCCAGCATGGATTATTATTATTTGCACCTAAAATTGCTGCAGAGTGGTCTGTCTAATCTTCACATTTATTAATAAACGTAGGTATTGGAGAACTTTCTGAGGTCTCCACCATCTATATGTTGCCTGTTTATTATACGGTCGTTGCGCTCTAAAGTGATAAATTATTGCAACGTAATCAATCATTTATGGCTGTCAACGGACCGCTTTCGGATCCGAGAAACGACCTATGTCATGAACTTTAGGCCTATTTTTCCATAGATTGTTTGAAAGCGTCCGTCTTGTCCACCGTATTCGTTGCTAAATGAATCTCCCCTTGGCTGGGGGGACCTGATGAATTCAAATGATAGGTGATATCGAGCATAAAAGTGAGGTCATCAATCAATCGAGGATCACGGAAACCCTTGTTTTCTTTTCCACTCATCTTTAGGAATGTTAGTCTCTTCTCGCAAATTAAGGAACATTTCACGATTTCTCCACGAATTAATGGAACATCGGCAAATTCGGCTACGATATTAGCCGAGAATTTCTAAAAACGTACAATATCTCAGTCTGCGTGACTGAAATTCAGCTGTTAACGAGATTCAGCCAGATCCTAATTTCTCGCTTATCGAACGAGCAAGGCCACTTCCTTCCCCTCGCATTGATGGTCCACCGTCTGTTAGAATGCTGACCAGCCGTTTCCACTCCATTCCAATGCAATCAATTACAGCGTCAAAAATGTCCTTGCCATTAGTAATGTTCGTAAGTGAGATTAAACTGAAAAGTTCCTCCGTCATTTCTAGCTCGGCGTGTACTCCCTGCAAGAAAATCTGTCAGGTCAGGTGCGAGGAAAAATGTTATGCCGTATGAATCAGCTGAATTTGTACATCTGCAGCCATATCGATATGCGACGTTGTATGACGAGAATATGAGACTTGCTGTAACTTCACACTTCTGTACCTACATCATACTCTGAAGTCACCTAACAGTGTGTGGCTGATTGATCCTCTGTATTAGTTCTAATTACTCGAATTTTCTCGTTGAGGTTATTTAGCGAGGTGTATGTGGAGGAAATATGTTGTCCGACTCTTCCCAGGAAGTGCTCACTCGAAATTTCAGTAGTAAACATGTAACGTTGTGCGCATGTAGGCGAGCGATTTTATCACCTGGAGTTGTTAAGAGCGAAGGTGAATTTGCTTGGGTGGGTGAGAACTAGCTGCGCGGACCCATGGCTGGGTTCAAAGACGGGAGGAGAGCCGGATGCGGGTATATCCCAGTATGAGGAATTTTGGCGAGTTCGGTAACTTACTAGGACAGACAACGCTCTGAGAAATGGCGGAGCGTCAAAAAATCTTAAAGAACGAAATTTGCTAACAATTCATAGTCAAGTATTAAAGCAATCTGAATACATCTGCTATCTCACAAAAATGAGGTGATACGAAAATACTCAAAATATCTTTAAAACTACAGAAGTTAATATTTTACAGTGAATAAACGTTTTCACAATTAACGTCTGAATTAACAACTTTTATACGCTTCACGCAATTGCAGTAAACGATATCTCAGATTATACCATTGCACATAGCATTTCTGCAAGCTACCATCTTTATTTATTTTATTTCTTGATTTATTAAGTTTTTTATATTTTTCTTTATGCAAATGTTTGTCAGGACATCGTACTCTCCACAATAACACAGCAGACGAATGCAGCATGAACACCTCATATCTTGTCATACTTATATATTTATTTGATGAACAGTTTACTTTTTTGCCAGTACCTCTGTTTAAATATTAATTACAGATGATAATATAAAATCATGGTTTTTAAGAAGTGTTCAGTCGCTGTCTTAGCAGGCACTATTATTAAAATGACACTTCTGTCAAGCAGGCATAAATAATTGTTTAAACGATATTTAAGGACAAACTTGTCATTTGAAATAAATACACTTGTGCAAGAATGTTGGCTTATTTATTTATGAACAAATCTTTATTTATATTTATTGTAAATGGTCTGAGTGTGACAATGCTTATAATATTTCTTCACTTAAACATTTTTGTATATATTAGTTTTATCTCAGAAATGGTCAAGTTGTATTAGATGGTGTCTGTAGAATTTAAGAACGACGTGTTTTTGATGGGGACCGCCTTCAGCCAATGTAAAAGCAGACTGTAGTGGAATACTACGAGAGTCAAGTGGAGACTGGAACTTTTCGAGTGAAGAGCTCAAGGGAGCGACTCCAGGCACTTTTACATGACTTCTGGAAGAAGGCAGATTTGCTTGTGGTATCGTGTGGAGTGTCATCGAGTGGGATAGTATCTCATCCCGTCGTTCACTGTCCAAAATCCAGCTATTGAAACGACTTTATAATTTGAGGCGTCTTGCTTCAGTGTACAATTCTAACTACTGCTTGCATTATGGAATTGAAAGCAGAGAGAGTACGAGTTACCATTCTTTGTATTTCTCGTGTTCTGTAAATTGTGATGCTGAACTCTGAATTATTTGAACTGATAAAAACTCGTGTTCATGAAACGGTCTTAGTTTTCAAGGGTCTTTAGTGTGGAGATTCTGTTACCATTATTGTAACGCTCTCAACGTAACTTGACTGCATTTGTTAACATATTTTCTGCCTGTATTTTATCTGAATATCGTAGGACCACTTTCACCTTATTTAAGATGTTCTTCCTTGAAGAAACATTATTCAACATAAGCGTACATCAGTTAGAACAGAACCATTTCTATTAAGTTATTCATTTATCTTTTATATTATACTTATATATATTTATTAATTCGCAATTGTAGCCATTGCGTAGACTATTTAACCGCAGGATAAAAGTGTCAGGTTATTATTCGCAGCGAACTGGCTGCTGGGCGTCAAAGGAGACATGTGCGGCTCGACCCTGTGGCTACACAGAGCTATTCATTTCAAACAGAGCCGTGCGTAACCCAACTAAGGTGCGAGCTACATCAGATAAAGTCGCAACTGGTTTGCTCGTGTGGGCTGCTGTTCAGAAGAGCAGCTACTCAGAGGAAAGCCGTTAAGCGGCGTCGCAAACCTCTCGGCCAGGCACAACACCTCTCCTGTAACGTCTGGCTCTGGCTCTGTAACACACTCGCGCCGACCCTGTCACGAAACGTACCACACTTCGCTGGATCTTCTTCTATCTGTCCCATACTCAAGAATCCGTCGAACAAGCGCGTTGTAAGTCACTTCGTTCTTGGATTAGTTAAATTTTCTTAAGGTTCTCCCTATGAATCTGCCTCGCATCTGGTTTTTCCGCTGTATGTTTTATGCGGTCATTCCACTTAAGGACGCTCTGGATAGTTACTCTTATAGATATTTTAGGGTAGATCCTGTTTCCAGAAATTTATTTTCGATAGTGTAGTTGTGTAGTGGTGGATTTGCTTTTTATGTATGCGCAATATGTTACGTTCATTTACGTTCAGGGTCAACCATCAGTCCTGCGTATGTCATTCTGCAGATCGACATTTTCTTATAGATAACCGCAACAGTCTCTAAAAGCTTCCGATGGTTTCTACTGCACTGTAAGCAGTACTCCAAAAATTTAATTTAGCATCTGCCGAATTTATTGTGTTAAGAGCAATGTGTCGAGTTCTGTCTGTAAGAAAGTCTTTCATTCAGTTGTTTTCTGGCTCGATACTCGTTAGCCTATATTTCTTTCAGTAAATGGCAGTACGAGTCGGTGTAAGAGAACTTTGTGAAATCAAGGAATACATCAACCTCAGCGCCGTTGTTTAGTGTCTTCTGATGAACACTAAACCTCTGTCTCTCCTGTACATTCCTTTATGTACTCTCCATCACAATATTCAGGGTGACAATTATTAAACTGTCTGAAATAAAATAGTCATAACTTCTGAACGGTTTGCTTTAGAACGTTCAAACTGCACGTTTGACAGCAGGGCATTTTGGGAATTAGTATGAGTATGCGCATTGCGCCTTGTTGTTGTTGGCAGTTTGTACGTGAAAATGTCACGGAACAGCGTGACAGACCGTACTGCGCTTGTGAAGACCTGCTGTGCGAGCAATAGCAGTCCAAGTGCGGCTCAAAGGAAGTTTGTGAACGAGTTCAAGGTGAAGATAACCGGTTCAAGTATGCTAACAATGAAGAACTTGAAGTTTTAGAGAACGGGTAGTGTTCGTGATGGCAGTGTTGGCAATGTCGGTCGTACGAAACGGGTGAGCACGCCTGAAAACACCGAGAAGAGACGCACTCTGTTTCAAACCAGCCCCAGGAAATCGCTCAGACGAACTGCACAACAAATGAGAATAAACCAGGAGACAATGCGACAAGTTGTTTCTGAAGACCTGCATCTCTTCCCATACAAAATTCAAACCCATCAGCCATTAAACACCAGGGCCATGGAACAGCGGTTGTTTCGCCAACACCATTGTCCACAGAATTGACGAACAGGACTTTGATGTGAATAGGGTTTGGTTTAGCGACGAAGCCCACTTTCGTTTGGGTGGGTTCCTCAATAAGCGAAATTGGCGCATTTGGGGGACTGAGAATCCGCATTTCGCGATCGAGAAGTCTCTTCAGACTCAACGGATGACTGTGTGGTATGCAATGTCCAGTCACGGAATAATCGGTGTGTATTCCTTGATGGCACGGTAACTACTGAATGGTACTAAAGGTTTTGGAAGATGATTTAATCTCCATTATCCAAAGTGACCCTGATTTCCACAAGATGTGGTTCATGCAAGACGGACCTCGACTCCATCGAAGCAGGAGTATTTGATGACCTGGAGGAGCACTTTTGGGGACAGCGTTCTGGTTCTGGCGTAACCAGAGGCCACTGGCATGGGCCTCGATTGGCCGCCATATTTTCCGGATCTGAACACTTGCGAGTCCTTTTTGTAAGGCTATATTGTAGGCAAGGTGTACAGCAATAACCGCAAAATGACCGCTGAGCTGAAAACAGCCACTCAGGAGGTCATCGATAGTATCGATGTTCCGACACTTCGGCGAATCTTGCAGAATTTAGCTATTCGTTTGCGCCACATCATGGCCTATGACGGCAGGCACATCGAACATGTCACAACCTAAATCCGAATATGTGTAGTGTCGTTTACACGTTGAATAAAGTATGTGCTCGCCGTACTTTGTAACTGATTTACGTTTTTTTCGTATAGTTAAATAATTGTCACCATGTAGCTTTGTGGTTTTGAAAGGTATTTTGTAGCTCATATGTAACGACGGCTCCTCAATGTCATTTTCCTCCCATAGAAACAAACTGAACGTGACTGCAAATTGTACACAAAATGATGTCTTTCTTTTGTTTGTTAGTAGCTTCCTGCTCTTGCTGCATTTATTTACGTACCTCTTTCCGTAAACCTTCACAGCCCGTAATTTTCAAAATTTTGCCACTTCTTTACTGACTCCTTTCCCTAAGGACTGCCTCCAGTTTTCCAGCATTTTCTGTTGTTGGTCAGAAAGAAGTGCATCATGTGTACTTTGTGTCTAGAATTGTTATGACGTTCCAATAACTGTTTTTCTTTTACAGTTGATAATAGTCAGGTGGCGTATTAAGTTCTTCCCACCGTATTCAGAAAATACGAAAAAATAAAGCAATTCCTATTCCGTGCTAAACAATGTAACTTGTGCACTTCTTCTGAACTAGTGCGAAGCCACTAGTATTCCTAATGCAGGAAGCAAATTTAATTCAGCATTACCAGCATTGCCAGTAAGCGACGTGACGTGTGAGAAGGTGAGTGCTCTGCTCTCGCTGTATCTTTCCTTCTCCTCTCCCTCCTCAGCGTCAGCCAATTCGCCAATGCGATCAGAGCGCTAAGCAGGAGCGCTGTTTGTCCTGGCCTGCTCGGGGGGGAGGAATCGCCGAGCTAGCTCCCCTCCTCCCCCCCCCCCCCCCCCACACCTTCACTCTTCCGGGAAATCCGTCTGCCGCTGCCAGCCGTGACACACGCCATGTGACCGGCGCTCTGGTTCCGACGAGGACGCTGGCTTTGCAGAGAAAGAATGGATTCAGAGTTTTGACGATACGCATTGTTTTCGATATGCGCGCTCCTCCCTCAGACCAGGTTTATGCCCTTGTTACTTGACTGTCGTAGCTTCTCTAATCCATTCAAGAAGACATCACGTGATAGATGGTCAAATCGGCTCTCATAAGCATGTTCGACACTTTCGATGTCTTCAAAACAATGACCACCGCGTGTTTCTTCCGGTTAGGAATCAGCTGGTCATCCCAAGGATTCAGGTCTGATGAATAGGGTGGTTGGTTGGTCGCTCAATGATGGAGAACTCAGGGTCTTCAATTTGGCTGCCTCAGCTTGGGACGTGTGCGAAGCTGCATTGTCTGGCAGCAAAAACAGTCCGTTTTTACTCAACTCACTCCGCTGGTATACGACGCTGGCGCAATACTCTACAGTAGTACTACAGCATGGGACAACTTTCTTCCAACGAATGAACGCCATGAAGCTTCTTGACGCGAGAAGTCACTCTGTTTTTTGGTTTGAAGGTCATAAACGCGGAGTACGTGTTCATCCTCAATGAGTAAATTAGCCGAAAAGTCTATTGTAGCTTCAAAATGGAAAAAAACAGCACTGGACGGCCCGCCTCGTAAAACCAACACACGGCCCGGAGACATACAGTGTCATTGCATCTGCCTGTGTCTGTTGATGATGTGGGTCACCTTTAGTGGGGCTCATCTGGAACGGCGTAATGCCCAGTCTTGAAACGAAACACTCATATTTTGGTTGCGCTGCGGAACAACCCGGTTGGCTGACTAGTGGGTTAAGGATATCATGTAGAACAAAGCGGGAATTACATCAAAATGTTAGAAGTAGTCACAATCAAGCTACAGTAGTCCATTACAAACAGTATTGTAAGGTGCTTAAAAATGTTATTAGCAACGCAAAATGTGGTATGCAAATAAAATAGCTAATTCACAGGATAAAATTAAAGCCATATGGTCAGTTGTGAAGGAAGTGTCTGGTCAGCAGCACAAGGTCGATCATATAAAGTCAGTTTGCAGTAATAATATTTCTGTTACTGATAAATCAGATATATGTACAGTATTTAACAATCATTTTCTGAGCATTGCTGGTGAATTAAATAAAAATTTAGTTTCTACAGGAAATCATACAAATTTCTTACCAAATGCCTTTCCGAGATTGACGTCTGAAATACTCCTCTGTGATATAGACAAGAGGGAGATTGAGTCAGTAATTAAATCACTGAAGACTAAGGATTTTCCTCGTTATGATGGAGTGTCTAGCAGAATATTAAAATACTGTGCTGCACATGTTTGCCCTGTATTTAGCCATATTTTTCCTTTAGAAATGGTCAGTTTCCTGAGCGATTTAAGTACTCAGTATTAAAGCCGCTTTATAAAAAGGGAGAAAGGGATAATGCAGATAATTTTAGACCTATTTCTATGCCATCAGTGTTTGCAAAAGTTATCGAAAAGGCTGTGTATGTAAGGTTAACTGATCATTTCATATCACAGATTTGCCATCAAATTTACAGTTCGGCTTTAGAAGTCGTTTGACAACTGAAAATGCTATATTCTCTTCTCTTTGTGAGGCACTGGATGGGCTAAACAAAAAGATTCGAACGCTTGGCGTGATTTTTTTTTTTTGATTTAGCAAAGGCATTTGACCGTGTTGATCTCACAATATTGCTCCAGAAGTTGGACCATTACGGCATAAGGGGAGTAGCTCACAATTGGTTCACCTCTTACTTTAGCAACAGGCAGCGAATGGTCATTATTCACAATGTTTATAACGGCTGTGATGTGGGATCTGAGTGGGGTACTGTCAAGTGGGGGTGCCCCAGGGATCGGTGTTGGGCCCGCTCATGTTCCTTATTTATATAAATGATATGCCCTCTAGTATTACGGGTAACTCTAAAACATTTCTGTTTCCTGATGACACTAGCTTGGTAGTAAAGGATGTTTGTGCAACATTGACTCGGTTTCAAGTAGTGCAGTACATGACCTCAGTTCATGGCTTGTAGAAAATAAACTAACGTTAAATCACAGTAAGACTCAGTTTTTACAGTTTCTAACACACAATTCAACAAAACCTGACGTTTTAATCTCACAGAACGGGCCTATGATTAGTGAAACTGAACAGTTCAAATTTCTACGTGTTCAGATAGTAAGCTGTCGTGGAAAGCCCACGTTGAGGATCTTGTTCAAAGACTTAATACTGCCATTTTGACTATTCGAACGGTATCAAAAGTGAGTGTTACTTCGACACGTAAATTAGTCTACTTTGCTTATTTTCATTCACTTATGTCGTATGGTATTACGTTTTGGGGTAACTCTTCCCATTATAGAAGCATATTTTTGGCTCAGAAACGGGCGGTTCGGGCAATAAGTGGTGGGAGTTCACGAACCTCTTGTCGACCTCTGTTCACGAGTCTGGGTATTTTGACATTGTCCTCTCAATATGTATATTCCTTATTGTCGTTTCTTGTTACCAATATTAGTTTATTTCCAAGAATAAGAAGCTTTCACTCTGTTAATACTCGGCAGAAATCAAACCTTCATTTGGATCGGACTTCCTTAACTCTTGTGCAAAAAGGTGTGCAGTATACTGCTGCATCCATTTTCAATAAGCTGCCACTCGATTTCAAAAATCTTAGCAGTAATCCACGCGCTTTCAAATCGAAACTGAAGAGTTTCCTCATGGGTCACTCCTATTCTGTCGAGGAGTTCCTTGAAAAATTAAGCTGATTCTTATTGTATTGCTGATAGCGTTTACTTAAACTTATGGAGTGACTTTTTTTCAGGTTCATGAACATTTATTTTTATCTGTTTTTACTTTTATGTTGTAAGTTCATTTACTGACACGTTCCATGACCTTGGAGATTTGCTCCTCAATTTGGTCCTACAGAACTTGACGTGTAAATAAATAAATAAATAAATAAAAAAGGACACTTCATCCCTAGTGTTCCTGACATGTCAGTGTGACCGTCTTTTGTGGACAGTCTGTGATGAACAAAAAAACTTCAATCACCCTGTAAGTCCACAGACCTGATACATGTTTATGTGCTTGCCGCTTACCGTTCTAAATGAAATTAAAAATAGTTCTAAAAATTAGGAAAATGTGATATTTCGAAAGTTTACAGGCTGCGGTACGAAATTCATTTTTAAATTCCGATTGGTGTCGTCAGTCCAGACAGTACTCAAATTTTTTCCGGAAACCATCTTAGACGTGCCATGTTTGTCTGAAACTGTCCTAGACCATTCATAGTTACGCTTACTTGCTCACCCCATTCCCACAAATAAGGATGCTATGGGCGTCTTACACCCACTGCGTCTTTTCTTCGGTAGTGAAATACGGGTACTAAGTTTGACGGAAACTTCTCCAATCGTTTGAGTTTTATTTGCATGTCATCGCTCTCCTTATCCCACACCCCATCTCCACACTCAAACCTAGGATTGCTAGGACAGCAAGCCATTTGTGAACCAAGATTGGCTGAAAGTACTCAAAATGTGCCAGAGCTGTGCTTTCATGCCACCTATACACACCTCCACCCCCACTCATAGAGAAGGATCACCGAACAACCAAACATAACCAAGAATTATTGATCAGATAGCAACATTGTTTCCTTTTGAGTATATTTACTCCTTTTACAGCCACACCGCATCCCCAAGCCGTTCTACGCCCACTGTTCATTTTTCCAGGTAGGAAGTCATGTGTAAGAAAACTTCCTTCAAATTCCTGCAATCTTTGCAAAGTTGTTTACAAGTCACCACTTTCCCAACTTTACCGACACAAATAGGGGTGTGGGACCGGTCGTTGTGGCCGAGTGGTTCTAGGCGCTTCAGTCTGGAACCGCGCTGCTGCTACGGCCGCAGGTTCGAATCCTGCCTCGGGCATGGATGTGTGTGATGTCCTTAGGTTAGTTAGGTTTAAGTAGTTGAAAGTCTAGGGGACTGATGGCCTCAGATGTTAAGTCCCATAGTGCTCAGAGCCATTTGAACCATTTTTCTGTCCTTTCTGATATGTCTTCTAGAATAGACACCATGAGCTCATATAATTGATTCGCCTCGATAAGCAATGAACTCACAACCTTCACTGCAGACGCACATCATGACGTTCGACCTCCAGCGGAAAATCAAAATCAGTGAGCAAGGGGGATGGCGGGGTCTGCGGACAGGTGGCGCTAGGCGGGAACGTGAGTCGGCCCGGGAGCGTGTCGAGCTAGTCCGCTCTCTTGCGATAAACACCGTAAATAGGAAATCCAGGGTTCGAGTCCCGTTCCGGAACACACATTCACACGTAGCCGCTGATTCCGCATAAAGCCCCACTGTAGTGGATATCATTAGTTCCCTCCATTTTCTCTCTCCCCCTCTACGTCTGACGGATCTTACCGTGAAATGCAACAGTTTTTTCCCGTATTCCGCTTGTGCGCGAGCTCGTCCTCCTCCCAGATTTTTCTCTGAAGATATCACTAAGTGTTCCAAATGGTCAATTAATGAAGAAACAGGACCATCCTGGACAGTCTAACTCGCTATCGGAATGACCGTGCATCTTCATGTAGGTTTTCAATGGTTTTCATAAACCCGCCAAAGCGAATGCCGGAATGATCTTCTGAAAAGAACGCATCCGATTTCCTTCCCCATTCTGCCCCCCCCCCCCCCCCACCACTAAGGTCCCCTACACTGTCGCCATCTAACTCTCGGTGCAACCTGTCCAAAAAAACTGCCTCTTTTTAAATGTTGTCTAGAACAGTATTTCATTTTGTTCTAGCACTAAACTACGCATTAGCGACATCTACCACGAGAACAATGATCTGTATGTAGTCTGCGCTAGAATTCCGTTAAGTCCATATGTCCAATTGATACTATACTGAAGAGGCAAAGAAACTCGTTGTTGTCGTCGTCTTCAGTCCATAGACTGGTTTGATGCAGCTCTCCATGCCACCCCATCCTGCGCAGGCCTCTTCATCTCCCAGTACCTATTGCAACTTACATCCTTCTGAATCTGCTTAGTGTATTCATCTCTAGGTCTCCCTCTGCGATTTTTGTCCTCCACGCTTCCCTCCAATGCTAAATTGGTGATCCCTTCATGGCTCAGAACGTCTCTTCTTTTAGTCAGGTTGTGCCACAGAATCCTCTTCTCCCCAACTCTATGCAGTTACGTGATCTACCGATCTAATCTTCAGCATTCCTGTAACACCACATTTCGAAAGCATCTATTCTCTTCCTGTCTACTATTTGTCGTCCACGTTTCGCTTCCATACATGGCTACACGTCACACAAATACTTTTAGAAAAGACTTCCAGCTGACATTTAAATCTATACTCGATGTTAACAAATTTCTCATCTTCAGAAACGCTTTCCTTGTCATTGCAAGCCAACATTTTATATCCTCTCTACTTCGACCATCATCAGTTATTTTACTCCCCAAATAGCAAAACTCATCTACTACTTTCTCATTTCTTAATCTAATTTCCTCAGCATCACCTGATTTAATTCGACTACATTCCATTATCCTCGTTTTGCTTTTGTTGATGTTCATCTTGTATCCTCCTTTCAAGACACTGTCCATTCCGTTCAGCTGCTCTTCCAGGTCCTTTGCTGTCTCTGACAGAATTACAATGTCATCGGCGAACCACAAAGTTTTTATTTCTTCTCCATGGATTTTTATTCCTATCCGAATTTTACTTTTGTATCCTTTAGTGCTTGCTCAACATACAGATTGAATAACGTCGGGGATAGGCTACAACCCTGTCTCACTCCCTTCCCAACCACTGCTTCCCTTTCATGCCCCTCGACTCTTATAACTGCCACCTTGTTTCTGTACAAATTGCAAATAGCCTTTCGTTACCTGTATTTGACCCCCGTCACCTTCAGGATTTGAAAGAGACTATTCCAGTCAAAATCTTTCTCTATTTCTACAAATGCTAAAAACGTAGGTTTGCCGCCAGCCGCGGAGGTCTAGCGGTTCTAGGCGCTCAGTCCGGAACCGCGCGACCGCTACGGTCGCAGGTTCGAATCCTGCCTCGGGCATGGATGTGTGTGATGTCCTTAGGTTAGTTAGATTTAAGTAGTTCTAAGTTCTAGGGGACTGATGACCACAGATGTTAAGTCCCATAGTGCTCAGAGCCATTTGAACGTAGGTTTGCCCTTCCTTAATTCATCTTTTAAGATAAGTCGTAGGGTCAGCATTGCTTCCCATGTTCCAACATTTCTACGGAATCCAAGCTGATGTCCCCCGCGGTCAGCTTCTACCAGTTTTTCCATTCGTCTGTAAAGAATTCGTGTCATTGTTTTGCAGTCGTGCCGCGCGGAATGGCCGCGCAGTTAGAGGCGGCAAGTCACTAATAGCGCGGCCCCTGCCGCCGGAGGTTCGAGTCCTCCATAGGGCACGAGTGTGTGTGTTGTTATTGGCATAAGTTAGTTTAAGTAGTGTGTAAGTCTAGGGACCGATGACCTCAGCAGTTTGGTCCTTAGAAACTCACACACATTTGAACATTTTGCAGCCGTCACTTATGAAACTGATATTTCGGTGATTTTCACACCTGTCATCGCCTGCTTTCATTTGGATTGATATTATTATATTCTTCTTGAAGTCTGAGGATATTTCGCCTGTCTCATACATCTTGCCCACCAGAGGGTTGAGTTTTGTCATGGCTGGCTCTCCCAAGGCTATCGGTAGTTCTAATGGATCTTTTTTTGACTTGGGCCTTTCAGTGCTCTGTCAAATTCTTCACACAGTATCAAATCTCCCATTTTCATCTACGTCCTCCTCTCTTTTCATAATATTGCCCTCAAGTACATGGGCATTGTGTACGCCCTCTGTATACTCCTCCCACCTTTCTGCTTTGCCTTCCTTGCTTAGAAACTGGTACACCGGCCTAATATCGTGTAGGGGCCCCGCTACCACGCAGAAGTGCCTCAACACGATGCGACATGGATTCGACTAATGTCTGAAGTAGTGTTGGAGGGAACTGAAAGAGTAGCAGAGGATGGAGATCTCTTCTGAACAATACGTTGCAAGGCATCCCAGATATGCTCAATAATACGAGGGCTATCCACTAAGTACATTACGTTTTGGAATTAAAAATAAATAAAGTATTGGACATTTTTTTGTTATATACAGACGAAAGTCACACTTAAATACTACTTTTCTACATAGTTGTCATTTAAATTAAGGCACTTATCGTAGCGACGGACGAGCTTGGAAATTCCTTCGTCGTAAAATTCGGCCGCCTGCGCCTTGAACCACGTGGTTACCTCTTCTTGAAGCTGTGCGTCGTCATCAAAACGCTGCATAGCCAACCACTTCTTCATTGCTGGGAATAAGTGGAAGTCGCTCGGTGTCAGGTCGGCACTGTACGGCGGATGTGGAAACAACTCCCACTTAAAAGATGCGAGAACTTCACGAGTGGCAGTTGCCGTGTGGGTACGGGTGTTGTCGTGAATCAGCAAGATCTTTGAGCCCAACTTTCTCCTGCGCTTGTTTTGTATTGCTCTTCTGAGGTTGTGCAGAGTTTGGCAGTACCTTTGAGAGTTTATTGTAGTACCTCTTTCCAGGAAATCCACAAAAATCACACCTTTTCTGTCCCAAAAGACAGTCGCCATCACCTTCCTTGCCGACATTGTCTGTATGCATTTCTTGGGTTTTTGGGGGGAATTTGTGTGCCCCCACTGCATTGACTGCAATTTTGTCTCGCAGTTCACATGCTTAACCCATGTTTCGTCACCAGTAACGATGCGCTCGAGTAATGAGTCGCCATCGTTCTCGTAAGCGTCCAAAAACGTTAACGCTGCAGCCATTCGCAGATTTTTTTGTGAATCTCTGTCAAGATTTTTGGTATCCATCTTGCGCAAAACTTGTGGTAACCAAGCTTTTCGGTAATGATTTCGTGCAATAGACTTCGTTGAAATTTGTGGAAAACTCATAGAGAGTTCCGTTCTTGTGAAATTACGGTTTTCACGGACCGCGGCATCGACTTTTTCGACAAGTTCGGCAGTCACTATGGTGGGTCTTCCACTTCGCTCTTCGTCGTGAACGTTAGTTCGGCCATTTTTAAATTTTATGACCCATTGACGCACTCCACCTTCAGTGATTATGTTGTCCCCATACACTTCACAAAGCTGCCGATAGATTTCTATCGGTGTACAGTTTTTTGCAGTCAGAAACCTTTTTACAGCACGCACTTCACACTTCGCGGCATTTTTCAATTAACGCTGACATTTCAAACTGTCAGTAACTCAACGGAGTACAGAACGAACCTCTCACTAGCACGGCAGGATGCCGACTGAGCGGCGGAATGACACCAAGATGGCCGCGCTAGCCCCGCCCCAAACGGACACAAACGAAAACGTAATGTACTTTGTGGATAGCCCTCGTATTCATGTTTGGGGAGTTTCGTGGGCAGCGGAAATGGTTAAACTCAGAAGTCTTCCTGGAGCCACTCAATAGCAATTCCGGACGTGTGGAGTATCGCATTGTCCTGCTGAAATTGCCTAAGTCCGTCGGAATGCGCAATTGGATGCAGGTGATCAGACTGGATGCATACGTATGTGTCACCTGTCAGTCTCATCTAGACGTATCAAGTGCCCCGCATCGCTCAAACTGCACACTCCCCCCACCATTACAGAGCTTCCATCAGCTTGGACAGTCCTCTGCTGACATGCAGGGTCCATGGATTCATGAGGTTGTCTGCATACGCATACAGGTCCATCCGCTCGATACAATTTGAAACGAGACTCGTCCAGCCAGGCAACATGTTTCCAGTCATCAAGAGTACAATGTCGGTGATGACGTGCCCTGACGAGGCTTTGTGTCGTGCAGTCAAGGGAAAATGGCTCCGAAAGTCCATATCGGTGATGTTTCGTTGAATAGTTCGCACGCTGACACTTGCTGATGGCACGGTATTGAAATCTGCAGCAATTTGCGGAAGGGTTGCATTCCGTCACGTTGAACGATTCCCTTCAGTCGTCGTCTGTCTCGTTCTTGCAAGATGTTTTTCCGGCCGCAGCGATGTCGGTACACTCGTGAAATGACCGTACGAGAAAATCCCCACTTCATCGCTACCTCTGAGAAGCTGTGACCCATCTCCCGTGCGCCGACTATAACACCACGTTCAAATTCACTTAAATCTTGATAATCTGCCATTGCAGCAGCACTAACAGATCTTACAACTGCGCCAGACCGCAGTGCCGTATTCTGTCTGTTTACATATCTCTGTATTTGTATACGCGTGCCTATACCAGTTTCTTCGGCGTGTCAGTGTATATCACTAACAGTATTCAGTGGTTCACAAGGAGTTCCTTGTATTGTAAACGACTGTTTTTGTACACGTTAATGTACCTACATGCGTTACGCCAAACTTCCACCTTCTCAAAGAAAATTGCTTGAGCTGCAGATCTGGGATTTTCCGAGCGTCTTCGCAAGTTGGTGCCGATTTCAACACGGAGGGACAGCCACCAAAACTATACCAATCCATCTAACAAAGTTAATATGGCATTGGATTACACAACATGGTAGCGTCGTTTTCTTACTGCTGTTCGTTCACTCACTGTTGTTTTTTTAATTAGCTTCCGATTTCGAATTAGGTAACATCTTCAGGCAGATGACCACTGAGATAATAAGCATTATGTAGCACCGCAAGTACATCCTGTTAATCTACCGCCACCCCTATGCTGTAATAGGGTAACATTATAGTTGCTTAGCGACTGATAGCAGTTGAATAAAAACAATATGTAATTGTCAAAATTGTCAACAGAGAGAACTCTCACAGTTTGAGTCAAGAATCGACAGATTAAAGACTTGATTATCTTCGCTTGGTTCTCTTCTTTGGCATCAGTTATGTATTAGGAAATGGGTTTATAACAAGAAACCTAGGTCGTGCAGTAATAATAAAGTCTGTGAAACATATCTAAAACTGTTTCGTTCAGTTAATAGAAAACCAATAAACACAGCTGTGTAAAATAAATATAGGGAGAGAGTAGCCTTTATTCTCCAGAACAGAATACAGTATTTCACAGATAGCACCCGTAATTTCCGCCGCTATGGAAGTAACAAGCTTATCAGCAGTGATATGTTGTATCTAGTTGATGAATTGATTCGTGTAGACAGTGAACCATTCTTCATAGCCTGCATGACATTCAGTAGCGTAAGTGAAAATTGCAGCACCGAGAACGAAAGGCCCGAATAAACACATTCTGGAGGACGTGTAAAAACTGCGTTCCAGCAGTAAGCGATAAAACTCTCAGAGAAGTGACGCATTCAGCAGCGGCCCCTCTTGTCTTACAGAAAGCTCTGCCAGTGGAAAGCACTCTGGCCCACTGGGAACGAGAAAACGGCGTCAAAGATCGCAGTGCCAGCCAGCGTGTGAATGACGTCAGACGGGGCGGAAAGACCCGAGGTACTTCGGTTCAGGCTATTTTGTTCACTGCTACGATTATGAACAGTGTGCGGAGCCAGGGCATAGAAGAAAAGGATGCTCTATTACTGGGTTAGATACGATGTTTGGTAAAGATACTAATACATAAAATTAATATCGATAATATCGGTTCATTGGTGTCGGTACTTACAGTACGCAAGACAGTGATTAATCTTTTATTTTTAAGCGGTTCCTTATTACAAAGTACTTACTTAAGGTAAAAGGCGAAATCTGAAAATCATGTTTACATGAGCCAACTTTCGAATATAAAATCAAATACAAACGTAAGCTGTAAAAGAAAAATATTTCGAAATGAAACAAAGAAACAGATTTTCAGGTAATTTTGATGTTGCATGACATTATTACTCGAAAAACGTTTTTCGCAATGAGAAGCCATGTCTATTTGACCCAAGGTTTCTCCTGTAAGCTATTTCCGGTAAGCTACCTAAAACAGTAAACATGTTGTGGTGTTTGCGAAAGCACAGATTTTTCTGTCTGGTGCCTGTGGATTCAGCTTTAAAGAAAAGACATTCACTAGGCTCAGAAGCTGCCATGTTGAGTAAATTAATGCTATTTATGTAATTGGGTATTTTGTTTTTGTGATCTCTAGTTCGAGGACTTGTCTGTCGCAGTTCTCCACGCTACTCTATCATGTGCAAGCCTCTTAATCTCTGTAAAACTTCTGCAACGCACATCCATATGCACAGGCTTACTGTACTCGCCTCTTTTTCTCTCTCTGAAATTTCCATCTCCCGTCACTACTTCTCTCCAGTACTAATTTGACGATTCCTTGTCGTCTGAGAATGTATCCTATAAATCGAACCCTTCTTTGAGTCAAGTTACACCACAAATTTATTTTCTCCCCAGTTCTGTTCGGTACCTCCTTATTAGTTAAATCATCTACCCATGTACCCATCTACTCTTCACCATTGTTCTGTAGCACCACATTTCAAAAGATTCTTGTCTAAACTGTTTAACGTCCATGATTCACTTTCATACGAGGCTACACTCCAGACAAATACTTTCAGAAAAGATTTACTAACCCTTAAATCTATATTCGATATTAACGAATTTCAGCTCTTCAGAAGCGCTTTCCTTGCCACTGTTGCCAGTCTACATTTTATTTCCTCTCTACTTTGAGATCATCACTATTTTGCTTCATGGATAGCAAAGCTCATCTACTACTTTTAATGTTTCTCCTCCTAATTTAATTCCCACAGCATCGTCCGTTTTTATTTGACTGCATTCCATTACTCTCCTTTAGCGTTTTTTTGTTCATGTTATATCCTCACAAGATACCGTGCATTCAGCTCAAAAGCACTTTCAACCTTTTTTCTGTATCTGGCAGAACTGTCACCGGCAAACCTCGAACATTTTATATCTCCTCCCTGAGCTTCAGTTTCTACTCCACACTTTTTTTGGTTTCCTTCAGTGCTTGTTCAGTGTACATGCTGAATATCATCTATATCAATCACTGCTTCAGTTTCGTGCCCTCGACTCTTATATCTACCGTCTGGTTTCTATACAAGCTGTAAATAACCTTTCGCCCCTGTATTTTGCTCCTGCTACCTTCATAATTCCAAAGAGTATTCCGGTCAACATTGTCAAAAGCTTGTACCGGATCTATAAATGCTATAAAACGTAACTTTGCCTTTCCTTATCTTGTCTTCTGAGAGAAGTCGTAGGGTCAGTATTGCCTCGCGTGTTCCGACGTTTTTCAGGAACCCAAATTGATTTTCCATTCTACTGTAAATAATTCGTGTCACTGTTTTGCAACCAAGACTTATTAAACTGACGATCGGTACTATTCACACATGTCAGCACCTCCTTTCTTTGGAATTGGAATTATCTTCTTGAACTCTGAGACTATTTCCCCGGCCTCACGTATTTTGCATACAAGGTGGAATACTTTAGTAATGGCTGGCTCTTCCAAGGATATCAGGGAATGCCGTCTGCTCCAGGAGCCTTGTTACGGTTTAAGTCTTTCAGCGCTCTGTCAAATTCTTCTCGCCGTATCTTATACCCATTCTCATCTTTTCCTCTTCCTTTTCTGTAATATTGCCTTCAAGTTAATTTCCTTTTGTAGCCCCTCTATATATTCCTTTAATCTTTCCCTTCTTTGCGAAGTACTGATTTTCGCCTGAACTGTTTGTTCTCATACAGCTACTTCACCTTTTTCCTCTTTAATTTATTTATAGGTGTTATCTGCCCAGCCCCTAGTTACACATGCTCCTATAGACTTAAATTTGTCCTCTAGCCACTTCTGCTTAGCCCTTTCCATACTTCCTGTCAATCTAATTTTTTTGACGTTTATATTCCCTTGTTCCTGTTTCATTTGTTGAATTTTTATATTTTCTCCTTCCGTTACTTAAATGCAGCTTCTACTGTGAGGCCGGCCGCAGTGGCCGAGTGGTTCTAGGCGCTTCAGTCCGAATCCGAGCGACTGCTACGGTCGCAGGTTAGAATCCTGCCTCGAACATGGATGTGTTGATGTCCTTAGGTTAGTTTAGTTTAAGTAGTTCTAAATTCTAGAGGACTGATGACCTCAGATGTTAAGTCCCATAGTGCTCAGAGCCATTTTTTCTACTGTGATATCCAAAGATTCCTACTTTTGTTTTTGCCTATTTGATCCCCTACTGCCTTCACCATTTCATCTCTCGAAGCTGCCCATTAGTCTTTTACTGTATTGCTTTCCTCTGTTTCAGGCAATCGTTGCCTTGAAAGTCTTAAGGACCTCTGGTTCTTTAGACTTATCCAGGTCCCATCTCCTTAATTTCCTACCTTTTTGCAAATTCTTAAATTTTAACCTACAGTTCATAACCAATATATTATTGTTAGAGTCCACATTTGTCCCTGGAAATGTCTTATGGTGTAAAATCTGGTTCCGAAATCTGTGTCCTACCATTATACAATCAGTGTAACCTCGTACTGTGTTCAGATGTCTTCCACGTATGCAACATTCTTTCATGATTTTTAAATCAAGTGTTGGCGATGGTTAAATTACGCTATGTGCAGAAGACCAGGCGCTTTCCTCTTTTTCCCTTCCCCCCCCCCCCCCCCCCCCAGTCCATGTTGTCCTATGTTTCTTCTTTATCTTCTCCTACCACCTAAATGCAGTAATTCATCACAGTTAAGTTTTCCTCTCCGTTAACTGTCTGAATGATTTCTTTTGTCTCCTCCATTCTTTCATTTTCTTCACCATCTGCACAGCTAGTTGACATATAAATTTGCACTACTGTGGTGGGTGTTGTCTTTGTGTCTCTTTTGGCTACGATAATGCTTTCATTATGGTGTTCATAGTAGCTTACATGGATTCCTATTGTCTTATTCATTATTACACCTACTCCTGCATTACCCTAATTTGATTTTGTATTTATAATCCTGTAGCCACCTGACCGGATGTCCTGCCCATCCTGCCACCGAACTACAGTAATCGCCTCTATCTCTGACTTCCAGCTGTGCATTTACCTTTTCAAATTTTATAAGCTGTTTACCCGATTAAGGGATCTAACATTTCATGCTGCGGTCCATTGAATACCAGGTTTGCTTTTGCTGATGACGAGTTGCTTATATGTTTGGTATGCGTTGTTAGCATTTGTTGCTGACGTATGTTCCTAGTAGACCCTTGGCTACATTTTAACTATTGCATTTGTATTGCATTATACCACACACATATGGCATACATGAGAATTTTCATGAAACAAGAGTATGGGTAGTTACTCATATTAGAATGACGTAAAATGTGTTGTACGCAGGGGTGAAGGCATATTGGACCACAAAATGTAATCATAGCACACCTTGTCCCCATTGCTGTAGCGGACGGTATCGCTTCATCGATAGTTTTACCAGACTTTCGAATCCTTCAGTGGACTCGCACTACCTGCTTCGCAATAGACTGAAATCGCAAGTGCCATTACGGCTGCTTGAACCGCCGACAAACTGTACACTTCTTAGACTGCAACGGACACGTATCGCTGCCCCTGGTGCGCTGAATGACAGAACGTAATGCTTACAAATTGTCCCCCTCCGACCAGTACTACCGGTACAGTCGGCTCCACGTGTCTTACACGTCACCGTGGTGGCAGCTATATGGCAGCATGCAATCGTGAGCGCTGCAGCCGAGGCTAGACTCCGTGTTTGAGAGAGCTTCGGGAGACTCACCAGGTGTGGCCGAAGGAATAACATTCAAATCCCTGACCGGAGTAATACACTGACGAGCCAAAACATTATGACCACCTGCTTAAAACTTGTTGGTCAATCTTTAGAACGCAATACGTCACCGATTCCGAGTAACATGGATTCGACAGTTTATTGGCAGGTTTGTGGAGGTATGTCGCACCAGATGTCCACACAAAAATCATTAATTTCCTTAAACAGCGGGCCGCTGATTGGTGTACACGGTGATGGAGCCAAACAGCGATCCTAATGGGTTCCATTGGATTCACATCAAGCGAATTTCGTGGCCAAGACAGCAGCCTAAGTACACCATCTCAAACCACTGTTGCACGGTTCTGGCTCCGAGACAGGACCGTTGTCCTGCTGGATGATGATATTGCCGGCGGGGAAGATATCAAGCATGAAGGGTTGCAGGTGGTTCGCAGCTGTCAGTGTCTTCGACTACCACCGCAGGTCCCATGCGAGTGCAGCAGAATGTGTCCCATAGCAGAATACTGCTCCCAACACCCTGCGTCCTTGGTGCGCTGCACGTTTCGAACTGCGATTCGCGTGGATGACGGCGTTTGTAGAGACGAGCATCGACCTGGTGTAGCAAAAACGTGACATCCGACTAGGCGATACGTTCCCATTGATCCACGGTCCAACTCGACGGTCCCCTAGCCACTGCAATCGTAATTGACGATGTCGTTGGATCAACGTGTTGTTCAGCAATGTATGATGAGCGGTATGCTCCGAGACACTTAATGCTTGCGCTAGCATTGTGCTCTTTCTGCAGTCGCCACCCATGCTGCTTATCGAGTAGGAAAGCCTCCAAATCCCACGTTCTGTGAAGAGTTGTGGACATCCAACCACTTATCGCCCAGTGGTAGTTTCACTGTTGTTCATCTACGTAGATGCTCACAACCCACTACGCAGTTTCAGAGATCCTCGTTCACAGGCGCTGGTAATAATAATATCATTTTTATCAAAGTCGCTTATGTCAGTAGGTTTCCCTATCTGTAGCCCGTGTCGCCGGTAGAATGATTCCCCATCCGTCTTTGATCCACTTCTATACTTCCCTTACCGTGCCACGATCCCGTAACGCCACCAGGTGACATCCAAACTCGAAGTGGGCAGTCGTCATAATGTTTTGGCTTATGAGAGTATATAGAAGAAAGAAAAAGGAAATTGGTGAACTGATAGATGGAGATCCGATTTGCATTAGGAAAGGTAAATGTATCAGAAAGGAAGTTTTGACGTTACGCTTTTTAATAGAAGCAAACTTAAGAGAAGTCATGGTGCTTTAATAGGATTCATCGACATACAAAATAGTTATTAAATTAGTGGGAGATGATTGAAATCGTCATCAAAATACGCTATAGCGTAAAGTGGGCAATATACAACATTTACAAGAACCAACACGTGTCTGTCTTCGTAGTAGCAGGTACACAAGTAACGTATGTTATACACTGTCTTTTGCGACTGTAATAAAAGTTTTATTTAGAACATATTCATTTCGCTTTATTTCGAAGCATTTTTAGTGGTCACTGTAACAACTTTGTTTTCTTACAGATCTGTTTGTCAAGATCGTAAGCAGCTCTCACGTTTTATATTACTACTATCAAACAGTATTAAATTACAATTATTACTCACGGTTTTTTTGTTTCCTTGTTCTTACAAACACATGTGCTCGAGTTTTAGAACACACACTTCAGTGACGCAATATATATCTTAGCTCGGTGTAGATGCAGTTACACCTCGTGTACGTTCTTCTGTTATTGCAAGGTGGGACCGTCCTTTGCTTATTTCCCTGTGGATCTGGATGTGTCCCCTCCCTCCCTCCCTCCCTCCGATTTCCTTCCCATTTTTTCCCTAACCCGAGCTTGGCCTGAGTTTTTTATTACCTCGTTGGCAATGGGACTAAAACTTTTTAATTTTCCTTCCAAGAGATAACAATAAGATGGAAAGACCAAGAGAAAATGTCCGGATATTCAAAATATTTATCGAGGAAAGACTGAAGAAAATTAGTGTTCACAAGTGGAATGAAAATTCAAGGTGAGAAGGTATTCATAACAATTTTTGCTACTGACATTGCTATCGTCCGTTAAGGTCAGGAAAAATTAAAAGTTCTCTTGAAGGAATAAACTATCTACTGAACACAGAATATCGATTGAGAATACACCAAATAAAGACGAAAGTATCGAGGTCTAGCTGAGGAGAGATCTGTAAAAAAAATTAACATTTTAATTTTTGACAGTGTAATAGTCGAAGTGATTGTATTGGGGGACAAAATAACACATGACACAGAAAGCATGGACGACATACGAAACACACACCACATTCAAAGAGGCATGCCTCGCCAAAAGAAGTTTATTCGTATTAAATGTAGGTCTTAAAGAGAAAAATTGCGAGAAAATATGTATGGAGCACAGCATTATGCAAAGGTCAAACATGGGCTGTGGCAAAACCACAAGAGAATCAAAGCATTGCAGATGTTGTGTTGAGAAGGAAGCTGAAATTAAGAAAGATGTTGAGGAATTAGGAGATTCTCTGCAAATTCGACGAGAAAGGAAATTGGAAAAGTCATCTAAACGAAGGGGTAAGATTATAGGGCCTGAGATGACATCAGGAAGTAACTCTCATGGTACTAGAGGGAGCCGTAAGAGAGGAAAAGCGAGAACAGAAATCAGAATATGTAAGATAAATAATTTAGGACGTGGGGTATACGTGCTACCCTGATATGAATTGATTGGTAGGAAATAGATCATCATGGATGATCTCTTAACAAAAGAATACAAAAAAAACATGAGTGCGGGTATAAATGCTTATACAAGGCACATTTTGGAGCCTTCAGGCATTTTCACATGCTACATGTCAGGAGTATAATGCCCGCAACATGTGGTGAGGAGTGTGCAAGCTGCCGTCGAAAGGATCACTGCTTCCCCGACTGGACATTCACTTAACATGTCGCCAGCCGAACGTGGCTGGAATAAGATTGGTCTGCAACTTGTTCAGCACGGTCCCACAAAAATAAATATCAATTCTTTGCGCTTTGTAGAAGTGCTTACAAACTGCGTGGGTAAGATTCACCAAGGATATGTGCAGGCTTTCTCTGATTCCGTACTATGGCGTTTTGAGGCTCTGGTTGCAATTCGTTGGGACGTTGCACGATACTTAATTTCTAAAGTCAGAGATAATACTTATTTACGTAATCGCAGTCAGTTTCTCTCCCAAAAGTACCTATTATGTGGAATATCATTCATTTTAGTCAAGTTTTCCATCTACGTCTTGCAGTTTTCGTAGTCGCCAGACTAGTTTCGTCAGTTCTTCGGTACCGTGGGAGGTGAGAAATCAACACAGCACTTTTTTGTTATAAGACACACAGCGTATAATTATCTTCTGAATATTGTGGTTCTTAATAATTCTCGTGCTTGCAAGGATAAAAATAGAGAGAAATTCTTCCTTACGTAATTCGCAATTCATTTTATTTTACATATGACAAAAGCATGCTAATCAGTGGATCAATACATACATATAATATTTTAAGTGTATAAGAATTAAGTTGGCGAAATCTCCAAAACCACCCTCCACCAATCAGTAGTGTGTGTTTGTGGTGCTGCCCTTTGTTTCCCCGTTGTGAACTCCAGTGGTCGTGCGGGGATAGCTGTTGTGGTTCCCTGTTGCCAGTATGCACTCTGAAAAAGCTATACTGAACCGCATCATAGAAGTCGAGGTATTAACCGGAAAACGAAGGGGCAACTGATTAGTCGTACCACGAATTATACTCATTTCAGCTAACTGAACATTAAGCTTCTAAACGCTCCAGTATGGTTAGCGTTCAGTATCATTATCAATAAAGCACTTTCAAACACAGCGGTATTATGGAGTGAATTTAAAAGAAAAACTGAATGCTATTTCTGAATATTTCTTTGTGTAAATTAGATGCTATACAAAGTCATTTCCGGGTACCGCCGTGTTTTTATAAATACACTGCCTGATAAAAAAAACTGAAGCACCCTGAAGACATAGTTGAATGTCCATGTATGTTCGTACTTAACGCGATATCAGCGAGTATGTAAATGCTTAGAGCTGAAATTTTATGTGAAGGGTTGAAAGGCCTCCAAGGCTGCATTAGTGTTGTTAAAAGGCCTGGTAGGGTCTACAAGGGAGCATAAAACAGCCTCAGACGTTGACTAACCATTGTGGGGGGACTCGGAGATGCTGCGTACTCGTATGAGATAGTGCTATCAGCACCTGACATAGTTCGAAAGAGATTACATTGTTGGTCTCCATGTAGCCGGCTGCTTGAATCGTGCTGTGTCCAGATTTCTGGGGCGTTCAGATGTGACAGCAGTCCGATGATGGACTGCGTGGGAGAGCAGGCATACCCGTCGTGCAGGTTCTGGTCGACCACATCTTCGCACCAGAAGAGAGGATCACAATATTGTGCACCAAGCACATGGTAACAGCTTCTCGTCTGCGACTGGCATCTGAGAACAAGTGATGGGCTGCCTCGGAGACTAGCAGCACGCGGACTAGGAAATTACCGTCCCACGAGTAAGCCGTCGTTAGTACAACTACACGTTAAGGCGTGACCGGGAATCGTGGACTGCCGATAAGGTAGCGCTCTCTTCAGCGATGTATCGCGGCTCAGCACTACCCCGGATGAACATCGTCTGGGATTATGACGGCGCCCTGCGGAGACGCACAGCGACGTTAGCGGCTATGACTTCAGGCGACGGCACGTGGTGAGCGAGGGAACTCCGACGACGCAGCAGTTTGTCACGGAGTCCCTGCGTTCTCATGTGTTACCACTCATGCGACAGTAACGTCGTGCCGTTTTTCAACAGGACAATGCTCGTCTGCGTGATGTTGAGGTATTCTCATGGTCAGCAAGATTCCCATACCTGTCCTCGATAGAACATGTTTGCTGATTAGCTCAGTCATCAACTCCGTTCCATTGAAAAGTTTCCGGGATATCTAGGGCCAGCTTGTCTCAGCATACAACGGCGATCTTTGCAGACACTGTCAAATACAGACATTGCACTAAGGTAATGGCTGTGGCTGTACGAACTAGACACTCCTCAACTGCATCAGTGCGTATGTCCAAGCCAGAGAGGGTGCAACGTCATACTGATAATTAAGCCCATATTGCCAACCTCTCTGCAAATTTCGTTTGTCCACATAACCTTCTCAACCTCTGAAGTTTCATTTTGCTTCTTCCTCCCCTTCTGTGTGCGTTACTTGTTTTGTCAGGCAGTGAAAAATAAAATAAAAAATATTAACATGTGTGCGCAGTAGAGAAAAGAACGTTGATGCAGAGGTAAGAAATACGTCAGCACTAGAATCTACGGAAAGCCGTATAAAGTATGTAATACATGACACTACCATCACGAAGTACATTACAGCGCGGTATGAGGCAGAATAAGAATAAAAAACACGTGGAAGATAGCACTTAAAATGGTGAAACGTGTATAACTAAAATTTAGAACTTTTCCGCAATATGTTCATGCCATGTGGAGAGAAAAGCAAAGTTTTGGGATACAGTGCATGTTCAACAAACCAAGTTTAAAAGAACCAACCACGAGAAAGTAAAGTATTGTCACTTGTTCGTGTACAGCAGCTTTGTCATGGTTGTAATTCGTTCTTCTAGAATAACAGTAAGACCCGCACAATAAGATAATACTGTGGATCAAACCTTCGCCAACATCGTTAGGAGGGAAGTAGTTCGACTGTACAAACCAAATCTGTTACTGGAAAAAGAGGAGGCAGTTGACTCGTCACTTCCCATTGCAACCATTTACGGTGCGGTGGTACATGATTCTGCACGATATCGTTCGTGGTTGAGATTAGGAAACGGGGATTCTGTTACGGACGTTAATTTTATGGCGTTCGCTTGTAACCCCAGAAAGGAGGGTGACGTTGCCTGTGTTGCATTATTTATGCGTCACTTCTGCGACAATAATCTTGTGTTGAAGCGATCTCGATTACTGTGAATTGATATCCGATCAGTAGTGAGTTACTGCTACTAATCATTGCCCTCAACAATGTCGCTTTAGATTTTTCCAATACAGTAACAACCATTGACACTACCGTTTCAAATAACTGCTCTCCAAAGATCTGACCTCATTGTTTCACGACTCGCGGCAACAAATGCCTAATAAATTGCCTTGCTTACTGCTGGCCAACTTCTTTTACTGTGGTAACAAGCATCATTGGGCCGCCGCGGTGGTCTAGCGGTTCTGGCGCTGCAGTCTGGAACCGCGGGACTGCTACGGTCGCAGGTTCGAATCCTGCCTCGGGCATGCGTGTGTGTGATGTCCTTAGGTTAGTTAGGTTTAAGTAGTTCTAAGTTCTAGGGGACTTATGACCTAAGATGCTGAGTCCCATAGTGCTCAGAGCCATTTGAACCAAGCGTCATTTGCAGTCAACAAATGATCAGCGTTGGCAAGTCATAAAGACGCTGTATTACGAATCTTAAATAGCTGCATTTCTTGCATAACCATCTATTTGTTTAGCAAGGTGTCTCGAAAATGTACAGTCCCCTTTTCCGTTCTAGAATGTAATCAGAGGTTTTCCTGTGTTACGGACCTCCTGTAGTACAAAAATTTGTAGCATCACATGACTATACACTATATGCGCGTTTAGCACCTTACGCCAGATGGTAGTTATTCCCCACTCCTTGCGCCGCTTTTCGTCTGGTTTTTACAAAGATTTATGTTTTTCATTTTTTTTTACTAAAGTTCAACTTTTATTTTTAGAACCAGTTTTTTGGTGCCCACATTTAAATTGGCGTGTGCAATTACTGAGCCATTTACGCTGGTGTATCACTGTACTTAGGTTCTTACACAAAAGAATGGACTGAGTGTTATTGAGTAACGTATCACTGTTTCATTCATTGAAGATGGGGAACAGTGTGACGCCGGCCGAAGTGGCCGTGCGGTTAAAGGCGCTGCAGTCTGGAACCGCAAGACCGCTACGGTCGCAGGTTCGAATCCTGCCTCGGGCATGGATGTTTGTGATGTCCTTAGGTTAGATAGGTTTAACTAGTTCTAAGTTCTAGGGGACTAATGACCTCAGCAGTTGAGTCCCATAGTGCTCAGAGCCATTTGAACCATTTTTGAACAGTGTGCCACTTTTGTTAGTGATGGACTAATTTCATGAAACGTAAAAGACAGGTTCAATGTTTCTCATATTAAATTCACAGAATCCAAATTGTCGTTTCATGCCACACAAAGCTTTGCTGGTTTCCAGACCTCCTTCAACTAGATAGTAATACTTTTCGCTTAGGCATTTGTTATCGGGGTATACATTGTTTGTCGATTCCTCTGAAGATTTGTAGTGTAAATGAATTTGTGTCATTTTAAATAGCAACACACTTCTAGGTACATATCGTTTTCATGCTGCAAGAACACAGACATTATATAATGCATGTCACTCTACTGTGTTTTCTGAATTAAAGAACGATTGTAATTTGCTGTAAATAATAAGTTAAATTTGCCACCACATTAAATGCCTCTTATGGCTGCCTGTTTGAAGGGCATTACTGACGTTAAAGCAAAACATTTCAATCAAGCTACGTGTATGTTTATTTTTACAGATTTAATAGTTGATATCATACCTTTCTGGGACTAATGGAAAAATAAATCAGCAGACTCGTTTTTTAATGCAATTCTCGATAGTAGTCAATAATGAGGGGAAAAGTAGCGCAAATATATTCTCCAAAAAAGTTCCAGAAAAATAAATTTCATGTCGTTATAGATACCATTGTTCCGGAACAGGCTTTTCTTCCGCATTTGCTATAACTACTATTCATTTGAATTTGTTTTCTAAAAATATTTACACACACAGCTATCATTTATTATTTTTATGAAGTATGTTTACAACTCAATTCAGGTTAAAAATGGCTCCAAGTATTATGGGACTTAACATCTGAGGTAATCAGTCTCCTAGAACTTAGAACTACTTAAACCTAACTAGCGTAAGGACATCACACACATCCATACCCGAGGCAGGATACGAACCTACGACCGTAGGAACAGTGCGGTTCCGGACTGAAGCGCCTAGAACCGTTCGACCATAACGGCTGGCAGTTCAGGTTAAGTTATTATGGAGCAGGGCGATTGACAATACGAACCCTTAAACACGAAGGCAATCTGGAACAACCAGGAAATTCTGGCGTTTTGATCGACAGACAGAAAGACAGTGTATGGCAAATGACTTCGCAAGTAGGCAAATACAGAGCCTACAGAGAAACACCCAGAAAGGGAGAAGGAAACGAAATGAAACTTCACGAGTTGAGAGGGTATGTAATGTTATTTCAGTGATTGCAAAATCGAGTCAAATTTAGAAAGAACTTGGCAAGATGAGTAAGTATCGTATTGCATCCCTCAGGGCTGGGTGCATGCACTGATTCCGTTGGGAAGTGTGTCGTAATGCCGTCGTATCCTCTCCTGCGGGCAAGCTGGAGCACAACTAACAGGTTCTTCACAGCCCTTACGTTGGCACTACGGAGAGAGAGAGAGAGAGAGAGAGAGAGAGAGAGAGAGAGAGAGAGAGAGCGCTGACGTCCATGCTATTCCCACACGTTCCGTCGGGAACAAAACTGGGATCTTCCTGGACACGGAAGTGCCTCAACGATACGCAGACAGCCCATAAAGGTAAACGCTTTGTGTGGACGACCACTGTCCTGATGAAAAATGGCACCACGATACCGTGCGACGAGAGGTAACACATGAGTAGACTGGATGGCATCAGAGTTCCTCGGTTATTAGCGGCGTTGACCTGAAGTCATACGTGATGGCTCCCCACACCATGACGCAAGCAGTAACACCGCTTTGCCTCTGCAAATCATTGGAATAACGAGCCCTCTCCTCAGGTTTCCGCCATACTCACCGACGTGGCTTATCGGGTTTTTTGCACAACCTGGCCACTATGGGACCCTTTAAGTAGCAGTCCAAGATTCTAGATATCGGCACCACACCAGAAGCCGCCGTTTGTGTTGTGCTGTGAGCGGCATCCTAGCCGTGAGGCGGTAATTCCGTAATCCGGCTGCGCAGGGTGACACAGAATGTTGTTCTCGGATGCCAGATGCAGCTGTGGAGGGATTACGAATAGCTTGGTGCACAATACGGCGATCCATTTGGTGGTCAAACGTGGTCGGTCGGAACCTTGATGACCAATAGGCCTGCCTTCATAATTCCATGCAGTCCGACAAAGCGCCACTACCACGTACAACGCCACTACCACGTACAATTCCGGACAAACGCTGATATTGCACTACTCAACCAGGCGGCCAAATAGGTAGAAAGGGGCCTCTTTCAAACTCTCCTAGGTGCTGATTACGCTGTTTCACACGAGTATGCGGTACCTCCATGCCGTTCAGTGATCACTCATTAGTAGGAGAGCAGTGCAGGTTCTAGATTTAAAGGGACACTTATCTCAAGATAACAGTATTTAAAGGGACATGATTTAAAGTTGCAGTAGTTATTGCGGGTTGTATCTGCGTGAGATAAATATTTTATCTTAAGATCAGTGATAAAGACCTCCGGTGTCAGGTTACACACCTGTACTATATAAATTCAAGGTCACTGCCACACTTATCGTTTATAACTATAGTGTGGGCCTCTTCAGTCAAAGTCTGTCCGTGAAGAGGTTCAGGTTTACTATAAACAAATTATCAATAATTCTATAGCAGCAGTGTTAGTAAATAATGATATAACAAATTAACTAATAGTTAATATTCACAATTGTTTTTCGATTAATTATTTACAATAATTTATTGTTTGTCAACGCTATTTTTATGGTTTTATTAAAGAGCTATTTGTTCCTGATGACATTTACACGACTATTTTACGAAGCTATGTTTCGCTTATATATACAAGAATTTTCAAAGTTACATTTTACACTCTTTTGTTGGTATATTTGCAGACCCATTTTTTCTTACATGCATACATTGGTTTAATTTACAAAATTGTTTTCTGATGACCTATATACATTACTAACACTATCAGGCACAATAAAAGCTTAACATTTAAGTTTCCCATTTTAATTTCTTGTTTTTCATTCTCTATACAGTATTTACAATTTCTTTCTGATCATTCTGCATACAATATTTACATTCCGCACAGACGTCTCCACTTACAAATAAATTAAACAGTCACACACTTGATCACTCAATGAACAGTGTGAGTACCGGAAGGTCGCGATCCCGCCCTCAGAGATGAGCCGTTTTTGCCGTGACACTACAGCCCTACTTACAGCTGCAGTGTACTCATGATCTGTCGATAAAAAGACCACCTGACGCACCATATGTGCAGCACTGGGGCACACACCTCTTTCTATTTTCTATCGAGATAGCCGTTGAGACCGCAGGATGCACGCCCTTAGCCCTCCTCTGTGTGGCATGCATACACTTTCGACCTGTGCTCTACAAATACTTGACCCGTTCACTGATTAAAATACTCTTCTTCTTTCTTTTTTTTTTAGTCTGTCTACTTTTCAGATCATTTTATGCGAGGTAACAACTGTTCATGTTTGTTTCAATCTTTGTGGGCCTCTTGGGCCTCTTCCTTCATAGGAACTGCCTTCCCATCTGGTTAGATGTATTTCTACATCCACCGTCCTAATTGCATAGAGTCGAACAAAATCTATGAAATGCTGTTACCGTCCGTTCATTCAACGTGGTCTTACGATTTTAGTTTATTTTCCAGTATTATATCATTCATATTGGACACATTTAGTTTCTTTCATATGACATTGATTCTGTTCCATCCAACAGCATATAGCCTCCACATATCTTAAGACTTCCATCTCACTTCCTCTTGTTTGATGTGTTTGAAGTCCAGTTCTCGCTGCCCTGTGTTACCACGGAGACTATCAGCACCTTATAAAACTAGTTCTTTAAAATTTCATTGTTTTGGTATTTCAGACATGTAGTGGTGATTAGATGTAGTGCTGAAGCACACAGAAATACCAATATTTTAAACATCTGCATCGTCTATCCGTAAAGCGAAATCCATACATAGCGAGCGTTGACGCATTCAGCACATAGCGAGGCGCATGCAGCACGATTCCGTTGTTTCCACTTAAATTCTGGCAGAGCAGTCATTATGGTACTGGCCTGTTTTTCTGGGTTTGGTTTCGATTCGCTTAATTTAGCTTCTGTCACCACGAAGACAGAAATCGTACGGCCTGCTGTAGGCAACTCAATTTTGAAGTTGCCTCTCTTCACCACTAATATAAACATAACCACTAATTACCAGAACAGAGCTGAATGTCGGTAAGTGAACGACGTTGAATGGTTGACTAGGGTCTTGGCCTCGGTAGTGTCGAATATCTCTGAGTACCAAACAACAGTGCACCAGGATTGCAGAACTATTCGTATTGTAGAAAGTCTGGAAAAGATACTAGGCCACATGTGCACTGAAATGAGTCGGGCGGCGCTTACGCTGCGCGTTCCGCACACTGAAATACATATCCTATGTTCATTCCGGTGTTCTTTTGCACAGAGACGGTGAGGTCCCTCTCTGCTGAAGACTAAGAAATTAGTCTCTTATACTGTGTAAGAATACTTGACCATAGGAGTTGTGTGGCTAGGTCGCCTGATGCAAGTCTTTTGAGTTGACGCCACTTCGGCGACTTGCGTGTCGATGAGGATGAGATGATGGTGGTGGTGATGATTAGGACAACACAACACCCAGTCCGTGGGCGGAGAAAATCTCCGACCCAGATGGGAATCGCACCCGGCCCCTTGGTATGACAGCCCATCGCGCAGACCACTCAGCTATCGGGAAGGAGGGGGGGGGGGGGGTGGAGGAGGGGGCGGGGACCACTGTCAGAGAAATTTTATGTTACATCTATAATCTTTTAGGGGTGTCTGACTTTTCGTGTGTCCTGGCTATGGCAGCTTTTTGTGATTCTCTTTGCTTAATAGGTGGAGTCCATTTTTTCAATAACTTTCTATTTACTGAAAACTGTTAAGAGTGTTAATAATTCTACACTGAAGAGATAATATCAGTCAAAATATTTTAATGCGATGTATCTTGTGATTGTGTTTTTCACTAATGTACTGGATTATTAATAATAATCTCTCGATTTTAGTACTATCATTATTGCATAAAGCATCACAATAAATTTCTTCACTAAGACACATTTCGTAGTTACAAAATCTGGTTTATATGTTCCTCATGAACACTCATTTTACTGTGACACTTGTTCTTTTGTAATTATTTCTCTCGCCAAGCTTTATAGATGTGTCTATTTGGAGAGAGCGTTTGCTGTGACAGGCGGAAGTATTTTGTCAAAAGCCGATCGTTCTTTTCTTTTCTTGCTTCCTATGTAATTACCTTTTCGAAAAATGGCCATTGAATTAGTTTCATGGCTATGAACTTTTTCTCTGTCTATTCTGTAGAAACTAATTGTACGTTTATATTTTCTCTACCTGTCAAACGGGTGGGGGTGGAAAAAAAAAACATAACTGACCGCGCACGAATACGCGGAGAACTTGTGTCCATCCTGATCCCCCCTTGACAATCATCAAGGGCGAAACCAGCAAAAGGCACAGGTGGTCAGTTACCCCCGCCGCTCCCTCCGGTGAAAAGGAACCTTCGCAGACGAAACTCCAATTCTCCTTCGCAAAACAGGCCGCTGTATCTATTGAGTATCAGTTGGACCGTTTGAGAAAAGGCATAACATGTGATGCACATTAACTTCTACCAAGTGTACCCAGAGTTGTTTGTTGTTAAACTTCTAAAATACTTCGTGATTAATTTTTATCCTAACATGAGTTGTCCCCCGCCGCTCCCCTTGCTCAGATCCTAGGTACACATTTGCTAATCAAAATCAAGTACCCCGAAGTGGAAAATCTGTTGTGTAAACGGTTACTGAGGTGGCCTGTGTAACTATTCTCCTGCTTTTAATTTATGGCGCGTACTGAGGCACATAGACATTTCACCTAGGTCACAGGCGGATGAATTACGTAACTGAATGGATAATTTCTGCACAAAGTCCCTTTGCTATGTCTTGTAGATAGGCTTACTGAGTGTTGTTTTTTCTCAGAGTAGCGCTTGCAACCTATGTCCTCAATTATTTGCTGGATGTGTACCAATCTCTTTCTTCCTCTACAGTTTTTGCCCTTCACAGTTCCCGCTAGTACCATGGAAGTCATTCCCTGATGTCTTAAAAGATGTCCCATCATCCTGTCCCGTTTCCTTATCAGTGTTTTCCACATATTCCTTCCTCTCTGATTTTCCGCAGCACCTCCTCATTCCTTACCTTGTCAGTCCACCTAATTTTCAACATTCCTCTGTAACACATCTCAAATGCTCAGATTCTCTTCTGTTCCGGTTTTCCCACAGTCCATGTTTCATTATCATACAATGCTGTACTCCAGACGTACGTTCTCAGAAATTTCTTCCTCAAATTAAGGCCTATGTTTGATACTAGTAGACTTCTCTTGGCCAGGAATGCCCTTTTCTCCATTGCTAGTCTATTGGTGTCCTCCTTGCTCCGTCCGTCACTTGTTACTTTACTGCCTAGGTAGCTGAATTCCTTAACTTCATCCACTTAGTGACCATCAGTCCTGATATTAAGTTTCTCGCTGTTCTCATTTCTACTACTTCTTATTACTTTAGTCTTTCTTCGATTTATTCTCAATCCACATTCTGTACTCATTAGACAGTTTATTCCGTTCAGCAGATCATGTAATTCTACTTCACTTTCACTCAGGATAGCAATGTCATCAGTGAATCGTATCATTGACATCCTTTCACTTTGAATTTTAATTCCACTCCTGAACCTTTCTTCTATTTCCATCATTGCTTCTTCGATGTACAAATTGAACAGGAAGGGGAAAAGTCGACACCACTGTCTTACACCCTATTTAATCCGAGCACTTCGTTCGTGTTCGTCCACTCTTATAAATCCCTCTTGGTTGTTGTACATATTGTATATGACGCGTCTCTCCCTACAGCTTACCGCTATTTTTCTAATAATTTCGAACATCTTGCACCATTTTGCATTGTCGAAGACTTTTTCCAGGCCGACAAATTCTATGAACGTGTCTTGATTTTTCTTTAGTCTTGCTTCCATTATCAGCCGCAACGTCAGAATTACCTCTCTGGTGTTTTTATCTTTTCTAAAGACAAACTTATCATCTAGAACATCCCCAATTTTCTTTTCCATTCTTCTGTATATTATTTTTGTCACCAACCTGGATGCATGGACTGTTTAGCCGATTGTGCGGTAATTCCCGCACTTGTCAGCTCTTGCAGTCTTGGAAATTGGGTGGATCATATTTTTGCGAAAGACAGATGACATGTCGCCAGACTCATACATTCTGCACACCAACGTGAATAGTCGTTTTGTTGCCATCACCCCAATGATTTTAGGAATTCTGATGGAATGTTATCTATCCCTTCTGCCTAACTTGATCTTACTGATTGGATAAGTAGATAAATGTCTCGATTTTTCAGTATTTTATGGTTTTGTCGCTTCCTAATGGGAAAACCAGATCAGTGACGAAATCGGTGCAGAGGAAGATTTTAAGTAGTGGAACGTAGATCGGTCCCTAGTCTACTACAGTTTGATGGACGTACTCGTAATTGTACCGAGAAGCGTCTCAAAAGTGTTGCATCTGAGGGCCTGAAGTGTGACCCATAAAACACATTATGGAAGTGATTCGGAAACATCCTACAAGGAAACTTACGAGCAATTTGAATGGAAAGTTAATTAGTTTCAATAAACTACAATTAGTCAAAGGCGAAGACGTTGTGCCAACAGAGTGAATATTATGCAGGTCATCCACAACAGTACTTAAGGATGAAATATGCTCTTTGGAAAACTATTTGTATCAAGAGAATTAAGTGGATAGTTTTTACTCCGGAAATCCTTTACTGCTAGACAGAGAACTTACCTCCATTCCGTCATACGTCCAATTACTAAGAAGCAATAAAATGAGGATAAGTTGCTGTAGGGTGTGATCAAAGAAATTCAATGCGGAATAAAATCTACCTTAAGTAATTTTTTTATCAATGTGCAGTATATTTTGGGTTAACTGGAAATTCACTTCGTAAATAAAAAATATGTAATGATATGCTGAACGAAAAAAACTGTACTCATAATAGCAAATTTTGTATCAATTGTTCAGATAAATAAGGGAGCACACAGGAAAACAGCACGCAGTTTATAAAATGTAATACCTCTCTAACAAGCGGAAAGAAGTATTCTCTATCTGAATCGCCAATGTGGGAAAGTCCTTGCAACTTCCTTTCTTGTGCTATCAAAATTACTCCTTTTTATTGACGTTTTGTACCAGCAAAGACATAACACACAATTAAGTTCTTGAGCGTGCATACTGATGAAAACAAACTGGAAAATCCATAAAGTAGACCTCCTACGACTTTGTTACAAAGTAAGCAGTCGATCACAAGGCCTTTTTCTTATACATTACCGAAATTTATAAATTGCTGCTCCAAAATTCCCATCAAAAGAAGTTCGTTAATTACGAACCTGTAAATGGCCAGTACGTGCCCATATAAAATTTATATACGTCTATATTGTCACTGAATGCGAACGGTCTTGCCACAGTGGTAACACCGGTTCCCGTCAGCTCATCGAAGTTAAGCGCTGTCGGGCTGGGCTAGCACTTGGATGGGTGACCATCCGGTCTGCCGAGCGCTGTTGGCAAGCGGGGTGCACTCAGCCCTTGTGGGGCAAACTGAGGAGCTACTTGATTGATTGAGAAGTAGCGGCTTCGGTCTCGTAAACTGACATACGGCCGGGAGAGCGGTGTGCTGTCCACATGCCCCTCCATATCCGCATCCAGTGACGCCTATGGCTGAGGATGACACGGCGGCCGGTCGGTGACGTTAGGTCTTCATGGCCTGTTCGGAAGGAGTTTAATTTTTTAATATTGTCACTGACCCTGCAGTCTTGTTTTCGGTTGACACGTTGTACATCATAACGTTTATCGTGAATGTCATCCACGGAACGAACTAACTAAATAACATCTTTTATTGTACAGCTGTGACGTTTTCGCAGTGTGTCGACCTTAATCGAAAAAAAATGTAAATGTTACGCGAGGAAGGCACACAAGATGTTCTTTACATCTCATCTGTACATTCAAATATCTTCATGCCATGTATATCCTTCATAATAAACTTAAATTTTGACAAGAACATCATGTTTTTTCTCTTGCGGAAATGATTGGATGTGGCTGGAAAACTAACGGAGTTGGTTGATATAATAAAATAGCTTGGTCTCTCAGCAGAAAAGATAGTAATAAACATGTATGTAATATTTACTTCATAATGTTATGCACCATTTACATTCTACTCTTAGAAAATGTGATTAAAAATTATTATGAAATAATTTATTTTGTAGACGTTGCACTTAACAAGTTTAAAAAATAATTGCCAAAATCGGACCTTTTCTAAAAAATCAAAGTAGTACTAACCAAAGTTGGAAAAAGGGTATTGAATCAGAGAAAACGTAATCCAGATTCAGTGCCGCACTTCTTAGGTGGTGGGCTGGCGGTGCATCGCCAAGACTCGGGACACATAACGTGACCCCAGTGGACCGCGGTTTTCCATTTGATAAAGATTATCGATTTTATCTTGATATGCTTTGGACTTCATCAACCTCCAGGTGAAGAAGTCCACTGAGGTCACATCTGGCGAGCTGGGAGCCCAAAGTCTTGTCTATGGACGGCCAGTCTGTCTCCAAGGAAAAGTGGCATTCATGTGATCGTAGGAGGCAAACAACAGCAGCTGTCCTTTCTTCTGTTGTGTTTATTCTTTTGTACTGGCAGAAAGAAAGTCAAAATTTTTGACGATAAGTTACAAATAGTAAGAGACTTCATGAACACCTTACATATAAAGATAAAATAAAATATAACATCATCCAGAAGTAAAATGAATTTATCTGCTATAGGATGTTCTTGTAGACTTTCGTTCTGACAATTATTTTTTTAAAAGAAAAAAGACCTTCTTTTTAGCAGAAATTTTGTCTTTGAAAAGATGTTCAGTGTTATTTCCTTCCGTCAGTTGTGCGACCATTTTTCACAAGACACTACTCCTAAGTCCGAAGAGAGAAGCTTCCATAGCAAGACAATACTAAAACCACTCAATAGATTTACCCAGCATTTTAAGGTCCTTTTCTTCTGCTGTATCAGGTGTACCATACATCATGTTTAATAAGCTCGTAAGTTTTGTTTCTGGAACATTAAACTGTTTTCTGGTCTTCTTCCAACCCATCTTTTTCTTAACTGCTTCAATAATCTGTAATTTTAGAGAGACTCCACTTCTTTGATCAATCTTCCTCATTGTTGTTATGAATGAAAACATACACGACACTGGTGTAATATTCTACAATGTTTTTTATTTCACAAACCAGTTTCGGACGTTACGCCATCATCAAGGACAAAGATAAATATACCATGGAGTGAAAATTTCGTCGTATCAAATATTTTAAACTAGCGCAGCTACAGAGTATCTCCGTTTCCAAAGCTGAAAATGGTTGGTTAGTTAGGAATAAAACGAGAGGAATTATTTCAGTCAAAATGCGATGTTATCCCTCTCCGTGACTGAAGACAACTTCCAAATTGAATAAAATGCAATCAAATAGCATCAAACAATGGCCACCGTCTTACTTTGGTGGACGCCATAATGCACAAAAAGCAAAAATAGAAGGTGGGCTCCCGTCATCACCATGTTCTCGATCCATCAACTCTAAAACGCAAGAAATGGTACACAATTCCATATTTAGGGGAAGTCTCACACAATGTTGCCTGGAAGCTTAAACCCAGGAACTTGAAAACATCTTTTTCGTTCACAACACTATTGGACACTGCTTCAGCTTATCCCTTCAGCTGCGGAAAAGAGCAGAATATACAAAATCAGAAGCAATGAAACTTTCCCAACACAGAAGCAGCCAGTTCAACAATTGTTGCTACATCTGATCCACAAACGGCAAGAATTATCAACAAATTCGCTTTTGATCAAAAGTAATTACATTTAAGAAAATATTCATGAATTAAAAAAAATCAAGTGAAGTGTTTGCGAATCATTAGACTCCATACAAAATTGGTCCATGTCAAGGAAAGTACATACGATAATAAGAACGGCCAACAACAGAAATATATACCGTTCTTATCATACGTGATATATGTGTTTATATCCCCTTGCTTGCGGCAGAGTAAGCTGCATTTATCCGCATATTCGAAAGTATTTGTTCATGCGTAAGTCGTAGTGTGTGTCACTGAATCAGCGAGATACTGTTGTTTTTGCATTTATTTCACGATCATTCATGTCTGTTGATCATTTACTAATGCGTGCAACGCAGAAATATAATAATTATTCCGTTAATCAAGTTTAAAAATAATTAAAAACAAAGTTTAATTTGACGGCTGGCTTTCTAACCGCTAGAGGCGCTAGTCTCTTTTCAAGAGTTAGACGATAACAACTTACAGAGCAGTATCGCGACCGTATGTGTGGGAAACCGAAGAACTTACCGAAAGAAGTAGTAAAGTAAGTCTGAAATGAATGTAGTTTCCTACATTTCTCTGTTAGTTCTTTACTTTGGTATACCTTCCTGCATAAATAATTTTTTCTTATTTTATTTTCATCATGTTAACAATACATGTCAGTATAGTCAAAGACCATAAATGCTTTTATGTATCTGTATATATCTTTGCTATCAGAGTTTGTTTTCGCTACCGAGACTGAACAATAAAGTGATGGCGTCGTGAGGAAACAGAACGCTAACCGTTGACTTGTGGCATGCCTGGTCTGTTATGTTTCGTACGTATAGACACAAAAATTTACATAATATGTGCACCGTATCGTGCGAACCATAAAAAGACGTGCTCTCTGCTTCATGTGTGGGTGAACTAAGACAGTTTTTGCGTATGTAATGGATGCTCACTGTTTAAGCAATGCGAGTGCACTATACCAGTTTGCACATTTTCAGGACTCTACTTGGGCACGGCTAATTCTTGATGCGTGTCGTTTCAATCACTGAACTAAAATGTTTAGGGTGTGCCAAGGAGTAGAGCATTGTACAGACAAGTATACTCCGTAAGTACGTCTGCCCCGCATTTCAAATTGTGCACCCGCTGGAAGTGTCGTGGCACGTCATCAAGCTTACTATGACAGCTGTAACAGTCTCATCCTTAACCGCATAGAATGCATAACTGATTTGGAGACAGAATTTCCTACGCAGAATCGTCACCACACTGTCTCTGAATTCTGCAACGAGGTGAGATGCACACAAAACGGGTATGTTTCAGAAAGACTTAAATGCAATCAGGCTCTCTCTTAAATCAAATATAGTGCCTCTTTTCTGTCTTACAAAAGAATGCTACTAAAGCTGTAACATTTAAATTAGTCGACCTACAACATCATCATTGTAACAGTACCATTATATAAATTCATGTATCTACTCCACCTTCTTCCTATAATTTTTCTACTGTTAAGTAAAGTAAAAGTTAGACTTGCTCCCCTTAAATGTATCTGACCAATTCCATAGATTTAAATTTCTCACTTAGTAAATAAACGTCAGATGAATAGATCTGTAACCCGTCATTATACGGCGTGTGGTCGAACCCATCATAAATGTGGTTTGTTCTGATTAGTCGAGAACCGCAGCCCGCAAGGTATTCAAATTTGATAGCTGATGTGTACATGATTGTGGCTGTTTGTCCGCAGTTTTACGCTAGTTGTATGGATTGGGTGCGTCAGTATCTTTCGAGTAATTGAGTGCATTTCTGAATATATGCATACTTATTATTCAACGTGGTCCTTCAAACTTGCAGCAGCTATATTTAATGACAGAACCTAGTTTTTTACATGTTTACGTAAAAGTACAGGACAATTATATGAGCAGTGTTTCTTTGGGTCGAACAGTAAATTTTATTCCTTCGGCGCAGAATCCCACACACGAAATAAATCACTTATCTTTAACACAATTCATTCAGTGTAACATATCCAGATTAGGCCATAACTTGATAACACGGTCATTTGCACTACTTAAATTTAGATCGACCATTTCCGTTGTTATACCAAACAACAAATTAAAACATGAAGGAAATGAAATTGATTAAGTTGTGAGCCAATCTTTTTATTAAGACCGATTATGATACGCAACCAATTTCACGCCAATATAAATAGGCACCAATACTGGGTCTTAAGGACACCAATATCGGATGCAACGCGTGACATCCATTGCAAGAAAAAGGAAACGGTTATGTTAAGAAAATACAGTAACTATTTGAGAAAGGCTGCTGCCAACCTCAAGAGCTGACCAGAATCTTGGCACTACATGTCCAGCACCATTGCACAGTTAAGACTTTCGAGCGATAATTTGTAACTAATTACGACAAAACTTATAGTTTAGTAACAGTTTAATTTAGACTCCCACTAACCTATAGGACGTATCCAGGACCACTGAAAGCCAGTACATCGTCCTTATATTTGTTATGCAATAATTTTAAGAGACAGGCCTACATCAACGCATTGAGATGTCGCTGAAGAAGTAAATCAGCAGATAATTTACATGCGTTGTTTTCTTCGTGACTGGTTGCCCTAAGACGACAAAGATTTTCTTCAAGTTTTGCATTTTTCGAATGGTTCACATTCCATGAAAGCTAATTACTTATAACCTGCCCCATTTTGTATATCAAAACACTGGCGTCATCGTACGATGCAGTTTTTTCATGTCGGTACGTTGTTTATTTTCAAATGCTTATTGTAGTTTGAGACGTAGTTAGTTAAGGTCTGTGGAATTTTGTACGGTAGACCAGTTCTGTGAATGGTCTCAGACAATTACGACAGCCAGGAATTGCAGATTGGCCTAAGCCGTGCCCTCCCTTCATGGTGCCGCAGTTCCACATAACTACCAGAACGTTCGCAACTGCAAAACCCTCCTCGAATAAGTTACGAATTTTTCAGGGGTGTTACCGGGCTATCTGGAACTGAGTGAGCCAGATGGATATTGACACTCTGCGCGTCCTCGGCCACGGAGGCAAGTATATTATATTTAATAATTCAGAAATAATCATGGAGAAGCTAAGAAAATTATATGTTTTGCTTTGTTTCTCGGTTTTAACAGAAAACCAGGAACGGCAGCGGCACGAGTTTAGACTTTACCGACACCTACCGCCCAGAACCAGGATGAGTGAACATTTAAAACATTATACAAATGGTTTTCTTGCACTGATCATGAATTTTCGGATTTTACATGCTCTGCCTGCTGACTCTGACAAGAGGCAAGAGATTTATTGTTACTGCAAGATTCCAGGGATACTCAAAGAGAGTTTTTTTTCATCTCATTATTTGCGATTGTTAAGCACAAGATAAATAACGTACAGAAATAAGATGCAGTACCAGTCGCCAACATAGATATCTACAGGAGATAACTTCATACAGTAACTAATCTCAGTTTCTTACTAAAACTATGCCAGTCGTATGATCGTTCAGACTCGCACACAGAACTAACAGTTGTGCGGACACCATGATGCCAACAATAAAAATAAGATAGCCTTGAATCGCTAAGAATCTCTTGAAACTTTTTAGCGTCCATTATTTTGGATCGAAGCAGAAATCACCCTCGCGTCTACAAATCCGCCTTTTCCCACTCTTTGAGCAGTACAGTTTCAAATATTTCATACAGCAAGAGTTGAATGTTCACGATCAATGTTACTATGTCGTACCGGCAACAAGCAGTTAGAAGCAGTTCGAGGTGCATTCTGAGACCAAGGCTCACACCGCCTTACTCACCGATGTGACGCTCCTCACGACAGAGCAAGTAGTCACTCACTTTTATACGAAAAGTAATCTGTAACTAAAAGAGCAATTTCCGAAAGACCATTCTGATTATATGCACAATGTCAATGATGGAACAATGTCAATTTTGAGAGGTACAGATTTTACGAGCGTTTACCTGCATAACAATTCTGGCGTTCGATCTGTCTTGTGCTAAATATGTGAAGGGATGAACCATTTAACTGTTAAAAAAAGGATAACTACATTTACGAAGGTACATAAAATACGTAGTCCTTTACATTTCAAACGACCCCATTTTATAGTGATTTACGAAGTTTCAAGAAAATAAAATCTGTTATAAACTCGATATTACAACTGTTCTATAAGCACTTTTAGCTAGTTGACACTTTGGTAAGACAAGAAGAAACAGATTGTGCCGAATAAAATAGTAGAAGTTTGAAGATGACAAACAGGTTCACCAAAGTAAAAAATGTCTAAAGTTAAAAAACTCAAAATTAAAAAACGGACTACCATAATTGGTGAATCAATACATGTATGCATACATACGTTAGAAAAAGTAATTAAATTATTGTAACATATATACGTCTACATATGTACAAAGTTATGTACATTCATTCTGTACATACAAAGGACTTTTATATGTTCATATATACTCTACAAACCGCCATGAAGTGCACGGCAGAGGGAACGACCCACTGTACCAGTTATTAGTTTCTTCCTGTTCCGTTCACGTCTAGAAAGCTGGCAGATGGTTGTGTGAATGCATCTGTGCGTGAAGTAATTATTCTAATCTTATCCTCACTATCCCTATGTGAGCGATACGTAGGGGACTATATTCCTACAGTCGTCATGTAAAGCCAGTTCTTGAAACTTTGTTATTCATCAAAAGTCTTCCAGTTCAGCTCCTTCAATATCTGTGTGAATTCTCCCATTAACGAAACAAACCTGTACCCATTCATGCTGCCCTTCTCGGCATATGTTCAGTATCCCACGTTGCTGCTATTTGGTACTGGTCCCACACACTTGAGCAATATATTAGAGCCGGCCGCGCGATTGTAAGCGCACTCGTTTGTAAACTGATTGCACTTCCCCAGCACTCTACCAATAAATCGTAGTCTGCCACTTGCTTCACCCACAACTCAGCCTAAGTGATCATTCCATTTCGTATGCCCCCTACAAAGTATTACACACAGGTATTCGTATGAGTTCGCAGATGTCAACAGTGACTCATTGATATTATAGTCATAAATCTTATTCATTTTCAAATTAACTATTTTCCCGTCTCATGATTGTGATAGCAGTTTAAATTTATATTAAGTTTATAGCAGTTTTAATCGATTTTGACCTAAAAAGGAGTACATTGGGCCTCCTGTGAGCTGCTGAAAGCAGAAGATCTGCCTTTTGTGTGTGTCTGTGGTCTAGAGTTCAGAACTCAGTACCCATGACAAAAATAGAAATCAACACACAAATTACTTCTTTGATTTCCGATCCATGGAGATTACAAATTTATAAACGGCAGTTCAGTACGATGTCACATCGTACGTGGAACAGCATCATTCTGCAATATCTTCGTAACCAATATCCTATTCCACATAAATATTTTGTTCTATATAAATGTATAGATAGCAGCACTGACGAATGTAACGGTTTAAAGTGCCAGGTCAGCACGGCATAACTACAGACTTTGAAGTTATAGGTCCTACCTCTTCCAGAATTACAGAAATAATGGATGGTTTTTCAGATGCACGTGTCATAAACCTGTACAGTAGAACCCAGTAATAAATAAGAGAAGAATGATGATAGAACACAAATTGAGAAGTAAATGCGCAAATTTAGGGCTAGTGTAAAGAAAATCGTGCACGTTTTAAAAAGACATACTATAAGCTTTTGTGAAACGCAGCACTTTCAAAGGATGCTATAAAAACTTAAATGCTGCATGCAGAGCAACAGTGCTAGCACATTATTCTTAATTGATGCTGTAGACTAGCAAAAAATATTTTAAACGAAAATTCGAGAAGAAAAACACTATAGTTATATGTACAGATGCAAATTAGATTAGGCCTACGTGAACAGTAGGTCAGCGCCCAAATACAAGGCAACAAATACGCTCTCATTCCAAGTGTTTTTCATTAGTTTATTTGCTAAACTACTGTATTACAAATCGTAAACCTTGGCAGACAAACGAGCCAACAAAGTGCCGTCGCCAGTAGTGCAGTTCCAAGAAACATAAGTTGTAGTGAAGTTCGGAACAGGATAATACGATCTGGAAAATATTCGCTAAACGCTGGTAAATCACCAGCTGAAGGACCAAGAAAAGGTGATGTTCCCTAACAGGTTCTCGATGCAGATATGTTCTCACTTCATCACAAGAACGTATTAGATTTGTACTGGCTACATTTTGATTGCGCCTGGAAAGAAATTGGCACTTACATCTGCATAAGGCTCAAACCATTTTTTAAATACTGTATCGAACTTGTCTTCAAACCTGTACTTATGTGCTTATTGAACGATATGTGCTGATCGTGAGATTCATGCGCAAATGTCTGGACACTCTGGAGAGCATGGACTACACATTTTTGTAATGAAAGTGTCCTGAAAATGAGAGAAAATTCGCGTGTTGGTCTCCTCATGCATCTAGCGAGCCATTAACAGAAACTCTGCAGTGTAGCACAGCCAGTAGTATTCAGCCTGTCAAGTGTCCTTGACTAGCTGATAACAGCACATGCCCTAAAGCCCTAAATGACAAGTTGCTGTCAGCTTTGAAATGACATTCGACGCTGCCGTTGAATTCTAGATTAACAATATAGTGGCATTAGACACGTTTCGGTACTGCACGTGTTTTGGAGGCATATGCTGTTTTTTTTGTCAACTTTCCACACTGTTGGAAAAGTGGAAACGGAGGTTACCATATTCCTATTTGTGTGTCAGGCTACGCGAGGCGTAGGCATTTGCTTTTATGAACAACATAAATTTTGTCGCGTTGTTCACACGTCCATGGGTAGTCAAAAATTTGCCAAACCGGCTGGGACATTCGGAGTTACATTCAGAATGAAACCAGTGTTCACAGAATACACAGTGAATCATTCCATGACTCAGTTGCTTACAAAAACAACCTTTAGCGCATGGGAAATGAAACAAGATATTCAAACATCTGACGCAATTGATAGTAATGTTTTTTTTTTTTTAACCAAGCACGTATACCCTAAAGGTAAGAATCACTTCTCATCGCCTCAACAGCACAGGATAAAGCAATCAGACCTTGCTCACAAAGATTAGAAGACTGTGTAGCAAATCATTCAAGATGATGTCTGCAGTCACAGACGACGACACAGCCTTGGAAAAGCCTTTGTTTTTGGATCCCTACTTTCACGCACATACAACCTCTGTCCACACTAAATGTCTGTTCGACGGCTTAGCGTCTACAGTAGCATATGAATTTTCGAATGATGCAATCTGCACAACCGAGACATCACTTCGGGCAAACACACGTACCTGGTGCACTTTGCCAGGATCTTGAAGATGAGCCTGCCCAGACCTGCATAGTATGAACTATACAGCGTTTGCCATAATAGACGGCGGAGAATAATTATCATTTCTTGCATGCATTCATTCGTTTCTTTCTTATCTCACAGCCTGAAATGAGAAAGATCTTTTTTCCGGCATTAAGACCTCCGTGAAGCCGTCAGCTCTCCTGCCCGTCCCATGGGTTTCCAACGAGTCCGAAAAGGGACGCAGGGGTACAGCAGGAGGTGTTTAATCGATTCTAACAGATCTACTTCATTTCACTACATTTCGCATCGTTTAGCGCTGCCATCTAAGTCAGTCATCTTACCATTATGATCAACATCCGAGGAATAAACAGCTGCCTATCCATCATACCGTCTTCCCAGACTCGCACTCGCAAGTTGACCTAACTCGCGTCATTCACCAAACAAGCGCTTCATTAATGTAAATTTTTCATTGAAAATCGCGGAACTAAATTTGCTTCCCCAGTAATACACACCCTTACACTACTAGAACTTTTCAGAGAGTACCTTTCTGCACGTCAGTGATGGCTTAGGCATCGGGACAATCTTGACAACAGATTCATTATTGCCCAAAGGACAAATTTTTCTGTGTAGTAACACTGCTTTGCCTATCAAACAGCTCAGTCATCGCACCCCAATTTACTAATGGTAAATCTGAAGACGTAATCGAGGCAAATATGTGCAGGCACAATATTGTTCACTGGTCACACTATGTTCAGAAGCAGTCAAATACAATTTTGCAGCCTTTCTCTCAGGGTTTACCTTAAATTTTGATTCTTTTGCCAGGTATTGCCGCAAAACGTTTTTGCACCGTAGTCAGTTCATCTGGTATAGGACAGAGTTTAGGATTAGCATCCATAGACATTTCATACGTCAAGTATTTGCAACTAGCTTAGCGCCCGCTGCTACGCTCAAGCAGACTGCATGGTCTTTACAGAATTATTTTGTTTTGCTTTAATCGAATTTTTACGTTGTTCACAAATTGCAATACCGTCTAAACTTTTCACGTTAATTAAGGCCATAAAGCATCGTATTTTCCAAATGTACTTCGACCAGAAAACCATTATGGTAGCTAGAGTGAAAGTTTTTGTTAATTATACCTTTTGTGTTCTTGTGGCAATATTTCCATAAGTTTCATCCACTAACGTATCATGATTTCCATAGTAACGAGTGTTACAGTTGAACAACTGAAATAACAGATTTTTATATTTCAGTAACACTGTATTAAAATCTCGGTAACTTAAAACAGCAGTTCTCATATTTATATGCATAATGGTATACTGTGCCTAAAATAAAACTTTTCTCTGAATTTAAAATATAAACTAAACCACGATGTAACGGGAATTGCATGAATGCACCTGCTTGCTGACGTGGACGGTGAAAATCAATGAAGCCTTTGAGATTTTATATGATAGAAAGTTACCAGTTTAATTTCAGACCAAGTAAACATTACAGAAACTAAGAGTTATTTACAAATCAGTATTTTTTCCGGCAATTAAACTAATTTTAGTGTAATGGGTGTTACGTAGTTCAGATAATGTATTAGAACTAAACGAAATTTCCAGTCCATACACACTGCTTCACAGTTCACCCTACTCCATCCATTGCCCCCTTTCGATGTGAACTTTGCAAAACTTCAATTTGCGATCATTAATGCCAAAATCATGTGCCACAAAATAGTTACTGGATAGCGTAAACTTGTTTTTAAATTGGCTGGCAAAATATTATCACTAAAGAAATAAAACTTTATTGTGTGTTTGTTAGTTTTGAAGACTGTGCTATAGCTTCTCTGTCTGTGATTTTCCTTTTGGAATGCTGAAATTACTGAGGCTGTGCATACTTAACATAGGAGTAAATCTTAATTTTTTTTCATCCAATGCATTCTTTGACTTTCCTGAATTCTAGGTTATCTTGGGATACCCATTAACATCTTCCCACTGCTGCACACCATTTCCTAATTTAAATCTTCGCCAGGAATTAACGTTTTCATGTCATGGGAACAGCTTTCCAATTGTTAGTCATACAGTTTTCATTTTTTATATCAGAGCGCAGCTGATCTATCAGTAATTTATGGTGTCTTGAAAAAGAACGAACAACTTTTACAATTGACTGAAGAATATAATACCTGCAGAGACAAACATTGTGCGGTGTGTCTGATGCAGGTAGAATACGAGATGTATGCAGAGACTAAAATTTAGATTTACCTGCTTCAGTATTAGCACAGCGCTTCTAAATTCTTGACATGTTTCCCCTAGATTTGACATCCTGGTTTCTTGGAGCTTGACGTCAACGTGACAAAAACTTTCATTTCAACTTTATATCATCATCTGACAAAGATACTTTAGATTTCGTAGCAGGTCTTACAGAAGTTTCTAGCACATCTGGACCAGTAACGTCAGCAACCATTTTTTTTTTTTTATTACAGCTGTCTTCTTACCCGGGCTTGTAGGTAAATATTGTTTTACCCTACTTAGCGCTTTTCCAAATGATTTACGACAGTTAAATATTCCTACTGAAGACACGTGTTTTTGAGGATTTTTGCTTCAGAAACTAAGGTTTTTCTTGTGTTTTTTAAACTCTTTCCCTTATCTTCCTTGCGTTTTCTTTTATCGTTTGCACATTCTTCCTAACTTTTTCTTTCATTTTTTGGTGCTTCAACCTGTCACGATGCCGCTCCTCCTGCAAGTTCTCCCAGTTTTTGGTATCACTTTTAATTTTTTCTGTACTTGTTAGATAGGGTCATTTACAACATATCTTATGTTTATAATACAACACAGCTACTATATCTGATAGCTTACAAAAACATGCTAAGGTTGCAGTTTCCATGGAATCCGACATATTTTTTATCTGACTGAAAAATATCAGTTTTCATAGATTTAGCTTTAAATTTTTTCTTAATGTAAAGTAATATTTTCTAAAAAATTTTCATTCACTGTTTTACTCCATTAAGGGTTAAATTTACAAAACCAGGGAACACGCAGTTTTTCGCTTCTAAATGAGAAACCAAATACTAACTTTCACAGGTTTAGCTTTAAAAATGCTTTCACAGTGAAATATTTTCATAATATTTTTCCTAACGGGTTGAATTTCGAAAAACAATGAAGCAAGTATTTTTTATTTTCAATCAGTACGAAACTCCAAAATTTCAGAAATTTAACTTTAAAAATACTTTCATAATGAAATATTTAATAAAACATTTCATCCGCTGAGGAAATATTGATAACATGTTCTACATAATTTTTGTTGCGTTATTTTTCATACTTTTAATGGAGTAACAAAAACATCTGATTACTTAGGCCACAAATTACTTACTATAGTCCTGCAAGTAACTAACATACACAACAACAAATTGAAATAGTTCCTGTGTCGACTTGAAGTCAAATTTAAAGCCATTCATAACATTGTGTGTACTGAAAGATGCCATGTCACTCTTCTGCATACCCTTCTCAAAAGGCTTCGAAAATAGAGATAGTAAAGAAATCGAGCTGTTATCAAATAGTTTCTTTAATGAGTATTTTGCCTTATTTGGAAACTAACAGCACATGAAGCACACTGCACATGTGATCCGCAACAGTAATAACGTGCATTTATTTTCGTAAGTCTACTTGACAGGCATAGGCATCTGAGTAGTTATTATACAATAATTTAATAACAGATGCAGAATCCTTCTCTGTTTTCCGTACTCAAATGTGACAGTGTTCCAATACCATATTGTAAAAGTGTATCAATAAAATTTTAGTGTAACTCCCCACTGGTGACAAAAATATACATTTAAATGAGAGATTACGAAGATTTTCATTTCCCTAGAGCACAGATGTGATATGTCGAGCACCCTCCTTCTGCCACACACATTGTTCGTTACGACCGAAATAACTGTTGCTTTTTCGATGGAAGGTTGGCGTTTATCGCTCCGTCAGCCACGAAACGCAAGCTGAGGTAGGGCAAACTTAGACAAGTCAATCGACCGTATCCTTTTCGAAGGAACCATCCCGCCATTTATCTTAATCTATTTATTGGATATCACAGAAAACGAGGGCTGGCAATTAAACATAAGTTACCCCAAATGCCAGTCTAGTGGCTTAAGCTCTGCACCACTTTCGTCAGTGCTGTGTTAGTGACTTGCTTGCTCTCTTGCTGTAATGCACACCTTTAGCCTGTCTCAAGATATCCACCACCACCTCGCGGTGTTGTAGGTGTCCTTTTGGTGACACGGCTGTCATTTCCTCCTATAATGTAAGGGTGTTTGAGCTGATTTTGGTGCATGTAGCCATATTGACTCAACGACATCGTCATTACCATTCCAAATGACAATGAAACGACGTGGTTGGCATATAAGGTAGTGGAATCGAGTGGCCATGCCGTCAGGATTATTAGCTGACGGTGCTGAACAATCTGCTAGCGGGATTTTGTAAGGAAATTTAGAACAACTTTTTCAGTATTTCCACGTGTTGAGCCAAATGGCCTCTGTCCCTAAATGTGGAGAAATGCAAGGCACTGACCATGAGGACGGGAAACAACCCAAGAGAAGCAGTTGCTCATTGGTACACTCCTGCAGCGTGGAGCGTAGAAGATAACATGAAGAGAGACGGGGCGCACCTAACTCATGAACTCTGTGGAAAAAGGGGCAAAAGGAATATTCGTGGTCAAAGAATAGTGCAGCGCAATTGTTAAGAAAACTTCATACTTGACACCAGGACCCATTTGAAACTATTACGTACACTAGAATTTTAAGGAATTCATAAACCCCATGCCATGATCTTAACAAACCGGTGCAGTGTATATAAAGTACAACGGAGATGGTCGGTGCACGTAAATACACTGACACGAGTAAGTATCGACATTTTTGTTTCAGTACCTATGGCATCAGTATAGATACCAAAAACGAATATTCGACCGTTATATAGTATCGTTAGAAACATGATACTGACTGTATCGGAATCAATTTTTCACAACTAGTTGCATCAGAGTCAAAATGTATGCCGTATCTACGTAATATACATGAAATGAAAGTGCAGTAAAAATAGGTTCGATGTGCAGTGTGCTATGAACATGTCATATCTCGCTAATCCGTGTTACTAAACGGCTGAAACGGTCAGTCGATTACTCTGTGGCAGTAGCAGGATGGCTGTCTAACTTTGTAAAATGTTTCCGTAATCTTCTCATGAAGACGTGTAATCTCACTTTACAGTTTAACACAATAATTCAAGTATTAATGTGTTAAAATTGTGGATATGACTTAAGACAGCACAACTCGTGCACTAATTACCCAGGCTTTTCATCCGTACCTGACATGCGGAGCACTAAGCGACATCCAGCGAACTTTAAACGTAAATTCAAAGATTTTCCCTGGTCTATGGATGATCCGAAAGTAGTAAAACCAACATAATTATGGTTTTGCTTCTTCTACCATTACGTTTTTAAAGGTTAACGTCAAATATTGGCACAGTAACTCATTTGTAAATCAATCAGACATCTGAATCTATTTTATACATGGCAGTCAGTCTTTAAACAATTTTGTGGGGCGGGGGTTACGGATATTAACTACATTAGCACTACCGCAAAGGACAACTTTGTGTAGCACACATTTTACGTCCAAGCGTATGTCTTTATGCCTAGATGGAATATTTGTCCCTTACTACTAACGTTTGTGGGGATAATCTTATGTTTATATTATTTTTATATTTTGCCTTTTGCTCTGTGTAAGTCTCATTCTGTAAAAGTAAATCTTAAATATACATAAAAAGTAATAAATACATTGCTATACTTGGGTACTGGTACCGCTACCATAACTGGTGTATTTTATACTGGATCGTCCATAGTTGGACTAAACGAAAAGTTATCGTGAAACCCTGCTGGGTTAATTGAGAGAACGGGTAGTCCATGTTGACAGCAACTACTGTTACTTCTGCGGTATGTCCCACTTAGGGTTCATGACGTGCCAAAATGCAAACCTGCCGCCTTTGTTCCCAAACTATCTCCTCTGAACAATACTCGTAAGGGGGCATGAAACATATCTGTGATTATACTGGTACAGCTGCCGTTTTGACACTTCCACGTCAGTCTCTCCCTCCCTCCCTCCCTCCCTCCCTCCCTCCCTCCCTCCCTCCCTCCCTCCCTCCCTCCCATCGTTCTATACCTCTCTCTGTATTCCTTTTATTAAGGTGATTTAGACGGTGGTATCATTTCTTTTGTTGCAGAAACTGGCGAAATCTGTGGTGAAATCGTGCATAGGAACCATAGGACCAGAACGCCTCTACACAGGTATGTGAACCTAACTTTAGCATAGCATTACTCTTCGCAGTATGTTTTCCGCAATCGTGTGGGAGTGTGTTTTCGCTGGCCTTTCGAAAACAATTTTGTTCTGTGAGGCTTTCGAATGTGTTGCCGGCTTCAGCATGTTTCACAAGGACTGTAGATCATCAAAGAATTTTAACTACAATCCTTCTACCTCCCATGCAGAAGTTTTTTGTTGTTTTGTTGTATGCATTCTCTTCGAACCACACTGTTACAGAGCTAATGATATCATTTTGTAAGCGTTACAGTAGTAAAAAAGTGTGTTAGAATGCACTCCTCGTTTTCTATATGAAGATAATTAAAGCGCTGAGGCCAAAATCATAACTCATTGCAGATGGCTGGGCTTGAGAATTTGTCGCAGTTTCACATCCAGCCCACCCAGGAGGCTCGTCAGAGCTCTCGCAGCGACACGTCAGCAATCTGCTGACTTCTGTTTTATAAGTCACCTATGTGAACGGTGAGTAACCGGACCTCATGAGATCGCTGACGTCTTTTCACACCCCTGTCTTAAGGCGTCGGAAACTTCTTTTACAAATCGGACACCCGTGAGTGATAAATTCAAAGAATAAAAAGTCTGCTGTCGAGAACAAAAACAGATTATTTGAAAATAAAAATAGTAGTGACGAAACGTCTTAATGTGATTACACGTTTAGCTGACTGTGTCTGGTGCTCATGAGTCTTAGGTGGAGAAATCCGTGACTGATTCCAAAGATTTGTGGTACTTGTCAGTAACAGAAAAGAATTGGGGCACATTGAAAACGTGTGAGGTTTGGCACGCCGAAAGTCTCGATAACGACGAACGGTACTTGTTCGATACAAGCACGAAAAAAATAATTGCAGACTTCTCAGTAGACTTATTCCGTCGAAAGAACTCTTACCCAAAGCATAATTTTCTGATATTTATTCAGAGGTGCGTAGGTTCGGTTTCCTGACGTTACGCTGACGCCTAAGGCCAGCTGAAAATTGAGGCCAGAGCACCATTTTCGTTTTAAAAAGACGAACACAAGCATACAATCACTCATTTTATTGATTTAAACGAAACATTTTTTTCCTGAAAGGAAGGGGAAGAGAGAACATAATTTGCACAGATATTATCCATTTCTGAATACTGTTTCCTCGGAATAATTTGTGAATATTCTGTGTCCGAGCACATTTTCCTCGTGTGTCACGAGCAGCAGAGCCCGCGTGTGCTGTTTCACCTCTGCTCCGTCTACGAGCGGAACAGTAGCAGATATAATTACAAACGAACTTTGTCTGAGATATGAAAAGAGACGGAGAAACGCCTTCGTACCAAGTAAAAAGGGAAAGGTTGCGGGAAGGAGGGGGGGGGGGGAGGAGGTCATTATATCTGTAACAACTAAGTTTACTTATTTATTCGCTTGCCTATACGGTGAAAATGTGTCGTAAGTGGACTACTGGATCCATTCCACACAATTCTCGAGCAACTGTGCACCTAAACATGCTACTAATGTCTAACGTCCACTACGACGATACATGTAGACTAAGGAACTTGCTTCTGGGAAACAATTCAGCCCAAAAGAAAAAAAAATGTAGTACGCTAAAACAGTGAATGAATGTTCCTGAAAGTGCTCATAGAGCAGTCTGCTGACCTGTACCAAATCTCCATAAACAGATTCAGCACAGCCCAGCGCAAAAATGAGAAGCAAAATTCATACGGCAAATACTTGGTTTTTCATTCAGGTGCAGCGATGGAAATGGTCCGCCCTGGCAGCTGTGCAGTCTGCATGTGTGACTGTCGTGAGGAACATGAGTTGAGTCAGATTCCCGGCACTGCCAAGGGTTTTTCCTTCATGGGACGACTGGAATGTGGTGCGCCGGGCACAGAGGCCAGCTGGGAGAGTGGGAAGTTAGGGAAGCTGTGCTGGCAACATGCTCGTCCAGTGACGCATCTGTTAAGTGGATGAGAGGGGGGAACCAGCCATCGAGCGTACTCTAGCGCCTGAATGCGGAGTTTGGTTAATGTTAACAATTACTGGAAAAGAGCAAGGCGGAGGAAGGGTGTGTAGGACATTCCTGTGACATTGTGGAGGGCCTACTTGAGCTTCTGACAATGAAGTCGTGCTCGGCCAGATTGCCCTGATCTTAGACCAATCTGTTAGATGTGTTGCTGTGTGAATGGTCAGCTATATTTGGGAAGGCGCTGCAGGCAGCGTGGTTCCAGATACTCTTTTTTGGGCTATCATCTGCTGGGTCACTTCTAGATCGTTTGGATAGCAGTATCTGGTCATAACAACTTGGTGTCGGCTGCCCGACTGTAGATGTAAAAGACTGCTGGTAGAGAAACAGAGCAGAGATGCGTGCGGCTCTGTCTAATTAGATGCATCAGATGTAACCGACTGACAGAATAAGGTCGACCAGATGTCAGATATGTCTGACCTCCCGAATTGTGTTACACACACGCGAAACAGATGCTCTGCTGTCAGTCTGTTGAATAATGCTGCGAAGTGCAGTGTCTAATCTAAAAAAAATGTAGGGTGAGCGAACGAGGCCGCTATTCCGCTACTGCTGTACGTGAGTGCCAGAAACTTGTCGCGCCCTGATAACTGGACAAGGCTGGTATTTTGGGGAATCAGGGTTCAGCAATTCCCATTTAGATTTCTTGTCTTTTCCGTAAGCCACTCCGAACGAATAATAAAATTTTCTGAACAAGATCATAACTTCATAAGCGCTCTTTTCCTCTGTTTCTGGCCCGCCTGTAGTAACAGATGTGTCAAGACACGCCACAGCCGACCTCTCACTGCTATAGTCGTAGCTGTCCACATGACGTTCCTGAAACGTGCTTTCAGCGAGGCGTGCACATTACCACCTTTCTGCAAGTTACCACCTTTCCTTGGCTGTCCTAGAGTCGAGAAGTGAGCTGAGCACATGTTTTAAGCGGCATCTGCTACTCGTCTACACTGCGTCGTGCACTTCATCTAGTTCCCATATCGTTCTTGTACTGCCGGAGTTACCACGGCTTTGCCACTCTAGCAAACCTCGTCGCAAGAAGCACGCCAGCGAGCCTTCCGCGTTGTTAAAGACATCAAAGGCACAAACAAAGATGAGTGCTGACACTAATTTTTACTGCCTTGTACTACAATATAGGCATTAACTTCACGAAGAATTAGTAAAGATAAACGACTATATATATTTTCATTCTTGATATTATATATACCATTTACTATTGGTTATTAAAACGACAGGAAATGAGGTTTGCGAAGATTACATTGACTATTCCTGAAAAAACACGCACATGAGCACACAATTTCCTCATTTTAAATTTTGTTGCCGATTTTACTTCCGTTTCCCAACTCACGTTTTGAACGGTATCGTTAGCAATAAATTTATTGCTTCAGTTAGTACAGCCTGCCATAAAGCCTCGTAAAAGACAACGGAGTAAGAAATTTGCAGTTCCTGAAGAATGTCTTCCTCTAATACTCGAAGAGGTGGTATACTTTCATATTTTTACCACGATCAATAGTATACCCTGATTAAATGGATCCTCGATGTTGCGTCAGTCGCAACGGTTTTATTGTGTGGTCACAAAGATAAACCGACATGCTCTTTGTTTCAAAGAGCATAGACAGGATAATGGAGAATGTGTGTATTAATACCATTAAAATCACAACTTATGTTTACATGACCTGTGAAACACACTGAAATTGTCAAAAGTATAGATCTGCTTTTATTGTCGAAGAAACATCCTCCAGGTTTTCTGACAACACCGCAGAGTGCAGCAGTTGTAGTTAACCTTGGTTCGTGAATGTGGCTGCCTACAATAAACAGTTCAATGAGGAATATATCTACGATACCCCTTCATAAAATAACTGAGAAAATACGCTTAAAATTGACTACAAGACTAAAAGAGACGAACGCACTCCGTCTTCAGGCCACAAGTGGCCCATCGGGACCATCCGAACGCCGTGTCATTCTCAGGTGAGGATGCGGATAGGAGGGGCGTGTGGTCAGCACACCGTTCTCCCGGTCGTTATGATGGTTGTCGTTGACCGGAGCCGCTACTATTCGGTCGAGTAGCTCCTCAATTGGCATCACGAGGCTGAGTGCACCCCGGAAAATGGCAACAGCACATGGCGGCTGGATGGTCACCCATCCAAGTGCCAGCCACGCCCGACAGCGCTTAACTTCGGTGATCTCACGGGAACCGGTGTATCCACTGCGGCAAGGCCGTTGCCAAAAGAGACGAACGTTTCACAAAAAACTTACCCCAGAAGAAGACTGTGCGAAGAGTAAAAGAAATACAGAAATTGGACATCAGTGTATAGAGCATCTCTAGGTTTTTAGCTCACATTACAGGTGTCCAATACGGGCAACGCTTCTGACACGGCAAAACGTCAATACGTGCGCGTAATTCATTGAAGTCGCTTTACAAATATTGCCCGGGAAGCTGCAACAACATACGTGTTCATTAGGATTCCCATCTACTGGCGCGAACGTATGTTACTTCTTGAAACTCCCCACGTATTCTTCAATGATACGGAGACGCAGTAAATGTACTGCACTCGCAGAGCGAGAGTTCTATTTCATCTCTTGCAGAGGTATCGTGATGGTGATGCAGGGAGCACGCAGCCGTGTAGTATTTGTTGTGGGGCCTCCCGAGAGCGCCGCCGCAGGCAGCTGAGCGGGTGTTTATTATTGAGCCGGGGTCAGGCCGCTATCTGCGCTAATTCTGGCGGGCTTTATCAGCGCGAAGCTCGAGGCAGCGACCCCGCGCGCTGTTGGCACGGGACGGCCCGCCTGCTGCCAAGCCTGCCCAGCCCAGCCCTGCCCTGCCCTGCCCTGGCCTGGCCAGGCCCGCGAGCTACCCCCCCCCCCCCCCTTTCCTGCTGCCTCTGCCACTTTCACTATTTTTCTTTTTCCGACATTGCCAAGAAACAGCAACAGTTTAGTCGAACGTGATTGTTAAAATGCTTGTTTTGGAAACAATTTACTTTCCATCACAATCACAACATTTTCAGTACGAAATTACTAGTGACCTTCAGATTATAGGGCAGATGTGGTTTACTCGAAGCACTGGGGAAAGTCTCGTAGAAAAGTCAATCCCCTGGTGGGCCAACAGCTAACCATTCACATGCGTATCAGCGTAATTTTAAAGAGCATATGATTTTGCCAGACAATTTATTACATTCAAAACAATTCCCTAATATACTCATAACCCTGCGAGAAGGGGTGTGGCGAAGAAAATATTGTAATGCCGCCCACCCGGACGTTCCTCGTGTTTTCTTTTTTCTTTTTTTTCTTTTTTTTGTTTTGTTTTCGTTTAGAAGTCCGTGAATGTTAACCTGAAGCAAAGTAAACCACAACCAGACGTTTAATACGAGGTGTTTCAAAAAGTGATCTGATTTCAAAAATCCATATTTACTGGTAAAAACATGCTACAAACACGAGATAATTGCAAAACACTCAAAGACGTTAACTTTTAGCTATACTATTACAAATGCTCTGTTTCCTCTTGCAGCAGCAACGACGTCACGACAATAACTAAATTCGTCATAAACTTTACACATTGTATCTGCTTGTACAGTAGTCATTGCGGCTGTCACTCCGCTCTTCACTCCTTCATGTCACGAGGTGAAGGGGAGACGAACACCCTTTCCTCCCTGCAACTCCACAAGAAAAAATCGCATGGGGGCATGTATGGCGATCCTGGAGGCCAAGACTGCAGCGCCGTGTATCTGGTCCCGTGCGCCTTACCCAGCGCAGTGGCAGTTTGTCACTGAGAAAGTCACGTACGTTGTTGTGCCAGTGTGGTGGAACTACATCCCGTTTGGGAAATAGCCATCGAACTCCTCTTGAAGTCGTGGAAAAGGCCAATCTGCTGCTGGACACACAGACCATTTATAACAGTACAGCTAAAACTTTAAGATTTTGAGAATAATTTGCAGTTTATTCGATGTTTGTTACATGTTTGAATCAATAAATATGAACTTTTGAAACCTTTTCCGCATCCTGTTATTTCTGGTTTGATCGTTTTCATTCCGAAGGCATTTCTTTTCGTAATAATTGAATGCCGTATGCGATCTTTGAAACTGTGTTTTGTAGCCGTCGGTGCGGTGAAAATGGAAGGAGGAGGATTATCACATAATCTGTACTGTATCACAAGGCGACCACACACGTTAGCTGCAAGCTGAACAGGTATTCGTGTGCAAGCGTATGTTAATATCCTCTGCCTCCACGGCAGGAAAGCTTGTAAAAGGATCAGTTTGTACTTCAAATACTTGGAGCTAGGACGACTATAATTTTCTCGTTTCGGCCGGCTTTACTGTTGTGACGCGGGCAAACAGGCAACGAAATGGGAAACGCGATAAGTGATGCAAAGACTGCTTACTGAAATGAAAAAGTTATTACTGTGTGAGTTGAAGTTATACCCTTCAGACTGGTACTACGTGATGATCGACTGACGAAAATATTTGAACTTCCCACCACTGGTAGCACTATTGATTGAACGGTACTATGCAATGAGACACTCCCTGACACCGCACAAAAGACTGACAGCAACTTCGCACTTTCCCGCGAGCTGATCCGCTATGAAACTGCAAATAGACGTCTGTAACACGCGAATGTAAACTTATGTACTTCATCTCTTCCGGCTCCAGAGCAACAGGCGATACCTTCCATTTCTTCCCTTCTATAGTTGGTTCCGCGAGATTTTATCTTTCTGATAACGACGTAGCTCTCTGTGGAAGCGACAATGGCTTTGTACTTCGTTTAAAGATAACTACGCAACATCTTTCTCTTACTCAGATAGCGAGGCTAGCTTTCGTGTACTCTAATCCCAACAATCTGAAATTTAGTTGCCTGCTGTGGCTCGACATAGTGGTGCTATGAAGATTCTCAGGACTGTTTACCCTGTACACTTCGGTATACCTGCACGAGTGTGCATAACTGGAAGTCGATTAAGCCTCATGCAGCTTGAACAGCCAGAATACTAGCACAAAATTAGCCTTCTGACTGTCAAACATGCGTGCATAAAGTACTTCATCATGCACACGTGTCAACCGTATAGTTAGGTGAATGGCCACCTCTTACGGTTCGAGCGCAAAGTGCGGCAACCCATTCTCATTTAATTCCAGACTCTCTTAGGTATATGATGCTATGTGTGGAACAGTGCACACAGTATTATGGACCAGCGACGCGCCGGCCGACGTGGCCGTGCGGTTAAAGGCGCTGCAGTCTGGAACCGCAAAACCGCTACTGTCGCAGGTTCGAATCCTGCCTCGATCATGGATGTTTGTGATGTCCTTAGGTTAGTTGGGTTTAACTAGTTCTAAGTTCTAGGGGACTAATGACCTCAGCAGTTGAGTCCCATAGTGCTCAGAGCCATTTGAACCAGCGACGCCTAGCGCGTGTAACAAATGCTCACGTACGTGGAGATATCGCTACTGCAATGCAGTCTGTTATGGCCACTCTGAGCCTTCTAATGAGGTGTTTTACAGTAGTTTTTCAGAAAGTCCTACTGGATTATCTCAAAACTGTGCTTTCACATCTGAGTGCTAGTTGGCTGCCTGTTGGCGTTTTCTACATTTTATTACTCAGGCAAGAGTGTGTGATTCTGTTTTGGGAGTTTAACTTCCCACATAGCTGGCCTTATATCTTAAATTTTTGCGTGAACTGCTGTTGTCTGCATTTCCAGTTCGTTGCTTTTTGTGTGTTTGACATATCTAAATTTGTTCATTGTCCAACGGTACTGATTATCTTGACCCTAGAAATTTTTTATCGAAGACTGAACAGAGTGGTGCTGTTTCGGGCTGCGTGCCTTTTGGTGACGCTCCTGCGCCGATCGTAAGCAACCAGCTGATACTGGCTGTGGCAGGCACAGTGACTTTACCTAGTTTATCCACACAGTGTCGAAGAATGAGTTGCTGTGTTGAAATATCCAGTGGGTTAGTGTTCAGAATGACTGCCTCTAAAAACGCCTTGCACGTGTTGTGTGTCTGAAACGAATGCTTCAGATTTTTCAAAGAAACGTTGTTAAAGCAGAAGGCTGTTTCGAAATGTTACACTATTACCTTTTTACAAAGTTTCAGAGCATTTATCACACATTTTTTTCGATGTTCTGTAAAAACGTCTCAAGTCATCTGCAGACAATCTAGACTGGTTTCCGCAAACTTTCACGGAACTTGTGTAAAAATTAAACAAGCACTATCCTCAACCAATTTACTTTTGCCACTTCTGGCGTAAGACGTATCACTCGCCAGCGTCGCATGTAATTGAACACTTAAATGTTACCGGTTCATTTTGTTGTTTGCTTCTCGAGGACAGGGATCTCGATTCCTCGAAGTTGTTGATTCCGCCCACGCATACGCCAATGTACTCATTCAACTGATCTGCTTAGTTCTCATAACCATAATTTGCTTTACCTCTGTTAGTCACCTTCCACCATGTATCTCGATTCGGTTGGAACCAGTGCTTTCATAGTGCTTTCATATGCTTCACAATTCATTGCTGTTGTGGTCGTCTTCAGTCCAGACACTGGTTTGATGCAGCTCTCCATGCTGCTCTATCCTGTACAAGCTTCATCTCCCAGTACCTACTGCAACCTACATCCTTCTGAATCTGCTTAGTGTATTCATATCTTGGTCTCCCTCTACGATTTTTACCCTCCGCACTGCCCTCCAATACTAAATTGGTGATCCCTTGATGCCTCAGAACATGTTCTGCTCATCGATCCCTTATTTTAGTCAAGTTATGCCATAAGTTTCTCTTCTCCCCAATTCAAATCCAATACCACTTCATTAGTTGCATGATCTACCCATCTAATCTTCAGCATTATTCTGCAGCACCACATTTTGAAAGCTTCTATTCTCTTCTTGTCCAAACTATGTATCGTCCACGTTTCACTTCCATACATGGCTACACTTTCAGAAACGACTTCCTGACACTTAAATCTATACTCGTTTTTAACAAATTTCTCGTCGGCCACTGTGGCCGAGCGGTTCTAGGCTCTTCAGTCTGGAACCGAACCGCTGCTACCGCCACAAGTTCGAATCCTGTCTCTGGCATGGATGCGTGTGATATCCTTAGGATAGTTAGGTTTACTTAGTTCTACGTCTATGGGACTGATGACCTCAGATGTTGTACCATAGTGCTTAGAGCCAACAAATTTCTCTTTTTAGAAACGTTTTGCTTGCCATAGGCAGTCTCCGTTTTATATCCTCTCTACTTCAACCATAATCAGTTATTTTGCTCCCCAAATTGCAAAACTTATCTACTACTTTAAGTGTCACAGTTCCTGATTCCCTCAGCATCACCCGACTTAATTCGACTACATTCCAATATCCTCGTTTTGCTTTTGTTGCTGTTCATCTTTTACCCTCTTTTCAAGACACTGTGCATTCCGTTCAACTGCTCTTCCATGTCCTTTGCTGTCTGCCAGAATTACAATGTCATCGGCGTACCTCAAAGTTTTTATTTCTTCTCCATAGATTTTAATTCCTACTCTAAATTTTCTTGTGTTTCCTTTACTGCTTGCTCAATATACAGATTGAATAACATCGGGGAGAGGGTACAACCCTGTCTCACTCCCTTCCCAACCACTGCTTCGCTTTCATGCCCTTCGACTCTTGTAACTGCCATCTGGTTTATGTACAAATTGTAAATAGCCTTACGCTCCCTGTATTTTACCCCTGCCACCTTCAGAATTTGGAAGAGAGTATTCGTCAACATTGTCAAAAGCTTTCTCTAAATCGTAGTGTCAGTATTGCCTCACGTGTTCCAACATTTCTACGGAATCCAAACTGATCTTCCTCGAGGGCGGCTTCTACCAGTTTTTCCATTCGTCTGTAAGGAATTTGTGTTAATATTTTGCAGCCGTGGCGTATTAAATTGATACTTCGGTAATTTTCACATCTGTCAACACCTGCTTTCTTTGGATTGGAATTATTATTTTCTTCTTGGAGTTTGAGGGTATCGCCTGTCTCATACATCTTACTCACCAGATGGTAGAGTTTTGTAAGGGCTGACTCTCCCAAGGCTGTGAGCAGTTCTAATGGAAAGGTTGTCTACTCCCGGGGCATTGTTTCGACTCAGGTCTTTCAGTGCTCTGTCAAACTCTTCACGCAGTATCATATCTCCCATTTAATCTTCATCTACATCCTCTTCCATTCCCATAATATTTTCCTGAAGTACATCGCCCTTGTATAGACCCTCTATATACTGCTTCCACCTTTCTGCTTTCCCTTCTTTGTTTAGAACTGGGTTTTCATCTGAGCTCTCGATATTCATGCAACTGGTTCTCTTTTCTTCAAAGGTCCCTTTAATTTTCCTGTAGGCAGTATCTATCTATGCCCTAATGAGATACGCCTCTATATCCTTACATTTGTTCTCTAGCCATCCCTGCTTAGCCATTTTGCATTTCCTGTCGATCTCATTTTTGACACGTTTGTATTCCTTTTTGCCTGCTTCATTTACTACATTTTTTATATTTTCTCCTTTCATCAATTAAATTCGATATGTCTTCTGTTACCCAAGGATTTCTACTAGCCCTTGTCTTTTTACCTACTTGATCCTCTGCTGCCTTCACTACTTCATTCTCAGAGCTACCCATTCTTCTTCTGCTGTATTTCTTTCCCCCATTCCTGTCAATTGTTCCCTTACGCTCTCCCTGAAATTCTTTACAACCTCTGGTTCTGTCAGTTTGTCCAGGTCCCCTTTCCTGAAATTCCGACCTTTTTTGCAGTTTCTTCAGTTTTAATCTACAGTTCATAACCAATAGACTGTGGTCAGAGTCCACATCTGACCCTGGAAATGTCTTACAGTTTAAAACCTGGTTCCTAAATCTCTGTTTTACCATTATATAATCTATCTGAAACCTTCCAGTATCTCCAGGCATCTTCCATGATTCTTGAACCATGTGTTAGCTATGATTAAGTTATGCTATGTGCAAGATTCTACTCTTTGATTTCTTACGCCCATTCCATATTCACCTACTATGTTTCCTTCTCTTCCTTCCCCTACTATCGAATTCCAGTCCCCATGACTATTAAATTTTCGTCTCCCTTCACTATCTGAATAATTTATTGTCTCATCATACATTTCATCAAACTCTTCGTCATCTGCGAGCTAGTTGGCGTATATACCTGTACTACTGTGGTAGGCGTGGGCTTCGTGTCTAACTTGGCCACAATAATGCGTTCACTATGCTGCTTGTAGTAGCTTACCCACACTCCTATATTTTTATTCATTATTAAACCTATTCCTGCATTACCGCTATTTGATTTTGTATTTATAACCCTGTATTCACCTGACCAGAAAACTTGTTCCTCCTGCCACCGAACTTCACTAATTCCCACTATATACAACTTTAACTTATCCATTTCCCTTTTTAAATTTTCTAACCTACCTGCCCGATTAAGGGATCTGACATTCCACGCTCCGATCCGTAGAACACCAGTTTTGTTTCTTCTGATAAGGACGTTCTGCTGAGTAGTCCCCACCCGGAGAACCAATATTTTACCCGAAAGGACGCCATCATAATTTAACCATACAGGAAAGCTGCATGCCCTTGGGAAAAATCATGGCTGTAGTTTCTCCTTGCTTTCAGCCGTTCGCAATACCAGCACAGCAAGGCCGTTTTGGTTAGTGTTACAAGGCCAGATCAATCAGACTGTTGCCCCTGCAACTACTGAAAAGACTGCTGCCCCTTTTCAGGAACCGCATGTTTGTCTGGTCTCTCAGCTGATACCCCTCCGTTGTGGTTGCACCTACGGTACGGCTATCTGTATCGCTGAGACACCCATGTCTCCCCTCCAACGGCAAGGGCCGTGGTTCATGAGGGGATAACAATTCATTATATCTTCAAATTAATCACATGTTTATCCAGGTCTGCTTATGCCCTCTATTACACGCATATAAAGTACTTCCCAGTGAACTTTCTGATGGATTTTAATACCTTCTTTCTAACTGCTAATTTCATTAATTCCATTACATATGATGCTAAGTTTATAGTCTTCGCCCCCCCCCCCCCCCTTGCTGTTCGCAATAGCAACTGTTAATTTTGTCATGTGTCAAAGCGACCGTATTTCATAAGGACCAGATGTACCGGTTGTTTGAGTAGCTATAAATATTTTAGTCGCTAACATAAACCACAGCAAACCGTTTCGGGGTCAAGTTCCCATTATATGACTTGAGTTAATTCTCCATAAAATGCACTGAACATGACAATATAAAACGAAAATATTCGGACATGATGTCCTCGTCCTACTTTAGAAACGTCAGCTTTAGATTACATCCTCCAAAACGTTGCTTCCGTAAGGCGATAAACACCCATCACATCAGCTCTCTCTCTGTGCACAGCTAGAGCTTGAATATGTGTACGGTTGTGACAGACTGCACTGAGCCATCACGAACTGCGTAACATTCCAAAGGTGTTGCAAAGGTCGTAGAGTGAAACCATACTAAGTTATCTGTGCCAAATCGTTCACATTTACCTTACTAATGCCGGTTTAAATAAAATAAAGGAGATTCTAGCATTTTCACCAGAAATTTCAATCCACTGGTTGACATTTGATAATGTACTTAATGTACTGACAGGCGTCCATTGTCATTCCTTCTTGAAAGGTATTTGATCTCACTTAAGTTAGCGTTAGTACGACAAACGTGAAAAATTTCGGACAGATAACTATTACTATATACCAAGAGCGGGCGTTGTTTGCAGGGGGAGGGGGGGAGCGACTGTTAAAACTAAGTTTCTGAAAACAGGCACAAGTCGCACTTTGGTATATTTTATTATGACCGGTTTCGCTCTTCAAATGGAAAAGAGCATTATCAGAATGCACATTGAGACAGTATGAAAAACTTACACTGATATTATGTAAAGTACATATTCTGCTTCCAATGTGGTGACGTGCGTTTAAAGCTATTTGATAACATTAAGTTGGCTGACTGGTTTAAAGATTAGTTTTTTTGTACTACAGTACTTAAACTTACGTTTAAAGTACAGCAGTAAATGATGGAATTGACACTGACAACGCCAAAGATGAAATTGACTATACAGCATTACTTGCAACGTCCTTGGAATAATCCATTCTAAGATAATTTACAATTACAAAACGAAAGTTTCATTAAACGCCACTTTATGTGCGTGTGTATAGACATCTATGATATGCATGTATCCCCTTATCTTTAAAGAACAAATGCGTCTGTAAAAATTAAAATGTCTTTCAAAATACATTAAAAAATACATATTTAAAAATGTCTACACAAATATGCTTTCAAAAGAACTAGTTTTAAAAGTATTTCTGTTAGGATGATGCAGCAGGTATTTTATTTTGGTTGCTTATCTACAGCACTTCCTCAAACAAGTGGAAGAAGCCATGTAGATTAAATTCGTTTTGTTCGATTAATAAAATTTTGCAGGTTTTTCTTTTTTCTACGGAAATTTCCAATCCTTCTAAAGCAATCAGTGGACTTTTATGTGGGGCGTTGATAATTTTCATACTGTCTTGTATCTCACCTACTGTGTGTTTAGTTATTCCCAATTTTCATTCAGTGCTGTAAGATTTGAATTGCAGTGTTCCTTGCGTGTTTTAAACGCCCTTCTAGTCTGGCCAATGTACGTCCTCTTTCAATTTTCGCACTTTATTTTATTTACCCCTGAATTACTATGTTTGTCCGTATGAACATTCTCTTTGAGCATTAGTGTGTGTCTAAGGGACTTACTAGTTCGAAATGCCACTTTCACTGTGTCTTGGGAAATGTCTCGTAATACGGTCTGTTACAGGACCATTGTATGAGAGTGTCATGTGCTTTTTCTTTTCTACTGGTTTGCCTGGTCTAATGTTTTTCTTTCTTTTAATGTTCTTCTGTATAGTATGCTACAATTCCATTACATCGCGTTTTTGGTAGTTGTTGCTTAATGCTATCTTTTTATCTGTAATTCTAAGGCTCTGTCTTCGTCTGTGAGAGGTGACAGTAACATTCTGTATAAAGCTGAATATAAATATGCTTTCTTGTGCAGAACTGTATGATTTGAATTATTTCTAATAATTATACCTTAACACGTAGCCTTATTGTAAACTTTTAAAATGTCTCACAATCGCCCCCGCAACTGACAAATCGAGGAAATTGATGCTATTATCCGTTCATGTTCAACTGGGAATTTAATTTTTGGGTGCATTTGATTGAGTTTGTCTGTTACTGCATTTAAAACTTGCTTGGTTCCTTTAAACATAATTATTGAGTCATCACGAACAGGTGATAATGCAGTATTTTCTGCTTTATATCGGGAGTTTATCAAAAAATTTAATTTTCAAGTAATTCAGAAAAAGTTCTGATGAAATGTTGATAAACAATTACCCATCACTAGCCGTCTCCCATGTGGTAAATTTATTCATTAGAGATAAAGTACCTGAATTCAAGACTAAATTGCAAAAAGTCTAAAAGCTCTACAATCTCACCTACTGCAGTAATTTTATGTTGTACTATATTGCGTTTAATTATTTCTGATGTTTCGTCTAGAGGTATGTTCGTAAACATATTATAATCGCATCTTCTGGTATTCATATTTACTGCATTGTAAGCAAACTGGACGCTGTTTCTTATGCTGAATGTCTTGTCGAATTTGTACATACTTCAAAGTTTTTACTGAATATGTAACTGAGTTCACTGTTGGGGCCATATTCGTTATTAACAACTAGAATTGATTTGCCCAGGTTTCTGTATTTTAATCTCAGCCCTTGCAGTAGGAAACCTTGGATTCGTTAACTTCAGTTTACGTTTTTCTATTGGTTCAAATAAAAACTGAGATGCATCAGTTGTCTTTTTAGTTCGGCTTGGAACTTACTGAGTGGATCGTTACTAATTTCGTTTATGCCATTGTGCTCGAAATACTGTAATGTTTTGTCAATGTAATCTTTTGCATATAGTAACACTGCCGTATTACCCTTATCAGATTTTATCACTAATGTTCCTGCATCTCGCAATTTTTAAAGTTTTTACTGTGGTAAGTTGCGGTATATTGCGGTATATTGTAAGTATTTGCATGTACAGATCTGAGATATCTATACACACCCCCATAAAAGAGGCGTTAAATGAAACTTTAGATTTTGTAGTTGCAAATTATCTTTGGATAGATTATATCATGGACGTTAAAAGTACTGTTGTACAATCAGTTTCATCTTTGGCGCTGTCAATATCATGTTTTACTACTGTACTTTAAACGAAAGTGTAAGTACTATAGTACAGCCAAATTAATCTTTAGAACTGTCAGCCAACATTAAAGGCAATTTTTAATGCCGTCAGCCAACTTCAAACTTAAGTCACTACACTGGAAGCAGAATGAGCCCTTCACGTAATGTCAATGTAAGTTTTCCATGTTGTCTCAATTTGTATCTTTTACAGTGCATATTGTGATGATACTCTCCTCCATTAGAAGAGCGAAACCGGCCATAATAAAAAAATAGAAAGTGCGACTTGTTGCTGTTTACAGAAACTTAAGCATTGCTATGGTTGTCTGTGTAATATCTTTGGAATGTTTTGGAACTGCTCGTGGCTCAGAGCAGTCTCACAGCCGTACACATGTTTACACACCAGCGGTGCACGGAGCGACAGCTAGCTGTTGTGACCGGTGATCACTGCATTACGAAAGCAACGCTTTGGAGGACGTGCGGTAACGTGGATAATCTGAGCATGTAATCTCGAGTTGCCATTTCTAAAGTAGGACAAGAATTTCATGTCTGAATGATTTTATTTTGTTTTTATATTTCGGTGTTGAGTGCTTCTGAAGTGCATTTCATGTAGGATTAACTTAGACGGAGAGATGGTGAGCGCTTTACTCCTGAAACGCGTTACTGAGGGTTATGTTCCTAATATTATTGGTTTTTACGCTACAATATTCACAACGACGGCTCTCTCTGTTCATGCTATTTGAGGTAAAGGACTCACCTGACTTTTGTGTACACTTTTTGGGTTAACTAAGGCTCATTGCCTACATCAACATAATCAATTACAAATTTCTCCTAACTCAATGCTAATTTTTTCTACCTTTCCTTCTGAATTTTGTAATGTTTTGTCAGTCTGTTCCCACCTTCATTCGACCATTGTTCTTTGCTAATCCTTTAAGATACTCCTTTTTCGTTCTGATACTTTTCCATGTTTCTCTATATTTCAATTTCCTTTTAAGCATTTACATCTTTCATGGAAAAAGCTTTCAAACAAATTTCCCCATTGCAATTGTATCGTTCTCTTCTGTTCCTTCTACCAATATGTATAGAACGCGTAGTACGTAATTTCCCGATTTCCTTACCCGGATTTCTTTCAGCTTTCCTCGTCCACACGCTGTTCTACTGCTTCCGGCAATACGGCGTGCTGCAGCCGCATGCTACCAACATCCTAGTCAACCACTGGCACAGCTGTTTGATTAACCTACTTGCTATCACATAACACTTTCACTTTCCCGTCTAGACATACATGTATGCTCCACAAGCCACTCCACATTACACGGCAGAGGGTACATCGTACAAATATTGTCGAGTTTCTGCTCTCGCTTATTGAGAGAGAAGAAAATTTGACTGTCTTCAAGCCCCGCCCCCTAACGTCCCACCTTAAGAATACGATTCCTACGCTGTATATACGATGGTGACAGCAAATCGCATGATCTTCTTTGAAAACACGTTCTCTAAATTCACCCATCACCGTTTCGAGAGAACTACGCAGTCTTTCTTCCAAAGATTCCCACTTCAGTTCCCCAGGCATATGTTGTATGGACTACACCGACGTACCTATAACGATCTTGGAAGTGCGTCTCTGACTTGATCGTTGAAAATTACTTGTCAGCCCTACCTTGTACGTCTCCAACTCTCTACAAGTGATCGCACTAGTGTCTTACATGCGATTTTGCAGAACCATTCCAACAACCGAAGTCTTCTGTTCGTTTTCCCTAACACTAATTCTAATTCGTTACCTCCTTTTCATGTCACTTCTTAGTATTACTTTTAAGGACGTACGAGATGTTGTGCGATCAATATGTTTGTCACTAATCTTATCATCGGATATTACAAAATTCCTTCTGTGTTATAGACATCGGCCTAGATTTAAACGCGTTTAAGGCTGAAATAGCATGCTTACTCTCTACTACAATGTCAATATGGTGTTAGTTATTTGCATGTAACATCTCATGGAGGCGGCTGATGGCGTAAACGTATGTCTTCCCGTGACCACCCTCCCCCCCCCCCCCCTTCCTCAACATTGCGCCATCCCCATACTGATGAGCCAAAACAATATGAATTCCTGCTCAATAGTTTATTTGTCCGTCTTTGGAACGAAAATCTCTGATTCTGCGTATCAGGGATCCGACAGTGTGTTACTAAGTTTGTGGAGATACGGTATGTCGCATCAGATGTCTAAGCATAGGTAATTTAATTCGCGTGAATAATGGGCCTCTGATTTCCGTACGCGGTGATGGCACCCAATAGCGACCCAGAAGAGTTCCATAGGATTTACATCAGGCGAAGACATAATGAACGGATGCAGGTAGTTCGCAGCTGTCAGCGTCTCTTCGATTACTAACACAGGTCCTGTGCAAGTGCAGGACAACATCTCCCATAGCATAATGCCACTCCCACCAGTCTGCGTCCGTTGCGCTCTGCGTCTTTGGAGCCATCGTTCTTCTCGTGTTTGTGGAGTGTAGAAAAAATGTGATTCACCTGAAGAGCCGACACGTTTCCATTGATCGACGGCCGATTCCCGATGGCACCCTTGCCCACTGCAGTCGTAGTTGATGTCGTTGGGCCAACATGTGAACACGTAGAGTTGGTCTGTTGCGGTGAGCCATGTTCAACAACATTGTGCTCTTTCGACAGAGATGCCACAGATCACCATCAATCCTACTTCACAAATCTGCGAACTCCACTTTCTGTGAGGAGTCGTGGATGCGGTCGTAATGTTTTGGCTTATCAGTGTGTACCGTGAGACGTGCGAGCGGTTCGGAACACTATCAGCCGTGCCAGCGTCGTAGCGGGGAAGCCAGTGTTTCAAGTAAATGAGGGCACGAAGTGTAGCGACGCGCGGTGTTTGGGCCGCGGCGCTGCGCGGCGCAGCACGTCTGCGGCGGTTCGCCCGCGGCGGGCGTTGAACCGGGTCGCCCGGCGACCGTTGACCCCTAGCGCAGCCGCAGCCGCAGCCTCAGCTGCTCCGCGCGCTCGTGATCCGGCTGGCTCGGCGCTCGCTCGCGGGCTGGGACCGCCACGCCGCGCCGCACCGCACAACCACTGCAGGCAACTCCTCGTCTCCCAGCCATGTTCGCCACGAGCTCACAATCGTGCATTACCTTACGTAGAGGTGGTCTGCTGCGGTGCGCCACGTTCAACAATATACAATGAAAGGCCTGCTTAGGAAGTGTGTGCTTCGGAAGAGTGTTTAAAAAAAACACTTTCTGCAAAAGTATTTGTTAATGATGTAGGCCATAGCAATTAATTAAAATTTGACCAGCTCCAGGATTCGAACCAGGGCCTCCTCCTTAATTGCAGATGAGCTGTCTTTCATGTTGCGTTTGCTTTCTTTTAATGATTCTATTGAACGACAGTATCCCAAACTTTAACGTTGACTTTAAATAATTTATATGGATAAATGGCAAAAACTTTCCTCTTTTCCGTTTATTGTTGAGGATTTCTAGTTTTTCGTTAGTGCTGTTTCAAGTTTTATGTAGACGCCCTCCCTCGCTGAAAATGTAGTTTACAAAACATGTGAGCCACCAGTGTTCATGTCTCGGATGCGGAAAACCCTTTTACGTCCATATGTATTATTTCCTTGCCGTTTATTTCGTCAAAAGTGGGTGATAGCAAACATTTTGATAGAACTGCAATCCTGGAGGCAGAAAATCTTGCCTCACTTTTAATTTGAAAGCTGTGTGTCGAAAGGTTCGGGGTTAAGATGCACACCTGTACTTAAAGGTTAAACAGATTAGGAAACAATATGACAATGACAAGCCTTACTTCAAAGCAAGCAACATCTTAATTTCAATCGGCAACCAAGGTGCGACTGGGTCCCAACAATTTTGACTAAAACCCTGGTAACAGTTGGCTGTTAATATTTTCAAAGTTAAACTGATTGTCAGTTATTAAGACCGCTCTGAAGGAACGTCTTGAAACATCACTTGTGAACACTTATTGCAAGAGAACCCACTCGACAGAACCACTAGATCTAGCTAAAATACACCAATAATGACCCGGTCTTTCAAACACGGAAACCAACAGATTAGTACAACAACTTGTTGAGAATGCGACTAATAACTGAGAAATGCAGTTACAATCGTAGAACTCAACCGGTTAACAGCTAAATCTAACCAATGTTATTCCCACTTTATCAGCAAGCAGTTACTGAGTGGTGTCGATGAAAGCCAGGTAGAAGAGGGCAGTCAGTCCACGAGCGGTCGTCTGACACGAAATATATGCGCAAGCAAAGACCTAAGGGCACAACCCACAGATACCAACTCTTCCTCATAGATATTGGCAGTGGGGTCGCAAAAGGGATAGTCGATACTGCACCTGAGCCAGGGGCGCCAGACAGGTCTACTAACTCAACGGCGCCACGGCTCAAAAAATTTATATGATATCTCCCCGATGTTATTCAATCTGTATATTGAGCAAGCAGTAAAGGAAACAAAAGAAAAATTTGGAGTAGGTATTAAAATTCATGGAGAAGAAGTAAAAACTTTGAGGTTCGCCGATGACATTGTTATTGTGTCAGAGACAGCAAAGGACTTGGAACAGCAGTTGAACGGAATGGACAGTGTCTTGAAAGGAGGATATAAGATGAACATCAACAAAAGCAAAACGAGGATAATGGAATGTAGTCGAATTAAATCAGGTGATGCTGAGGGAATTAGATTAAGAAATGAGAAAGTAGTAGATGAGTTTTGCTATTTGGGGAGTAAAATAACTGATGATGGTCGAAGTAGAGAGGATATAAAATGTTGGCTTGCAGTGACAAGGAAAGCGTTTCTGAAGAAGAGAAATTTGTTAACATCGAGTATTGATTTAAATGTCAGGAAGTCGTTTCTTGAAACTATTGGTATGGAGTGTAGCCGTGTATGGATGTGAAACATGGACGATAAATAGTTTAAACATGAAGAGAATAGAAGTTTTCGAAATGTGGTGCTACAGAAGAATGCTGAAGATAAGGTGGGTAGATCACGTAACTAATGAGGAGGTATTGAATAGGATTGGGGAGAAGAGAAGTTTGTGGCACAACTTGACTAGAAGAAGGGATCGGTTGGTAGGACATGTTTTGAGGCATCAAGGGATCACAAATTTAGCATTGGAGGGCAGCGCGGAGGGTAAAAATCGTAGAGGGAGACCAAGAGATGAATACGCTAAGCAGATTCAGAAGGATGTAGGTTGCAGTAGGTACTGGGAGATGAAGCAGCTTGCACAGGATAGAGTAGCATGGAGAGCTGCATCAAACCAGTCTCAGGACTGAAGACCACAACAACAACAACATCTTTACAAGAGTAAAACGAGATCAACAGAAGATTAAACTGAAGCGTCAAAATATCTATCGGTTAACAATAAGAAAAGGAAAATATAGTTTTGCAGAAGACCGAATTAAAAAAATAAAATCCACTAGCGCCGAAAAACGGGAAGAAGAGCTTCTAGCCTCAGTAAGATTAGGTTTCATTACCTTTTTGTATTTCATGTCTTGATTGTAAGTCTACTCATAGTGGTGCTCGAAGAGATGATCTTCTAAGGGTGGCGATGGAAGAAATCTTATTGTCCAGTATGTCATCAGGAAGATAGTGGTTCTAGGCGCTACGGTCTGGAACCGCGCGATCGCTACGGTAGCAGGTTCGAATCTGCCTCGGGCATGGATGTGTGTGATGTCTTTAGGTTAGTTAGGTTTAAGTAGTTCTAAGTTCTAGGCGACTGATGACCTCCAAAGTCAAGTCCATAGTGCTCAAGAGCCATTTGAACCATTTTGGAAGATAGTGAAATACAGTTCTCGATCAAGCGAAAGTGCGTCGTTGGCCTGTACTGTTGTCCTATGCAATGCGGGTTTGTGGCAAGGCAACTAAGCTTCTCTTCAACATATACGTACGTGATAATTAATTGAAACCCTCAGCTGCCGACAGGTGTTGTTCGTATACCTCGATGGGGGCAGCCGAAAATGTGTGTCCCGATCGGGACTCGAACCCGGGATCTCCTGCTTACATGGCAGGCGCTCTATCCATCTGAGCCACCCAGTATACAGATGAAAACCGCGACTGCAGGGACTTATCCCTTGCACGCTTCCCGTGATATCCATATTCCCAACTGTCCGCAATCTCCATACGTAATATACCTAATAGATATTTGCCCATCCGCTCATTACTATGTGCACACTAAGGTGACGATTCCCGTAAGAGAGAATGCGCACAGGATGCCCGAACTTTCTTGTAGTTGATGTTAAAATTGTTGAGTTCCAGGATCCTGTTTATTTAAATCGGAAAATTTGTATTTGTTATATATTGTTAACTGAAAATGCCGATTGCTGCACTCAAGTGTTGAACTAGTAAGGGAACATATTCTTCTTTAATCACCTTAACACTCACCGTTATTGCCCAGAAGTTGTGTTTTTCATGGGGGGGGGGGGGGGCGCGGCTTGCACCGCTTGTTGTTTTGTGTGGCACTATCGCAGCATAGGCCTACATTGATGTTTCAAGCACTGTCTTGCTTCCCACTGTTGAAGATCAATTCGAGGATGGCGATTACGATGTCGCCATTAATACACGGTCCAGCGATATTAATCTGACCACCTGTCAAAAGCCTGAACAACCACCTTTTGCAGCGTGGACGTGCAAGAAGAGAGTCAATGAGGTTATGGAACCATGCCGACACCAGGGCCGTGTCCAACTGAGCGACGTTTCTCGGCCGAGGACCCACGGCGCGAAGTGCCCGATCGAGGTGGTCCCACAGATTTTCGATTGACTTTAAATCCCGTGGGCTTGTTGACCAGCGGAGTACGGTAAACTCGTGTTACTGCTCTTCGAACCACGCACATACACTGCGAGATGCGTGGCACGTTGCCCTATCCTGATGGTAGATGACATCGCGCCGAGGAAAAAGAAAAACAGTGTATATAGGGGTGATCCTGTTGCTAAGGATGGATGCATATTGCGTTTGATCCATTGGGCCCTCCAGAATTACAAATGCCATAACGCTCCTCCACCCCACCCCCCCCCCCCCCCCCCTTCCCGGCCCGAAACCTTCCGACGATTGTTGCAGGGCCGTACGCGCCAACGGCCAACTGTCCGATGGAGCATAAAACGTCATTCGTCCGGAACGAACACCTTTCGCCACTCAGTGGACGGTCTGTTGCAGTTAAATTTTGACAGCATGAACCATACTGGGAATCTGTGCATATTAATCTGGAATACTGGCCGGAGAGGTTTATCTTCTTTCCTGTTCAAAAATTGTTGCAAAATCCTTGAAAGATGTTGTAGAAGGCAAACGAGCCCTTACCTCTTTTCAGAATAGAACAGTAAGATAGAGGACATGTACTCTTACCTTCATCTCACCAACCCCGGGCATTTTCGACGTTAGAGAATGGTCTTATCATCGTGAGAGATGCTGAGAACATTTCCTGCTGCACTCAGGTTAGTCAAAATTTCTTAGATTACATCTGGTGCGTATCTTTCGTTGTATAGCCATCTATAACGTTACAGAACTGTCTCCAGGCTTCATAGGCAGACACGCCATGAGATACGGAAGGTTAAGAAACTCGTCGCATCACATGTACACTATGTGATCAAAAAACATGTTTTTCTTATTAGGTTCCTTTTGCTTCCACCTACTGCCAGATACTCCATATCAGCGACCTCGGCAGTTTTAGACATTGTGAGACAGCAGAATGGGGCGCTCCGCGGAACTCGCGGACTTGGAACGTGGTCAGGTGAGGGGGTGTCACTTGTGTCATACGTCTGCACGCGAGGTTTCTACACTCCTAAATATCACTAGGTCCACTGTTTTTGATGTGATAGTGAAGTGGAAACGAATAGCACAAAAGCGTACAATACGACCTCGTCTGTTGATTGACAGAGACTGCCGACAGTTGAACATGGTCGTAATAGACAGACATGTATCCAGACCATCACATAGGAATTCCAGACTGCATCAGGATCCACTGCAAGTACTATGACAGTTAGGTGGGAGGTGAGGAAACTCTGATTTCATGGTCGAGCGGATGCTCTTAAGCCACCCATCACGACTGTAAATGCCAAACGACGCCTCGCTTGGTGTAAGGAGCGTAAACATTAGACTATTGAACAGTGGAAAAACGTTGTGTGGAGTGACGAATCGCGGTACACAATGTGGCGATCCGATGGCAGTGTGTGGTTAGGGCGAATGCCCGGTGAACATCATGTGGCAGCATGTGTAATACCAACAGTAAAATTCGGAGGTGGTGGTGTTATGTTGTGGTGTTTTTCATGGAGGGGGGGGGGGGGGGGGGGGGCTTGCACCGCTTGTTGTCTTGCTTCCCACTGTTGAAGAGCAATTCGGGGATGGCGAATGCATCTTTCAACGATCAGGCACCTGCTGATAATGCAAGACCTGTGGTGGAGTGGTTACACTACAATAACATCCCTGTAATGGGCTGGCCTGCACAGAGTTCTGACCTGAATCCTACAGAACATCCCTGGGATGTTTTGGAATGCCTACTTCGCGGCAGGCCTCACCGACCGGCATCGATACCTCTCCTCAGTGCAGCACTCCGCGAAGAATGGGCTGCCGTTCCCCAAGAAACCTTCCAGCACCTGATAGAACGTATGCCTGCGAGAATAACTGTCATCAAGATTAAGAGTGGGCCAACAACATATTGAATTCCAGCATTATTGATGAAGGGTGCTACGAACTTGAAAATCATTTTCAGTCAGGTGTCCGGATACTCCTGATCTCATAGTGTATATTTCCAGCGGTCTCAGTCCACATTTTGTGTGGCTTGTGTTAAAGGACTTGCTCTGAAATCACATGGGTTACAAGACATTCAGCTAAAACACCTGTACCACGTTTTCTTTTCTTTTCTTTTTTTTTTTTTTTTTCATGCCGTTCCAGTCCCGTTTTCGGTGGCACTGCATTCTCCAGAAGCGCATTGAGCATTTTGTCTGTGTCGAAGTAACAGGCTCCTTAAATGATTTAGTATCTACATCCACACAAGAACATAGAAATGTTAGTCATGAAGTCTGTGACGCTATAGTAACTACTGAAGGGCGTACTCAGCGAGGATGTGGGGTAGACAGTTCACCGTCCCACCACCCCACCCGCTCCCTCTCTGGCCTAGGATAGAAAGTGATCTTTGTAACCTGAATTCTCATTCTGCGCCAGCACGCAGATAGTCGTATCAGTTCAGTACGAGCTTGAAGACATAAAAAAACTCATTTACCTTGTAAATGAAAATAGCAAGTAACTCTGGTTTCTGAAAGCTTCCAGCAGCGCCATACCTTCAACTCACGATGTTTTCATTTTCTCATGTTATCAGCCTACGTCAAACTGCTGAAAATGTGACTATCAAAAATAAAGTATAGATTTGAACGGTACGTAACATGTGTCACAGATCAAAATAATATGTACAAATCTCATACGAACTTTACTTGTTAAAGTATGTACGATCCAGGTAATAAATAGTATGTACACTACTGGCCATTAAAATTGCTACACCACGAAGATGGCGTGCTACAGACGCGAAATTTAACCGACAGGAAGAAGATGCTGTGATATGCAAATGATCAGCTTTACAGAGCATTCACACAAGGTTGGCGCCGGTGGCGACACCTACAACGTGCTGGCATGAGGAAAGTTTCCAACCGATTTCTCATAACACAAACAGCAGTTAACCGGCGTTGCCTGGTGGAACGTTGTTGTGATGCCTCGTGTGAGGAGGAGAAATGCATACCATCACGTTTCCGACTTTGATAAATGTTTGATTGTAGCCTGCCGCGATTTCGGTTTATCGTATCGCGACTTGCTGCTCGCGTTGTTCGAGATACAATGACTGTTAGCACAATATGGAATTGGTGGGTTCAGGAGGGTAATACGGAACGTCATGCTGGATCCCAACGGCCTCGAATCACTAGCAATCGAGCTGACAGGCATCTTATCCGCATGGCTGTAACGGATCGCGCAGCCACGTCTCGATCCCTGAGTGAACATATGGGGACGTTTGCAAGACATCAACCGTCTACACGAACAGTTTGCAGCAGCATGGACAACCAGCTCGAAGACCATGGTTACCCTTGACGCTGCATCACAGACTGGAGCGCCTGCGATGGTGTACTCAACGACGAACCTGGGTGCACGAATGACAAATGTCATTTTTTCGGATGAATCCAGGTTCTGTTTACAGCATCATGATGGTCGCATCCGTGTTTGGTGACATCGCGGTGAACGCACATTGGAAGCGCGTATTCGTCATCGCCATACTGGCGTATCACCCGGCGTGATGGTATGCGGTGCCATTGGTTACACGTCTCGGTCACCTATTGTTCGCATTGACGGCACTTTGAACAGTGAACGTTACATTTCAGATGTGTTACGACCCGTGGTTCATTCGATCCCTGCGAAACCCTACATTTCAGCAGGATAATGCACGACCGTATGTTGCAGGTCCTGTTCGGGCCTTCCTGGATGCAGAAAATGTTTGGCTGCTTCCCTGGCCAGTACATTCTCCAGATCTCTCACCAATTGAAAACGTCTGGTCAATGGTGGCCGAGCAACTGGCTCGTCACAAAACGCCAGTCACCACTCTTGATGAACTGTGGTATCGTGTTGAAGCTGCATGGGCAGCTGTACCTGTACACTCCATCCAAGCTCTGTTTGACTCAATGCCCAGGCGTATCAAGGCCGTTATTACGGCCAGAGGTGGTTGTTGTGGATTGATTTCTCAGGATGTATGCACCGAAATTGCGTGAAAACGTAATCACATGTCAGTTCTAGTATAATATATTTGTCCAATGAATACCAGTTTATCATCTGCATTTCCTCTTGGTTAAGCAATTTTAATGGCCAGTAGTGTATCTGTTTTAGAGTTCTTAGCATTAGTATCTATTGTGATCAACGAAAGTTTTTCTGAAGGTTTGGGTTTTATTCTGTAAGAAGTTGTGCGTCGTTTCCTCATACTCAGCCCCCCACTCTTTCACGAAACTGATAGTTTCCCACCCCCTTCTCCTCCCTAGTTGTGGTCATCCCCAGATGATTCGCATGTGATGTAACTAAGCTAGCCCTGACAATATGTTCTCATTGTAGGCCGAAAGACTGGATGTCATAGTAAATCAATACACACCGTAAAGATCACATAAGTTTTGATATCCAAATGTGAACGTTAGAGCCAAACGGCTCATCGACATCGAGGCAATTAGAGGAGGAGCGCATTCTCAGTTGGAAAGGGCTGCAGCATGTAACTGGTATAAAAGAGAATTTAAGAGACAAATTTTCGCAATATTTCACTAAAAAAATTGGTCTCTATTGTCAGAAGCATAGCGTATCCTTCACTATCGCGCACAACGTGGGAACTTGTTCGCCGCGTCGTTGTTTAACAGTTTTCTTCCTTATGAGTCGTAAGGAAAGCTACCTCAGTAGTAAAGTACACTCTCTGCTTGCGTCATGTTGGTAATGGCATGGCTAGTTAGCATTCGCCTCTCACGGCCTTAATAATCGCATTGTATCACTGGTCTCAGGAACTCGCTCTGAGTCATATCGTCGCTTTGACCCAACCAAGCGACCTAGCGGTCAAAACAGCCAACTCACTTTCAACGCTGGAACCGGCTTCAAATCCCCCCACAGTTATATAGTTCCAGATATGTTGGGGGCTTTTCTTTACACGTCCGCCCGGGACTGCCTCTAGAAATGGCACGTGCTGTCCATCGCCATATTTGTTCTCTCCGAGCTAGTACTCAGTGTTTAACAACATTATCGTGAACTGAACATTAAGCTCTAAGCTACCTTCCTTGCTCCCTCCCTCTCTTGACATCCTTAGACATCGGCGTTAATTCAATCTATATTTGCGTTTTGCAGGTTGAAAATAGAGTAATTTAAACTATTTCCTTGTTCTCATTACTCTTTGCGTTATGAGGCTTGGGTGTGAAGTCCTACATAATAAAGGAATAAATTTAAATGTCAATGGCTTTGTACAGACGAGATACAATAATACAGAAAGTTTAGGAAGTGCGGCTGGTAGGTTTTGGATGTCTTAATTCGTCCACTGGTCTGCTACATTTCTCCAACATAAATTTATCACAGTTGCAGACTGTTTAGCAGAGGCAATCGCTTTGCTTGCAACGAAACTGAAAATGTCAGTTCCTCTGACCAGTCGCTTACCGTAAGTCAAAAATTAAGTAATAATTTAGTGAGAGATTTGCTTTTCATTTAAAAGCTCCGTTCTGTCATGAGCGAGACGTAAGGAAGGTATAAGCTGTAGGAAAACGAACAGTTTCTTATTAAGACATTGTTAAAAACGTAAAGTATTCATATATAAGCATGGCAACTGTGGTTGGATGTTTTACCGAATGCCACGTGGTCCTAAACAGGGCGGCAAACTTAGAGGCTTTTGCACCATTTCATAGATAAACATGCAACATGTACCCTCAGTGTTCACAGAAAACCACGTTGGACACTGCGGCCGTTGCACAGCTTCTGGTCAATTCGTTGCTACTCGTCAGTCACTTTCTATTATCCCCCTCTTCTTCTTTTGCGACCTTACCCCGTGTCTTCATGGGGTCGGCATGTTAATTATTGGATTTGGCAATGTTTGTGGTGGAGGCCAGCTGCATGCCCCTGTTTTCGCCGTCTCGCCTCCACCTTCACTTGCACGGAATACCTGAACGCCAACTGTCTGCATATAGGTGCTATCCCGTGCGAATGTGAGAGAGAGCATGTAGCTGGGGCAGTACGTGGTTACAAGCCCGCTATTCACCTAGTAGGATGTGAGGAAACCGCCTAAAAATTACGTCCAGGTTGGCGGTATAGGCTACTGGCCATCGTTGTTAATTCGGCTGGCGCATTAGATCTGGGGTCGGTGCGCCTCCCCGAATCCTGGAAGCGGCGTGCTAACGCGTGCTGCTATCCCCGTTGACGAATATCCGCCTATGAGGTACGATTAGAGACCTAACACACAGCGGGTTTCCCTAATTTCCATAAAACTGGTGGAGAGTCTTGGATGGTTTGCATGCACTGCCAGATATTATTTCCTGTAAACCCATATACCAATAGCGCTTCTAGATGCTTAGTAAACACACCAATATGATGTCGGAAGTACGGATTTGCCTACTGGATTTCAGCTCACACAATCTGTTTTTGTTGTATGTAAAATCCCATTGCATTTGAGTCTTGACGGGTTTTTCGGGTTGCTGCTCGGTATTTAGTGTGTGTTTGTGTGTTTGTGTTTGTGTGTGTGTGTGTGTGTGTGTGTGTGTAATTTAATTATGGCGAAGGAAAAATGGTTCAAATGGCTCTGAGCACTGTGGGACTTAGCTTCTGAGGTCATCAGTCCGCTAGAACTTGGAACTACTTAAACCTAACTAACCTAAGGACATCACACACATCCATGCCCGAGGCAGGATTCGAACTTGCGACCGTAGCGGTCGCGCGATTCCAGACTGTAGCGCCTAGAACCGCTCGGGCACTGCAGCCGGCTTAGGACGGAGGAGGTTCGTGTGGAGTTACGAAAAAGCAGTTCTGAGGTGCGCAGGATGTTAACTTATTTCATTTTCTTGTATCTTTATTAACTGCAAACAAATATGTAAATGCTAATAGTTTCGCTAAATTAGAAAATCCGAACTGAATGGCAGAAACCCTGTAAAGATCTAGTAGACTTCAGTGGCTGGCGACGAAACGTTCGGTAAATGTGTACACGAGAGTCGACGCGCGTCTTTCCGGAAGTTTTCTACCCATTCGAAATTCCAGCGTTAGATACAATAATACTCTACCAACGATTACTTTAGTTTTTCCCACAGCACGTGTTATCTGAGTGGTTGTAATAGTTTCGCAGGCGTTAACTGGCTTCTATAATTTTTTTAACATTATTTAAGTCTTTTCAGAGTCCAGAACTGTTTGATACGAATTATTTATAGTGTGAACGCACAAGCCTCCTACAGAGGTCTGTTCAAGGAACTGGCGATACTAATCACTGTTTCCCACATTTGTCGTAAATTATTCGTCTCTTTTTGAAGCTAACTGCTCATTTCATTGAATGTGTGCTACAAATAAGAATAACCTTTATAAAGTTTTATATCACTTACTTTGGTAGAGGAAGGTGTCCGTTATTCAGGAGCACACATTTCCAACGATTTGCCACTAGCCATAGAAAGTTTTCCTATTAATAACGTTCCATTTGATTAGTGTAAAGGATTTGTTGGTGGCTAACGCCTTAAAATCCAGTGACCAATTTCGTAATAAGACTGACTGATGTAAACATTTATAATATAAAGTAATCTGAGTGTTCCGTGAGTTCTGACTTCCGTACATCTTTAGTGCAGTAACGTAATAGAAAGTGCTTTCTGCGTGACGACGTGTCTGCAGTAGCCTAAGAATTATACGCACTTTGTGAGATTTGTTACCGCTTAAATGAAAATATGGTTTACTTATTTATTCCACATCCATGAGAACCAATTTACTTAAGATTGGCCGAAGAGACTTCGGCAAATCTCTCTTTGTTGTTTAAATGTGAATTGTATGGTCTTGTTTTACGACGTGTTCCACGCTCATGAGAATCTCAGTATGGAGCTATGGAACCTTATATAACAGGAAATGTGCTGACTCATCATCGCCAGCCGAAAGCGTTAATAATGGAAACTTGATACCCGGTAGGACGTTGATCTTATACATCATTTAAGAAGGGATAGTCTGAAATTCCACTCCTTGGGGGATGAAATAAGGTTTCTTCTTAATGAATGTCGCTGAAGACAATTTTGAAGTTGGAACTACGAAACCTTCTTCTCGGTCGGAAATAAAGAAATAGGCGATTGAGCATTTTCGGAAATTCAACCGCTGAGGTGGTGAAATAGTGGGTAAAATTTTTTCAAGATAAATCATTATTAAGAAACTACTAAAGACTGTTTAAAGCTAAATCTATGAAAACTGGCATTTGGTTTCTCAATTAGAAATAGAAATATTTGTTTCATTGTTTTTTGAAAATTCGACTCCCCAAGGGGACTGAAATAGGGGATGACATTAATCACAATATTTCGTTTCTAGTAAATGAAAACGCTGAGTTAATGCAAACTGATATTGGATTTCTAAGGATGTTTGGTGTTAGGGGATGAAAGCTTCTATGGAAATATCACCACAAGAATCCAGCAGACAGAACAAAGAAGTGAGACTGCAGCTACCACACTCGCTTTTTGGTGAAAAATACATTCGGGGAAAAAACGTGTTTTACGGCCTCGGTCAGCGTGAAAAGTTTAGATGGTGTTGCAACTTGTTCTCGGTGTCGAAACAGCTGATTGGTGTGAAACAGTTAGCTGAGGTAAAACCGGTACGGTATTTGACCGGGCTATCAAAATCGGTCAGGCGTAATGCTTAAAGACGAGAGCAAGACTGTTTCGATGTGACCTCGCGCAAGCGGCGCCTGTGTGTGACGTAGCGCGGCGCGCCACGGCGCAGTGTTCTAGGCCCGGCCGGAGCGCCGCCGGCCGTTGACACCGACGCCCTCCTACCCCCCCCCCCCCCCTCCTTTCCCCTCGCCATCTCGCTGCCCTGGCCCGAGCCGAGCCGGCCTGCGTTGTACCTCTCTGCTCGCGGCGTTACGGTAGACTTTTGTTGAAGTTTAGAGGTACTTCTACAAGGAGGTGACTAAAGTCTTGGGATACCTCCTAAGATCGTGTCCGACCGCCTTTTGTCACCCATAGTGCTCAACTCGAAGAGGTATGGACTCAACAAGTCGTTGGAAGTCCCTTGTACAGATACTGACAGTGAGTCATGTTGCCTCCAGCAGTCCATATTCCATAACTGCGAAACTGTTGCCGGCGCAGGATTCTATGCACTGACTGACCGCTCAGTTATAAATGTTCGATGGCATTCGTGTCAGACGATCTGGATGGCCATATCATTGGTGCGAATTGTCCAGAATGTTCTCCGAACCAGTCGCTAACAATTGTGACCCGGTGACATGGCGCATTGTCATCCATAAAAATTCCATCTTTGTTTGGGAACATGAAGTCCATGTCAGTGGCTGCAAATGGTATCCAAGTAGCCGAACATAACCATTTCCAGTAAATGATCTGTTCATTTGGACCAGAGGACCCAGTGGATTTCATGTAAACACAGGCCACACCAGTATGGAGCCACCACCAGCATGTATAGTGCCTTGTTGACAACTTGGGTCCACGGCTTCGTGGAGTCTGCGCCACAGTCGAACCTATCGTCAGCTCTTACCAAATGAAATCGGGACTCGTCTGACCAGGCCACGGTTTTCCAGTCATGTAGGGTCCAACAGATATGGTCACAAGTCCAGGAGAGGCGCTGCAGGCGATGTCCTGCTGTTAGTCAAGGCACTTAACGTAGGTCATCTGCTGTTATAGTCCGTTAACGCCAAATTTCGCCACACTGTCCCAACCGATACGTTGGTCGGGACAGTTCTGTGGTTGTTTCTCGCAGTGTTGCTTGTCTGTCGGCACTAACGACTCTACGCAAACTCCGCTGCACTCGGTTTTTAATTCGTGGTCTCGCGGTCGCGTTCTCGCTTCCCGAGCACGGGGTCTTGGGTTCGCTTTCCGGCGGGGTCAGGGATTTTCACCTGCCTCGAGATGACTGGGTGTTTGTGTTGTCCTCATCATTTCATCATCATTCGTGGAACTGGCGAGACTGGACTGAGCAAAGGTTGGGACTTACTACGGGCACTGAGAACCGCGCAGTTGAGCGTCCCACAAACCAAACAACATCATCGGTTGTTAAGTGAAGACCATCGGCCAGGACATTGTAAGGTGCTGAGAGGTAACTCCTCAGATTCGGTATTTCTGGCACACTCTACACACTGAATCTTTGTAGTATTGAATTCTCTAACAGTTTTCAACATGGAGTGTCCCATGCGTCTAGCTGCAACTACCATTCCACATTCAGAGTCTGTTAATTCTGACTCGGTTATTAATATATTTTATACAGTGATCATACAGCGTAATATAATTATTAAATCGTAGTTTATAAGATTTTCTTCATTTCCTTTCCGACGCTACCGTCTCTCTCTCTTTCACTGGGCACTGGACTGAGCAGGTCGGGGTGCCCAACCCGCGGCCTGGGGGCCGCGTGCGACCCAAACAAAGAATCAACGCGGCCCAAGAAGAGAGCATCTCTCACACGATCAATAGAAAAAAAAGAAATCTTTAGAAATCCGCTTATGCAAAGTTAAAATAAATTGAATATTTTCAATTTGAAAGTCGTGCCACACGGTGATAAATGCTAACCATATATACCTCCGGGAACCACCCGCCAATTTTTATTTTTTATTTTTTTCCAGCGATTATTGTTAGTGGTGAGTATTTTAGTGCGGCCCAAAAAGACTCCTGTACCCGTCTTCTTCCAGTGTGGCCAAGGTAAGGTTGGACACTACTGGTTTAGGCAATCTTTATGATTTGCGACATGGGGTTTTCTTTGACTTCCGTTTCCTATGATTTAGAGTATGTTTAATAGACAAGTCTTTCATTGCTTTGTAACTCTCAATTTAGTACCGATTTTCACTTATATTCGGGCGAATAGTTTCATTGCATCACTTTGGGTCCTACTAGTGCTCCGAAAGCTGGTGTTTGACACCCGAGTCAATGTCCTAGTTAAACTTCTTTCCACGGCACAGCATTTCGTAACTTTATACAAAGCTAATTCGTAACAATGACGCTCATGCGCTTACGCTGCTGCGATGATGTCACAAACAAAACAGTGCGTGAAAAACACGTGCAGGCATGTTGTTATGGTCTCTGCCATTGATTACACATTATTAATCTCTTATATTTAGCGATTCAGATAGACTATATTACGTCACATAAGTTCGCACAACGAGCGAAGAAACGTTTTCACGTCAAAAACAGTAGCAGAAACTGAAGGTCGACTTTTATAAACTGTCCAGAGCAAATTTTACATTATGCACATGATTTACATAGTTGTTTTCCTCATCGGAAGCCTCTTTCTCAATACTTTCCTGAGAACTAGAAACAGGCTTACAACCACCTGTCTAATGGAGTAAAGCAAAGCTTCCATTCTCAGTGCATTTCAATTAAGCTCGCTGTCCTTCCAGTAGCGACCGGGCCAGCTCGGCTCATACGCAGTTCTGGCCGTCTGCTTAGCGCGCACTTTCACTTTTGATCGTATGGGCAGAGTGACTTTACAGCGAGATAAGTAGTGGGCACACGAAGTTTAATATTAAACTGCCGTACACTGCAGAGCCATTCCAATAATCAGCCGCTGTCGCGAGACACAGAACATTCAATATCTGCATCGTACTGATCGACCGCCGTCAATAACACCGGCCGATGACAGCTACCCACAACTCGTAGATACCCCGAGGAGAGTACAACCGAATTTAAAGCTACATAACTGGTGGCTACTGGGATGACCGTATCAACGCATACGATACGCAGCCGTCTCCTGACAGTCAGTCAGCCAACCTCCCACACCCCCCGCCCCCCCCCCCCCAAAACACACACACGCACGCACGCACGCACGCGCGCGCGCGCACACGCACGTACGCAATATGATGCACCGTGGTACACATAAAACGTGGTGAGTGCCAAGGAGGATCCAAGCGTTTTGCGGTGCATAGGCTGGAGCAAAACGATAATGGATGTCAGTCAGTAGCTGATATTTATTCCACAAATCAATACTTACGAATAAGCTGCCTTCATTTTTGTTTCTTTTTTATTTCACAGGTTAGTTGTCTTTTTTAGTTTCATAAGACTATTCTTTCGTTCCTGCTTCTTTGAACGTAAGTCAACACACATCCTCCTGTATGCTGGTGGTTCAAAACAACTATTCAAAGAGTTTAGATGAAATGTAACTGCAACTATATTTGTGGTAATCCATCAAAGTACAAAAAAATGATAGCTGTAGGTTATTACCACTATAGAAGAAAAAGATTAATCACATTCATCGCTTTTTCAAACGAGACTTTCCTTAAAAAATGGATTTGTGTGAGATACAGTGCTGCTTCGGGCATTATGAATTATCGTAAAGCTTCACAGGTGGTATAAACGCATCGTTGTTTACTCTTTGGTCTCGTACCAGCATTTCGACCCAGATGCTGTAATCTTGGTTGTTTCAGCTGCACTGCACAATGGTAAAAAAGAACTAATGACGCAGTACGAGTAGCACACACATTGGTAAAGGGATGAACTGCTGTGGGATAAATGTATCTTTTTGTTGAGGTTGATAAAATAATCACCAAATCTCACAAATATTGATCCCTTGACTAATGAGGTGTCTTCTTTATAAGCTGAAAAGCTTTTTAAGTAATTTGAAAACATACCTTCTTGACAAGTACTTGTATTCCGTAGAAGAAAAGTATGAGTACCTAAGTTTATTCTGTGTTATTCACATGGAGTATTTTTCACCATTTTATCTCAAATACCGCATCCTGCCTGACCACACATCCCAATACCCTTCACTATTTTGCTAAAACACCTCCCGGACATTTGTTACCGTCGCTCCTTGTACGCACAATCTTCCAACGAAACGACCTTCAGGTTCCTCTCAAGACTCCAAGCCATACTTCGTTCAAATTACTCGGCTTTAGTGGCCACGTACGAGATTCGCACGAGTGAGAACTCACTGACTAAACGTCCTAATTACATCTCTTGATTATTGAAAGACGATCTTTTTTTAACAATGAAAATGACTGAATGGAATTTGTCGAACACGATTTCTGTTCTCCTGGTCTTCGACTTGTCTGTATTGAAAACAATTTCGCTTGTCTAGGATATTACCTAAGCCAGACAATAAAACGGTAAGCTGCGAAGTTAATTGCCCTCTTTTCCAGAACTAGACCTCGTAAGAATCATCGGTTGCTGTACAAAGTACAACGGACTGTAAGAAGCGCCTGTGCCACTATTATACAATAGTTCCTTTGCTGGCCGCATAGAACGCGGTCTGCGACCTTGAGCCGCGGCGGGCAGTGCGCGTCTTTGAGATGTGTGTTACTGCATCGTGTCGGTCATACGGACGGCGGTCTTCCCGCCGCGGCGGGCGCCAGTCTGTCTCACAATACAGATCCACCGCCGCGGCCAGCGGGTGTGAGCGCCAGCAGCCGCAGCTTTTTGCCGTGTTCTTACACCGACGTCAGAGCCAGCGGCGGGAAGCAGGTATGTCGCATACGTGAGCGTGCTGCGCACTCGGTGGAAATTGTGCAAACGGAAAACCTTACCGAACAGGTGCGCAAGTACAGCTTCTTGTACGATACAGGCAATGCAGGTTATAAGAACTTTTTGAAGTAGGTCGAAGCATCGAGGGATAGCTACTAAAAATAATAAATATTTCTGCAAAATTTTCATTCACACATGTAACATATTATATGAAATGAAGTACAGTGCAACATTAAGAACTCGAAATCAGTATAATACAACTTAAAACATACGAAAGGTATTACAGAAAGTGTATAAGCAAGCATGTGATCAAAATGGAAAGCAACACGTAGAAAATCGAACTTCATATAAGCCAATTATATGTACCATTCAAACGAAACTTGTCTGGCCTCACATGGTATTTCGGATGTCAAAACGAATTATTTCCATGCTTGTTTCTAAGACTAACAGGCGATGTTATTCCATTCACTTCTTTTACAATTTAAACCAATACCTCCTGTCCTACGAGAAACTGTATGCTTAACGTTTGCAGTCAGTAAAGAGTTTACCTACTCGTTAAAACTAAACAAAGCCCCAGGGCCTAATGGAATCTCTATCAAATTTTTATTGCGGTTGATTTAGCCTCTGTTCACTATAACCCGTCGTAGATACCTCGAACAAAAAACTGTGCGCAGTAATTAGAAGGAAGCATAAGTCACATCTATCTACTAGAAAGGCAGAAGAAGTGATGCACAAAACTACCTCCAAACATCCTTCACGTAAATTTAGGCACAATGAGCTCATAGTGAGGTATCTCGGAGAGAATGACGACCACCTCCATACCAACCAGCACGGATTTAGGGAACATCGACCATGTGAAAACCAACTCGCACGTTTCTCACATGATACGCTGTAAGCCATACATAAAGGCAGTCAGGTAGATAAAGTACTTCTCTATTTCCGAAATTAATTTAACTCAGTACCACACCTACTCTTATAACCAAAAGCACGTTCGTATGGGGGTGTCAACCGAAATTTGTGACTGGATTGAGGAGTTATTGTTAGCGAGGATGCAGCAAGCTGTCTTGGATGCAAAGTCATCAACAGGCATTGACTTCACTTCGAGTGTACCCCAGGAAATATGTTGAGACAGATGCTGTTCATGTTGTGTGTTTGTTTGTCCTTGCTGACAATATTAATAGTAACCTCAGATTTTTACGGACCATGCAGTTATTTGTTGTGAAGTAGTGTCTGAAAGAAGCTGCGTAAATATTCATAAGTGTGTTGCTAAAATTTCAATGTGGTGCACACATTGGTAACGTGCCTCAAATGTCCACAAATGTAAAGTTGTGCCGTTCACAAAACGAAAAACTTTGTATCCTATGACTGCAGTATCAACGACTCACAGTTGTAATCATCCAACTCGTACAAACACATGATTGTAGCACTTTGTAGCAATATGAAATGGAACGATCATATGGCCCTCGTCATGGGTAGTGAAGGGCAGGTATCAGGCTTTGGTTTACTGGTTGAATACCGGGGAAATGCGATCAGTTACAAAGGCGATTGCTTACAAATCACTGATCTGAACCATCGAAGAATATTGCTTAAGTGTATGGGACCGGTACCAAATAGGACTCAAAGGGTACAGTGTGTAAACTTTTAGATGGCAGACCTCTCCCTAGTCCTGAATCTGTAGAAGTCGGTATACGTCGGGAGGCTTCGGTAGGCAGGCAGTTTAGACTGCTGCCAACATTACGTAGCTGACTGTGTTGTACACGGTAGCCATTGTCGTCTGCTTCGTTATTGTTTTGCGCTGTACTGTTCTGCGTGTTTCTATTGTGCAGTTCTGCTAAACATTATCAAAATGAGTGAAGAGGCAGTTGCTGGCCCATCTCGGGAGTCGCCAACAACCCCTACTAGTAGGCCTACGGTTAGAAGAAGCCTTTCGTCTGCTTTCGTGTAAGCATGACTCGCAAATTGTAGTGCCAGCACTGCAACTGGTAGGTGTGCCTTGTCTCCCCCCCCCCCCCCCCAAAAAAAGGTCCACTCCCCTCCCCTCGCCAGCCAATGCTTGCTTCCTCATCTCCCCGCACTCCCCTCACAACTCTCCCGTCTTACAGTTAACACACTGTATATTCAACGTATACAGAGAAGGGCAGCATGAATGGTCAGTCTGTTTCACCTGCGGGAGAGTGTCACTGAAATGTTGAAACAACTGGAATGGCGGATACTTGGAGATTTATGTAAACTAGCACGAGAAACCTTACCAACGGTTTGCGGAGTACAGATGGAGATGTAGAATTATTTATGGATACACAAAAAAAAAAAGAAATTAGGTCTTGGATGCAGTTTCGCAGAGGTGCCGTTCGGTTCTCTTTCCTTTAAAGGTATTCATTTATTCAAATGCAATTTTGTGGTAGTCTATTAAACTGTCCTTTGCTGAAAATGCAACATAGTTAACTGCTTTATAAGATGCTAGAGAGAATCTCTCTGCGGCCACGACCGGCTCAGTTTGATAAGTGTTGGCATGGTTCAGATAATTTTTTTGTGTAGTTGTGCAAAACGCACCAAATTTTAATGCAAACTTGCTTTACCGTCTAGAAAACTGTAGAATGTTCTGCCTGGTGTGAAAATGCGACTGTTCTGCTTTTGTACGTATTTGCTAGGTATATGGAAAAACAATATTTACAGTAGAATAAATGGTAAATAAACTACTGCAGTCTTAAAAGTATTTTGACTTTTCTCACTTTAGTGTTACGCAAAAAGTTCGCTGCAGGTGTTATTGGATACAAATATGTTTGATAAAATCTTCCCGAAAGCTTCTTTGACCAGATCTAGGAATTAATAAAACTGGAAATATTTAATCTGAAGAACTCTCACGATTTTGTTTTCGTTTAATAAATGACGATTGGTAAATGCCTTAAACGAAATTTTTGTCAAAGCTTATCTCAAAGATCGGATATGTTACACCTTTTCATTAGGCAAGTGTTGCAGCAGAATGTCTCTTCTTCACCATTTTCTTCTAGCAGTGGGTACAACAATAATTAGAGATCAGTAATTTGGGAAAGCTGAGTGAGTGTATTTCCACGAAATGGTCACAACTGAGCTGCAGACCCGTGACGCGTCTGCGCTCACAAACTAAGTACAGTACTTAGACTTCATGTAACTTTTTGTGTCAGTTTCTTCAGAATCAAATGAGTAGTATTTTCCAGTGAAGAAAACGCACAAAATCGAAAGAAGTGGTTTTTATTCTTTTGGAAAAGAAAAGGTTCTCTGGAAAAATTAACTCCAGGAGTTGACGTAGCTTTGCTTCATTCACATACAGTATGTTTTACAGCAAGAAATTAGAAAAAAGTCATTTTTGTCCTGTACTGTAGGGACCGCTTCCTCTGTGGCGTCCCTCGCCGCTCACAGCCGCTGCGAGCTACGGCGGCGTCGTCCGCTCCGTTTATACGGTGTTGGCTGATAACATTATTTTCCAGTTGGTACGAAATCCCATTCCGTTCGCTTGCAGCAGATTTTCAGCAGACAGTGCTACAATGCTGCCCCCAATTTCTGACGTTTGACATTAATTATATGCGAGTACTCATGTAGCAGTCATGCTAACAAATGTTACTGTCGCACATTACGTTTTAACAATATATTTTATCTCATTCCGTGACGTGCATGATACTTTGTTTTGTGAAATATTTCACTTTAAATAGTTATTATACGTGCAGTTATGATGACAGTGAAATTAGTAATGCATGTAATTTTATGTTTGATTAATCATGAAGCTGAGAAAAGATGTCATTGGGTACAAGCAGTATGAATAGAATTCCCCCTACAGGTCATGTATCTTGCTGAACTTGAAAATGAGAAAACAGTGAAGGAAATTAAAAAGAAATCAGGAAAAGCAATGAAAGTTTAGAAAGAAGACACAAAATACTAAGGATTTACCTGTGCTACTGCTATATTGTTGAGGATGGCCAAGGACCTAGATCAGTTGAAAATATGTTTAAAATGAACGTCAGGGTAATGGGGTGTAGTCGAATTCAATCTGGTGATGCTGAGGAACTAGTTTTGGAAATGACACGCTAAAAGTATGAGACACGTTTCGTTAAGTACTTCGAAGTAACTGTTGATGGCAGAAGTAAAGAGGATATAAAATGTAGAGCACCAATACAAGACGCCTTTTTCTGAAAAAGTAAAATATATTAACATCAGATATAAATTAAGAACTTGGAAATGTTTAATGAAAGTATTTGTCTAAAGTGTAGCGTTAAATGGAACAGAAAGGTGAACTACAAACAGATCATACAGAACAAACTTTTGAAGTGTAGTGTTAGAGAATGAGTAAGTCAGACAAACAATGAAATATTGATGAATCGCACAGAGCATCGTTTTAAGGCACAATTACGTTTATCACGCGGATACAAAGATTCCATCTTTTTCAACTGACAGCTTAGTTTTTAACCAAACATGTTTTGCCTTTTCAGAGAGTGGTTTTCATTTTTCTGTTCTTTTGGTATGTCTGTTGGTTTTTTATAGGCACTATAAGCAACAGTGTACGTTTCCAGTTGGTAGATGAAAAGAATAGAAAAATGTAAACCACCCATAATGCCAGATACGAATAAAGGAAACACGTTTAACCCTTTCAGACCTGAATTTTTTCTGGAGGAAAGAAAATTTTATCTGATGATGGTCTTAGGTGATTTTTTAATGATTTTAGATGCAGGATCTATACAAAAATTTGTACCTGGTTAAACACGCTTTGTACGCTAGGGGGTTTCCTTTTATGGACCAAAATAAGTACTAACGAAATATTTTCCAGTGTAATAAACTGTAAAATGATCATTCAATAATTACCATGCAGAACAATAGTAACTAGAATCAGTAGAATGTAGCGAACCAACCACATCCGCGTATTTGGTTGGTCGCGAGCTGCTGCACACTGCTAGATGGACGTGCTGGTATTTTCACAGTGATGCCCACAGTTGGCAGCACTTGAGTATAATGAAAAGGTTGAATATTCACAAATGTGTATCTCATGTTTACATTGGGGAAAAAACACTGTTTCCGCAGCTAAGGTACAGTAAAATTTAATGTACACAATTGGAGCTAGAGGTTCTGAAACGATTAAAAACAAAATTAACGTTCAGTTTCCCTACATACGTGATAAACATAATGGAAGTGGCAACTGAAGAAGAATGGCTGCTGCAGATGTTAATAATATGAGGTACAATTTGAATGAACAGGTTGTTTTGATGATGGAGCGAAGGGTAGGGGGTAAAAGCTGGAGACAAGGGGCTCACTATAGTCAGCAGGTTCACATGGATTTAGTTAGGTTGCAGTAGTTAACGCAATAACGGGCGAGCTTGCACGGGATAGACCAGTGTTGGGACAGGAGGATTAAGAGGAAGAAGGAGGTACCCTTTCTGCAACCAACAGCAAGACATTCAATACTTTCAGCCCACTTCCCATTTTTAGGGTGTAAAGAGAGGCATCTTTAAATCCACAAGCACGCTGTAAAAATTTTATATTTCACCGCATCTAGTTTTAACCACTTATCATTTTCCCGATCAGTTCTGCGCTTGAAATGCCCTTGTGATTCTGTTCTACATAATGTCGTCTACGACTACATCATGCGAGAAAATAATAAACCTCTAACACACTTTCGATGGATTTAAATTTTTTGTAATACATTCAAACGATGGTCCAAAGATTTTTAAAAATCTTAATTGTTCATGATTTTGAGAAAAAAAATTCATTTGCTGAAAGGCGTTCTGGCTTGCTGTCACTAGTAGATTTGTATCTACTAGACCAAAAAATGAAATACGTTGCATTTTCTATAGACAGGCCATTTCGTGGTGCCACATTTACCCATTCTGGAGGGAAAAGGGTATCATTGTTTAACGTACCGTCGACGAGGTCATTAGAGACGGAGCACCAGCTTAGATTGGGGAAGGATAGCGAACGAAATCGGCCGATCCCTTTCGAACGAACCATCGCGGCATTTGCCTGAACCGATTTTTCTACTCGGATTAATCTCTATAGTAGTAATACAGCACAGTCGCAGAAGAGTGTATTCATTTGTATCAATAATGTAAGTAACTAGTTGTCTTGGCCTGGTACGCTAGTGATCAATGTTAAATCACTCTCTGCAGCGTGCTTCATGTAAATATTCGTACGGGAGGTGCCTTGATCTTCGCACCTGTTCAGCCGTACATGATGTGGAATTCTGTAACGAAAAAAAGTTTATAGAAATAAACCTATTGGTAACGTTGTGCTTCTCTTGTTAAGCAACCAAGATGTCTTCAAATTAAAGTGATACGGTTCTTCATATAAATCACTTTCCTGTGACACCCTCTGGACGTGGTCTACGTATCTGAAAGGGTGAGGGGCTGTTAACAGGGCAGAAATCGACGGCACAGTGCTTGCCGTCAGACCCGAAATCTTAGTCAGTGCTTATCACATCTTCAAAAATATGAGTGACGATGGTTCTCCACAATATCTCTCTTTCTTCCAGGTAAACAAACTTTCAGACACCGATAAAAATTTTTCATGAAGCCAACGTCTATTACATTTTGTAGTTGATTTTCTTCAGTTTGACGTTTATGTAGTCCATTGTCAATTTTAGTGTGGGCAGCGTTTTTAAGGCAACCTTCATAAATTGGTCTGATTATAATTTTTTTCCACCTCCCAACAACAAAAGGCGTCGTTCCCATTACCACGTGTTTTGCTTGTAACGTTCATTGTTCTGTCATCCATCACAACGATGAAAAGCTACGGTGATGACATATTTTGGCAAACTCCTTTATGACATATTTTGGCAAACTCCTTTCTTAATTGTGACGCAGATATCTTCAACATCGCCTAATTGACCTATTATTGAAGCCGAGCGAGGTGGTGCAGTGGCTAGCTCACTACACTCGTATTCGTGAGAACAACGGTTCAAATCCCCGCCGGGCGATTCTCCATGAATTCCTTGAATGGCTCCAGGCGAATGCCAGCATGGTTTCTTTGAAACAACACGGCCGATTTCCTTGCCCACAATCTGAGCCTGTACTCCGTCTCTAATGACATCCACGTCGACGGGACGTTATATCCCAACTTTCTTCCTTTTATTTATTTTATTTACACGTCAAGTTCCGTAGGACCAAATTGAGGAGCAAATCTCAAAGCTCATGGAACGTGTCAGTACATGAAATTACAACATAAAAGTAATAACAGATAAAAATAAAAGGTTTATGAACCCGAAAAAGTCAAATCATAAGTTTAAGTAAATGCAATCAACAAAACAACAAGAATCGGCTTAATTTTTCATAGAACTCCTCGATAGAATAGGAGGAGTGACGCATGAGGCAACTCTTCAGTTTCGATTTGAAAGCGCGTGGATTACTGCTAAGATTTTTGAATTCGAATGGTAGTTTATTGAAAATGGATGCACAGGATACTGCACACTTCTCTGCACAAGAGTTAAGGAAGTCCGATCAAATATGCAGGTTTGATTTCCGCCGAGTATTAACTGAGTGAAACCACCTTATTCTTGTCAACAAGAAGAGACACCACTTATTGCCCGAAACGCCCGTTTCTGAGCCAAAAATATCATTTTAGAAAGGGAAGAGTTACGCCAAAATATAATATTATAAGACATAAGCGAATGAAAATAAGCAAGGTAGACTAATTCTCGTGTCGAACGATCACTCACTTCAGATACCGTTCGGATAGTAAAAATGGCAGCATTAAGTCTTAGAACAAATCCTGAGCGTGGGCTTTCCACGACATTTTATTATCTGAACACCTAGAAATTTTAAGTATTCAGTTTCACTAACCATACGCCCATTCTGTGAAATTAAGAAGTCAGTTTTTGTTGAATTGTGTGTTAGAAACTGTAAAAACTGAGTCTTACTGTGATTTAGCGTTAGTTTATTTTCTACAAGTCGTGAACTTAGGTCATGAACTGTACTATTTGAAACCGAGCCGTTGTTGCACACAACATCCTTTACTACCAAGCTAGTAGTGTCATCAGCAAACAGAAATATTTTGGAGTTACCTGTAATACTAGAGGGCATATCATTTATATAAATAAGGAACAGGAGTGGCACCAACCCTGATCCCTGCGGCACCCCCCACTTGACCGTACCCCACTCAGACCCCACATCACAGCCATTCTCAACACTGTGAATAATGACCTTTTACTGTCTGTTGTTAAAGTAAGAGGTGAACCAATTGTGAGCTACTCCCCGTATTCCGTAAAGTATAACTTCTGGAGCAACATTTTGTGATAAAGACAATCAAACGCCTCAGTTAAATCAAAAAATATGCCTAACGTTCAAAACCTTTTGTTCAACCCATCCAGTACTTCACAGAGAGAAGAGAATACAGAATTTTCAGTTGTTAAACGACTTCTAACGTCGAACTCTACGTTTGATACCAATCGTGTGATATAAAATGATCAATTATCCTTAAATTCACAGCCTTTTCAATAACTTCAGCAAACACTGATGGCATAGAAATAGGTATAAAATTATCTACTTCATTCCTTATCCCTTTCTCCCTTTTTATAAAGCGGCTTTACTACTGAATACTTTAATCGTTCAGGAAACTGACCCTTCCTAAAGGAAAAATTCCAAATACGGCTAAATACAAGGCTAACATGCGCAGCACAGTACTTTCATATCCTGATACGCACTCCACCATAACCATGAGAGTCCTTAGTCTTCAGTGATTTAATTATTGACTCAATCTCCCTCTTGTCTCTATAGCAGAGGAGTATTTCAGGCTTCAGTCTCGGAAAGGCATTTGCCAAAAAAGTTATGATTCCGTATAGAAACTAAATTTTTATTTAACTCACCAGCAATGCTCAGAAAATGATTGTTAAATACTGTACGTATCTCTGATTTATTAGTAACAGAAATATTTTTACTACGAACCGACTTTATATCGTCGACCTTGTGCTGCTGAACAGACACTTCCTTCACATATGACCGTATGGTTTTAATTTTATCCTGTGAATTAGTTATTCTGTTTGCGTACGACATACTCTTTGCCTTCCTAATAACATTTTTAAGCACCTTACAATACTGTTTATAATGGGCTACCCTTCTTTCCTATTATTGAATTTAGCTCACATTTAGTATTAAATGTATTTCACATAAAGAAGTATCAAATAAGACGATATAAATCTCGTCACAACATACTGACCGTCCATATAGAACGAGGACACTAGATCAGGTGCCTGAGAAAATCACCATTGTAGGGGACAAAAATAACATTTCATATTTTCACATACAACTGTGCTGCTGGCTGCTAACTAGTGAATTAGGAAAACTGTTAGAACCAACGAAGTGAGTAAGCGTTATAGCACACACATTGTCGCGAACGCAAAATTATAACGCACGACTTGAAAGAACGACTGATAAAGTTAAATATTTCTTTAAAATACACACGGACGTGTACATAGGTCTTTCATGCGAACACCACTTTTGCTTTTTGGCTCTTAAGACGTACCTGTATAAATAAAGTTGCGTAGGCCTACATGGCTCTCAGTATTTTAAAGCAACATTCAACTTCGTCATCCTTACGATATGAGTTGAGCACTAGTGTATTAGGTACGAACACGACAACCCTCAAGGTATGAAGTTTGTTACGGCAGAAGTAGTGCGACCCCTATACGGATTTTGTTACACGCAGCTTTGTGAAAACTACTAGCAAACGTTGTTTAATGAGAAAAATTGTCTTACCTAATTCCTTTGAAGTTAAAATCAAAGCAGTCAACAATTCATATTGTTGTATTAATTGTTGCTTGCTGAATTTCCCTACAACGTCGCATCATTACACTTGTGAACGATAGTTGAAGGAAGTGGGAGAAACAGAGCGCGCCCTTTCCAGAGGAACCGTTGCGGCATTCGCCTCAAGTGATTCAGGAAAACCACAGAAAATCTCACTCAGAATGGTGGGAATGGACTTTTTCGCTGCCCTCAACCTGAATGCATCACCTCGCTTAGATGCTTCTTGGCCTGTTCGTTTGTGCCTTATATATAACACCCTCCCTGGTCACACTTGGCTATTTTCATGGGGCCCAGAAAAAGTAGCGCCTGCAATGATGTGCCCAAATGCATAGTACAAGAGAGAGAAGAATACAGAAAATTCGCTGTACGCATTGTGGATGATGAACAGCAACTGTGATGCAAACTGGCGATTTGTGAGGATATAGTATGTAACCAGTCTACATCTACGTGACTGCTCTGTGATTCAACAGTTTCCGTGTTATAGTTTGAGACGATTAGTTTTCTGTACTATTAACTAGTTTACAGGCTCATTATTGGTCGAAGGTGTTGCAAGAACAGTATCTGGACTAAGTGCGATTAAATGCTAGGGCCTTGACGCTGCGCCGGCGGAAATTTAGCTAACGAAATGTTTACGAAACATTTAACTCAACGATCTTTTCCACATAAATCGCCAGTACATCAAAACGCTATAATAAGAGGTAGAAGGTTACCAAACTGGAGATTTTCAGGGCTGCAGTTAGTGTGACGGTACAATATGACATTAGGCAAAATATTTTCTTTTTCTGAAACCGCCTTTATATATTAGACCCGAGTGCTGAGCCGTAATTGCAAATCAGACCAATGGCTCTAGGGGGCAGCTTAGCTATCTATGCACGACTCAAAACTTTCCTTTACAATTTCAGTTCTACCAATACCCCTCTCCTTGCGAAGGAGAGCAGATCATTGGCACTACAACTGTGGACATAACGGTCTTTCGCTCATGCACTTTAATTTTATTATACAAGCAACGAAGATGCTCGCCAAATTTCCAAAGTACAAATTAGCAGTATGATCACGCTCCTTAGATTTCACTAGTAAAGGTCATTATTCACAGTGTTGAGAATGGCTGTGATGTGGGGTCAGAGGCTAACCTTGTATATTAATTTTTGTAGTGTTTGTTAAAAGTTATTATTAGTAAAGTATTCTTCTAGGCCTTCTTTACATAATTCTTGTTATGCACATACCGCCTTACGACCTATTGTACCCTTTAACGTCGGGATGTGAGCTATGAGAATGATGGGTTGTTGAGAGTAGCACATAGCTTTTTTTATAGTTTTTGGTTACATGATTTTGTGGCACAGACAACATCATTTAAAAGATTACACGCTAAAATGCGTCGCTGCTTGTTTTAATGCCCATAGTTTATTTTAATGTAATTGTCAGATGCAAGAAAGATATCTTCAGTTAGTTGATGCTTTACAGTAATTGAGCCTCCGAAATGCATTCGATGTCTTGCTTCTTTTCTTCCACATTTCTGCTGTTTCGTCTTTAGTTGCATACGCTCTCCTTTTTACCACATTTATTTGAAATACTCCGAATTTTTGTTTTATGTCTTCTATGTTTGGCATTGTTTTGTGACCTTTTATTGTACAATTTAAGAACGAAAGTAAGGGTTTGTAACATTCTGTTACAAGAGAAGACCAGAGCGCGTGGATAATACCAGTATTTTTTTGACAATAAACGCCACGAAACGACTTGATTTCCTGTGTAAATCCATATACTTACAGCTGTTAATGTTAATGATTTACGCTTATATGTTCATCATTCTTACCTCCTGAAAAACTGGAGCTCAGCTGGATGAATTGGGGCGGCTATGACGGCACAAAACAGCTCGTCTGACTTTAAAAGTGGATATGCGCAAGAGCATTCGGAAACACTAACTGATTATCCTTCACTGACGGGAGCGAATGTTGTGACATGAAATTTACCGTGTAAGGGCTTGACAATGAAAATTTCTACCATAACGGGACAGGACTCGAACCCGGATTTTCCGCTTTACGACGCGAGCGGCTGCTTTAACCGCTTTTTTTAACCTCATTTTGTTCGTTATTGCTCGTTGTATTTGATCGGGGCGGACGTCCCACGGCACCTGTTCAAGTTAATCTGCGATCTATTTTGTATTTACTACAGAGGGCAGCTAACCCTCTGACCGTGCCGGCTATCTGGCTATCACCGCACGCACGACCACAGCCAGACCCAAACTTTAAAATGTCGTAGTTTCTGCGTTACAATTCGTACAAGTACACACACATTATGTAAGTCCCCTGCAGGGGAGGACACTTCAATTGTCGCTGCATAGTACCGACAGTTGCATGTCCGAACGAACGTTGCATCGTTCTTCTTCTTAGCAACACAGGCACTGCAGTATAGTAAATGTGATGACATCGACCTGTTTTCTTATCGTCTCACAATGAAGCTATTATTCAGCTTACCAACGTGGAATGTACATACACGCGGAAAATTGTCAACTAAACTTATCTCGAAAATCAAAGAAAATGAAATAACGACTTTTACTATTTGAACAGTTCAACTATATCTCCTGTGATACTGTCTCAGACACGTCATATTGTAGGTCACGTATTGCAGTCTGACAGTGACTGTATGATAACTCTTTTATATCACTGATCGGCACTCTTTTATATCACGGATCGGCACTCTTTTTGTTCCCACTGGCCGCATTGTGAATACCTGGTTATATTTTGCACCATACGTTTCTGAATTAATATCTTAAGACACTGAATAAATAATAACATAAATTTAAAAAACCGTTCTGTTTCGCTAGAATCACTGTGAAGTCAAAGATTTATACATAGTAATTTACTGAAAGAAACGTTTGGAATGTTTCCACGTATAATTCTAATTACAAAGACAGAGGAGAAGCAAAGATAAAAGCACATAGGCTTTTCTACCTATCCGGAAGAGATGATTTACAGGTACAAGTCAATATTATTGCAATTTAAGAGAAAAATAGAAACGGAGGATAATGGGCTGGAAGAGAAATTTCTTCTTGCTCTGCAGTAGATTGCTTTGCGACCGTATAATTCCGAAAATGTTATTCCGATCCGGCCTAACATGAGGGGGTAAAACCAACAAAAGGTTGTCTTGAATCTCTTTGACAACGCATGACGAATTTGATACATTTGTTAACAAAAAGGGTTACTGCCGATTCACACTGCTGAATACGATTTGTGGTTTTCTTGAACATAGTGCGGTGTCAGTATAGGAGGTAAGTTTTCGCGCCGTAAATTTTGATATGAAGTATGCTCCTCGAGTTTTCCAATAAAACACTGGGATAGGCGGTGTATCCCAAAATTTAAGCAACTCCGGCGCAATAGCAGATATCAGTAAGGAACCAAATACCGTGAAACAGTTTTAAAACATTCAAGTAAGGCTATATGTTATCAGCACAATTCCACACGAACTGAACGTATATTGAAATTCCACCTACGAAAATAACCGAATAACAACCGATCGTAACAATTTTTGGGACTGATTATTACGGCCTACAGATTTTTGGAACCTGTACGAGAATGATGCATTAAAACGTGGGCCGTGAAGTCGAAGCTCTGTTGACTGAGGCAAAGCGAGGAAAATATTGCTGTTTTGTACGGAGGGTTTTTAAATGTATGTTCTTGTATGAAAAGGAGCACTCTCTCTGCATGTTTTGCCACGTTTAACAAGAGCAAAACAATGATGGCTCTGCGTGTGTGTTGTTCGTGTAGTGACCGACTCCGATTTCACTGAATCTACGACTGGCGCGATGGTGCACTGAGCTCCTCGCGCAACTTCCCTCAAAGCGTGCGGGAGTCCGTAAACAAATACGGCGGAGTGCGACTCGGTGTGGTACTGGCAGGTGGCAAGGTCAGAGATAAGCGGGTGTTGTGTCTGGCCGCTGGCGAGGCAGCCAGCCGAGCGGCGTAGGTCATATATGCGCTATCGCCGACGAGGGTCACACCACACTACAGGGAAGGAAGTGGCGGCTGCGGGATTCCACGGCTGCGGTCCGTCGCTGCCACTGCCGGTGACAGCCGCGATTGCGAATATTCGCCCATCTGCGGCCTACCGACTGCGCAGCGTCCGACATCTGGTGGCGGCACAGCGAACCGCCTGTCCGCTGCCACGGCCTCCGCTTCCACGGATTAAAATAACTGACTCTCGTTCCGCCCGCGTGATAGTCGCAGACGTTATTTTCAAAAATTTAAACCAGTTAAAGGCTGCCTCTCGGCTCACTCGTTCTCGCTTCGGTTCAGCTTACGTCATGGGCAAATTGTGTGCAGATTGCCGTCCGGCTGTGGGTCATGTGTTCGGCTCAACCTCCCGAACGCCCTGCCCTGCCAAAACACCGCCGCCGGAGCGCGCTGCGAATTCACTCCTTGTTCCGCTTCTTTCCCCCTGTGCCTCGTAGACACTACAGCCCAAATGATCATTCAAGGCGCTAGGCCTTAATGTTTTAAGCTTTTATCTTATACCTCTTAATCGGTAGCTTATGACAGCATTTAAAATTGTTCAGTTTTATCGATAATTATATTAAAAATAATTCTTTTGTTGTCCCTGAATGGCGTTAATAGGCAACCTGCAACTGATCTTGCACCCTGTGCCTGATTATCCACTTAATAATGTAGATCCCCCGTCACTTTAATTTCTATGTAGACGTCTCGAATGTTACGATATTTACTGTAGCGTATCCACAGTTCGTGTTAACATCATTGATGATCACTTACGATAAGAGTTGGTGACATTTTCATTTCTTTTACAGCGATGGGAAGCACAATTGCAATCATTCAGCAGTGCCCGCTCTGTCCGGCAGCCATACACGTTCATTCCGTACTTTTCTGGCACGTTCTGCAGTCTCCCCTTCTCTCTTCACGCAGAGTAACTTCAATTTCGGGAACCATTTATGAATTTATTACCTCACCTCATCCTTACACATTTCGTAGCGAAGGGGTACAGTTGTCAAGTTCTTTTTGTCGTGGCGTTCGAAAGACGAATTACTGTGAAAATCTCTCATGCTGCGACACATTCGATTATTTTCAACCCATATTAACTTGTCACCTGTCGAAGACATTCACAGCTAAATGCAAAGTGTGTGTATTTCTAGCCAAGAAAATAAAGTTCCTGTGGCGTACGTGGAAAATAGCAGTAGGGCTACAAGTTATCGGCAAACGCATTTTTCCTATCATCTATCGCAAACGGACGCAAAAATTCAAAATACGGTACCGTATGCAGAGAGAAAGATAAATGCCCAAAAGTCAACTAGTACGTTTTGCGTAGAGGGAAATAACTGTTTCACGCTAAGTCATGACCACAAACCGTGGCTGGCCATTGTCACGGAAGGCTACGTCTTTCCAAAAGCTCACCATTTATTTTTGGTTCGTTTCTGGTTGGTTCTTGGTCGTAAAGTATCAAAGTTTCATGACATTAACGGCGGCGTCATTATAATGCTCAAAGATAAATAGATCGTGACGTATTAAACAAGCTTTCGAAACTTACCGTGTCATGACTGTCCATAACGAACTCGTTATCCTCCTTATTTTGCATGAAAGTAACACTGACAAAGACAGTGAAATCATTTATGGAATATTCCATAGGTTCTTTGAGAAACACATATTAAAACCCCAAGTACCTCCAGAATCAATGTTCTCGCCGGCGTTGTGTGGACCGTCCGCGCAGTCTTCAGTTGTTTGGTGACACCCTAAAAAGCCGAAAGCCGATTCACAACAAAATATAAAATGTTATTCTGTAACATTAATAGAGCGCTCTTCACTTTTTTGTTGCGTTTTGCAAGAGATAATCATTGTATTTTTTCCTGAACCATGTGTGCCATGTTTGGTGGTTAACTGCCTTAGCCACTGTCTTGTGTAAACCGCGCCAAAATGTATCAGCGGTTTCTCGCGGTACTTGGTCTTTATTTCTGTTTGAGAGAGCTTATCACGTATTATATAATGAATTAAACTGTCTACTGCGAATTATAAGCAATATACGCTTACAGATAATCCCTTTAAGCATGGAAATAAACATTATAATACTTCTTGCATCAGTTAATGATTAATTGTACTCTTGCGAACTGAAGAACCATGTGCGTAAGTGACGCTTATTTCAACGCATAAGTAAACTGAGGGTACATCATCATCTACAATTTGATATGCACTGCTGGAGGGCGGACTCTTTCAAACTTACCCATTAATTACGGGTTTAGCTGTACGCATCCACATTGCTCCTGTATTATTTCTTCGCCATAATCCAGTCTAACCGCCTTCCATTACTTCGTCTTCTTGGTTTTTCCATTCCGTGGCCGGTTTGCTTGTTTTCATGTTTCTTCCACTACTTTCAGTGACACAGCTCACCATTACTTACGGTGCCCTCAATTTTTTAGTGAAGTTTGCTTAAATGCAAAGTCTCACAGCCAAGTAAAAACTGATAGTACACAATTACCGTAAACTTTACCTATGGGGCAAATCAGGTTATTTTGAAAACTGTTCAGTTCACGAAGCGTGCACGAGGCCATTTTTGATCTTCTGATAACGTATTTTGCTGTCTGTCCAGCCGATGTGTTTCACCGTCCTAAATATAAAAATCTCGTCTTCTGGCTTGACTTTAATTTGTAGAATTTTCTGTTTGATGTGCTGTTTTTGGAACTGAGCTATGATCAGTAACTGGCTCCACGATTTTATTTGATGCTAGAGTTCATTCGTCCGAAAAACGAAGGTGGTGCAGTTAAATGTCCACTAACACATATTGCTTAGTCATTTTCCCATTTATAGCATCTGGAAATTTCCTCTAGTACTGCTGAGAATAGTTTCAGTGATATAGAATCTTCATGTCTGGTTCCTCTTTTCATTCTAAATTTGCCACTGTCCTGAGTATGTCTAATGCAAACCGTAGCACTGACGCACCCATCCTTCTCCACACTAACGTGGCTTGAGTAGATGCTTGTCTTCTCGGGGGCTGTTAGTTCAGATCTTTTTGAAACTGTCCCAATCGAAGAGAATGTTTATAGTTAGACACAAATCGTTTATTTCGCTCTGTGACACGGAACAGAGATAATAACTATTTTAGACTGTAAATATGTGCCTTGGACACTCTCAGTAAAACACAGTAACTAAAACAATAATCACTTAAGATAGATCAGAAGGTTTCTAAATTTTTCGGATAAAGGCACACCAATGAAGAGGGTTGCACAAATTTTTCTTCTATCTTGTTTCAGTTCGGAAGAATCAGTAGGGTGTTTTTGATGGTATTAGTAGACAAATCGGAAGAGAGTATTTGTTTTGTTGAGGTATCGTGTACGTTCTGCTGAGAAGCAGGTTGTTAGCTGAGATAGCCAAGGCTGCCACACGGCAGCGCCGATGACCTCGTCCAACGTTGCAAGGCCAAATACAAATAATCGTTCCAGGCCCTCCATGTGAAACTATTGTTGTTGTTGTTAGTAGTAATAGTAGAAGTAGTAGTATAATAATAAGAAGAAAGCGGCTGATCACTTGTACAGGGATATTGGATATGTCATGGCATTAATACATAGCCGGCCGAAGTGGCCGCGCGGTTCTGGCGCTGCAGTCTGGAACCGCGAGACCGCTACGGTCGCAGGTTCGAATCCTGCCTCGGGCATGGATGTGTGTGATGTCCTTAGGTTAGTTAGGTTTAACTAGTTCTAAGTTCTAGGGGACTAATGACCTCAGCAGTTGAGTCCCATAGTGCTCAGAGCCATTTGAACCATTAATACATAGGTCTAGTTGCACAGAGATAGGACAAGTAGTCGGCCGCGGCTTTAAAGTAGGAACCATCCTGGCATGTATCTGAAGTAATTTAGGGAAGCCAACGAAAACCTAAGTAAGTAAGGAAGGAAGGATGGATGGGGATGGGGATGGGGATGGGAACCTCCACTCTCCCGAATAGAAGGCCGTTCTGTTTTGGATAGAACTACTTCATTCGGTTTATCCCAGGGAAGAGGATGGGAACCTCCACTCACCCGAATGGAAGGCCGTTCTGTTTCGCATAGAACTACTTCACTGGTTTATCCCTACAGTACCCAACTGTTTTATAAAGAAGTTAGTTAATGAGGTAAATGCTAGCGCTGCACTGTTCATTAATTCCTCACTACCAGTCACTGTACGAACGGTAGTTCATACTCTCACGACTGTACCCACAATGTTTGGTACCCATTTGTTTCCCGCAACTTCCCATCTGCTTGCATCGAAAACGAGTAGCTGTACCACTAAACAGCTAACCCTGTTCACGGTTCGTGGTGCACGATCGCAGTTGCAAGTTTCGTTTAATGGGTTCCAGGGGCAACAAAAATTTGATTTTCAGTATTTTGTATAATTATTTTGGCTATTTTGGCTCTGAGCACTATGGGACTTAACATCAATGGTCATCAGTCCCCTAGAACTTAGAACTACTTAAACCTAACTAACCTAAGGACAGCACGCAACATCCAGTCATCACGAGGCAGAGAAAATCCCTGACCCCGCCGGGAATCGAACCCGGGATCTTATAATTATTGATCGAATTTAAAACAAGCATAATGTACTCATTAAGAGCTACAATATTATGGCAAGGGTTTAACACAGCAAGACAAGTATTACATTTTTGGAAGGTGCCTATTAACAGCCGTCAAGTAAGGTATAAAATGCATGTTTGACGATCAGTTGCTTTTTTATTTAAAACCCAAATATCGAGTATGTCTAATGCAAACCGTAGCACTGACGCACCCATCCTTCTCTACACCAACGTGGCTTGAGTAGATGCTTGTCTTCTCGGGGGCTGTTAGTTCAGATCTTTTTGAAACTGTGCCAATCGAAGAGAATGTTTATAGTTAGACACAAATCGTTTATTTCGCTCTGTGACACGGAACAGAGATAATAACTATTTTAGACTGTAGATATGTGCCTTGGACACTCAGTAAAACACAGTAACTAAAACAATAATCACTTAAGATAAATCAGAAGGTTTCTAAATTTTTCGGATAAAGGCACACCAATGAAGAGGGTTGCACAAGTTGCACAATCACAGACCATCTTCACAGATTATATCCATTTATATATATATATATATATATATATATATATATCCATTTATATTTGTACATTTGTAGATTTTAAGAAATCCTATAACTCAATTGACCGGCAATCTTTGTTTAACATTTTAGAGGAACTTGGACTTGACTCCAAAACACTAAGGCTTATCAAAGAATCACTGACAGACACTGTATCTAAAGTTAAATTCAGGGGAGAAATCTCTGAACCTTTTCTCATAAAAACTGAAGTACGTCAAGGTGACGGGCTATCTCCACTTCTGTTTAATATAGTCCTGGATAAAGTCATTAAGGAATGGGAAAAAGAATTAAAAAATCAATCCTACTGGAAACCAATCCATCTTGGTAGAACCAAAGACAACGTGGAGATATCTTGTTTAGCATTCGCGGACGACTTGGCCATACTTGCAGATGATGAAGAAATCGCCACCAAACAAATAGAGATCCTTAAGGAATGCGCGGATAAAGTAGGTTTACAAATTTCGTTTCAAAAGACAGAATTTTTCTGTACGAAATTCCATATACACAGTTTGAACACAAAATATGGAAAAATAAATAGAGTAAAACATTTTAAATACCTACGTGAAATTTTGGAGCCAACCGGAGGAGTGAAAGTTGCACAGAAGATCAGACAACAGAAAATGAAGAGAGCATATGGTATGACACATGAAATATACAATAAAAAATGCATCTCCTCGAACACAAAAATCAGACACTACTGCGCAGTAATTAAGCCAGCAGCACTATATGCTAGTGAAACGCTCACACTCCACACAAAATGTGATTTAGAAAAAATACTAAAAGAAGAACGCAAAATTATGAGAAAGATTTTAGGTCCAAAATTAACAGAAGAAGGATACCGGATACAACCAAGAAGAACCACAGAAACTATATCAAACCTGGCAGCAGACATAAGAAGGCGAAGATTAAAATTTTATGGACATGTCACTAGACTTCCCCCTACACGACTCACCAACAGAATTCTCACTTACATAGAAAAAGTCAAATCAACAACACCATGGATTAGCCAAGTAAAATTAGATTTACAAAAAGCAAATATTGAACTTAAAGATGTCAAAGATAGAAAAACTTTTAGAAATAAGGTGGAAAAGTGGATTGTATTGTCGGAGAAGGAAGCACTAAAGAGACCAGGAACAAAATGGACAGAAGAAAGAAAAAGAAAACATGGAGAACGAATGAAAGAAGTATGGAAGAAACGACGTCAGAAAGCTTTGCGTGATCCTTCTGGGTCCATTCGCGATAAGTAAGTATATATATATATAAAAGGCAGGAAATGTTAGATTCTTTCTAAGGAAGTGCAAAATGTACATTGAAGATTTGCAGGACTAAAACAGTTTAAGCCACATCATCATCATATGTCATTACTTAAACAATAGCCACGTCTCATATGTAGAGCGTGTCATGAATTACAGTACACCAAACAGGACTTTTAAAGGTAAACATAACTATGACATGCGAAACAAGGCAAAAAAGGGGTATAAGTGTTACAGTTGTACAACATATCGAGCTATTTTTGTACCAAATCACGAAAATACTTTCTAAAGATCTCTGACCAACTTCTCAGTGTTTTGTAAAATTGTAACACTTACACCTCTGATCTTCTCTTCAGTACTGCCTTGTTTCGCATGTCATTAGTATGTTTGCCTTTCAGAGTCCTGTGTGGTTTACTGGAATTCATGACGTGCTCTACAAATGAGACGTGACCATTATTTAAGTAATGATAGATGTGATGTTGAGGCTTAAAATATTTTAACCCTGTAATTATTCATGTATATTTTGCACTTCCTTGGAAAGAATTTGTAACATTTTCTGTATAGTACATTTTTTTCTATCCTTGGAGATAATCCGTGAAGATGGTCTGTGACCGAAATCGTTACAGTTAGAAACTGTAGGGAGTTGAAGAGGCAACTTATCCGGACTATATTCATCCAGTATTTGAGGATGAGAGCGCTTAGTGACTTGCAACTGACTTTACACACAACTTCAACCCTTTACAAAACATTTTTTGCACTTCTGTTTTTAATGCGAAACACTTAACCATTAACTCATGTAAATCGGAAGTTTGAGGCCGTTTTACACACACGAGTTTACTGTTACCTCTATAATGAGAGATACTGGGCACAGAAACGGGATAAGATGTTAATATTTTCATTGCAGAGGCTTCGGAATAGTATTTTCCTGAATAAAAACCGTATAGTGAGGAAGTGTGATGTGAAAGGAAAGATGTTTTATAATTACTATTGTCATATCATTGTTGTTCTCGTTGTTACATATGTAACAATCCCCCCAACTGTATTATCAGAAAAGTCGTTCATGTGTAGAATTTATTGCTTAACAGCCTTTTTAAATAATTTCGATCGACTAACGTCTTTAATCTCATTGATCAATTTATTGCACAATTTTATTCCTTGGTAGAAAATACTATTTTGACTTTTATATGTATTCTTGTAAAAGTTCAGTTTATATCTTGTTCCACGGTCATGGACAGAGCTGTTTGTGCAGTAATTATCTGTGTTATTATTAATGTCCATTACAGATTAGTATATGCACACACGTAGTTCAGTTAAAATGCCCAATATTTTGAACAAATTTTTATAGTGAGCCCAGTAACTATTTTTAGTTTTTATTCTTATGGTCTTTCCCTGTAGCTTGAAAACTGTGATCATATTTTGTGCATTTGTTCCCAAGAAAAGAATTCCATACCTACATTTCGAGAGTACATATGAATAGTAGATAACTAAGAGACAGTTGTTCATACTCTTGAGAGGACACTAATAGACCAACGTGCTAATGTCATTCTGTTTGTATCTGTGTGTAGTCACATGACTTCAACTGACAACTGATTTTGCTTTTGTTACACAGTTACACCCTTAACGTCTCCTAATAAAAATAATGGCACGTATTTTAAGGCTTCATTTGATCTCTGCGCAATGTTTCTCTTGTTTTTTGGTGACTATAATATTGCTGTCATCAGAAACAGAATTTCTTCCCCATAACTTATCACAGTTGGGAAGGCCATATATCAGGAACGGTATTGATCCTAATATGCTACTCTGAGGAAACAAACTGCTATATTACTGCATTTAAGCTCGAATTAGCGATTCACTAAACGTGTAGTTGTATTTTAGGTTTATGTTGGGTCTACTCTTTGCACCATATCTGTTTAGAATAATTAGAACCAGTCATTAGCTACATCTCTTACTAGTAATGATTCTCCCTTATTTAGTACAACCTTATGGTCAACAACGTCAGATATCTTAGAAAGATCTCAAAATAAACCTGTTCCACTCTTAGCTTTGTCAAGAGCATCAAATATTAATTTTGTGAATTCTGTTGTAACAGATTCTGCACTTTTACCACGGGAAATGGGCTTACAGTTTCCTAGATATTCTGGGTTTCCTTTATGTAGTTGAGGCACAACTCTTGCCCGTTTTAAATACTCTGGAAACGCCTCTTATGCGAACGCCTAGTTTATTACATTTGTTACCGAGGATCGTATGGTCTGTACTCATTACTTCAGATATTGAAAGCTATGAAGACCCTTTGCTGCAGAATGAACAATATTGAGTCACTTTGCTACGTCTTCGCAAATAATTTCTCAGTATTTGTTACTTTTTTCCAAACCACTTTAAATATTGCCACGATATCGTTTACATAAGCCTCAGAGTGTTCCTGACCGAGGGGGAAAATCTCTTGTCACTCTCTTGCTTGTTTATTTGATGGTGTTTTAATGAAATGCCCAGTCCATGCAATCTCTTGTTCTTAAATCTGCTTCTGTATGTGGTCTGTTGTATATATTATGGACTTCATAATGGTTAAGTTCATAATTTATGTAATAAACCATATATTGAAGCATAATACTGTTCTTCAATGATTATTGCTGTATCACAGGGTTTTAAATATTTACCTTGATTTTGTGTTTGCATATCCTTAATTTGCCTCCTATTTTTGTGAAAGTCCAGGTTTTAGATACACACTTAAAACTGCTGCAATTAAATCCGTATATGCATTTGAAAACTGTCGCAAGGTCGTAGTAATGAATTCGTGATTCGATTTCATGGGTTTGTCAGAGTTTAGCAGGTTGGCAAGATAATTACTATCATTGGTCTTTGTGAAAGTTATTGTTAATTAGCAGTACATTATTATCTGCTGGATAGCGCGTTAAGATGAAGTGTATTATTTTATCTATATGCTTGTTAAGACCTGTGGTTCTGTATCATTTACTAATTGTGTTGTAGGGGCTTTTACTTTATTTTCATTGTAATATAATAGATCAATATCGTCAGGATAAGCGAGAATATCAATTTTCCTCTTTAATTGAGATCTGTTTGGTAACAATTTAACTTTTTTCAATTAGTTTGTCAATTATAATCTCAAATAAGATCACAATTTGTGAATTCCCTTGTTTGGCTCTCATTTTGACCTTTGAATCGCCAGAGGCTTTCATTGCATCTGTTGAATTTTGAGTTGGAAGAAAGAATATTAAGTTGACCGATTTTTTAGGAACGACGAGATTTTCAAAAGCACGTGCTGTAAAGAGGAGCCGGTTCAGAATAAAACGAAGAAGAAAGTTTAAATGACTGCAGAAAATCTTCTTCTTCTTCTTCTTCTTCTTCTTCTTCTGTAGTGGTCAATCCAAGGATTGGTTTGCAACAGCTACAATGGCAGCTTGTCTCCATTCTGTGCGTCTTTCAGCTTTTCTCTTCATTTCTTTATAGGTGTCACATCCCACATCTTTCACGATTTGATCCATACACCTCAGTCGTGGTCTTCCTCTTGGTCTTTTTCCCTCGACATATCCCTCTATGATTGTGTTCAGGAGTCCTTTATGTCTTAACAGATGGCCTGTAAATTCTACTCTTCTTTTAACAATGAAACTCCAGAAGCTTCTCTTCTCACCTGCTCTTTCCAGAACCACTTCGTTTGTGACCTTGTCGATCCATTTTATTTTGAGCATGCGTCTATAGCACCACATTTCAAAAGAATTTAGCTTCTGCTGTTCCTCTGTCCCGAGAGTCCATGTTTCACACCCATGGCATGCCACACTCCACACACATGATTTCAAAAATCTTTTCCTGGTTTCAAGGCTGATGCTCTTAGATGTTAATATGTTTTTCTTCTTGTTAAAAGCAGCCTTTGCTTGAGCTATTCTACTTCTCACTTCTGCCTTGCTCCTTCCATCCCTGGTAATATTACTGCCCAGATAAGTAAATTTATCAACTTGTTCAAGCAGTTCATTGCCTACATGAACTTGGACTTTCACTTGATCTTCTTTGTCGCATGCCATTACTTTTGTTTTTGCTTTATTAATTCTCATATTATATTCTTCACCCATAACTTTATCCATTCTATTCAGTAGGACTACAAGACCTTCTTCACTTTCAGCCAGGACAGCTATATCATCGGCATATCTTATCATATCTATTCGTTGGCCATGAATTACTACACCTGTCTGTGAATTTTCCCTTACTTTCTTCAGCGCCTCTATACGTTAAAGATAACAGGGGATAGTGCGCAACCTTGTCGGACACCTTTCCGTATCTGCACCTCTTCTTGTTTTGTCCGTCCACGGATAACTGCTGTCTCGTTTTTGTACAGGTTCCATATCATTTTTCTATCTTTATGGTCTATTCCTACTTTTTTGAGTACCTCAAACATCTTATCCCATTTAACATTATCAAAGGCTTTCTCTACATCTACGAAAGCTATGTATGTTTTCAGGTTCTTATCTAGTCGTTTCTCTATTATTAGTTTTAGAGCAAATATTGCTTCTCAGGTTCCTCTATCTTTCCGGAATCCAAACTGGTCTTCGGAGAGTGTAGCTTCGACTTTTTGTTCTATGCGTTTTAGGATAATTGAGGTTAATATTTTAGAGGCGTGAGTAACTAGGCTGAGTGTCCTATAATTTTCACATCTTCTAGCATTTGCCTTCTTTGGAATGGGGATCATAATGTTTTTCTCAAAGTCTGTAGGAATTTTACCCTGCTCGTACATGTTGAAAACAAGATTATACAACTCCTGATTCAGTTTTGCTCCTCCAGATTTCAGAAGTTCGGCTGGGATATTGTCTATACCAGGCGATTTGTTGTTTTTCAATTTTTTCAGAGCTAGTTCAAACTCTACCTTTAATATAGGTTCACCTATGTTGTGTGCATCTATTTCTGTTTCTTCTTCCATGATGTTTTCAGACAGGTCTGGTCCGCTGTACAGTTTTCCTATATATTGTTTCCATCTTCTTGCAACTTCATCATCGTCATCCAACATATTGCCATTTTCATCCATCACTGCCCTACACATGTTTCTTCTGTCTCCAAAGCAATGTCTCACATATTTATAGGCCTTGTCGATATTTCCCTTGCTCATGTTGTCCTCTCTTGCTTGTTTTGCCTCTCTGTTGATTCTGTTTTTCAGACTCTTGTATTTCTCTTGGTCTTCCTTCTTCACAGAATTTTTTAATTTCCTTCTTTCTTCCATCATATTTAGTAGGTCATTAGTGATCCATTCCTTCCTTTTCTCTGTCCTTTCTTTTCCTATTACTTCTTCTGCTGCTTCTAAAATACCAGTTTTTATTTTTTCCCAGCTGCTTTGGATGTCATTGCATCCCTGTGTATTTGTTTTCTTGTCTGTTTCTAGTTGATAGTGCTTCAGTGTATTTTCGTTTTTCAGGTTTGTCAAATCCCATTTACATGTACTTCTTCTTTTAATGTTCTTGAATTTTAGTTCAGTCGTCATCATAACGAGTATGTGGTCACTTTCCACATCACAGCCTGGATATGATCTGCTGTCCTTAAGTTGGTTTTTAAATCTTCGCTTCACTAATATGAAGTCAATTTGGTATCTGTTAATGTCACCAGGCATTTTCCAAGTATATCTTCTTCTTGGATGATGATTAAAGAACGTATTTGTAATGCAAAGTTTATTTCTTTGGCAGAATTCTACAAGTTTATCCCCTCTTTCATTTCTTAATCCTAATCCAAAATTCCCTGCCACATCCTCTTCTTTACCTTCCCCAACAACGGCATTCATATCTCCCATGATGATTAGGTTTTCAGCTCCTTTAATTCTGCCAATTACTTCTTCAAGGTGGTCATACATAATGTCGATTTCATCATCCTCGTGCCTCGTAGTTGGCATGTATACTTGGATTATGATTGTGTCTCTTGGTTTAGTTTCCAATCGGACATAAATTATCCTCTCACTATGTTGAACAAATCCTTTTACTCTTAACCCCATCTCTTTATTGAGGATAATTCCCACTCCTGCAATCCCGGGACTGTCTTGTGCTGTTCCAGTGTGTATGATTCTGTAATCCCCTGACCAATAGTCGCCAGCGTTTGGCCATCTCATTTCTGAGACTCCCAGTACATCAATATCCATTCGTTTCATTTCCATTTTCAAGTTTTCCAGTTTACCACATTTAAGAAGTGAGTTGACGTTCCATGTTGCTATCCTTCTTACATTAATGCTTTTGGATTTTGGTATCTCTTTAGTTGTCCCCGCCCGGAGATCCGAATGGGGGACTATTTTACCTCCGGAGAATTTAACCAAAGAGCTTTCCATCATAAGCTGTTGATACTTGGGATACCCGACCGGGTCTTTAATGGAGTGGTTTCCCGTTGCCTTCTCCATTCTATGCCGTTGGCCACCTTGTGGCTCCTCCGCCTTTAGGAGCTGTTTCCCATCCCAAGGGCAAGAAAGTGCCCTTCCTTCTAGCCGCTCATTCGCCCTCCTAGAAGGCCGTTGGCACTTGATAGAAGGTAATCTCCTTATCCCGGGAGATATTCGGCTCAGTAGAAGTATAGGTTGGAAATGGAAGACCCCTAGCCCTCGAAACCTAATAGCGACAGGGTCGGAAAAGAACAAGAGTTGGCCGAGGGTGGCCAAATAGGAAAGATAAAAGTGAGGAGCCTGGCATAAGTAAGTGGAAGCAATGCCAGGACTCAGCTCGGGACCCCGTGCTCGCCAGCCACGTACTCACTAGGTGTGAGTCCCTGAAGTAGAAAATCAATAACCTAAAATATGAAACAGCTGATTGAACATTGGAAAGATGTATATATCATCTAGACCTCTTCTCATGGCTTAGTTTGCATGTGCATTTGTGGCATATGTTGCTCACGTCTCCTCCTCCTCCCCCTCCCCTCCCCCCTGTGTCCACCTCTTCCCCTGCCCCTCATTTCTCTGCCTCCTCCTCCTCCTCCTCCTCCTCCTCCTCCTCCTCCTCCTCCTCCTCCTCCTCCTCCTCCCCACCATTCCCCTTTGTCCACCTCATCATCTCCCTCTCTCACAATGTGTCTCCTGCCCCCTGCCCCTCTGCTCAGCTGTGCCGATCCGCATGTGTAGTCCCTGCAAGGCATGCCAATACTACCCATAAAACACAGCCGTCACGTAGCCTACACGTCATGGGAGAAACTTTTTTTTTTTGTCCCTACCTTCGCTCCTGTGAAAGCTAGGCAGCTCTATCCACTCAGTGCTGACTATCTTATTGCAAGAAATGTGTACATGATTTGGCTGATTTGGCTGAAATTGATTCAGTAGTTTAGGAGGAGATGCTCGACACACACACACACACACACACACACACACACACACACAAACACACACACACACACACACACACACACACACACAAACAATTAAGCATCTAAATGTGGTAAAGGACGTTCTAGCATTCAGATCACATTTAACATTTGCAAAAGTTACCCAGCTTAATGCAGCCCAAAGGCGCAATCAGGCAGGGCGAGTGTTTTGCTTCTGCTCGCAAGCCGCCGCACGCCTGTGAGCGATGCCGCTCATTATAAACGCCGGCGCATTGTGGCCACGCCGCGCGCTTTGTGCGCGCCACACACCGCCCGCAGCTCTGGACTCCTAATTACTGTCTGCCGTCTAGTCACTTGCGTGTGTTCCAGCCCCACTCCAGTCAAGACGACGTACATTTCATTTTTGAGCAGTGCACTAGTCGCCGACGCAGTTTAGGCAACGATGCCACCTGCTCACTCACGTCTTTGTTCGTAAAACACTCTCGGCTGTTCGACGCACTCGTTCCTCTCCCTCTCAACGATGATTCGGCCCTCGGACCACTTTCCAACTTTCCAGTTTTCCAGTTGCGAAGGAACAAGTCTGGACTGCACAAACTATGATCGAGCGGCTCTCATCGGAAGCCCGAACGGTTGCTGTGCAACGGAGAGCCTCGTGCCTTGCAAGGGGACGAGCCACTCACTCAAACGTCCCGGCCGCTTGTCTTCGGCGGCACAGCGCAGGACGCTGTGTCGGACCGAACTGAGTGATTCTCTTTTCGTCTGGAAGTGGCAGAACAGCGTTAGGTCGTTCGGCCTCCCAAGTTGGATGGCCAGGTACTACCGCCGGGAGGAGCTCCGGCCAGTGTTCCACCCTAATGACCTCGCTGCCGACAGGACGCAAAGCAAAACGACCAGCGGGCGTGTCGCATACCTCAACCTGATAAATGATTCACACTCCATCGAGGCCGCGCTGTGTTCGGCACTGTGCACTGTTGACGACGGGCTACAAGGGGACACTTTTCCGTTAACGAATACCAGTAGTACGAACAATTGGACGCAGCTACGTAAAACATCACGGTACAGCCCACGGGGCCATCACAGCGTATTTTTTGTGATACGACACTAACTCATTTCACTGTGCTGTTCAAAGAACTACTTGCATATCCTCCAAACAGAATGGATGGATTGACTACCTACGGGTCGAAGTCATCTATCTTGCCAAGTAACAACAGCTAGAAGAAACAAGCAACAAATTCCTTGTCACTGATTGTTATATGGCTGAGGAAATGTCACTAGTCAAGAAGTTAACTCAATTGCATAGTTAGTTTACCTACACGATTGTTTTCAATAAATGAATAATCTTGTTTCGCAGTAAACACATGAAGACTATTATTCAAAAAGCGGAAAGAGATGATTAAGAAGTTCGCGGAACTGGCGACACTTCTTCACTATCGTTAAATTTTTAATGATCTCGGTTACAGGTGGTGTACTCCCATAGCTGAAATATAAATGAGAGACAGGGAGGAGGAGTGGACATATCATGGGAAAAATTTTATGGGTGACATTGTTCTCGTATGTGAGCATAGCGACTCAAATATCGAAGACAACAAATCTTTAAACTTCTTATCTGCATAACACAGCGAATACAGAAAAGTGACCATTTTCTCAGAAGACACACCTTTATCAGTGTTATTATTTTCGACGACATGGTAACTGCGACACAGTATTAAATTGGTAGTCTCTCGTGTGCTTGATTGGTTGTTCATAGTACTTCAGAGATGGCTGAAAAGATTTTCGTCCAATTTATTAAATATTTAATTTTCATTGTAGTCACTGCTCTTCGTTATATGTGCTTTCGTTCGTAATGTCCTAAAACTATTTCCAGTCTGATTAAAAACGGATTCTGAATCAAGATTATAGTAGAAGATACAGAATCTCTCCAAAAAGTATAGTTTTTCATTAGAATTTTTAATTTTTTCATTAACTTCTACACGCACACATTACTGCAGGTACACGTTTCTTCATAAATAAGAGAAATGATTTCTTGAAAATTGTAAGTAATATGAAACATTCTTCTGTTTATGGGAAATTCTACAATTTGTGCAGTTGATGAGAGCTTTATCGATCCGTAACATTTCACTCGCTCGCTCGAATTGCGAATGGAGCAGAGAAGGAAAAGACTAGCAGCAATAAAAGGTACCCTCCGCCACGCACCGTCTGGTGGTTTGTGGAATATGCACAGTACACAGATGCAGATGAAATGGCGGTGCGGAAAAAATTCTCAGAATGTTTTGAATTTTTGAACTGATTTAAAAAAGTAACTGATAATTTCGTTGTAGATTATAGAAATTTGCTTAGAATCCTAGACATACAGTAGTCAGAGGCTGTCAAGTTGTAGCAAGTGAAATTTGTGACTGGATTGGGAGCTTTTTTTATAGTAGGGAGGACGCAGCATGTTGTTGAAAGGAAAGTCATTAGATGTGCCCCAGGAAAGCTGTTCATGGTACATATTAATGAGCATGTGGACAACATTCACAGTAGCCTTAGACTTTTTGCAGATGATGCAGTTGGCGACGATGAAGCACAGTCGTAAAGGAGACCTCGATAAGATTTCAGTGTGATGCAAAGATTGGCAAGTTACCGGAAATGTAAAATTGTGCACTTCACAAAACAAAACGAAAATACGTAGTGTATTACGCTTATAATATCAATGAGTCACTGTCGGAATCGGTCGACTCATACAAATACCTGGGTGTGTCATTTTGTAGAACTATGAAATGGAATGATTACATATGCTCAGTATTGGGTAAAGCGAGTGGTAGACTTAGGTTTGTTGGTAGAATACTGGGAAACTGCAATCAATCTACAAAGCAGATTGTTTACAAATCATCCGCGTAACCGGCTCTAGAATATTGCTCTGTAGGACCTGTACCAAATAGGACTAACAGGGCGATAGAACGTATACAGAAAAGTGTAGCACGAATGGTCACATGCTTTTTTGATCCTTGGGCAAGTGTTGCAGAGATACTGAAGGAAGTAAACTGGAAGACTCTTGAAGATAGACCTAAACTATCCCGAGAAAGTCTTTAAAAAAAGTTTCAAGAACCGACTTTAAATGACGACTCTCGGAATATACTATAACCCCCTACGTATCGCTCACATAAGGATCGTGAGGGTAATATAAGAATAATTACTGCACGCACAGGGGCATTCAATCAATCATTCTTCCCACGCCTCATTCGTGCATGGAATGGAAAGATACACTAATAACTGATACAATGCGACGTACCCTCTGCCATGCTCTTCACGGAGGTGTGCTAGGTATACATCTAGATATAGAATCTTCGGCGAATCCTTTAAATTTTTTCATTTTTCTTCCTTTCGGGCACTGCTGTTGACTTCGTCGCATCCTAAAATTAACAAGTGTTTTTACGAGGTCACTCTTGACTGATTCGATCGGAATTTTGTGTACCGCAGTAAAGACATTTCCCGAAAGGTTTTGACTGCCAAGTTCCCAGTCCCAATACCAGCGCAACTACCTCCGAGGTAGGGGCTAACGACTTCGGCTGCGAAGGGAGAATAAGCTGCAAATTTTCTCAGCATCCATTATTTATGGAACTGCTTTTTCCACAGCATGCCAAGTGATATTAAATTTCTCTGAAAAACAGTTCAAATCGTCCGTACTTACACTACGCAGACAGATATCACATGAGAATAGAGTTCGCAACACAAAATCAGAAAGGGGTTATGCGCAAAATGATCTAATAATGAACAAGAAAACAGGATGCTGGCGAACTACTTGAACAGCATAGTGAACGGTTTGCTGTAGCCAAGATACACATGACCAACATCTACCACATTATTAAAAGTCTATAAGCCTTTTAACTTTGCAGATGATGAAGAGTTGGAAAGAATGAATGAATGATGATTTGGTCTATGACCGTAATGTATTGGTCATGAACTGCAAATTAAAATGGAAGATATTGCAGAGAGCTAGGAAACTGAGATGAGACCTGAAAGAGTTAAAAGAACCAGAAGCTGACGATAGCTGCAAACGGAGAGTTAGGTAAAGGGGAAAGTAACACAGTAGAAGAAGAATGGGTAGCATTAACAGATGAAATAGTGAAGACAGCAGAAGGTCAAATAGGCAAAAGGATATGGTCTAGTATAAACCTTTAGATAACAAGAGAGAAACAGAATTTAATTGACGAAAGGAGAAAATATAAAAACGCTGCAAATGAAAGTCGTTAGGGAATACGGATCTCTAAACGATGTGATTGGCAGGAAGTGTAAAATGGAAAATCAGGAAGGAGCAGACGATAAATGCAAAGCTGGAGAATCACGCATATCTAGGCAAAAAATAGATGCCGCCTACAGAAATAATTATAAAAACTTGTGGAGAGCAGACTAGCAGCTGTATGGATATGAAGAGCTCAGATGGGAACCTTGTAAGTAATTTGGAGACAATAGTTTGGAAAGAGGAAGCAGCTGAAGATATGACGGGACATATGATACAGAGATAATAATTCGGCAAAGCGCTGAAAGACCTAAGACGAAACAAGGCATATGTAATAAACAACATTCCGTCATGATTACTGAAACCTTCGGAGGAACCAACCACCACAAAACCATTTCACATGGTACGCAGCGCATATGAGACAGGTGAAATACCTCCTGATTTGAAGTAGAACGTAATATTTCTAATTCCATTTCCATGTAAGACATTATAATGAAAGGTGTATTGCAGGAGGATTACTTTAATAAGACGTGTGTGCAAAATAATGACGCGAATTATTTGCAGAAGAATGGAAAGATGTAGAAGTCGACCTCAGGGAAGATTTGTTTGGAAAGAGATGTGACCACACTGCCATGACGACGTATCATAGATGACAGACTGCAGAAAGGCAAACATTTGTAGTTGGAGAGAGAGCTTTTAACTATGTTGACGGGAATGCACTCGGAATTCTAAAGGTAGCAGGGATAAAATATAGGAAGCGAAAGGCTATCAACAACATGCCTGGAAACCAACCTGCTACTATAAAGAATAGAAATATATGAAACGGAAACAGCAGTTGAGAAGGCAGTGAGACAGCGTTGTAGCCTATCTGCAACGTTACTCAGTTTATAAATTAAGCAAGCAGCGAAGGAAACCAAGGAGAAATTGAAAAGGTTATCAGCTAAAATCAATCAAGAGCAATGAAATGTAGTCGAACTAAATCAGGCGACACTAAAGAAAGTAACGAAACTTCCTGGCAGATTCTAAAGAAAGTAGATTAACAAGTAAAATAGTAAGACTAGTAAATGAGTTTTGCTATTTGGGCAGCAAAAACAAATGACAGTTACAGAGTAGAGAGGACGTAACATGCAGTCTAATCATATCAACAAATGGGTTTCTGAAAAGGACAAATTAGTTAACATCGAATATAAAGGTGTTAGGAGGTCTTTTCTGAAGATATATGTAAGGAGTACGGAAATGGAACATAGTCAATAAACAGTTCAGCCAAGAAGAGAATCGAGCCTTTGGAATGTTGTGCTACATAAGGATGCTGAATATAAGATGGGTAGGTCCGACAACAAACGTAGAGGTATTGAACCAGGGAGAAAATAAATTTGTCACGTCTAGACTGATGGAAGGGATATCTTTACAGGACATATCCTGAAGCATCAGGGAAATGTTCGTTCTGGAATGGACGAACGTGCAGGAATTAAAAATTGTAGAGGGAGAGTTAGGCATGAATAAAGTAAGCAATTCAAATGGACGTAGCTAGCTGTAGATAGACGAAGATAAAAGGCTTGCACAGGATAGTCTACCCGGACAAATGCTTCAGACAGTCTTCGAACTGAAGGCCATAACAACAATACTACAAGCATTTCTGTTTTGTGTATCCACTTCAAAAGTGTTTTCACCCTGCCTCGAAGTTTCTATAAATAGCAAGTGTCGGTTGGTTTACTGAGTGTAATTAATGCTGGAAGTCTGACGGCAGTGTTTATCCACTGAACGACAGAAAAAAAATATTGTTTGTGATACTGGTAAGCTGAGGAAGTCGCAGTTCCACATGAAGCATCGAGAGTTGCCTTAGTGTGTTCATACAGGGTGTTTCAAAAATGACCGGTATATTTGAAACGGCAATAAAATCTAAACGAGCAGCGATAGAAATACACCGTTTGTTGCAATATGCTTGGGACAACAGTACATTTTCAGGCGGACAAACTTTCGAAATTACGGTAGTTACAATTTTCAACAACAGATGGCGCTGCAAGTGATGTGAAAGATATAGAAGACAACGCAGTCTGTGGGTGCGCCATTCTGTACGTCGTCTTTCTGCTGTAAGCGTGTGCTGTTCACAACGTGCAAGTGTGCTGTAGACAACATGGTTTATTCCTTAGGACAGAGGATTTTTCTGGTGTTGGAATTCCACCGCCTAGAACACAGTGTTGTTGCAACAAGACGAAGTTTTCAACGGAGGTTTAATGTAACCAAAGGACCGAAAAGCGATACAATAAAGGATCTGTTTGAAAAATTTCAACGGACTGGGAACGTGACGGATGAACGTGCTGGAAAGGTAGGGCGACCGCGTACGGCAACCACAGAGGGCAACACGCAGCTAGTGCAGCAGGTGATCCAACAGCGGCCTCGGGTTTCCGTTCGCCGTGTTGCAGCTGCGGTCCAAATGACGCCAACGTCCACGTATCGTCTCATGCGCCAGAGTTTACACCTCTATCCATACAAAATTCAAACGCGGCAACCCCTCAGCGCCGCTACCATTGCTGCACGAGAGACATTCGCTAACGATATAGTGCACAGGATTGATGACGGCGATATGCATGTGGGCAGCATTTGGTTTACTGACGAAGCTTATTTTTACCTGGACGGCTTCGTCAATAAACAGAACTGGCGCATAAGGGGAACCGAAAAGCCCCATGTTGCAGTCCCATCGTCCCTGCATCCTCAAAAAGTACTGGTCTGGGCCGCCATTTCTTCCAAAGGAATCATTGGCCCATTTTTCAGATCCGAAACGATTACTGCATCACGCTGTCTGGACATTCTTCGTGAATTTGTGGCGGTACAAACTGCCTTAGACGACACTGCGAACACCTCGTGGTTTATGCAAGATGGTGCCCGGCCACATCGCACGGCCGACGTCTTTAATTTCCTGAATGAATATTTCGATGATCGTGTGATTGCTTTGGGCTATCCGAAACATACAGGAGGCGGCGTGGATTGGCCTCCCTATTCGCCAGACATGAACCCCTGTGACTTCTTTCTGTGGGGACACTTGAAAGACCAGGTGTACCGCCAGAATCCAGAAACAATTGAACAGCTGAAGCAGTACATCTCATCTGCATGTGAAGCCATTCCGCCAGACACGTTGTCAAAGGTTTCGGGTAATTTCATTCAGACTACGCCATATTATTGCTACGCATGGTGGATATGTGGAAAATATCGTACTATAGAGTTTCCCAGACCGCAGCGCCATCTGTTGTAGAAAATTGTAACTACTGTAATTTCGAAAGTTTGTCTGCCTGAAAATGTACTGTTGTCCCAAGCATATTGCAACAAACGGTGTATTTCTATCGCTGCTCGTTTAGTTTTTATTGCCCTTTCAAATATACCGGTCATTTTTGAAACACCCAGTACATCCTAGGTTTGCAAGCCCTACAAATTACTGCGAAAGCGTGAATAACCTCCACTCAGTATCATTTCTACTGTTTGAGGAGAGCTCTCCATCCACAGATCTCAATGTCGTTACAGTCAGTGGCGAATAACATAAGAGTGGACACGCTTCGTAGTAAAAGCCGGGTGCCTCAGGTCAGAACAATAAATTGCTCACCGATATTTCTGCGTCACGCCCCTTAAAACTCCTTGTGGTGCACGACGGTCCTGCAAAGCGGCGACTGGCGCTGGCGCAACTCCCATTTCGCGAATTAAGCTTGATCCACTTGGACACGGTTGCTTTGCACATGCAAAAATTGATCCTCGTGAAACCTTCTGCTTTATTTAGTAATTTTGAGAAAAATATGTGTGTTAATGCAGTGTTATTTACGCTCTGTAGCCCGAAATTCTGTTACGACAAACAGCGCGAATCAACATATTGGATAATTTCTGGCGCCCACTAGTCTTACGTCTACGCTTCTTTCTCGAAACTACTACTTTTCCTTTACATAAATTTCCGTTTGCTCGTTATTTGGCCCTCGTCTGAACTGCAGAGTAGTTTTCCTTGAAGTTAAAAAAAATCAAACTAGAATAAAAAGCTGGCTTCTCGAAAAATTGCTGTTGTACACTTCATGCGTATCATCGTTAACAGCTAATGAAAACTCCTTCCTGAGCCTGAATGCCGTCTCCTTTAAAGGAAATACAGACAGCAGCGGCGGTTGCGGTACGACGCCAAAGGTAATTCCGTATGCGTGCTATAAGAAACGCTTGTCGCCACTATTGTCCTCCGATAACCACGAAACTTCGTCCCAAGGACGTTTTACCGCTGCCTTGCATTAGTAGAACATTACATACCTCATACCTTACTGACTACAGATAATTCATTACTGAGTAGTTTTCAGACCACAATAAATTACTCGTATAGGAACAGAATTCATCAAATATTCATTACTTATTGGCCGGCCGGGGTGGCCGATCGGTTCTAGGTGCTTCAGTCCGGAACCACGCGACTGCTACGGTCACAGGTTCGAATACTGCCTCGGGCATTGATGTGTGTGATGTCCTTAGGTTTAAGTAGTTCTAAGTTCTAGGGGACTGATGACCTCAGGTGTTAAGTCCCATAGCGCACAAAGCCATTTGAACCATTTGCGCCATTCATTACTTATTGTCTGTCAAATTTCTCTTCTCGCTTCCACATACATGTCACGGCTCAAAATGTGAAAACAGTGAGCGACCAATAACCTACGATAAACTGTTGGGAAGAAATGCGAAGTCTCTGCCCTCTTTCGTCAGCGTCCAGGAGAATATCGGGGATGTGGAAAGCAGTAAAAATTTACACACCTTATGCAGGTCTAACACATTTACAGTGATTGAAAGTTAAGAAAAAACAACATATAAAAGCTACAATTAGATTTGTCGTATGGTTAAAACATTAGGAAAGAATCAGACTTCAATTCCTATTAGTTTCAACAATTCCCGAGGAAATTCACTTGCTTATTGTAGAAGGGGTTGGCCAAAAGAAACATCTGTAATTGTTAATAACTTAGGTATATTTTCCTCACAGTTGTCGTACGTTGTTGGAAGTATGTTCATCCATGTACTCTTGAAGTCTTGTGGAGATCACTTAGAGATCTAACTTCGTAATCATGCTTTGCGTCATTAAAAGAGAGGTATTACCAGAGGTGACGATATCCATGGATATGTATTTTATGAAAAAAGCTTCAGAATGATAAGTTACGTACCTAGGTTTCTTCGGGATGCCAGACAACAAATGTAATCACAAGAGGTTTCTGTGTTATGTAAATATAAGGGCGATCAAAAAGTTTCCGTTTGATGGCATAGCTGCAGCGTATATGCAACTTAGTACGCCTCCGATATGGGTATACACTCCTGGAAATTGAAATAAGAACACCGTGAATTCATTGTCCCAGGAAGGGGAAACTTTATTGACACATTCCTGGGGTCAGATACATCACATGATCACACTGACAGAACCACAGGCACATAGACACAGGCAACAGAGCATGCACAATGTCGGCACTAGTACAGTGTATATCCACCTTTCGCAGCAATGCAGGCTGCTATTCTCCCATGGAGACGATCGTAGAGATGCTGGATGTAGTCCTGTGGAATGGGTTGCCATGCCATTTCCACCTGGCGCCTCAGTTGGACCAGCGTTCGTGCTGGACGTGCAGACCGCATGAGACGACGCTTCATCCAGTCCCAAACATGCTCAATGGGGGACAGATCCGAAGATCTTGCTGGCCAGGGTAGTTGACTTACACCTTCTAGAGCACGTTGGGTGGCACGGGATACATGCGGACGTGCATTGTCCTGTTGGAACAGCAAGTTCCCTTGCCGGTCTAGGAATGGTAGAACGATGGGTTCGATGACGGTTTGGATGTACTGTGCACTATTCAGTGTCCCCTCGACAATCACCAGTGGTGTACGGCCAGTGTAGGAGATCGCTCCCCACACCATGATGCCGGGTGTTGGCCCTGTGTGCCTCGGTCGTATGCAGTCCTGATTGTGGCGCTCACCTGCACGGCGCCAAACACGCATACGACCATCATTGGCACCAAGGCAGAAGCGACTCTCATCGCTGAAGACGACACGTCTCCATTCGTCCCTCCATTCACGCCTGTCGCGACACCACTGGAGGCGGGCTGCACGATGTTGGAGCGTGAGCGGAAAACGGCCTAACGGTGTGCGGGACTGTAGCCCAGCTTCATGGAGACGGTTGCGAATGGTCCTCGCCGATACCCCAGGAGCAACAGTGTCCCTAATTTGCTGGGAAGTGGCGGTGCGGTCCCCTACGGCACTGCGTAGGATCCTACGGTCTTGGCGTGCATCCGTGCGTCGCTGCGGTCCGGTCCCAGGTCGACGGGCACGTGCACCTTCCGCCGACCACTGACGACAACATGGATGTAGTGTGGAGACCTCACGCCCCACGTGTTGAGCAATTCGGCGGTACGTCCACCCGGCCTCCTGCATGCCCACTATATGCCCTCGCTCAAAGTCCATCAAATGCACATACGGTTCACGTCCACGCTGTCGCGGCATGCTACCAGTGTTAAAGACTGCGATGGAGCTCCGTATGCCACGGCAAACTGGCTGACACTGACGGCGGCGGTGCACAAATGCTGCGCAGTTAGCGCCATTCGATGGCCAACACCGCGGTTCCTGGTGTGTCCGCTGTGCCGTGCGTGTGATCATTACTTGTACAGCCCTCTCGCAGTGTCCGGAGCAAGTATGGTGGGTCTGACACACCGGTGTCAATGTGTTCTTTTTTCCATTTCCAGGAGTGTATAAGCACAGACACATAGGCAAGGAATTAGTGTGGCATTCGTGTCTTGCAGACGTGCGTGCGCTAAATGTGGTAACGTTAATTATGACAACATTATTATCAAAGGCGTCCAAACAGGACCGAGGTGGCGTTGTTTTCTCTTCGCTGCCGGAGACCAGACACAGGTAGACACCCATTGGAGAATGAAGAATGTGTATGGGAGAGAATGTAAGTGGGCATCTACCCATCGAAACCCACGGTTGTGGAAATGTGCGGCAAGTTTCGTGCTCGTGGTGATTCAACATAAGACGCCGGTCTATCTGGGAGACCAGCCTCATCCTCGAAGCCAACTCAGGCCGGGTGCTAGAGAGCCCCCCCCCCCCCCCCACTCCCACTTATCGTCCCTCTCTCTACGCGATTGTCACGCCTTCGGTCCCTTAAAAAATGGATGGAAGAGCCGACGAGTCCTGCCGCACGAAGAAATGCAGCAGGTAGTTATCGACCTCTTCTCGGAGGAGGACGTATCGTCTTATCAAGCGTTTGTCTTCGTCTTGTGCGTTGGTGGGATGCTTGCCTCAATCTTCACGCCGATTTTGCTTGATTGGCATTCCGATTCTGGGCTACACGGCGTTCGAAGGGAAATCTTTTGATCGCGCCCTGCATTAGCCTCATACGTCGGGTGCTAACTCCTTCCTTACTCTCCTTTGGTATCTTTTTAATTTTTGCCCTAAGTTATTTTTTGTTTGTTATTGCAGTTACTACAATATAAGGCGATAGCGTACTCTCGAACATTGCCGTTAGCTATTACGTAGAAGTATGTCTACGTCGATTAGTCTTATCCGATACAAGAGGGTATTTGAAGATCCTAATCCTGTGAGAGTAAATTCAGACTAGTATTACTAAACTGGAAAGTAACAGTCTGTTAAGTTTTCAGCACTAACCGTCTGAACCAATTTCGATGGAATTCTGTCGACGATGGAATGAACAGTGAGGAAGAACGTAGGCTACTTCAGAAAGTAAAAAAAGGAAAATAATCTACCCCTAAGAATGAGAAGTAGGAAATGGAACACATTCTTTTTACGTCAGTGAACGTGAACCACATTACAAATTATTTAAATTGTTGCATAACGCATACGTTGTATAATGTATAGGTACTTTAAGATGCATAGATGCGCGTTCCTGCCCACGTCCCTACCAACGAGCAGACACGTGAGGACAGCAGACGTTGTTGCGCGTACAATACCTTACACATTACTCATCATAACAAAAGTAGTGATGTGCGAGCTTAGACGCGACCACCACTTAGTAAACAAATAAATAGAAAATAATACAGTATATAAATCGAGTTCCATGCGAAGCGTGCTCTCAAAGACGGAGTTCCTCCTGCGGGCCTACATGCGCCTGGCCCCGTGTAAGGATGTGCGCTCGTCATTCTACTGCGGACAAGAACCATATGTTGGCCTTGGGGAGTGTCCAGCTGACGTCACATGAAAGCGGCCTAGCTGATAGGCGGGCCCCACGTGTGGGGGGCCAGGTCCGCGGCCGCGTCCACGTGTGCCGGCTGAGCCAGCGCTATGAATGTGCGGCGGCGGCGGCGGCCCCTGTGTGTTCACAATGCGCTACCCCGCCATTATTAGCGGCCGTGAATGCCCGCCCCCGCCTCCGCCCCCGCACCGGCCTCTGCGTCTGTGGGAACGCCGCTGCGCTGGACGCACCTCTTCCTGCCGCGCCGCCGCCACGCCCGGCAGCCGTGCCGTGTAGCGAAGGCGCACCACTGCTGCGGTGGCGAAAGGATTGAAGCAATCTGACCGCTTCACCTGCCGCCGATGACGGGGTTTTTAGCTCAGCACCGAATCGGTAATCGCTTTAGCTAATCCATCCGACTGCTGAAACGTTAAAATCGCCAAGGTCGGACGGGAATTTGGATTCCCCTTCTCGTGAACGATGGGCTTTCACCTGTGGCAAAATAAAGTGGCGCTTGACGTCAGACATGCGCAGAGATAGAACAGAATATTGACAATATGTATTATGTAAATTGAAGGTGGAAGGAGGGGAAAGGAAAGAAACTAACTACATCGGCCGCGTCAGATCTTTATGCGGAATCAGGGCGAAAAGTGAAAATATGTGCCGGACCGGAACTCGTACTCAGGATCTCCTGCGCTACACACACAATGTTTGTCGTATACAGGCGGACTATCCCGGCACACTCCAGTGCCGACAGAATTTACACCTGTCCACAGTCGTCTTCCATATTCCCTAATTATAGATTTCCACTAGAGGTGGAAGATAAAATTGTATCCATACGAACGTAGTTGATTCATTGCCCGTCGAGGCGAATCAGTTTTATGAATTCTTGGTGTCTGTTTTTTCGGACATGTCCGAAGGAAAAGATACAACGCAGTCATCTAATTGACGATACATGTTTTGCTTGCAGTCTCTTATATTTTTGTTGAAGTGTAGGTTGTGGTGGCAGGCTGATCTGCAACTTAACTCGGGGTCTGGATTACATTGGAAGGTGACTGTTTTGTTGAGTTGCCGAAACCGAAGAATGTGATCTCGCTGGGATAACAGTAGCACGTTTTATGGCGCGTACTTCATGCGCGTTACATTTCGATGAATGGTGTATGTTCATTTTGATGACGTCAGCGGCAGGTTGAATATTTCCGCTCTGTCCCAACTCCCGCAGTGGTTGATGGGCAATAGTCATTTCCGACGAAGTTTACACTGTCACTGATTGTTGAAGAGTAGGGTGAGTTGCTGTATGATCCTGTTTATTCTCGAGAGGTATGGAGTCCTTTTATTAGGTTTCGCACCCCAATCGTCAAAAAAGGAACCATTGAACCATTAAGGGATAACTTTGTCTATTTTTGTGTCTGTCCGACTGTTCAAAACGCTTTTTCTCATGAATGGGTAGACGTATCTAGCTGAAATTTGTCACCCACTGACATCTGTAGTCCTTCGGTGGTCTAAAACCTTCCAGCTTCTAAATTAACGCATTATTCGCATATTTTTACATTCGCAAACTCACTCCTTGAAAAGTATAGCGTATTTTCCCTTGATTTAGAACAGTTAAACGTGGCGAGAAGAAAGGTTACGTAGTACAAGTAAAGGTAAAAAATTAGAAAACTGTTAATTTATAATTATGTCACACGCAAAAAATATTTCTTTTGTATTTTTTCCGTATTTAGAGTCGAAATTAAAACCTTCTCCAAACTCTTTTAATACACAGGACAGATATCTTGCCAGTATCAATGTCGATAACGCGCAAAATCATAGAAACGCTCCATTCCCGAAAGGGATGAACTGCCTGCACATAAAATTTGTTACGCTCCGCTCAGTGCGCTAATCCTGCTCGCACCTGGCCAATTTCTTCTGTTAATGGAAGTACCTCTGTGGGTGGTCAGAAGCATATTCGCAGTGTAACTGTGGCATATCAATGAAAACCAAACGAGGGATTTGTGTTTATCAAACTGACACAACGTACAAAATGTTCAAATGTGTGTGAATTCAAACTGCTGAGGTCATTGGTCCCTAGACTTACACACTACTGAAACTCTCACACACACACACACACACACACACACACACACACACACACACACACACACACACTACACACGACACACGACATGGCGCCTCAAACCGCGCGGCGAAACAACGTACATTCATAGAGTATAGTCTATGGCTGGACTCTTTTACGTCATTGTATCGACAATCGACTAATCTGCCCAAGGTCTTATCTAAATCGGTCTGGACACTGTCTTGATCTTGGCTACAAACCTAAACATTGCCAGCAGTCCTCTGTGCAAGACTGAAATGCCGTTTGGCAAGAAGCCTCACACACGTGCGCTTGAATTCTGAGGCCGTCATGATACGAATTGCTAGCCAGCCCTGCACTGACCAACAATGCATCAACTGGACGCTTGGACAGAGCAGCAGCACAGGAAAGTACCAGCTCCATGTGCAGGGTCTGAGAGGACACGGTGGCTGTGGTACCCGACGGCATCGATCACCTCTCCTGTACCGCCACTGTCGGCCCTAATGTCAACCACTGCCACGCATACTGCGGTACACCTCTGACCGGCCTGCAAACTCCGTCTGTTTTTTTTCCCAGTCTAATTTTTCACACTGATCTTTTGATTATTCGGAGCGTAGCTCTATATGTGTAAAAGTGTCGGCTGAAATAATACCGTCATCTTGGTATAAAATCTCTATGAAAGAGCTTACTTCCTGGGCATTGTCTTTTTCCCTGTTACATTACGAAGGCACGCTGGAAACTAATGCTTCAGAATTTTTCATCCCGTTCTCGGTATTGGTTGAAGTATTATTTGTCACGCATATTAGTCAAGTTTCCTGCTTCGCTAACGCAAGACGCAACTGTCTGGCGCTAGAGGTTCCAGAGTGCACCGTGTAACATGACGTTGTGTATCGTAACTGTGTCGGTGGGTGGGAAACTGCTTGCGGCACCCCTTGGCTTAGCGTGACAGTGCTACATCCCTACACCCCACACGAGCGCTGCGACATCCACAACGATCCACCGCCTAGGGTTCACTGTCGTCGATCGTCCTTCATACAGTCCCAACTTTCCCCCATCCGATTTTCATGTGGTTCCGAACCTTACAGAATACCCTGGAAGACTTCGTTTTGATAGTGACGAAGCCATGCAGGTGGAGGTGAGGAGGTGGCTCCGTCAACAAAGTCAAACATTCTAAAGTTACGGTGTCAACCAATTGATTTCTCGTTCGAAGAAATGTGTTCCTCGCCAGGGTGACTATGTTGAGAAATAAATATGTATACGTGAACAATAGAGATAAAGAACGTTAATAAAGTTTTAGCTAAAAAGCTTTGAGTTTTCACTTAAAAAATTCCGAGGCATTACTTTCCAGCATTCCTTTCGTATTTTGTCCTTAGAAATTTTTTGAACTGTCAGTCTGTCTGACAGTTGTGGTTCTGCCGTCGCTACATCCATGACCACTGCGCCAAAGCTACAAGGCGTATCCAGAGTTACTGCACGTGGTTGTAGCTATACTCGTACAATAGGGAAGGAAAACCTAGTGTTACTCGTAGACTCAGGACAGTAAACAGGCCACTATGGGTCTGGAACAACAAAAACAAAATATTAGTGAAAGAGCTGCTACTTCCAGACATCTTGTTGCACGTAACAGCTGTGTTTACGTATGGAGAAGGCCAAGGGAAGAGTAAGACCCGTGTGGTACTTCTCTCCACTTATGACGCTTGACAGTAGCTCCGCAATGATTCGGGTTGTTAGACACAGAAGCCTAGAGGACAGATAATACCAGTGAATCAGTTTCGAGTTACTGTGTTCACTCAGAGGCACAAGTTCCGTTGCCATTAGGAGACTGCATCTTTCAAAAAGGTGAGAAAGGTCGATCACACAGTTACAGATGTCTGAGATTGGCTTGATGATCACGAGAGTAAATTGAACTACTTAGCATATGAAATAGTTGAATTTAAGCCCAGCTGAGCTATTTTGCTGTATCACCGGCTTATATATCTTCTGTTGCACCTTAGCTGTGAAATTTATTAAATTCTTAGCGTATAACTTCCCTCTATGCAACTACGTAAAACGTTGTTCTTTCGGTTGCTCTGCATTAGTAAAATGTGATTCCAGTATGATCTCTCCAGGTATTGAGTTAGAGATTTTAAGGATGGTGTATAATATTATTCACTGCTATTCAGAATTTATATGCGTAAATAGCATGTCGCTTAGTACCTCGAACATACCCTAGACGAAGCTTCAAATAATTTCGTCCAAATTCTGTTCGTAGAGAGCGTTCGCGATACTAATGCGAAAGTCATTTTCGTATTGACTGAATCGAAATCTCCCGCTTACTAGGCTTACAAAATTATTACTGTAGCCTCACCATCTACCTGTGTAATAAAGATCGCCAGCGCAATCTGGTGTGGCGGCGAACGATATGTAAAATACACAGGCCGTGGAAGTAGTGGTACCCACCGCTCTAAGAAGAAAATTTACACATACTTCCTAACAAGCGATCGGCATTATCCTGCTGAAATGTTTCCTGTAAGGATGCCTGGTGGAGGAACTCTAAAACCTTACTGACTTAAAACTGCTGTTCGGGCTACCATTACAACATAGTCGTCGAGATCATCCGCTATATCCAATGGCGTTATAAGCAATCGCATTTGATTTTTATTTTCTGTAGCAACGGTTCCCGCACCCCTCAGAAAATTTCCGCGGCGCTCCTAGTTGAAACACTGGTATATCTAACGAAGTTGATATGCGCAGTTTATGCGGTTAAACTAGTTTAAAATAAGATTATAGATGACTTACTTTAAAATCACAATAAATTGTGTGAAGAGATGTATTCTTTTTTATGCTTGGTCCCACAGTCGTTATAATTTATTTCAATAAGTATTCTGTGAGACGCTTTTTGTAAAATGAACGCTCCTTTTATTATATTTGAGATTACCAGATTCTGTCCCTCTTTGCTTTAGGGATCGTACTGTCCTCCGAACTACATACAGAACAAATATGGTTATTGATCCCATTCCTACAATGATGGTGCTGTATTCTCGTTAGGGACGCCATTATGTGTTGTTTCTACAGTGCTGTGTCGGTCGTGTCATGCTGTAAGCCTATAACATAAGTAATGCCCAACTTATCCACTACTCAACTTTCCGTTATTCCGAATCGAACCCTTATTTCCTGTGCCGCGTTGATATTTTCTCTCTCTCTCTCTCTCTCTCTCTCTGAACTGCATGGAACATGTCACACGACGGACAGGGAACAGGTCATAGAGTTTTTACTCCTCTTCGCTGTATTTGTTTCTGCCTCTTCGCTGTATTTGTTTCTGTTGCATACGGTGTCTAAAACTCGTCCTAAAATACGAGTCTTAACACACGATTCAGTTCGAAAAAAAAATATTGCGTGTTCTGTCGCACTTGTTTGAATAGACATTTTCTCTGCCATTCGCACTCAGAAATGCAGCGCCGGCGGTCAAGGTTCACTTGACAGCTACAGTCTGATGATGGGCTTGTGGTTTCCAGACAATGTGAGCCGGCCCCGAGGCAATCTCAACCAGCAGCACGCGCCTCCAGCCGTCTGCACAGGCACGTGCACAACTTCGTAGCCTCGCAATATCGGTCCAGCACTGGACAAAGAGTTACCGTCACACAGGTACGAAGGCACTCCCCGCACTCACTGCTCTCATTGCACGGAGCAGTGTTGGCTAGTCGCTACGTACGTCCTTTTTCAATCCACTGTATAAAAGCCATAGCAGCGTCCTCTGTACTACGCTGTATGTTCTAGCACAACTCAGTTCACCATTGTGCCGCATGTGGACTCACTAATGTACTGATATTGCACCTAGGAGTACGGCATAAGGCAAGGATACAGCATATCTCCACTACAGTTCAAAATGTATTTCGAAAAACTGAGGAAAGTAATACAGAAAAAATTCACAATTGGGATTAACATTCAGGGTGAAAGAATATCAAGGATAATATCAGCTCGATGACATTGCTATCCACTGTGAAACTGTGAATGTTAGGAAGAAGTGCTGGATCTTCAGAGTGGGACGTTCTACTGAGGACAGAAAGTGAAAGAGTGCAAATTAGATAAATGCGAAAGAATTATGAAGCATCAGCTACGAAATTAGAGACAAATTTAGCATCAAAATTAGGGGCCACATAGTAGACGAAGTGAACGAATTCTACCTCCATGGTGGCAAAATAGCGTTCGAAGGAAGCATCAGACTAGCACCGCCAAAGTGAGCATTACTCGCTGAAAAGAAGTCGCGCCAAAAAGGCGCAAACCGCCACCGGCTTTCACGGTTTCGTGAGCTCCGCTGTTTCTGCTTGGTGTTAACAGCGACGTTTGAGGCCCTAGTTGTATGCACTCTCCCCACACTGTTCCTGACACCTCTCAAGTGTCCAGTTCCCTCTTTGCATTCGTTACTCACCGCAAGACGAAGTAACTTAGTTTTCAAAATTCTATTCTGTTGCTTCTGCGCACGTACGAATTAATTTATTCATGGACGTTTGAAGACCCCTGATCTGCTCGAGTGATTTCAAGATTATATGGCAAAAACTTCCCTGAATTTCGAATGCACATTACGCAAATGATCACGGAACAGCTTCTCATAAAGCTGTACTCGTTTCAAACAATAGGAATAGTGTGTGCTGCAGCCCCATTATGTACAAACCGCAAGATTATTCGAACCTGATGTGGCATAATCTGTGGAAGCTATGCAAGAATGTTTTGTCAGTTCCATGTAGACGTTGATTGTGAGATTATTTGCGGAACATGTTGATGTGTGAAGTATGGAACTGGCACACGTAGTTCTTATATTGTTGCTGGTGCTTAATCTCAATGGCTGTCAAAATTTCGTTTGTATCGATAACAAAACCAATAATGACTCGAAAACGATACATTTCTGGTCACATATTTATTCGCTTTCTGTCCTTATGGAACTAGGAATCGACTGAAGACTTCAGTTGCTGTCGCCTATCCCAGGCTTAATAACGATCCGCGTGTTTGCCTCACGTAGTCAAATGATAGACGCAGATAAGAATGCTTATTCTGATGCGTACTTAGTGGCGCTGATGGTTTTTCCAAGTTTTTGAAGTTCATTTTCTTTCATTGGTTGTGTGCGTCATTCTGAAAGAGCAGTGATTGAGTCAAGAACAAGGACAAAAAAAAAAAAACTAAAGTCCCATTCACAGACACATTGAGTCAGAAGAAAAGTACATGAGGCTCGAGTAACAGAATTCTGTAATATGGGCAGCACAGCAACGAACAACATGACTGTTAATCGAATGTAAGGAAAGAGTCGTTATCGTTTAGAAATAAAAGCAATGTGCTGACAAACAAACGACTATGATACGCAAAGTAGAAAAAATATAAAGGGATTGGTTGTGGGAGGCAATAGGTGACAGTCGCAGACTCTTTGAAAACGGGAAATAAAAAAACCGAGAGAACCTAAATACAATGCACACTCAGTTCGTAATAGCAGCTCCCATGCTAATACTTCTAGGAAAATATTCTATACAAGAAAAACAAGAACAGCAGTATCACATTAGCAAGAGAAAGATCGTGTTGTCTGGTCTACAAGCTGACTTGTAGAAACCAGCATTCGGACTTCTCAAGAAATGTCAAGTGTCTCGTTTTGGTGATCTATTTAGCTTTTCACTTTGTGTGACTTGAAAAATCGTCAAAAGAAACGAGAACCACAGACCATGGAATGACACAGAAACCGTCGAACTCGTGATAACGAGTCTAGAGTTTTACCGTTGTGCCAACTCGTTCGAGATGGCCGAGGTCCCCTTCCGTAATGACCCGTCAGACGACGGGGCGCTAAATGGAGAGGAAAGAGGGCGCCAACGGCTGCAGATTCAGACAAACCGGCACCCTTCCCCTGCAAAAGATCGCGCGTCTGCAAACCGGACAGGTTTCTGCAAGGAAGCAGAGTTCGCAACACCGTCGGGTAGCGATCAAAGCGAACCTCCCGGCACCAGATACGGGCTCGCGGTGTCGAAATGGGGCGTGGGGTTAGCACCGGTACGGCGAAGGAAGAATGGACATTATATGCTGCAACCATAAACTGGGATTATCAAAATGCTGACCAAGTGACGAGTTGAAAGTAGGGGACTGCAGTAGAGAAGAAAACCAATTGGGGGGGGGGGGGGGGGGGGTTGGTGACCACTGGAGAAGCTGCAGCTGCAGGATGATGACCATGTCAGAATGGTGTCGTCAGCGAAGATACCGGTTTAGAAGCCTCCATGAGATGAACTCCGCCGAGTAACGTGGTGACTAAATCTCGGCGACACACTGTCCAAAGCTGAATAGTTCTAATGCTGATAGCGGAAGCGAATATTCGTTACTCGATTTCCGACGGTTTCGGGAAGAAAGGCGATGGTGTAGATTCACTTATTACTATACTCCACGCCACTGTCATGGCTTACATTGTACACTTTTCTGGATTGTTTGGTAATGCAGAGATCAGTAAAAGTGGTCATCGACACCGTCGCAACCGGAATTCCAGTGCTTGCGGCGAAAGAATTTGTCATCAGTGTTTCTGGTGGGGACGTGATGAGCAGTTCCTGATCTTCACAGATTGTCTGCTACACTGTACTGGACTGACTCAGTATTGGTGATCCATCGATACGTAAAGAACTTAATCTCGTTGTACTGCTTTAGGGTATTCTGGAAAATCAGTCTCTGCAGATGCACAACACTGCTCCCTACACGCCCTTGTCATTCTCACCTACACTAAAACAATTTCAGCGATGCACAATATTCACGTTTAGCAAAGGAAAGGTGCCAATCTGACCTAAGATCCGGTTGTGTATCCTAGCCAAGAGAGTCATAGAAGTTTGCATTTTAGTGCGTAAGGCATTCTCGATGGTGATGGAGTTGGGAGGGTCTTTAAACCGGCAACCTCGTTAGCCTTATTTGAGAGAAATGATTTTATGGCAAGTCGAATTTCACTCTCTTTACTTCCAACTTCAGATAACAAAACACTACAGTAAGAAATCAGTCATCAGAGCCATGCACTTAATAAAATGTATGAATTTGTGCATCCACGTAAAGCTTATAAAGGTAACAGCTTGGGACTAAAATGTGTCACGCAGAAGACGACATTGAGATATAAAGAATAAAATCATGACCCCCCAAGGATTCTGTCGGATAAATATAGTTGATTTGTAGACGAACATAAAAAACTATTCTGTACTTCCGTATTCCTCAACACACTTTAATAAAATGGAACATAAAGTCAAGACAGAAGCAGTGGCTACAAGTAGTGGCTACAAGAAGTGCTACAGCCTCAAGCAAATGATTCGCATTTTCGTAAAGACACCACTACACGCAGCTGGTCTTACTATACAGAAAACAAAAATCCAACAGTAAAAAACAGTGCTCGCTACTGGAGAAGTCAGCAGCGCTGTTTCCTGCGTTTTTCTGCCGTTACAAAGATTTCTTTGTAGTTAGATAAATTTGATAAACGAAGTGTTTCATTTTCCTTTAATTCTAAAGGAAATGTCATGGAGCTGTCACAGTAAGGTATATACACAGATGCAGGTATAAAACTGTAAGAATAATGACTTAAGAGATAGCAAGAGTGAAAAGGAAAGTTGTTGGGGAGATGCAGAGTGAGATCTGAGCGCAATTAGGTGGGACGGGTTGATCCCAACGTTGGCAATTTTAGGTAAAATGAGAATGTGTAGGTGGGGGTTCGACACTGTGGCGTGTGAGGTGCCCACGGCCTACACGAATCTGTGTGTACCATTCGTTCGGCATCAATTAAGGTCGTGTCTCGCACTTTCCCTGCGGCGGTCTCGTATCACGGCGGACTGCTTGCCAGGGGCACCGTGTGCCTGGCACGACAGCTGGTGTGTCGCTAATTGAGGCGCTGCGCGGCGTAATTACTGGCGGCTGTTTGTCTAGCGCTGCTCCGCTCACGTAGCCGGGCAGGAAGGCGGCAGGCGGCTGAGCTGAGCTGCAGCCGTTGACCCTGCGCGACCTGCCTCACGCCACTGTCTCCCTGGCTCAGATCACTCCCTCTCCTCCTCATCCGCTGCTTCTCCTTCACTCTGCATCCCCTTGCAATTCTCTCAGCTTTCCTTCTCACACTTGCTGCCTCTTCCGTGATTTTTCTTGCAATTCTACAGCTGCATCTATACTTCTAGAGCCGCCACGAGGTATGTAGCAGAGGGTACTTGGTGCACCACTTTTATTTCCTCCCGCCTCTCCTTGAAGCATGAAGAGCCACTGTTGGTAAATCTAACGTGATCTCAATTTTTCCCAGTTTTATATTCCCGGCCTTTCCCGAGGCACAGATGAGCCAAAACATTATGACCAGTGCCCTCCGCGAGAGTGGTGGAGCTGCCAGTGAGAGATGCTGTAAGGGAAGCACAGAGGCTGTTCCAGAAACACGCGGCAATATTTTAGGTCAGGTTCAGCGTGTTCAGGAAATACAGGGTCATGTGAACATGGCCGCACAAATAGATATTTATTGAGATATCGGAAATGAAAGTCGGTTACCTAGCACATAACAAACACAAATTAATTTTCACAATGATGCACCCAGTTCAGCACATTATAAGATGTATTCGAAATGCCCATCCTCTGCCTGTACGGAGCATGTCCGACATCGCAGTAAGAGGCACGATCACGTTCAAAACTTCCCGGGATTGTACGCATTCTTTCAACACCGGCCTGAATTATTGCAGGAAGTGGTTTAAGTGGTTTAAGTCAGGGCAGCATTGGGGCGGGGGGAGAATCAAGCAATTGGTCCAGCCGTATGCAGCGATTAGTGTAACGGAGAGTCAGGTGATGGTGGACAAGAACACTAAAATGGGCAGGACCACCATCGTGCTGCATGAAGTACGGGATGTTCAAAAAGTCTCTCCGCAGTGCCGTATGATTGTTCACCTGCCTGGGTTACTTCCTTCAAGTGGGCGAAGATTTGTAAGTAAAATGTAAGTAAAAATGAATATTCAATAAATTAATAATTTGTATTTCACTGAGTTTCATTTCGGTATATTCACTGCGGCATACGGCACGCGCAGCTAACAATCATCTGGCACTGCGGAGAGACTTTTTGAACACCGCGTATATCTGTAGCCGGAATTTAGCGAAAGATCTTTCAACATAACCTTCTGCACGAGAACCGTCTGTGCTTCCGCCCATTCAGGCGGCAGAGAAGTACATAGGATTCTGTCAAGTGAACCTCGACAATCCCTGCTCATATACAGACGGCGAATCTTTTCTTATGGGCCACTTTAACTGTACGCGGATTGCAGTAAGCCCACTCGTGACGATTATGGAAATCTTAGACGCCGTCACGCCTGAATGTTGCTTTATCTGCCCGTGACACCGTTGCTGTAAAAACAGGACTCACGTTGCATTGCTGAGTAAACGACAGGGGCCAATTCCTGAATCGGCTGCAGGTGCCACGGATACAGATGTTGTCCACGCAAACGTCGCCGCACAGTTTCGTGAGGAAGGTGCAGGTAATGACTTAGGTGCCTGGTGCTGATATGTGGATTTTGTTCTGCAGCAACAGCAATAGCGGCGTCATTTATAGGCATGGTACGTCTTAGCCGTCCTCTTGGTCCACGTGAAGGTGTGAAACTACCGTGCTTACATAAGCGGCGGTGGACTTCTTGCAATTTCTTCCTGTCAGAGCACCAGCAGTCTGGATATCGTTCGTAGTACAACCGACGAACTTCTACAGCACTGCTGTTAGTCAGCCCATACATGAAATGCCTGGATGTATACTTAGAATTTGAATATACCGTTGTCTAACATTGCGTATAGGAGAATTAGTGCTCACGGTAAAACATTACAGCAGCACATTCCCTGTACCTGAAGAAACCCATCTTACGGCAGCAGCATCAACGCTGTACGTGCTGAGGGGGTTGTACCATGTTGTCCGCCAGAGCAGTCTGGACGGCCCGCCACCAGGTACAATGGTTACAGCCTGGGTACGGCCTGTAGAGACCGCTGTCACACCATAGTATCGTCACACAGGACTGCGAGACGGCTAGGGCTAATTCGTAGGGAGCCTTAGTGTAGTAATGTACTTGGTAACAGACGTCCATGTCCGATATCTCATAAAATATCCATTTCTGGACCCGTTGAATCTCACCCCCAAAACATTGTCGTGTATTTTTGGAACACCATGTATAAGTGGAGACGAATGGGGGATCATACGTCAATACGAACAACCGGGGGATTCCACTAGCATAACCGACTTTGACAAAGGTCAGTTTGTGGCCCGGCGACTGGGAATGAGCATCCCGGAAACTGGGAAGCAGTTCGGCTGATCGGTTGCCACTTTCGTAAGCATTTGTGATAAGTGGTTGAAAGGCGGCGAAACGACATGTAGAGACAAGAAGCTGGACGTCCACGTCTGATAACAGAACGTGGAGGTCGGAGGCTTGCCCGCTCGGTAAAGCAGGATAGGCGGCGACCTGTGGCAGATCTGAAGACAGAGTACAATGCTAGTGCAGGGTCAAGTGTTTTAGAGCACACGGAGCTCCGCAGCAAGCTACCCTCCGTGTTCTCATGTTGACCCGACGACATCATCAGTTACGTTTGAAGTGGCGACGCGACCATCCAGTCAGGATCATGGATCAATGGAAGTGTGTTGCCTTAACGAATGAGCTATGTTTCTTGTTACATCGATACACCATCATCCGGACTCACGGCTCGTCGAAACAGTCGCTACGGATGCTAGCTGGTGAGGTGCTACTCGGGAAATTCTTCTAGTCTTACATGGGATTTATGGTATCATTGGAAAGCACGATGACACTGTGGACTACGTGAATATTATTGCGGGCCACTTAACACTTTTCTCGACGGCAGTGGCACCTTCTAGCGGGACAGCTGTCCGTCTGACAAGGCCAGAATCGTACTAAAATTGTTTTGAGGAGCCTCATAGTGATTTCGCTTTGGTGTCTTGGCCAACAAATACAGGCGATGTGAACCAGACGTAACACATGTGCGGCCAGTGGCATTCATCTCCGCGCCCACAACCGTTGGCCGTAAGTGGATACCTGCTGAGGACTGGAATCGAATGACCATCTCCGCGATCTTGCTGAAAGAACCTGGGACTAAACGAGCTTCTTTTTCTTGCATCTCGTGTGTGTTTCTTCTATCAGTCTCACCTCTTAAGTGACCTCGTCTGAAAGGCAGTATAGATTATCGGTCGAACGGCCATTTTGTAAGCTACGACGCTCGTGACTGGACTAACCTTTCTAACGATTCTTCGAATGAATCTTTCTTATGATTAGTTTTATGTGATGGACTCCAAACCGAGGACATCTTTCCATTTTCGACATTGATAAATCACTGCACGAATGAAAGAAATAATTAGTTATATAAATACAACAACTCATTGAGAACTGAACTCTGGACGTTAAGATTCATGGTCCGACATAACCATTTAGCCACTGATCCACACTCCGATTTTAAGAGAGCATAACTTATGAGACGAATCAGTACAGTTGCTCTGAATAATTGTCGCTCGGCTAAACGGAAGAGTTGAAATCTAACAAGAGAACATACCGCGACTGGGAAAATATACCTTTCACAACACTGAATAATGGGGTAATTGGAAATAACAGAAGTGGCTGATAGGTTAATTGAAGCAGTGTTCTAAGTTCCAGCTAATCCCTGACGTTTTTGACGTTCGAAACTTCCCTGTTACTCTCGCTTGTCCGTACACTGGCCGCATTACAGCCGCTACGAGCGACTGTGCGGCTGTAGCACGGGACGGAGAGTCGCTATGTCAGGAGAGTGGTAGGAGGAACGAGACGAGGCCGGCGTCGCCGTGGAGGAAGAGGACGCAGGCGGCAGGCAGCGTGAACTCGGCGCCTTCCCGTTCCCTGAGACCCTAACTTGTGATGTGCTTGTCGAACTCTCACAGGCTAGAATCTCAGGTATGGGCGGCCGCTGCACTCACCGCACCGCACCGCTGACAGCCCTGCCTGCGCATGGGACGCTGCTGCTGCTGCTGCTGCCGCCGCCGCCGCCGCCGCCGCTGTGCCGTCGTGACCACACTGCTGGATGTTTCGTCTTCCGCGGTGTGCGCGGCGCTTAACACGAAGGAGCACTCACCTCTTGTCTCCTTTACAGTAAATTTATCCAGCCGTATCCAGATGTCCAAACGACCCTATATTACAGCTACACAATTCTACTTACTACATTAAGAACTGCAGTTTTCAGATTTGTAATTTTAGTAAAGTTTATTTCAGTAGTTTTACCAATTCCTAGGAGGTTCCAAATCTATACGAAATAGCGGGAACGTCGTGAAAATATGTTAAAATACCTTGAGATATTCTGGGGTACGATAGTGCCCATAATTGTTGTACTCAGTCCGGTCTACCATAACAGTAAAATGTTGTTACTAAGGAGTCCAGGAAAAAGGTATCATTTCATTCACGTCTTCATTAACAAATTCCAGGCCTTGGAAAACAATTGAAATTACCGTGGAAGATGGAATCCTTTGCTGGAAACAGTATCTGCTCATTGAATTGATATGGTGTACACAAAATAGTTTCGTATGTGGTGGTGGTGGTGGTGGTGGTGGTGGTGGTGGTGGTGGTGGTGGTGCGTCATTGTGTAGCACTACATTTCAGAAACGTCCACTCTTCCCATGTTCTGCTTATCATCCACCTTGCATTTCCGTGCAAGGCTACGCCCCGGGCAAATACTTTCACAAAATACTAATCTACACCTAAATTTCATGTTGCCAAAGTTACCATCAGAAAAAGCATTCTGTGCTTCACTGCTGCATGTGGACAGTCTCGGCTACACGCTTCCCTAGTATTCTCTTTTCGGAAATACGGAACAGCGTAAAAGAGTTGCACGGCTACACTAAACATAGATCGGTATTCCTGGTCTTACACGTCTAACATCACTAAAGTCTCTTCACGTGGCTTACTACAGGTTTCACAATAGCGCTTCTTCCATGAACGTTTTGTTTTTGCAGAATCTATTGCGTTCTTCTTGTTCACACTGTATACTTAAAATATTAAGCTCATTAGGTTATTTCATGATAATGGTATTAGAAGCAACATTCATTTTTAATTCCCTCCTCTGTCAGTCTGATTAAATTTTCTAGGACTCTGTTTCTCCCAGACGCATGTCTTATTTTTAAGACGGTAGATGCAACAGCTCTAGGCAGCGTTAGTTGAATTGCGATTGTTCTCATGGGTGTTCCTGCTGACTTTTCGTCAGGATGCTGATGACCATGATGTCGAGCGCCCCCTCAATCCAAATCATCATCATCACGGATGTACTAAATAAACAGGACTTGCTGTTCTCTCTCATTGGAAGCTACAAAGGCCGATTTTCCAGGAAATCAACACAGTGAAATCAGAGAGAGAGTTTAAACTTTACAGGTTTCCCAATGGTTGCATCTTGTGTAGCGCACCTTTACATAAATAACCTTCAGTAAAGCTTTGTATTCCAGACGCTCACAGAAGTGAGCCCCTGCAACGGTAAACGGCCAGAATAATACAGTCTCACACGAGGTGCAGTCATGGGATCCCCGTACACTTGCCGACTGCAATCTAGTCCGTCATCGATGGGTTTATTCAAGTACATCCAACAGTAAATTCCGGGGTGGATGCTAAGGACGAACAGAAATATGGAAACAGCACAGGCGCAACACAATACCATGCCCAATTCGGTGTAAGAAGATCTTTGGGATTCAGAACAGCTTCCAGTTGTCTCGCAGTAAATAAATACAGGCACCTTACGGTTTTCGAACGACGCTTATGCTGTTCTTTCTGAAAAGTAGTGGCAATTTCAAATAATTATGATGGAATTGGGTAACGATCACTCTCCCTTCTCTCCAAAGTAGACCATTAAGGCCCAGTAATACTGAGGTCTGGAGACGGGTGGCCAGGGGAGATGGGACAATTCGTCTAGTCCTGGACGATGCGAGCTGTGTCAAGTCGGCTTCTGTCGTCTTGGAACATAACTTCACAATTGGAGACCAAACATCGTGCCATGCGATGAACCTGATCACCTGAAATGGGCACGTAATTCTTTGGTAGAATGCGGCCTTAATGGTCTGCCCAGATCACCGGTCTCCCGCCATGTTTAACTCTGGGGATGTAAATTCGGCTAGAAGTGGTAAATAGTGTGCAACAAGACTCATCCGACCAAATTACTTTTTTCGAATTGTCTACAGATTTTCTGGCTTGGGCACCACATTTTCCTATCACGGACATTTGCATCACTGATAAATGCTTTTGGAATTCCAGCCCGCCGTGCAATCCCCAGCTTATGGAGCTCCCCTCGTGTTGATTTGGTGTTGACACGTTCTGTTATTTTTCACCACAATCCTCTTCAATAGCCGCCCGCCACGAGCACTCAGCACACCGAGTTGTGACTTAGCGCATACTTACTTACTGCTTTCCCTGTAAGCGACATAAATCTGTGATGTGGTGCCTCTTGGCATACCAAAAGCTTCTGCCAGCTTGGTTACGGGAACTCCCACCATACGAGCACCAACAATTTTGCCGCGTTACATTTGACTTAGCTTCGACATAATGCATTCACTAGTGCACAGGAGACTACTCTTACCACGACTGAAACGTGTTGAGAACATTACACAGGGGCTGTTCGTGGTCAAATACAATAGTGCCGCAGGCAGGCTCGTTTAACGTCTGCATTTATATTCAGCCGTGCATTTCTTGCTGTGTTTCCATATTTTTGTCCAACCCCTGTAAAGCGAAACCACACCCCTGCGTTGCTAAACCATTTGTCTTTTTTGGAAATCGGTCCCCTGTACTTTAAGCATTCTCCCTGTCATCCAATCAGATTTTCCATTTTTTGATGGCGTCCTGCATATATCCCACGCCATCACTTGAGCCATCACTTGGTAGTAAGTGGAGAATGGTCCGTCTCCCCTGTTGGTGTTCCGAACAACTGGATGCTTGAGGACTCTACGTTGGGAATGTGCAGAGTATGAGAAACAGCTCGTCTGTAGCAAATCCTTGCTTTATGTGTAGTAACTGTACGTATCATTTGACAGACCAACCTCTCGGCTCTCGTCTTTTCATAAACGGACACACTTTACACTGAGTTTCACGAAAAGAACATAGATCACTACCCCCCCCCCCTTTCCCGAAAAAAGGTTTTTTCAATTTATTGGAAAACTTACTCGTGGGCCAAACGGGATTATTTATTTCCTCAGAGATCACAGCTGTCTCTTGATCTCCAGTATACTACTGGCAGCATTAATGACTATGAGAACGACGACCGCAAGGAGGGGGATATCAGAACGGATCCAACAGCTTTCAGCTTTTCCGCTAACGATGTCACAATACCTGTGGGCACGTCGAGGCTCTAGGACTCGACGCAACTGAAGTGTCTGCCGCAAAACGGCACCGACCCTCTTTCTATCATTTCTAACGGCTGCCTTATTGAATTTCATTTCCCTAAACCTTGGAAACTAGCAAAAGTCATAACGTCCAAGGTACCAGTAAACGATCAGCAATTTTTACAATCACACGCAGTCTCTCTTGAACAGCTCTAAGACGACGCTGAAGAAATTATTCTAACGTTTCCTCGTAATTTCTTGAACGCCACGTAAATCATCAATTCAAAGCAATTTTTTCCTAGAAGAATACAGTGCGATTCATAAATCAGTAAGACTTCTTGAGATCATCTGCACAACCCTATAAAAACGCAGAATTGGTGCTGTTTTTCCCGCTATTGAAAAAGTTTTCCGTAAACAGCTATACGTCTCAAGCTTCTAGATTTGTCCAAATTGATGTCCTTCTCAGTTTTCGATGCTTCCACTTTCGACAGGATGTTATTATCTTGCTTTCCTTCACTCTGTCCATTCGTCACATGAATGAATGAATGAAGTCAGTCTTCTCATGGTTGAGACTACACTATACTTTCTTTTGGAGACCTATCGACGACAAGATAGTGAAAGACGGCGAAGGAAGGAAATCCTTCGGTTTAGAGAATCGACGGAGAACTGTACACGGATGCTAGGACTGAGTTTTGAACATCCGTCTTCCTGAAGGTTTACAACTGGGATACGTCGCTCGACGTGTGTGATAAAGCCAATTGTTCCGGGCAGCGCCTGCCTCAGTGTCCTTACTTCTTGTGCGCAAGGTGCTAAGACGTCAGTGCTATATTTCCAAGCCGCTCTACTAATCCTGGGCTTTCAATAATCGTTGTTGATGTATTTTATTTCGTTCTTTCCTGGTTTGGAAAACTGTAAGTCAGTGAGTTATCAGAGCTCGGTTTTTATAGTTTTTCGTGCAACTTACATTATGCAGAACGCAGAGCCATCAATGTTAGCAACTAAAGCACGTAGAAGGTGTAGTTTATTCAGAGAAATCCGTGCCAATTAATTCAGTGTTTCGTATAGTTGGTCGCAAGCTGCCCACGAGTTCTCTCCATTGGTTGAATATAGCAAGAAATAAATCGTTAATCACAATTCTCAGTAAACCCACGTTAAGTGAGTGTTCTTGTTATGTAAGCACATTTCAAATGCCAAAAGGACTGTGTAATATATTACAATAATCAGTTTCTGAATGTTATTTCCGATTTTGGTTTCATTGGTGTATTCTCATTTGTTTCTCGTTATGGCAATACAGGGTGTTACAAAAAGGTACGGCCAAACTTTCAGGAAACATTCCTCACACACAAATAAAGAAAAGATGTTACGTGGACATGTGTCCGGAAACGCTTAATTTCCATGTTAGAGCTCATTTTAGTTTCGTCAGTATGTACTGTACTTCCTCGATTCACCGCCAGTTGGCCCAATTGAACGATGGTAATGTTGACTTCGGTGCTTGGGTTGAAATCCGACTCATTGCTCTACAGTACTAGCATCAAGCACATCAGTACGTAGCATCAACAGGTTAGTGTTCATCACGAACGTCGTTTTGCAGTCAGTGCAATGTTTACAAATGCGGAGTTGGCAGATGCCCTTTTGATGTATGAATTAGCAGGGGACAATAGCAGTGGCGCGGTACGTTTATATCGAGACAGATTTCCAGAGCGAAGGAGTCCCGACAGGAAGACGTTCGAAGCAATTGATCGGCGTCTTAGGGAGCACGGAACATTCCAGCCTATGACTCGCGACTGGGGAAAACCTAGAACGACGAGGACACCTGCAATGGACGAGGCAATTCTTCGTGCAGTTGACGATAACCCTTATGTCAGCCTCACAGACGTTGCTGCTGTACAACGTAACGTTGATCACGTCACTGTATGGAGAGTGCTACGGGAGAACCAGTTGTTTCCGTACCATGCACAGCGTGCGCAGGCACTATGAGCAGCTGATTGGCCTCCACGGGTACACTTCTGCCAATGGATCATCCAACAATGTGTCAATCCTAATTTCAGTGCAAATGTTCTCTTTACGGATGAGGTTTCATTCCAACGTGATTAAATTGTAAATTTTCACAATCAACATGTGTGGCCTGACGAGAATCCGCATGCAATTGTGCAATCACGTCATGAACACAGATTTTCTGTGAACGTTTGGGCAGGCATTGTTGGTGATGTCTTGATTGGGCCCCATGTTCTTCCACCTACGCTCAACGGAGCACGTTATCATGATTTCATACAGGATACTCTATCTGTGCTGCTAGAACATGTGCCTTTACAAGTACGACACAACATGTGGTTCATGCACGATGGAGCTCCTGCACATTTCAGTCGAAGTGTTCGTACGCTTCTCAACAACAGATTCGGTGACCGATGGATTGGTAGAGGCGGACCAATTACATGGCCTCCATGCTCTCCTGACCTCAACCCTCCTGACTTTCATTTATGGGGGCATTTGAAAGCTCTTGTCTACGCAACCCCGGTACCAAATGTAGAGACTCTTCGTGCTCGTATTGTGGACGGCTGTGATACAATACGCCATTCTCCAGGGCTGCATCAGCGCATGAGGGATTCGATGCGACGGAGGGTGGAAGCATGTATCCTCGCTAGCGGAGGACATTTTGAACATTTCCTGTAACAAAGTGTTTGAAGTCACGCTGGTACGTTCTGTTGCTGTGTGTTTCCATTCCATGATTAATGTGATTTGAAGAGAAGTAATAAAATGAGCTCTAACATGGAAAGTAAGCGTTTCCGGACACATATCCACATAACATATTTTCTTTCTTTGTGTGTGAGGAATGTTTCCTGAAAGTTTGGCCGTACCTTTTTGTACACCCTGTATAAGGCAGAAAACTGTGGAGCAAAAGGCAGGCAGAAAGTTTCTGCTTGTAATAACCAGGACCTGTATTTTAATGAGTCGAAAAACGGCGATATATTCAAGTATTTATGCCCTGAAACTTACATAAACATGATCCGCAGATCGTGGTCGTGCGGTAGCGTTCTCGCTTCCCAAGCCCGGGTTCCCGGGTTCGATTCCCGGCGGGGTCAGGGATTTTCTCTGCCTCTTTATGACTGGGTGTTGTGTGATGTCCTTAGGTTAGTTAGGTTTACGTAGTTCTAAGTTCTAGGGGACTGATGACCATAGCTGTTAAGTCCCATAGTGCTCAGAGCCATTTTTTTACATAAACATGATCGTAAAAAATAAAGACTTTATATAAGTTTATGTAAAAAATTTGTTAATTTTTAATATACATGTAATACAAAATTCACTTACTGCACTTTTGCGGTGTTTGAAAGTGGTACTTATTTTTGAAATGTCTGTATGTGTCTAGGGAAAAGAACTAAGAGCAGTGATAACACCCATCTAAACCACACGACTATGTTTATACTACTGCGCACTACTTATTTAAAGTACTCCCAGTTAGTTAACATGTCCTGTCAATCTTTAGTTTCTGCAGAGTTGCACTAGATCAGGAGGTGCATTTGAGGTTTTCCTTTTCCAAAGAGCTTTGGTTGTCGCTGAGGATAGTTTTGTACCTGGAAAAGCTCCTCTTCAAGTCAGATGGCGTCACAGGGGCTTACCCGAAGGTGACGAGGTCACTGCAGGCCAGCTTTCATTCATTGTCTTCAAATGTTGTGGCGTCTGTGGAAAGATTGACACTAATGTTGCACGTTGTAGAATATCCTAGATTCCGCTGGAGAACAATGTGTAATTTATTGTTCTCTTTGTCAGTACATGACCTCGAGCTCGACCCAACTCAGTGTGCCCATGCTACACAGTATCCAGAGCGTCACATAGTTGAGTCTCAGTAGCGCCCAGTCGTGTGATGGCGCTTTTGCTGCCATTGAAAAGTGGGTGTTGATGCCATCCAAGTCTCCAAACAAGGTATGTGTAGGCCCCTCTCACAGGTTTGATAGCACTTGATTCATGACTATCAAGCTCATAACGGATTGTCTTTATTTTAGTGTGCTTAATGCAGTAATAGCAGCATTAAGCCAGGAACCCCTTCTTGTAAGAACAGGCTGAGAAGGGTGGATGGTGAAAGTGTTCCTTCCTTGAATTTCTACGCAAATAGCGGAGCTTTCAAGTACCTTTTCTTACCACAAAAAATTAATTTTTTCTCATCGGGGTAATTTTATCGCACCACTTCTGCAACTAATGTGTAACGCATGTGCAAGGCATGTGACATACACCATACTAGGCAGAGAATATGAAGCCCTTCTGCTGCTTTAGCTACCTGTCTTTGTTCACACCATCCGACCACAGTAGCTTCATAGAGATGTCAAACAAAATGGCTATTATTGCCGAACTGTTTACTATCTTTCGAGAGTTCACAAGTTGGCAAGAACATTTCTCGAGGCACGATAACTTTCAGAGCACAAACATCATGTGCAACATAACGCCCAGCCTCATTGCTGGTTTCATCTATGAACATCCAGACCTTTTGGTCAGAAACACGAATTCGTATTTTGGTGAGCACTTCCTCGTAGCACACGAACAATGTGTTCTTTCTCATTGTAGATTCATCTCGAGATGGATATGTTACGTACTTCTCCAAGAATTGTCTACAGCGTGGATTCTTTGGCTTCTCCAGTGGGATATTGCAAGACATCGTCATGTCACAAAGTGCTTGAAGAATGAAGGAGCAGTTGAACAGCGTTTGTCTTGTTTGAATTTAAACACGTTTGTTCACACAGCTGCTGTGTCTGGCTGTATTACAGTGTTGTTGCACATTAAAGAGCTTTTCTGCAATAGCTTTTAAATTCACATGGTGCTGAAGAACTTCTCTCCAAAATCACAAGTAAAACCTTGCGACTTTATGCTGTTGGAACACCTTCATTTGGGCTTGTTGAACGAGACTTAGTTTGTATTCAGACTGAATATAGTTCACTACATGTGCGATGTTTATACGTCAGAAGCCGCCTTTGTTGGCTTAGAGATTTTTTCGTCGACCCCGCGCTAAAATGTCTTAAGTCAGCAAACTGACTTCTATGCTACGCTGCTTGTCTACCATAGTCCTCATAAACAAAGCTTTGTAGTAATAGTTGTGTTTGTGATATCACTTGAAACATTGCCATGTGTGCAACATCTGCGGATTTTTATTTTTGCGTCCTTAAAGATAAGACAAAATATATGCATTTTTGGCAAAAGTTTGACGAAATATGACGTAGCATGGTAAATAATTGGCCAAAGTACGACCTAATACAAAATAGGTGTAAGTATGACTTAATAAGCACAATGAAATAAATTTTTCTACACTGCAACATCTGGATTGATGCATAAATTGTTAAATTTTACCCTGAAGTTCAGTAAAAAAATGACTTGCCATTAAAATTAGACCCCAATGATACGTAGAGTCAAATAAGAGTGCATACAGAAAACAATGTTAGAATGTATACATTGTAAGAAGAAACAGAGGGTATAATGGCACTTACATTGTGGCACAATTTTGAGGGGATGAATGTGATAATTGTGCTCAAGGTCTGGGAGTATGTGGTTGGTTAATCGGATCACGTGAAGCTTAAAATTTGCTGTAGAGGCAGCACTGAACGGTCGCGAGACTCCCGCGTAGGGAAATCGAGAGTGAGTTGAAGCAGATGCCGCTAGAGGCAGCACATATCAGCGCTGAGCCGCAGTCTAAAGGAGAAGTTCAGTACAACTGAACATCTCTTTTACAGTAAAAACTGGCTCTCCATTGCGTAATTAACGGACTAATAATAGTGTAGACCTTATCACAGAGCTTTAGTTCGAACTACTGAACAGGAAAGCTAGTAGAAAAATTTCGCAAGAGGAAGTAAATTTTTAACCGATAAAATCAGTTTACTTATATTGATATTTGCTGGCTTATTTACACTAATGAGCCAAAATGTTATCACCGCCTGTTTAATTCCTTGTTTGCCGATTTTTGGAACGAAATACATCTGCATATCAGGGATCTGATAATTTGTTAGGTTCGTGGAGGCACGGTACGTGGCAGTAGATGTCTACACACAGATCATGTAATTCGCGTAAATAACGGGCCGTTGGTTTTCGCACGCACAATGACGTCCGACAGCGACCCAGATGTGTTCCATAGGATTTACATAGAGCGAATTTGCTCGCCGAGACTTCTGCGTGAGTTTACTACAATGCTCCTCAAACCACGGTAGGACGGTTCTGGTCCGAAACACGGACAATTATAGTTCTGAAAGAAGATATCGCTGCCGGGGAAGACATAAAGTATGAAGCGATGCAGCCGGTTCGCAGCTGTCAACGTGTCTTCAGTTACTAACACAGGTCCCAAGCAAGCGCAGGAGAATATCTCCCGCAACACGATACTGCTCTCACCAGCCCGTGTCCGTGGCGCGCTGCACTTTGGAAAGCCGCCATTCACCTCGATGACTGCGTTTGTGGAGACGACCAGCGACCTAGTGTAGCAAAAATGTGATTCACCCGAAGAGCCGACACGTTTCCTTTGATCGACGCTGGAATCCCGGTGGTCCCGTGCCCACGGCAACCTTAACTGGCGATGTCGTTGGGTCAACATGTGTGGTCTACTTGGGAACTCCATGTTCAACGATGTACGATGAACGGTGTGCTCCGAAACACTTGTGCGACCACCAGCATCGTACTCTTTAGGCAGTGACGCTACAAATCACCATCTATTCTACTTCACAGAGCAGACAAGCTTGCGAACCCCACGTTTGTGAAGGGTCGTGGACGTCCAACTATTTAGCGCCTAGTGGCTCCTCACTGTCCTTCTACCTCTTTCCGTAGATGCTTACCAGCGCGTAAATATTCCACCAGCTTCGCCGTTGTCTAGGCTCTGCGTAATAACGATCTACCCTTTGTCGAAGTTGCCTATCTCAATGGATTTCCCCATTTGCAGCCCATATCTTCGCTAGGGTGACTCCCGTCCGTGTCTGCCCCGCCTACATACTTCTGTTACTGCGCCACATGCCCGCAAAGCCACCAGGCGGTATTCAACGTCGCGGTGGGCAGTCGTCATAATGTTTTGGCTGATCAGTGTAAATTTGAAACCATTTTCAGCATGCCGCTTTGGCCGAGCGGTTTTAGGCGCTTCAATCCGAAACCGCGCGACTGCTACGGTCGCAGGTTCGAATCCTGCCTTGGGCATGGATGTGTGTGATGTCCTTAGGTTAGTTAGGTTTAAGTAGTTCTACGTTCTAGGGGACTGATGACCTCTGATGCTAAGTCCCATAGTGCTCAGAGCCAATTGAACCATTTGAAAACATTTTCAGTTAATGTGAATTTTATATGGGTTTCCTTATCCACTTGCAAATGAGTTAGTTTCTTGTAAGTGCACACGAAATGTCAAATGAAGTGGTGATTGTGATAGCTGATACTATTAACAAGATTTTGCGTGCAATGCAAACTAGAAACATGCACGCACAGCCCGTTATTGGATACAACTTGCGTAAGTCATCTTCAGACTTCATTGTGACGGTTTGTCAAATAACCGCAGCCCATAATAATGTAGTTGCTGTCGAAACGTGTCAGAATGTGTTTTTCTCTCTTTTTTTTGTGGTACGATTAGGTCGGCGTCGGTAATAAGGTGTGAGATGATGGTTGTTGGAAACTAATTTCTCTCGTAGGTTGCTTTTTAGGGTAAAAGCGGAACCTTTACAGGATCACTTTGTCGTCCGTCCGTCCGTCAGTCCGCCTGCCTTTCAAGACTCCTTTTTCTCAGGAACTGATACACGTATCAATTTGAAATTTGTCACAGATTACGGTCTACAGTCCGTTTGCCAGACATCATCGCAGACCCTATCCTTCTTTCTTCCCATACTACACTGTTTGTTGGATCCAGGGGATGTCGTAGCGACACTTCAAAACTTCGTTTTGATGGGTATGCAGAGGAGACGGCCCGTCAGTAGCCAATGCAATCTGGGTTAAGTGTCTGTTGCGTATGTACCTCACACCGCTGTAGACGGCGATTGTGTCTGCATTTTTAAATGTTAGCGGTGGGTTGATTTCTGTTTAGAGATCACAACAATGTCTAACCAGTGTTGCTATAGAATGCTTAGCCACCGAAATAACGGCGGCAACAAGTATACACTGATAGAAAAAAAAGCTGTGCCTAGGAGTAGTTCCGCGACACGGAAGGTCGCGTTTAAACATCTGAAAGACGATATCTATTTAAATTTTGCGCCCACTACGAGGACAAAATCAGGTATGCTTTAAATGCACGCTGTAACGATCGTGAGTGTTAGTTACCCTTCAGATTGAACATCTTGAGTTGATGTTAGTGAAGAATGTCCTTAAGACGATAAAGACGCCTTTTGCACGAGGTTTGAACAAGGTCGTGTAATGGGGCTACGAGGAGCTAGATGCTCCTTCTGCGATACTACAAAAATACTTGCCAGGAATGTAGCCACTGTATATGATGGGTGACAGCGGTGGTCACGGGCATGTGCGGTCGCAACAAGACCGGACTTCGGGTGACCACAGAGAGGAAGACTATTGTGTTCGACGTATGGCTCTGGCGCATCGTAGTGCATCAGTGGCAGCAGCTGGCACCACAATGACAGTGAGCCAGACGTCCTGCACCGTACCTTCCGCCGACCCCAAACCACCGCCATGTGGAACTTCAGTGGTGTCAAGCGAGAGCTCATTGGAGTACAGTGTGGAATCTTTCGGGTATTTCGATGAAAGCTGGTTCTGGCTCGGTGCCAATGATAACCTTGTGTTGGTTAGGAGGCGGCCAGTTGAGCACCTGCAACCAGGCTGTCAGTGCTATACACACTGGACCCATACCTGGAGTTACGATCTGGAGTGTGATTTCATATGACGGTAGGAGCACTCTCATGGTTATCGCACATAACCTGACGGCAAATTTGTACGTCGGTGTGGTGTTTCGACTGTTGTGCTGCCATTCGTGAACAGCACTTCAGGGGGAGGGGTGGGGGTCGGGAAGAGGGAGTGGTTTCCAACAAGATAACACGCGACCACATATGGAAGTTGCAACCCAACATGCTCTACAGAATGTCGATATGTTCTCTTGGCGTGGTAGATCACCAGATCTGTCTCTAATCTAGCGCAAATGGGACATCATTGAACAACACCAACGTCATCCACAAACAGCGTTAACGGTCTCTGTGTTGACCGACCAAGTGCAACAGGCAAGGAACTCCATCCCACAAACTGAGATCCGGCAACTGTACGACACGATGCATGCACGTTTGCATGCTTACATTCAACATTCTGACGTTTGCACTCGTTATTCATGTACCAGCATTTGACATTCGCAGTGGTTTGCCTTCCGCTTACATTGATCTGTGATCTTGTAATGTTAATCACTTATATGTTACCTCGACAAACCTATTCCCGAAATTTCATTACTCTACATTATTTACTTTCTGGTGTTGCGATTTTATTCTGTTATTGTATTACTCGTCTGATTGTTAAAGGAAATGTCAACATAAATTTAGAACCAAACCCCAAAATGCAGTTTTCTGTTTTTCTCCTCCAAATGCATGTCTCTGTTTATAAACAAAAGGCACTAAAAGAGCTAATAAAATTGACGTTTTATTCCAACTCTGACTAGTACCGCAATGTATTCATTCTTTGTTCAGTCATTAATTACAAATGTGGTTCAAATTTAATACTTAAATAATTATAATTTAGTCTTAGATTCTCATACGAACTACTAAATCCCTGTTTAATGGCAGTCTCACCTCATTATGGGCGAAGATAAGACGCTCCAGCCTTGTAAGTACATAATCACTCTCACCTTAAAAATACCAGTGTTTTAGTTATCTATTTCGGGGACTTTATTTTTATTATTTGACATGTTTATTGGTAAAATATCCTTTTGTAGATTCAACGGTATTAAAGTCCGTGGACTAAATTTCGAAATTCTCCGTGGTTTAAAGTGAAGGACTTCAGTATCTATTAATAAATCTCTACCACAATTATATTAACTTAATAATTATAATTTAAAAACTTAAATGATCCTGAATGCACAGGATGCCAAAAAATTACACTCACTGATCTTTGAACTTTGATTCAGCTAACTCAGAAAATAGTTCAATAACGAATTTTTTAAAAAAGTTTAAGTAATTGGTTTTGCTAAGTAGCATAGTATGTAGAATCAATAAAGTAAATGAAAAATTAAAATAGCGAATGCGAAATTACACAAATTTTTAGACTTAAAACTGGAAGTTAAAACGTTCTCGAAAGTCTTGAAATTGCAGCACCAATATCTTTCCAGTATCGATATCAATAACAGGCAAAATCGTAGAGATTCCCGGAATGGTTGAATTGTCTGTATACATATCTAAGTTCGTATGGAAACGTCTGATCGCACTTGGCCAGATTTTTCTGCTTAATTTATCTCTATCAGCTGATCTGACTACAGACCTATATCACTGACGTCGGTTTGCAGTAGGGTTTTGGAGCATATACTGTATTCAAACATAATGAATCACCTCGAGGGGAACTAAATCGCTCCAGGCAAATGCCGGGATGGTTCCTTTCAAAGGGCACGGCCGACTTCCTTCCCTAATCCGATGAGACCGATGACCTCGCTGTCTGGTCTCCTCCCCCAAACAAACAAACCAACCAACCTCGAGGGGAAGGATCTATTGATACGTAATCAGCATCGTTTCAGGAAACATCGTTCTTGTGCAACGCAGCTAGCTCTTTATTCGCACGAAGTAATGGCCGCTATCGACAGGGGATCTCAAGTTGATTCCGTATTTCTAGATTTCCGGAAAGCTTTTGACACCGTTCCTCACAAGCGACTTCTAATCAAGCTGCGGGCCTATGGGGTATCGTCTCAGTTGTGCGACTAGATTCGTGATTTCCTGTCAGGAAGGTCGCAGTTCAAATGGTTCAAATGGCTCTGAGCACTATGGGAATTAACTACTGTGGTCATCAGTCCCATAGAACTTAGAACTACTTAAATCTAACTAACCTAAGGACATCACACACATCCATGCCCGAAGCAGGATTCGAACCTGCGACCGTAGCAGTCGCGCGGTTCCGGACTGCGCGCCTAGAACCGCTAGACCACCGCGGCCGGCTAGGTCGCAGTTCGTAGTAATAGACGGCAAATCATCGAGTAAAACTGAAGTGATATCAGGTGTTCCCCAGGGAAGCGTCCTGGGACCTCTGCTGTTCCTGATCTATATAAATGACCTGGGTGACAATCTCAGCAGTTCTTTTAGGTTGTTCGCAGATGATGCTGTAATTTACCGTCTAGTAAGGTCATATGAAGACCAGTATCAGTTGCAAAGCGATTTAGAAATGATTGCTGTATGGTGTGGCAGGTGGCAGTTGACGCTAAATAACGAAAAGTGTGAGGTGATCCACATGAGTTCCAAAAGAAATCCGTTGGAATTCGATTACTCGATAAATAGTACAATTCTCAAGGCTGTCAATTCAACTAAGTACCTGGGCGTAAAAATTACGAACAACTTCAGTTGGAAAGACCACATAGATAATATTGTGGGGAAGGCGAGCCAAAGGTTGCGTTTCATTGGCAGGACACTTAGAAGATGCAACAAGTCTGCTAAAGAGACGGCTTACACTACACTCGTTCGTCCTCTGTTAGAATATTGCTGCGCGGTGTGGGATCTTTACCAGGTGGGATTGACCGAGGACATCGAAAGGGTGCAAAAAAGGGCAGCTCGTTTTGTATTATCCCGTAATACGGGAGAGAGTGTGGCAGATATGATACGCGAGTTGGGATGGAAGTCATTAAAGCAAAGACGTTTTTCGTCGCGGCGAGATCTATTTACGAAATTTCAGTCACCAACTTTCTCTTCCGAATGCGAAAATATTTTGTTGAGCCCAACCTACATAGGCAGGAATGATCATTAAAATAAAATAAGAGAAATCAAAGCTCGAACAGAAAGGTTTAGGTGTTCGTTTCTCCCACGCGCTGTTCGGGAGTGGAATGGTAGGGAGATAGTATGATTGTGGTTCGATGAACACTCTGCCAAGCACTTAAATGTGAATTGCAGAGTAATCATATAGATGTAGATAAAAATTTAACCTAACAAGAATGTATGCGCGACATGATTTGTACATCACTTTAGCGTAAGAGAACATGAATGAATGGATTGATAACTGTTAATAATCCAGATTCCTTGTTGCGTTCTTGAGCAACAGTTTGGTCAACATGCATAAGACTAATAAGTGTTCTTTTTACTTAGGAAAGTTCTTATAATCGTAAGGGGAAAGAGAAGACTTACACTCTGTCATTTTGTATCGTTTTGTACTCCTGGGCCTTCCGCTGTGGAGTAGAGGCAAGACAGTGGAGCCCACTGCCGCCTCCAGATCTTACTGTGGCTGCTACAAGCGATTTTCCGATCGCGCTGTCTTCCGTGGAAAAACCACGCCGGATGCCATGAATCATCAGTTTTTACATCGTGTTTACAAAACTCTGTAACGTATTGGTTGCACGTAGCGTGGCACAGACGTTGCAGTTCATCCGAATGTTCATCAGACCACGGCTGAGAAGCGTCGTCGTTATGAACGGTGACATGCAGCTCTTGTCAGACCCCCATAATGCTGGTAAATCTTCGTCCTAAGAGAGAAACGAAAGTAAAATCAGATCATCATACAGCCACGACTTTACCAACATTGAGCGCTATTACACTGGCTCAGTTAGCGTCGGTTCAGGCTTATGCGCAAACGGACCTCAGGCGTCGTGCTCACCTATGGCCGATCATATTGAGACACTTCGAGACATCACTTAGTCTGAGGTTTTCAGCTCCTGTTGCTGATGTCGGTTTCCATTGGCAAACACAACTTAAAGCTCAACGACTCGTTTGCAAACCTTTTCCGATATTCAGCTATGCCGATCACGATGGAGTATTTATTTTCGTCACAACTGTTAGTTGCTGATGCTTAACTCAGTTCGGACACAGTTACTGTTACTTTAGTAAGACATGTAAGTATAACGAAAGCAAACTAGAGAAGACATCTGTCTTCCTGTTCAAGAATTTATTTTGTGTGATCTGTAAGGAAACTGCCGCTACCCTGAGAAATTTTGTGAATAAATGAGGACGGGAGGTTCTTTCGCTTTCTTCTTGCATCTCCAGATGTAAACGCGTCGTTTGTTTGACTCTGCATGAGAACGAAAAGGAAGTAGAATAGCCCACGGGTCTACTGGATGAATACCATCCACGACGTTTCTCTGCGAACAGCTACGGTTGATACTGTGTGCCATGCAACAGTTTAATGCTCGGTGCAACTGAAAAAGCTGGATTGGATTCACAACACACTTCGAGAAACCTCCCAATTTAGAGAACTGACTATAGTTGTGGTGAATGAAAACAGTCCGTTGCAGAATTTTTTTCCCGATTCTCATAAAATATTAAGCGAAGTTCCTATGTCTTCTGGGAGTTGCCACGTAACTTGCCTTGAGGTATTCAAAGCTGCATTCTTATTCATTCATTTTTACATGACACCTGAGGACCCAGCTATTTAGCCAGTTACGTTATGTTTAAATGTGTTTACAAACTGCTGAAGTATCTTATATGTTAAAACCGAGTTTTCTGTTCACCGCCCTTAGTTACATATTATCGCTCCGAATGACACACAACATAAATTTTCGTAGTTCTCTGTAACAAGTGAAAATAATACTCTTGCGCTGAATCTGTTCATTGACTATCGTGTGGCACTCATAGTAACTCTTGCGGGGTTCAAATACTAATATAAAGTAGGGTTTAACGTTGTGAATACAAATGATAAACTAATGAGTAAATGCAGACGGTTTCACCTCCTGACATCAGGTGCCCGGTGTGCAACTGCCTTCCTGGCACCTTGGAATGCTGTTGTCAGTTTCTTGAAAACATCTTGAGATGTGGACATAAATTTTCGACTCTAGAAGAATTAGTAATATAAATGAACGTATCATTGTAAATGTAATAATATGAATGTAATATAAAGTAAGCAAGTTGTAATTCCAGCAGTGTTAATATACAGTTTTTCATGTTGCTTAGCAACAGTCATACAATATTTTTTTAAGGAACAGACTGCCATTTACCTGTTTTGTTGTTCAAGTGCAACCCAGGTTTCGGCCTTTTATGCCATTTTCAAGTATTTGGTTTTATTTCTGTAACATATATTGCAGGACACTTAACATGATGACAAGCTCAAACTCGGCCATAAATTAAGAAAAATATTGACCCTCACGAAACGCTTGATGTAAAGTCACCATTTTGTAACAAATCAGTAAATAATCTTGGGAGAACTTCATATTTAGTAGAAACAGTTTTACATTAAGTGTCCTGCAATATATGTTAGACACAAAATCAAATACTTGAAAATGGCATAAAAGGTCGAAATCTGCGATGTAATTAAATAAACAATAAAACACTCAAATGGGGGTTTGTTCCTTTAAAAAAGCGTTAATATAATTAAAACAGTGAAACATAATGCATATTACGCAGTATGTAAAAGATTAACAAGTACACTACTTGAATATACTAATTTTATTTTAAAAATATGCGTTTACAAGATTAATAATTAGGTTAGTTGTGGCATGTTATTCTTTCTGCAGCCACGTAAGATCGGTATATAACTTAGAGTACATGTTGTTGTTGTTGTTGTGGTCTTCAGTCCTGAGACTGGTTTGATGCAGCTCTCCATGCTACTCTATCCTGTGCAAGCTTTTTCATCTCCCAGTATCTACTGCAACCTACATCCTTCTGAATATGCTTAGTGTATTCGTCTCTTGGTCTCCCTCTACGATTTTTACCCTCCACGGTGCCCTCCAATACTAAATTGGTGATCCCTTGATGCCTCAGAACATGTCCTACCAACCGATCCCTTCTTCTGGTCAAGTTGTGCCACAAACTTCTCTTCTCCCCAATCCTATTCAATACTTCCTCATTAGTTATGTGATCTACCCATCTAATCTTCAGCATTCTTCTGTAGCACCACATTTCGAAAGCTTCTATTCTCTTCTTGTCCAAACTATTTATCGTCCATGTTTCACTTCCATACATGGCTACACTCCATACGAATACTTTCAGAAATGACTTCCTGACACTTAAATCAATACTGGATGTTAACAAATTTTTCTTCTTCAGAAACGCTTTCCTTGCCATTGCCAGTCTACATTTTATATCCTCTCTACTTCGACCATCATCAGTTATTTTGCTCCGCAAATAGCAAAACTCCTTTACTACTTTAAGTGCCTCATTTCCTAATCTAATTCCCTCAGCATCACCCGACTTAATTAAACTACATTCCAATATACTTGTTTTGCTTTTCTTGATGTTCATCTTATATCCTCCTTTCAAGACACTGTCCATTCCATTCAACTGCTCTTCCAAGTCCTTTGCTGTCTCTGACAGAATTACAATGTCATCGGCGAACCTCAAAGTTTTTATTTCTTCTCCATGAATTTTAATACCTACTCCGAATTTTTCTTTTGTTTCCTTTACTGCTTGCTCAATATACAGATTGAACAACATCGGGGAGAGGCTACAACCCTGTCTTACTCCCTTCCCAACCACTGCTTCCCTTTCATGTCCCTCGACTCTTATAACTGCCATCTGGTTTATGTACAAATTGTAAATAGCCTTTCGCTCCCTGTATTTTACCCCTGCCACCTTTAGAATTTGAAAGAGAGTATTCCAGTCAACATTGTCAAAAGCTTTCTCTAAGTCTACAAATGCTAGAAACGTAGGTTTGCCTTTCCTTAATCTTTCTTCTAAGATAAGTCGTAAGGTCAGTATTGCCTCACGTGTTCCAGTGTTTCTACGGAATCCAAACTGATCTTCCCCGAGGTTGGCTTCTACTAGTTTTTCCATTCGTCTGTAAAGAATTCGTGTTAGTATTTTGCAGCTGTGACTTATTAAGCTGATAGTTCGGTAATTTTCACATCTGTCAACAACTGCTTTCTTTGGGATTGGAATTATTATATTCTTCTTGAAGTCTGAGGGTATTTCGCCTGTTTCATACATCTTGCTCACCAAATGGTAGAGTTTTGTCAGGACTGGCTCTCCCACGGCCGTCAGTAGTTCCAATGGAATTTGTCTACTCCGGGGGCCTTGTTTCGACTCAGGTCTTTCAGTGCTCTGTCAAACTCTTCACGCAGTATCGTATCTCCCATTTCATCTTCATCTACATCCTCTTCCATTTCCATAATATTGTCCTCAAGTACATCGCCCTTGTATAGACCCTCTATATACTCCTTCCACCTTTCTGCTTTGCCTTCTTTGCTTAGAACTGGGTTTCCATCTGAGCTCTTGATATTCATACAAGTCGTTCTCTTATCTCCAAAGGACTCTTTAATTTTCCTGTAGGCGGTATCTATCTTACCCCTAGTGAGATAGGCCTCTACATCCTTACATTTGTCCTCTAGCCATCCCTGCTTACCCATTTTGCACTTCCTGTCGATCTCATTTTTGAGACGTTTGTATTCCTTTTTGCCTGTTTCACTTACTGCATTTTTATATTTTCTCCTTTCATCAATTAAATTCAATATTTCTTCTGTTACCCAAGGATTTCTACTAGCCCTCGTCTTTTTACCTACTTGATCCTCTGCTGCCTTCACTACTTCATCCCTCAAAGCTACCCATTCTTCTTCTACTTTATTTCTTTCCCCCATTCCTGTCAATTGCTCCCTTATGCTCTCCCTGAATCTCTGTACAACCTCTGGTTCTTTTAGTTTATCCAGATCCCATCTCCTTAAATTCGCACCTTTTTGCAGTTTCTTCAGTTTTAATCTACAGGTCATGACCAATAGAGTACATAAAGGCCGGATATTGTTCCAAAGCCATGCAAAATTTGTTTGCTAACTAACGTAGTAGTAGTAGTAGTAGTAGTAGTAGTAGTAGTGGTGGTGGTGGTGGTGGTGGTGGTGGTTATATAACCGAGCAAACAGTAACTCACGCAGCACGCTAACAAACACCGACATATATTAGATTAAATCTTCATGGACGGAACATGTCTAGTTTCCCCGTGGAAAGATGTTAGTGCGAATAATACTAAAATGGATAACACCACAGGGGACACTGGACATGAAGTTCAATACAAAGTTCCCTTTGAGAGTGGTATTGGTGAAGGAACGTCTATATCTACTATTTCGTGGCCTCTTTTTAATTCTCTTCTTAAAATAATTATACCATAAATTTATGACGTCCTACTTCCAAATTCAGGTGTTGTTCGTTAAAAGATGAGCGTAATTTCTGTTATTAAGTAAAAGATAATACCGAAAAGCAGACAAAAGAACTCCCCGCACCAGCACCACGTGCTGCTTCGTGTGTGTGTGTGTGTGTGTGTGTGTGTGTGTGTGTGTGTGTGTGTGTGTGTGTGTGTGTGTGTGTGCTAATAGGATGGCAGGCCCTAGTAATCACAAAGCTGCTCAGAAGATAAATACATAAAGGCAGCTTGTTGAAGATGATGTGCTATACTTCTGAATCGAGGAATTCCCAATTTGGTCTGCTGACAGGCGAACAGGAATAGCCGACAGGGAGGTGATGTAAATATGCCAGTTCGAAAAGGTGACCACAATATAGAGAAGTTAAAACTTTGATTTCTTTGAAATTTCTAGGATAACTCTTACGTTCATTTCATGTCCTTAAGAGATTTTATCAGCTGAGTACCAGGCATTGCCCAGTATGTATATACTCCTATTAGTCCATCTGCTTCTAACCCCACCTATGTCCAATTCCCCCTGCCACTCCCCGCCCACCATGTCCATTTTACCCTGGCCCCCCACCCCCACCATGTCCATTTCACCCTGGCCCCCCACCCCCACCATGTCCATTTCACCCTGGCCCCCCACCCCCACCATGTCCATTTCACCCTGGCCCCCCCCACCCCCACCATGTCCATTTCAATCTGGCCCCTCCCCCTGTCAATTTTCGTCAACCTCCTCTCTGTCCCGGTTATCATTTTGTGGGGGTTATTTGAGAGAAAAGTTTTGTAAAGGTTTGAAATAATGTGTAAAATTCTTTGTAAGTCGCTAATTGCTCTCATTTTCAAATACTGCGTTAATTAAATAGGGCTTTTTGCGTTGTGGGATTATTTATTTTGTATCCTCCCCTTTATAGGTAGGTGGTTCTTACCCCACACCCCACAGCGTTTCTTTCCAGACAATAAGTGATGTGTATACCACGTTTGGTTGAAATTTTCGCATTGGATTAGGAAGAGATGTATCTTTATACGTCGACTATGTAATATCCTTTCTGAATTTTCACCTAGTTGGGTCGCATAGCAGTAGATTTTTCTTTTTTTATTTTATCCATATTTTGCAGCTTCGAACGTGACTGGAGATATGCGTTAAAAAACGCCTTCAGTCACAACTTTCGTGTTTTATTAAATACATAATGTATTTCGGACGCTGTGGGTCCATCATCAGGTGTAATTTGTCGTAATACATGTTTTTATTTCTTCTCTTGAATGAGGTGAAATGCATATTCCACATAATCCAAGACAAACATTTTTTAAGTTTTAGCACCAGCAATCATCCTTTTCTCCATCGTTTTCGTACATGTCACTTCAATCAAGGGGCACATTTGCACTCACATATAATAAAACACGAAAAGTTTTGACTGAAGGCGTTTTTTATTCATACCTTCAGTGTAGTAGATTTTTCTCTTATCGCGTGACGTGAGCGGCTCAACTGCAAGTGAATTGCGTAGGCCGTCACATATTTATTAATTTGGTAAGTAGTGACTTCATTTCAAGCAACAGATGTGGTCATTTTCCTCGGACAGTAAACACATATTCCCATCTAAAAGTACATACGGGAGTAGATAAATTACATTTCAACCGTTACTGTGTTCTACATTGGGAAAACAGAAATAACTTCACAAATAAATTACAAAGTGAACACTGATGCCTTTAGATACAATCGCTGTGAAAATTCCACAACAAGCAATCACATGTACCAGGAGGGACACGCCGACATTGTAAAAAGTACTGACAGCAAATGTATACACTTATTTTCAGCTGATGTATTGCTGGCTTCAGCTGATGAGTCTCGGCGTAACAGCTCGTGTTCAGTAAAGGGTGATTCAGTCTTACCATGTGGAGAGTGCTGCACAAGCTTCGACCGCGGACAAATGGTTCAAATGGCTCTGAGCACTATGGTACTTAACTTCTGAGGTCATCAGTCCCCTAGAACTTAGAACTACTTAAACCTAACTAACGTAAGGACATCACACACATCCATGGCCGAGGCAGGATTCGAACCTGCGACCGTAGCGGTCGCGCGGTTCCAGACTGTAACGCCTAGAACCGCTCGGCCACCTCGGTCAGCTGACCACGGACACTACTCTCTCTCTCTCCCTCTCTCTCTCTCTCTCTCTCTCTCTCTCTCTCTCTCTCTCTCTCTCTCTCTCTCAACCTGCTGAATGCGGCAGATTCTATCTGTAGATATGTTGCTGAGGTAGAAGAGAGGATCCTTCGTCAGTCAGCTTATCAAATACAACCGTCTAAGTAATGGCTGGCTGTCTGAGCAACTGTCGCTCACGGTACTATGTTTCTGTCCAAGAAAAATTTAAGTCGTCGTGGCATGAATAGCGGCTGGTTTTATTTCTCAGGGATTACAAGCGAATGTTCCAAACCTGCTAGTGCCGCCTCGTATATCATGTAAACATGTCGGAGATAAGGCATCTCGTAGACATGCGTGAATACAGACATATCTTTCAGTTTGCAAGGTTGATTCACGTTTCTCTAAAATGGCTTTTCTCCAATAGAGTTTTTGTTAAATTTTATGCCTAAAATCTCGTGTTTACCAAAAAGTGAAGCTAATAATAACGCCGAACTCAAAGATAAAGCTTGAAAAAAGAATAAATTCCAAGAATTTGGCAGTGGCCGAATAGAATGTAAGTTAGTATTGGACAACTGAAACACAATCAGCCAAAGAAAAAAATAGTAAATGGGTTTTTATTTAATACTGTGATTACTAACATTTTAACTTAAATCAAGAAGAGAAATTGTAAGAGAGATCTATGAAATGCTGAAGACAAGGGGAGTGAAAAAGCAAACAAAAGAAAAACTTATATTTTGCAGGAATTACTTGGAGTGAGGAGGTAGATGTTTACAATTTGAAGGTAAGTAATATAATAAGCCGCTAATCCTTCTGCGTGATATATCGAGTGTTGCTGATGTCAGTTGCCAAGAAAAATAACGTTGAAAGCAGTCCTTTTGCAAGGAAAATAGGCCCTCATACGAAAACGAGAGTGAATCGTTTACGAGGTGATTCTCACGTCAGAGGAACGCTAAAGCAGACCACCGAAATGATATCATGGACCTAAAACGTGCTTTTTAAGTGTAATTTGTGTTGACGACTGCTCTAATTTTAAGCTTTAGTAGCACTGGACTGTAAGAACACTCATGAACAGCTCAGCGCCATGGTTTTAATCCCCCCTCCCAAATAGTCCATTTTACCAGATAAAATGCTTCACGTATAGTACAAACAGGACATGTCTGATTTCAGTACAAAATATAAGACATAATTGAGAATTATAGTTAACAAGTACAATAGTCTGATGTACCATTATAATAAAAGCCACGAAACTTTAAAATCCAATTACATACATACATAATGAAACGTTAGATGTATCATTAAAATTTAAACTTCTCTTTCATAAAGACGAATGAAGTGGCAAATACATGTGGAAACGGACCTATTAGATCATCAAAAATGACGGTTCCCGCAGACACATACATTTACGAACCTCCCGTGTCTAATTTGTACCAGTCATGGCAGTTACGATCCATTTTTGACGCTGTAGAGGCTCTCAATTCACTCGGGGTTATAGGTGTTACGGAAATATGACCATCAGAAGGTTTCGAAATGTGGTGCTACAGAAGAATGCTGAAGATTAGATGGGTAGATCACATAACTAATAAGGAGGTATAGAATAGAATTGGAAAGGACAGGAATTTGTGGCACAACTTGACTAGAAGAAGGGATGGGTAGGTAGGACATGTTCTGAGGCATCAAGGGATCACCAATTTAGAATGGGAGGGCAGCGTGGAGGGTAAAATCGTAGAGGGAGACCAAGAGATGAATACACCAAGAAGATTCAGAAGGATGTAGTTTGCAGTAGGTACGGGGAGATGAAGGAGCTTGCACAGGATAGAGTAGCATGAAGAGCTGCATCAAACCAGTCTCCGGACTGAAGACCACAACAACAACAACATTGTACAGCTTTGCGAATTTTCGAAGAGGTACCGTTTGCTTGACACCGCATGCCCTCTGCGAAACTGATATTAACATTGTGCTTTCGCATGTTCCAAGATATCACCGTACTATATGATATTGGTAGGAGGGGTTTTGGGTTTCTTCGATTGGGTTTAATCATTCATTGACATTTAGGTTTCTTCGACGAGTATGACTTTCTCTATCAGATGTAGTAATCGAGGTACTTCCCAATGTAATGGATGACTGATAAAGGATCTGACACTCAATATGTAGAGCCTGGTTGGAATTGTTACCATATATACATTTACGGAACGTGAAGTGTATTGTGGAGCGTTGGGCAATTCTTAAAACGTTATAGGCCTAGGTCAGTATTTCTGTAAAGCTGTTAAATCATCTTCATAGTCGATGGCACTTAAAGATGGAACTGCACCTATGTGATATTAGTACCTGTCCACTGACTTTCTTTCGTGTAAATCTAAAAGTTACGCTTGCTGCAGACTAACTGTACGTAACGTCTTTGAATACTTTTTTTCTGACTGCTGGTATCATTAAATTGTAAGCATATTAATTTCCTTTTTTTCCTTACAGGATAATTGAAGATGACAATACGAACTACTGAGGCAGCGTCCCAACAAGATGGTAAATACAGACTTCTCTGTTATGCCAACTTCTATAGATAAAGTAACTATATACGCAGTCCGTATTGTTGGATAATCTATGTAAGAAACTTCCCGAAAAGTATATTCAATTCTCTACAGAATCAATTTCCAGTCGTTTGGAATGGTACGGTAGTATTCCGTTTGGCCGGTGAATAATGTGCGGACGACGACTGCAAGAATTCAGAAACTCGTTGTTAATGTTTCTTACTGGTAAATTCTGGGTGTAAGCTGGTCTGACAGTTAACTGGTTTCTTACCTTATCTTGCCGCCTAACAGGGACCCAATTACATGGACGTGTACAAAATAGTAATTGCTGCTGAAATAGGTTTGTTTGGACACGAGTTCGACTCTGTTTCAGTCTGAGCACCTGCCATGAGTTAGAATCTAAATCACGAATTTAAAGTATTATTCTCAACGTGTAATGGTCTCATCGCCTATATTAACTGGCCGTTATGGTTTGATGCAGCCAGACTTCGGTGCCTGGTGATAAATCGAAAACTCTCGTTCGTGCTATGAGTGTTGACGGAAAGGAGAGAACGGCTTCTCGAATTTTTGAAACTTTATCGATTAGACTGTTGTTAGTAATGGACAACACGGGAGCCATTATCATTTCAAACCTTGCGAGACGTCGCAAGTCTAACACACTTGGACTCGCATTCGAGAGGATGGCGCTTCAGATAGCCAAGCACAGGTTTCCTGCGGCTTTCCTAAATCGCTCCAGGCAATTGCAAAGGTGGTTTCTCGACAACAATGAAGCAGATATTGAAACCTTTGCCTGATTGTCGGTTTCTGTGTTCGTTGAAGTTCTATTAAGTCCAAAATTATTTTTCCTTCAGTAATCTTTTGTTTGATGCTTTTTAGGGAAATACGTATGGTTGTCTCATTCTTGCCTGTTGGGGGATGTGAGGACTATTCTTGCTTCGGCCTTCTGTGGTAGCAGCGTAGTGACACGTGCGAATGTGGTCTTGTACCGAGCTCGCAAATTAACGATTTCTGCGAGTCCTCGGCTTTTGTATAAAATATTCTTGCAGCTTCTTTGTACCGATGGCGCGGCGTTAGGACGTCCTCGATGTCGTGTTTGGAAGTCCCAGGATAGGAATAACGCCCTTTTTAGCGAATTGTTCCGAATTTTTTGTAGACGCTGTAGATTTGTGTTGGCAGTATTTCCCCAGACGATGGCTGAGTATTAGAGGAAAGGTATCTATTACAAGGAAATAAGTTAAACTACGTGTATTTACATTTAGGATGATGTACCAGAGAAACACTGGACGGTGTAAACTACTTAAGACGTTTTTGATAATAGCATTAACAAAAAAAAAATAATCAGTAAAACGAAAGAAACAACGAAGACAATGATCATAAAAATCAAACAATTTTGGCTTATAATTGCCAAACCATTCTTACGAATAAATACCGTTCTAAGAGTATATTAGATTGCTGCATAACTTCATAGCATTTTTGTTTTGCATGTTGATATTCCTGTTGCTATTGGTTTATTTATCGTTTGTCATTTTGTATTTGTAGTTGACTGCTGTTATTGCTGTTATTTGTGTTTACATATCGTCATTTTGTCATTTGGAGACGGTGACTGTCAGACGCATCCGTGCGGTCTTTAATTAACCTGATCTTGTCCTTGCGATGCCTACGGGAGCGACACGTAGTGGTTGTATTTTCTTAGTTTGGTCATTTAAAACTGGCTTTTCAAACTTTGTAAATAGACTTTCTCTGAATAGTTGCCCATACTTTCAAGTTACTGCCAGTTCAGTTTCTTCAGAATCTCGGTGACACTCTCTCACGTGTCCAACAAACCTGTGACTATTTGCACTGCCCTTCACTTCATACACTGAATTTCTCCTTTTAATCATATTTAGTACGAGTCCCAAAGACTTCAGAAATGTTGTAGCACTGGTTGCACGAGTGTTTAGTAAGCAATCTCCTTTGTAGACTGATTACATTTCTCCACATATCCTCCGAACGAAACAGACTACCATTTGTCATTAAAAATATCACTTTTTGAAACCAACAGCTCAATTCATGGAATCAACACTAGAAATGGGAATAATCTTCACAAGGATTTAAAGTCACTTAGTCTTGTACAAAAAGGTGTACAGTATTCAGGAACACACATTTTCAATAACTTGCCAGCAGCCATAAAAAGCTTAACAACCAATGAAATTCAGTTTAAGAGTAGCCTAAAGGATTTATTGGTGGCCCTACTCCACTGATGAATTTCTCAGTAAAACCAACTGGTGTGTGTGACGATCATTCCACTTGGGACTTGTGGAATGGTACATTAGCTTATTTGTTTTAGTTGTAAATATTTGTCATGTATTGTTGTTTTTCTGACATGTTCTACATCCTGGAGGACTTCCTCACTACGGATCAATTGGAATAAAAGTAAATCTAATCTAATCTGCTTTACCCACGACTGGGCCTGTGTCACCACTCCATTTCACATCCCCACAAAATGTTACATACAGGTTGTGGTATGAGCTGACCGATTTCAACTGTGACTCATTGATGTTATAGTCATAGGATACAACATTTTTCTCGTTTTGTTAAGTGCACAATTTTAGATTCCTGAACATTTGAAGTAGGTTGGCGGCCATTGCACCACTCTGAGATCTTATCATGAATCGATTTGACGTTGATGCAGCTTTTTATTCAGACAGCACTTCATTATAGATAATCACATCACCTGTGAAAACTCTGAGGTTACCATTAGTATTGTATGCAGAGTCATTAATGTACAGCATGAACAGCAAGGATCCCAACACACTTCATTGAGATACACCCAAAGTTACTTGTACATCTTTCGATGGCTCCACATCCAAAACATACTGCGTCCTTCCTAGCAAATCCTCTATCCAGTTACAAATTGTACCTAGATCCTTCCCCCTGCAGGTTCGGGGGTTAGAATAGGCCCGAGGTATTCCTGCCTGTCGTAATAGGCGACTAAAAGGAGTCTTACACGTTTCGGCCTTTAGGGTTTGACCTCCATTTTTCAAAATTTTCCCGAAGAGCAAGCCAGTTGGGAAGGGCACATTACATGGTACACAGCGTCCATCATGCGCTGAGACCTCTCGCATCCTTCGTCGACGTGGATCTGCACTAACGCTCAGCTGCTGCACGAAGTCACCCTCCTGGGTGCGTTTCCCTCCATCCTCTGTGCAGCATCGCTTTCTGCGCTGTTGACGATAATGGGCGTCCTCGCTCTTTTGCACCTGATATCCAGCACGGTAGCCAGTCCATTGTGGGGCCGCCATGTACCCTGTTGGTTGTAGCCCCCTGACCACACAGGGATCGCTCTGCTGATGTCTGCGCCATATATGCCAAGGAGTAGATGCCGTCATCCTGGGGCATCAGGACTCTTGACAATGGACATCCTGCCAGGTGGCCTATGCTGCAGCTGGGTGTGGCCTGTGGGGAGGACCCTTGGTCAGAGTGGGTGGCATCAGGGTGGATGACACACCATGAAGAATAGTATGCCATCTCTTGCTGGTGGTCAAACACCAGCAATCTCTAAGTGTCATGGTCTAACTTCAATGCTAATAAATACGACTACAAATTGCCCCCCCCCCCCTCCACGCCAGCCACACCATGGGAGGAACGCCAGGCTGAGGATGCCAGTGAAGCTTATTTGCCCTGGTAAATTGTATGTACGAGAGTTGATGGGGAATCTTTCCTGTAAGTAAAACCTCAGTTTTTTGTGGAGCCTCCAGAGGACAAGTATGGGGAGGTTGAAAGAAAGGTAATGGAATGCAAGACCCTGAACCGGCTGACCTACACTGAGGCTAAGAGAAAATGAGAGGTTACATCCTGTGCATGTTACGTCAAACTACGCTACCGCTACAGCAACAGTTCTACAATCTTCCACCATGTACAGTTGGCTCTCAGAGCAGTCAGACTTCACCTGCCTCTCAGAGCAGTCAGACTTCACCTGCTCCCTTGATGATGGTGGGGGGGGGGGGGGGGGGCGGGGCACTTCCCTCCTGTTGCTTCTGCACAACCTACTTCAGCAGGAGCAACACCCCCTCCCCACCCCATCCCAACCCCCAGGTGTCGGGGATGTCAGTCCCCACTTGTCAGCCAGAGAAACGTCATTCTCCTTTGGCTCCTCTCACCAGGAAGGGATCCCTTGGGTCACTCCCTTCCCACGTTCCTACCAGTGGCAAACCTGACACCTGCCAGAGGCTGAAGCAACCACAGGTAGTTGGTCATAGGGCTTGACGTCCTCCTCAGTCCCTGAGACTGACTCAGTGAAGCTCTCCCAGCTGGACAAACCTAAGGAGCAGTGAGAGAAAACTAAAAAAAAAACAACCCAAGAACTAAGGCGCTGCGGTTGCACCCACACCACCATTACCTACAAGCTCTGTGTCTAAGGATGAGGTGGGGATTCTGGCGACTGCTGAGGACCTAGATCTCACTGGGCCCTCAAGACACAATGGATGTCGATCACAAAGGTATTCATCTAGTGATAGCAGGTACCCTGAGGCGCAGACTGCCTCATTGTTTCATACCTTCCCAGCCTCATGATCACATCATCCTCCAGTGGAGCTGTGGCGGTTTTTTCCAACACGTGGCTGAGCTACAGCAACTGCTAAGCTTCACACGTGCTTTCTGCATTGCCCTCCAGGAAACTTGGTTCCCAGTAATGCGGACCCCTGCCCTCCATGGCTATAAGAGATATTACAGTAACTGTAGCGACTATAATAGTGTGTCAGTTGGAGTTCCCGTCTGTCCTGAACTCAGTATGTAGTGAACCTGTGCCCCTTGAAACCACTCTTGGTGATGTGGCTGTCAGGATAAGGACGATGCAGGAAATAACTGTCTGCAATATACACTCCTGGAAATGGAAAAAAGAACACATTGACACCGATGTGTCAGACCCACCATACTTGCTCCGGACACTGCGAGAGGGCTGTACAAGCAATGATCACACGCACGACACAGCGGGCACACCAGGAACCGCGGTGTTGGCCGTCGAATGGCGCTAGCTGCGCAGCATTTGTGCACCGCCGCCGTCAGTGTCAGCCAGTTTGCCGTGCCATACGGAGCTCCATCGCAGTCTTTAACACTGGTAGCATGCCGCGACAGCGTGGACGTGAACCGTATGTGCAGTTGACGGACTTTGAGCGAGGGCGTATAGTGGGCATGCGGGAGGCCGGGTGGACGTACCGCCGAATTGCTCAACACGTGGGGCGTGAGGTCTCCACAGTACATCGATGTTGTCGCCAGTGGTCGGCGGAAGGTGCACGTGCCCGTCGACCTGGGACCGGACCGCAGCGACGCACGGATGCACGCCAAGACCGTAGGATCCTACGCAGTGCCGTAGGGGACCGCACCGCCACTTCCCAGCAAATTAGGGACACTGTTGCTCCTGGGGTATCGGCGAGGACCATTCGCAACCGTCTCCATGAAGCTGGGCTACGGTCCCGCACACCGTTAGGCCGTCTTCCGCTCACGCCCCAACATCGTGCAGCCCGCCTCCAGTGGTGTCGCGACAGGCGTGAATGGAGGGACGAATGGAGACGTGTCGTCTTCAGCGATGAGAGTCGCTTCTGCCTTGGTGCCAATGATGGTCGTATGCGTGTTTGGCGCCGTGCAGGTGAGCGCCACAATCAGGACTGCATACGACCGAGGCACACAGGGCCAACACCCGGTATCATGGTGTGGGGAGCGATATCCTACACTGGCCGTACACCACTGGTGATCGTCGAGGGGACACTGAATAGTGCACGGTACATCCAAACCGTCATCGAACCCATCGTTCTACCATTCCTAGACCGGCAAGGGAACTTGCTGTTCCAACAGGACAATGCACGTCCGCATGTATCCCGTGCCACCCAACGTGCTCTAGAAGGTGTAAGTCAACTACCCTGGCCAGCAAGATCTCCGGATCTGTCCCCCATTGAGCATGTTTGGGACTGGATGAAGCGTCGTCTCACGCGGTCTGCACGTCCAGCACGAACGCTGGTCCAACTGAGGCGCCAGGTGGAAATGGCATGGCAAGCCGTTCCACAGGACTACATCCAGCATCTCTACGATCGTCTCCATGGGAGAATAGCAGCCTGCATTGCTGCGAAAGGTGGATATACACTGTACTAGTGCCGACATTGTGCATGCTCTGTTGCCTGTGTCTATGTGCGTTTGGTTCTGTCAGTGTGATCATGTGATGTATCTGACCCCAGGAATGTGTCAATAAAGTTTCTCCTTCCTGGGACAATGAATTCACGGTGTTCTTATTTCAATTTCCAGGAGTGTATATATCTTCTTCTAGATGGTACAGTACCCCTGAACGTATTGGCTGCACTGATTGCTCAACTCCTTAAACCTTTCCTACTTTTGGGAGATTTTAATGCGCATTACCCCTTGTGGGGTGGCGCCATGCTTACTGGCCAAAGTAAGAGTTCCAAAATTTACTGTCACAACTCGACCTCTGCCTCTTAAATACAGGCACCCTCATACATTTCAGTGTGGAACGTGGCACATATTCGGCCATTGATCTCTCGGTCTGCAGTCCTGGCCTTCATCCATCTATCCACTGGAGAGCACTTGACGACCTGTGTGGTAGTGACCACTTCCTGTCACTCCCCCGGCGTCATGCCGATGGACGACTAACCAGATGGGCTTTAAACAAGGCAGACTGGGAAGCCGCCTCCACCTCTGCTGTCACCGCTGAATCTCCCCCACATGGTGTCATCGATGTTGTCGTTGAGCAGGTCACTAAAACTATAGTTTCTGCGGCGGAAAACGCGATCCCTCGTTCTTTAATGTGCCCCTGGCGAAAGACAGACCCATGGTGGTCACCGGAAGTCGCTGAGGCATTTAAAGAGCGTCGGCGATCTCTACAGCGACATAAGTGGCACCGTTCCCTAGAGCACCTAATAGCCTTTAAGCGGCTCCGTGCCGGCGTTCGCCTGCTTATAAAACGACAGAAACAGGAGTGTTGGGAGAGGTATGTCGACCATTGGGTGCCATACATCACCTACCCAAGTCTTTTTGGGTACCAAACCCCAACAGATGTCCCTGGAGTTAACATCAATGGCGTGTTATCTACCGAAGCAAACGCGATTGCCGAGCGCTTTGCTGATCACTATGCTCCAGCCTCTGCATCGGAGAATTACCCTACAGCCCATCACATTCTCAAACGGCGTATGGAAAGGAAAGTCCTCTCGCTCACTACACGCCACAGTGAACCCTATAACACACCATTTACAGAATGGGAGCTTCCTAGCGCCCTTGCACATTGCCCCAAGGCAGCTCCTGGGCCGGATCGTACCCACAGTCAGATGATCAAACATCTCTCGTCTGACTACAACCGACATCTCCTCGTCATTTCCAACCAGATCTGGTGCAATGGCGTCTTTCCATCGCAGTGGCGGGAGAGCACCATCATTCCAGTGCTCAAACCCGGTCAAAACCCAGTTTATGTGCATAACTACTGGCCCATCAGCCTCACCAACTTTCTTTGTAAGCTGCTGGAAAGTATGGTGTGTCGGCCGTTGGGCTGGGTCATGGAATCACGTGGCTTACTGGTTCCATGTCAGAGTGGCTTCCGCCAGGGTCGCTCTACCACTGATAATCTTGTGTCCCTCGAGTCTGCCATCTGAACAACCTTTTCCAGACGCCGACATCTGGTTGCTGTATTTTTTGACTTATGTAACGCATACGACCCAATCTGGCGCCATAATATCCTTGCCACATTGCACGAGTGGAGTCTCTGGGTCCCGGTCCCGATTTTTATCCAAAACTTCCCGTTGCTCCGTACTTTCCGTGTCCATGTCGGTACCTTTCATAGTTCCACCCGTATTTAGGAGAATTGCGTTCCTTAGGGCTCTTTATTGAAAGGCTCCCTATTTTTAGTGGCGATTAACGGTCAAGCAGCAGATGATGTAGGGCCGTTAGTATCACCTTCTCTGTATGCAGATGACTTCTGCATTTCATATCGCTCCTCTAGTACTGGTGTTGCTGAGCGGCACCTACAGGGAGCCATTCACAAGGCGCTGTCACAGGCTCTAGCCCATGGCTTCCAGTTTTCAGACGCGAAGTCATGTGTCATCCATTTGTCGGCGCGCACCATCCATTCAGAACCGGAACTTTACCTTAATGACGATCCACTCAATGTAGTGGAGACACATCGATTCTTAGGACTGGTTATGGACGCCCGATTGGCTTGGCTACCTCACCTTCGTCAGTCTGAGCGGAAGTGATGGTGGTACCTCAATGCCCTCCGCTGCCTGAGCAATACCAATTGGGGTGCAGATCGCTCTACGCTGATGCAGCTCTACAGAGCGCTTGTTCAATCCCGCCCTGATTATGGGAGTCTGTTTTACGGTTCGGCGGCGCCCTCAGCGTTACATTTACTCGACCCAATGCACCATTGTGGTGTTTGCCTAGCGATGGGATCCTTTAGAACGAGTCCAGTGACCAGTGTCCTGGTGGAGGCTGGAATCCCTCCATTGAAGGTTAGGTGTGCACAACTGCTATCCAGTTACGTTGCACACGTTCATAGTTCTCCTGCACATCCGAATTACCGTCTCCTTTTCCCAATCATGGCGGTTCATCTCCGGCATCGGCGGCCCAGGTCATTGCTTATGATGCGTTTCGCGTCCAGTCCCTTCTATGTGAACTGGAATCCTTCCTGTTACTACCTCTCCTCGAGGTTCATTCATGTAGACTTCCATGGTGTACACCTAGGCAACAGATTCTTCTGGACCATCTGCATGGCCCTAAGGACTCCATTAACCCTGCGGTGCTCTGCTATGACTTCGTCTCGATTCTAGACATGTACCAACGCCATGAGGTGGTTTACACCGACGGCTCGGTGGCTGATGGTCACTTAGGCTTTGAGTATGTTCATGGAGGACATATTGAACAGCACTCCTTGCCATATGGCTGCAGTGTTTTCACTGCATAGCTGTCGGCCATACCTCGTGCTCTTAAGCACATTCGCTCTTGTCCTTGTGGGTCATTTCTCCTGCGGACTAACTCCTTGAGCAACCTAAAAGCTATCGACCAGTGCTACTCTCGCCATCCTTTAGTAGCGTCCATTCACGAGTCTATCTATGCCCTGGAATGGTCCCGTCATTCAGTGGTGTTTGTGTGGACCCCAGGACACGTTGGAATCCCAGGCAACTAACTTGCCGACAGGCTGGCCAAACAGGCTACGTGGAAACCGATTCTGGAGATGGGCATCTCTGAAACTGACCTGCATTCTGTCTTATACCACAGAGTTCTGGAGTGGCATAACAGTATGCACAACAAACTGCGTGCCATTAAGGAGACTACGAACGTGTGGAAGGTCTTCCATGTGGGCCTCTCACAGGGAATCAGTTGTCCTCTGCCGGCTCCAAATGGTTCAAATGGCTCTGAGCACTATGGGACTTAACTGCTGAGGTCATCAGTCCCCTAGACTTAGAACTACTTAAACGTAACTAACCTAAGGACATCACATACATCCATGCCCGAGGCAGGATTCGACCCTGCGACTGTAGCAGCCGCTCGCGGTTCCGAACTGAAGTGGCTAGAACCGCTAGGCCACTCCGGCAGGCTCTGCCGGCTCCGCATTGGCCATACATGGCTAACGCATGGTTACCCCCTCCTGTCCTGAGGACCCACCTCGATGTCGCTGTGGCTCACAAGTGATGGTCGTCCACCTCTTGCTGGACTGCCCACTTTCAGCCGCTCTGTGGTGGACTTTTAACTTTCCCAGCACCCTATCTCCGGTGTTGGGTGTCAGTGCCTTACCTGCAGCTTTAGTTTTACCTTTTATTCGTGAGTGTGGGTTTAACATTTGATCTAAGTTTTAACGCATGTTCTTTGTCCCTCGGTGTCCTCCACCCTAGGGCTTTTAGGATGGAGGTTTTAATGTGTTGCAGAGTGGCTGGCTTCTCCTTTTTTATTCTCATGGTCAGCCAGCCATGGTAATCTGCTCTATTGTTTTGATCTCTTCTACATGTTTCTTGTGTCTCTCTGCGATTTTCTTGTCCGATTTTGTCCATTTTAGTGTTTGTTTACCTTCTGTAATTCATGTGGTTTTCTCCTTTCTTCTAGCTGTGTTTTTTAGGTCTCGATTATTTTACTCCCACCATTGTGAAATTATTTCAGTCGGAATAAGGGACCGATGGCCTAGAGGTTGGTCCCTCCCTCTCCTCCTTCTTTTACACCAACCAACTACCTGGATCCTTCTTTACATAACAAGCGTAGGTATAGTACTGAGTCAGCTTTATATGACATGTATAATTCTTTAATCATGAATCTCATAAAAATGCTGGCAATGGTTTCTTCAGCTCATTTGGAAAGTGTCTATTTGTCACCACTTACAGTCCTGTCTTGCCTACTTCACACAAATCACGGCGTTTCATTTCCATAACCCGCCAGCCAGATTTAGTTTCCCATGGTTTCCCTAAATTTCATAAGGTGAATGCGGGATGGTCCCCTTCAAAAGGACACGGCCAATTTTCTTCCCTAGTCAGAGTTTGTGCTCCATCGCTAATCACCTCTTCGGCGACTGGACGTTAAACATCAATCTTCCATTCTTGCCTCCATTGCGGGATATGGCGTGACAACAGTGCTCTAACCAAAATCTTGTGAAAATCTGCAAGGGTAGTGTGTAATACTGTTTAGCCATTGCGCGCCAGTTCGGTTTACCTTTACGTGAATATCGTCTTGGATTTGTATACTGAGGCGGTAAAGGTCATGTGATACCTCGTAATATCGTGCCGGACCTCCTTTTGCCCAACTCGACGTGAAATGGACTCAAAAACTCATTGGAAGTCCCCTGCAGAAATATTGAGCCGTGATGCTTCTATATTCATAATTGGGAAAGTGTTGCCAGTGCCGGATTTTGTGCGCAGACTGACCTCTCGGTTATTTTCAAAAAATGTTCGATTCATGTCGGACCATCTGGGTGGCCAGATTATTCGCTGGAATTGTTCAGAACGTTTCTTCAAACCAGACGCGAGCAGTTGTGGCCCAGTGACATGGCGCATTGTCGTCCATAAAAATTCCATTGTTGTTTGGGAACATGAACTCTATGAATGGCTGCAGATGGTCTCCAAGAAGCCGCACGTAACCGTTTGCACTCAATGATCGGCTCAGTTGCACCAGAAGTCCCAGTCGATTCCATGCAAAAACAGCCCACGCCATTATGGGAGCCACCACCATCTTGCACAGTGCCTTGTTGACAACTTGGATCTATTGCTTCGCGGGGTCGAAGCCACTGTCCAACCCTACCATCAGTTCTTACCAGCTGAAATCAGAACTCATCTAACGATGCCCGTGCCACAGTTTTCCAGTCGTCTAGGGTGCAAAAGGTACGGTCACGAGCCCAGAAAGAGCGCTGGAGGCGATGGCGTGCTGTTAGCAAAGGCACTCGTGTCAGTCGTTTGCTGCCGTAGGCCTTTAACGCCATATTTCGCCGCACTGACCTGACGGATACGTTCGTCGCACGTCCGGCATTGATAGCTGCGGTTATTCAAGCAGTAGTGCTCGTCTGTTAGCACTGACAATTCCACGCAAACGCCGTTGTTCACATTGGTTAATTGAGACCATCGGCCACTGCGTTGTCCACGGTGAGCGGTAATGCCTGAAATTTGGTATTCTCGGCACACTCTCGACACTGTGAATCTCCGAATAGAGTGTTTCCTAACGGCCACCACAATGGAATATCCTATGCATCTAGTTCCAGCTGCCATTCTGCGTTCAAAGTCAGTCACTTCCGTCATGGGGCCATGAATCACTTCTGACCCGGATCCTGAACATCCTGCGGGACTTGTCCCCCTGTTGCAGAGAATTTCTTTGTTTAGCAGTGAGCTCGTGTAAATTCCGTTGGGAAATGTCACTCTCATTGGGAAACATAACAGCCTTATCGCACTGCAATTATCTGCTACAGTGAGGAAATAGTGTCTGGGAACTAATTGAGTGTAGTCATCAGGGCTGTGATAAAATTTGTCCTGATACTTGCGAAATAACTGAAGTGTGCCGAGCGCGGTAAGGTTTGATGACTGAGATTGTAGCAGTGCTTACGTAATTACTCAGTTGTGTAAGACACTGGTCGGGGGCGTTGGTACATTTACATGGTTGAGTCACAGGGGCCCCACGGTTTAACGTAGATTCGGAACCACAGTGTAGGTGCGAATTTTTAAATATTAAATCACTGCGGGAGGTGAGAAGCGACAGAACACAGGCGGTTCAGAAAAGTCTGAAAAACTTCTCAGGGTGCCGCAGGGCTGTACAGAGAAATAACTGCTAAGAAACAAATTAGATACGTAGAGCAGTTTCCAAGTTCATCAGCACTGAAGTTAACTAACAGATCGTTGAGCACGCGATTTAAGCGTCCCGTCGAAGACGTTGTCACTAAACGCGTGCTTCGTTTGCATTCCTAAATCCGAAGAAGAGAGCGCTGCAAAAATTGAACATGGGACGGTCTTAAGGATCGAACCCGAGCCAACGGCACCGATCGATGTTGCGCAGTGGTTCAAACCTGCGTCCGGCCATCCAGATGTAGGTTTTCCCTGATTTCCATAAATTGCTTCATGCAAATGCCGGGATATTTCCTTTGAAGGGGCACGGCCTATTTCCTTTCCCATCCTTGACACCTTTTGCTCCGTGTCTAATGTCCTCGATATCGACAGGACGTTAAATCCAATCTTCCTTCCCTCGAAGCCAACGGCTAAGCAGTCTCGTGCGCTATCGCCTGCGCTATGAGAACAACTGACACCAGTTGTATCTGGCGGGCCACATGAATTTGTGCGGAAAACGGCCTGATTGGTTATCTTGAGTGCTGATTATCTCGGAAGCGGTGCAACGTATCGCATTTTTTAGTTATTTGCCAGAACAACCTACCCTGCAACACAAGTCAAGCTTTCCAGACAGTTTCTGAGAACCATGTACAGGTTCAGCACAAAGTCTTGCCCTGATTATAACAATTTATTACAGGATAACTGTTTGACATAATAATTTACATTTGATGTCGTTAAACAGGTTAGTGTTACTAGTTTTTTTTAAGACCATTTACGTTAGTAAACCTCAACGTGTGCTCCCTTGGTAGCTCGGAGAATGTCGAGGCGGTATTCACGTTCCTGCCAGGTACTTCGTAGGATGTGTTCTGTCACAGTACCCACAGCAGCTTGTATCCTAACCTTCAGTTCGTCGACGTCAGTAACTGGTGTGACGAAGCCCCTGTCTTTGATACAATCCCAGAAAAAAAAGTCAAGGGCCGTAATGTCTGGAGAGCGGGGTGGCCAGGGTGCTGGACCGTTCCTTCCTATACACCGATCCACTCTCCAGAGATTACGGCCCTTGACTTTTTTTCTGGGGCTATATCAAGGACAGAGTCTTCGTCACACCAGTTGCTGACGCTGACGAACTGAAGGCTAGGATACAAGCTGCTGTGGGTACTGTGACAGAACAGATGTTACGTAACACCTGGTGGGAACTTGAATACCGCCTCGACATTCTCCGAGCTACCAAGGGAGCACACGTTGAGGTTTACTAGCGTAAGTGGTCTTAAAAAAACTAGTAACACTATCCTATATAACGGCATCAAATGTAACTTATTATGTCAAACGGTTATCCTATAATAAATTGTTATAATCGGGGCAAGACTTTGTGCTCACCCTGTATATCCTGGAACCCACTGAAGACTGAATCTTGAACCCTTGGATTGGAGCTTTGATTCATATCCTCCCCTCCCCCCCCCCCTCCCCCACAGGCAACGAGAAATAAGAGTGTGTTGAATGTGGATAAATTAATGGTTGATATAATATGTTTTTAAACTCTAGTGTGACGTCATCTCGTCAAAGAACGTGTTCCGCGTTTTGTACTCTTCTTGCGTCCCACTTATCTTGATGTCATAAGAAACTAAATGTTAATTAAACATTATTAACTTAAAAGATGGCACGGTGCCAGATCGAGGACGCTGGACACAGAATCCGCTAAACAATCAGTAATCCACATCACTGCAGTTGAATGTACACGCTCAGATGCAATTGATGGTGATGTATTGTGTTGGACGGTCGGCTTACAAGTACACAGTCTCACGAGACAGTATTGTCTCTTAAAGAACTTGCGCGTTTATTTCAGAAGCCGTTTGTCTGGATGCCAAATAGTAGCGCAAGAAAGCAACTGTTCTCGCTACTAACAAGGGAGTAGTGATAACTGAAGGATATATGCAAGGCGATTAATTAAGAAAATAAACAAAAGACTTAAGGTCAAGTGTCCCTAAAGAAAAGAAAAACAGCACTGCTAAGAGATGCCGAGACACTTATTCCGTCGTAAAGTGGCGAATGCCAGACACATACTAGGTCTGACGCATAAAGTTGTCTCCCACATTCGGTGACAGATTACGAACCACCGTCAGACACACAGTGACTTCTCATTGTGTAACGAAAATCAACCAAAGTACAGGTAATGCTGGAAGCAATCGAAAAGTGGTGTACCATTTTCAAAGAAATACTGCTCTTTTTCTGTAGCTCGCAGGTGCCAAGAACTAATTCGTATGTAAAATGATCATATTATAGATATTTTCAACACCCTACTTGACCTGAGCTTGACTGGCCAAGCTACGTATTTGTCTATCGACTGTGGCACACTGTTGCTTGCACGCGCCAGCCACGTGTTGTCACCACGAGCCAGGAAGTGTCTCGCGCGCCTGGCTCTTCCTGCCGCAATCAGTTCAGTTTCTGAAGGCCGGCACAACAAACAAAAAGTTTGACACTGTTATCTAAACTGCAGGGAAAAAAAGAGAGGAATCTTGGTCTGCGCTGACTTTCCATATGCATCCAAAATTCGCTCTGCATAATTTTGGATGTGTACCACGGACAACACGTGAATACACGAAAAAGTTTCTGCGAATAAAAATTTACTGGTTTTACTTACCACGTCTAGGCTTCTAAGTTTTGCAACCAAGGTAACATTATCATATTCTCTCCACGAATTGTCTACAGATTCCTTATCAAGCATCAAGCATTGATTTCATTGATCACTGTTCCTACTCGAAACAAAAGGTGAAGGAAAAATACAAAGCGTCATCAGAGATTACAATAGTCTTACTGTACTTTAAGATACTCAAAAGGCAATAGCAACTGTAAAAAAAACTAAAGAGATAAGCACACAGTAACCTTCGTTAAGAGAGCATTCGCATTTTGTCCGATCTGATTTTAGCAAACTGAACTACAGACACCACGTTTTACTCAAACTTAATGCTGTGTTCCTGTTAAGTACGAGGGTTGACCGAAAAGTAATGCCTCCACCTTCGTAACTCTTCAACAGTTGGGAGCATTGGTATCCGGCAGGTACTGGCTTGTTCCGTAACCTCTTCTCTACAGCTCCAGTTGACGGGAAGCCTTAGCATTGAACGGTTGTGTTGTGACAGTGTAAGGTATGACGGTCGGTCGGTCGGTCAATGCGCTTTAAGCAACGTGCAGTTATTGATGAATTCTTGACAGCAGAAGGAGACACCCCAAAGGAGATTCATCATAGAACGAAAGCAGTTCATGGTGATTGTGTTGATGATGTGTGCGAGTACTGCGCGTCGTTGGGTGAGTAAGTTTTAAAGATGTTGAGGCGGGAACATCCGGCCTGCGTGACAAACAAAAAGTTGGACGGTCTGTGCCAGCAATCAGAGTTTCAAAAGCAAAATGTTGACAGATTGATTTACGACAGTCATCGTATCACTCAGAGAAATTGCAAGGCCGGCCGAAGTGGCCGTGCGGTTAAAGGCGCTGCAGTCTGGAACCGCAAGACCGCTACGGTCGCAGGTTCGAATCCTGCCTCGGGCATGGATGTTTGTGAAGTCCTTAGGTTAGTTAGGTTTAACTAGTTCTAAGTTCTAGGGGACTAATGACCTCAGCAGTTGAAACCCATAGTGCTCAGAGCCATTTGAAATTGCAAGCACAATCGGCATTTCACAAGAACCTTTGGGTCACATTGCTTTGCTTTGCTTTGCTTTGCATGACAATGCCAGACCACACACTTCACGTGCCACCACAGCAGAACTTCAGAGACTGAATCTCACCACCGTACGGCGTCCTCTATAGGGCGTAGATTTAGCACCGTCTGACCTTCATCTGTTCCCGATAATGAAAGACAATCTGCAGGGACATCATTGTGCTTCTGATGACGTTGAGAGCCCTTCTCGGCCGTCTTTCAAGCAATATGAAAAGGAGCTTCTTCAAAATATCTTAGTAAGATGCACCTATCACAATGTTGCCCTTTGCACGCAATGAGTAAGGATTACGCCATCGTCGTGACATTTTTTTCAGCACTTGGCACTTCCTCGAAATTTTTTTGGTGACGGGGAGGTGTGTGTTTTCATTAGCTGACTGACGCTTCGTTTCAAGACTGAAAAAATTATATCCATGTCTCACCTATTGCCACAATCGATGAAAAGAAAGACCCATTCTCGCCGTCATCACGCGTCGTCATTGCTCGGCGCCATGCCACACGCAAAACCTTGTCGTCCGTCAGCATTCGTGGCGCCCACCTGGAGAATATTTCTCGCGCTTTCAGGTCTTCGTGCAAGATTTTGTGCACAGTTCCCACAGAAATGCCAGCTTTGCAGACGATGTGTTCCACATTCATTCGGCGATCCTCTAAACACTTATCAGCATCAAAATTCATTTATATAGGGGTTCCACAAGGTACCGGTAGCATATTAGAACCAATATTATTTCTGATATAAGGTGAAGGCGAGACAGACGCAGCACATTTTCTCAAATTAATTTTTATCTATATATAAACACTTAAATCGCAATAAAATTAGGCAAGACTTGAACATTGTATTTTATTATAGATATCATCGCATCACAAAAAACTTCATAACAAAGGAACATTCTTATGATGTACAAAGGTTTGTAAATTTCAGTTAATTAGTAAGTGGCGCAAGATGCCGCATAAGCGACAGATGAAAATGACATTCACTTCGATTTTTGTTTTCCATGTTTATTTTTAAGTCGTCCACACAAACGACACATGTTCCCATAGAGAGTGCATGATTCATGAAACCACCTAGAACATCCTATACACTGAATCCAGTCAGAGGTAGACGTTGCTTCTTGATAAAGTTCAAGGCACTCTACACATTCGTTTTCTTCGGAATTTAATTCGTCGGAGGGACTACCGGGTGGGGAAATATCAATATGATGATTTATGATGATGATGATGATGATTTATGATGATGATGATGATGATGATGATGATGATGATGATGATGATGATGATGATGATCATCATCATCATCTGATACTGAGTCTTCAAACAGAGGCCTCTTTGGCGGTTTTTCCCCCCTCTGGTTTTGGGGATTTCATTTCTTTTAGCTGCGACATTTTTGTGGGCAAGAGCTTTTCCTTTCTTGTTTCTTTCGGTGACTTTCTTTCTTTTCGATTCTATAAAGTAGTCGGATGTTATATTTGTTGCTGATTGCTTTCTTTGGGATTTATTTCTCTGAGGCAGTATAGGAACAGGTGAAATCTTTTCCAGCAATTTTGATGGAGTCTCTCCATGAGGTGTCTCTGAGATGTCATTTACACAGCAGCTGCCTTGATCAGTTGGTCGATGTGTAGCCAAATTTGCGCAAAGTTTGCAGGTAGGAGGGTGTTCTGTTGACAGTTTCAGACCTTGATGTTGATGGCTCTTCTGGAGTCAGATCATTAGACATATCTGCAGTAGTTGGGAGTTCAGTACTATTAATGTCTGAAACAAAGGTATGGTCTGGAATTACTGCTCTGTCAAGCGGTATAATTCCAGTAGCTCTAAATCCGGATACACCAACCTGGCAGCACGAGTCATGCTTTGAAGAGCAACTCTCGAAATTGCTGCCTTGTAAGTCTTCTGTCTTTGCTTGCATTACCTACAATCCATGAATGACAAGCCTCTTTAAGATTTCAGCGGCTTGAAAAATGATCGGTCTACTAGCTGTAAAAAGGGTGTCGTGTGGATAGGCAAATAAATTATCGACACTTCATTTTCAGCACCTATATCCAAAATGGTGACACAATTCATGAGAGAGGCATGGCCATCTAACAGAAGCAGAGCAGGGCCAGGCGCCTTTATAGGAAGGAAACGGTTTTTGAACCAATCCATGAAAATATCACTGATCATTCCAGTCGCTCTGGCTACTGAAAGCCCTTGCGCTTTTCTGATGCTTAAGCCCTCATTGCGTTCTAAAAATGAGAGAAACCAATCTTTCCCTGTTGAATTTGTGTTTCAGTCCATCTGATGAGCTAAATCGAAAGCTATTTGCCTGACGTCTGATACTATTGGAGCAAAGCCACATGATTGGAATTTCTTTATATGGGCAACTAATTTACTTTCTGCATCTTCATCCAAGTATGATGATGGTCCACACCCTGCTTTCTTGAAACTGTGCGTAGCAAGTCTTCTCCTTAATGTTCGTTTTGGTATATTTTTCATTGAGTTGCTTTCCTTTTAGCATAACCTTCCTCTTCGACTAGTTTCACTGCCTCTAATAGATCTTCTGGAGTCCATTTTCCCCTGTCTATTGTCCTAATGTGTTCTTGGTATTTTTCTGTAAAACAAAAACGTATGGACTCCTGTTAGCATTGCAGGCATTTCGGCATCTGTCCCACAGTAATGGTGCGTCATCTTTCCGTTTTCGTAGGGACAGATGCCGCGCCCGCATTTTCACTAAAGATGTTATCGGAAGAAGCCATTAGTCGACTGACATAACCTACAATCTAAATACAAGTTATAAGCTAGTAGGCACGTATATACTAGTACATACTATTAAAAAAGAATCGTGAAAAATTTCCTTGACTTACCTTAGTCTCGAAATGCTATTTTCTTAAATTTATCTCCTATTTTCCGCTCCCCAAGTACAAAAACTTGGGAGTAAACTGCTCTCACCAGCTGTTACAACAACAATGAGCGTTGCGCGCACAGCAATGTCTGCTGACGAATTTCTTGGAAGTGCGGCGTCTGTCCTTCCGCGTCATCTGTTCCGCTTTTACCCTACATCAATGACTTTCCCAGTAGTGTTACTCATGGCGAACAAATTCTCTTCACTGATAACAGCAATGTTATAGTCACTGAGAAAACAAGAGAACTCCTTGCAGAGAAAGCAAATGAATCTATCAAGTAAGTTTACGATTGGCCAATAAGCAATAAAGTGACATTGAACATAAAGAAAACTAATGCCATTAATTTCAGTTTGAAGAGGGAAAATGACAATGTTAAATTAAATGTAGATGGCACCTCTATAGACTGTGTAACAAATGCAAAATTTCGAGCGATGAATATTGATTGTCAGTTGAAGTGGTATGAACACACAAAGATACTTGCAAGCAGAATATCATCAGCATGATATACCCTTAGAATCCTATCATCAGTGTGTAACATGCAGTGTCTTTCAGTTACATTCTTTTCACATGTACACTCAGTTCTTAGCTTTGGCATTCTTTTTTGGGGAACAAATGCACAAAATATGAACACAATTTTCAAACTCCAGAAAATAGCCATAAGAATCGTAACCAAAAATGGTAGTCGAGCTCACTATAAAGATCTGTTCAAGACACTGGGGAATTTAAGCGCTCCGTGTGAATAAATTTACCAGTCAGTGGTACACATCAAAAATAACATTGGTAATTACTGCACAAACAGCTCTGTCCAAGACCATGGAACAAGAGCTATATTCAACTTAATTTGCCAAGAAAAAATAAACATAAAACTCAAACCAGCATTTTCTAACAAGGAATAATACTGTACAATAAATTGCCAAGGATAAAATAAACTGCTAAAAGGGCAGCTAAAAAGTACCTGTTATGCAATACATTTTATACATTGAAGGATTACTTAGATAAAGCAGTAGGGGTTTGGTAAAAAAATGGTATACAAATAATAATAATGATTATAAAAACATCCATCATTCCACATAACCCCTTCGCATTGTTTTTCCTTTTCTAGAAAAACTTACCCCAAGCTATGCATTGCACAATACTAACACCTGTTTCTCTCTCTCTCTCTCTCTCTCTCTCTCTCTCTCTCTCTCTCTCTCTCTCTCTCTCTCTCGTGTGTGTGTGTGTGTGTGTGTGTGTGTGTGTGTGTGTGTGTGTGTAGCGAGTTAAGTGTTACGAAACAATGTGTGTATAGTGTTTGCAGTGACTGATAGTGGGATGTGAGTGAACAGTGTGGCATTACATTATTTAATAAGAAACAAAAATAAAATAAAATTGTGTACCAGGAGTAAATCTACTGATTAGATTATTTTAAATTGGTCTAAACTTGTAAATACTTTGACATGTCCTATGGCCTTGTAATAAGAGATCTACGGATGAAAAAAGCTGCTGCTCCTGCTGGTGCTCCTACTACTACTAAAGCAACTTTCTCCACTCACTTGATCATGTAGCCAAACCAGGTGCTGAGGTGATCTTGATTTGTCAAAAGTTCTGCCTTCTTTGAACTGTCGCACCCATGAATGTGCATTAAACACACCCGTAACACCATGGCCACGTCTCACTCAACTGGCCATGAATTTCAACTGGTGTCAGTCTACGTAAATGAATAAAGCGAATGACGACGCGCTGGTCTTTCAATGAAAACGTCGCCATTGTTAAGTATCAAAAGGCCTTATTCTCGCCGTTGCCGCAAGAATTCAATGTGTCATACAGTGTCGCCATCGGTCACGCAATCACAACGAGTGCGCATTTGTTTTAAAACGGCATGTTTCTATCTGTCACCAGGCCTGAGGAAAAACATCGGAGGTGTTGTAACCTGACTGCACCTACCGCTACCCTGCTCCTTTATTACACTATTACAGCACCCCACAACTTCGGCGGCTTAGTAACATTCAGTTACGTATCGCCCCCCCCCCCCCCCCCCCCCAGCGCCCTCTCGCAAGAGAAGCCTGATACCGTTTACCGGGGTTTTAATGCGACACTTTGGGCATGTGCCTACATGATTCCTGGAACAATCGCTTGACCAGAAAGCGCTCGTGCTCTATCGGTAACGCCTTTAAGCTTGCTTCCTTCTTGGCAGTCTCCAATAAAGATAAGTGTTAAACTTACTGTAGGTGGTTGCTCGTAAGGTTTATGACGAAATTGTCGGTCCACTAGGCATTATGTCGGATGTAGTGTGGTTCTAATTTTCATATTATACGCGCTACTGGTTTTCTGAGAATCTATAAGCTGGGGTTCAGTGAGCGTTTTTTCTGGTTCACTGTTACTTCATTTTCATTTGAATCACCTAATTATTATTGATGTATATCTTCGGATACGTTTACGTGCCACTGGTCTCAGAGGAAAAAGTCTTTCTCCTTGAAAAAAAAAGGAAATTGTAATTTTACACATAAGTAAGGCTGCGCGTTGTCTCCAGAATTACAGTACTCACATACTTTGGCGTAACGCCCAGAAACAGCGAGCATAGTTACTGGCGTCAGGCGACGGAGTAATTACACGTAGCGGTAACAAGCGGCAACAAGCCATGACGTACATAACACTCGTCAGCCGTCAGTACAGGCTCTGATTTAGCAGCACAGTTATTAAGCTATATGGTACCTATGAAGGAAAAGTAAGTACAGACTCAGAACACATGAACACAATTTTAAACGAGCCCGTTCATATTTTCATATGTGAAGAAAATCCAACTACTAGGATATTAGCAACTATCGCACCTGTCGCAATGATTTGATGCCGTGGAAAATTCGAAGTTACACTGTTTTTCTGAGTCTACCTTAAACCAGATGTCCCCCCTGTGGTTGATTTAGTCAGTTCAAAGGTTGGAGAAATGAAGGGTATATCACCTCCAATAGACCATGTCTGGTAAAGCTCGGTTGTCTTCAAAACATTATTCATGGGCGGGGACAACCTAACAGCGACAAAAAAACTAAACATTAGTTCTTCTTAATATAAACACTCACATTACCTGCGAAAATGACGATCACTAATATACAGCTTCGAAAAAGAGTACGTATCTTGTAATCAAATAAGTACAGTTGACGCATATAGCGTTTCAAACTCTCAGCGCTGTACCAAATAGAGATTTATAGATTTATTAGTAGATGGCTGGCCTAACAGGTTGCTCTTAAGCAGCGTGCCCTATAATTTCACATGGTACCACATAAGGTGACAGTATAGTTCGCACACCCTTCAACTACATGTAAGAGATGCTTCTTTGTCAGTACCAAGAAAAATAGCGACAGCATGCCAACTAAATGCCCTACACGAAATTACCAGAAACAGTCTTAAGCTACAGACCCCATCGACAAAGTAATTCTTGACCGTCCAGTAAGACGGGGTGGGGTGCAAATATATCCTGTAAGGACTAAAACATGAGATGATAATCATAAACTTACTTACATCATTCAGCAGCTGACTACATTTGCCTTACTGGCGTGACAATTTCTATTACAACAGTGTATGATGACTGTGTATTATGTGTGAAATCGGATGACAACTGCGCTTATCTAATATATGCCTCAGTTATGAAGTTATACGAACTGGATACTGCGCTACGTCTTGCATTGAAGAGACTGAACCATTTGTTGCCGAGCATAGACTCTGCATACAATGATGATGTAAACTTCTTAAGTGTTAATAGTGTACATGTCGACGATTTGAAGCAACACCTTTGAATGTGAACGCTGAACCTAAAGAGAAATAGATCAAATGTGTGTGTGTGAAAAACCTGAGTACTGTGAGGCATCTATTGGCTTGAGGTTGATATACGTGGAATTTATTGCATGTAAAGAAAAGCTTTATTTGGCAAGTACTGCACAGGTGCGAAGAAGACGATACATTAAGAGTGTAATGATATTCCTGAAATACTACACCCTGTGTATGACATTTAAATAAATGAATAGCTATTGTTTATAAATATAATCTCAAACCGTGTTTGTGTTTTATTTCTTACCTCTCTCATTATAGTCAAAGTATTACAATTATTAATATTTTTTCAATGTTATACCAGTTATTGAGATAATGATTTATCGAGTTACTCTTCATTGGTAAAAGATATAGCTGTTTTCTCTGTTTAGTCAATATAGCTGTCAGTTAAGTGACTGAGCTACAGTGGCTACACATACTATTACTGTCCCTTCACGTTTGTGTATTTATATATGTCAACTACTTGTCAGTACCTGGCATAGTTAGTATCATGGCAGGGTGGGTGAAACATCCTCATCACAAGAACTTTGTTGTCAGTGACTGGTCCTGTGAAGATGCAAAAGACGACCTGAAGAAGAAAAAGAATGGAATTCTCCTTCCTGATAATATACGAGCAATTATTGTAGGTCCATTCAGTTGTGGGAAGACTAATGCCCTCATGACGCTGCTAACACATGTAGATGGAGTCCGATATGAGCATGTTTGTGTATTCTCAAAAACACTGTTTCAACCCAAGTGTCAGCTATTACAGGAGATATTGCGCGGTGTAGATGGTGCTACATACGCGACATTCAGTGAAAGGCGGTATATCCCTCCACCTGAAAAAGCAAAGCCAAACACTGCTTTCATATCTGACGATGTTGCTGTGGAAAACCAAGACCAAATTCGAAAATATTCCTGTTTCGGTCGTATATGGGTGCTGATCTATTTTTGTTCTTGTGCCGAATGTTGTGTCTGTTCATATATCTGTGGGGGTCACAGTCCACAGACTGTTGTGTCCTTTAACTGATTGTGTGTGCGCGCGCGCGCAAGCGCGCGCGCGCGCGCGCTTGCGTGTGTGTGTGTGTGTGTGTGTGTGTGTGTGTGTGTGTGTGTGTGTGTGTGTGTTTTCCATCCTGGATGTTATAGTCAGTCTTTTCCGTCTTTGTAGAATTCATCCCTCGCATGCTGGCGAAACTGGCTCATCAGCTAGAGGTTGAGAAGGCTGAAGCACGGCGCAAATGTAAGTACATTTGTACAATGTGGTTTTAGATAAAATAATGTAGTGTAATATATAGTGGTGTTCCAAGTGCCTACATTGAGTTGTCTGAGACATTTTTTCTTTTCGCTCTAGATGATTCTATGGATAGGGACGGAGCCGCCGAGGGTGTGAAGCATTCAGACCAAGGCGGGGGTGAAGAAAATGGTCTATTGACAGACAGGCAACATGGATTTAGAGAGCATCGTTCCTGTGAAACACAACTAGCTCTTGATTCACATGAAGTGTTAAGTGCGACTGACAAGGGATTTCAAATTGATTCCGTATTTCTAGGTTTCCGGAAGGCTTTTAACACTGTACCACACAAGCGGCTCTAGTGAAATTACGTGCTTATGGAGTTTCGTCTCAGTTATGTGACTGGATTTGTGATTTCCTGTCAGAGAGGTCACAGTTCGCAGTAACTAACGGAAAGTCATCGAGTAAAACAGAAGTGATCTTTGGCGTTCCCCAAGGTAGTGTTATAGGCCCTTTGCTGTTTCTTATTTACATAAACGATTTTGGAGACAATCTGAGCAGCCGTCTTCGGTTGTTTGCCGATGATCCTGTCGTTTATCGACTAATAATGTCATCAGAAGGTCAAAAGAAATTGAAAAACAGTTTAAAAAAGATATCTGAATCGTGCGAAAAGGAATTCGTTAAACTTCGTTTACACGATAAACCAGTCTAATCTAAAAGCCGAAAATTCAACTAAATACCTAGGTATTACACTTACGAACCATTTAAATTGGAAGGAAAACATATAAAATGTTGTGGGGAAGGCTAACCAAAGACTGCGTTTTATTGGCAGGACACTTGGAAAATGTAACAGACCTACTAAGGAGACTGTCTACACTACGCTTGTCCGTCCTCTTTTAGAATACTGCTGCGCGGTGTGGGATCCTTACCAGATAGAACTGACTGAGTACATCGAAAAAATTCAAAGAAAGGCAGCACGTTTTGTATTATCGCGAAATATGGGAGAGTGTGTCACAGAAATGATACAGAATTTGGGCTGGACATGTTTAAAACAAAGGCGTTTTCCGTTGCGACGGAATCTTCTCACGAAATTCCAGTCACCAACCTTCCTCTCCGAATGCGAAAATATTTTGTTCACACCGACCTGCATACGGAGGAACGATCACCACGATAAAATGAGGGAAATAAGAGCTCGTACAGAAAGATATAGGTGTTCATTCTTTCCACGCGGCCGGTCAGAGTGGCCGTGCGGTTCTGGGCGCTACAGTCTGGAACCGAGCGTCCGCTACGGTCGCAGGTTCGAATCCTGCCTCGGGCATGGATGTGTGTGATGTCCTTAGGTTAGTTAGGTTTAATTAGTTCTAAGTTCTAGGCGACTGATGACCTCAGAAGTTAAGTCGCATAGTGCTCAGAGCCATTTGACCAATCTTTCCACGCGCTATACGAGATTGGAATAATAGAGCATTGTGAAGGAGGTTCGATGAACCCTCTGCCGGGCACCCGAATGTGATATGCAGGGTATCCATGTAGATGTGAAATTCCTAATTGGACTCATGTGATGGCGGCCGCTGCGGAGGCAGAATCCGAAAGGTGCAGCCATCTGACACTTTCAGATGAGGCGGAGGAGATACCAGAGGGGGTAGGAGACCTGAGTGCATGTGCTGTTGAGTTGCTCAAGAAATGGAGCCAGAGTGGAGAAGGTAATTTTTTGTTGTAATGATAAAGCTCCAAAATATTCACCATCATTTATTGTTATTTTTTTAAAATCTAGATCATTTAATTTATTTTTTCTTTTTTTTTTTTGTATGTTACAGCGATATCACACCAACTACAGTGGATATCTAGACCAATGGTTGCGGGGACGGGAATTGGTCACACTCTGCAGAGACGCGCAGCGCCTTGTATAGCACCGCTCACAGTTGCGTGAGAGGCGGCAGCTGCCCCTGCAGAGCACCGGCGCATACCCTATGGCGTCCGTGGACAACTCAGCCGACAGGAGGTGGTCATCTGTCTCCCACCTGTCAGGTCAGTAATGGGAACACAGACCCCGGGAACCACCATCACTGCCCAGTTGTTCCCACCAGCCATCACCGCCTCTGCCCCCTCAGGCAGTTCGCCCCCGCCGTCAGCGAAAGGTATATGTACCTTGGCGCATGCCCTCCCTGGAGCAGACGCACACTCACCAGCCCCATTATCGACGGGGTGGACCCCTAGTTGTAGTAATATTGATTCTTCTATGGCTGGTGGTAATGCTCTCTCCCATCCTAATGATAGTGAAGGGCATCGGGATAACGGTATAATGACCCCTCTAGGATACTCAGCAGTTGCTAGGGCTTTTGAAGGGCGTATCTCATTCACAAGGATTGAGAATCCAAGAGGGAGGTATCGCGACCCTGTCGGGCTTTTAGAAGCCTGCCTCCCTGTCTTGGAGACAGAGCTGCTCAGTCCTAGACGATCCGAGATTTACTGCCATTAAATGCAGTGCAGTACTCTGCTGGGAGCTGAATCTCCCATCTAAACATCCTGATGATGCAGAAGCTACAACTCTGCACTACATGTGGGTTGATAATGGCATTATTTCTCGGAACACATCCATTGCTGAGTGGTATCATGAATCCACCTTGAGTGCTATTATGGCCCGGAAGTTAGAGGGTCAGCTAAGGTGCTCAGCTATATACCACACCTTGACATCCATATCCAGTAAAAGGAGGGTCCAGTTATATTAAGCTCCCTAAAGATATAGTTAACAAGAAGACATGTATCAATGTCGAAAATCGATATGATGATTGTTTTGCATGGTCAATCCTGGTTTATGAAAGAAAGTAAAATTACAGAGATCATCCTGAGCGTCCGAACAGTTACAAAGTCCGTGATATTAAGACATAACTTCAATGGTATCGAGTTCCCCTTCAAAATTCAAGACATACCTAAATTTGAGGCGTAGAATACCGGAATATTGGTTCACGTTTGTGGCCTGAAGAAGAATAACTACGACAAGTGAGATGGGTAGGACAAGCATACGGTAGTTGGACCCCTCCATTTCTCAAAATTTTCAGGTGAGCGTAATCAGCATGTAAACTCGCTGGTCTTCTTTGAAGGTGAAAATTACCACTATGTTTGGATCAAAGACATGTTCCGACTCCGTTCCTTCCAGATAAATAAACATAAACAACATATTTAAGGTGCCTGAATTATTTTTCACGAGACGAGTTAAATTTCAAAATGCTCGCCACCAGCAGTGATATCCATTTGTAGTGTACGCCGACTCTCTGTGAAGGGAACACCTTAGCCTCACATACAACCTTCACAAAAAACACGTATCTTATGCGGCAGCATTCCAAGTTGTAGGTGGATATGATTCTAAACTTAAACGCTACGAGTCTTATGTCGAGGATGATCCTGCGGTTTGACTTCTCACTTAACTTGATCAACTTTCATGGGAAGTTGATAAGCTCTACAGCGCAAACACTCCCATGACCAAATCAAAGAAAGATGATGAATTGTATGAAAAGGCGGTTAATTGTCATATTTGTGGGGTGCCGTTAGGTAGAAAAGCGGAAACTCCCTGCAGAGATCATTGCCATCTTACGGGAAAGTTCCTCGGTGCAGCTCAAAACGCATGCAATTTGAAGTATAAGTTACCACGGCACATACATGTCTCTTTTCATAATTTCAGTGGGTATGACGCTCATTTTCTGATTGAGCATTTGGCTAATTTTGGTATGAAGAAAGATCAGGTCAGTGTCCTGCCTGAAAGTGTTGAGAAGTACATTTATTTCTCAAAATGAATGACTCCAAAAATGACGATCCGCTTCCTTCACTTTTTACGATTTATGCAGACTTCACTCCAGAAACTCGTTGAAACTCTACCTCAGAATGATATTCATATCACTCGATCTGCATTTCCTGATGAGGAAAAGTTCCAACTTGCGACTAGGAAAGAAATTTTCCCACACACTATTTAGTTGGAGCGAAAATAGTGGGGGGGGGGGGCGGCTTAGATAGATAGATAGATAGATAAGTATGGCTCTTTTATCATAGTGTAATTAGTGTGTGTGTGTGTGTGTGTGTGTGTCTGAAATATGTATGAATGTGTGTGTAAATGCATCTAGTTTATATAAGCACCACGTGCTGAAAAAAAAACTAAGAATGAATACAAAAAATTATTTCCTTATGTATAAGCACCATGTGCTGCAAAAAAAATATTTTCTCTCTTTCATGATTCAAGTGTGTGCGTAGCGTAGTGTTTAAGCTTCACCTACTGCTAGCCTTCCAGTCAAAGAGCCACCTGGTTCAGAAAATATTTAGAGCTACTGATTTAAGTTGGAACCATCCAATTAAATGTTGTTACTGAAGTATTTCATGGGAAATGTCTAGTTCAAACATATAGAACTTGTCTCGTTAAGCTTGAGCCAGCCAAATAAGTATTTCACCGAAAATGTCTAGTTAAAAAAAAAAGATATTTAGAGCTATCTAGTTAAGTAGGAGAACGTTAATTCGCAGAGCAGCTCGGTTCAATATAGTCTGTTTGGGTGGAATTTCATTAGTAATAGTATTTAGCATGTAAGTTAGTCTATACCTCTGTTTTAGTTTTAAGTATGGCTCTATAAGGAAAAAAAATCCCCATGGAGAAGTCTCCAGTATGTGTTGGATTCTAGTAATAAGTATCTCTGTGTTGAACCACATCAAGAACTGAACTGAATCTAAAATGTATATATATTGCACACCACTAACTAAATTGTAATCTCAAGAATGGAATTGAATAAACGAAAAGAATTCGTTACCATACATCACTGTTATTTTTTTAAAAACCTAATCATTATTTTTTTTTTTTTTGCTAAAACATGTCTGTGACCATTCTGCAGTCATATATGCATTGCACGCACACATCAACAAGATGTAGCTCCATTAACACACAATTTCAGAGAATTCACTGCTGGCAAGGGCACAGGAATGCGGAAGTCTACCTATTAATAGCACAGCTGCTGCTAGTCCCTTGTTGACAACGCACAAGGGTGTGGTAAGTAGGTCGCACACTTCCAGTGGACTGCAAGTATAGATGGAAGCAGGTATAGTATCATGGTTAAACTTGCATGCTAGGGACGTAGGTGTCTAAGTATACACAGATTGTTAGGAAAAAAATTATTTGTTTTCATTAATCCAACTTAAAAGTTATTTTACATTTTCATAAGCAGATACAGCAAAACTTTTTTGATAAATGTTGTTGAGTCGATGGAGAGGACGACACCCATAGAATTACAGGTCTGGAATTGCAGCAAACTTAAAGATTCGACGCATTCATGAGATCTTCTCCTTCCCCTTCACGTAGATGATGGTATCTGTGTGATCGAATAATTTAAGCGCAGTCATCATATCTTTATAGAGTATGCCAGGATTATCCCAGTGAATTCCTATTCATTTATACAGCTCGTTGCACGACACCGGTGAGTGGATAGTAGTTGATCACACGCTCATGTAGAACTAGAGCATATGTGGCAGTGTGTTCTCGGAAATTTGTCGAAGATTCAAATTCAGTTCGCACATCTATAGGTCCAAACGTAATTATCTCATTCTGTTTCGAGCAGTCTATTACGATGATCCGTGAAAGCTCCTTGAACTTATGCAGACTGTGTAGACAACCTTCTAGCTCTCCTTTGGCCATTTCATAGTAAAAGCACAAAACCTTGCATACATGTCATACGCTAGACTGCATAAATTTTGATTCCACTGCAGATGTAAATTGTCATATGGGTAGGACTCTGAACTGAGGTAGACTTTGCCATTAGTTAACTTGCATTTGTCAGACACGGCGGAATCATTTGCTATATTACCTCTTCTATCAGTCTGAAACGCAAGTATGATGAATATAGGTGTCTAGCTGCGAAGAGGTTTTAATAGCCCATGTTTGTCTGCCAGCAGTCAGTAACAAAGGGTAATTGAAAACCTCCCACGAGCGAAATGTCAGTGACAGGAATGTACCGAAATTCAGGACTTTTAAAAGCTTCAAACGTTCCTCGTTGGATACGCTGATGTGAGGCGTTTTCCATATTATCTTGCTAATTGTGATCATATTCTCCTCTTGAGCTCCTTGAATGTATGACTTATTGTCTGTCGCACTCCACACCGGAATGAGTTCCTGTTTAGCGTTCATAGCAGATTATTATCTGCCTCATGTCCTCGAAGTACCCCATAAGCATTTTCAGAGGTATGCATGCAGTAAATCGCTTGTACTCTTGAGCTGATCTATCCGCCGGCTCATCCAAGAACCATCCTGCATTTTCTAAACTGTGCAGATCTGCTGGTGATGCCGAGACGTATGTTTTAAGGGTCGATGTTATGCCTACATTGGCATGTATGATCGATCTCGGAACCGTTCAGTTCATAGCGAATCTCTTGGAATGCCAATGCGTTGCGTGTCAGCTTGGATCCCACTGTATCGCCGCCGTCAGTTTTCTTGAATGACCCTCGAGATATATCCAACTCTTGCATGGAAGCATGAGAGTGTCTTGGTACTGGATGACAATCCTAATTTCATTGTTCTTGTTAAATGTGGTTGAAGCGTATGGGAGAAATATTCCTGACGTATAATTCTCTAATCATACTCTACTAGACTGGTTATATTAAGTGCCGGCAGCGGTGGTCTAGCGGTTCTAGGCGCTCAGTCCGGAACCGCGAGACTGCTACGGTCGCAGGTTCGAATCCTGCCTCGGGCATGGATGTTTGTGATGTCCTTAGGTTAGTTAGGTTTAACTAGTTCTAAGTTCTAGGGGACTGATGACCACAGCTGTTAAGTACCATAGTGCTCGGACCCATTTGAACCATTTGGTTATATTAAGTGAGGACGTCATTGCGCGGTTTCAGGCCAACTGATTTAAGAAACTCATAGTTCGCACGTGTTATCACTTTGCTGTTCGGTAGTGAAGTAGCATGCTGTGGATTGCGTGCACTTGTTTTATACCGTACGCCCATCCTGCCTCAGATGTAATCGTACAATGATTTCCTCTGCACAAAAGTCAACAAGTTGATTATTCTAGTCCACAATAAGCAGCTCCAAATAGTCCAATGTCTGAGCTGTCACTGGAAGGTATATTTCATTGGCAGGGGTCTCAACAATCTTATACCCCGTTGCAACTGCGGGGAAGAATCCGTAAATAGTATGAATCAGACTATACTTGAGATACGAGTTCCTTGCAATGTTACACTCGACTCGGATTGTGCTGACGGAAGTATGTCCACAGTCTGATGTGACTTGTAAATTTACTTGGATCCTTCTTCAAAACCTGCCCTTTTGTGACATCCAGCAGGCGCCCTATTGAACCTTTCTGGTTACAGTCAATCGTTGCATTTACAGTCCTTATTACAGATTTAAGCGTATTGATGTTTGCATGTAGTTCAATACCTTTTCCAGACTGCTTTAAGACTTCGTTTAAATCGTCGATATCGTATGCACCCGGTTCTATTTCCACAATATCTTTTCCACCATTAATATCCAGATACAGTTTGTTCTTAGTCTTAGTGATATTTGGGATGCTGTTGTACGTCTCCAGTCCAATCACTGTAATATTCCATTCACCAACGCTGAAATCAATTGGCGGGAACAAATCTGCACGCAATACAGAGGATCGTTCTTTTAACGTCAAAGTGTATGACATTGCATCTGAACCTCAACTGATGAAGGAATGTTTAAAGCTCCTCCTTATATAGCACTCTTCCTCTTCTTCTTTGCAAACGTGAAGAGAAACAGGATGCATAGATGTCCACAGAGGTGTGTATTAAAGTCCTGATAGCGCTTATAATTGTAGAACACGCGTCTTCTGTGAGTGAAGTACCGTTGTAATTCTTCTGGCGGTTGCAGGTCATCAAATGAGTCGAAATAGTAGACGGTATCCGCCTTTTTCATAACATGCGATACCCAGTGGGTGCCGTGGCCTCTAGCAACATCAAAGTTCACAATGCCACATTCACCAGTTTTCCGCATAGTCTAAGGTAATGTATCCCGCATAAACACACCACGGACTCTAGGTATGTTCAATTTGTTTCTAACAAACTTACGATCAGTATTTGAGAGTGGTCGATCTGCTAGGACCGCTAATGGGCTTTTTTTAAATTTATTTATGAATAGACTAAGCCCTTTCCTGTTCGGTTTTAAGTATAGTCCTTTTCCGATGGCTGCGGCTTCCATCATGCGGTTATGTCTTCTTGCCTCTTCTATCTGTGCTTGGGAGTTTTGCGCGTTCTTGACAGTTTGAGCGATAGCTGCTGGACCACCAGGGAGGCAACCTACCGCCGAGAGCGCGGAGAGGGCTGGGATGAGAAATGGAATAAAACCGCGAGATGTCTTGGGTATTGATAGAACTCGAGGTGCTTTAACCAATCCTTCTTCTTCCCGCATGTTTCTGCTTCAGTGCGTTTTTAACTGCATACATCGGTGTCTGGATACAGTTCTTTAAACAGCTCTGCTTCCCGTCCTTGTCCTTGTTTAGTGCACAAAGTGCAGCATTCATAACTCGCTTGAAATTCATCACTCCTAAACCCAACTTAATTTTTCCTCGCGTGGATTTATCAACTGCAAATACTGCGATGCGTTGACCTACACCAATATCACTTCTTCTCTGTATCGCTTTAGCCTTATCACCAAAAATCCTGTCTGCAATGTGACAACTTGATAGATGTTTATTTCCAGCGTATGCAATGTCATGTTCCATACACGCATCGTCGAGCAGATTATAAGCCCCTTATCACCTCGTGCCAAGCGTTTCTGAAGCTTTCCCCCCAGATCCACAGTAGTTATACCCAGAGATGTGTAATTCCACTGGCAGTTTGTCCAGAATACCACCACCGCCGCCTCTAATGCGTCTCCTAGCACGCATGTTATGCCACTGTAGTGGTTGTGGACTATGCACGCCGATTATACAGCAAATCGTCGGCGTCAGTCCAACTGTTTTGTGTAGCAGGAAAACCAAGCCATTTGACTAGTGCTTTATTTCCACGATACCTTATGACTACCTCCACGAAAAAAAAACATCCGGTTCCGAGGTTTACTGCAACTCCTCGGTGTAGAAGCAGCCTGCAATTTCTTCACCTTTACCATCATTCAGTATATAAGTTCTAGGATTCGTTCTTTGCAACTTTGATACTATAAATATCTCTGTTTACCAGTTGGGGAAGGTATGATTTCTCAAATGTGGTCTTGTGTTTTGAGACGCGTATCAAATCACCTACATTAAATTTCTGCCTGCGTGAATACAGCATCTTAATGTCATGATACACCGTATCCATGAGTCCATTATCACGAACATCGATTGGTCACATTTTTATTGTGGTATGTTTGGTTCGATTATACTGAGCAATTATTTGTGGGAGGATATCTGTCCATTTGTATGAGCTGCGAAGGTTAAAACGCATCCACATTCGACTTTTTATTGTTGTGTTCAGACGCTCCCCGATACTCGCTTTCAGGTAAGTGAATGTTGAGTAGTGATGCATTGCATACCGCTGCATCACGGTCTTCAAATACCTATTGCAAAACTCTCCGCCGTGATTGGTTTGGATGTTGTCTGGGCATCGATTCGTCCCTGTCTGTAGCAAACGATCAAAATCATCCGCGACATTTCTTCCCCTTTTTGTTTTGACAGGTAATGCCCAGGCAAATTTGAAGTATGTATCAATAACCATTAAAATATATTTGAATCTATTATTCTCACGTGAATATTCCCTCATATCTAAAAGATCAGCTTGCCACAAGTCATCCAAACTTTTAATCATAACATGCCTTCGAGGATATGTTTCAATGGCAACACCATCGTTACCGTGTGCTCTTCATTTTGCTGAGAGCTGTAGGAGAGATTCAGTAACCGTCTTAAAGGTCTCTTAGTGTTTGCTGTCGATCCATATGCCCTAACCTCAGCAACCGCAATTTCTCACGTACTGCTTTCCGCGCTTGAATCACTTACTGCTTCGTCGACATCACGGTGTTTACTAATCAGACATCTCCGCAGCGTTAGGCTTTATATATCCACTCATTTTCTTCTTCCTCTTACTATGTACCTGCTCCCCCTTCTCAACAACAAAGAACTCTACATCTATTTTCCCCTCAATAGCCTCGATCTTTTCAGTTAAGTCGAGTACTTTCTTACCGACTTTACTAACTCATTTAACTCATTCACCCTTCTCAGAAAAGTCTGGTAATACGTCTCTAGTTCCCTGCGCATACCTCCAACTTCATGCACAACAGCCTGAATTTTGGCACTCATGTACAGGCTCTGCTTATGTCATCTGCTCCGATTCCCTGAGCGCTATCCAGAGCCTCAGTGATCCATATCCGGTTCACCCTTTCGTGCACCGGATCCAACGCTCTCTCCGGTTAGCTTTATGTGGGTTCCTGGCCATGTCGGTATCCCTGGGAACGAAGCTGCAGATGCCGCGGCGATGGCTGCGGTCCTCCAGCCTCGGACAGCTTCTTGTTGTGTCCCTTCATCAGATTGTAGCAGGGTCATTTGTCGGCGCATTTTATCGCTGTGGCATGCCGATTGGGCTGCACTTACGGACAACAGGCTTCGGGCCTTGAAACCTCTTCCCGCGGCTTGGACGTCCTCCTCACGCCCTTCTCGGCGGGAGGAGGTCGTTTTGGCCCGGTTACGAATCGGACACTGCCGGTTCAGCCATCGCCATCTGCTGACGGCTGCGCGGCGCCGTTCTGCCCATGTGGGCAATTGCTGACGGTCCGCCACATTTTAACGTCCTGTCCGGATTTTAATACACTGCGTCTTGATCTTGGCCTGCCATGTACTCTGGACGCCATTTTAGCGGATGACCCAGGAGCAGCTGCTCGCGTTCATCGTTTTATCAACTTGACAAACCTGTCTAAGGACATTTGATTATGCTGTTTTTTTTTAATCCTCTGCCTGTCTATGTCTTTTATAGTATTGTCCCTTTTAGTTGCTGTTTTAACCTTGCGCCTCGCGGTGCATTCTTAACTTAGTCTGGGCGCTAATGACCATTGTAGTTATGCGCCCTAAAACCACAAAAAAAATGTACAGGCGAATGTTCTGTCTGTGTACACCAATTCTCTGGTTGAGAGCTAAACATGCGCGCGAATTTGTCCATGGTGTAGCGTAGACTGATGTACTAACATCTCGTACCGTGCTATATATGCAGAACCTCTTGAAAGTTTCGCCTGTACCTACTATCACTCAGTTTCCTTGTTTCGTCAATAACGAGAAACCCATAATGTGAATGATTCCAGCAATCAGGACATATCTTCACAAATTCATTGAACGACATGTCAGTTCCGACATGTACCTGTTAAATGTGTTTTGAATTCAGATTGTCTTGTTTGAAGGCTATAATGAGGTTTGCATTATCCCTAACCAACTTCTTCGGGATTCTGTAATATGTTTGGCTCAGGTAAAATACATCAGCACCCATATGACGGCCGAAACAGAAATACTTTCGAATTTGGTCTTGGTTTTCCACAGCAACATAGTCAGATATGAAAGCAGTTTTTGGCTTTGCTTTTTCAGGTAGAGGGATATACCGCCTTTCACTGAATGTCGTGTATGTAACACCATCTACACCGCGCAATATCTCCTGTAATAGCTGACACTTGGGTTGAAACAGTGTTTTTGAGAATACACAAACATGCTCA